>NC_059220.1:61787632-63249634 GCF_020615455.1 Coregonus clupeaformis | reverse complement strand
GTCTCCCAACAGATTCCAGAAAACTAACAGGGTGATAATAGATGCAGGGCTAATGGTTCATTCTTCATCAACACTCTCCCCATTATTGGCATATACAATTTAGAGATGATAATCCTTGTGGGCAGCTAATGTCCTTGGCGATATCAACATACTCCATTTGGCGTGGTTCTCACTAGTTTGGTGTTGGGAGAGGGGCATCTGAATGTTTGCACTGATGCATAGTTTATGTAGTAGGACAGACTATGGCTTGACCCATTGATACCACATACTTTTGTAGTAGATATCAGGCAGATACCACTGAAAACAGTACTGTAAATTGAAGTGCTACCCACAATATTGCCTTTATTGTCAGATCCACACATTGGAGCAAGGTACAATTTTTTGTCACATTTTTCAGATTTGTTTTCATAGAACCTTAGTGTCGACAGTTCAGTCTGGTCAGTCGGTGAATGTCAATGAATGTAGCTAAGCCCAAGGTCAAGATTTCACATACATTCAGTAACTAGTTGACCCACATTGGAGATTGGGGAAAAAAGGAGTCTTCCCATCGAAGCATTAACAATGAATAGTTTTTCCATGTGTGCAGCTCTGTAGTAAGCCTGGGTCAGCTATGGTCCTACATTTCAGACCTGTTGGTGAATTGCAGTGAATGGAGGCCCTAGGTCAAGAATTGGACCTAAAGTCACGTTTGTCAAGAAACAATTGGTCACAATGTTCATCAAGAAGAAGACACATTTTAGAGAAGCCAGAAGGGCCAATGAGAGCCTTTGGAAAGGTTGACCCACACACTAAGGTCAATGACACATTGACAAATGATGAGCCTCAGCCTGCACATTTTTGTGCCGTGTACACAATGTCGTGACGTGACTTGCATTAATGTGATGACTGTTATTTATAGAATCAACTAACTATGTTTAATTGTCACTTGATTAAATTAATCATGTAACAATTAACTCATTAGGAATTTAGGGCACCACGAGATAAGTTGTTTATAGAGTTACCATCTCCCGAATTAAACTCTAAAAGGTCTTTACCTATCACTATGTATAAAACAGTCAACGTATCAATCATTACCTCTTATCAGTCTCATTCTGAACGTCGCAAAAATCCATGAACCTGGTTCCACTTCGGTGAGACTCGGCTTGTCTTCGAATGGAGTGTTCGTTAGAATAGATCCTTCAGATGTACCAACGGTTGTCTGAGAGGGATTGTCCTTCCCACCTCGTGTCTTTAGTAAATGTTCTAGACTGCTTTACATGCCAACTGCAGACTGGTAATGCTACGGTCTAGAGAGTTTCTTCTTCTTGTGTAGAGATTGAGAGTTTCAGAGTTTCTCACCATTTCGAACGCGTGGACTAACGTCTCACGTTTTCTGGTCTTCTGGTCTAACCATTTTAAGCAGTGTATCTTCCTGGTCTAACCATTTTAAACATGCAGTCGCCACTCTCACGTTTTCTGGTCTGTAGTGTGTCAGCCATTTTAAGCCGTGTAGCCACAGCTTCACGCTTCCTGGTCTAGTGTGAATTTCGTCACGAGGGGTTTTATACTTGAGTAGAAAAGGGGGCGTTTCATAATGTTTGTGCTCATCTGGGCATGGCCACTAACTGAGAACAAGTCAATATGGAAAACAATCATCTCATCTAGAATGCTAAAATCACATTGTTATCTTCACAAAAGTATTATTATACTTAATCATTCATTTTATACAACAATTACATGCAAACCTCATAACTGGGAAGTGTACAGCCCCAGAGATACAGTTATGTTGTTTCACCATCTTTAATGACATCACAACATAGTAACAAATTCGACATGGTTGTTCTTTAAGTCCCCACCAACCATTTCCCACATGCTTTGTGTTAGAAATATTATGCACTTTTGGATGTTGGAGTTTTGGCGGGAAAAATCTATGTGTTATCAAAGGGGTCCTTTCTCCCAATACTTCATGGCAAGGAAGAGAAAGTCTGTACGTAATTTATGACCAGTTGTTAAGTAATAAAACTGGCCAACTTTATTTCTGTTTTGGGGCAGTTATGCTTTAAACATTTGTGTTTTCATTATGCCATGTCAAAGTTGGAGTAAACCCAGCCTCTTTTTTTCCAACAGGCAAAGGGCCACTCAAACCACAGCTACAGTGGCCATTTGGGTATCCAGGTACACTCAGGAAACAGAAGGTTGTAAAGAGGAACCTATTTAGACCTACTGTATCTAGACAACCTAGCTACACGACTGCTTCTGAATGTCACCTATTCCATCATTTCCACAAAGTCCTGTAGGACAGTGGTTCCCAAACTGTGGGGCGCGCGAGGGGTCATCAGGGGGGGGGCGTGGAACTCAGTCCGGCTTTAAACTTACTCTTGAAAGTTGTAATAGTAGAATGCACAAGGTGCAATGTTGAAATTGGGTAGTGCATCATCAGTTCCTCTTGTCATGCTAGTCATTGCACACCTTAGAGAGCTATTTATAACTTGTCAGAAATGTCCAGATCAACTAGCCCATGTCAACTAAATTTAATTTATTTACGTTTTGTAGCCCATAGATATTGTTGTAATTTTTTTGTCATTCAAATATCACATGAATACACATTAGACATGGCAAAATGTATAGAATTGCAAGAAAATTAGCTATAAAAGTGCAAAATGTTCTTTGCACCCCATGACAAACATTTTTGAATTGCAGGAAATAAGCTTTAAACCTGCAAAATTCTCTCCACCAGCAAGAGGGGTGTGAACAGTTTGTGTCATGAACAGTGCTTGTGCCCATAGAAATAGACGTGGCGTGTGTGCACGCTGTAGGAGACACAGTAAAGATATGGAGGTGGGATTGGCTCTATACTCCAGCATTTTGGATTTGAGCTCAAATGTTTCATATGAGGCAACAGTACAGAATGTCACCTTTTATTTTCATACATATCTGTTTAACCATTTATAAAGCAGGAAAGCACTTAACGCAGGGTAGACAACCCTGGTCCTGGAGTGCCGCAGGCACTTCATGTTTTTGACTTAACCGACCTGGAAGACCAGGTGTGTTGAATTTAGGCAGTCATTGAACTGATCAATTAGCTCAGTTGGTCATGTGTGGTGCCTAGTTGGAATAAAATCCTGGAGTACCTGCGGCACTCTAGGAACAGGGTTGGCTACCACTGACTTAATGTATCTAGTCCCCCCCCATGTGAAGAAGTCATAAGTATTTGGACAAATTCACTTATGGTGTAATTAAGTATGACTCAGGGCCACTTATTCCCATCTAACATGATCATGGATTGTCATAATCCTTTTGGGAGAACAGCCAGGCATATGCACAGTTTTTGTTGTGCCCTTCATTTACTGCTAATTATAATTACAAATCGGTTATATGAGCAAAAAACGATAGACCAATGTATTTATTTTTTATTGAGTGTGCCTTCAGCCCTGTTTCTGGTTTTTAAGTATGTAAATTCCTCATGTTTTTCTTGCTTTTCATGGGTTATGATTCATTGCTTGGGAACAATAAATATTTGTGATCCATATGGGTAGTCAGATTTTCTACTGAATGTATTAAAGTCACAATGGACTGGAACAAAATCTGTATGCAATGATGTATAAACTATTATTAATATGTATGTATATGGCTGTATGTCACAACGCAGGGCAGCAGAAGCATCTGTCAGAGCCTGCTGTTCCAGTAGAATCTCCCTATGTGGACTAGGAAGTCCCCAGTTAGTCTCCAGATCCAGCTTTAAAGGTCCATCGCAGCCATTTTGATCTTAATATCAAATCATTTCTGGGTGACAATTAAGTACCTTACTGTTTTCAATTAAAATGGTCAAAAAGAAACAAAAATATCTTCTTAGCAAAGGGCCATTTCTCAAGCAATAATTTTGCTAGGACTGTCTGGGAGTGGTTTGAGTAGGGAGGGGAAAACTGAAATAAACTGTTATTGGCAGAGAGGTTTCAAAATCTCTTTCTTAGTGGTCTTTTAACTAATTTACCGCATGGTGATGTCACCATTGAAGGCCAAAACTCCATCCCACTAAAGCAGGCAGAAATATCAGGCAGTCTTTTCAAACAGCTTTTACACTAAAAGGGAATTATCATATTTTTTTTTTTTTTACAATTTACCAGTATTATTCCAACCTCATATTGTGGAAATATATATAAAACACAGGAAAATCACATTTGTGACTGCACTGGACCTTTAACACCCTCACAACCCACATCATCTCATACCCCTACTCACACAAACACCCCAGGATTTCCTGTCCAGGTGTCCTATGTCTCAGAAAATTGTATGCATGACTGAGTTAATTTGTTAAGTACTGTATGTGAGCATGTTTATACACAGCACAGGTTTGAAGTGGGCTATCAAATCCACGTCAGAGACAAAACCATTCCTACATTTTGAAATATATTTATATCTAAATAACTCTTCAGTGTGTATGTAAGTAAGATCATAGTTTGCAAATGATTCAAATGACCTACATATGAATGCAAGCACCTACACACACGCACCTACACACACGCACACACGCACACACACACACACACACTCCAGACCTTGAGCAAAGACAGTTTTATTAATTTAAGCAATACCACAGACTGAATTATCTAAAAAGCATTGCTGTACCTAGACAGTGGTTCTCTCAGATCTGCTGTAACAAAAGGGTGCGTTCCATAAGACTTATAAAATAGTGTTTGATTTATTGTAAATACATTATATCAAACTAAGACACTTATAAAGTGCAATTATTTGTACTGTTATACAGAGTTGAAAACCACTATTTGTTGTTGGTCTAAAGTATGATATACATTCAACTATGAAAATAGCATGAAAACATCTCTCACATACACTTTCTCTTAAAACATAGAATATAGGATACTACCATACTTCTAAGAAACACCAGTGTTACTTACAGTACAGTAAATACAACTATTTTTAACTCCAAAAACACACCTTTCACAATTCTTTGTGATGTTGTTGTCTGTTTTGGTACAACAGCTACTGTATGATATAAAATGAATTATACATGTTCTTGCTCAAGAAAATAGCAATAGTGTTGCTGGAGAGAAACCATACATTTTTTATTAGTACTGTACTGAATACTAGCACAATATATACAGTACTGTATTGGCCCAAATGCTACCCTGGCCCTCAGCCTATGGTGTATTGTAGGCCTGCTGTATGGAGATAGATTTATGTTCACATTTTGTAAATTAATTTAAATTTTTTTAGCAGAAATCCATCTCCATACTACTTTAGTTTGAAACCTTACCATGCCTTGTCCCGTCATATGAGATCCATTTGACACGTGGATTGTCCTCAGACAATTGATTTAATTATCAAATAATCTATTAATACCCTCTGGAAAACTCTATATGTTACAAAAGAAAACTTTATTAGATACATTATTTTACAAAAGTAGTATTTTCATCTATAAATTATTATGTTATGGTGTGTTGTAAGGTATACTATGCATTTTCTTGTTGTATATCACCCTTGGTAGAAAACGTTATTCAAATGTTTATGATATAAATGTCTATTAATCTAAACTAAATCAATGTTATCAATGACCTAATACTTAAGATCCTGTTGATGGCTAAGATAAAGAATATTGAGTTTCTATATATTTCAAATGGCTTGCAATGACAATGCAACTAACTAAGAAATACAAAGCAACAATATAATAATTTCATAGTGTAGTCCACCCTAGCTTTTCATTGTTTTTTAATAAACAGTATAGCATGCGTTGAAATGATAACCTATGTAGGGAAAACTCCAAAGCTTCTAGTTGAATGTGGAACAACCTAAGTGGGAAAAACTCCAAAGCTTGTAGTCCCCTTATTGCACCTCTGTATAGGTGATAACCCCTTCCTGAAGAAGGCACTGTGGATGCTTCATTATCTCTTATCTGGCTAGCATCCTGGTGTTAGGGTCTGACAGCTGTCTATCGGTTGGCTATACTAACCCACCAACCAATTAAGTGTCAACGTGCACAAAGCTGCCACTGAGTGACTTCTTTTATCTTGTGATGTCTCCTCTTCCCATATGAGTCTTTCCATATTTGTCCAAGCGAATTCTATCAACTCCAACTGAAACTGCTAAAGGTAGAGATAAGAGACCCAGTAGACAATGTTGAACAGGAGGAACGACGTAGGGAAGAAGACTCTCGAGTAGGCGTCCAGCTCCTTAATGTCGACATGGATGCGTCCTTTCCTCCACCCTCCCCCCTTGCACTCCTCGTAACAGCAGAAGAAGCTCTGGCAGTCCTTCCCGTCCAGACACTCGTACACGTCCTCGTAGTCCTGCCAGTACGAGTAGTTGTTGTTCAACGGAACCACGGTCGTGGGGGACCCGGGCCCCATGTCTAGCATCGAGTAGGTCTGTGGGAGGGGACAGAGGAAGGCCATCTCCTTAAATGTGTAAGCGATAGAGGGAGAGAGAGAGAGTGAGGGGGGGTTAGGGCAAGAAATGTGGGGAGGGGACAGAGGAAGGAAGGCCTCATAATTAGATACTGAGATGAAGAGAGGGAGAGAGAGGCAACAGGGAGGGAGGGAGGGAGGGGGGGACAACAAAAGCCAGACAGGAGACAAGAAATACATGCAAGACAGATGGAAAGATGAAAAGAGACAGAGAGAAAGAGAGCTGATACGTTGTGAGTGGAGCTGTGCTGTCATGCATTAAAGCTCCGCAGCGGGCCGTGTCCTCCCACACCCAGCAGGACACTGTCACAGCCCAGGCAGGCAATGAGATAGAACCCTCGGCTTAGTGCTCTACCTAAGCTGGGACTCACTCACTCGCTTGACAGCATTACAAGACATGACATGATGACATGACACGCTATGACACGGCATTTACCAAATACACTGTGTGACCGGTCAGCAGTGCAAGAGGATGGATATATGAAGGATGGTGGATGGACCAGACCTCAACCCTCATCGGGGGGCAACCTCCCAATTTGCTACCATGCAGGCCAGAGCCACTGACTGTACTACTATCACAGCCCCATGCACAGAGTGACTGATGCAAGAGGGTGGAGATATGAAGGATGGACTAGACCTCCACCCACTGAGACCATAATCACTACCATGGCTAGAACTATTGACTGTGATAACACAAACAACCTCGGTCCATTTCTGTAACAGCATTACACTGCATCGAGAAAAGTTACACCATTACATCGTATGGAGGAAAGGTACACCATTACATCGTATGGAGGAAAGCTCACCAGTCTCTTCGTCTTGTTTGTCTTGTTGTAGTGGGGCTTCTGTGTCCTGTAGGCGTAGTAGTTTTGGATGGCGTACTCCATCATGGCCGCAAAGACGAACAAGAAGCACACGGTGACGAAGAGATCCATGGCCGTCACATAGGAGACTCTGGGTAGGGAGGTCCTGGCCACTGTACTAAGGGTGGTCATTGTCAACACAGTGGTGATACCTGAAAGGACAAAGTCAGTGTCATAACACATATTTTTCACCTAGTTGGCTCAGGGATTCGAACTAGCGACCATTCGGTTACTGGCCCAATGCTCTTAACCGCTAGGCTACCTGCCACCCCTTACTAACTGCTTGATATCTCGCTTGGCAAAACTGCAGCAATAGTTTTCTGTGGCAATAGTATGAATATATTTTGCAAAGATGCTTTTCAGATATTTGATCAATTACCGACGGTAGTTTGTGTTTCTATGTAGTTCTAACTTTAGAAATAAATGGACGTTTACATCAATACATTGTCAGTGCTTAAATATACTGAACAAAAAATATAAACGCAACATGCAACAATTTCAAAGATTTTCATGACTTCATATAATGAAATCAGTCAATTTAAATAAATTAAATTGGCCCTAATCTATGGATTTCACATGACTCGGCAGAGGTGCAGCCATAGGTGGGCCTGGGAGGGCATAGGCCCACCCATTTGGCAGCCAGGCCCACCCAATGGAGAGCCACAAAAGGACTTTATTACAGACAGAAATACTCATCAGCAGTCCCCCTCAGACAATCCCGCAGGTGAAGAAGCCGGATGTGGAGGTCCTGGACTGGCATGGTTACAAATGGTCTGCGGTTGTGAGGCCGGTTGGATGTACTGCCAAATTCTCTAAAATGACGTTGGAGGCAGCTTATGGTAGAGAAATTAACATTAAATTATATGGTGGACATTTCTGCAGTCAGCATGCTATTTGCACGCTCCCTCAAAACTTGAGACATAAATTATGTGCACATTTAAAAGTGGCCTTTTATTCTCCCCAGCACAAGGTGCACCTGTGTAATGACCATGCTGTTTAATCAGGTTCTTGATATGCCACACCTGTCAGGTGGATGGATTATCTTGGCAAAGGAGAAATGCTCACTAACATTTTGTGCACAACATTTGAGAGAAATAAGCTTTTTGTGCGTATGGAACATTTCTGGGATATGTCAGCTCATGAAACATGGGACCAACACTTTACATGTTGCATTTATATTTTTGTTCAGTGTGTATATTGAAAAGTGAGCTGAATGTACCCACTGAGATTTTGCATGTATAGACACTTTGATATAAAGTGCTGGGTGTCACATCTCCTCCCGTTGCTCCCCTCCGGCGCTCTGATTTGCCGATCTACTGAGCCACCGGTCTGAGCGCACCACCTCGGCAACACCGGAATGGAAACCCAACGCACCCTAATCAACTCCAGCGCACCTGCACCTCATCTCATCACCACCCCTATATATCCCTGGACTGTTCAGTGTTGTGATGATTGTTAGTGTCTTGTCGTGTACTCGCTCTTTGTTGTTCTCTTGCTCAGTGTTAAGTAAACCTTTACGTTGTTGATTCCTGCGTCTGCGTCCTGCCTCTTCGTATCCTCAGTACTCGTCACAGCTGGGTGTGATACGCGCACACACTCATATCCACACACACACACACACACCCTATATACACACACGCAGGCAGGCATGCACGTACAGTGGGGACATTTTTTATTTAGTCAGCCACCAATTGTGCAAATTCTCCCACTTAAAAAGATGAGAGAGGCATGTCATTTTCATCATAGGTACACGTCAACTATGACAGACAAAATGAGAAAAAAAATCCAGAAAATCACATTGTAGGATTTTTTATGAATTTATTTGCAAATTATGGTGGAAAATAAGTATTTGGTCAATAACAAAAGTTTCTCAATACTTTGTTATATACCCTTTGTTGGCAATGACACAGGTCAAACGTTTTCTGTGTCTTCACAAGGTTTTCACACACTGTTGCTGGTATTTTGGCCCATTCCTCCATGCAGATCTCCTCTAGAGCAGTGCTGTTTTGGGGCTGTCGCTGGGCAACACGGACTTTCAACTCCCTCCAAAGATTTTCTATGGGGTTGAGATCTGGAGACTGGCTAGGCCACTCCAGGACCTTGAAATGCTTCTTACGAAGCCACTCCTTCGTTGCCCGGGCGGTGTGTTTGGGATTGTCATGCTGAAAGACCCAGCCACGTTTCATCTTCAATGCCCTTGCTGATGGAAGGAGGTTTTCACTCAAAATCTCACGATACATGGCCCCATTCATTCTTTCCTTTACACGGATCAGTCGTCCTGGTCCCTTTGCAGAAAAACAGCCCCAAAGCATGATGTTTCCACCCCCATGCTTCACAGTAGGTATGGTGTTCTTTGGATGCAACTCAGCATTCTTTGTCCTCCAAACACGACGAGTTGAGTTTTTACCAAAAAGTTATATTTTGGTTTCATCTGACCATATGACATTCTCCCAATCCTCTTCTGGATCATCCAAATGCACTCTAGCAAACTTCAGACGGGCCTGGACATGTACTGGCTTAAGCAGGGGGACACGTCTGGCACTGCAGGATTTGAGTCCCTGGCGGCGTAGTGTGTTACTGATGGTAGGCTTTGTTACTTTGGTCCCAGCTCTCTGCAGGTCATTCACTAGGTCCCCCCGTGTGGTTCTGGGATTTTTGCTCACCGTTCTTGTGATCATTTTGACCCCACGGGGTGAGATATTGCGTGGAGCCCCAGATCAAGGGAGATTATCAGTGGTCTTGTATGTCTTCCATTTCCTAATAATTGCTCCCACAGTTGATTTCTTCAAACCAAGCTGCTTACCTATTGCAGATTCAGTCTTCCCAGCCTGGTGCAGGTCTACAATTTTGTTTCTGGTGTCCTTTGACAGCTCTTTGGTCTTGGCCATAGTTGAGTTTGGAGTGTGACTGTTTGAGGTTGTGGACAGGTGTCTTTTATACTGATAAGTTCAAACAGGTGCCATTAATACAGGTAACGAGTGGAGGACAGAGGAGCCTCTTAAAGAAGAAGTTACAGGTCTGTGAGAGCCAGAAATCTTGCTTGTTTGTAGGTGACCAAATACTTATTTTCCACCATAATTTGCAAATCAATTCATTAAAAATCCTACAATGTGATTTTCAGGATTTCTTTCCCTCAATTTGTCTGTCATAGTTGACGTGTACCTATGATGAAAATTACAGGCCTCTCTCATCTTTTTAAGTGGGAGAACTTGCACAATTGGTGGCTGACTAAATACTTTTTTTCCCCACTGTACGCACCCGCACAAACACACACACACACTGTCTCTCTCGCTCTTTTATGCACATCACCAGGAACCTCTCATTTGATGACTGAATGTGGTGCTGTTTTCTAGCAGTTACCATGGAGACAAGAAGGCCCATCTATTTCGAGCTGATATTTCATACTCAAACCCCCCTTCCTTCCTTCAGACTCTGCTGGCCACGGTGATTACCTTCACCTATTTCCCTTACCTTCTATACATACCTCGGCACTTAGTCAGCAGAGTACCTTCATAACCTTCAAACAGGCAAGGTGTAAGAGCAACTTTAACTGGTTCCTCCAAATAAAATGGCAAAAATGAAATACATGTGAAACGGTATGCGATGTAAACACACAAAATACAACAGAAAATAATACAGACACAAATAATGCATGTAGAAAGATGTCAATACACCTACACTACATTAGGGACACAAAGACCGATAGATGTAATATGAACAGACACAACACACAGAAAATAATACAGGCACAAAGAACATTGTACAAAGATATCAGTCTACAGTGCTGTCGTGACAGAGAGAGAGAGAGAGAGAGAGAGAGAGAGAGAGAGAGAGAGAGAGAGAGAGAGAGAGAGAGAGAAAGAAAGAGAAAAAGAAAGAGAAAAATAGAGAGAAAATAAAGGAAGAAAGAAAGAGAGAGAGAAAGAGAGCGAGAGAGAGAGAGAGAGAGAGAGAGAGAGAAAGAGAAAAAAGAAAGAGAAAAATTGAGAGAAAATAAAGGAAGAAAGAAAGAGAGAGAGAGCGAGAGAGAGAAAGAGAGAAAGAAAAGAAAGAAAGAAAGACAAAGAAAGTGAGAAAGGGGAGAGCGGTCACACTGTATGAGTCACTGAACTGAGCATCCCCATCCCTTCCTGTCATTACTCCCTGTCAGGTATAGCCTGATAGTCATTACCATCTCTGGTGGCCCTTGGGAACCTGACTCTTTGGGAATGTCACCCAGTACACCCTGTCATCCCCCCCCCCCCCCCATCACACTACACCCTCAGGGGCACCTGCATGTCAGCACCTGCCTCCTCCTTAGCCCCCTACCACCATCACCCCCCACTCTGACATCTCTCCTGCTCTTTGCAGTCAAAGCCCATTTTCCTTATCACCCCTCTTTCTTTTCAACCCGCTATTGATCAGCGGGGAGGCCGGAAAAGCAACGCTGCGCTTTTGTGCCCCAGAATAGACACTGAATGACTTCTTTTGTCAACGGGAATGGGATATTTATCTTTACTCTTACATTTAGCATCCTTACCTGTTAGCTAGGAGAAAGACAAACATGTTTCCGGGCTTATCTTTGTTTTGTGTCGTAACAGGTGTCAAGACTGTCGAGCGAGACTATTCAATGTGATCGTGGTGGTTCGAGGATGGTTTGGTGATGAAACGGACTCGTTAATACACTTTAGGCTTTGACTTGTTTATCCACCATTGTAAATGCCATTTGTTGTCACTTAGTTAAAGGCCATGTATAACGCTAATACTGTAATTTGGACTAAATGTTATACATTTGATCTTGAAGACAAAAACTTCCTGGTCAAGGTCCACTACAAGAGCTGCCTGGAGGAATTGAATCGTACTTACCGCAAAGTTCAACTCAAACTCCAAATCACCTTCAACAACATAATCCAGACGAATGCACATGCACTAATGGAAAGCATGCATTGGGGAAAAATCCTAAATGAATTACAAACGTAAAACAAAAGGTGATTGTTAAGCCTTGATCAATTACAAGCACATCGCATAAACAAAATAAAACGGTACAAGAATCTTAAAGGCAGAACATAACATTGCATAAACACATGCAGATTGTTCTCTAGTCTAAACAATAAAATATAGATTTTTCAAGCAATCTTCCATTGTGGTACCAAGAGTTGGTGGCCATCTTTTCATCTTCTGTGTACTTTCAACAAACCAGCTAGACTCAGACCAATTTTTTTCCTTTCAGAATAAGACATGCAGAGGTAGTCATTTTTGTACACATACAGTACACTACATAAACACTGGTGGAGCAGGTTTGATTGAACCCTTGGGGTTCTTCATCTACTTATTATCATATCAGTGTGTATCCTGTCAAATGGTATTCTTCAGATCAGGTACCTAGTGCTGTTCTGGCGGGGGCGGCATCACTATTGATCCAGAAGGAAACCCAGGAGAGCACCACGGTGAGGATACAGGGGATGTAGGTCTGGATGGTGAAATAACCCATTCTCCTGCTCAGGTCAAAGTACACCGTCATGACCACATAATCACCTGGGAGAGGGGGGGGAGCGGGATAAAGAGGGGGGAAGTATTGGAGAGAGGGGCGAGGAGGAAGAGGGAGCGATGAGAGAGGGAGGGAGGGGGAGAGGGAGGGGGAAAGAGAGGGGGAGTGAGGGAGAAAGAGAGAGATTGAGGGAAAATCAGAGTGTCAGGTGGAACAAGAACAAGCCAGCATAGGGAGGGAGAGAGGGGTGGAGGGAGGGAAAGAAAAAGAGAGAGAGATAATCATGAGAGATAGCATCAGGTGGAACCACAGAACAAGGCTTCAGGCATTCTACTTTGGTGGGTTTTGAAGAGGGATGCTGTAACAATAAAAAAGATGGAGGCAGTTATAACAGCGGTAGAACCAGAAGTCCCTGATGGCATGGGGACTGTCCACTCGCCGCTGTCCTCATTACCACGCTTCAGCACAATACCTATCCATTTCATGCTGGATGAAAAACAACAAGAAGAAATGTAACGCTTTATGTTTTTCCGAGTTTGTTGAGATGTATATTAATTACATGCTATTTTTAGCTGCAGGAGCTAGCTAGCTAATCATCATGCAGCATGATGCAAGCTGGGAGTCAAGAAAAAGTGAAAACAAGATGAGAAACTGTGGCTTTCATGAGTTCTCCACTCAGAACTTGTACTTGTATCACAGTTCACCATACGTAGAATACATCATTTATTGGATCACCTGACTTTTCAAGACAAGACTTCAAGACTTTCTTTTCAATATGGAGATGAAATCATTGTTCTCCAAAACTAATATAGTACAGCATGAACAATGTCACCTATGACATTTGAGAATAGGGTCAATATGGGTTAATTACAGCTTGAGAATTCATACATTAGATCAATTTATCGGCCCCTTTAAAACGCTGCTACATTAATCTTCAATGCTGTCATGAATGCATTAAAAATGTATTACGAAGTAATTCCAGCGAGCACCACTCATTAGTATAATTAGATACCTGTTTGTAAAACACAACCTTAGTCGCAAGGAATGATTGTTGGAAATAAATCGACGTAGAATTCAGTATTAAAACCAAACTACATCCTAGGCCTCTGAAAATCATTTAAGTGAATAATTAAATCTTTTGAATCTTTAATCCAAATGGTTTATATAAAAATATGTTTGCCTTTATACCGGAGGGGACTACTGATGAGCTTCAAGCAGTCTACAGAGAAACAATATGTTAAATGTCACATTGAATTAGAAAGTCAGGTGCATGTACTTTCATCGTGCCCTTTGCACTGTTTTATTACACAGTGAATGATAAAGGCAACATCTACTCCCTGAGTACTACTCTTAAGTCTACTACAAAAGTACTACTCTTAAATCTACTACCAAAGTACTACTCTTAAATCTACTACCAAAGTACTGCTCCTATGTCTACTACCAAAGTACTACTCCTAAGTATACTACCAAAGTACTACTCTTAAGTCTTAAGTCTACTACCCCGTGCCCAAGGACTCTAAGATAACCTGCCTAAATGACTACCGACCCGTAGCACTGACGTCTGTAGCCATGAAGTGCTTTGAAAGGCTGGTCATGGCTCACATCAACAGCATTATCCCAGAAACCCTAGACCCACTCCAATTTGCATACCGCCTCAACAGATCCACAGATGATGCAATCTCTATTGCACTCCACACTGCCCTTTCCCACCTGGACAAGAGGAACACCTACGTGAGAATGCTATTCATTGACTACAGCTCAGCATTCAACACCATAGTGCCCTCTAAGCTCATCACTAAGCTAAGGATCCTGGGACTAAACACCTCCCTCTGCAACTGGATCCTGGACTTCCTGACGGGCCGCCCCCAGGTGGTAAGGGTAGGTAACAACACATCTGCCACACTGATCCTCAACACGGGGGCCCCTCAGGGGTGCGTGCTCAGTCCCCTCCTGTACTCTCTGTTCACCCATGACTGCATGGCCAGGCACGACTCCAACACCATCATTAAGTTTGCCGACGACACAACAGTGGTAGGCCTGATCACCGACAACGATGAGACAGCCTATAGGGGAGGAGGTCAGAGATCTGGCCGTGTGGTGCCAGGACAACAACCTCTCCCTCAACGTGACCAAGACAAAGGAGATGATTGTGGACTACAGGAAAAAAAAAGAGGACTGAGCACGCCCCCATTCTCATCGACGGGGCTGTAGTGGAACAGGTTGAGAGCTTCAAGTTCCTTGGTGTCCACATCACCAACGAACTATCATGGTCCAAACACACCAAGACAGTCGTGAAGAGGGCACGACAAAGCCTATTCCCCCTCAGGAGACTAAAAAGATTTGGCATGGGTCCTCAGATCCTCAAAAATTCTACAGCTGCACCATCGAGAGCATCCTGACTGGTTGCATCACCGTCTGGTATGGCAACTGCTTGGCCTCCGACCGCAAGGCACTACAGAGGGTAGTGCGTACGGCCCAGTACATCACTGGGGCAAAGCTTCCTGCCATCCTGGACCTCTATACCAGGCGGTGTCAGAGGAAGGCCCTCAAAATTGTCAAAGACTCCAGCCACCCTAGTCATAGACTGTTCTCTCTGCTACCGCACGGCAAGCGGTACCGAGTACCAAGTCTAGGTCCAAAAGACTTCTCAACAGCTTCTACCCCCAAGCCATAAGACTCCTGAACAGCTAATCATGGCTACCCGGACTATTTGCACTGCCCCCCCACCCCATCCTTTTACGCTGCTGCTACTCTGTTAAGTATTTATGCATAGTCACTTTAACTCTACCCACATGTACATATTACCTCAACTACCTCAACTAGCCGGTGCCCCCGCACATTGACTCTGCAACGGTACCCCCCTGTATATATAGCCTCCCTACTGTCACTTTATTTTACTTCTGCTCTTTTTTTTCTCAACACTTTTTTTGTTGTTGTTTTATTTTACTTTTTTTTGTTTAAAATAAATGCACTGTTGGTTAAGGGCTGTAAGTAAGCATTTCACTGTAATGTCTGCACCTGTTGTATTCGGCGCATGTGACCAATAAAATTTGATTTGATTTGATTTGAAAGTACTGCTCCTAAGTCTACTACCAAAGTACTACTCCTACGTCTACTACCAAAGTACTGCTACTAAGTCTACTACCAAAGTAATACTCATAAGTCTACTACCAAAGTACTACTCCTATGTCTACTACCTAAGTACTACTCCTGAGTCTACTACCAAAGTACTACTCCTAAGTCTACTGTGGTCCTCTGTAGCTCAGCTGGTAGAGCATGGCGCTTGTAACGCTAGGGTAGTGGGTTCGATCCCCGGGACCACCCATACACAAAAATGTATGCACGCATGACTCTAAGTCGCTTTGGATAAAAGCGTCTGCCAAATGGCATATTATTATTATTAACCAAAGTACTACTCCTAAGTCTACTACCTAAGTACTACTCCTACGTCTACTACCTAAGTACTACTCCTGAGTCTACTACCAAAGTACTACTCCTAAGTCTACTACCAAAGTACTACTCCTAAGTCTACTACCAAAGTACTACTCTTAAGTCTACTACCAGAGTACTACTCCTAAGTCTACTACCAAAGTACTACTCCTAAGTCTACTACCAGAGTACTATTCCTAAGTGCAATTTCAACCTGTTTTCTGTCCTGCCAAATGCTGTCTTTGTCATTTCCATGGTACAATAATACTACATAACTTGACTATCTTCCAAGAGAAGCTATTGTCTTTACTCTCTGGCAATATCTTGCAAAACTGGCAAAGCAATTGTCTTTGCAATGCAATAGCTTACAATGACTGGAAAAGCAATTCACTTAAGCTGGAGTGGTGGCACCACACCTCAAGACACCAGCTGGTAATGCCTGCTGTCTCCCACTGCTAACAGACATGAGAATATGACAGATCATTTACAGTTTTATTTATTTTTAAACAGCCCAAAATACAACTTTGTCCTTTTTCCTTGGAATTTTTATGAGTCAATATCTAATAATTCAGAGAGAACTTGGATGGAGAACACAGGAGCCAGCAAAGGGCTGTGATGAGGATTTACTTTATTGGTTGTGAAGAACACAAGGTCAGCTGTTTGGGTATTAAATGTATGATAATTAATTTACTGTACCTGCTGTTGTTTTGAGGACGTCTGTGGTATTCCGCAGGCCCATGAAGTCAAACTGGTAGAGGCGCCAGTACTTCTGGTCTGAGGTTTCGATGGGAGTTCCTTTTCCATTTGTAAATCATTTCATCCTTGGGGTAACCATCTGTAAGTAAAGTAAATACACAGTGACCCTGTGATCCTATGGTAGCATTTCATTCTAATGAAATATGATTTATGCTCCAATCTGACAAATACATGTTTTATTGTTTGAGGGGTCTTATTGGACATATTCCTATGTATGTATTATAAAACCTTATGTATTATAAAACCTACTAATTGCATACTGTTAAATAAACTTAAATACAGGAACAGCATACAGACGCACATGCACACGGGTGCGCACACACACACACACACACACATAGTATAGAGTAGAGCACCACTAGACTGTTAAAAAGTAAACAACAGAGCCATAGTAAAGTGCTGTAAAAGGGGAAGCAAAGGTACACAACAGAGTGTAATAGGAGGCGTTGAGTTACTGTGAGAGAGCGTTGTGTTGATGCTAGAGTTGACCTTCACGTTTCACAGAAGTGCGTGTGAGCCTGTGAAATCTAATTTGAAAGCCATGCAATGGAAATGAATCACTTCATTGTGCTCTGATGATTTCAAGCAGGTGAACTGTATCCCATTAACATGTTATTATAAGGTGTGTATCATACACACACAAAGCGACAATGTTATTCACATCAGCGAAAGCTACAACAAAGGGAAGCTGGTGAGATGATGTGGAGTGTATGTCAATATCTTAGAAACTATTATGCCATGACATAGTGAAAGAACAATCCAATAACGAGGAGGCAGAAAGGTACGTTTAGGCTAGGGCTCAGCTGCAAGTTTGGGCTGAGTATCAGGGTTTGGCTCTGGAGTTGGCACTTCCTCCTAAAGGCATAGTGTCCAGGGCATCCAGGCCAGTGAGGGAGGTTGCAGCAAAGGGGGCTGCTGCTTCGTGGCCCCGCAGCTGATCCACATGGCCGCGGTGCACTTGACCGTCAGGCGTCCAAGTCCTGTAAGAGACAGGTCCAGTGGCTTCTTCCACGACTGCAAGGACCTACCTAGGGCCTCCAGAGTAGCTCCTCATGTACACAGACTTGACGGGTAGAAAATGCCTTAAATGATCATGGCCCCTGTCTGCATCATCCTCCACATGTCACTTACCAAGTCCGGGTGCAGCCAATCTAAAGCAGTTGTCAATCGCCTGCTCGGCTGGACTCTTCCCAGTAGAGGCCGTCGTAACATGCTGAGACAGCAGGAACCTTGACAGTCAGGTCTGCCAGTCACCCACTGAGATCATAGACAAAGCCTCCTTGGTTGTCTGAACCATGCGTACAGCTTGGCCATTGGAGGATGGATGATATGGGGCTGTGGTGATGTGTCTGATTCAGTTTCGCCCAGCAAACTCCTTAAACTCAGCAGAAGTGAAGGCAGCTCCATTGTCTGACACCAGGACGTCACACAACCCATGAGTGGCAAACAGCAAATGGAGGGTGCTTATTACAGCAGCAAAGGGCATCAAGATAACCATGGCTACTTCCAGGCATTTTGAATGGGAATCCACTATAATGAGAAAAGTATTTCCTTTGAATGGCCCAGCAAAGTCTATATGAAGTCGAGAACATTTCTTTGTTGTCCACTTCCATGGGTGCAAGGTGGCCTTGGGTGGAGCATGGTGTGACTCCTGACAGGTGACACAGCTGCGCACCACAGCCTAAATGTCCATGTCCATCCCAGGCCACCACAAATAGCTCCGTGCCAATGCCTTCATCCTCACTATTCCAGGATGCATATAATGCAGCATGGAAAGGACCCTTTCCCTCACCAGGCCAGGAACCACCACCTGACTGCCCCACAACACAAAGTTATTGTGAACCTACAGCTCGTTCCGACGATACCAGTAAAGCCCAAACTGTCTGCCAGGAACCTCAGAGGTCCATCCATGTAGCACCCAGCGAAGCACTCGGGACAGGACAGGATCCTTGAAGGTCAGTGCGGCTATCCTAGAAGCATGGAGAGGGGGCATCATGCACCACCTCCAACAGCATCACTTCCCAGGTAGGTGGTGGCTCAGACAAAGGGGTAGTGAGTGGCAGGCAACTCAGGGCATCTGCATTAGCCAGCTGCTTCCCTGGATGATAGCAGAGCTCATAACTATGAGGTCCCAGTGACAGGCTCCATCTGACCATGCATGTGAAAATAATCTGGCGCATGGGCTTCATATGATGAAGCACGCCCAGCAAAGGCTTGTGGTTGGTGTAGACCACAAAATGGCAACCTGACAAATACTGATGGAACTTCTTGACAGGGCCTCTTTATCCGGCTGGGCATAGTTCGATTCAGCGACAGTTAGGGTCCTAGATGCGTAGCACACAGGTGCCTCCCCGACCATCAGATTCCACATGACTAAACAAGGCACCGAGCCCATATGGAGACACATCACAGACCAGTAACTAGGGTTTTCTATCATCAGAGTGGGCTAGCAGCCCATCTGCTTGCAGCAGCTACTTAGCCTCTTCATAGACTTCTTTGTGAGTGTCGTTCCAACTCCAGGGAGCTGCCTGGTCCAGTAGGCGATGCAAGAGCTGTAGCTTTATCAGGCAGGAAGCAGCTGTAAAAGTTGAGAAGCCTCAAAAAACGACTGAAGCTCAGATTTGTTCTGGGAAGAAGGTGCCTCCTTAATGGCCTTTACCTGATCCAGGGTCGGTCGCACGCCATCCTTGTCAACGTGGAACCCCAGGAACTCAACACTGTGTGCAGCAAAAATTGACTTCTCTCTCTCAGGCTGTGGCCCTCCATGGGTACTATAGATAACATACTCCTCAGGGTCTGGGTCACAGTTTACCAAGTGTGTCTGTTATGTGGTCCTAGTGGGCATGAATGAGCTGCCTGAGACCTGGGACTGGGAACTTTTCAAACAGAGTCGAGCTATATGTGCCCTACGTTTACAGTAGTGACAGGTTGCAGCACTAAACCTACAGCTGTTGGAATTACGGGCACCTCCACATCTGAAACAGGCTCTGAAGTCCTCTCTGGACTCTGACTCCGCCCCCTCTGTGCGCACCGGCCAACTGCTACGTTCAGCGAGATGAATGTCAGACACAGTCGGAGGACCTGGTCTTTCAGGGTGAAGCAGACAGGCATTATTTGCAGCAGTCTCAGCCACCAAGGCTTTTTCTCAGCCACTCTAAATGTCAGATTGGGCTCAGCCATTAGACTCATCTAACAATTCTGTCAAGCAGCATCAGCTCCAGCTGATCTCCAACATGATGGTACACCGAAAGCCTCGCAGACCAGCAATGAAACTGGAGATATTCTGATTTGCCTTTTGTTTACAATTATGAAAATTACATCTCTGCACAATTTCTGACGGAGCTGGGCTGAAATACCGCTTCAAACATGCCACTATATGTTCAGAACTCTTTGCAGTGGGAAGGGCCAGAGCGAGTAGAGAACACTGAACAAAAATATAAACGGAACGTGCAACAATTTCAAAGATTTTACTGAGTTACAGCTCATATAAGGAAATTAGTCAATTGAAATAAATAAATTAGGCCCTAATCTATGGATTTCAAATGACTGGGAATACAGATATGCATCTGTTGTTCACAGATACCTTAAAAAAAAAGGTAGGGGCGTGGGTCAGAAAACCAGTCAGTATCTGGTGTGACCACCATTTGCCTCATGCAGCGCAACACATCTCCTTCGCATAGAGCTGATCAGGCTGTAGATTGTGGCCTGTGGAATGGTGTCCCACACTTCTTCAATGGCTGTGCGAAGTTGCTGGATATTGGCGGAAACTGGAACACGCTGTCGCACACTTCGATCCAGAGCATCCCAAACATGCTCAATGAGTGAAATGTCTGGAGAGTATGCAGGCCATGGAAGAACTGGGACATTTTCAGCTTCCAGTAATTGTGTACATATCATACCAACATGGGGCCATCCATTATCATGCTGAAACATTAGGTAATGGTGGCGGATGAATGGCATGACAATTGGCCTCAGGATCTCATCACGGTACCTCTGTGCATTCAAATTGCCATCGATAAAATGCAATTGTGTTTGTTGTCCGTAGCTTATGCCTGCCCATACCATAACCCCACTGCCACCATGGGGCTCTCTGTTCACAACGTTAACATCAGCAAACTGCTCGCCCACACGACACCATACACCATGTCTGCCATCTGCTCGGTACAGTTGAAACCGGCATTCATCCGTGAAGAGCACACTTCTCCAGCATGCCAGTGGCCATCGAAGGTGAGCATTTCAAAACAAATCAAATCAAATTTTATTGGTTACATGCGCCGAATACAACAGGTGCAGACATTACAGTGAAATGTTTACTTACAGCCCTTAACCCAACAGTGCATTTATTTTTAACAAAAAAGTAAAAATAAAACAACAACAAAAAAGTGTTGAGAAAAAAAGAGCACAAGTAAAATAAAATAACAGTAGGAGAGGCTTTATATACAGGGGTACCGTGCAGAGTCAATGTGCGGGGGGCACCGGCTAGTTGAGGTAGTTGAAGTAATATGTACATGTGGGTAGAGTTAAAGTGACTATGCATAAATAATTAACAGAGTAGCAGCAGCGTAAAAAGGATGGGGTGGGGGGCAGTGCAAATAGTCCGGTAGCCATGATTAGCTGTTCAGGAGTCTTATGGCTTGGGGGTAGAAGCTGTTGAGAAGTCTTTTGGACCTAGACTTGGCACTCCGGTACCGCTTGCCGTGCGGTAGCAGAGAGAACAGTCTATGACTAGGGTGGCTGGAGTCTTTGACAATTTTGAGGGCCTTCCTCTGACACCGCCTGGTATAGAGGTCCTGGATGGCAGGAAGCTTGGCCCCAGTGATGTACTGGGCCGTACGCACTACCTCTGTAGTGCCTTGCGGTCGGAGGCCAAGCAGTTGCCATACCAGGCGGTGATGCAACCAGTCAGGATGCTCTCGATGGTGCAGCTGTAGAATTTTTTGAGGATCTGAGGACCCATGCCAAATCTTTTCAGTCTCCTGAGGGGGAATAGTCTTTGTCGTGCCCTCTTCACGACTGTCTTGGTGTGTTTGGACCATGATAGTTTGTTGGTGATGTGGACACCAAGGAACTTGAAGCTCTCAACCTGTTCCACTACAGCCCCGTCGATGAGAATGGGGCGTGCTCAGTCCTCTTTTTTTTTCCTGTAGTCCACAATCATCTCCTTTGTCTTGGTTACGTTGAGGGAGAATTGTTGCCCACTGAAGTCATTTATGACGCCAAACTGCAGTCAGGTCAAGACCCTGGTGAGGTTGACGAGCACGCAGATGAGCTTCCCACAGTTTCATCAGCTGTCCGGGTGGCTGGTCTCAGATGATCCCACAGGTGAAGAAGCCGGATGTGGAGGTCCTGGGCTGGCGTGGTTACACATGGTCTGTTGTTGTGAGGCAGGTTGGACGTACTGCCAAAACGACATTGTAGAGAAATTAATATTATGGTAGAGAAATGAACATTACATTCTCTAGCAACAGCTCTGGTGGACATTACTGCAGTCAGCATGCCAATTGCACACTCCCTCAAAACTTGAGACATCTGTGGCATTGTGTTGTGCGACAAAACTGCACATTTTAGAGTGGCCTTTTATTGTCTCCAGTACAGGGTGCACCTTTGTAATAATCATGCTGTTTAATCAGCTTCTTGATATGCCACACCTGTCAGGTGGATGGATTATCTTGGCAAAGGGGAAATGCTCACTAACAGAGATGTAAAGAAATGTGTGCACAAAATCTGAGAGAAATAAGCTGTTTGTGCACATGGAACATTTCTGGGATCTTTTATTTCAGCTCATGAAACATGGAACCAACACTTTACATGTTGCGTTTATACACTACATGACCAAAAGTATGTGGACACCTGCTTGTCAAACCTCTCATTCCAAAATCATGGGCATTAATATGAAGTTGGTGCCCCCTTTGCTGCTATAACAGCCTACACTCTTCTGGGAAGGCTTTCCAATAGATTTTGGAACATTGCTGCGAGGACTTGCTTCCATTCAGCCACAAGAGCATTAGTGAGGTCGAGCACTGATGTTGGGCGATTAGGCCTGGCTCGCAGTCGGCGTTCCAACTCATCCCAAAGGTGCTCGATGGTGTTGAGGTCAGGGCTCTGTGCAGGCCAGTCAAGTTCTTCCACAACGATTTCGACAAACCATTTCTGTATGGATCTCGCTTTGTGCTCAGGGGCATTGTCATGCTGAAACAGGAAAGGGCCTTCTCCAAACTGTTCTCCTGGCATTCGCCAAACCCAGATTCATCCGTCGGACTTATAGATGGTGAAGCGTGATTCATCACTCCAGAGAACGCGTTTCCATCGCTCCAGAGTCCAATGGTGGCGAGCTTTACACCACTCCAGCTGCTCGGCCATGGAAACCCATTTCATGAAGCTCCTGACAAACAGTTCTGGTGCTGACGTTGCTTCCAGAGGCAGTTATCAACTTGGTAGTGAGTGTTGCAACCGAGGACAGACATTTTTTACACGCTACGCGCTTCAGCATTCGCTTGTGTGGCCTACCACTTCGCGGCTGAGCCGTTGTTGATCCTAGACGTTTCCACTTCACAATAACAGCCCTTATAGTTGACCTGCTCTAGCAGGGCAGAATTTTGATGAACTGACTTGTTGGAAAGGTGGCATCCTATGACGGTGCCACATTGAAAGTCACTCTCTTCAGTACGGGCCATTCTACTGCCAATGTTTGTCTATGGAGATTGCATGGCTGTGTGCTCAATTTTATACACCTGTCAGCAATGGGTGTGGCATCATATATACTTTTGTATATACAGTGGGGAGAACAAGTATTTGATACACTGCTGATTTTGCAGGTTTTCCTACTTACAAAGCATGTAGAGGTCTGTAATTATATTTATCATAGGTACACTTCAACTGTGAGAGACGGAATCTAAAACAAAAATCCAGAAAATCATATTGTATGATTTTTAAGTAATTAATTTGCATTTTATTGTATGACATAAGTATTTGATCACCTACCAACCAGTAAGAATTCCGTCTCTCACAGACCTGTTAGTTTTTCTTTAAGAAGCCCTCCTGTTCTCCACTCATTACCTGTCTTAACTGCACCTGTTTGAACTCGTTACCTGTATAAAAGACACCTGTCCACACACTCAATCAAACAGACTCCAACCTCTCCACAATGGCCAAGACCAGAGAGTTGTGTAAGGACATCAGGGATAAAATTGTAGACCTGCACACGGCTGGGATGGGCTACAGGACAATAGGCAAGCAGCTTGGTGAGAAGGCAACAACTGTTGGTGCAATTATTAGAAAATGGAAGAAGTTCAAGATGACGGTCAATCATCCTCGGTCTGGGGCTCCATGCAAGATCTCACCTCATGGGGCATCAATGATCATGAGGAAGGTGAGGGATCAGCCCAGAACTACACGGCAGGACCTGGTCAATGACCTGAAGAGAGCTGGGACCACAGTCTCAAAGAAAACCATTAGTAACACACTACGCCGTCATGGATTAAAATCCTGCAGCGCACGCAAGGTCCCCCCTGCTCAAGCCAGCGCATGTCCAGGCCCGTCTGAAGTTTGCCATTGACCATCTGGATGATCCAGAGGAGGAATGGGAGAAGGTCATGTGGTCTGATGAGACAAAAATAGAGCTTTTTGGTCTAAACTCCACTCGCCGTGTTTGGAGGAAGAAGAAGGATGAGTACAACCCCAAGAACACCATCCCAACCGTGAAGCATGGAGGTGGAAACATCATTCTTTGGGGAAGCTTTTCTGCAAAGGGGACAGGACGACTGCACCGTATTGATGGGAGGATGGATGGGGCCATGTATCGCGAGATCTTGGCCAACAACCTCCTTCCCTCAGTAAGAGCATTGAAGATGGGTCGTGGCTGGGTCTTCCAGCATGACAACGACCCGAAACACACAGCCAGGGCAACTAAGGAGTGGCTCCGTAAGAAGCATCTCAAGGTCCTGGAGTGGCCTAGCCAGTCTCCAGACCTGAACCCAATAGAACATCTTTAGAGGGAGCTGAAAGTCCGTATTGCCCAGCGACAGCCCCGGAACCTGAAGGATCTGGAGAAAATCCCTGCTGCAGTGTGTGCAAACCTGGTCAAGAACTACAGGAAACGTATGATCTCTGTAATTGCAAACAAAGGTTTCTGTACCAAATATTAAGTTCTGCTTTTCTGATGTATCAAATACTTATGTCATGCAATAAAATGCAAATGAATTACTTAAAAATCATACAATGTGATATTCAGGATTTTTGATTTTAGATTCCCGTCTCTCACAGTTGAAGTGTACCTATGATAAAAATTACAGACCTCTACATGCTTTGTAAGTAGGAAAACCTGCAAAATCGGCAGTGTATCAAATCCTTGTTCTCCCCACTGTATGATGTATTTTTGTTCAGTGTAGAATATGTCACTGCCCCGCACACACAGAGCAGCACAGCGCGATTCTTTAGCCACAAAAAAACATTCTAGCCTTTCAACATACTTCTCCCAAGACCTATGATTTTCCTCAACAAACTCCTCAATCTTCCCATACAAAGCCATGATCAGAAAAGGAAAATCCACTTTTATGTTTCCTCACGAATCCTCTTCAAACATTCCAGTCCGGATCCGCCTCGTCGCCAGTACTATGTCCGTGACATAGTGAAAGTACAATCCAATAACGAGGAGCAAGAAAGGTAAGTTTAGGCTATTTACTCCATGGTGCAGGCAATAAACATGAATGCCATGTCGGCAGGTGACTGAACTTTTACACCAATGGGGCGCGCACGCTATATATGGGAACGTTTGTGCACGCTCATACACAAGAGAAACCACATACTCTCCATTAAGATGGTAGGAGTACAATAAGGGCACTGTGGGATTGACTCTTCACTGGTAAAGGTCAGTTATTGACATATCCCACTTTGTACTGTAGGCGACATAGAAACGAGCCATGGTCGACAGCCTTGCCAACCTCCTCTCTCCTCCTCTGCACAGATAATAGCTCGGGTCGAAGCAAAGAGAATGTATAAGGGTCAGATGTCCATGAATCCTTGTATAGCAGCCTATATCCACTGTGCTCTATGTTTGGTTGTCTATAAACACTTCAATGGACAGAAATGACTCATCCCTTATCTGGGATTCTCTTTTTCTCATTAGATTGAGCCACGATGCACTTCCTAATTAAAGGGATAGTTCACCTAAATTACAAAATGTCATTGGTTTCCTTACCCTGTAAGCAGTATATAGACAAGGTATGACATCAATCCATGCTTTGGTTTAGTTTCCCTGGCACTGTTCCCAAATGCTAATGTTTTAGCATTTGTGGCACAAATCCCATTCAAGTCATGGGACCGATATTAGCATTTTTCGCACCTCATGTTCAAATCAAGTGACTTTGCTGAGCTTCACAATACATTTGAGATACTTTGGGATGTTTTGGACGATGTGCGAAAACTGTTTATATCGGTATGACTTGAATGGGAATTGTGCCACAAATGCTAAAATATGAGGTAAACCAAAGCATGTATTGCTGTCATACCTAGACTGCTTACAGGGTAAGAAAACCAATATGTCATTTTGTAATTTGGATGAACTATCCCTTTAAAGATCTGAAAGGTGAGAAAATCCACATTGATTAACTAATAAAACTCATTTAATTAAAAAATATCTGTTTTATTATCACATACACCGGATAGATGCAGCGAAATTAGTGGAGGCGGCTGAGGGGAGGACGGCTCATAATAATGGCTGGAACAGCGCGAAACCATGTGTTTGATACCATTCCACTCCAGACATTACCACAAAACTGTCCTCCCCAATTAAGGTGCCACCAACCTCCTGTGAGTGAAATGTGTTGTTTTACAGGGTCAGCCATAGCAGTACGGCGCCCCTGGAGCAAATTAAGTGCCTTGCTCAAGGACACATCGGCAGATCTTTCACTTTGTCGGCTCAGGTATTCAAACCAGCAATTTTTTGATTACTGGCCCAACGCTCTAACCGCTAGGCTACCTGCTGCCATTATCGCCATGGGAACGCAGCACGCCACATGTCCAATGTTTTTTCCCTGGGGTAAGTGAAAATATCAAACAGCGAGAATCTGTCTGTCGGCTCTGTCACGCCAGTGGGTGGGTGGTGTGGACGAATGGATAGAGTTTTCCCGTTTTACTTAAGTTAACTCTTCAAACCCCTGTTTCAAGGACAGAGAGTAAGCCTATTCTCTATTAAGCATGCTTTTTAAACGAGGACTACGCTTACTCTGTGTCTGGGCAATCAGACCAAGACGTTTATTTACAAAAACAACGACATTCAAAGACATGATAATATGATAGGACTATTTTCTATCTGAAGGTGACAATTGAGGATTACTAAATACTTTTTTTTCCCCACTGTACATAGGCTGTGGATGGAGAAGCAATGGTGGTGCCTTGGAAGGGTGGGGGGAAATGGAGGCGGAATACGTACACTGTGGGGGGGGGATTTATTGTAGACTGAATAGAAGTAAGATCAAGGTCTTTATCTGGGAAACAGCTGGAAATCCATTAGCTTCAGCGCGCATGGCTTTCACATCCTGTTCCCACCAATCCTTACTAAGGGTATAATTTCAATGTACTACTCCACTTATTAATAATGCTTTATATTCACTTCCCATTCTGCCTGAGCTGAATTTTGTCCCATTTTATTGCAGGTGATATACTGTTGTTGTGTAGTTAATGCACTGCCCAGAAAGCCTGGTCCTTTTGAATGTGGCTTTAAAGAAAGGTAGGGAGGTACAGAGTAGCTTTGCATCTAGCTTTCCCATTGGTGACTCACAAATTCTCATGAAAAGCTGTAGACAATCATTCTCTTTCAGGCTACAAACCTACAGTGAGGGAAAAAAGTATTTGATCCCCTGCTGATTTTGTACGTTTGCCCACTGACAAAGAAATGATCAGTCTATAATTTTAATGGTAGGTTTATTTGAACAGTGAGAGACAGAATAACAACAAAAAAATCCAGAAAAACGCATGTCAAAAATGTTATAAATTGATTTTCATTTTAATGAGGGAAATAAGTATTTGACCCCCTCTCAATCAGAAAGATTTCTGGCTCCCAGGTGTCTTTTATACAGGTAGCGAGCTGAGATTAGGAGCACACTCTTAAAGGAAGTGCTCCTAATTTTAGCTTGTTACCTGTATAAAAGACACCTGTCCACAGAAGCAATCAATCAATCAGATTCCAAACTCTCCACCATGGCCAAGACCAAAGAGCTCTCCAAGGATGTCAGGGACAAGATTGTAGACCTACACAAGGCTGGAATGGGCTACAAGACCATCGCCAAGCAGCTTGGTGAGAAGGTGACAACAGTTGGTGTGATTATTCGCAAATGGAAGAAACACAAAAGAACTGTCAATCTCCCTCGGCCTGGGGCTCCATGCAAGATCTCACCTCGTGGAGTTGCAATGATCATGAGAACGGTGAGGAATCATCCCAGAACTACACGGGATGATCTTGTCAATGATCTCAAGGCAGCTGGGACCATAGTCACCAAGAAAACAATTGGTAACACACTACGCCGTGAAGGACTGAAATCCTGCAGCGCCCGCAAGGTCCCCCTGCTCAAGAAAGCACATTTACAGGCCGTCTGAAGTTTGCCAATGAACATCTGAATAATTCAGGGGAGAACTGGGTGAAAGTGCTGTGGTCAGATGAGACCAAAATGGAGCTCTTTGGCATCAACTCAACTCGCCGTGTTTGGAGGAGGAGGAATGCTGCTTATGACCCCAAGAACACCATCCCCACCGTCAAACATGGAGGTGGAAACATTATGCTTTGGGGGTGTTTTTCTGCTAAGGGGACAGGACAACTTCACCGCATCAAAGGGACGATGGACGGGGCCATGTACCGTCAAATCTTGGGTGAGAACCTCTTTCCCTCAGCCAGGGCATTGAAAATGGGTCGTGGATGGGTATTCAAGCATGACAATGACTCAAAACACACGGCCAAGGCAAAAAAGGAGTGGCTAAAAAATCAGCACATTAAGGTCCTGGAGTGGCCTAGCCAGTCTCCAGACCTTAATCCCATAGAAAATCTGTGGAGGGAGCTGAAGGTTCGAGTTGCCAAACGTCAGCATCGAAACCTTAATGACTTGGAGAAGATCTGCAAAGAGGAGGACAAAATCAAATCCCTCCTGAGATGTGTGCAAACCTGGTGGCCAACTACAAGAAACGTCTGACCTCTGTGATTGCCAACAAGGGTTTTGCAACCATGTACTAAGTCATGTTTTGCAGAGGGGTCAAATACTTTTTCCCTCATTAAAATGCAAATAATTTTTTTTAAAATTTGACATGCGTTTTTCTGCATTTTTTTGTTGTTATTCTGTCTCTCACTGTTCAAATAAACCTACCATTAAAATTATAGACTGATCATGTCTTTGTCAGTGGGCAAACGTAAGAGAACAAGCACTTTTTCTACCTCACTGTATATACCATTCAGAGTATCTGCCCATCAAGCCATCAGTTGTATATGCATCGACCTCATACTGTGATAGAATACAAACGGTATAATTTGGATCTAGTACATTGGACCTGTAGTGACCGATGGCGTTCATTGCAGGTACCTCTATAATTTATACAAAAGTGAGTTGTAAGACTACAATACGTGGGTCAGAAGAAAATGCCTGGGATAGCATTTGGTCTGGCTTTTGGTGTCTATTGTGTATCATACTGTGATTGTCTTGTGTATATATAAGACATTGACTGTTGTATATATTAGGGGTATGTGAGTCAAGGGAGATGTACAGTGCCTTCGGAAAGTATTCAGACCCCTTGACTTTTTCCACATTTTGTTACGTTACAAGCCTTATTCTAAAATGGATTAAATAAATAAAAATCCTCAGCAATCTACACACAATAACCCATAATGACAAAGCAAAAACAAATTTTAGCAAATTTATAAAATAAACAAAACGGAAATACCTTATTTACATAAGTATTCAGACCCTTTGCTATGAGACTTGAAATTGAGCTCAAGTGGATCCTGTTTCCATTGATCATCCTTGAGATGTTTCTACAACTTAATTGGAGTCCACCTGTGGTAAACCCAATTGATTGGACATGATTTGGAAAGGCACACACCTGTCTATATAAGGTCCCACAGTTGACAGTGCATGTCAGAGCAAAACCCAAGCTATGAGGTCGAAGGAATTGTCCGTAGAGCTCCGAGACAGGATTGTGTTGAGGCACAGATCTGGGGAAGGGTACCAAAAAATGTCTGCAGCATTGAAGGTCCCCAAGAACACAGTGGCCTCCATCATTCTTAAATGGAAAACGTTTGGAACCACCAAGACTCTTCCTAGAGCTGGCCGCCTGGCCAAATTGAGCAATCGGGGGAGAAGGGCCTTGGTCAGGGAGGTGACCAAGAACCCATTGGTCACTCTGACAGAGCTCTAGGAGTTCCTATGTGGAGATGGGAGAACCTTCCAGAAGGACAACCGTCTCTGCAGCACTCCACCAATCAGGCCTTCATGTTAGAGTGGCCAGACGGAAGCCACTCCTCAGTGACAGGCACATGACAGCCCGCTTGGAGTTTGCCAAAAGGCACCTAAAGACTTTCAGACCATCAGACCATTAGAAACAAGATTGTCTGGTCTGATGAAACCAAGATGTAACTCTTTGGCCTGAATGGCAAGCGTCACGTCTGGAGGAAACCTGGCACCATCCCTATGGTGAAGCATGGTGGTGGCAGCATCATGCTGTGGGGGTGTTTATCAGCGGCAGGGCCTGGGAGACTAGTCAGGATCGAGGCAAAGATGAACAGAGCAAAGTACAGCGAGATCCTTGATGAAAACCTGCTCCAGAGTGCTCAGGACCTCAGACTGGGGCAAAGGTTCACCTTCTAACAGGACAACGACCCTAAGCACACAGCCAAGACTATGCAGGAGTGGCTTTGGGACAAGTCTCTGAATGTCCTTGAGTGGCCCAGCCAGGGCCCAAACTTGGAACCGAGCTAACATCTCTGAAAATAGCTGTGCAGTGACGCTCCCCATCCAACCTGACAGAGCTTGAGAGGATATGCAGAGAAGAATGGGAGAAACTCCCCAAATACAGGTGTGCCAAGCTTGTAGCGTCATACCCAAGAAGACTCAATGCTGTAATTGCTGCCAAAGGTGCTTCAACAAAGTACTGAGTAAAGGGTCTGAATACTTATGTAAATGTGATATTTCTGTTATTCATTTTTAATAAATTAGCTAAAATTCTAAAACCCTGATTTTGCTTTGTCATTATGGGGTAATTGTGTGTAGATTGATGAGGGGAAAAAACGATGTAATCAATTTTAGAATAAGGCTGTAACCTAACAAAATGTGGAAAAAGTTAAGGGGTTAAAAAGTTAAGGGGTCTGAATACTTTCCGAAGGCACTGTACCTGTCCAGAGTTGTTTATTAGGAAATGGAACTGATCTAATTTGCTCATTTTATGAAACAAACAACAATTGTGTCTGTCATTGTTTGTTGGCACTGCCATTGCTGCCTTACCCCCACTTCTTCTCATGTACGCTGACAAACAACCCCGCCATTCCTCCTCCAAGACATCAATCTGGCAACCTAGAACACCATAGAGTTTTGGACCATCTTTTTTGGCTTAATCCTTTATGCATTTAGTCTTAATCATTGTATGTGGAGGCGTTGTGGTACATGCTATGAAATATGCATATTAACTGTAAGTCGCTCTAAGAGGTCTCAAATGACATAATAAAATGTAATGTAAATGTATTTTCATAAATGCATATGGAATATATGATTTCCCCAGATATTTTTTATATGTTTATACAAAATATAGGACATATGAATGGGTGACATTATTGCCTGGCTGTACAATACTCACAGCTAGAGAAGACCAGGGGACAGGAGTGCTCATCCATAGGAAGTTGTGGAGCTGCAGCTGGCACTCTGCATTGATGGTCAACCTACAGCACGAGTCAGAGAGAGGCCGTGAGTGAGCATTGCTGTCGTTACTCACATAGAGTTCAGCTCTGCTCTGAGAGAGCAGTGCTACAACAACAACCACCGCCGCGCTAACCACATACACCACTGGTGATGTGAATGTGTCATTTATTGATGAAGACAGCATAGGGTGTGAAATAAGGGAAGGCTGGCTCTTGATGTTGTTCTCACATACTGCACATGCTGAGAATGAGACAGAGAGCAATAATGCTGCATTTCGCTGCTATGCTGTTTCCTTTTTTGTGTGTGTGTGAAAAGACTGAGCGATTGCAGAGTTAACAAACTGGAACCTTGTTGCATGCCTGTGAGAGACCAAATGGGCCACCTATTACCCTGACATGACTGCCAGTGCCAGGGGGCTAGAGATTGCGGGTCTCTCGGTCGGCCGGCCGGCTGGTCACCTCCGAGTCTGGTGAGCGCTGCAAATTGGTATTTTCCTTGAGTAACAAACTCCGACAGACTAGTTAAGAAAAATGAACGGATGAAGAAATGCTCTTGTCCCGGAGTTATGTAGGTCATCAGACCGAATTCCACCCTATTCGTCTCCTCTTTCTTCTCCTCTCCTCCTCCTCCTCCTCCTCCTCCTCCTCCTCCTCCTCCTCCTCCTCCTCCTCTCGCTCCCCTGATAAAATGTCACTCTTGTTTACGTTGGCTTGACTGAAGTTCACAGTGAAGAGGAATTAATGGGAGCTTAGATGGGAGCTTAGATTCACTCCATTGTTTTAATCAGACCAGGATGCCACTCAAGAATATTTCTAGATCTGCTCAATGATAATGCTGATGAATAATGCTTACTGAAAATGCTAATTAATAATGCAAACTGATATTGTTCACTGATAATGCTCAGTTATAATGCTCAACAATAGTCATCACCAATAAATCGAACCACATTTTATTGGTTGTGTACACATATTTAGCAGATGTTATCACGGGTGTAGCGAAATGCTTATGTTCCTAGCTCCAACAGTGAAGTAATACCTGACAATACAAAACAATACACACAAATCAAAAAACTCTAAAGAAAGGAATTAAGAAATATATAAATATTAGAATGAGCAATGTCAGAGTCCGGAATATAAATATATATATATATATGTATATGATGGTGTGTATAGACATTATGGGCAGTATATGATGCTAACTAATAATGCTCAGTGATAATGCTCAATAATAATGTTCAGTGATAATACTCATATACTGCATAAAGCTAAACGATAATGCTCAAAGATAATACTAACCGATAACCTCACTGAGAATGGCTGATAATGGCGGATCTTGTATGATTCCGCCTTGTGGAGCCAGCCAGGTCAGTGCTGGCAATAATTAACTTGCCCACACATTCTTATCCTTTCTCCTGTGCTTTGCCTGTTGCCAAGGGGAATGCCTCACTCAGTGATGCAAACAGCAGGGTGATGTCTCTCTTTTCTCAGCGGAGGTGAGTCCACGGTTGAAAACGTTACAAAAAAGGACTGAAAGGATGACATTTATACCCTAAAAAGCATGATCTCCCTAAGACAGTATACTACAGTGTAAAGTGAATGTACCAAGTGTGCTAACCCACATAGCAGAGCAGTGAAAAAAGAGACAAAACAACATTCGTCTTATCGTAGAGTAGACAGATGTTTATTTTTGTGTATTGGTGTAGCATCAGTATGTGGCAGAGACGTCAGTTGTGTTTGTGCCACTTTCTTACACTGTGTTGAACTCTACCTGAATTCTGAGGAAGTTGGAATATTCTAGATGTAATCTTCAGTGCAAAGACAGGTAGTAATGACACTATTTTCATTCATATTGACTATTTTTCTTTCCTTGAAAAAGGAAAACCCAATGTTTGCTACGCTGTAATCTCTGAACTAAGACGGAACGATAATCGGCTGTTCAAAACAACAATGTCTGTGATATCAGATAAAGAAAAGCCATTTATTTTACCTCAGCGTGTATAATATCTTCCCATCGTTCCAAATACGCAGAAGCTGATTGGGCATCGTAATCCAATGAGAGTCTGCGTTCTTGGAGTTTCTGAAGATGGTGTCAGGGACCCAGATCATTCCCACCATGTTGCTGTTGAGCGTCAGGATCTTCATGGTGCTGTTGTATTGCAGACGGCTGTCAATCCACGTCTGTGCAAAAATGATGTCAATTTGGTATTCCTGTAACATAACAGAAAAAACGTACCTTTAATTTACATATATTATACATATTTCATGTATTATTACATTTTTTATGATACATTTTGGTCCCAACTCTGTATCACAGTCATGCTATATATTTAACTTATTATTAAAATGTTTTCCTTAAGAGAGAAGCTGCACATCTGCGGTGTTGATGGTCTACCCGAACATAGAGACAGGACGAGACAAGACCTTTATCCTCTTAGACAAAGCATACCATAAATGATTCTATGATAAGAGAAGCATCAATTATAAATTGCCTTAACATTTAAAAGTGCGCAAAAAATTTGAAGTATTTTTTATGTTGACGTCCCCAGAGACCGCATCTTGATTCTGACGGGTGACCTTTTGGAAACTTTTACAGGCACAGGGGACCTGACTTTAATACAGCACTAATTAGAGTGTGATGGGCGCAGCACGACTGTAGCTGTTACCGTGACCTTAAGGAGTAAAAGGACAGTCAATCACACAATACGTCAGTCTATTGAGTCTATTACTCAAGGCTTCCATGCAATAGGCACTGTAATATATAAGGACCTGTTTGGCTCAGTTGGTAGAGCATAGCGCATAGCGCAGGTTTATGGGTTTGATTCCCGCTGGGGTAACCCTAAGAAAAATGCATGCATGACTGCAAGTTGCTTTGGAAAACAGCATCTGCTAAACGGCATACATTAATGTATGAGAAATAAAGTGAAACGGCTTGATCAGACAAACTAGTATCACAGATAAGATACATAATTTACCTACTGATGACTACATTTGAATTAATAATGCTGATATAAAATTTGACTATGTTATTTCACCCATGGGTTTTTCACTAGCTAAGTTATCAAGATGAATGTGATACGAAATCAGTGATAATCTCTAAGGCAATCTAAAAACCCTAAATACCCAGTATGCATTTATTCCGCTCTCTCCCCCTCTAACAGTCTCTGTGTGGTCCTGTAATACCCTTTAAATGTATGATGAAGGTGTGTTTATATAAATATTAATAGATATTTTCCTCATAATTAGTTTCACTTCAGTAAATTAATTACAACCTTAAGACTGCAATGACATTTCATAGTCTTGACAAAACGGTAAAACAAGAAAATGACTTGATTCCTAAACTATTTGTTAGACCTGGCTTCCTTACATCATGAGGGTGTGTACAGTAGACTGCTACGTCATCAGACAGTAATTCAGGGTATCTTTTATTTATGTAACCTTTACGTACACAGCGAAGTCACACTGAGATCCATGTCTCTTTTACAAGGGTTAGTGCTATCTGGAATCCTTCGGACGTCCCTACCTTAAACCCTAACCTTTTTTTATTTTTTATTTATTTCACCTTTATTTAACCAGGTAAGCCAGTTGAGAACAAGTTCTCATTTACAACTGCGACCTGGCCAAGATAAAGCAAAGCAGTGCGATAAAAACAACAACACAGAGTTACATATGGGGTAAAACAAAACATAAAGTCAAAAATACAACAGAAAAAAATATATACAATGTGTGCAAATGTAGCAAGTTATGGAGGTAAGGCAATAAATAGGCTATAGTGCAAAATAATTACAATTAGTATGAACACTGGAATGATAGATGTGCAAGAGATGATGTGCAAAATAAAGATACTGGGGTACAAATGAGCAAAATAAATAACAATATAGGGATGAGGTAGTTGGGCGGGCTAATTTCAGATGGGCTGTGTACAGGTGCAGTGATCGGTAAGGTGCTCTGACAACTGATGCTTAAAGTTAGTGACGGAGATAAGTGTCTCCAGCTTCAGAGATTTTTGCAATTTGTTCCAGTCATTGGCAGCAGAGAACTGGAAGGAATGGCGGCCAAAGGAGGTGTTGGCTTTGGGGATGACCAGTGAGATATACCTGCTGGAGCGCATACTACGGGTGGGTGTTGCTATGGTGACCAATGAGCTAAGATAAGGCGGGGATTTGCCTAGCAGTGATTTATAGATGGCCTGGAGCCAGTGGGTTTGGCAACGAATATGTAGTGAGGACCAGCCAACAAGAGCGTACAGGTCACAGTGGTGGGTAGTATATGGGGCTTTGGAGACAAACGGATGGCACTGTGATAGACTACATCCAATTTGCTGAGTAGATTGTTGGAGGCTATTTTGTAAATGACATCGCCGAAGTCAAGGATCGGTAGGATAGTCAGTTTTACGAGGGCATGTTTGGCAGCATGAGTGAAGGAGGCTTTGTTGCGAAATAGGAAACCGATTCTAGATTTAACTTTGGATTGGAGATTCTTAATGTGAGTCTGGAAGGAGAGTTTACAGTCTAACTAGACACCTAGGTATTTGTAGTTGTCCACATACTCTAGGTCAGACCCGTCGAGAGTAGTGATTCTAGTCGGGTGCAAGCAGCGTTCGGTTGAAGAGTATGCATTTAGTTTTATTAGTGTTTAAGAGCAGTTGGAGGCTACTGAAGGAGTGTTGTATGGCATTGAAGCTCGTTTGGAGGTTTGTTAACACAGTGTCCAATGAAGGGCCAGATGTATACAAAATGGTGTCGTCTGCGTAGAGGTGGATCTGAGAGTCACCAGCAGCAAGAGCGACATCATTGATATACATGGAGAAAAGAGTCGGCCCAAGAATTGAACCCTGTGGCACCCCCATAGAGACTGCCATAGGTCCAGACAACAGGCCCTCCGATTTGATACATTGAACTCTATCTGAGAAGTAGTTGGTGAACCAGGCGAGGCAGTCATTTGAGAAACCAAGGCTATTTAGTCTGCCAATAAGAATGCGGTGGTTGACAGAGTCGAAAGCCTTGGCCAGGTCGATGAAGACGGCTGCACAGTACTGTCTATTATCGATCGCGGTTATAATATTGTTTAGGACCTTGAGCGTGGCTGAAGTGCACCCATGACCAGCTCGAAACCGGATAGCATAGCGGAGAAGGTACGGTGGGATTCGAAATGGTCGGTGATCTGTTTGTTAACTTGGCTTTCAAAAACTTTCGAAAGGCAGGGCAGGATGGATATGGGTCTGTAACAGTTTGGATCTAGAGTGTCACCCCCTTTGAAGAGGGGGATGACCGCGGCAGCTTTCCAATCTCTGGGGATCTCAGACGTTACGAAAGAGAGGTTGAACAGGCTAGTAAATAGGGGTTGCGACAATTTCGGCGGCTAGTTTTAGAAAGAAAGGGTCCAGATTGTCTAGCCCAGATGATTTGTAGGGGTCCATATTTTGCAGCTCTTTCAGAACATCAGCTGTCTGGATTTGTGTGAAGGAGAAGTGGGGGAGGCATGGGCAAGTTGCTGCGGAGGGTGCAGAGCTGGTGGCCGGGGTAGTGGTAGCCAGGTGGAAAGCATGGCCAGCCGTAGCAAAATGCTTGTTGAAATTCTCGATTATTGTAGATTTATCGGTGGTGATAGTGTTTCCTAGCCTCAGTGCAGTGGGCAGCTGGGAGGAAGTGCTCTTATTCTCCATGGACTTTACAGTGTCCCAAAACTTTTTGGAGTTAGTGCAACAGGATGCAAATTTCTGTTTGAAAAAGTTAGCCTTTGCTTTCCTAACTGCTTGTGTATATTGGTTCCTAACTTCCCTGAAAAGTTGCATATCGCGGGGGCTATTTGATGCTAATGCAGTATGCCACAGGATGTTTTTGTGCTGGTCAAGGGCAGTCAAGTCTGAGCAGAACCAGGGGCTATATCTGTTCTTAGTTCTGTATTTTTTGAATGGGGCATGTTTATTTAAGATTGAGAGGAAATTACTTTTAAAGAACAACCAGGCATCCTCTACTGACGGAATGAGATCTATATCCATCCAGGATACCTGGGCCAGGTCAATTAGGAAGGCCTGCTCGCTGAAGTGTTTTTGGGAGCGTTTGACAGTGATGAGGGGTGGTCGTTTGACCGCGGACCTGTTATGGACGCAGGCAATAAGGCAGTGATCGCTGAGATCCTGGTTGAAGACAGCGGAGGTGTATTTAGAGGGTAAGTTAGTCAGGATGATATCTATGAGGGTACCCATGTTTACGGATTTAGGGTTGTACCTGGTAGGTTCGTTGATAATTTGTGTGAGATTGAGGGCATCTAGTTTAGATTGTAGGATGGCCGGGGTGTTAAGCATATCCCAATTTAGGTCTCCAAGCAGTACGAACTCTGAGGATAGATGGGGGGCAATCAATTCACATATGGTGTCCAGGGCACAGCTGGGGGCTGAGGGGGGTCTGTAGCAAGCGGCAACAGTGAGAGATTTATTTCTGGAAAGGTGGATTTTTAGAAGTAGAAGCTCAAACTGTTTGGGCACAGACCTGGATAGTATGATAGAGCTCTGCAGGCCATCTCTACAGTAGATTGCAACTCCACCCCCTTTGGCAGTTCTATCTAGACGGAAAATGTTATAGTTGGGGATGGACATTTCAGAATTTTTGGTGGCCTTCCTAAGCCAGGATTCAGACACTGCTAGAACATCAGGGTTGGTGGAGTGTGCTAACGCAGTGAATAACTCAAACTTAGGGAGGAGGCTTCTGATATTTACGTGCAGAAAACCAAGGCTTTTACGGTTACAGAAGTCAACAAATGATAGCTCCTGGGGAGTAGGAGTGATACTGGGGGCTGCAGGGCCTGGGTTAGCCTCTACATCACCAGAAGAACAGAGGAGTACTAGAATAAGGATATGACTAAAGGCTTTAAGAACTGGTATTCTAGTGCGTTGGGTACATAGAATAAAGGGGGCAGTTCTCCGGGCGTTGTAGAAAAGATTCAGGGCATTATGTACAGAAAAGGATATGGAAGGATATAAGTACAGTTGAGGTAAACCTAAGCGTTGAGTAACAATGAAAGAGATAGCATCACTGGAGGCACCGATTGAGCCGGTCTCGGCGTGTATGGGGGGTGGAACAAAGGAACTATTTGAGGCAGTTTGAGAGGGACTTGGGGTTCTACAGTGAAATTGTATAATAAGAACTAACCCAAACAGCAATAGGCAAGGCATATTGACATGGGAGAGAGGCATAAAGCAATCACAGGTGTTATTAGAGAGAGCTAAGACAACAACTGGTAATAGCGATAAAGTTTGGGCTGAGGCTAAACAGAATAAACAGGACAGGGTACCGTGTAAAGGAACAGTCCAGCAGGCATCAGCTGTGCAGCTGAGTGATCATAAGGTCCAGTGAACAGCAATATGTGAGCCCGAGAGCAGTTCAAATTGGTGCTTCAGCACAGCTAGCAGGGAGCACAGTTGTAGTTTGCGTGTGATGGATCTTCGTGGTCGTCGCAACGGGAAGCCTGTTGAAACCACATCAGACGATTTCGTCGGCAAACCAGTCGTGTTGGATCGGCGGGGCTCAGTGTCAACACTAGGAGGTCCTGTCCGGTTGACAGAGAGGTAGATAGCCGGGAGATGGGCCTGAGGCTAGCTCAAGGCTAACTGGTGCTTGCTATGGGGCAATGGTAATTAGCCAACAACAGGTTGCAGCTAGCTGGTTGCGATGATCCGGCGCTAGGGTCCAGTGATTCCGGCAGAAAGTCCGATATGCTCTGGGTCGATAGCATGCTGTGCAGACTGGCCGACGAATTGTCCAGGCTAGAGCTAGAGCTGGCTGGTGGATAGTGTAGGCCACGGACAATGGTGAAGACGCTAACGGTGACTAATAGCAAGTAGCAATTCAGTTGCAGCTACACTAGTTTCAGCTTAAGGTTCTTGATGAAAGTTATAAAGAAATAATAGAATCCTTTCCACGTTGGGTGAGGCGGGTTGCAGGAAAGTATATTTAGTTAAAGAATGAAAAGTAAAATTGAGAAATATATACAAAATAGACAAAAAAAACAAGAAACTGGATATTTACACTAGGACACATAATAAAACCATGACCGCACTGCTACGCCACCTTAACCCCTAGCATTACCCTAACCCTTACCTTAACCATTTAAAATGTAAACTTCAAAGTGGTGATGTCAGAGTTGGATGTCCCAAGGATCCTGGATAGCAAGGACCCTTTTACAAGTGAACCCAGAACAATACAAAATGCACACATTAGGGGAAGAGCTAATCAATTCAGGCATGTGCACTCATCATGAGTCACTCAGCACTCATCATGAGTAGCCATGGTCTCTAATTAAGGTCTTAACATGCCCATAGGGGACTACGTTTTCCAAATTCAGTCTACCCTGGAGTCCATTCCATCTCTACAGTAAATGTAAAGACTTTAGAAAAAACCTTATTATCTACCTCAGATGAGGGCCATAAGCAGCGGGATATGAATAGGATATGATTACTACTGTTAAAACCAGCACTCTGGCGATAATATTTGGTTATAAAATACACGCTGTGCTCAAACAGCTTATCAATGTAGGGATGGAAAAACCACATCCTCTTTACTCGTTCTGTGTCATTAACTATTATGGAAATCGTTACGAAAGTATGAAAAATGTATGCACTCACTAACTGTAAGTCGCTCTGGATAAGAGCGTCTGCTAAATGACTAAAATGTCAATGTCTAAATGAAAGCTCATACCCACGCTTTTAATTGCTGACTCGAGAAAAGGGCAAAGCAAAAGTCTTACCGCGATGAATGTGAGTTCAAATTAAACATGTAAAAATAGGTAACTTATGAATGTATCTTGGCTTCTCTGTCGGTCGTTACAAGGCTAAGAATTACTCCCACAGCGCAACTTCCAGGTAAACATTTAGCACCCCTCATGAATTTAAAGTCCAACAGCAGGCACTAAAATGAGCATGTCAAATGCCACATTATGAAAGGTCAAGTGAGAAAAAACGATGCTCCAAGGAATTACAGCATTACAGTACAATGCTACGATCTGGAAATCCACAATATCAACCCATTAGAAGTACTCACAGCCTTGTGTATGATTCATTACACTTGCTTCAACACATTGTTCTGTTCTACATTGTTTATTTAGCCTTGTCCCGGATCTGTTTGTGATCTTGCCAACTCCATTGCTGTCATTGTCAAGCCAAACCTTAATTTTTTTTAGAAAGGCCTACAGTGAGAGACCAAAAGGTCAGTCTTGTGTAAAATGTTGGCCAACAATGGGCAGCTTGCTTGTAGAGAGCTTTGAACTTTTGCATGTTGTGTATGCCTGGCCGTGGATTCTGCTACGGGTAGCCCCGTTGCCTTGGACACAGAGTGAGCCTCCCTGATATAGCCTAAAAATAGCAATTCCTTTCGCAGAAAATTGTGAAGATGTCCCTTCAAACAAAATGAGTCAATAATTCAGTGAGTACATCAAGTAACCAGTGTCATTAAACCAGTGTCATTGTGGCAGAAATCTACAATCCAGAAACTCAGAATGTGTGGATACCTGGAGAATCTGTGAAAACAATTGTTGAAAACAAGACAATGAAAACATTTAGAAATGTCTCACGTTTTTTCTTCTTCTGATATATACTGTACTATAGTAATGGTATTGGATTAGTCCAAGGGAGCCATTGCGTTCCAGTGTTAGCTAACTATTAATACATTTTTTACACTAATTGTAACTGTAAATCCTAGCTGACAGCTGTCAAAAACTGTATGTGTATGGATATTAGATACCAAAGCTAATGGAATCCAACACACAAAATATTTCCTATGCTCATTGCTCTCTCTCCTTCCAATTATTAGGAAGGAGAGATACGATCTGGGCCTGTAGCCTTCATATAATCCTGTAGTCCCATATAATCCTGTAGCGATCTATTGGAATCTGGAGGAGGGTAGACAAAGTCTAAAGTTCTAAAGTTCATACTAGCACACCACATAGAATACACACCACATTATGGATATTAGCGGTTAAAAGCGTTGGGCCAGTAACTGAAAGGTCGCAGGTTCGAATCCCGGAGCCGACTAGGTGAACAATGTGCCATTGAGCAAGGCACTTCACCCTTATGCTACTGTAAGTCACTCTGGATAAGAGCGTCTGCTAAATGACTAAAATGTCAATGTAAGTGGTATAGGACAATAACACCATGCTCCGCCCTGTATGGGTATAGTATGGATATTGAGACTGGAGGTTAGACAGAGTGCTTAATAGGATGAGTTCTCTGTTGGTAAAGTAAACACTACCCACTGATCCACTGTTGTTCCCCTGAGACCTGGTGTCACATCTTAGACGTACTCCCTTTTAAACATGGCGTCATCAAACATCTCTCGTCCTCTCTGTGGGGCGGCTCCTCACTAGCTAGCATTATGTAACCCATTGTTATCTAGGCTAGACGTTTTGGCAGACTCTATCTATTTTCATTCTGAGGAGACCAAACAACCAGACAGGTTCTGAATAACTTATTTTTGTGTTTATTGACGCTAATCCTGTGGAACATAAAAAGAACAATGTCCTGTAGAAGTGATTTTGTCTTTCTGGGTTGATGATATTAGCTCGGATTGATCTTGATTCCTCATATTAACACAATCTGTTTTCACTCTGCGAAAATGCACCAAATAACATCATAGATCCATCATTTTTCAATGGCACCACATGAAGCACTGTAGCATGGAGAGATCTCATGGAGAGAGTCATTATCTTTAACTGATGGACTGTTGGCCGAGATTACTGTGGCATAGTGTCCTCTTTTGGTCGGCTAATTCGACTTGCTATCTTTTCTGCATAGCACCAGCAACGATGACCACCGCACTCTGAGTTAATGGTGCTTAATCAGACATGCTCCCGTCACATTCTGTCCTAGATTAATATCCGCTTCAGTGACGTTGACTCATCCGAACACTCAGTACCGTTGGTGTAAATAAACCCTAACCATTCCCCGATTGCAAAAATACTCTCCTTCTCTTTAGATCACTAACAATGCCCATGGAACATCATGTCTGGGTGACTACATACTAGGTTTATATATATGGCTTAAACAGAAACAATTATAGTAGAGTACATGAACATAGAACATCATGTCTGAGTGAGTAGCCTTCATTGACTATATAAACCCAATATATATTATTGTACATTATCAATATGGATGGGTATTACACAAAGTTCCCATTTATAAAAAAAATAAGATCATTAGCTATCACTAGCTATGTTCATAAAACATCATGCCTGGGTGAGTCCATTGACTACTAACCCTACTGTATATGAACATGTAACAATTATAGTACATGATCAATATGGATGCCCTGTTCCATACAACCCATCGACTTGACCTGCCGCTTCGTCTTCCAGAAACAGAGTTCTGATGATCTAAATGCGTTAAATGGACATTCAAGACATGGGAGATTACTCCACAGTTCACAGAGTGATGCTCAGTGTGCACTGAAGTGTGACGGGGGTTTGCAGCCAAGCCGAGCTGAAGAAATCTGTTGTTTTCTTTTCCTCCTGGCTTTGTAATGTTGCCAGGACAAACAGTTACAGGGGCGGGGCTAAGGGAGGGTGTTGGATGCTCCTATAGGCTATCGTAGTCTAGCCAAAGTCACATTGTGGTGGAGATCTGTGTTACTCACCAATCACTGTGTATCTGAAATAATCTGGTAAAAATACAAGGTGGGGTGAACATCATTCAGTAATGTGATGGTCTGGTGACTCACTAGTAGGTGTAGCTGTTGATTCTAAACAGAAATGGCTGTTGCCCGGACTGAAGGGTACAACAATGAAACATAACAGCACACTACACTACCTATGAAGTTGATTACTTAACATAGGGACATTACATATAAGATTGACTAAGTAAGTAAGCAATAAGGCTTAAGAACCCTGATGTATATCATGAATAACACACTAAGGGTTGTTCTTACCACAATGGGAGCCAGAGTTGTATTACACCATCATATGTATTCAATATTCATTATGCTCTCACTAGTCCCATATAATCCTGTAGCAATCTATTGGAATCTGGAGGAAGTCTAAAGTTCTAAAAGTTCATACTAGCACACCACATAGAATACACACCACATTATGGATATTAGCGGTTAAAAGCATTGGGCCAGTAACTGAAAGGTCGCAGGTTCGAATCCCGGAGCCGACTAGGTGAACAATCTGTCGATGTGCCCTTGAGCAAGGCACTTCACCCTTATGCTACTATAAGTATTATAATGCAAGGCCCGACTGAGAAAACACTTAAAGTTTAGTCATGTACCATTGAGTCATTGACATTTGAGTCATTTACACATTTGAGTCATTTACATTTGAGTCATTTACATACAGAGCATACTGATACAGTTACTACAGTATAACCAGTTGTCTGAGCACTGTGACCACAGGCTCTATTTCTCATTCCATCACCCACACATCCCACTTCACCACCAGATACAACTGCTTTCCTGTCTGTGCAGCCCAGCTCACAGGGGATATGAAGGATGATGGAATGTGTATCTTGCCTTAACTCTCTTGGCCCACAGTTGACCTTTTTTCAAGCAGCACAGAAAAACGAAGTAATCAAATTATGCTCATGATAATTAGGAGAGAGAGAGAGAGAGAGAGAGAGAGAGAGAGAGAGAGAGAGAGAGAGAGAGAGAGAGAGAAATATTCACTTACCATGTCTATTGATGATACAGGTCCGATGCTATTGACATATATGTCAACGTCGATAAGAGTTGGTTTAACTGTAAAAGACAGAAAGAGAAATCACTGTAAACACTATTTTTAACACCAACCAAGCGTAGTAGCACTGCCAAGCCTAGGGTACCATGTCAAAAGTGTTTAAATGGACATGCCTACAAATCTGTTGTTGACTGTGGTCGACTTTCAACCATTTCTGAGGGATGAAAACACCTGACACATATTTGATTTTGGGAGTGAACTATCACTTGAAGTGATGCCTATACTAGAAGAAGTTGTTCCGCACGGCTCAAATCTATTGAATAACATGCCATACACGATTCCAACCCTACATTTCACAATTTAAAGCCTGTTCTCTATACCTAATCTTACAAGGCGTTGCTGTAATGAGCAGTTCACGCTTGTGTGGCTAAGTGCACCTCTGTCATTGCACATTAGCCTCTTTCATAGGCTTTGGCAACTTCGGCAATTAACTGTTGAGGTGGTGCAGTACACTCACATCAGACTGTCTCTCTGACTATGACAGAAAGATCCGCACAAAGATGTACTTTAATTGCAACAGGGTGTAATGGAGGAATAGATATTTGACTGTTTTGTAGAATTCAGACGCAAGAAAATAGCAGAGTACATCTTGTCACAGCATGAAGATAGATAGGCTATTATTAAGTGCCACTTTAACCACTATCATCAAATAACGCAATTTACATTTATTGCAGCAACTTTTTTGAAGTCATTGGTAAAGTACTTTAATTCAGGGTTTCCCAAACTCAGTCGTGGGGTCCCTCCTGGGTGCACGTTTTGGTTTTTGCCCTAGCACTACACAGCTGATTCAAATAACCAACTCATCATCAAGCTTTGATTATTTGAATCAGCTGTGTAGTGCTAGGGCAAAAACCAAAACGTGCACCCGGGGGGGTATTATTCAAAGTAGTAGTCATGTACAGTAGTTGTATTGTTAAATTCAATATAATCATGACACATGAGAAGGTGAATGCACTGCTCATAAGAATCCTCTGTAGAGTTTCCCCCTATGCTGCTAGGACTTGAGTTTGTTCACTTACTGTTATCAGTGATTTATTCACAGCAAGGCTGCCCCCCACCCACACACACACACACACACACACACACACACACACACACACACACACACACACACACACACACACACACACACACACACACACACACACACACACACACACACACACACACACACACACACACAGACAACACACACACACACACTCCGTCCTCCCTCCCTCCCCTTCCTGATTAAGCAAGCATGATTACAACTCCCCATCTGCAGAGTAAAATGCCCCCATGAGGGTTTTAATGGAGGACCAGCTTTTACACCCAGTTAGCCTGTCAATGTGATGAGAAATACATTTGCCCTAGTCAGTCCCGCCGGTCTCATTCACCATGACCGCTCAATTCCACTAGTTTAATTCCCCTAGTTTAATTCCCCTTACATTGTATTAAAACATCTTCAGTTGCCTTTGCATTGCTGTTGTCTGATCTGATCTGATCTTTTCTGACCTGGGGCCATATGTATCAAGTGTCTCAGGGCAGGAGTGCTGATCTAGGATCAGTTTGACTGTTAGATTACAATGAATACGATCACATGGACAGCGGGATCCTGATCCTAGATCAGTACTCCTATTTTGAGAGGGTAAGAAGCTATATGACAGGCTCTCCAGTGTCTTTGTAGCACATGGGGATGTATGAAACATACTCCTCAGCCTGAAGTGTCGCCACTTGCAGCGCTGAATCGTTAACTGTTCGGTGGCGCCGACTGGTAAGACGCTTCGGGTGGGTGGTCACGTGTGCTAGAAAAGCAGAGGTCCTGGGTTCGAGCCTCGGTGAGCAGCGTGATGGAAGTTATACGTTGTCCAAGGTTTGCGTCTCTAGCAAATGTGCACAATGCCACTCTCGTCACCCTCCAGTCACTTTCTTCCCTTCTATCTCTTCTCTGCCGGAATCGTGACAAGCTCATTTCATCTTTCACAACAACAATCCAAACACAAACATCTTCAGATGAGATCAATGGGCGCCGGGTGATATCTGTCATCCGTCTTAGGAGTAGTGTTAACAGTGTCTGCATCCCAAATAGAACCCTATTCCCTATATAGGGCTCTGGTTAAATGTAGTGCACTATAAAGGGAACAGGGTGCCATATGGGACGCAGTCAGGGTTAGATCGAGCCTCGCTGCACTCTGTCTAACTGTCTTCTACTTCTCTCTGCCAGACAGACAGAGGTAATTAAAAGTGAGGTGGTAGACAGACATGACCTAGTGTGTTCTGGGAGTTTGGGGACAGACTATATTATAACAGGAAGTGAGACATCCCAGGTGGCTGTGTCCCTGGCCTCCGCTGCACCCTGAAACTAATATCCTCTACTTGTCCTTATCAAAGAGAGACTAGGGGCGAGAGCTGTAGTTGATAACTACAAAGCATTTATAGGTGACAGTATTGCTGTACAATGAATAAAGTACATTTGAAAATGGTAATGAGACCCAATTCAATCAATCACACATAGTGGAAAATAAATTATATGTGGGTGAACTTAGAATGTAAACACTGTAAGGACAGGTGTGATTTTTGTGTCAATTTGCATAGAAATCCATTAGAATCTATCTAGGCTCTCCAAGACCTGATGTTTGTGGGATGCAGACACTGTTAACACTACACACTGCACTAATTGGTTTTGTCACAATTACACAGGCAGCCCAATTCTGATAGTTTTTCCACTAATTGGTATTTTGACCAATCACATCAGATCTTTTCACATCAGATCTTTTTCAGATCAAAAGACCAACTACTGAACAAAAGACCAAATTTGGGCTGCCTGTCTAAACGCAGCCTCTGACTAACATTCTGAGTGAACCTGCAATGTCCACATCATCACAACATAATTTCCTGTTGCCTCTAACCGGGATAACCATTGAATAGATTTTCATCTGCTTCCCCATGTCTTGTTAGGCTCCCTAGCAAGACTTGTTAGGCCATTTTCTTGAAAAGTAGACAGATAGACTGGGGACACCATGTTTTGGGACATTGCGATCTAATCTCGCCAATTACACACCAAATGGCATGAGGATATGGGGCTGCTTCGTAAGAAAACAACAGCAAATGAATCTGTAGCTGGGTTCCAATGTTTGTGAATGCCCTGGCTAAATTGCTGAGCGTCCCTTTAACAATAGCACAGGGAATGGGCTAATAGCCTATTAATCCACCAGACCCTGCTTTACTGGAGTTGAGACCTGTGAGATCCACACTAACAGTATTAAGTTCAGCAGAATGGGAGGGGGCATATGGATAGAGCTCATTATATGAGAGAGACTTTGAAGATGTATAATGCACCTCTGGCGATCCTATCTTCATTAGGATGTGTGGTTCTGTTTCAGGTCCTGCCATTGTGGCTCCCGCTAACCTGATCACTGTAGAGCCGGAGGCGATGGCTTAACTTTCTCTGATGGGAAACAGGTGACATTAGGTCAAGTGATCTCTGTTACTTTCTGATGGATGGGAATCCAAGATGGATGCTCAGTCGCTTGATATGACCAGTGAGGAGTTTCTTCTATGTATCTGTGGGTAATTTGTAGCATCAATCTTGTACGTTGCAGAAGTGGGACAAGTTGGTTGATATATTATAGATGTTTTGTCTTACACATTCTAAAAGGGCAGATGAGGAATGTAAACAGTAAGCACACACACACACACACACACACACACACACATGCACACAGGCACGTGCACACGCACACACACACACACAAACACACAGATTCCCCCCACACACCCCACCACCCTGAAGCATATTCAGTTCCATATTAAATCCCCTCTTTCATAAAAAAAAAACAGAATAAAGATGAGTTGTGTATTAAAATTGTCAGACAGCTTCCATTAGTATTATACTGAATATGTCACAGCAGATTCTGACAGAAAGTCTGGGGATTATACTGAGCTGGTTCCAAAGCCCTTTACATTACAACTGTGGAAATAATCATTTGTATTCCCTCCTTAAACACCCTAGTAATCCCTAACAATGGGAGGGTGGAAGACACTCTAAAGAAGTTTAACATCCATAAGGATAACCTCCATTCACACCTTTGCACCTCAGCAGCGCCCGTATCAAACCAATCAAAGTCTTGCATGATTCTCTGGGCACCTGCTAGATTCAGGAAGTGGGGATGACCATGGTGGAACTAAATGAGGAGTCAGAGATGAGTGCTTCCCTGATCAGATGTGGATTCCATTTAATTGAGTCTGTCTGTCTGGGAATCTCGGCTCTCCTCTCCGGTGGGTGATCTAATCTAATGAAATTTCAGGGGGCTTAAAATAGAGAAAGGGTATATCAGGCATTCCCTGTCTGCGGGAAGTTTGCGTCAATGTGTCACTGTGGAGAATCTTGAGAGGACTGAGTCTGCCCAGTGTAGCCAAGCTAAGCCTATAGTGTTCTAAAAGTCTACTACTCCACGACCATTATCCATCTACTACACCTGAAGTAGATCAAATGACTAGACCAATTTTCTGGGCCCCTGTTCTGAAATCAATTCAATCGCAAACTGGATTTTGCGAGAGGACTGAGACTATCTAGCGCAGCCAAGCGAAGCCTTTAAGATTCTAAAAGTCTACTACTCTCCGACCGTTATCCATCTACTAAACCTGAGTAGATTAAATGTCCAGACCAATTTTGTGGCCCTCTGTTCAGAAAGCATTTTGATAGAAAACTGGATTCTGTGTCTCTGATGACATCACGTAAAACAGGGGATAACGGCTCTGGAATAATAAATAGCTATCATGAAGGATATTGATGCCTAATAGCCCTGCAAACAGCACAAGAAAATCAATGGCAATACCATCCAACATCATACAGTCAATAACAGTCTATCCAATCCAGGTAAAGTTACACCACTTCTGCAGCCGACCTTGCCAAAATATCCAAAACAGATTCCATCTGATTGGGATCCAGCCAATGCAGTTTTATCACTGGAATCTCCATTCTGAAGAGAAGATAAATACATTTGCTGAGGGCAAATGTGGAGGCTGTGCAGTCACATCTGACCCAGTGGAAATGTGTAGTGGGTGTGCTGTTCTGTGCTGTACAGCCAGTCTAGCACTGTGTCTGGGTGAGCAAGGTTCATCTCCCTGAATAAGAGCCATCCAAAGTCAGAAAGAAAAATGAGTGTCGGCCTTGGATTGCCTTCATTGTGAATCTGGATGGTGTGATTTTTAGAAAATAGTTCAAACTCGACGTGGGGTCAAACTTTGCATTGTGCAGAACCACAGTAGTGCTACCACCTCCAGAGGTATTGTCATCAGTGCAAATGTATAACGAATGTTTAAAATGCATCTTTGGGTGGGGATAAGCATTTCCGTTGAACAAATAGGCCGCCAGGAACAGGGATGTTCAGAGAAGAGCAGCTGCACTCGTTCTAAACCCATTGGTGTCTGAAGGCAATTTATATTTAACGGTGAAGCACCTGCGTTTTTGTCAGAAATCAAAGTCCCTCTTCAATCATTTCCAACAGCAGCCTGACTAATGCCAGGGTTGTTAATTCACACTTCAAAAAGATAGACTGGAGTGAGGATCTCCTCTTACCCATCCACACACTCTATGCAAACACACTCACACACACCTGCACATACAATGCTCAAACACACACACACACACACACACGCACACACACACACACACACACACATGCATGATCTCTCTCTCGCTCTCTTTCTTTCTCTCGCTCACACACCCCCCCCCCCCTCCCCCCACACACACACTCACACACACACACTCACACTCACACTCACACTCACACTCACACTCACACTCACACATATACAGCCATGTTTCAGTTACTTGTCAGGACTTTTTGGGGAGTAAACATTTATTCCCATCAAAAAACCACAACCCTAAGCCTAACCCTAACCTTAACCTCAAACCCTAAACTTAACTCTTAAACCCAAAATAGCATTATTACTTTTCAGGACATGCAAAATGTCCTGACTTTTCAGAATTGTTCTTGTTTTCCTGTCTTGTCAGGACATTCTGGTCACTTGTCAGGACATTCTGGTCCGGACAAATGTGAAAACAAGTCCAGACACACACACAAACACAGACTGGTGTAGGTACGTGTCTGACTAACGCGACACTTTCCCATGTGCTACAACAGCTGGCAGCGGGTGGCCATGCCACTCAGATAATTAGCAACATCAAGTGTTACTCACACTCTCACACCCTTCAACCTGGAAATAAACCCGTGACTTACATCTTTCAAGCAGACATGCCCTGTCAGTCATCCAACATAGCCCAACACATCCAGCCTAGCCCCATCGAGGTCTAGAGGAGCAGCCAAGCTAGAGGAGCAGCCAAGGTTCAACTCTGTTCTCTGTGAATGAATCCCTCTGAATCCCCCACTGTTCCCGTGCCTGCCCTGGAGGAGTGCCACGTGAGGAATGCTACTTCCTGAGTTTGATGCTGATGTACCGTGGTGTAATTCCCAAACTGGGTGGTGCATCATCTTGGCATGCTGAGGAATAATCTTCTGACCCACTTTGTCTAGGATCCCCTGACAACCCAAAAGGAAGCTGACATAATAAGGACACAGAAGCAGCCACTTCCCTCATGTGAGCTGAACCGAGAGATGCATCAATATCCATAATCTGTCAGGTGATGTTGGAGTTCTGAACTCAGGGAATACAATGTCCCAAGGCGCAAAGCATTGTAGTATACAGCTTGTATTACAGGCATGCAATATATTCATACATGTTTATGAATATACAATGCATATTATGGCATTGTACAGCATTCAAAAAGAGCATAGGTCTACAGTAAATATGTGGTTTACATAGTTTACATGAATAAGAGACAAAAATACATAATAAAACTAGAATAAAGAGTACATTTGGCCCTATTTGTAATACATTACATCTGACCTTCAGTCATTACTGTAAAACCCCTACATGCAACGGGGCGGACTGGGACAAAAATCTGGCCCTGGCATTTTCTCCACACCAGCCCACATCACTGAGTGCGCCACCAACTCAAAGCAAATTGTCACTTGCCACATCATCATGATGATGCGTTTTGCATCATATGATGCATTTTGGATCATCATGATGGTGGCAAGTTACAATTTGCTTTTTGAAAGTTCTATATCGTGAAAATGTGATTGCTGACATGCAAAACATTTTGGGACTGTATCAACAGTGGACTAATACATTTTTTTATAAAATATCATTTTTGAGTGGATTATTCCTTTAAGATTTGTATGTTATAAAAGCCAAGCTAATGACTTTGGATACATTGTAAATTAGTGCCTGTCTTGTGTGTTCCCCTGAATCAACACATACCCTAAGTGTTCATTACTAATTACTAATTACTAACATTATCCCATGGCGTCACTGGTGCAACTAACTTTTACAGTTGGTGGCACCAGCCCATGATTTGGTCGGACCCAAATCATGAGTAATCATCTTATGAAGTCATTCATAGTGATTATAAATAGACTACTGAGTTATTCAAATAAATATGTTGTTTCATCTAACACATCCAAGCAGGAATACATGACTCAATATATTTTGATGTGCAACCTAATCCAGCAATTGCCATGCATTTTGGTATGACAATTAGAGTATAGCTTCTATATTTTACGGTCAAAATAGGACTTCAGAATTTCAGGATTTTTTATGCGCACCAATATCATAGGCTAATTACTTTGGGGTTCAACACCTGAGGAAGTAGAGACTCAAAGCATATTAGCTAGATAGCTAACTATATATATAATGCCCACTGCTAGCAGCAATGTATTCATCCAACAGTAAATTGAATGTCACCAAAAAACGTTGCAGTTGTAGGCCCTCGCAATGGCCGGTGTGCATTTCACACACGCCGCTCCATATGTCAAAGCCATTTCAGATATATTGCTTGTAAAATTGTTGCTATTGAGGTGAATATTGAGAGTTGTTAAATATCAATTACACCTACAGAAAGCTGAAACCCCCCTCTCTTCGACAGGGACAAAGGGGCGAAGCTTCCAAAGCGGTGTTTTTCCCGCAATTGCATTTTGAAATGTTATACAATCAGAACATATTTTTTCTCTTGAGTGCATGGGGGAGAGGAGAGTGGCTTTCTCATCACAGCAGCAGGCCCTAGCGAAACAGGCACGGTGGCAGGGCAGACACTTTCATTACAGGAATCATGAGGATAATGCACTTTACTGTTTGACCAAATCATGGTTTTAGTCACCCCAAAAAAAGTATGTTTTTAGTGAGGTGACAATGTAGAAGTTTATCGGCACCAACTTTCCGTTTTTTACTATCCATAATATTGGCTGTCTAACTGATGACAGAGTTGGAGCAGTTATCTTTGCTTATACCGCGTTTGACTTCGAATGTGTTTGTATGACCTCAGCTCAGCCTATCAGAAAACCAGGCCGGACAATCTTGGTAGGGGGGTCGGCCATTGCCCACTGATCAGCCAAAGGCTCATTACAGATTAGTATAACAGATACATTTTAAAGTCTTAACAGGCCCATGGGCCGCCGGCCATGTCACTTTTTTCATATATTTATTTTTATAAAAATAAAAAGATGGTGTGTGTCAATGTTGACCAGCACACCCATCTAAAAAATGGTCCAGCCCATCTGGCATCTGCCAGAATTGCCAGATGACCAATCCGCCCCTGACATCATCATGCAATGTATATTAGTCTCTCATGGACAGCGCAAGATTTGGTTCTTAGTTGCCACGATTATATGTACACCTACTACATGTGAAACTTTTAGAATACTGAATACAAATGAAACAGTGGTGTCTGTGGTCGTGCTCATTATCATATTTATCAAACGATTGTATTGAATTATGCTCACTGAACAAAATTATAAACGTAACATGTAAAGTCTTGGTCCCATGTTTTATGAGCTGGAATAAAAAACCCAATACATTTTCCATACGCACAAAAAGCTTATTTCTCAAAAATGTTGTACACAAATTTGTTTACATCCCTGTTAGTGAGCATTTCTCCTTTGCCAAGATAATCCATCCACCTAACAGGTGTGGCATATCAAGAAGCTGATTGAACAGCATGATCATTACACAGGTGCACCTTGTGCTGGGGAGCATAAAAGGCCACTCTAAAATGTGCAGTTTTGTCACACAACACAATGCCACAGATGTCTCAAGTTTTGAGGTAGCATGCAATTTGCATGCTTACTGCAGGAATGTCCACCAGAGCTGTTGCCGGAGATTGAATGTTCATTTCTCTACCATAAGCTGCCTCCTACATCATTTTCAAGAATTTAACAGTATGTCCAACCAGCCTCACAACCGCAGACCATGTGCATGGCGTCGTGTGGGCGAGCAGTTTGCTGATGTCAACGTTGTGAACAGAGGGCCCCATGGTGGTGGTGGGGTTATGGTATGGGCAGGCATAAGGGACAACGAACACAATTGCATTTTATCGATGGCAATTTGAATGCACAAAAAATACTGTGATGAGTTCCTGAGGCCCATTGTGAGTCTCATTTTGTGACCAACAGATGCATATCTGTATTCCCAGTCATGTGAAATCCATAGATTAGGGCCTACTGAATTTAATACAATTGACTGATTTCCTCATATGAACTGTAACTCAGTAAAATTAATGAAATTGTTGCGTTTATATTTTTGTTCAGTATAGTTCTATCACTTAGTTGTCAGACTCAGGAAGCTAAGAGAAACAGCATGTGTCTACTGTATGAAGACAGCCCTGTGGGAAGAACTCGGCTTACTACTGAGATAATCAACAATACCTACTCTGTTACCATTAACATAAATATCCTGAATCTGTCTTTGGCTGCATGTTATCCTCAAGTGCAAATGTTAATATTTTATGACCAGCATTGAGTTTCTGACAACTGCCTTTCATCTAGATTCCATTTGTAATCAACAAGGGACAGATGGGGAGATGGTTGTCTCACGGAAACTAACCTATGCCTACTGTACAATACAATGCCCCACTCATCGTTACCACTCATCGTTAATGGGCTACTATTATTACTGTAATCTGGGTTGGCCATGTACCGGTAAACAAATAGGCTGGCCAAATGTGTATCTGTTTATCTGGAATGATTTCCTCCTCCTGCTTGGTTGATTAGGTTGTCAGGTGAAGCTCTGAGCGCGTTGGTGGAAAAAACACGCACAAAACCACCAGTGAGCGAGCACCGCGCCCGAGGAGGACCTTTCAGCACCATGGACAGCGCGCTTCCGCCATAGCCATTGAAGGTGCGCGTATCACCAAACCAACTTAGACACTCCATTGAAAGTTTTTTTATCATATCCGCAGTAAAAATACAGAAATGTAACTCACCTCCAATATCAGGGCGTAGTGTCTTGTCGTAGTCCTTAAGTAAGTTATTTAATATGAGCGTGGCCTCGGCCTGATGGTTTTTGGGAGCCAGCATCTGATTGACAGTAGTGTCCTCATAGTCCCCATCGTAGTCCCTTGGGTCTGGGTCGGAACTAAACATCATAGAGAAAAATAAATCCGTTGTATTATTATTTTTTTTTAATCCTCAAAATCACAGACATTAGATTATAATTAATGCATAAAAAATCGATCAGTCATAATAGTCTTACTCGGCCTAGGTTTTTGAATTCAGTGCATAACAAGTGCAAATGAAACCAAACTTTAAACTGACATCGTACAATAAGTAATTTATTGAACAGAAAAATATATAATCCAAAATCAAACACATCTCTACACAAAACCAATGACTACGGACGCTCCCGGTCATACATACTGTAATTAAACTAGGCTACCTACAGTATTTACCTACTTAGGCTACCTATTGATTATGTGATAGAATAGGCCATGCAAACACGTTCGACAATTAATAATGCAAATGGTCACTACAAATAGCTATTTGGCCAAACAATGACTCTGAAGTTCAATTAATACTCCGCAAGAAGGTCGGTGTTTTTGCACCAAAGACGCGCGCACCATACATAGCACATAATAGGCTCTAATTTATTTAATTCATTTTACCACAATTCACAAATATGTAAAAACAACGCCTATTATCGTAACAGTCACGAGACTTACCGCACCCGTTGGACTGACAGAAGTAAGAAAGACACCAGCAACTTGGTTGTCATTGTTCATGAAAATGACTTATGATGAAGACCGTGGAGACTTCTGCGTTGTTAGAGCGGTGAGTAGAGGGAGCCAGGGAGGAGAAGGAGAGGTATATATAAACTGGAACTATTCACCCAGAGTATAGTTTCTTATAGGAAATCCATCAAATCTCCTGATAATCGACCATGGATTAGGTTTCATTCATCAGCGTTCAGAATGTCGCCAGGATTGTTTGAGCCGCTCCGTTCATTCTTTGCAACGTCAATGATCAATGTCTTAAACAGCAGCACCCCACCTCCTTCCGTTCCATACAATTACAGTAACCAGTTTATGCACCGACATGATGACGTTATCATTCACAGGGTACAGTAGGGCGTCTACCTAGAGAACGAGACTCGTAAAAAGCATTGAAAAAACATGAAAGTATGCAACCAACATCTTAACTTTGACTAGCCTATTCACTTTTAAATGTTTTTCATTGCGAATCGTAGCTCCTTATATCACATATCATTATCACTATTGCTATAAAACGCTTTTACTTTAAGATAAATAATCACTTAATAATTTTCAAGCATTTAGCCATGGAAAATGGAACCATATCCTCTCAAAGTTGCTCCCTTTCTGAGAAAAGGCAGGTTGCCCGCAATGCTTTCCCAATCAAAGTCGTGCTCTACCTGTTTTTAGGGCACCTGAAAATGTAAGCAGAACTGAAACTGTCCAGTAAACTATCGCAGGCTAAACCCTGACACATAATTAGACAGTCATGCTATTGGCCGCATGTGTTTTAGTAGCCTCTTTCGATTAAACCTGAAAAAATATTTACAAAACGTGAGGAAGTTTGCACTAAGAAGCCAGACCACCTCCCTGCGGCTGGCGGCAGTATTGCAATTTATAGCTACTATATCTGTCTGTCCAACCTGGTCTCAGAGCATTTCGTATTATTCTGTACGTAAATCCGAGATCCTCGTTTTTATATGATATGTTATATTTCCCTGGTATGTATTAATTTGTGAATTTCAATAGCCATTTCGTATGATATGTTACCAATTACAATTCGTATTGTAGAATTTGCTAAACGTACAATATGTTACACATTTTCTAAATGTACAATATGTTACGGATTTGCAATATGTATGATATGTTACGAATTCTTGCTAGGTAGCTAGGTGGCTAATGTTAGCTAGCTGGCTAATGTTAGCTAGGCTAGGAGTTAGGGTTAGGGGTTAGGGTTAAGGTTAGGGTTAAGTTTAGGAGTTAGGTTAAAGGGTTAAGGTTAGGGTTAGGGGAAAGATTAGTTAAAAGGGTTACGTTTAAGGTTAGGGTTGGGGAAGAGTTAGCTAACATGCTAAGTAGCTGCAAAGTAGCTAAAAAGTAGAAAGTAGTTGAAAAGTTGCTAATTAGCTAAAATGCTAAAGTTGTTCGTGATTCGAACTCACAACCTTTGGGTTGCTAGACGTTCACGTTATACGCCTACCCATCCACCCCAACTAACCACCCTACTTGCCTCAAATAACCATCTGTCTTATACCAAATGCAACATATAATTCTAATTAGTTTCCCGGATTTACTTTTACTATGTTACGTCTAGTATATGAGACCAGGCTGGTCTGTATGCCAGTGGAATAATACTGTACAGAGGATTTACCTTTTGATGTCTCAGACCCCAGATATAATCTACCCTAGTAGGAAATGGCAGCTTCCCATGTGTGGAGCAGGAAAGCAGCCACAGGAGAAGGAGAGAGACTTATTTTCCCCTGGATGCATATTATAATCCCACACCAATTAGAAAGCAAGCACCCATCTCTCCCATTATGTCAAGCTAATGCATTTTGAAAGATGTTCATGACATATAAATACATCTGAATCAGGATGTATTCATCCAAATCCTCCAACAAGTAGACCAATACTCCTGCTTTCTCACCAGTTTGATTCAAATAGATGGATTATGTGGCTTTACTGTGTAATACAATTTGCCTGATATAGCCTATCTACATGCAACCTGCATACACAGAGGATATAGACTACTGTGACTGAAAACCATCCATTCTATTTGATCATTTCTTCCCTGAAAAAATTATATAATAATAGGGTAAAAAGTGATTTCTGTGTACTAATTTAATCAAATAATGTACGTACATTTATTTACACACTGATGGGTGGTAGTGTATGCACTATGCTAAGCTACATCCTCATAGCGATGAGCTATCATGTGTCTTTGTCTCAGCATAGCATTGCAATTCTACATTTCTCCCTGCCTGCTAACACGCACCCCAGCTGTCCACTGCATAGGAGCGCCACCATTTGTCATCAGTTAGGGCTTAAATTGGAGGGAAGCACACAGGGCTCCTGAATGGAAAAGCAACTTAAGCGGAACTAAATCCTTGACAAACAGATGTATGGCAGATGTGGCTGCCACAGTGACTGATGGGATGGAATCAGTCCTCTCTCTCCCCACACAACAGGACCTCACAGGCCAATATTTCTATAATCCAGCGAGTCATCAGTGCAGTCCCCTCCTCTCCTGTCCTTTGCTAGTTGCTATTAGTAACAAGGGATAGCTCATACATGACACCTCCATGGGGTCATGTCACATTTGTTCCATTAATATGTACTTTAAGTCTGATTGTTGGATTTCTTTTCAGAGGGACGCTTCATTGTCAAGTGCAAAAAAATAAATAAAAATGACTGCAACCTCAAATTATGTACACATTTACACCAGTACAGGAAGAATAGTACACATAACTAATTAATATACAGTATCTGACAATAATTTCAATAGGTTTGATTTGCAATGGGATGACAGCATTTAACGATGTGACAATTTACTTTGTAAAAGTCCTTTATCTTGAAAACTTGATTGCTGACATGCAAAACAATTTTGGGGCTGTATCAGTGGACTAATGAAAAAAAATAGGTTTTCTGTGTGGATTAATCCTTTAATACAAGATGTCACATAGAGACATACAAATAAAGAGGTATTTTAGTCACTGTCTCTATATTCATGAAGAATGTCTTTGTTGGATTTGAATATAAAATAATAATAATAATACATGTACAGTTATTGCGTTATCTACAACATGACACTTTAATGAGAACTGTACAGTCAGTGACATTTAAAGTATCCATCCGTCACCAATATTATCCATAATTATTAATCTATTCTCTCTCTGTACATGCTGTGTCAACGAGTTTATATGATTCTCAGGAACAGCTTCTTTCATATAGGCTGTATCTCCATCTTTTACTGAAGTAGGGATTCTTTTTTCTCCCCAGTAAGGTGGCCTTGAAGCTCAAATTTATTATTTCTTGTTTCATCCATTCTTCTTCTTTCTGTGTTACCACAGAGGCACCATGCCCCAGAGCCCTACCCACATGCTCTCCTTCCCGTACCCTGAACAAAGCGTTCTGGGCCTGGGGTGAGGGTGGGTGGTCTGTCCCCTGTGGTTGGTTCTCTCTCCAGAGGCCATATCAGATAGAGTGTTTAACAGGTACAAGCTCATTATCCCAGGCTAATTAGATCCTAGCCGACTTCAGGGACTGGAGCCAATCTGGTCATGACACAATGAGGATAGGACAGCAGTGTTGGAGGGCTGTGTTCAGTAGGGCACATCGTAGCAAAATGTTTTGAAACAGAAAACGATAATAAGTGTTTCTTATTGGACAAATCCAGGAAGTCCCTCCCTGTTTCAGTCAGTTTTTCCCCATTTGATGCCTAATGAACACGACCCTGAAAACGTATCCTGTTACAGTACATGAGTTCAACCTTTCACACCAAAAGGGCAGCTCAATACTTCAAAGTAGACATCTACTCCCTCTAGTTTAGGAAAACACTTACATTGCAATTGAAAAAGTCAGACCTTATCTATCAACCATTTTATAACTTGGTAATGATTCGAATGTTCGGACTGTGCGCTTTCACCCAGGTTGATTTGACTGTATCATCAATTACGTCACAGAATTGTATCTTGCTGTCTTATTTTGCTTCTGTCTCCACAGTTAGACCCAAGTATGTCAAAAATTATTAATCTGTACATTATATAGATAGAGGTAAGAAAAAGTAACATTTTAAATTGTACAAACAGTACATGTGTGATGGGCAAAAATGACAAAAGTATAACAACATATGTATCCAATAGAGATAAGAGAGATTTGGCTGAAGTATTATACAAATTGACTGGAAATGACATTATTCTCCACTTTCCTTAACATCCTAGCTTCCGATATCTTATTTCATACTACTAACACAGCAGGTATTCCTCAGTCTCTTACTCTTCAAGATGACAAGGTTATAAACAACAACATAAATGCCATGACAGTTTTCAATTAATTTGAGGCCAGGACAAATGTCCACACTGCAGCATTTCAAAAGGTCCTTGTCAAATTTCACTTTCAAAATGTCATTGATTTTCACTTTCAAAATGTCATTGTTGAATTAAAGCAATGTACAGTAGGTATAAAGAAGGAATACCAAGGCAAACATGGTTAGAGTATCTCTCTAAAAGCTTCATGCAAATGACAGTATGAGAAAGACAGAACCCATGACATCTCCCATCCTTTGTGATACAGTAGCATTTCCTTTAGCAGTTTGTAGGCCAATATGGTTGAAGGTAGGGTCGTGTGTTTGAAAAAGACACTATGTTGGAGCCAATATGTTGACTCCTTTGATGACAGGTTCTCTGTTGAGGTAAGTAGCCCAGTACACTAGGTTAAAGGTTCCAAAGAGGACAGGGAAAACTATCCGGGACATTTTGTCGATTTTACTCACGCTGTTGTAGGTTTTCTTGGGGTCCAGGACTTTGGTTTCGGATGACCTTAGTTGTATGGAGGTGCTGTTGGAGATGGTGGAGATAGAGATATCCTTAGTGATGTTGGGGGTGTAGTTAACTCCTGCTGTACAGACGTTGTTGGGCTTCTTAGAAAGCACCATAGGGTCCCTTTTCTGTTGAGATAAAACATAAAAAATGTATCATTTAATATTTAATACGGTACTATTTGTGTTGGATGGATACAAATAGACCGTGTTACATGTAAGCCCACACAAACCTGGCCTAAACGTTTTTTATTTTAACTTAACGATTTCTGTCAGTAATTATTATGCATGTACAGCATCAATGTTTCCATCATGTCATCCCAAAAACACGACCATAGCTCTCTATCACTTTTCAATAGTGTTTCATAGATTGTTTTCCAAAGGGAGCGTGGGATACATGCTGGGATCCTCCATGGACTCACCTTTGGGTGCTGAGCCTCCATGGCCTTCTTGCCATCCCACGCCCAGCTCCTCTTGGTGAAATAGTTGACGGTGGCAAACTCGATAAGCGCGGAGAACACGAACGCATAGCACACAGCGATGAACCAATCCATGGCTGTGGCGTAGGCCACCTTAGGCAGCGAGTTGCGAGCGCTGATACTGAGAGTAGTCATAGTCAGCACTGTAGTGACACCTGGTAGAAAAACATACAAGTCATGTTCATTAGGACACACAGTGGAAAAGGTTTTAAAACGTTTTGCAACAGAAAAAATTAAACATAGTTCCTTCCTGTTTCAGTCCGTTTTCTTCCATTATATGCCTAATGAACAGTACCCATGTATGATGAGTGAGCAACAGGTTGTAATGTATTATTTAGTATATGGGAATAGAGTGGTGGACATAATCTGTAGTGACGTGTGGAAGCTGTAGACATTCAGGGATCATCAACTAGATTCAGCCCTTGGGCCGATTTGTTCTTGAGCGGATGGTCAGGGGGCAGGAACATAATTACAAATAATTTGTAGACTGCAAATTGACCGCAAGAAGACCAAACAGGTATAATATTAGACTAATACATAATCATTTCAAACCTTGCTTACATTTGCATTCGATAACATACAGTATACACTATATATACAAAAGTATGTTGACACCCCTTCAAATTAGTGGATTTGGCTATTTCAGCCACACCCGTTGCTGACAGGTGTATACAATCGAGAACACAGCCATGCAATTTCCATAGACAAACATTGCCAGTAGAATGGCCTTACTGAAGAGCTCAGTGACTTTCAATGTGGCACCGTCATAGGATGCCACCTTTCCAAAAAGTCAGTTCGTCAAATTTCTGCCCTGCTAGAGCTGCCCGGTCAACTGTAAGCCCTGTTATTGTGAAGTAGAAATGTCTAGGAGCAACAACAGCTCAGCCGCGAAGTGGTAGGCCGCACAACCTCACAGAGCGGGACCGCCGAGTGCCGAGTGCCGAAGCGCGTAAAAACCATCTGTCCTCAGTTGCAACACTCACTACAGGGTTCCAAACTGCCTCTAGAAACAACATCAGCACAAGAACTGTTCATCAGGAGCTTCATGAAATGGGTTTCGATGGCCGAGCAGCCGCACACAAGCCTCAGATCACCATGTGCAATGCCAAGCGTCAGCTGGAGTGGTGTAAAGCTTGCCGCCATTGGACTCTGAAGCAGTGGAAACGCGTTCTCTGGAGTGATGAATCCCGCTTCACCATCTGGTAGTCCGACGGACGAATCTTTGGCGGATGCCAGGAGAACACTACCTGCCCGAATGCATAGTGCCAACTGTAAAGTTTGGTGGAGGAGGAATAATGGTCTGGGGCTGTTTTTCATGGTTGGGGCTAGGCCCCTTTAGTTCCAGTGAAGGGAAATCTTAACGCTACAGCATACAATGACATTCTAGACGATTCTGCGCTTCCAACTTTGTGGCAACAGTCCTGTTTCAGCATGACAATGCCCCCGTGTATAAAGCGAGGTCCATACAGAAATGGTTTGTTGAGATTGGTGTGGAAGAACTTGAGTGGCCTGCACAGTGCCCTGACCTCAACCCCATCGAACACCTTTGGGATGAATTGGAACGCAGACTGCGAGCCAGGCCTAATCGCCCAACATCAGTGACTGACCTCACTAATGCTCTTGTGGCTGAATGGAAGTAAGTCCCCGCAGCAATGTTCGCAGAAGAGTGTAGGCTGTTATAGCAGCAAAGGGGGACCATATTAATGCCCATGATTTTGGAATCAGATGTTCGATGAGCAGGTGTCCACATACTTTTTATGGTCATGTAGTGTATCTCTCTATTATCCGTGGGAATACTTTGGAATAGATTTCCAAAATTAATATCACTTAGAGCTGTTTTGCTGGTGTTTTTACAGTCTTTTATGTCCAACAATAAATATATTTAAAAAACGATGTACCGGTATTTATTTTTGCTCAGAAAACTTGGGGGGCCAAATAAAATCACCAGTTGGGGAACTCTGCTGTAGACGTTCAGAGGTTTTCTAGGGACAAGAGAAAGGTGGTCATCACCTGTGATGTCTATAATTGCCTGAAAATCTATTTCATATTGGCATCAATCATGGATGATACAGATGATGGTAGTTTAACCAGGTCGTTACTGTTAAAGATAATGTGTTCTCAATTACTTATCTGGCTAACTAAAAGTTTATATAAAAAATCTAACAGGATTCATAAAATTGTGATGATTGTATGTGTTGGGTGACGGGGCAACACATACTGTCAATTTTGAGTTGAAAGTACACTTTTAGTTAAGAGTTGATCCAAGTGGTTGTGTTGCGGTCATACTAACCAAAGACGGTCCTGGCAGGTACAGATTCACGGTTGAGCCAGAAGGACACCTGGGACAGGATCACGGTCATGAAGCAGGGCATGTAGGTCTGAATGACAAAGTAACCAATCTTCCTCTTCAGGTAGAAGTGACACATCATGACTGTGTACTGTCCTGTTGGTTTAGAGGACAGTGAGAGAAAGATACGTTCATTATTGCAGTTGTAACAATGATAGAGATATGCAGTAGACAGAGATAGTGAATGGCAAAGTCATCCTGCATTTTTATATCATTGTATTATATTTGATAATTTTATCGAATTTTATAATAATATGCATTTTTGTAAAAATGCATTTTCAAGCATTATATAAAAAAGACATGACAATGATGCAACAATCGCCAACAAATATAATTATCAAAGAAAATAACTATGCAGTTAAATAAAATATTATATAAAATGGCGTCGCTAAAACATGTATGTTTCACACTCAGTAATGTGACAGTTGCTGTATGAGGTAAATGTGTAGTGGTAAAAAAGCGGAGAGAAAAAAAAAACATAATATCCTGTTAACCAACTGAAGATTGCATTTGAAGCTTTTAAAAAATCCTTTCTAGCTTTCCACAGCCGGCGCCTGATAAACTATAGAAAATCCACTGATGACTGCTGCTTTCTCCAGGCAAAATCGGATTTTTGTATCTCACTAATCCCCTGTCACAATCTGCATCCTGCCATCAGGGAAAACGCTAGCTCAGTCCTGCCCACTCACTCAGCTCGGCTCTGCTCTGCTGTGCTCTGGCCTCGCATACTCGACAAGGACACGACGCTACCAAATATCCAGCGACTGACGGACAGATATCTACACACCTTAGCTCCTAGTTAATCACTATTCTTCAAATGGGTGTGATGGAGGGGGGCTGACCTTCTGCCCCATGGGAAGTTTGTGATTCTGTGAGCCAAACGGATGCAGGGCCAACCAAGGCACCATCATGTCTCCAGCCCCAGAAGCCCCAGCTAGCCGGTGTCTCCTCGGCCCACCGGGGAGACACCCATGACTCCTAGCCTCTCCCTGCCCCGAGCGAGCGACCAACCAACCGACCGACCGGGGACCGATCCTCCATCCGGACTGTTTGCCGTTGATGCATGGAGCCCGATGAGACTCATAGAGGAATGAACATGTACCTTTGGTGGATTTTACTGCAAGGATTTTGGTGTGTCTATGGGGAACTTCCATTCATTGCAGACAATAACGCAGCCATGTTGGTCAACTGGTGAGTACTAAGGCAACGGTGGTCCCAGAAAGTACTTGAAATACTTAAGAAAATTGAACTTACATGTAAATATGCAAATATAATAAAAATAAAACTGGACTAGGCTGGGTTTGGGGATTGTGTCCAAAGGAGATATTGCATAAAGGCATACTGTTCTAAACCCAACTAAGGAACTCCATTTTGCAGGATAAACTCTATTTCCCTCTTTTACCGAACAGTGTACTATATCATTTTAGGGGAGTACGGTATTTATTTTCAGTGTGGTTTGCTGTAAATTTACTGTGAGGGGGTATAGGATGTCATGTCCCTAAACCGAGCTGTTGCTAATCTCGTCTTGATTTAGCCATAGAGGGATTGTACCTAAGATTAGGCACATGCTAATTCAAGACCGGCAACAGAACTGACCCACTGGAGTCCCATCGGGGACAGCGAACTCTACAGACCTGGCCCTGGGCCAGACAGACAGCCTACGGCCACCACCTGACCTCCTCAGCTCCCATTTGTCACTGCTGCCAAGCGGAGCGGAGCAAGTGGAGGAAAGGAGAGCCACGGGAACACACTTTTAGCTAGCGGGCCTACTGAAGTCCGGGGTCAGTCAACAAATGGACTATAGCTTACTCTTTACAGCGGCCCTGCAGGGAAGCTTATAGGATCCCACTGCTGACTTAACAGGCAGGGGGAGTTGTAGTTCTTAACCATGATCAAGGGAGATTGCCATGGAGGGACTGTCCTGATTCTCCTCTCCTTTCATGGCCAAAGAGTTAAACGGATATGATGATGACTCTGACTGGGCTGGATGGTTTCAGCCATTCTACGCACAATACCAGGGGAAGTCCACACTTTTAATAGCCATTCTGCAGACAGCAGCTGAAGTGTATTACAGTTCCGCTTTACATAAGGGAATTAAGCCATTCAGTCCCACGTGTCCCAACCCGGGAGCCTGGGATGTCCAATCCCTGCGGGCGATGTGATGTCATCCTCTTATGCAAAGCCTGATGGTCCATTCGATATTAACCCTCGACTCCCAGGGAGCTCAGGACATGAATAAGTGTGTTCCTGTTTAGCCTAAGGGACAGCTGGCTACTTCCCTTCCTTTCCTGCTCTTGCTCCTTCTCCAAAATATTCATTTCCCCCCCTCTAGCCTACAGTGAAGTACAGTGGAGTTTGGAGAAGTCAGACTAAAAATGACATTGTAAGGAACAGGATACTTTCCCCAAAATATGAATTTCCCCAACTTAATCCTTAAGAGTCTACTGACGCACCCGTGCGTCAATCTAAGTAACGTAATATCAAAATCCCCAGCGAAATCCGTCAGTTTAAGCTGGAGACATTTGCATGGGCTGTGTCTCAATCCACCACATCCGTCTATGTTAGCCGTATGCACCTGTGGTGGAAGGTGGCCGAGCTACAGCTGTGTTTTTCAGACCATGAGGCATCCCGGTCTTCGGTCTTCTCACCAAAACATCTGTAGCGTCCCGAACGGTTTGGCCTACCAACTAATATGACCACTCTATGGAAAGATGAGACTCTCTGTTTTGCTCTACTACCGCCACAAGTGTCAAGGGACTCGTCTGAAGGTAACCCATACAAATGAATGGAAATATGGAGGTAGTTTTGTGGCAACAAAAATAAGGGTTTAAATATGTGTCCAAAAAAACACAAATATTTCCTGAGCTTATGTCTCCTAAATACAGGACAGACACTTCAAAACCTTTTTTTTGGACTGTCTTTTTTGCCATTTATGAATGTGTTATTCAATGTGTTTCTATAGGCTATAGCAGTTAAGGCCAAATTCAATATTTTATCAAATTTTTTGATAGATATTTTTGATATCTAAAGGTATCAGGCTCAGGCTACATTCCATTCCATTCCAACATCCATATGTGCATACCAATCAGAATGCATACACTAACACATTGCTTCATTCTAGGGTAGTATGCTACTGTGGATATTGGAAGAGAGCCGGGACAGGTTTGTGAGTATACACCTCACCTCGACTGGTGTAGATGTCCTCAGAGCCTGCGGTCTGGCCAATCAGGTGGTACTGGTTGAGACGGGATCCGTCTTCTGCCACCACTACAGACTTGGCAGCACCAGTTTGCCAGAGGTACACCACCTCAGAGACTGGATAGGCATCTGAAAGAGAGAAACAGGACACTTTGAGGATGCTAATGAGATATTATACAGGCCAGGGCACATATCAGGAACTAGCAGGTCTCAGACCAAAATCATAGTTGAAGCTCAGATGTTGAGTGAAGCGATCCTAGGACGAAGCTATTACTAGGACTAAACGTGCTTCTGGCAACACAATCGGAGGCCGTTGTTGTGTACGCATGAAATGCATGCTGGGAAAGGAACAGAACAGTTTGTTACGTATCTCCAGGACACCAGGTTCCTCATATTTTACTCTACTAGTGGTTTGGTGTTCTAGTTGATTTATTTAGCAAATGCAAAGGCCCAGAGACAAAAAGTTGCTTCTGATCCTGCTGTGTTGAGTACAGCTAGGCACCCATTGAGTTTGTGGATTCGTCAGTTATGTGGTGAATGGTTTTCTCTCTAACAACAGAGTTTAAGAGACAACACAGCTATACCCAATCTCTTTTCCTTTACCATAGTAGGAAAATACACCGGAAGCTGTACAGTATAGTGTAAGGGACTGCCAGCTTTGCCCCTTTGGAGGCATCAGGCTTAGATTGAGCTGTGGTTGAGCACATGTTTCCAACGCAACACAGCTTGTTAATCACACAGCCACAGTGGCTGATTGGAGCTGACAGTGTCGGCTAACGCTGACCCCGAGGTCTGGTCCAAATGACGCCTCTGCCAGAGCAGAGAGGGTCATCAGGCATCGCGACATATAGAAAGACACGGGCGCATTCGCAGACAGACGGACAGACAGATGGGCAGGCAGACAGGCAGACACACACACACCAACACCAGATTCAGATTGTAGCCTACTAGTTTTTCGCTCAAATCTGTGATCTGTAATCAAATTATTTCACAATTAATCTAAAAGCGAATGATTTCTCTTGTCAGCGCTCTGTGTCGATTTTCCACCCTTAGGACCTCATCCCTCTTACCTAGAGGATTACAGGAGGGTCCAGTGTGGAGCTCCCTCTAAAGCTGGGGCTAAGCTCTAAAGACTCATTACATCCACAAGGAGTTGCATTGGCTCCTCTCCTGAAACACTGACTCAAGATAGAATACAAAGGCTTGTCAACCGTTAGGCTCTCTTAATAGGCTGGATCGCTAGAAGAGTCTGGATGGATCAGTAATACAAAGTTCAGGTCAGGTCAGCTATAGTTTACTGTAGCCAGGTAGGGCATGTCAAATATGAACTATGAACCAAAATATGAAGATTAATTTTGGAGATCTGTTACAACCAGAAACACACTTTTTACACTACTCATGACAGACAGTTATCATTTGAAGGACAAACATACCTATTTTTCCTTTTAAATTAATTAACAAAAGTATTGTTACAATCGAATTTCCAATAATCTACCCAGAAATATAATATGCACATACTACACTGAACAAAAATATATATGCAACATGTAAAGTGTAGGTCCCATGTTTCATGTGGTGAAATTAAAGATTCCAGAATTTTTCCAAACACACAAAAACCTTATTTCGCTCAAATTTTGTGCACAAATTTCTTTACATCCCTGTTAGTGAGCATTTCTCATTTGCCAAGATAATCCATCCACCTGACAGGTGTGGCATATCAAGAAGCTGATTAAACCGCATGATCATTACACAGGTGCACCTTGTGCTGGGGACAATAAATGGCCACTCTAAAATGAGCCATTTTGTCACACAACACAATGCCACAGATGTCTCAAGTTTTGAGGGAGCATGTAATTGGCATGCTGACTGCAGGAATGTTAACCAGAGCTTTTGCCAGATAATTTAATGTTAATTTCTCTACCATAAACCGCCTTCAATGTCATATTAGAGAATTCGGCAGTACGTCCAATCGGCCTCAGAACCGCAGACCATGTGTATGGCGTCGTGTGGGCGGGCAAATTGCTGATGTCAACGTTGTGAACAGAGTACCCCATGGTGGCGATGGGGTTATAGTATGGGCAGGCATTAGCTATGGACAATGAACACAATTGCATTTTATCGATGGCAATTTGAATGCACAGAGATACCGTGAAGAGATCCTGAGGCCCATTGTCATGCCATTAATCTGCCGCCATCACCTCATGTTTCAGCATGGTAATGTACAGATTAGGGCCTAATTAATTTATTGCATTTGACTGATTTCCTTATATGAACTGTAACTCAGTATATTTTTGTTCAGTATACATTCAGTACAGTGATCTTACTCCACATTGCATCGTATGTAAAGTAAAAGGGTGCACCTTTAGGGTAGTCAGTAACTTACTCTCGGGATTCAGGAAAGCACTGGCTAGGACAGTACCTGCAGTCCAACAAAGAGAACTCAATCAAGTGCAGATGAAGGATTTACGCTTTATCAGAGGTGTTAACCTCATTTAAACTGACACAACTCGCAAGCTGTTCCTCTCCTGAACACTGTCACTGCTGGAACACTGTTGGATATTGATGTGAAACCACACCTGTCCTAAAAATACAGTGCCAACATTCTGAGTGAAATCATTGAAACAGCACATTTCCTATCTGCTATCAATTTGAGGCCTAGGTCTCTTTAAGTATGCAGGGAGATGCATAGGGAAGTGGATAGAGAGGAATATCGGACCAGTCAGAACCATGGGGAATGAGTGGAGGTACAGATATAGGATCTTCATTTGAGCCAGTTTGCTACAGCAGGAAAATAATCCTACAGCAACAGGACATTTGAATTGTTTTTTAGATTATAATTAATGGACATTTTTGTAGGGGTTGACACTATTTTTCGTAAGGTAAAATCAAGTCTGAAATTTCTAAGTGGAAATTACAAACTTCAGAAGCCTTTTAAAACCTCAAATAGACTACGTTTGACATTTTCTGCATTGCAGGAAAGTTCTCCTGCAACAGGGTGATCAAATTAATATCCTACATCTGTATAGAGTCCTCAGCTGTATATAAAATAAAAAAAACACAAAGGCCTAGACAAGCAGGGAAGAAAGGGATGAACCACAGGAGCCTGGAAGAAAGAAAGGGAACACTGAGAGAGAGAAAGAAAATGTGAGGGTGATTCATGTTCTTCAAGGCTATACACTGTACCAGTCTACTTCATTTCTACCTCATTTCCATGTTCCATGTATTTTTATTTATTATCTTTCATTTTTTAAATAATTATGGATGAAAAGAATAACTGTAGTTTAATCCCCCGGATGACAAAGTGTCTTTCTGGATTAAAGAAAATAATCAAAATGAGGTACACTGTGAATGTTTCCAGGGACTAAACAAGCGTTTTTCTCCCTAGTTGTAGGAGGAAAATGAAAGGCATTTGTCATGTAAGGACTGTGTGTGTGTGTGTGTGTGTGCGTGTGTGTGCGTGTGTGTGTGTGTGTGTGTTGGGTGGGAAGAACAAAGAAAAAGAAAGTGATGGATCAATGTAAAGTGCAGTAACTAAGCAACCGAGCTCAATAGCACCTCATAGCACTTTGCTGTAGTACTGGTACTACTGGCCATGCCTAGTGGATGGCTGTTTACAGTCAGACTTCTTGGATGGCTTTAGCCAAAAGCCGGGGCCAAAATGTAAAGTTGGGTGGGTTTAGAAGCATGAAGGATTATGACGCGGGGGGATACCATGATTTAGTAGTAGAGCTAAAGGATTTGGTAGGCGGGGCCTGTCACTATGCCATCTTTGCACCAGTGCGCAACGCTTTACGCCAACCTCTTCCTGACTTTGAGATTGCACGGTACACACCCATCTATTACATAACATGAACATTAGGAGTTGCTGTAGATGAATGAGTGAATGGATGAATGGATGAATGAATAAACAAATGAATAAAATAATGAATGATGAACAAATGAACAAATGAAATAAAGGATGGATAGATTTGATACCATCTTTGTTTACATACTGTCCACGCACCCATACATCTTAATCTGACAACTTTAGCCATCTACTGTACCTGTGAGGAGAGTGTGCTAGTACCTAATAGTAACAGGATGGTTTTACAGCAGCTAAAACCATCCTGTGATTTTACTTGACCATGGGAATAGAAAAGAGCTACATCGTGTATACAGCAATGTACTGATTGAGCCTTGCCTGAAGTGTGCAACCCATTTAAATCAGCCTCGTATTTCAAGAGGCTGTGCTTAGGTCCCAAATGGCACCCTATTCCCTATATAGTGCACTACTTTTGACCTGGGCCCATAGGGTGCCATTGGGGACGCATGCCGTCCTCTATACTCTCCTCTATACTCTCCATCTCTCCACCTCTCCACTCCATGCAGATAACCTTGGGTTAGTAATGCATGGATAACAATAGAGAATCCAGCTCCTAAAAGCACTTCAGTTCGCCACAGCTTCGATTGGTTGAAGACTGAGAGAGACTTGAATGTCATCATTCCACAGACTTCAAATACTTTTATAAAAATAAAAAAAAATTATTAGTCATTTAGCAGACGCTCTTAATAATAATAATATGCCATTTAGCAGACGCTTTTATCCAAAGCGACTTACAGTCATGTGTGCATAAATTTTTACGTATGTGTGGTCCCGGGGATTGAATCCACTACCCTGGCGTTACAAGCACCATGCTCTACCAATTGAGCTACAGAGTGACTTACAGTTAGTGAGTGCATACATTGTTGTTGTTTTTTTCATACTGGCCCCCCGTTATTTCTGTAACATGATATAGTTTTTACATCAATTTAACCATTTTATGAATTTAGATGTGGTATGGTGTCAAAGGGGCAAAGTATTGATCTGTAATGTTTTTTTACTGGTGATTTCAATATTTTACTGTTCCTAGTTATGAGTTAATCTTAAAAAGAGTGTCTGCTAAAATGACATATACAGGTATACCTTTTTTTTGTAATCTATGGTGTATCAATACAATATACAGTAGTAAGTCAAACAAAGCATAAGGAGGAGATCCCATGTCTCAAATATGACGTTGCATTAACCCCTGAATGACGTCTTAGCAGCAGCAGCCTGGTCAGGACAGACAGACCTATACAAATGTAGGATCTTAATTTGTGCCAGTTTGCTACAGCAGGACATTTTTGTAGGGCTTGATACATTTTTCATTAGGGCAAATCAAGTCTGACATTTCTAAGTGGAAATGACAAGCTTCAGAAGCATTTTTAACTCTCAAATACACTACAAGTTTGAAATGTCCTGCAACAGTTCTCCTGCAACAGGGTGCTCAAATTACAATCCTCCCCACACACACTACCACATCCATCCTGCTTATCATGAACATTATTTGATAAGACTTCGTTTTTATGTGCCGCTTGAAAAAAGGTAAACTGTGGGCCAAGAGAGTTAAGGCAAGATACACATTCCATCATCCTTCATATCCCCTGTGAACTGGGCTGCAAAGGAAAGCAGTTTTATCTGGTGGTGAAGTGGGATGTGTGGGAGATGGAATGAGAAATAGAGCCTGTGGTCACAGTGCTCAGACAACTGGTTATACTGTAGTAACTGTATCGGTATGCTCTGCATGTAAATGACTCAAATGCAAATGTTTTCTGAGTGTCTGACCTTTTTCGTTAGGGCAAATCGAGTCTGAAATTTCAAAGTGGAAATTCTAAACTTTAGAAGCCTTTTTAAAACTAAAATACACTACAAGTTTGCGTTTACTGCTTAGCAGGAAAATTATCAGCAACAAAAGAGTGATCAAATGAAGATCCTACAACTGTAGGGGCAGTCGAATTAGCTAGGTAATCTGGCTATATACGTCCTATGGTGTGACAAAGGGTTTACTATAGTGTGACACGGCGTGACCCTGCTCAGGGCATTCCTATTAGCTTCCCTGGGACTATCCATCTGTGGTGTCCCCGTCTAAAAGGTCAAAGTACAGCTGAGCTATTATTATTATTATTATTATTATTATTTTTTGGCCTATTTCAGGCCAGCACTTAAACCAGACATGCAACACCCACACCAACCCCCCTTGCCCCAACCCACAACACTTCAGGAGAATCTTAACATAACAGGATGAGATGCTTAGCCGCAGATGCTGGTGTGACTGCTGGATACCACAGTACAAGCGTTTTCCAGTTCTGGAAATCCTCTGGGTTTAGGAACTTAGGGTTCTCAACTTGAGAGGGGGTTGAGGGGTCTCAACTAACTGTTGAGAATTAGAATAGTAGCTGTTGGCTGGGCTCCCTGCCTGTGCCATTAAACCCCTACAACTTATCCAGAACGCTGCAGCCCGTCTGGTGTTCAACCTTCCCAAGTTCTCTCATGTCACCCCGCTCCTCCGCACACTCCACTGGCTTCCAGTTGAGGCTCGCATCTACTACAAGACCATGGTGCTTGCCTACGGAGCTGTGAGGGGAATGGCACCTCCTTACCTTCAGGCTCTGATCAGACCCTACACCCAAACGAGGGCACTACGTTCATCCACCTCTGGCCTGTTAGCCCCCCTACCTCTATGGAAGCACAGTTCCCGCTCAGCCCAGTCAAAGCTATTTTTTGCTCTGGCACCCCAATGGTGGAACAAGCTCCCCCATGACGCCAGGACAGCGGAGTCACTGACCACCTTCCAGAGACACTTGAAACCCTACCTCTTTAAGTAATACCTGGAATAGTATAAAGTAATCCTTCTACCCCCCCCTCCCCCACAAAAAAACAGGGAAAAAAAGTGGTTGTCCCACTGGCTATCATAAGTTGAATGCACCAATTTGTAAGTCGCTCTGGATAAGAGCGTCTGCTAAATGACGTAAATGTAAATGTAGAATATACCGGGTGCAATTTCGAAACTTGGTTGTGCATAAGCAGTTTTTTTCTTGTTGTCCCAGTCACTGACAGTCACTCAATTAGTAAAAAAAAAAGTTTTAATTGGTAAATAGGTCTAGCCAGCTAGTTAAACTTGTAGTAGTGGCGGCAGGTAGCCTAGCGGTTAAGAGTGTTGGGCCAGTAACCGGACGGTTGCGGTTTGAATCCCTGAGCCGACTTGGAGAAAAATCTGTCGATGTGCCCTTGAGCAAGGCACTTAACCATAATTGCTGCTATAAGTCACTCTGGATAAGAGCGTCTGCAAAATGTAAATGTTGTAATCATGGCTGAATTACCGACCAGGCACGAAGGGCCATTGATTTTGTTAGTCAGTCTCACTCAAATATCATATTAACATTGCATAAGTCATTGCAAAATGTGTCAAATGTCCATGGCAAAATGAGTAGAATTGCATAGAATTAGTTATACAATTGCTAAATGTTCTCTCTGCCCCATGGCAAAATGTGTAGAATTGCAGAAAACATGCTTTAAAATTGCAAAAAATTATCTATGCCCCATGGCAAAATGTGTAGAATTGCAGGAAATGTACTTTAACTCTTTAACTTTTTCTCTCTGCCGTCAAGGGGGCACTAAAATGTTTTTGCCAGCGAGGTATGGGGGCCCCCAACCAAATCTCGCTGAGGGCCCCCAAAAGGCTAGGGCCGGCCCTGCCTGACCATAGTCTGCTTTTAGGTCTAATTGGTAAATGATAATACAACCTTGGGAGCCCTGGCGAGGTGGTGCAGTAGGATATCCCAGGTGCTGAGGCCACAGGCCGCGGGCCAGGTTACCAAAGGTAATTAAGGGCCAGGTTACCAAAGCTAATTACGGACAAGCAATTTGATTAAAGGATTGATAAACCTTTTGACCCTCCACCTAGTTTAACTGAACCAGGTTTAGCTCCTCCGGTTTCGTGATTCAGGTCATTCCTTATTGCGATTGTGGCTGGATTCTGTGTTCTTTCCTTGTTCCATATGTACATTTTAGTCATTTAGCAGACGCTCTTATCCAGAGCGACTTACAGTTAGTGAGTGCATTCATTATATTTTTCATACTGGCCCCACGTGGGAATTGAACCCACAACCCTGGCGTTGCAAACGCCATGCTCTACCAACTGAGCTACATCCCTGCCAGCCATTCCCTCTCCTACCCTGGACCAATTGTGCGCCGCCCCATGGGTCTCCCGGTCACGGCCAGCTACGACAGAGGCTGGATTTGAACCAGGATCTCTAGTGGCACAGCTAACACTGCGATGCAGTGCCTTAGACCACTGCGCCACTCAGGAGACTAGCTAGATGTACCATCCTACAGAATACTGAGCAAGCTCAATTGTCTCTTTAGAGCAATTGATTTGGTAGTTTACTGAGTTGGAGGTTTGAACGAGGTATAAATCGTGCTGTCATTGACTCATACTCAGATCATAAGAAGTCTGGGCCTAGTAATGTTTATATGTATGGGATCTGTGCTGTTGTATTATTAGTGTGGCAAAGTGTAATACACTAAATATCAACACATGGAATTTTACTCACAGCTTCCAAACTTCAAAGGGCAAGCATGAGCATCCATTGGGAAGTCCTCCAACTGCATGGGACACTCCGCTGATATGGTTAACCTAGAGAAAGGTACAAAAGATCAAGACAATAAACACAAATCCCCTACAGATATACTACATATAATAATCCTGTTTATTTCAAATCCAGTGCCGCCGTCATCATCAACATCATCATCTCCTGTGCTTAGGGTTAGTTGCATAGATCTCACAATGCCTGTACGATTACATCACAGGCAGATTTGTCCTTGTAGTCCTCATCATTTCTTGACAGAATCACCAAGAATTCATCCTGAGCCAAGCACATGGCATTACATAGATTATACTGCCATCTTGTGGTGATTGTATTATTTGTGATTTCCCAGCTGTGGTTCACGTCAAATCCCCCATGTGTGTCAAGATCGTATTCACAGAGAACATCTCCACAAAGTAACCACATATACTGATACAAGTAAAAACAATGATATAACAATGAAATGAGGCCACCTCTAGTGCTTGAGGACAATATGGACTCAGGTTGTGTTCACATCACTGCATCATTATTCAATGTTATTACTTTGCTTATATTGTGTCAAAAACAGCTGACGTGTTTTAAAGATCTTATCGGATCATATGAAGACCAACTCTAATTCTCATTGGTCTGTATTGTGAACAGGGAAGGCTGCCATCATGTGGTTACTAGAGAAACTGCGGGAATGGAAATAGAACGACCTGATTAGCTGTCTAACAATGGAAGTGTACTGGTATACAGGTATGATTAGCTGTATCCTAATGTAGGTCCATGCATAGAGAGCTGACTTTCTCCTTTACAAAATTAGGGCTACATATTCCCCCTCAAGTTACATGTAACAGGTGTCATCTATTCTAAATCATCCCCTTTAGTCAATTTCTTGCATTCACAATACTGCATTTGTCATATTGCACCTGCATTTGTTGCGTGATTAACATTATAACATTTACGTGTAATGTGTTGATGTCACCAGTGCACCTCAAAGGAATTAACATGTCAAAAAGACTGCAATAGTTTCTTAATATGCATATGTCATGCATCAGAGCATTACATTACTAGAGGTACAGTTTGCTATGGAAATAAGAATACTATTTGATTTTCTCCTGCTTCAACCTATTCTGCAACATCATATAATGGGGTGCAGCCTGTTCTTGTTAAACTCATACAGTATGATGGAAATGGAGCAGAACACTGTATGAATTATTTGTGGCGACAAATGTATGACTTGCTCTGAAAACGCTGTTGCTCTCGGGCTAATGTTTCAGAATCGGGGGGTGAGAATGCAATCACATTTAGTCATTATCTCCACTGGAGAGAAGGAGCTTTCCCCTGATGTCGGTGGATTCTGAAAGGCTGGGCCATGCAATAAATCTAGGTAGCGCGCTAATCTCTTTCCTGGTAATGGAAATACATTAGGAGACAGTGGTAAAACTGGACCGACCGATTAAAAGCAGAAACGTCCTAATGTTTCATTTCCAGAGTCGTTGGGAAATCTATTACCTTTTAAAATGATGGGCCTGATATCTGCTTCTTCTTCTTTCACTCATCAGACTTTGATTACAGTGACGCCGATGCCTGATCGCGCCGAATAGGGCCAGGTCACGTGGCTATAAGGGGTTAATATGGTTAATCTATTTCTCTTGCATCTATTATTTGGCATTAGGATGATCTTAGTGGGTGGTATTGATCTGGGATAAATTATACCTCCTGAAATGATACCAGGAAGTCCTGATCTATTCGTATGATTGCTATTGGTTGTCATCACTTCCTGTTCCTGTCTATTATGAATTCAAGGGGGAATATTTAATCTAACGTGCCACATATTGGTCAGTGTTCCATAACATACAAAGTACAGCATCACAAAGAACAAAATAACAGAAAATCATCTGAGTCTACGTTACCCAGAGCTGGGATGAGTAAAATAGCTGTGCATAGGCTTTTGTTACCTCCTACACACACAACAATAACCAAACCAGTTCAGGGCCATTTGTGAATCGTGGCTGGCTGTATTTCAGTGAGCATAATGTTCGTTTCTCAGACACAAAGCTCAGATATTATCCTCTATAAGTCTAAGCCTTTGGGTGGGGTGGGGGTGGTGGAGGTTCATCTAAGCTAACATATGGAATTGTTTTAAGATGGTCATACCATGGATCATTTAGCTATTTGATTTGGAATTGTAGGACCCCTGTAGGTATTCCCAAGTAATATATAGAAAATATTTGATAAGATATTTAATTTGGCCTTCACTACTATAGCCCATAGAAACGCAATGAATAACACATTCATAAATGGTCAAACAGACAGTCAAAATAAAAGGGGAATACGATTTTGAGTGTCTTTCCTATATCTAAGAAATATTTTTGTTTTTTGGATACATATTTAACCCCCCTTTTTTTTGTTGGCACAAAACTACCTCAATACTTCCATTCATTTGTTTTTTACCAGCTACCTTTAGACGAGTGACCTTTAGACAAGATTTTTTACATCCAAAACGGAGAACATCACCGTGTTCGTGAGAATCTCTCCTTTCCATAGTGGGGTCATATTAGTTTGTAACCCAAACGGTTCTGACGCTACAGACGTTTTAGTGAGACGACCGATTTTCGGGATGTCCCATGGTCTGACAAACACTGCTGTAGCTTGCCACCTTCCACTGCAGATGCGGAATGCTGATATAGGAGGATGTGGTAGATTGAGATGCAGCCCATTCAAAAAAACAGATATCTCTAGCATAAACTGACAGATTTTGATAGAGATATTTTCATTATGTTACTTAGCTTGATGCACGGGTGCGTCAATAGACTCTTAAGGATTATGGTTCAGGGCCAGAGTTTTTCCTTTAAGGATTATGGTTCAGGGCCAGAGTTTATCCTGGTTACACCACATGGTCAGAGCCCAAATTCTAGGATGTATTCAGGTGAAACATTCAGAACGTTGCAGATAGAAATGTGATGAATGATTCCTGATTTAGAATGGCAGACAATCCTATCTCTGTTCTACACAATACCTTTCTATCAGATAGAAATGTGATGAATAGACCTGACACTATTCCCCGTACTACATTACAGATACTCCTATATGTTCTATGTGATACATTTCTATCTGAAATAGTTGTGTAACATTGCACCATACTGAACAGGCCCGTGGTTGGTACCTCATTGTGTAGAGCAGCGTCCCGTCATCTTTCAGTCTCAGTAGCTTGTTGGGTGTGGTCATGTTGTGGGCGATAGACTTTTTCCCGTTGAGGAAGAAGGTGTCTGGGGTCCAGATGTTACTGGCCAGGAGGTTGTTCAGAGGCAGCATCTCCATGGGTCCTTTGAAACAAAGGCGCTCATCTTTCCAGCTTTGTCGGAAAAACACGTCGATGGTGTATTCCTAAGGAAAACATGGTATTGATACATGGTGATAACACTCAGAGTCAAAACCCATGGGGCCAATTACGTGGACACATACAGATCTGCTATTTTAATGTCATCACTCTGTTGACTCAGAGAATGTTCCTGTGCAGGAGGAAATGCAATGTCTAGTGTACCTGAGGTTAAAAAGGTTTCAAAGTATTTTTATTTTTTATTTTATTTTTCTTGATTATTTTCCCCTAACCCTACCACACCTCCCCTAATTGGAGTAAACTAATGAACAACAAGACTTAGGCTTCTACTTCCAGCTTATACATGCCTTTGGAAAGTGTGCAGACTTTTTCCACATTTTGTTACATTACAGCCTTATTCTAAAATGGATTAAATAAATAGGAATCCTTTGCAATCTACACACAATACCCCATAATGACGAAGCAAAAACAGGTTTTTAGACATTTTTGCTAAATACAAATCAAAAATATCTTATTTACATAACTATTCAGACCCTTTGCTATGAGACTCAAAATTGAGCTCAGGTGTATCCTGTTTCCATTGATCATCCTTGAGATGTTTCTACAACTTTATTGGATTCCACCTGTGGTAAATTCAATTAATTTGACTTGATTTGGAAAGGCACACAACTGTCTATATAATGTCCCACAGTTGACAATGCATGGCAGAGCAAAAACCAAGCCATGAGGTCGAAGGAATTGTCTGTAGAGCTCTGAGACAGGATTGTGTCGAGGCACAGATCTGGGGAAGGGTACCAAAAAATGTCTGCAGCATTGAAGGTCCCCAAGAACACAGTGGCCTCCATAATTCTTAAATGGAAGAAGTTTGGAACCACCAATACTCTTCCTAGAGCTGGCCGCCCAGCCAAATTGAGCAATCAGGGGAGAAGGGCCTTGGTCAGAGAGGTGACCAAGAACCCGATGGTCACTCTGACAGAGCTCTAGAGTTCCTCTGTGGAGATACGAGAACCTTCCAGAAGGACAACCATATCTGCAGCACTCCACCAATCAGGCCTTTACGGTAGAGTGAAGCCACTCCTCAGTAAAAGGCACATGACAGCCCACTTGGAGTTTGCCAAAAGGCACCTAAAGACTCTGAAACCATGAGAAACAAGATTCTCTGGTCTAATAAAACCAAGATTGAACTCTTTGGCGTGAATGCCAAGCGTCACATCTGGAGGAAACCTGGCACCATCCTTACGGTGAAGCATGGTGGTGGCAGCATCATGCCGTGGGGATATTCTTCAGTGGCAGGGACTGGGTGACTAGTCAGGATCGAGGCAAAGATGAACGGAGCAAAGTACAGAGAGATTCTTGATGAAAACCTGCTCCAGAGCGCTCAGAACCTCAGACTGGGGCGAAGGTTCACCTTCCAACAGTACAACGACCCTAAGCACACAGCCAAGACAACGCAGGAGTGGCTTCGGGACAAGTCTCTGAATGTCCTTGAGTGGCTCAGCCAGAGCCCGGACTTGAACCCGATCGAACATCTCTGGAGAGACCTGAAAATAGCTGTGCAGCAACACTCGCCATCCAACCTGACAGAGTTTGAGAGGATCTGCAGAGGAGAATGGGAGAAACTCCCAAATACAGGTGTGCCAAGTTTGTAGCATCATACCCAAGAAGACTTGAGGCTGTAATCACTGCCAAAGGTGCTTCAACAAAGTACTGAGTAAAGTGTCTGAATACTTATGTAAATGTAATATTTCAAACAAAATTGTTTTTATAAATTAGCAAAACATTCTGAAAACCTGTTTTTGCTTTGTCATTATGGGGTATTGTGTGTAGATTGATGAGGGAAAAAAACAATTTAATCAATTTTAGAATAAGGCTGTAACCTAACAAAATGTGGAAAAAGTCAAGGGGTCTGAATACCTTCCGAAGGCACTGTACATTTTACGGACACAATCTATTTTATAATAGTTATCTTTTGTTTGTTTTGACTCCTATCCTTCCTCTACCCTCAACCCCTCCCATCTATTTCTGAAGACCATCCATATTGGATTTCTATTTGCCATGTATTTTTGTGCTGTGATGTTCCACAAAAGTTCTGAACCTTTCTATTCTCATAGTTTCTACAGATTGGGTGATTTGAAAAGTCATAGTCAATCGATCAATAATATAATAATACTTTTAGCAAAAAAATGTATCTTTAATTTACAATCTGTAGAAACTGTGAGAATAAAAAAGGTTTTAAAGTTTGTAATTTCCACTTTAAAATGTCAGACTTGATTTGCCCTAATGCAAAATGTATCAATGCCTACAAAAATGTCCATTAATTATAATCCACATAATAATTCAAATTTCCTGTTGCTGCAGGATTATTTTCCTGCTGTGAGAAACTGGTCAAATTAAGATGTCAAACTGTAAACCTAGTCCTGGACTAAAAAATAATGTTTCAGTCCAGGACTAGGTTTAATCTGGATCTTGGAAACTGGCCCATGATGCATTTCTTTATAAAATATTGATTAATGATTTAACAAAAAACGATGAATACATGTCATTATATGCATCTAGGATAATTGTCTTGTGTTCGTAACATTTACAGGAGGGTGTGATGTTGCTCCTATCGCAAGATATTACGTTAATGGACGTCATTGAAACAATGCATAATGAAATGGGCTGTAAATTGACTCACCATTTCAGTATCTGAAACTGGGCCAAAGCTTGTGACAAATATATTGGTTTTGATCTCCGTGACCTTTTCTGTGGATAGAATGGGATTTGGAATATGACCGTGAACATGAAGAGACAGGGTACAGGAACAAATTCAATTTATGAATAATCATCATAGAGATATCCGTTAGAAATCTTTACTGCCTTCAATGACAGAAACCATTCTAAGGAAGTGAGTGCAGCTCTATTCTCCAACCACATTTGGCAAATCCATGTTGGATGTATCCATGTGTTACATTAGCGACATTATAAAATAAGATTTAGAAGGGTAAAAAATGGATAAAACATAATTGTAAGACCAAATCGGTGGTAGAACATTTTATTTTCTCTAAGAGATGCAGGATATTTCTATCTTTGACTCCCTCTCTCTCTCGTCTGAATAGAGGTCTGGATCTCAAGGTTACTTTTTGCAGATGGAGGTGGTGGTCGTGAGGAGGGATGTGTGATATATGGCGTGTTGGCAGTGCAGTTCCTTCTCACTTAGGATTGATCTATTACTGTGATTGCTTTGCTCTTGGAATATATTCCAGTCAATGCAATGCTGTATATTAGAACAGTCTCTTTATTTTTCTCACTGAATCCAAGAAGAAGATTTTACAGAGGGGGAAAATGCTATGCTGGATCACAAATTATGTATGAGGCTAAGCATTGGCATACCGCAGATTCGCGAGGCCCCCCCCCCCCCCACCCCCCACAAGGTCCGAGCAAGTTTAATAGCTAATCTCATGCTATTCTACACATTTTGCCATGAGACTGAGAGGAAATGTTGCAGTTTTAAAGCTAGGGGGGGGGGTGTTCCCAAAGCATATAGTTGGTCCCACATGGGGTCACACAGCGCATCTCGGAATGGAGCGCAGTTCACTATGCATTTATCATCTCATCAGCTGGTAATTTTTGTCTTGTGACAGGTCAATTTGTTGCAGCATAACCTGCATAGCCTTTAGGCTACAGTAATAGCATTGCTTTAAATCAGTGCGCATGCATGCACACTCTCTCAGTCTTTATATTTCTCCATCAATGACATTCAAATTGCAAAAAAAACTAAAATACATTCAGTATGAATTCAAACAAAGACAAACTGTACGTTCAAACAGAAACATCCACATTTCACACTGTATTTAGTTATATGAATTAATCTACTGCATCAACATGCTACAATGGTTCTGCTGCACCTGGCTTGAGTGCACTCTAGAGAAATCTAATGTCAAATAAGGGATTTTCCAGAACACAAAAGTATTCATGAATGACATTTGCCCCAAGAAAATGAATACTTACGCATTGTATTGTATTGTACTGTATTGTATTGTACTGTAACCTCTAGTGATATGAGTTTGGATCAGAGTGGTCTGTAAATCGGTATACATTACCTCCAAGTCCTGGTCTGAGTCTGTTGTCGTAGCCGTCCAGGAGTCCGTCCAGTATCCGTGTGAAGATGGTGATGTTGTCATTAGCCTCTGCCTCTTTCAATGCCTCTGCTGTGGTCTGGCCAAGACTGAGAAAGACAGAACATCAATCAGGCTGGTTAGGACTGCTTGACAAGGCTAGTGTTGATGTAAATAAGCCACATCATAGTTGGATATGTACAGTATATCTACTGTTCAAATTAGGATTAATGCAGTGAATAGTCAGATTGGATTGTAAACGTTTCACTTACCTCACTTGCCAAGTTATGCACACCAGCAAGACAGAGATCCACACATGTTTCATTGTAGAAAAGCGGTGCATTTTGTCCTCTATGTCTGGAATAACAACATATAATCCACGATCAGTACTTTCAGTAGTATGTATTGTCATCATACTTCCACTCCTACTTCTCCTTCTCCTCCTCCTCCTACACTATACTCCTACCAGACTAGTATTACTAGAGTACAACTAATACTATAGCCACTAATGATAAGTACTTTGGTGTTGTACTGTATCCCACCCTCCCCCAATACACACACCTGACCACACAGTTTCAACTAGCAGTCCTATAATGGACCTACAAGAGTAATCAGTAGGCTAACCTTGATACAATAACAGTTTGAAACTGTGAATATACCAATCATCTCTTTATACATTCCTGGCCCATGTCCTTGTGTGCATTCATTTTGCCCAATGCTAAACACTTTGTTGCAGCAGTATTATAACATCTCTCCTTTTTGCTGCAACTGTTCGTGTTCGCAGTAGCATTGTATTGGTGATCCTCACTGCGTATGCATTCGCAAGCAGTGCAATAGGTTTTCAATGTAGGCTAATGATGTACCCTCGCAGATCCCCCCCCCAACCCACACCCTACTCATACCCCCCTAAAAAAAACGAGGGAGGGAGGGTGGGGGTGCTTCTGATGCCATCCTCATGCATAAAAGAGGGTTGAAAATCAATTACCTGTAGGGAGAGCCATCATCTTGATTTAAATCCAGGTTAGAAAAGGGATAGAAAACACGCAGCAATGAAAGTCAGGGTATGTTGCTGCTCCTTCAGAGGGATATAGATGTACTCCGTTTAGATTTGCCACCGCAGGCAGTCTCGATCGTGTATTGTTCTCTCCTGATTTGCTTGACTGACTTCCTACTCATATCAAGCCGATGTTTGCGTCTTGCCCTACCACCTCCTTCGCGCCTTTTGGAGATGAGAGGTTTTAATGCCGAGCCCTCATCTTTGGTTGTGACAACAACGTTTTTCGTGTTACATACCCTTGGTCTCAATTAACGTGTCCATTCAGAGCGGACTAGCGGCCAGGCGCCCCATCTAAATCAGAAATCACACTCACCTCCAGTTGCCGCTCACATGCACACACCGCAACGATTTGCTAACCCGTGCCTTATCATAGGTGCGACAGTGAAAACGATCCTCCAGGAACTCCAAGCGTCACTTAACTTTCCCCTGTTATCTTACTTGCCACTGTAGGCTACTCTAGCCTATGCATATTGCTGTGGTTAGTTAAAACGCCATCCTCTCTCGCAAGCTAATTAGCTGTCTAGTCGAAATCAATTTAATGAATGAGGGGCAGTGGGTTGATCCATCCAGATAAAATGAAGGCTATATCCCAAGGACCCAATAAAACAGTATACCTATTCGCCTACATGTTCACGTCTGGTCCTCTCTGCTTACCTAGCCTTTCCTCTCATACAGTGGGAAATGCGTCAGCTTTGTTGAGAAGAAAATTACCGCTTATTATAGCTCTAATGCACATGCTACTGCTGCCTCCAGAATAATGCCTTTGATTTCGATCCGACCTATTATGCCATGATGACTCACCAGCCTAAGGTCCATCAATGAGAATAATAACTGTAATAACCAGAGGAAATCGAGAATGAACGCACTGAAATAGTTAAAGAAGGATCGCAATAAATCAATGTCTATCAAAAAGTGTGATTACACAATCTTCCTGAAAAAAGCAACCTTTCTTTTTTTATTTTCTTTTTTTTTTACAGTTAGCCTACATCAAACAAAGTCGATATATCGATTGCCATAAGAGGGTACTCTAACTCCATATTTTTTGACAGAACATTATGCTGACTAATCATATGTCACGCTATTCAATTTCAAAACATTTTTACATTACAATCAATAGTTGACAGTTAAGTTTGACAGATCTATAATACCTGAATTATTTGCACCAAGTAGACACATGTTGCACTGTCTTGTAAATTGCTAGGTATATCTGAGTTATTTCAGTGGTGCTGAGTTTCAGCCCCATGTTTGAACTGTACAGCTCTGTCCCCATAGTGCGTTCTGAACCTACTGTACAGTGGGGAAAAAAAGTATTTAGTCAGCCACTATTTGTGCAAGTTCTCCCACTTAAAAAGATGAGAGAGGCCTGTAATTTTCATCATAGGTACACGTCAACTATGAAAGACAAATTGAGAAAAAAATATCCAGAAAATCACATTGTAGGATTTTTTATGAATTTATTTGCAAATTATGGTGGAAAATAAGTATTTGGTCACCTACAAACAAGCAAGATTTCTGGCTCTCACAGACCTGTAACTTCTTCTTTAAGAGGCTCCTCTGTCCTCCACTCGTTACCTGTGTAATGGCATCTGTTTGAACTTGTTATCAGTATAAAAGACACCTGTCCACAACCTCAAACAGTCACACTCCAAACTCCACTATGGCCAAGACCAAAGAGCTGACAAAGGACACCAGAAACAAAATTGTAGACCTGCACCAGGCTGGGAAGACTGAATCTGCAATAGGTAAGCAGCTTGGTTTGAAGAAATCAACTGTGGGAGCAATTATTAGGAAATGGAAGACATACAAGACCACTGATAATCTCCCTCGATCTGGGGCTCCACGCAAGATCTCACCCCGTAGGGTCAAAATGATCACAAGAACGGTGAGCAAAAATCCCAGAACCACACGGGGGACCTAGTGAATGACCTGCAGAGAGCTGGGACCAAAGTAACAAAGCCTACCATCAGTAACACACTACACCGCCAGGGACTCAAATCCTGCAGTGCAAGACGTGTCCGCCTGCTTAAGCCAGTACATGTCCAGGCCCGTCTGAAGTTTGCTAGAGTGCATTTGGATGATCCAGAAGAGGATTGGGAGAATGTCATATGGTCAGATGAAATCAAAATAGAACTTTTTGGTAAAAACTCAACTCGTCGCGTTTGGAGGACAAAGAATGCTGAGTTGCATCCAAAGAACACCATACCTACTGTGAAGTATGGGGGTGGAAACATCATGCTTTGGGGGCTGTTTTTCTGCAAAGGTACCAGACGACTGATCCGTAGTAAAGGAAAGAATGAATGGGGCCATGTATCGTGAGATTTTGAGTGAAACCTCCTTCCATCAGCAAGGGCATTGGAAGATGAAACGGTCTGGGTCTTTCAGCATGACAATGATCCCAAACACACCGCCGGACGAAGGAGTGGCTTCGTAAGAAGTCATTTCAAGGTCCTGGAGTGGCCCTAGCCAGTCTCCTGATCTCAACCCCACTAGAAAATCTTTGGAGGGAGTTGAAAGTCTGTGTTGCCCAGCGACAGACCTCAAAACATCACTGCTCTAGAGGAGATCTGCATGGAGGAATGGGCCAAAATACCAGCAACAGTGTGTGAAAACCTTGTGAAGCACTTACAGAAAATGTTTGACCTGTGTCATTGCCAACAAAGGGTATATAACAAAGTATTGAGAAACTTTTGTTATTGACCAAATACTTATTTTCCACCATAATTTGCAAATAAATTCATTAAAATCCTACAATGTGATTTTCTGGATTTTTTTCTTCTCATTTGTCTGTCACAGTTGACGTGTACCTATGATGAAAATTACAGGCCTCTCTCATCTTTTTAAGTGGGAGAACTTGCACAATTGGTGGCTGACTAAATACTTTTTTTCCCCACTGTAATTCCATCGGGTGGTGCTGTCCAAGGTGCTGAAACAAACTTGCTCCTGGAAAATACTTATTCCTAAAGTACAATGCTTATCATATAAAGCACTTCCAATGTTTGGGAAAGAGAGTACGCCAAGTGTGTCCTATTATAAGAACATCACATGGTCCATAAACAATTAACCCACTGCATACCCTCCACTATATCTTCGCCTAAAACTAAATATACATAATACAGACTTTACACTGTGTTGTATGTTGCCAGGTGTGAGTTATCACCGTATATATAAATCATAATCATTATGTGTGACTGTGCAGGTGTAAATGAAAGTGTTATACTGAGTCATATTTCCTCTTGTTTTTTCCCCAGGAATGCAGTCGATGGAAACAAGAAGTTGTTTGCAATCTATGATACCAGGTAAGTCAATTAGTCAGTTAGAATGACAGTCCCCACGGGCTCGAGAGGTCGATTCTGATTATTGAATAGGGCTTGGAGGAAGGAGAACAAACCCCTGATGACACGTTGCATCAGGTATAGCAATTCAGTCTAGGCCTATATCTATTTGGCCCAATATATGTGAAATCTTATAGTGATTAGAACATATTCAGGTTTATAGTCAATTAGATGAATATCTGGAGTAAGAGGGGTTGGCTCCAATCCAAGCAAGTACCTTTACCGCCTCCACCGGTGGCGTCCTTGACAGTAGCCTATATACATTTCAGTTAGGAGTATAGTTCCTTCATGTCTCCCCGTTGCATAGAGAGAGAGGAGAGAAATCCAAAATACGAGTGATGTCAAACCAAACAGATCTGAATGGTCTCAAAAGCCAACGACTTCCTCCACGAGAACTTGCTAATGGAATACTCTAATTTGTAAACATATTGTACCGTTTTTGCGTTGCACGTTTTTCACCAAAACAGTAAGGAATGTGGGCTTTTCTGAGTGGAAAATTATTTAGTGTTCTTTCAGCACCAGTGATTGTAGCTGTCGTGTGTTGCGCACAAAGGTGAGTGATTTCTCTAGTAAAAGTGTGACTGAAAAACGAACGTGCAATTTTGTAGTAAACAGAATCGTTTTGTTGTTGTTTCAGCGTGAATGAACCAGGGAACATGTCGTTCGTGAAAGAGACGGTGGACAAACTATTAAAGGGATATGATATTCGTCTTCGACCAGACTTTGGAGGTACGTTTTCAAAAGTGGGGCAACCATATTGCAGCATGTCCATGTTTACTATGCAGATTCGCTCATCTTGGGCTCATATTGCAGCCATTTTTCAAATTCACTGTCATTGTAAATGATACCATTGTATTTGTATTGCAGGGGCCCCTGTTGCAGTTGGCATGAGTATAGATGTGGCGAGCATAGACATGGTATCCGAAGTCAACATGGTGAGTGAACTCCCCCCCACACACACAAAATCATGAAATAATGTCCGATAGTTAGAGTTATTGTGAGCCTAACTATGTTTCACAATGTTTGTATTCGGCCAATATCACTTCAGATACCGGCCGCTGTCCATCAGACTAGTGCTGAAACATATGGTCTATATTTAGGATGCCGGAGTGGTACTCTGCTCTCTTTTGTCAGTTGTGTTGTTTTGTTTGTGTTTTTTTACTGTAACTCAATTAACATTTCTGGGTCATTCTCCCCTTGATCTTGTTCATCAGTTGTCCTAACTGTATTGGTTGTGGCATTGGAAAGTGAAAAGTACAGTTTGTTCAGCAACTCCAGCACTTCAAAGAGGAGCTTAGACATGGGCATTCTCTCTCTCTCTCTCTCTCTCTCTCTCTCTCTCTCTCTCTCTCTCTATTCAATTTTCTTTATTGACATGATATAACAATGTACATATTGCCAAAGCTTACTTTGGAGATTTACAATATGAACATAATAAAAATAATAATAATCAATATTGTCAACGGGACAACAGTAACAACAATGATCAAGGGTCAAAATAACCATACATTGAACAATAACAATAACAATGGCATAGAGGACACTGTACCTCATCAGGCAGCAATGTAGTGCGCTGCCAACCCACAGCTCTCTGCGTCCTCCCCCAACAGGACAGGTAGCCTATTCTCATCAGAGAGGTCTTTGAAAGGGTTTCTCTCTCTCTCTCTCTCTCTCTCTCTCTCTCTCTCTCTCTCTCTCTCTCCGCTCTCTCTCAATCTCTTCTATTTCTCTCTCTCTAAATCTCGTCTATTTCTCTCTCTCTAAATCTCTTCTATTTCTCTCTCTCTAAATCTCTTCTATTTCTCTCTCTCTCTTTTTCTCCATCTCTCTCTCTCTCTCTCTCTCTCTCTCTCTCTCTCTCTCTCTCTCTCTCTCTCTCTCTCTCTCTCTCTCTCTCTCTCTCTCTCTCTCTCTCTCTCTCTCTCTCTCTCTCTCTCTCTCTCTCTCTCTCTCACTCTCACACACACACACACACACACACACACACACACACACACACACACACACACACACACACACACACACACACACACACGTACCTCTACACCCCTCACCCTGCACGCACACACCTTTACCACCCCCTGCATCTGTGGCTTGTCTGTGAATACACCTGCCTGGGCACATCTTCTTACAACTGTGCCGGTGCAGTGTGTATCCTGGAGAGTGGCGCAGCATGTGCACAGCAGCTGTTCGCGTCTCTATCAGAAATAATGATCTCTGGGCTGCTCCCCTATCTGGGACTGGCACTTCAGGTGAGAAGCCACTTTAGGACAGCGCCAACACATTTCAAGTTTCAAGTTTCAAGTTTCAAAGTTTATTTGCCATGTGCACAGGATACAACAGGTGTGAAACATTACAGTGAAATTCTTACCTTAAAAATGCAGTGATAATAATAATAATAATAATATAGATAATAATAAATAAAAATAACAAAATAATAAAGTAACTATGATGTGAGTTTTTAAAAAACAGGAGAATGCAAGTATAAACAGGTCAGTTCCAGTACTTTATTCAATGTGCAGAGGTACTGGAGTGGTTGAGGTGGGTTTATACATAAAAAGTGACTGGTAGTAGGATACACATGTAAACAGGGCTGAAAAGTGACTGGTAGCAGGAATATATAAATATTTATGGTAATATACTAATGGCAATAATATATATATATATATATATATATATATATATGTAATAGTGTAATAGTGACCAGTAGCAGGATAAATAGATAAATACTAATGGTAATATACCAATGGTAATATATATATATATACACTACCGTTCAAAAGTTTGGGGTTACTTAGAAATGTCCTTGTTTTCGAAAGAAAAGCAATTTTTTGGTCCATTAAAATAAATAATCTGATCAATAACAAATTGATCAGAAATACAGTGTAGACATTGTTAATGTTGTAAATCACTATTGTAGCTGGAAACGGCTGATTTTTTATGGAATATCTACATAGACCATGCCCATTATCAGCAACCATCAGTCCTGTGTTCCAATGGCACGTTGTGTTTGCTAATCCAAGTATATCAGCATCCCGGAGTTGCCTCTTCATTGTTGACGTTGAGACTGGTGTTTTGCGGGTACTATTTAATGAAGCTGCCAGTTGAGGACCTGTGAGGCGTCTGTTTCTCAAACTAGACCCTCTAATGAATTTGTCCTCTTGCTCAGTTGTGCACCGTGGCCTCCCACTCCTCTTTCTAATCTGGTTAGAGCCAGTTTGCGCTGTTCTGTGAATGGAGTAGTACACAGCGTTGTACGAGATCTTCCGTTTCTTGGCAATTTCTTGCATGGAATAGCCTTCATTTCTCAGAACAAGAATAGACTGATGAGTTTCAGAAGAAAGTTATTTGTTTCTGGCCATTTTGATCCTGTAATCGAACCCACAATTGCTGACGCTCCAGATACTCAACGTCTCAAGAAGGCCAGTTTTATTGCTTCTTTAATCAGCACAACAGTTTTCAGCTGTGCTAACATAATTGCAAAAGGGTTTTCTAATGATCAATTAGCCTTTTAAAATGATAAACTTGGATTAGCAAACACAACAGGTCATTGGAACACAGGACTGATGGTTGCTGATAATGGGCCTCTGTATGCCTATGTAAATATTCCATTAAAAATCAGCCGTTTCCAGCTACAATAGCCATTTACAACATTAACAATGTCTACACTGTATTTCTGATCAATTTGCTGTTATTTTAATGGACAAAAAAATTGCTTTTCTTTCGAAAACAAGGACATTTCTAAGTGACCCCAAACTTTTGAACGGTAGTATGTATATATATATATATATATATATATATATATATGTAATAGTGTAATAGTGACCAGTAGCAGGATAAATAGATAAATACTAATGGTAAAAGCAATCAATAATCAATGGACAGCACATAATGGAGTAATACATTGAATCAATAATAATTTAGCACAGGAGCATGGATAACAGTCCATGTGTCTGATGGCTGGAGTTTTTGGCAATTGTTCGTACACATGACATTCTCAAGAACAAGGTGCAAAAAGGAAAATACAGAGAGACAAATAGAATAAAGAGAGAAACTCATTAATTCACTGATTACATAATGAATGTTCTGGATGATGTTCAATTAAGACAACAAGTTTTGGATTATGTAATATTCATCCTGGAGGATGTTCAAGTGTCTCAGGATGCTGAACTAGGATCTGTTTTGCCTTTTAGATCATAATAAATTAGGTTATATGGACAGGGAGGACCTGATCCTAGATCAGCGCTCCTATTCTGAGACACTTGACACATATAACCCTGGTCTTGTAGTGATTCTGATCACTCTAGTAAGCACTATAACCCGACCAAGCAAACCATTAATGTGCTTTGATCTTCATGAAACCAGGGACAGTTGTTTACGTTGGAAAGGGAGGCTCTTTTGCGTTGCGACAATGGAAGTAGCCTGTAGGAAATGTGTAAATGAGATGTTCCTCTTTCCCTTTGATAGAATAATCTCTTTGAAGATAATATGAAGTCCCGTGAGGACTCTATAACTTTGAAATGGCAGAATTACCTCTAAAACACTGGCTGGGCCTACATGTGTAGGCAAATTCAGTGATCTTTGGTTAATAAGCTGTTCTCTCTCTCTGTGAGAACCTCAGTGATAATTACATTTGCAGTTTTTGTCTTCCAACGGGATGTTTTCTCTCTACTCTTAACGCTGCATGGAGGAGGCAGGGGAGAGACTGTCATAGCCGTAGCCATCAGTTACCATGGGAACTAGGGTAATTACTAGCACATACTGTCTATATGACTGTGTATTGACTGCACCCAGTTGATAGTAGAACTTGAAAAACAGTATTGACCAAAGAAAATTGATGAACCATCTGAATGGCCACTGTGCACTTTCTTTGTTAAATTTCCGCAGTTTATTGAACAATTGATTTGTACTTAAGTTACTGTCCATTTCAGGTTAGTTGAATCTCGAACAACTGGAGTAGAAAGATAATAAATGTTATAGGGTAGGGTTGTGGAAATTCTTCCACAGGACACTCAAAGTCAATATGAAATGAATCACTCTTTATTGTCAGCAAGCTGGAGATTTCACAGTCAAACTTAAATGCATAAAGTCTGAAGTGAGCTCTAAAAGGACGTTCCTTACATAGAGCCTTATATACGGCTACCTAAACCTACATAAACATGATTCATTGGATTGGTTCCTACATGTGACTGGCTCCGTCTCCTATCTTAACTTAAAGAACATATTCTGGGCCTCCTCCTCATATCTTGACCAGACACAGGCAGGAACCAAGGATTGTTTATGACACCAAACATAAGATGCACAAAAGTTAAATTTCCTTTACAGTAGCTTCAGTCAAGTTGTTGTTGTATGACAAGCTTTCCTTGTGTTGTATGGAGGAGATACGAACCCATAAGGGACTGCAGAATACATAAAGATTTGAATTCGCTCTGAGATAGCCTGAGTAACCAGCCATCAGTACAAGTCCCTCTGCAGAGTGTGTGTGGGTGTGTGGGTGAAAAAATCTGTCATATGAAGTGGAGATTTTTTCTCTCTCCAACTGTTCCTGTCATTACTGTTTCCTTTTATATGTGTCTATCTGAAGATATCCTGCCCTAGCTACAGCCCATACACCATACTGACCCTGGAATTTACATATAGGTTCATTTTAACGTTCCATCACGAACTATGTGTAACCAGACGTCGAAGTGCACCATTATCACCATAACCCCTATGAATATTGGCAGGTCTACCAGGGGTTGTGAGGTAATTGGTGTCCTGAAGTTACGGCCATGTTTCCCAGAGTGCTGTAGGAGAGTTATAAGAGGAGCAATGGGGTTATGCTTAAACGCTGACCCCCACTTTATCATTTATGATTGCTATCGGACATGATTCTATCGATCCATGAAGCCAGCTCTCTGCAGTAGCATCATCCCTCTACAAAGTCTATAGAGCATGTCGTTGTGTGTGTGTGTGTGTGTGTGTGTGTGTGTGTGTGTGTGTGTGTGAGTGCGTCCTTTTGTGCATGGCAAAAGCTGAAGATGAGTGCCCACATTTCCGGTGCAATGCTTTGGCCCAGCATCATATCATGTTGCTTCCATGTGTTGGTGTACACAGGCAGCTATTTATCCCTTCAGTCTTCTGCGTAATTCTTGGTCGCTTCCTGCCCCTTGGGAATAATTTATAAATTTTGTATGAAGCCTTTTATCACAATTTTAATCCTGATTTATCTATCAAACCTTATTAATGCACATATAGAGTGATCCATTCTTATCGCAGCCAAAGCTCTGTGTGTTTAGAAGCCATTACTGTCCATTACATCTCTATATACGGCTCTGGCCTTCCCTCTCACAGTGTATTAAGATCTTTTCTGGGGTAATCAGCTCCTCCTACTAAAGGCCCTTAGAGTAGAACGGAGACTATGCATGCTATTTTTAATATGCTGTTGAGGTTCACCACAGAAGTGAGGAGAGAGGGTGATTTCCCGCAGTGAAAAATGGGCTTCCAAGAAGAAGTCTCTTGGGGAAGCCTGTGGAATTGCTTTGAAAATGACCGACTGCATCAAATTATTCTTTACTGAGTTTTGATTCATAATTGATGATAATATATAACCGAATTAGCTACATTGATTTGTTGTTATAACTGCAGTTGCATTTTGAGAGTCACTGTAATTGTAGGTTATCGCTGTTTAACTTAGTATGTTGTTATTGATGGTTACTATGGTTATTAAGATGGTTATTAATTCTAACACTATCCAAAGGCGTTTTAGCTAAGAGACTTCAGTTCAGTTATGAGTGACATACTGTAGTTCATTTAGAGAATGTTTATGATAGAAACAATCAGTCACAAACTGTTAGCTGACTATTGTCACTGCACTATAAATATCTCCTTTGATTTACATCAATCGGTACGATAATATATAGCTAAGGACCTTATAGAGGTAGTGTTTGTGCGTACATGATGGCACGTGGGGACCGCATGCAAATGAGCCTTATATAGCTACTCACAATGATGCCAGTTGGTATTGTATTGGCTAATGACCTTGGAGTCTACGCATAAGTATAATCTTTCTACGAACACATGATGTCACATGGAGACCATTTGTAAATGCACTAAAGGTACACAGATTTACGTCAAGGGGTGTGATCATATAATTACGGACGTTGCTGGTGGGATGGGGCCTGTTCATAAAGAGTGGTTTTGTGTGAATGCATGTTCATGATAAGCTAGTTGTTTGATAATGAGGAGCATCAGTTGGAGACAGGCAGCAGATGCAATGACAAATGACAATAGTAGGCTACTGCATCGGTCAGTATACAGGGATCATTACACACTGTAGGTTGAATAAATGACGGCAACAAACAAGAGCAGGTTCAACTCCCTGTGCTGTCATATGTCAAACAATGTCTGTGTCCCAAATGGCACCCTATTCCCAATACAGTGCACTGCTTTTGACCAGGGCCCACAATGTAGGGAATATAGTTCCATTTGGGACACAGGCAGTGTCATCAGTAACATTAGGTGACTAAATGAATTACAGAATTACCAAAAATGCTTTCTTGGAGAATGTACTAGCAGTAAAATCACAGTAATATGGACAACCATGACTGATGATTCCTTACAGGGTGCATTATGGACTGAAAATAAATCAAAGGCTATACACAAGCATGCTCGTACACACACACACACACACAGCTAAACAGTGCGCCGTAAACTTGCAAAGAGCCTTCCCCTCAGTCCTGCCAGGTTGATACTTTGAACAGAATTGAAACTACAGATTCCACCTTTAAGGAGATTACCACAATTGCCACTGTAGAATGACAGCATCAGTGTGATAAACTGTCTGATTCAGAGTCAGACTTCACAAGGTGAGCTTCTTATCAGGACTACTCCTTTATTTGAAATGCTCTGTGATTGTCCCCGTGCAAGATTTATAAGAATTCCAAGGCAGCCACGGTTTTGTATGCAGGACCCGGCTACAGTGGTTATTTAAATCATTCATGCTCTTTCATGTAAAGACCTATCTAAAACGACATCCCTGACTGGTTCACACTTCTCACCCCTGGAACACTCCCATATTGAAATACCTGAAATAATCTCCAGCGACATCATTGGACAGTTGGTTGGAGGTGTACAAAGTCATACATTGAGTGTACATTTTGTATCTCTTTATCCTAAAAACGGATCAAATGGGAGTATGTGCCCCCTCAGTTTCAATTGGCATGACGTCCTGCCTCTGGCTCCACTCCATAGCAAGCTGCAAGGACTGAGTAGGCTGCACTGCAATATTGGACCCAACACTACACAATGTAATTGGCTTTAGTCAGAGACCATGTGGTTGGCGCCACTCATAACAGTGCTGCTGGCGTAGAGAGAGAAACACATTGCTGTTGGGTATTTTGGAGTGTGTGGCGGAGCCACTTGGACAGACTCCTGGTACAGCCCGGCCCTGCCTACAGTATGGCTGTTGTGTAATCACCTTTAGGACTGTGGCTGAATCACACAGCCATCCCACACTGTTCCTCCTGCTGCCTGGTGGGAAGCCTTCTACTGTGGCGGCCATTTTGACTGAGGAGGAGTGACGTGGGTGGAGTGGGTCTGAGGGGAAATTTGGAAAACCTGTTTGGTTGGCATGGGGATGGGTCAGAGTAGTATAGTGTGTGCCACCACGTTGCGACCTTTCCCCTCACCATTCAGACAGCTTGTGATTGGAAACTCCTCATCTCTCCTCCCAAAATAGGCCTATCCACAATCATCTCAGAACTATGGGGTGCAGCGTCAAGACACACACACACACACAAACACATATGCACTGTATGTCAATCAAAAATAAGGAAGTGAATATACTACAGTAGACTAACATCACCATATGTTCATCTCCTTCCAGGACTATACATTAACCATGTACTTCCAGCAGTACTGGAGGGACAAGAGGCTGGCGTACTTAGGGATTCCACTGAACCTCACCCTGGATAACCGGGTAGCAGATTCACTCTGGGTCCCTGACACCTACTTCCTGAATGACAAGAAGTCCTTCGTCCACGGTGTGACGGTCAAGAACCGCATGATCCGTCTCCACCCGGATGGAACCGTGCTCTACGGCCTGAGGTGGGTTCCAAAGCAGTGGAACCAATGGATTCTAGATTATTGCATCCAAGACTGATTCATTTGAACAGATATCACAATATTTTATTTGATTATTTTATAGTAATAAATGCAGTATGGTATGTGGTATGTATACATTTTAGTCATTTAGCAGACGCTCTTATCCAGAGCGACTTACAGTTAGTGAATACATATAATTTTTTTATACTGGCCCCCCGTGGGAATCGAACCCACAACCCTGGCGTTGCAAACACCATGCTCTATCAACTGAGCTACATCCCTGCCGGCCATTCCCTCCCCTACCCTGGGCCAATTGTGTGCCGCCCATGAGTCTCCCGGTCGCGGCCGGCTGCGACAGAGCCTGGATTCGAACCAGGATCTCTAGTGACACAGTTAGCACTGCGATGCAGTGCCTTAGACCACTGCGCCATGTATGAGCTGCTAGGTTTTGTATGTGTCTTTTTAAAGAAATGGGGCATTCCATTCCCACTCCTCTCTTTTTAGTCTGTTTATTGGATAGCATAGAAAAAGAGGAAACATAGAGGAGAGAGTCCTAAAATAGCAGTGGACCAGATTTGAAACCATGCTGCAGTGATCTTTGTGTGCCGGAGACAGTGGCTTAGACCACTGGACCACCTCTAGGCCACCAGCTGCTATGTTTTTGGCTAGGAAATATAATCCTTTCCTATGGGCTCAATTTAGCTTTTCCCTCGACATATTGGTGCAGTTGCGTTGTCATGCTTTGTTGAAATATGTATTTTTCAAACATATGGTAAGATGAGAATAAAACATTCTTTTTAAAACATCAATTGTTTAGATGATGACTCAAGCTCAGCTGTAGCTTTGTTATGATTCCCTGTTTTCAATATCCATAACCATTGGCCTTTGTTTTTTGACAAGTCCTGAATTATTAATCAGGATAATGAATATGTATAATGCATAGTCTTCTTCCAAATTGAGCCATCCAGCATGGAAATTCAATGATTTTTGCATTTTAATCACTCGCAGTGGACTAGTTTTGAATTATACACAGTTGTTTTATATCAATTGAATTCAATACAATGCATTGATTCTGTTCTTTTAACATACTGTAAATCTGTTTCATGTACCCCATCTAAAGAACGTATGTATGTGGTTGCATGAGCTTTACCCTGTGTACAGCTCATATAGAGTTCTGTTATTAGCTGTGTATGTGTGTGTGTGCGTGTGTGCTTACGTGGATAAGTGTGTGTGTTTGTGTGTGCATGCGCAAGTGCGTGTACTTCCTGTGTGTGCGTGTGTGTGCACGCTTGCACGTGCACGGATGGGATCATTCCTCTTGTCTAATAGCTAATAGCTTCTGACAGACACACTCGTCTGGATGTAATGCAATTCTGAGATGACAGTATAGCTATTTGATCTGGCATTCTTATCCATAAAGATAAATATGACGTATTGTTTTAGATTGTGGAGCTTAATCTGTTTAATGGTTACAGCTTTACTAATGGAGTGCAGGAATTCAGGAATTCAAACGTGGTTCGATTCTGACTTCTTCAAGCCAAGGGCACATGACCAAAAGGACTAAGCCCCTAGGGTTCATATCTATGCCATTTAGCAGACGCTTTTATCCAAAGCGACTTACAGTCATGCGTGCGTACATTTTACATATGGGTGGCCTTGGGAACGAACCCATTATCCTGGCGCTGCAACACCATGCCCTACCAACTGAGCCATACAGGACCACAATCACTTGTTATTATCCCAACTCAATCAATCACTCACCCTGAAAAATAAGGTCCAACTGTAAGTGATAATGTATGGAATGGAATGCCACAGTAGGATCTCCAGACATTGATCTATTACTATGTGGAATGTTTATTACATTTACATTTTAGTCATTTAGCAAACGCTCTTATCCAGAGCGACTTACAGTTAGTGAATCCATATTTATTTTTTCATACTGGCCCCCCGTGGGAAGCGAACCCACAACCCTGGCGTTGCAAACGCCATGCTCTATCAACTGAGCTACATCCCTGCCGGCCATTCCCTCCCCTACCCTGGACGATGCTGGGCCAATTGTGCGCCGCCCATGAGTCTCCCGGTCGCGGCCGGCTGCGACAGAGCCTGGATTCGAACCAGCATCTCTAGTGGCACAGCTAGCACTGCGATGCAGTGCCTTAGACCACTGCGCCACTCAGGAGACTATATATTACATTACCTGTCCAGTAACCGAGACATGAGTGTACAGTAATGATGAGTTCTGGTTCTGAAGGCTTATTTGGTCATATCTTTAGGTAATCTGGTCTACCTGGCTGAACCTGATACCAACTGAAACACTAGGACTAAAGATCAATGCACAGATATAGTTTCTCCTCAACAATTATAGTCTATACTGGAATGTATTCAGTTTCATCTCTTCTTGTTTACAAGTGGGAACAGAGAGATGTCCTTTCTCTCTGTGGAGTTGACTGTGGTTATTCAGGATATCATAATGTCATGGTGAATAACATTATACTGTAATTACATATGGTTTCATGCACAGGTGAGAAATTAAGGTGGATCCACAGCAGACAGTATGTCTGGAGAATGTGTGTGGGTTCCAGTAAATATTGAGTTAATGTGATCCTCTTTCCCCCTTGTTTGTGTGTGTTGGCCTCAGGATCACCACGACGGCAGCCTGTATGATGGACCTGAGGAGGTACCCTCTGGACGAGCAGAACTGCACTCTGGAGATTGAGAGCTGTGAGTGACCTAAATACCATCAACCTCTGAAATGACTATTTCAGTATTAGATTTCAGTATTTCAATACCATTTTTTTTTTCAGTTTAAGACTTCCGTATAACATTTTACTATTTAGTATAAATACTACTTTAGTATAAGATATGCAAATAGAATCACAACAGAGATTACTGTGACATGTTAAAGGTCCAATGCAGCCGTTTTTATGTCAATATCAAATCATTTCTGGGTAACAATTAAGTACCTTAATGTGATTATTTTCAATTAAAATATTAAACAAGAAACAGAAATTGACTGTCTGGGAGTAGTCTGAGTGGGGAGGGGAAAACGGAAAACTAGCTGTTATTGGCAGAGATGTTTAGAACTCTCTTTCTTATTTGTCTATTATACTAATTTACTGCCAGGCCAAAACTCCATCTCACCAAAACAGGCTGAAATTTCAGGCAGTCTTTTTAAATAGCTCTTGCACTAAAAGGGCATTAGCATAATTTTCATAATTTCACAGTATTATTCCAACCTCTTAGTGTGGAAATATACACTGAGTATACCAAACATTTGGAACACCTTCCTAATATTGAGACACATACAGGTGCGCCTGGCACCTACTAGCATACCCCTGCTCAAAGGCACTTACATTTTTTGTCTTGCCCATTCACACTCTGAATGGCAGATACAGTGCATTTGGAAAGTATTCAGACCCCTTGACTTTTTCCACATTTTGTTAAGTTACAGCCTTATTCTTAAATTGATTAAATAGTTCCCCCCCCCCCCCCTCATCAATATGCACACAATACCCCATAATGACGAAGCAAAAACAGGTTTTTAGACATTTTAGCAAATTTATAAAATAAAATACATTTAAATATCACACTTACATACGTATTCAGACCCTTTACTCAGTACTTTGTAGAAGCACCTTTGGCAGCGATTACAGCCTCAAGTCTTTTTGGGTATGAGGCTAAAAGCTTGGCACACCTGTATTTGGGGAGTTTCTCCCATTCCTCTTTGCAGATCCTCTCAAGCTCTGTCAACTCTGTCAGGTTGAAGCCACTCCTGCATTGTCCTGGCTATGTGCTTAGGCTCGTTGTCCTGTTGGAAGGTGAACCTTCACCCCGGTCTGAGTTCCTGAGCGCTCTGGAGCAGGTTTTCATCAAGGATCTCTCTGTACTTTCCTCCATTCATCTTTGCCTCGATCCTGACTAGTCTCCCATTCCCTGTTGCTGAAAAACATCCCCATAGCATGATGCTGCCACCACCATGCTTCACCGTAGGGATGGTGCCAGGTTTCCTCCAGAGGTGACGCTTGGCATTCACGCCAAAGAGTTCAATCTTGGTTTTATCAGACCAGAGAATCTTGTTTATCATGGTTTGAGAGTCTTTAGGTGCCTTTTGGCAAACTCCAAGCGGGTTGTCATGTGCCATTTACTGAGGAGTGCTTCCGTTTGGCCACTCTACCATAAAGGCCTGATTGGTGGAGTGCTGCAGAGATGGTTGTCCTTCTGGAAGGTTCTCCAATCTCCACAGAGGAACTCTGGAGCTCTGTCAGAGTGACCATCGGATTCTTGGTCACCTCCCTGACCAAGGCCCTTCTCCCCCGATTGCTCAGTTTGGCCAGGTGGCCAGCTCTAGGAAGAGTCTTGGTGGTTCCAAACTTCTTCCATTTAAGAATGATGGAGGCCACTGTGTTCTTGGGGACCTTCAATGCTGTAGACATCTTTTGGTACCCTTACCCAGATCTGTGCCTCGACCTGTCTCGGAGCTCTACGGACAATTCCTTCGACCTCATGGCTTGGTTTTTGCTCTGACATGCACTGTCAACTGTGGGACCTTATATAGACAGGTGTGTGTCTTTCCAAATCATGTCCAATCAATTGAATTTACCACAGGTGGACTCCAATAAAGTTGTAGAAACATCTCAAGGATGATCAATGGAAACAGGATGCACCTGAGCTCAATTTCGAGTCCCATAGCAAGGGTCAGAATACTTATGTAAATGAGGTATTTCTGCTTTTTATTTTTAATGCATTTGCAAACATTTCTAAAAACCTGTTTTCGCTTTGTCATTATGGGGTATTGTGTGTAGATTGCTGACGATTAAAAAAAACACACAAAAAACAACTTTTTAGATTAAGGCTGTAACGTAAAAATGTGGAAGAAGTAAAGGGGTCTGAATACTTTCTGAAGGCACTGTATACAGAATCCATGTCTCACTTGTCTCAAGGCTTAAAAATCATTCTTTAACCTGTCTCCTCCCCTTCATCTACACTGATTGAAGTGGATTTAACAAATGACATAAATAAGGGATCATATCTTTCACCTGGATTCACCTGGTCAGTATATGTTATGGAAAGAGCAGGTGTTTTTAATGTTTGTATACTTGTATACTCAGTGTATATAAAACACAGGAAAATCACGTTTTTGATTGCACTGGGCCTTTTTAGCAGCACAATTGAGTGAGTGGAGATTTAAAGATCTGTGACTTAGTTTCTTCACATGGTATCCCACTCCAGTACGTTATTTCTAACCCTGTCTTTCTTTCTGTGGTTCAGATGGATACACGACAGATGACATTGAGTTCTACTGGAAGGGAGGAGACAATGCGGTGACGGGGGTGACACGCATTGAGCTGCCACAGTTCTCCATAGTGGACTACAAGCTGGTGTCCAGAAATGTTGTCTTTTCCACAGGTAAAGCCCATTAAAAAATTCACATTCTCAGAAATTACACATCCTTACCATCTTATTTTCCATCTAGCTTTTTACCCAACCAGTGCTTCACTATGAAACAATTCACAGCTACTTCAGTTTTTTAGGGTCTGTATCCTCCAGTTCAGATTAAATGTTATCGGTATCCTTGACATCATTTGGTGCGTGGGTGCGTGAAAGTTCATGTATGCGTGCACATGCATGTCAGCATGTGAGAGTTTGTATGTATATGCACTTGCTTGTATGTGAGAATTCCTCACCATCCATACCTTATTTGTGTCCCTGACGGCAGCCATGAAAGTTTAGTGTCCAGTGTGGCCCCCTCTATACTCTTTCCCCTTTCCCTGGCTCCTCAGCGTGGCCCCCTGTCTCCCCTCTCCCTGGCTCCTCAGTGTGGCCCCCTGTCTCCCCTCTCCTGGCTCCTCAGTGTGGCCCCCTCTCTCCCCTCTCCCTGGCTCCTCTGAGGACCCCTGCATCATACTTCAAAGGACTGTCTCCCTCCCCGAGCCTGGCTAATGACCAACGTTCCTTCATGTGCTGCTGTTGCTGGCTTCACTCACACAGATTCACACAGGAGCAGTGAATGATGGCAGGATGGAAATTACCCAGCTGTTTTCTTCAACTCTTTAAAAGAGAGAAGCCATGGAGAAGCAGCCTGGGAAACAGGGCATCAGAAATTCATGTGGGGGAAAACAAAAAAATATATATAATAAATAATAATTATTCCCCTCCAAGCTCACAAGGAAACATTGCCGTAATGATTTCAAGTTTCAAGTTTTAATGTCACGTGCACGAGTACAGTGAAATGCCTTTCTTGCAAGCTCTAAACCCAACAATGCAGTAATAACAATGTAGTACCAAAATAACATAAGGTAGAACAAATACACGGCAAATAAAAATAAGAAATAAGAAGGACAGCAGAAAGTAAGTCAGCATACTATATACAGGGACAGTCAGTTCCACTACCATATTTACAATATGCAGGGATACTGGAGTGATAGAGGTAGATATGTATAGGGATAAGGTAACTAGGCATCCGGATTTTAGACAATCAGAGTGGCAGCAGCGTATATAATGATTGTATGTGAGTGGGTGTGCGTGTGTGTAGAGTCAGGATAAATGTAGGTGCATGTTATATGTGTGAGCAAATTATGAATTGAGTGTTTGTGTGTGTGTTGGCATGTCAGTGTGTGTGAGTGTGTAGGGCCCTGTGAGTGTGCATAGAGAAAGTGCAAAAATGTAAATAAATTAAATACAAAAGGTCAACTCAGATTGGTTGTTTCCACATGCTTTTTTTCCCCCTCTCACTTTACTAGTGGATAAAGGGGATCGGTGTTGAACTGGTGAACATGTCAGAATCGCACCCGAACATTACGAGAGTTTTCACGGTCATGGTCGTCATGGGTGTTGTCATGGTTACCTTATCACCATCAGCACCATCCTCCTATTCCTTCCTATCCTCCTTCTCATCCCCCTCTTCCTCCTCCTTATAACATATGGTGTACTCTCCCACTCACTGACATACGTCCAGAGACACAGCTGGTATGGATGCTTAGTTCCACACCTACATCCTCTATACCCCCAGTCTTCTTTCAACACCTACTTTTGCCTCCCACTGTTTCTCGCATAATGTTGCCATTCTTAAAGGGACAGTTCACTCCCATGACGAATGCACCTCATCTCATGTATACAGTACATGGACAGTAATCCATGGATCCAGATAGTTTGTGATCCGAGAGTTTGATTGGTTTGTTTAGCATTTGCGTGTGCAAATCAATGGGAGTGGTATGATCCGTGTTAGCGTGATTGAAATCCCATGCTTAAATAAATAGCCAAGATAATGTGTGTAATATTGGATGATAATTTTTAAGTAAACTTGTCTTAGTAGCAGTGAAAGGACTTCCTTCCATCCCTTAGAGGTTTACAACTGACACCCTTAAGTTCCACAGTCCTTCTGGTACTCGTTTGTCCTTGGCCCTTATTTGATCAATAAGTGTCATTGATTGGCTGAGGAGTCCACACACCTGGACACCCAGATGTTAATTAGTCTCTGATTAACAAGGCAAGGCATGAATGAAAACCAGCAGACGCTATGACCCTTGAGGACCAGAGTCATGCACCACTGGTTTAATGCTATACAGAGAGGAATGTGCAATATACATTCAACTCAAATGGACATTTATGATGACAGATATGAGATAAATCATGAAGTGTGTTTTTCATAAGCCAGGTCAGAGAAGAAATACATACATTACCAAACATTACATTTTATATCATCACAGTGTGTATTGAAATATTTTATTATTTGCCACGCATTCACCGCCAACGTGTGTCAAATGGTTGTGAAATAAGGTTCAAGGATGCTTGTTTCCATGGTGATAAATCCAACCCATGCTGCCATTGCCATAGAAACAAAAACAAAAATACGAGGTGTCCCAGTATGCTCCTCGAATCAAGAAGTCATTCATTCTATTCATCCGCTCAAAATCCTGTTTTCATAGGTGCCTACCCACGACTGTCTTTGAGCTTCAAGCTAAAGAGGAACATTGGCTACTTTATCCTGCAGACCTACATGCCCTCAATCCTGATCACCATCTTGTCCTGGGTCTCCTTCTGGATCAATTACGATGCCTCGGCTGCAAGAGTGGCATTAGGTAGGTGTACAAGCACCATATGTTACACATTGTACAATATTAACATGTATCTGAATCCCGTTTCCCTATCATTATGACTGATCACAACATATCCCACTAGTTATACACTCTTAGAAAAAAGGTACTATCTAGAACTAAAAAGGGTTATTCGGCTGTCCCAATAGGACAACTTTTTGAATAACCCTTTTTGGTTCCAGGTAGAACCCTTTTGGTTTCAGGTAGAAACCTTTTGGTTCCAGGTAGAAACCTTTTGCGTTCCATGTAGAACCCTTTCCACAGATGGTTCTACATGGAACCCAAAAGGGTTCTACCTGGAACCAAAAAGGGTTTTCCTATGAGGACAGCTGAAGAACCCTTTTGGAACCCTTTTGTCTAAAAATGTAGGGTCACACATACAGTCTAGTCCATGAGATAATTATATTCTAATTCTATTTTGATGGTATACTCTGCATTACTGAATGGACAGATTCCCCTCCACTCTCTCATGAACATAAAGCAGAGAAATGGAAGGTCTTTGCAAAGGCATGCAATATCTGGTGGCTTGCTAATAAGGAGTCCACCAGAAAAAAAACATTAACTCCCTCAGTGATGGATCGTTATGGGATTTCCGTTGCCACCCAGAAGGGTGCTTTATGGAGGCTGCATGCCGGTAACAGCAGCAATCAAGATATCAATGCAGTGGGAAAACAATTGAATTGTTTGAAGGTAAAATTGATTAGGAAGCAGTGTTACAGTGAATTCCAAATCCAGACGACCCACTTGGCCCTAATCTTGTTCCAGCACATTTTCTTCACTCTCTCGTGGTGTACCTTTACTCAATAACTCTGAGCAAAAGAAATAGAATTCCCCATTGAGTTACAGTATGCACATTTTAGTCATTTAGCAGACACTCTTTTCCAGAGCGATTTACAGTAGTGAGTGCATACATGTTCATCCTTTTTTTCATACTGGTCCCCTGTGGGAATTGAACCCACAATGCTGCGCGTTGCAAGCACCATGGTCTACCAACTGAGCCACACAGGACCTACAGTGCTTTCAGTGTAGCTCACCTTCTGCATGCATTCAGTGATGTACAGAATGCAAGGTGCAAGTAAAGCAGGGTACAATACCATGGACCTGTACATGCAGCGTTCAGCGATGTAACACTCTGAATGTTTGGTCAAAGTACCAGTGCTGTTCCATGTACTGGTGCTGTTTAAAGTACTGTATTCCCAACTTTGGTTGATGTCCTCTAGAGTTGCTCATTTGAAGGCCCTGCGATCATACTTCCTCACTTTTAGACTAGAGTATCTTCTGACACTTAGAGACACTTAAGTGTGGACCAAATCTCATTTCTTGATAACCTCGTACCCAATTTCAGAGAACAGATGATAGGAATAATGTATCGATAATGCCATTAGCAAGCAGAGTGCTACAGAATCTGAAGTCATTTGCACAATGCTTTAGTGGCTCCTTCATAATGATTATGCAGCAGAAATAGAGTAGGGAGGCTGTCTGTCTGAAACATACAATTAGAGAGACATTAAAGGGGCAGTCTGGGATTGGTGGATTTAATTTTTTTTATGTTTTATTAATTATATATACCCATTGATTCTTATAAATGCCTCATGAGCTTAGTTCAACTGTCGTACCCCATCATAGACCAACATATTAGCTTGTTTTACGCCATTGTTTGTAAACAATGTAATGGTAAACGTACACTGTAAAGCATGAAAACATGGTTGCAACTATCATTTTGGTATCATGTATGGTCAGTCCTTAGCACCAAAGTGACTTACAGTCATGCGTGCATACATTTTACGTATGGGTGGCCCCGGGAATTTAACCCACAACCCTGGCGGTGCAAGCGCCATGCTCTACCAACTGAGCCATATAGGATCACATAGGCTCTATACCACAGTAATTACCAGTAGAGTAACCCATATAGTTCATTGTTCAGTAGCAGACCAGTATGTTAGCAGATGTGGAGTACTTACCACTTGCTCACTTTTGGGAGGTACTATTTAAATGCATAATACCTACACACCTGTCACATTTTTCCTTTGAAAGTGGCTAGTGTAAGGTTCTGTATTTATTTTCATAGTCAACCTTGTGTTCTTGAACGTAGCCCTGTTTCTTTGTGGTCTTGAACGTAGCCCTGTCTTTCATTTTTGTTCATTGATTTCACCTGTGTTTGTTACTCACCTGGTCTCATCAGCTCCTTATTTAGTTCAGTTCATTCTGTTTGTGCCTTGTGAGGTATTGATCGTTTTGACTCTACTAAACCTTTTCCTAGCACGTTTGTGAGAACCAGTTATAGCCTTCAGTCCTAGTTTTTGATTCTCCTGCCTGTTTGCCTACCTGTGTATGACCATTGCCTGCCTGTGACCACAATTCCTGCCTTTTGCGAAGGTGAAATAAACACCTGCCGCGCTCTGCGCGTGAATCTACACCTTTTTCTCCCTGAGTATTCATTACAGAATACCTCACCAAAAAACGGAATGGATTCAGCGGAGCTACAGTGGCGCCTAACCCAGCAAGATAAATGTATGGAGGAAATCTGCCATCTTCTCCACCAGCCTATCCCTACTCCTCCGATGCCAGGTATCGTAACCCATAGCCCTCCTTCATTCATATCCATGCCTGGAAAATATGACGGTTCACCTGGGAAATGTCAGGGATTTCTGATGCAATGCAGCAAATACATTGAGCACAACCCCACTAACTTCGCCACCGACAAGTGCTGGGTGGATTTTGTTGTCTCTACTCACAGGCAAAGCCCTGGATTGGGCCACCGCCATATGGACTGCCAACAGCACAGAACTCGGATCCGAGACCCATTTCCACACCCTCTTCAAAGAGGTATTCGATCACTCTCCTTCCGGTCGTCCTATAGGAGACCTCCTCATAGAACTTCAACAAGGACGCAATTCAGCTGCCGAGTATGCCCTCGAGTTCCGCACCATGGCTGCAGGGAGTGGATGGAGTGAGGCTGCTTTACCTACCGTCTACCGAAGAGGGCTCAACAGGGAACTTCAGGTGAAGCTGGCCTGTAGAGGTGACCTTCAGGATTTAAATCAATACATTCGTATGTCCATCTCCATCGACCACCTCACCGCCGACCGTCGTAGAACTCTGCCACCCAGGAACCTGAAATCTTCTCTTTCCATGATTCCGTCATCCCGTCCGAGTCTTCCAGAGCCCATGTAGTTGGGCCATGCTCCTCTCCCGCGTATCGAACGTCAAAGGCGGTTCCAAGAAGGGCTCTGCCTATACTGTGGAGGGAAAGATCATCTACTCAGCCATTGCCCTGTTTGACCCCACGGAGAGATGAGAAGGGTCCCTCCGCTGCCATGCAGGTAGGCGTGTCCTTATTTCTAAATATCTCCCAGAAGCAATTCTCCATCCCAGTGTTGATAACCGCGAAGGGGGTTACTAAGTACGTAGAGGGCTTGATAGATTCGGGAGCAGCAGGTAATTTTATTGATCACCAGCTAGTACAAGAGCTTGACATTGATGTAACACCTGTCACCCCTCCCTTAAGAATTAACGCACTGGACGGGCAGCCATTGGGCACGGGCTTCATTACGCACCTGACACAGAGCGTCACCCTCCAGATTGGAGTCTTCCACACCGAAACCATTCAACTCATGGAACTCTCATCCCCCAAACAGCCACTCATCCTCGGACACCCCTGGCTTTGTCGTCACGACCCTGCCATCTCGTGGCGACAAGGTGAACTACTGTCCTTGTCTTCTACCTGCTTCACCAGTTGTATCAGCCTACCCTGCAGAGCCACCACCATTGAGGACTCTGCCTCTGCAGTGCCACCCACTATACCATCTGAATACGCCCAGTACAGCAATGTCTTCAGCAAAATCAAGGTCTCCACTCTGCCACCACATCGCACAGTGGACTGTGCTATTGACTTACTCCCTGGAGTGTCCCCACCAAAGGGCCGTGTTTACCCCCTATCTATCCCGGAAAATGAGGCAATGGAGAACTACATTGATGAAGCACTCGAAAACGGTTTCATTCGTCCTTCTTCTTCCCCGGCTGCATCCAGCTTCTTCTTCGTTGGAAAAAAGGACGGTGATCTCCGTCCATGTATTGATTACCGTTCACTGAATGATGTCACGGTCAAGAACCGTTTCCCTCTGATCCCAGCGACCCTTGAACAAGTGGGCCGCGCCAACATCTATACAAAACTCGACCTGCGAAGTGCATATAACCTTGTCCGTATGCGTGAAGGCGACGAATGGAAGACAGCCTTTATCACCGCACGAGGGCACTATGAATACCTGGTCATGTCCTACGGCCTTACTAACGCCCCCGCCGTCTTCCAATCCTTTATGAACTAGGTTTTCCAGGATATGATCAACCGCTTTCTCATCGTCTACTTTGATGACATCCTGATTTACTCCCACTCCCTGAAGAAACACATACAGCATGTACTAAAGGTTCTTCAACGGCTCCTTGACCATAACCTTTATATGAAGACTGAAAAGAGCACCTTCCATGTAACCTCAGTAAACTTCCTCGGGTTTCGTACTGACACCTGGAGGGGTCAGCATGGATGAGAACAAAGTCACCGCCGGCAGTAACTGGCCCAAACCCACCACCGTTAAGGAACTCCAAGGTTTATTGGGTTCTCCAACTTCTATCGCCGGTTCATTCGGAACTTCAGTTCTACTGCTGCTCCCCTCACTGCCCTTACCAGCCAAAAGACCCGGACCCTTCAATGGACTGATACTGCCCTGACTGCTTCCAACAACTTGAAATGACTCTTCACCTCAGCTCCTGTCCTTCGCCAACCTGATCCGACCCTTCCTTTCACCCTGGAGGTGGATGCCTCCGAAGTAGGAGTAGGAGTCATACTCTCTCAGCGGGTGGGAACACCTCCCAAATCACATCCCTTTGCCTTCTTCTCCAGGAAGTTATCAGCCGCTGAGAGGAATTACGATGTGGGGAACAGAGAACTCCTCACCATCAAGCTGGCCCTCGAGGAGTGGCGCCACTGGTTGGAGGGCGCACAACAGTCCCTTTCTTGTCCTAACAAATCATCGTAATCTGGAATATATCAGAGGGGCCAAGAGGTTAAACTCCAGACAAGGCCGCTGGGCTCTTTTCTTCACACGCTTCCATTTTCATATTACTTAAATCCCTGGAAAGAAAAACGTAAAAGCTGATGCTCTCTCCTCCCAGTTTGACCTTCCGACCAGTAACTCAGACCCTACACCCATACTTCCTTCCTCTTGCATTATGGGACCGGTACAGTGGGAGGTTCACTCTACTATACAAGAAGCCCTAACCTCAGACCCGGCTCCTCCTGAGACACCAGCTGGGAAGAGTTACGTACCAGCAGCTGTTAGACCCCAACTGATGCAATGGTGTTCCACGTCCTTGGGGTCAGGACATCCGGGCATTACACGAACCACCAAACTTCTAGCCCGTAAGTTCTGGTGTTCCTCACTGGCATCTGACGTAAGGGATTACGTACTAACCTGTCCAGTCTACGCCCAAACCAAAAGCCCTCGTCATCTCCCTTCCGGTAAGCTTCAACCTTTGCCAATCCCTCACAGACCCTGGTCCCACATAGCTGTTGACTTCATCACTGACCTTCCTGAATCCTCTGGTAACACCACCATCCTTGTCATAGTAGACCGTTTAAAAAAAAATGTGTTGTCTGGTTCCTCTTCCTCATTTACCTAACACCATGGAATTGGCTGAGTGTATGTTCCAGCAAGTGTTCCGTCTGTATGGGATTCCGGAGGACATCGTCTTTGACCGCGGGGCCTCAGTTTGTCTCCCGGGTGTGGCGAGCCTTCTGTGACCGACTGGGGGTCGCCCTCAGCCTCTCCTCCGGGTACCATCCCCAAACCAACGGGCAGACAGAACACCTGAACCAAGAAATAGGGAAGTACCTCCGCCAACAATGTTCTGCCTCTCCACACGACTGGAGTCAATATATGGCCTGGGCCGAATATGCTCAGAACTCACTCATGCATTCATCCCTTCGCCTTACTCTGTTTCAGTGTGTACTTGGTTACCAACCCCATGTTTCCCTGGGAGGCGGCGCCTGGTACTGTCCCAGCTGTCGACGACTGGTTTCGGCATAGTGAGCGGATATGGGAGAACGCTCACCGGCATCTGCAGGAAGCCTCTAATACCAAGAAACGCTTTGCCGACAGACGCCGCCAACCTACACCACTCTTTCACCCCGGACAGCGTATGTGGCTCTCTACCAGAGACATCCGGCTCCGCCTCCCCTGCAAAAAGTTTTGTCCTCGCTTCATTGGTCCCTTCAAGATAACCCATCGCATCAACCCTGTCATGTACCGCCTCCAGTTACCCCGTCAGTATAAAATCTCATTGTCCTTCCATGTGTCTCTGTTAAAACCGGTCACCTACAGTCCTCTTTATTCTCCAGTCTCAACCCGCAGTGCGCCCCCACCGTTGGACGTCGGAGGGGAACCTGCCTACGCCATTCAGGCCATCCTTGATTCCAAACGCCTGAGAGGTCGCATCCACTATCTAGTGGACTGGGAATTTTGGGCCTGAAGACCGGTCCTGGGTTCCTGACCAGGACATCCTCGACCCAGAGATGATTCAGGCATTCCACCGTAACCGTCCGGATCGTCCCACTCCCTGACCTCGGGGTCGACCCCCGAACAGACCCACTGGACATCAGCCTCGACGCAGAACGTCGGGTCAGTCCACGACCTTGTCGAACCAGCCTGCCGGACCTCGCCCACGAGGTAGGCGGCTGCCTCTGCTCCCCCGCCCGCCCGCTCCACCCTCCGGTGCCGTTGGGTCATCAGGAGCCTCCCTTTGGAGGGGGTACTGTAAGGCTCTGTATTTATTTTCTTAGTCAACCTTGTGTTCTTGAACGTAGCCCTGTTTCTTTGTGTTCTTGAACGTAGCCCTGTTTCTTTGTGTTTTTGAACGTAGCCCTGTCTTTCATTTTTGTTCATTGATTTCACCTGTTCTCATTATCTCCTTATTTAGTTCAGTTCATTCTGTTTGTGCCTTGTGAGGTATTGTTCATTTTGACTCTACTAAGCCTTTTCCTAGCTCGTTTGTGAGAACCAGTTATAGCCTTCAGTCCTAGTTTTTGATTCTCCTGCCTGTTTGCCTACCTGTGTATGACCATTGCCTGCCTGTGACCACAATTCCTGCCTTTTGCGAAGGTGAAATAAACAACTGCCGTGCTCTGTGTGTGAATCTACACCTTTTTCTCCCTGAGTATTAGAGAGAGAGAGAAAGAGAGAGAGAGAGAGACCATAAAAATATATTTATACCCAGAGAGTCCGGTCTCCTGATGAAAAAGGAGGGGGCGCCTACGGGCACATGGCCCTGTGATTAAATTGTCCGGTCGGCGGTGCAGTGAAGGACAGAGAGTAACAGAACCGCAGAGGGAACACCTATAAAGAACATGGCTGTCGTTAAGCAAAACCCCAGAGATCGCTGCAATCAATAAAAGCAAAAGGGGAGAATGCAGCTGTTCCTCAGAGAGAGAAAAACACACATGCACACACACACACACACACACACACACACATACACAGACACACACTGACACAGCAAACCGGTAATACTTAAGTCGAGCTGGCCCCTTTAATTTACCAATAAATCAAGGTAAGGGCCAGATTGATCCTACACTCTCACTACCTCCAATGTTACTTTATGACAGTACTAGCTACCGATACACACTGTTTATATTTCTTATAAAGGAAAAGATATGTTACTATTTTGCTGGATGTCAGTTTTCCTACATATGTCTTTCTGCATGGACAACAGATAAAGCATGTTCAAAGAAAGCATTGTTTCTATAAAGGGACCTTTCTTTAGGACATAATGTATAGGATACTTGACATGAGACATTCAATTCAACTCTTGCCACGGTTATAATATCACTCACAGCTGGAGGCTGAATGTACACAATTATTCAATGAGTTATTTGAGGCTGGTGGTGTCCAAGGGGAATGTAGAGGACTAACTTTTGAATTTCAATTAGGGGAGGTTATTAACTCAAATTTTGGCTCAGAGCACAACAAGACTAGCCCAGTCCCATTAATATACTGGAGCCAACTCTTCTACCATTGTCACACCATGCATGTTTTGGAGGAGGAGTTAATTGGCCAAATCACAAACAGATTGGAGCAGCAGGCTACAACGAGGCAATCCGAGGCAAAAATTATATCAAATAATATTCTGCTCTGTTCTGGGAAGGGAACATGATTACAAATCCTTTATAGACTGCAAATTGACCACAAGAAGCCCAAACAGACATAATGTTTGACTAAAACATAATCATTTCAAACCTTGCTTACATTTGTATATGATCAAATGTCTCTCCATTAAGTGTGGGAATACTTGGGAACAGATTTCTTAAATTAAAATCACTTGGAGCTGATTTCCTGATGTTTTTACAGTCTTTATGTCCAATAATAAAAAAAGACTGTCTCTTGTAACTTGTAATCCAGGGATCACCACTGTGCTCACCATGACCACCATCAACACCCATCTGAGAGAGACGCTCCCCAAGATCCCCTACGTCAAGGCCATCGACATGTACCTGATGGGCTGCTTCGTAATGGTCTTCCTGGCCCTGCTGGAGTACGCCTTCGTCAACTACATCTTCTTCGGCCGAGGACCACAGATGCAGAAGAAGCTGGCAGAGAAAGCCGAGAGGGCCAACAACGAGAGGGCAGCCAAATACGACACCAATAGGGTAAGTCTTCATGAAGATCTCTGTCGAGACACTCTAACTTCTTCAAAGTTTCTTGGGTTTCAGGTTAAGAAGTTATCGGCCGTTATATTTGCAGTCCGCACACTCATACGACGGCAGATCAGAAACTCTATAAATATGGTGTTGTGTTTCTTGTGGTTAGTCTCCTCAGGAAGGAGGTAAAACGTCATCTCTTAAGCTGACTAAGCAGCCTAATAGAGCAAAAACACTCCGTGTCTCACAGTCGGTGAGTCTTGACCAGCGGACACGTCTTTTTTTCACTATCTGTCTGACTTGTAGACTTGTAGTCACCATTGACTGACATTACATGTTTGTTTTTTTCATGTCCGCATGAGAACTTAGTGAGCAGTCTGTACGTGTTGCTTGTTACCCAAGTTGTCATCGTCCTTTGTTCAACTTCTGGTTTGACATTTGCACGTCCAATGCAAGTATGCAAGCCCACCAATGTCTGTGTTCCATAGTGGTGCTACAAAACAGATATTGTGCTGTGTAATCCATTCAAACGTTCATTCAAAGTGCCTTGTTCTCATTCCTGCATAGTCTCGTATCTTGATTCTCCAATGTATGTCATTGGTCTAAATGGGTCTATAATGGACATAGTTCCGGTTCTCATCTCACCCATGAACCTGTCCAGAGCAGGACCATCATGTTGTTGTAGCTCCAGATCATACGTAAATCCTCTACTTCTATCTCCAGGCGGAGTCCCACGGTAACATCCTGCTGACCACCCTGGAGATCCACAACGAGGTGGCAGGAAATGAGGTCACCACCAGCCTGGCGGACAGCAGGAACTCCTCCGTCCTGGGATTTGACAACACCAGCACAGGTACCGGCGTCCAGTGCAGGAAGGCGAGTCGGGCCTCGGGTCCTCGCCACAGCCTCGACAGGCACGCCCAGCTCAAGAGGCACAAACTGCGGCGGCGCTCGTCGCAGCTCAAAATCAAAATCCCTGATTTGACGGACGTAAACGCCATCGACAGGTGGTCGCGGATTATCTTCCCCTCTGTTTTCTCCCTCTTCAATTTAATCTACTGGATGTACTATGTCAACTGATTGACTGATTTTAGGGTTAGGTGGTGTTATGATTCTTTTTTTCTCCTTTGTCATTGTTGTTTCTTTTTTACGTGACAGGAAATGTTTTGCTATCGAAAAACAAAGGACTGCCTCTATATAACACGGACAAAATGCTTTGACTTCTTTGTTAAAGATTTTATATTTGCAGTCATACTCAAATTGTGGATTGTGGTGGATTGCTACAGAACTATGTACAGAACTACGTAGGCAAATACACACACTGTAGGACTGGGACAATATACTTCCCAGTCTTTTTGCCCTCTCTGCAGTTTGATAATGGAGATCTTTATATCCAATTCAATATGTGCAATTTGCAAAAAATAAAAGGTAACCCTTACATAGGTTTTTTCAAACAAACCCAAATAAAATACAAATGTTATGTAATGTATAATGCATATACACAATGAATTGTAATGTATAATTATGAGAATTTCATAATTTAATATTATTTGTCATGAATGTGGATCAATGCAAAAAACAAATACTCATGTTTTGTGATGCTTGCCATCTTTATCACGGATATATTTTTTGTCTTGGTCAGATAATATTTTTCAGGTTCACATACAGTATTTGCAGATTTTACAGTGAAGTGGTCCTGTTTATGTATGTCTATGTACAGTGTATTATTAGTATTAGTATTAGTATTAGTAGTAGTAGTAGTAGTATTATCATGATCATTATTATCTTTATTATTACATACTGAACTATACCATTTTAACATGGGTGCAAATTAAGTGCAAATTAATGTCTACTGTTGAGGGTTGTAATATCTCAGGTTCTGGATTTTGCTAATTGGCATCCATTACTTCTTCAAAATCCTGTCAAACAATTGAATTTGGAATATTGATTGGTAATCTAGACATACCCACCGCTGCACTCAATGAATCTGTCATGGTTCACATCTTTTCTACCTGATATTGTGACAGCATGACAGGATTACACTCAGTAAATTGACGGCATTCCTTTAAATCAGCTCCATCTTTGATAGCTGTTGAACTCTCCTGCCAACGGCCTCGTGCTATCTACTGTATAACATGTCTTTGTGAAATATTCTGATATTTTTGTAAGGTGTAACGTTGACTATAACTACAGTATATTAACTCCCTCTCTTGTGCACTAGCATTGTAGAAAATAGATTCCCTCTGTTCACAACATTCCATGGCAGGGTTGCGGGCTTGTTTGGTTTTTAGTCTTTGACTGATCTTTACTGCTGAAATGACCTCCAACTGTAAATATAATGTATATAACAGATTTGATGTGTGATCATTTTTATTTGGGGTTGTCTAATTAGTTGTCTGTTTTATAAGACAATGTGAAATACAGATTTCTGTCCTCTTTAAATGCTTGAAAATCTATTGAATGAACATATGGGGTTGATTATATTTTTTTGATTCCTTTCTTCAGATTTATAAGCAATGAATGCCATGAGAGACTATCTATCAAATGCACAGACAATATAAATAATACAACGAAATGCATCATAAATCAAGGGTATTGCGAACCACTGATACCAGTATATCATCCATTTCTATATTTCTATAATCTATTCTGCACAGTTATCATAGAAGCAAATAAGATGTATTAGTCTCTCAGTATACAACTGATGCATGAATGCTGTTCTACAGGGCAAGGACAACGAGCCATAATCATTAGATTGTAACAAAACATCTAACACATCAAATTAGGAAATGCAATCAACGGCATGGAAGTAGCTAACATTTATTTGGTGAAACATTGCCATTGTTCATATCATGCTGCTCTGGGTGAGAGAACATGCCAAGATGGCACTGTCTCTTGTTTCTCTATGCATGTTATATTGCATGAGTAGTGGCGATAAATAATAACTCTAACCCTATCATCTTAGACCTGTATCGCACATTACAAGTACAGTTAAAGAGATTGTGATAAGCTGCCATTCTCTGGTTGGTTATAGAGCAACCAATCATATCCTGGGGTCAATGACTAGGATTCACAACGACAGTCTTCAAATATGCATAACACATATATATATGCGTAAAGGATAAACCGTGCGCCCATGTATTGTACCATTACCAACTTGCAGCCAATTGCTTATAATTTAGTAGTGACGTATCTCTGGTATGTAAATATGCTTTGCTACTTGATCATTAAGCTTGTTGTGTGTTTTGGGTATGAGTGATAGGATGGTAGAGTGTGTGTGGTTACATATGCTGGCCTTTAACAGTTACAGACCCTGGGGTTTTCCTCCCCTTCTCTACTGTGTAGATGAGGCAGTGCTGGCTTGGTCTTGGTGTAAGATGAATAATATCTCTTGGTCTTGGTGTAAGATGAGTAATCTTTCCCGAGACGTAAAGACTTGAGTTAGCCCTTCAGAGCTAATGCCTAGTCTTTAGCTCAGAGGGCTAACACAGTATTGTGGCATGCAGCAGACCTGGGTTTGAATCCCGGTCAGTCACATTGGCATATTCAATCTTACACTGTTTCATGCATTAAGTGCACTCATCATTGCTGGCTTCTAATGTTGTCTGGCCCATTATGGAATGTCAACATGTTCTGTACTGCCATAAATGTATTTAGATATAGATATCTGTGTTTATATTTTTCTCCCTTATTTCTTTAGGTTATAATGTTACTCTATTAATGAAACAATATCAATTGTATAACAGTAATATCTGTTTTTTCATCCATTCAAATCCATGTTTTCTGCAACATATCTGTTATATGCTATAGCAACAGGATGAACAATGGACAGACTTCAAAGACAACATTTCTTGTTCCTAATGCATTTCTGTTGAATGATTGAGTCTAGACAAAGCTCACTAACTTATGATTTATATGTCAGGTGAGAATAAACAAATGATTATCAGTATTCCTGGATTGTGATTAAACTGTATTTATCAATGAATATGTGTGTGTTGGATGTTCTGATACGCCTTCGGTGACTTTAAATACACAAAATAGGTGTTCATAGCCGTATACACAGTGCCTTCGGAAAGTATTCAGACCACTTTACTTTTTCCAGATTTTGTTACGTTACAAAATTGTTACGTTAAAAACATTAAATATCGCATTTACATAAGTATTCAGACCCTTTACTCAGTACTTTGTTGAAGCAACTTTGGCAGTGACTACAGCTTCGAGTCTTACATTTACATTTTAGTCATTTAGCAGACGCTCTTATCCAGAGCGACTTACAGGAGCAATTAGGGTTAAGTGCCTTGCTTAAGGGCACATCGACAGATTTTTCACCTAGTCGGCTCGGGGATTAGAACCAGCGACCTTTCGGTTACTGACACAACGCTCTTACCCACTAAGCTACCTGCCGTCTTCTTGGGTATGACGCTACAAGCTTGGCACACCTGTATTTGGGGAGTTTCTCCCATTCTTCTCTGCAGATCCTCTCAAGCTCTGTCAGGTTGGATGGGGAGCATTGCTGCACACCTATTTTCAAGTCTCTCCAGAGATGTTCAATCGGGTTCAAGTCCAGGCTCTGGCTGGGCCACTCAAGGACATTCAGAGACTTGTCCCGAAGCCACTGCTGCGTTGTCTTGGCTGTGTGCTTAGGGTCATTGTCCTGTTGGAAGGTGAACCTTCACCCGAGTCTGAGGTCCTGAGTGCTCTGGAGCAGGTTTTCATCAAGGATCTCTCTGTACGTTGCTCCGTTCATCTTTCCCTCGATCCTGACTAGTCTCCCTGCCGCTGAAAAACAGCATGATGCTGCCACCACCATGCTTCACCATGGGGATGGTGCCAGGTTTCCTCCAGATGTGACGCTTGGCATTCAGGTCAAATAGTTAAATCTTGGTTTCATCAGACCAGAGAATCTTGTTATGTGGCTTTTGGCAAACTCCAAGTGGGCTGTCATCTGCCTTTTACTGAGGACTGGCTTCCGTCTGGCCACTCTACCATAAAGGTCTGATTGGTGGAGTGCTGCAGAGATGGTTTAAAAAAAATCAATTTTAGAATAAGGCTGTAACGTAAAATGTTTTATACTTTCCAAAGGCACTGTAACTGCATTTTAACTCTCACAGTGTACATATTAACTCTCAAGGCAGTGTGGTTTTTTAACACTCAAAAGGGTTAATTTAACACTAGATTGGTGGGACTCGTGTACACTGAAAGTGTTACATTTAACACTGTCCCAGTTTAATTTGCTGTGTACAATTATGACCTTCGACAGCAATCATGTACTGTAGGTCTGTGCCTCCTACAAATTGGTATTCATACTGTAGTGCACGTCCAAAAAAAAAAAAAATGCTTCACATTCTGCCTCTCCCACTTCCAGACATCCAGCTTGATTAAAGCAAAGGCCCTGGGCCATGACCTACAGTATAAGTTGTCCATTACTCTGAAGTTGGACCTGCCAGACGTACTATAATTTTATCAAAGTAAGGAACCATCCACGCTATAGGTCAGCCTGCCTGGGGGAAAGCCTTATGCAGCGGCACAGAACCAACAACACACTTAACTCGTATGGCCACGAGGGATTAGACTAGCCATAAAGTGCCCCAAAATCAACAACCCATTGCACAACACAACCCTTTCCCTTCAAAGTCATAGTAAGTATGGCATCAATGAATCATAGAGTATTTGACTCCACCTCCTGAATTGATCATACCATACTGTTACTAGTAAGGCCAATAGGGTTTTGTATGCCGAAGTGCAGCCTACTCATTGTGGTTTTCGCCAACAAAACAATACATCTAAGGAGACATTGAGATGTATCCAATAAAAATCACTCATACAATGTAGGCAATATAACACGATGGAGTCATAACTGTTATGACTCTGATTATTACCAGTACCCTTATGGGGCAAGTGTTGTGATTGTGGGGGTTGCCATAGAGTAGTCATATGTTGTGCAGGAGGTGTGGTTGATAAATTGGTTGTAATAACATGCTGAGGGAAAATGATTCTGTATTTCCTGGAGGGGATCTCAACCCAGCATTAGAGTGTACAGCTGTCAGAAAGGTGATATTCAGGCTTTGACTAACCAATAGGCACCATTGGGAACTAATTCCAACTTTTCCTACTTTTATTACACCAATGACCAACCTCATTTGATCCGTTACTATTAGGATTCTACAGATATTAATGCACTAATCCCATGACAAAATACAGCCAATCACAAGCACTCTACGTTGTGATTCAACTTGACATAGTAAAGGTATATAATACCTCATACGCAGTAGTTTCAAGAGTTAATCATATACAGTATGCAATATTTATCCACCCTAAGGTACAGTGAGTTTCTGCGACTACATATAGACTGTGGAAATGAATTTCTTCGCAGTCTACCAGTTCTCGCAGGTAAGAACCAGTAGTGCATATGAATAATTACATGGGAAACTGCTGCGGTAGGCAGTTCAATCCCCAGGCTTCAATAGAACCCTTGGGTTGCTCATGATAGATTTGTATACTTTCTTACTTAAAACTTCATAATGGGATCCATGGATCTCGATCCCAAAGTTCGCATTACGTAACATACCATTATTATTATCATCTAGAAATAACAGGATTCAGCACTTTCAGCAGGCAGAGGTATGGTAATTTGCCCACACAGTTTGTTTCATGAAATAATGATCAACACATCCAACCCTGGATGATAATCCTGTATTGTTGAAATAAGGCATACTTTCTTTGAGTCACCCACAGTTAGTGTAGGATACGGCTACTTCGTTTAATTTCCACCTTATCCCCATACAGTACAATCTCTTCTTCTCCCTTATTTTCCCTTCTCTTCTCTCCAACTTCCATGCTAAAGAAAAGGGTGTTCCCACTTGAGAACACTAATCATTTCTGCCAATCTGAGCTGCCTTCAACATTTTAATTCCAGATCTTTTTCTTGGAATTCACCTCTCGTTGACCTTGTGATACCACCTCAATACTTCTTTGCAAATCACCTCGCCAACACAAGAAGAGCCAACCCAAATTCCATTACCAGCTGGGTTGTTGTTTCCAAAGCCTGCAAAATGAACTGAACTCAATTTTGGACATGTCTTTGGGGCTTGAGGAAATAGTGCAATTCTCTGTAACAGTATCCCTTGCAAGACGTTGAAATGACTCCTCCATTTCCTTTGCTAAATAATCGTAGGTACAGTACAAAAAGTGACATTCTTGTCTGTTTCTTTCCAAGTCGTAAACCATAGAATGGTCCTATGTTTGTGTACAGGCAGCTTACTTTTACTGACCGTTCACAGCCTTTCCTCTTGACCAGAACACCCTGGACTAATCCATTGATCTGCTAGATTGACAATGCCTGCTTTATACTGCATTCTGTTATCTAATTCACAATCTCACACCAAAGTTTACCTGGCCCTTCATCAATCAATGTGACAATATCCAAGTGCATCAAACACAGATATGTGTGAATGCAAGAAGAGTCAAGCCAGTAGCTTGCAGGGCACCAGATAACAGCAAAGCTGTTTTGAACCACAGGGATCACTATCCAATAAAGCTTGCCACGAATTAGAACACAAATTACAACGTCTACGCTTCATCTATGCAGTTGTTAAATGCAGGGTTGCCTCTGAACTTGGCAAGAGATTGTTCTATCGTGAGGTGTTTGAGATGTTGTTTGTCATGCTGTCAACCTGTTTCTTGCAGATTTACGGTTTAGGGTTTCCTATATTCACTGTTGGAAGTGATGGCTCAGGTATGTCACCGGTTATGACCTCCATATGGTCAATATTTGTTGTTGTGTCTGAAATAGCAGTCTTGTCGTGACATGTCACAACTAATCACAACATTACAGTTTCCTTGAATCTAGGGTCCTTTCTAGTTTGTTCATTTTTATAGGCACAAGGGGGTATTTGGAGGGATGACAGACATATTGTGACAGATGGCTGAAATGTTTGGCCTCGGAAAGTCACAGAAACCACTCTAGAGGTCAGTAGACCCCATGCTGTGGAAGAAAAATATCTACTTCTGAATCTACCCCAAAGTTTGGCCTTCACCATTATCTCCTTGAAAAAGAGACCCAATTCCAAATCCTACCTTTAGTCTTATGTTTATAGTAAACAAGACCCCATGGATCAAAAAATGAATTGTGTAAAGCATTTAACATCAAAACCATTGTCTCACATCGCGACGGCCATCTGCATGACTCTTGCGCTAACACCGGACTGTCGAACAAATAGAATACACCAGAGACACATCTAATTTTTTGTTCTACATCATAGCTTGAAAGAGATGGCATAGAACAAGCTGCACCAATTAAACCAAATTGGTAAGAGTGCATTCATATTGCTGTTGTATATTTTGGTACCTTGATGTTACCTGTGCATGTTTTAGTACCCGAAAGAGCCTCATACAGCTCATAGGCTTTATTCTGATAGGTTTTCATTCAAATAAGCCTTCTTTTATTTGACTTCTTTGATTCTCCCATTTAATTTGATTTGGGGGTGTTTCTGTTTTGCGGGACGCCAATACAGATATTATAACACGCAATTCTGAATTTGGCAGTCTCTTGTTACAGGAGGGGGTCGCAGTTCCGGAGTGGCCCACTAGGTGTCATCCTCTGACAACCTTAGGCACCTCCTCACTCACAGTCTGGACTAATCATTATCCTATTGGTGTCACCTGTGTCTACCTGTTCACCTGTGGATTTATGCCCTCACTTCCCTGTGTTCCCTTACTCTGCTCTGACCCCACAAGTCCTGCTCATAGTCCCAAAATCCACAGGAAAACAGAAATGCTAACTCCAGCCAGTGAAATTGAGATTTAGTTCTACAGAGAACCACTCTGAATAAATTCTTTCTGATGTTTTCCTCTTTCTCTTTTTTTCCAGGCCTCCTGACACACTTTCTGTTCATTCATCATCAGCATAGTGAGTGAGAGGGAGGAGGGATGGTTCTGCATCAAAAGACTGTCTCTGTGACTGGGGGAATACACCCCTCTCTTCAGTGTGTGTTTGATGATGCCTTTCTGTTTTAAGAACTCAATGACACACTTCAGCTGGGTATTAGCCTACTTACTCATCTCTCCTGTGTTGTCTTCTATTCAGACCTGGATTCAAATAATATTCGATTTTTTTCAAATACTTGCAGTGCTTGCTTTAGTCAGCCTGGAGTGCCAGATGGGCGGGGTTAGCACTTTTGCAACTATTCTATTGGTTCCACTGCACCAGGCAAACTCAATGAAGACCATATTAGTGGAAGTATTTGAACCCAGGTCTGGTTCTCTTTGACATACAGACAAGTTGCTGGATTTTTCCTCTAATACTGTACATTACCTAGTGTATCAGAAGTGATGCCCTAGTTAATGCCTTGTATCAGTTGTATACTTCAATATAATTGGACAACTTTTAAGGTTGACTTTAAACTTCAAAAGATGCTACCTTAACGGTACGCCTCCTTTGCGAAATAACATCCTCTTATATAAGATCATCTTGACGAGGGACCGTAACGAAGCCTGAAGCTACCCAATGGAGTATAGCTTACTGATCTAACTTAAAAGGGTAGTCCCCTGAGATACCACAGCAACGGAAACCAGTGAAAATTGTTAGTAGAAGTGATACATTATTTAAGTTTGATGCCAATATTATAGGCTTGTCTTTGTCACAGGGGGCAGGCTCTGTGGATTTGGAGAGGAGGAGAGTGTTGTCCAATGTTTTCAAATGATACCTACTCAATACATTATTTTTGTGACAGTGAGAGGAGAAGACTTGTTGGTTGTGGAGGTTGTGTGTTTGGATACAGAGTGTCGTGTGAGGCTTGGCCACAACTGCCCCTGACTGATTAAAGGTAGAGCAATGTGTCTCTGGGCCTGAATGTATAATCAAAATAATGACTTACTCTTTAGCAATACAATGCTGGCTTATTGAAGAATCCATTCCACACTGAAAAAACAACCAAAGAGTGGACCTTTACTGAATTACACAGTATGGTTTGGCTGTCTTAATTTTAATGGGAAGAGGATGCATTAGTAGTTAAAGCTGCACTATGCAGAAATCACTCCGCCATTTCCTGGTTGCTAAAATTCTAATAGTTCCCCTAATTTCAGTTTATGTGACAAAACAAACAAGTATAGTGTAGAGAATCATTCTATCATCAAAACCGCTGTGAAATATATTTTCCATAACCAAAAATATTGTATTTTCAGCTGTTTGAAGCTGGTGTACAAAACTGAAAGTAAAAGACACAAAAACGAAATTTAAGAACAGGAAGCAAAGAAATAGCGCACATATAGCACTTCTTAGACTTGCTTTCAATGAGAATGACAGATCTATAACTAACATTTCTATGTGAATTTGGTAGGGTCGCCCAAAAAGTTACATATTGCAGCTTTAAATGACTGTGGTTTCCGCGTTACCTCCTGTTTCTGCATTTGTCTCACAAACTTCAATTGGGTAACACCAAGGTTGCCATATTACCGTCACTATCGTTGATATACTGCCTTCTCTCAACTGATGTAGATGATAAATCCATTGTACTGCCCAGTAAGGATATACGATTAAAAACATGCTCCTGAACTTTGGCGACTACTAAGTCTTTTTTAAATCTCCCGCTTTGGGCTGGATGTGTCAGTGTGTAGTTCATACATGGATAATCTATGAGCAGAATTACTGTCTTACCTCAATTAGCCACAAAATCCCTAGTTTGAAAGCCACTGTTTTTCTGAAAGCTGTGCTGCACCATTTCCCCTACATTTTCCCCCACGTGGGTCAGCACCCTAGTAATTTGAATTCAACAAATGAGCTTAAGCCCCTCGCCATGTGAGTGACAGCTAGCAAGAGGCACATGATGCACACACAACAGTGCGAGAGAGCGAGAGAGCAATGACGTGGTGCTCGTCTGCACATATGTGACGTAGTGCGCAATTTATTTTGGCTCATGAGTGCTACTTTCAGAACTACTGGCTAAAAAGTAAACTAAAGTACCGTGACATTTATTTAGTTCCTTTTTCACTCAGTGTAAGACCATTTCTTGTAAGAGGTCATTTTAGGATAGGGCCTACTATATGATATTGTAAAGGTCAGGGCTTTGTGATGGCCACTCCAATACCTTGACTTTGTTGTCCTTAAGCCATTTTGACACAACTTTGGAAGTATGCTTGGGGTCATTGTCCATTTGGAAGACCCATTTGCGACCAAGCTTTAACTTCCTGACTGATGTCTTGAGATGTTGCTTCAATATATCCACATAATTTTCCTTCCTCATGATGCCATCTATTTTGTGAAGTGCACCAGTCCCTCCTGCAGCAAAGCACCCCCACAGCATGATGCTGCCACCCCCGTGCTTCACGGTTGGGATGGTGTTCTTCGGCTTGCAAGCAACCCCCTTTTTCCTCCAAACATAACTATGGTCATTATGGCCAAACAGTTCTACTTTTGTTTCATCAGACCAGAGGACATTTCTCCATAAAGTACGATCTTTGTCCCCATGTGCAGTTGCAAACCGTAGTCTGGCTTTTTTATGGCGGTTTTGGAGCAGTGGCTTCTTCCTTGCTGAGCGGCCTTTCAGGTAATGTCGATATAGGACTCCTTTTACTGTGGATATAGATACTTTTGTACCTGTTTCCTCCAGCATCTTCACAAGGTCCTTTGTTGTTGTTGTTCTGGGATTGTTTTGCACTTTTCGCACCAAAGTACGTTAATCTCTAGGAGACAGAACGCGTCTCCTTCCTGAGCGGTATGACGGCTGCGTGGTCCCATGGTGTTTATACTTCCGTACTATTGTTTGTACAGATGAACGTGGTACCTTCAGGCATTTGGAAATTGCTCCCAAGGATGAACCAGACTTGTGGAGGTCTACAATTCTTTTTCTGAGGTCTTGGCTGATTTCTTTTGATTTTCCCATAATGTCAAGCAAAGAGGCACTGAGTTTGAAGGTAGGCCTTGAAATACATCCACAGGTACACCTCCAGTTGACTCAAATGATATGTCAATTAGCCTATCAGAAGCTTCTAAAGCCATGACATCATTTTCTGGAATTTTCCAAGCTGTTTAAAGGCACAGTGAACTTAGTGTATGTAAACTTCTGACCCACTGGAATTGTGATACAGTGAATTATAAGTTAAATAATCTGTCTGTAAACAATTGTTGGAAAAATTACTTGTGTCATGCACAAAGTAGATGCCCTAACCGTCTTGCCAAAACTATAGTTTGTTAACAAGACATTTGTGGAGTGGTTGAAAAACGAGTTTTAATGACACCAACCTAAGTGTATGTAAACTTCCAACTTCAACTGTAGACTAGTGTGTGCCTTTCCTAATCATGTCCAATCAATTGAATTTACCACAGGTCGACTCCAATCAAGTTGTATAAACATCTCAAGGATGATCAATTGAACCAGGATGCACCAGAGCTCAATTTCGAGTCTCATAGCAAAGGGTCTGAATACTTATGTAAATAAGGTATTTCCGTTTTTATTTTTCATTAATTTGCAAAAATATCAAAACACCTGTTTTCACTTTGTCATTATGGGGTATTGTGTGTCGATTGATAAAGAAAATAATGAATTTAATCAATTTTATAATAAGGCTGTAACGTGACAAAATGTGGAAAAAACGGATCGTGTCTGAATACTTTCCGAATGCATTAAAAAAGCCATCAAAGACATCGGCAGAAATTATGATGTGACCTTTATAAGTATCATATAGTAGGCCCTATCCTAAAATGACCTCTTACAAGAAATGGTCTTACACTGAGTGAAAAAATAATTAAATAAATGTCACAGTACTTTAGTTTACTTTTTAGCCAGTATTTCTGAAAGTAGCACTCACGAGCCAAAATAAATTGCGCACTACATCACATATGTGCAGACGTGCACCACGTCATTGCTCTCTCGCTCTCTCGCACTGCTGTGTGTGCATCATGTGCCTCTTGCTAGCTGTCACTCACATGGCGAGGGGCTTAAGCTCATTTGTTGAATTCAAATTACTAGGGGGCTGACCCACGTGGGGGAAAATGTAGGGGAAATGGTGCAGCACAGCTTTCAGAAAAACAGAAATTCCCTGTCTTAGGTCATACACTTTATTTTAAGATTGTGATATGTCAGAATAATAGTAGAGAGAATGATTTATTTCCGCTACTAATTGAGTGTATGTAAACTTCTGACCCACTGGGAATGTGATGAAATAAATAAAATAATTCATTCTCTCTACTATTATTCTGACATATCACAATCTTAAAATAAAGTGGTGATCCTAACTGATCTAAGACAGGGAATTTTTACTAGGATGAAATGTCAGGAATTGTGAAAAACTGAGTTTAAATGTATTTGGCTAAGGTGTATGTAAACTTCCAACTTCAACTGTATATAAGGTCCCACAGTTGACAGTGCATGTAAGAGCAAAAACCAAGCCATGAGGTGAAAATAATTGTCAATAGAGCTCCAAGACAAGATTGTGTCGTGGCACAGATCTGGGGAAGGGTACCAAAAAATGTCTGCAGCATTGAAGGTCCCCAAGGACACAGTGGCCTCCATCATTCTTAAATGGAAGAAGATTGGAACCATCAAGACTCTTCCTAGAGCTGGCCGCCGGCCAAACTGAGCAATCACGGGAGAACGGCCTTGGTCAGGGTGGTGACCAAGAACCCAATGGTCATTCTGACAGAGCTCCGGAGTTCCTCTGTGGAGATGGGAGAACCTTCCAGAAGGACAACCATCTCTGCAGCACTCCACCAATCAGGCCTTTATGGTAGAGTGGCCAGACGAAAGCCACTCCTCAGTAAAAGGCACATGACAGCCTGCTTGGAGTTTGCCAAAAGGCACCTAAAGGTCTCTCAGACCATAAAAAACAAGATTCTCTGGTCGGATGAAACCAAGATTGAACTCTTTGGCCTGAATGCCAAGTGTCACGTCTGGAAGCAGCAACATGCTGTGGGGATGTTTTTAACCAGCAGGGACTGGGAGACTAGTTTGAATGAGGGAAAGATAAACGGAGCTAAGTACAGAGAGATCCTTGATGAAAACCTTCTCCAGAGTTCTCAGGACCTCAGACTGGGGCAGAGCCCGGACTTGAACCCGATCGATCATCTCTGGAGAGACCTGAAAACAGCTGTGCAAGGACGCTCCACCATCCAACCTGACAGAGCTTGAGCGGATCTGCAGAGCAAAATGAGAGAAACTCCCCAAATACAGGTGTGCCAAGCTTGTAGCGTCATACTCAAGAAGACTTGAGGCTGTAATCGCTGCCAAAGGTGCTTCAACAAAGTACTGAGTAAAGGGTCTGAATACTTATGTAAATGTAATATTTCAGTATTTTTTGTTTTTATACATTTGCAAACTTTTCTAAAAACCTGTTTTTGCTTTGTCATTATGGGGTAAACAATTTCATCAATTTTAGAATAAGGCTGTAACGTAACAAAATGTGGAAAAAGTCAAGGGGTCTGAACACTTACCAAATGCACTGTATGCTAAAAGAGACAGCAGGTGTGTTTACAGACATAATTCAAAGGAAAAGTAACTTAAGGTCACTTGAAGTCAACTGAACCCATGAGGATAGTTTGTAATTTAGTTGCTGCCAATCAAGAGTGAATGGAGGAGCTTGACACACAACGGAAAATGGATAATTCATCAAATTTCTAGACAAGAAAACAATGATCTGTGTCAGTTTACCCTGTCATTTCTTTAGGCCTTGATACATGCCTTTTCAGTATCCAGTACGGTTTCTAGGACAGATTTCTCAGAGATTACGCTCAACATTAACCTTGAACCACCAGGCCTTTCTTCCTTGAAAGCATACATATTTCTCCACCAGCTCCATTCAAAATCGTTCATTCTCCTGTGAGTCTTTAAACAGCATTACGGCAGATTGATCTGTGACTTCGCCTGGATCAGCATGTTTGCACCGAGCAGCACTCAGAGTGAACAATGTAGCAGGCTTCCATTTGTTTTCCCCGTGACAGAAGCAATATCTATCCTGTAGACTCATTAGAAGACAGGGACCAGATTGAGTAGCAGCTGGGCTCAGGGGAGAAGAAGAGTGGAGGAGAGGGATTGGGGAGAAGACATTTCTTGCAGCACGTGCCTTGAGATGGTTTAATGTTAGCCCTTTGCTGATAGCACCTTGGCATCATCTATCAGCCATTGTGGGTTTATTTATGGCTGTCTGTGGGGCTGAAGTCGCCGTGACAGACAGTGTGGGGGAGTGTGAATCGCTTTGTCTTGGTAACACTAGGTCGATGAGTTGATCTCTGTACCCACCAGGAGCAAGCTATGTTTCAGCTCAAGTGAATAGGCCCAATGAGACTCTGACACTGTCCCAATATGGACACCACATGCATTGACTACCAAATGTCTGTAATGGTAACCAAGACACACAGCCAAAAGCTGGAACACAATGTATTGGCAGTCAACTAAACCAATTCATGCTGAAAGGTATTACAGCTTTCCAAGGCAGGACAAATAAAGAGGAGTTATTTTGATGCTCTTGCATACTGTACATCCAACCTGATCTCAATGCATTTCGTATTATTCTGTACGTAAATCCGCTTCACTCCATTTAGTGTGATATGTTACGTTTCGTATGTATTCATTTGTGGATGTCCATGACCTATTTTGTATGATATGTTACAAATTACAATTCGCATTATATGTTACGAATTTGCTAAACATATGATATGTAACTAATTCTAGCTATGTGGCTAATGTTAGCTGGCTGGTTAACGTTACCTAGGCTAGGGGTTAGGGTTAGGAGTTAGGGTTAAGGTTAGGGTTACGTTTAGAAGTTAGGTTTAAGGGTTAGGGAAGGTTACTAAAAGTGTTAATTGGGAAGGGTTTGCTAACATGCTAAGTACATGCAAAGTAGCTAAAAAGTAGTACATAGTTGAAAAGTTACTAACTAGCTAAAATGCAGTTGTCCGTGATGAGATTCAACCTTTGGGTTGCTAGACGTTCAAGTGATACGCCCAGCCATCCATCTTAGCCAATCACCCTATTTTCGTTTTTGCCTTAAGTAACCATCTGTCTTATGTAACCATACCAAACGTAACATATCATATTAGTTTGAGTGTCCCGGATCTACTTTTACTATGTTACCTCTAGTCTATGAGACCAGGCTGGTACATCCTGTCCACTGTATGTGCAAGTCTCTGTAACAGTAAACAAACTGGAGTCTCACTCCCTCTGCTGTACACTCAAGGTACATGTGTGTAGTGTATGCCTGCCTGCCTGCCTACCTACCTACCTGCCTGCCTTCCTGCCTGCCTGCCTGCCTGCCTGTGCATGCATAGTGTCTATGATGTCTCTTCTCTGTGATAAAATAATTTATCCTCTCTAACTGTCCACCACATTCATACAATCAGGACCTTAATTAAAAGAGAACCTTACCTATTAATTATGAAATATACTCTATCTATATATAGCTAATTACAGTATTACAAATAATCTACTAACGAATATCAACTCATTGAATTCAGTAGGCAACATTATGTGTATGAAGTTTGTTTGGACATTTCAGTAGATTCAGCTATGTGATAATTACATATCTAATTAATAGCAATAACAGGTGGACAAAACCTACAATTGAAATACATGACATGATGACCTAGGAAGCTTTTAAAAGCTTCTCATTGGTTCTTGCACTGCCTCTAGACAACTGCTGACATATGTGTGTGTACAGTAATCCAGCCAGAGAGTTTCCACCATTCATTTGCTAAGCAATCTCCTCTCTTCTCCTCTCACAATAATTATATTTATTTGGAGGCTGCTATTATTCAGAGTAAAAACGCTTTCAACATTGCAAGAATCAAGAGGGCGTCTTTGTCATGGAGTACATCCCAAATGGCACCATATTCCTTGTATAGTGCACTACCTTTGACCAGGGCCGATAGGTGCACTATGTAGGGAATAAGGTGCCATTTGGGATGCAGTCTAGGTACTAGCCACTTGACAGGAAAAATAAACCAACTCATCTTTTGTTGGGTTTTCTAAAGTCCAGTTACCTTGTCATGTTGCCAGGTAACTGCAGTCATGTGTGAGGGGTTTGTGTCACATACATGGTTAATGGCATTACTGGGCACTGAAACAGGGTTTTAACAGCAGCCCTGTGAAATGACTTGAAGCCTTCCTCTCTGGATACCTGCGCAGGGTGTACACGCGCACCGTACACACACACACACACACACACACACACACACACACACACACACACACACACACACACACACACACACACACACGTGACTGCACGCATGCTCTTGGCTCACCAACACACACACACAAAATACTAGAGCCTACAAAACCCAGAAACATATCACTTCACCTTAATCCTTAATACCACTAATGTCTTCTCCTCTTCAAAAGGGCAAAGCTCATCCCCCTCTCGTTAAACCTGCTGATGTTGGATAATAGGAACTGAAGGAAGGCTCTTAGCAAAGACGTCTGAGCTACTTAGCTAATACAAGTTCCAGGATGTAATCCTTTATTATACAGCAATGGGATTAATGTAAGGCTTATTTCAATATCCCCTATGTAGTCGTGATTCACTGTATTTGATGTGTTTGCCAAAAAAAGAAAGTGTTCGCCAAAAAAAGAAATCAATTGTGAACTAAAAGGAAGACTTGACATAAGTCAATAACAAAGCTAATCCTCTTTATCCTCACTGGAACAGCACAACATATAAAGATATAACATGCTTAGGCCAATAACATGCATCTCCAAATCAACTTTTGTCCGAATTCTCACTTCTGTACTGCACTGTCAATACGTTTTGTGTCTTTAGGGGAATCTGGAAATGTGCTTTAATGCGAGCTGACAGTCATTGGATTATACACACTTTACAGAAAAGGATAGATTTTCCTGGATGGACATTCAGGCTTTAATTTGGTTCACTAAGAGGTAGGTCCAGTTTTGAACAGCTGTGAGGAGAGATATCCATCCCAGCTCTGTGAACCTTCCACAGGGCATGAGTCTGCCCGACAGCTACCTGGGAGAGTCCAAAACCTCAAATCTCTATATTTAGGTTATCTTGATTCTGTCCACTCCTTTCCCTATAGAGGTTGGTGATATTCCAATCACAGACTATTATAGACACCCACTTGACAAAAGCCTATGTTTCTTGACCCTTCACAGGATACCATTGGGGTCTCTTTACTCACTGAATGTGATGTCAATGTGAGAAATATACATTTCCAACAGTGTTAAAGCTGGAATCCTTAATTGAAACACCACCCTTCCTGTGTTTTCGGTAAAAAGCTGAGGGATGGGGCCCGAGAAATCAAACCAGTCTCAAATTCAAAGCGAGAGCTATGGATGCAAGGACTGACCATCCATGATATCAAAATAATAGTTCTAACCATGTTTTGAAGATATATGGTGTTTGGTTACATTTACATTGGAATAAAGCAAGCTTATATTTTGTATTCTGATGGGGTACGATAGTTTAACTAAGCTCATGAGGCATTTCTAAGTTATATTCTTTAATAATCAATGGGTACATACACTGCATTCGTAAAGTATTCAGAACCCTTCACTTTTTCCACATTTTGTTACGTTAAAGCCTTATTCTAAAATTGATAAAATATTTTTTTTCCCATCATCAATCTACCCCCTAATGACAAAGTGAAAACAGGTTTTTTGATTTTTTTTTAAAATGTCTTAAAAATAAAAAACAGAAATACCTTATTTACATAAGTATTCAGACCCTTTGCTATGAGACTCGAAATTGAGCTCAGGTGCATCCTGTTTCCATTGATCATCCTTGAGATGTTTCTACAACTTAATTGGAGTCCACCTGTGGTAAATTCAATTGATTGGACATAATTTGGAAAGGCACACCTGTCTATATAAGGTCCCAAAATTGACAGTGCAAGTCAGAGCAAAGACCAAGCCATGAGGTCGAAGGAATTGTCCATAGAGCTCTGAGACAGGATTGTGTTGAGACACAGATCTGGGGAAGGGTACCATTTTTTTTCTCACAGCATTGAAGATCTCCAAGAACACATTGGCCTCCATCATTTTTCAATGGAAGAAGTTTGGAACCACCAAGACTCTTCCTAGAGCTGGCCGCCCGGCCAAACAGAGAAATCGGGGGAGAAGGGCCTTGGTCAGGGAGGTGACCAAGAACCCAATGGTCACTTTGACAGAGCTCCAGAGTTCCTCTGTGGAGATGGGAGAATCTTCCAGAAGGACAACCATCTCTGCAGCACTCCACCAATCAAGGCTATATGGTAGAGTGGCCAGACAGAAGCCACTCCTCAGTAAAAGGCACATGACAGCCCGCTTGGAGTTTGCCAAAAGCCACCTGAAGGACCCTCAGACGATGAGAAACAAGATTCTCTGGTCTGATAAAACCAAGATTGAACTCTTTGGCCTGAATGCCAAGCGTCACGTCTGGAGGAAAAGTGGCACCATCCCTACAGCGAAGCATGGTGGTGGCAGCATCATGCTGTGGGGATGTTTTTCAGTGGCAGGGACTCAGAGACTAGTCAGGATCGAGGGAAAGATGAACGGAACAAAGTACAGAGAGATCCTTGACGAAAATCTGCTCCAGAGCACTCAGGACCTCAGACTGGGGGCGAAGGTTCACCTTCCAACGGGACAACAACCCTAAGCACACAGCCAAGACAATGCAGGAGTGGCTTTGGGACAAGTCTCTGAATGTCCTTGAGTGGCCCAGCCAGAGCCCGGACTTGAATCCGATCGAACATCTCTGGAGAGACCTGAAAATAGCTGTGCAGCGACGCCATCCAACTTGACAGAGCTTGAGAGGATCTGCAGAGAAGAATGGGAGAAACTTACCAAATACAGGTGTGCCAAGCTTGTAGCGTCAAACCCCAAAAGACTCAAGGCTTTAATCGCTGCCAAAGGTGCTTCAACAAAGTACTTAGTAAAGGGTCTGAATACTTATGTAAATGTGATATTTCTGTTTTTTATTTTTTATACATTTGCAAAAATTTCTAAAAACCTGTTTTTGCTTTGTCATTATGGGGTATTGTTTTTTGATTGATGAGAAGAAAAAATACAATTTAATCAATTTTAGAATAAGGCCGTAACATAACAAAATGTGGAAAACGTTAAGGGTTCATAATACTTTCCGAATGCACTGTATCATTAATTTAGAAGACCAAAATGGATGTAGCAAATAAGGATTCTAGCTTTAAACCACCTAATGGAAAAAGATACACCTAGTTGTTAGTATTCAGTGCAACATGCAAAGTGCCATACAGACACATTTCATTTCACTGCTTTCTGCTTATATACAGCCTCCCTCTTCATGCCCTTACAGGAGGGCTGGTTAGCGAGGGCTTGCCATCTCTTTTGCCTGAAGCATTACCGACTCAACTCGGATGGAAAACCATTTTGGGGTAGACTTTGTAAGTACCTGAGATCGTTGGGTGCCTCTGGAGTACTATGACGGTTTGGATCCGACTCTGCGTTTAGCTCTGTGGGTGTAATGTGGCTCTCGTTTGAAGTACAAATGTAGAATGCGGGCTCTCAATGTGAAGGGTATCTGAAGAAGATATTGCCATGGGCTGTGTAATGTTCATCTTATGAAGAGAACTGCAGGTAAAGCATGAGTCAATACAGCCCAGTCTAGTATTTCTATCTGCATGGGTTATCATGATTCATTGCAGGGTAGCATCACTCACTGTCCCACCTGCACAGCTAAAAAAAGAACCCTGATTGAAGAACCCAGTTGGTAAAGGATACACATGAAAATAATAATAGCCTAGGGAAAACAAACAGTAATCAGATCACTGGCTCACCTGAACACATTAAAACAAGTGAAAAATGTGAACGTCATGGAATACCCCAGTAAAATGTTCACAACATAGGTACAGTAGCATTTTGCATATTTGTGAAATCATTTTGTTCAAGCAGGACTCCCACTGAGATGAAGAAGAATACATGGTGTTCCAGTGTGTCTTGTCTATGCCTACAAGGATAAATGAAATAAATCTTCTTGAATTTCACATAGCATCATGACACTCTACACTTTTGGTTCCAGTACACCAAATACATGAAGCATATCAAGATTTTGCTCAGCAGTATGACGTCCTTGCAGTGTTCCAATCAGACCTGGGTTCAAATACTATTTTGAATCTTTAAAATCCTTGTAACGTTTTGTTTAGCCTGTCTGGATTGCCAGATGGGCAGGGTTTGCTCTCAAATAGTATTTGAACCCTAGTCTGGTTTCTGTAAGCTCGCCTGATTTGTTTCAAATGGGGAGAGCTGTTTAACTACACCATTTGCACTGATCAGCATGATGCAAGCAGCTGAGTCAGCTTGTTAGCCAAGGCTAAATGGCTGCCATGAGCACTAAACTTGGTCAGACATCACTGGTCTCAGTTGTAAGGCAGTCAGCATTCAGTAGCCTCAGGGGTGAGAGTGGTATATCTATAAAACTGTAAAAGCAACGTATGTGGGTGGAACTTGGAGCCGTCTAGACAAGCAGACCCAGCTCTGCTGACGACCTGCCAGTGACCCAGTGGTCATAGGGCCTCTGGGCAGAGCACTCTGTTGGAATGATGGGTTATGAAATGTCTCACTATGTTCATGTATCTGGATATTTGTGGACTCATCTCATCCATATTGTATTTCTTACATAAAAGGGCATCTGTGAATGCATCCTAGAGATGTTGATCAGTGAAGGTATTCAGCTGTGGAATGTTTGCATCTGTGCCCCAGCATGTTTGTGTGAGTGCCCTCCTCAGATGGCCCCAAACTCCCAGCGGAGTGAGTTAGTCTCAGGTGCCTATAAGGTCCCATGGGTTCTGATCCCCAATCCCCTCTCTGTCTTTAGATGATTTATAAGCACACAGTTCTCTTATAATCAGGTGAAACAAAACTGGCCTGGAATAAAAACCTGCTCACACTATAGCTACATGGGACAGGGTTGATCACCCTTGTTGCATGTAGTCAATGTTCTACATTTTCAGACGAGGACACTTTTACTAATTGGTGTGATTATGGTGACACCTGGTGGTCATGTATGAATACTGCAAGTAAAAGTAAGACGTAATTTATTCCTCTCAAACTCACACACTTGTTGCGGTCATGAAGCTATTGATTGACTTTTAATATGTGACAACTATCCAACAGTTCCAAATTTAATATAAACTTGAAATGTTGCTCTTATATTTGTTGTGTTATTTGTAAATGTTCTCTTCTCTTTTTGGTCTGATTGAATAGCTACAATCTACTGCTCAGTTTCTCCCCTTGTGTTTGTAGAACACATGAGCCTAGATAGACCATGTCTTGCACATCCTGCATTGCATATAATTTACAACTATCTTAGTCGAATTAAAGACAGAAATAGCAATTGAAAGCTCTCCCTCCGTCTCTCTCTTCCTTTCTCATTTAATGGCCAAACACATATTTCACTAACAAGCACTTACAGGGAAAGAAAATAGAAGTTGATTGAGTCCTTTGGGTTTGTTTTGGAACTCTCACTCAATGGTGGTAGGAGCCAAAGGGGCCTAATGTATTCTCTCTGAAATCAGGGCCTCATAAATTCCTAATCTCCCCAATGTTCTCCCCAATGTTTTCAAACAAGGTCTCTCCTTACCAGCGTTTACAGCAGGGATCATCAACTAGATTCAGCCGCGGGACGATCTTTTCTTGACTGGATGGTCGAGGGGCCACGGGGGAATACTTTGGAACAGATTTCCGAAAATAAAATCAATTGAACCCTGGTTTACAGTTACAGCAGCCCATCCAATGTCCTGATGGACTATAAGTCAAGAGTACTACCAAGTAGCCCTACCTGTCCAAGTGCAAAGTCCCACAACCAAAAATGGGTAAGGGGCTATCTTGCCGACATCTACGGTGGGATTATAGCGAACAAAGTGTGTGTGTACTGTGGGCTTCTGACCGTCCGTCTCTGTCTACTCTGAATAACTATTGAGTTTTTGCACCACCTAGTGGTCAAATATTGTGTAGTCTCCGGTAGAGTTGAATACCCAATTCCAATTCGACCACTAGCACCTATTTCCTAGCCTATACACTGTCTTGTCTAACGTCAAATCTTATGAGATTTGATAGGTATTAAGAATAAGACGATAGCTTATATTTTCACCTTATTGTTTAGATTTATCCAATATCTTTCAGATCTACAGGGATGAAGGACGTGTAGTGGATAGGAGTAGATTTGGAATTCGGAGGCATTGCGTCACAAGTCAAAGAGCCCTCTGTGTTTCCACTCACTCGACGTTTCCTATCAGAAGGAGTTTTGCTTCAGTTGAAGCATAAATGGACGGTTTCTTGTACGTCCCAGCGTGTATATTTAATCTACTTATCCTGAATGCTGTTCATTAAAAAGTTACCTTAAATTACGAAATAGCTAAATACAAGATTATCGACATTTCGCTTGCTGGCTAGCTCCGCCAGCTGAGTCTAACGTCAAGATGGACCAGGCAGCAAGCCGATACCAAGTGGTGAGCCAAAACAATCGACATTGCCATCTGTTTGCGAACTCCAACTAATATAAACAAACAACCTATTTATAACAGTACTTGGTGTCAAACTAGACTAGAAATGTTTAAATTGACGGCTTGTAATCAAACTGATGTTCCTCGTGCCTGTCACTTCCGCATTATTCAGAAGCAGATCAACAATACAATAGTTAGCTAATCTAGGTAAACGTTAGCTAGCAAGTTCCAATTAAATTTGAGTTGTGTTAATCATCCAAATGACAGCACTTTAACATTTAACTCAGCATGTATTGGTTTTTTGAACGGATAACTAAATTGGCTAGCTAGCTATCTAGCGAACGTTAGTTAGTTGTATGTCAGCCAGAGTCAGGTAAACTAACCCAGACTAGATTTCAATTATATGCAACCATTTGTGGCTAACTATACGTGCTCAAGTTAGACCCCCAAAAAGCCACACAGTAGGCCTGTAACACGTGCATAATAAATAATCCCATCATACAGAGTTTGTGGCCCAACTGAGTCACAGGGGCCCACAAACAAAATGTTCCATGACATCTCTGTAGTGTTCAAGGAATTGGCTTTCCATGAGAACAATATACTTGTTTCCCCAAAGAAGATGTCATTCCTAGCTACATAAATGGTCACAAAAAACAAGATGGTTAGCTATCCCAGCCTCAAAGGTCAGGTTATTGTTCAACACTGCAATCCAGTTTGCTAGGTAGTTATTAGCTCTAGACAGATCGCTCTTCTGTACAGGATTCAGTGTTTCTGTTCGGATTTATTTCAGCGCGGGGGGGGGGGGGCCAAAGGTGGGGTTTGGGACTGAACACTTTAGAGGGCCTTCTCTTGGCGGCAGAGACAAAATGTTGCAGTTTTAAAGTACATTTTCTGCAATTCTACACATTTTGCCATGGCTTATTCCGTGTTCTTGTGCTATCTGAGGGACTCAAACATTATAACATGCCATTACATTTTATTTTTATTCCCCCTGTCTAGGTTTTATTTTGGTGGTTAGTTCTCAAAGATGATCTTATTTAAAAATATATAGCTCCATTATGTTTTCTACATACATTAATTTCTGGTTTTAGTCATTTAAGTTTACACTGAAAACGTTTTAACATCCCCAGAATTATTTTCGCTAAATAATACAAATTACTAAAAATAAATATAAAAAATACAACTTACAACAAATAAATATAAACATATTGAACAAAATTATAAACGCACCATGTAAAGTGTTGGTCCCATGTTTCATGAGCTGAAATAAAAGATCCCAGACATTTTCCATATGCACACATTTGTTTACATCCCTGTTAGTGAGCATTTCTCCTTTGCCAAGATAATCCATGCACTTGACAGGTGTGACATATCAAGAAGCTGATTAAACAGCATGATTATTACATGCTGCACCTTGTGCTGGGGACAATAAAAGGCCACTCTAAAATCTGCAGTTTTGTCACACAACACAATGCCACAGATGTCTCAAGTTTTGAGGGAGTGTGCAATTGGCATGCTGACTGCAGGAATGTCCACAAGAGCTGTTGCCAGAGAATTGAATGTTCATATCTTTACCAATCAATCAATCAATCAACCATCAATCAATTTTATTTTATATAGCCCTTCATACATCAGCTGATATCTCGAAGTGCTGTACAGAAACCCAGCCTAAAACCCCAAACAGCTAGTAATGCAGGTGTAGAAGCACGCCTCCGTCGTTTTACCAAAAGCCGCCTCCGTCGTTTTAGACAATTTGGCAGTACGTCCAACCGGCCTCCCAACCGCAGACCACGTGTATGAATCCATAGATGAAGGCCTAATGAATTTATTTCAAATGACTGATTTCTTCATGTGAACTGTAACTCAGTAAAATCAATGAAATTGTTGCATGTTGTGTTTGATCTTTTTCTTCAGTATATATTATAAAAAATTAACAAATTGGAGTCGAGGTCGTCATTTAGCAGTGGCGGCCCATTGCTTCTAAATGAATATAGAGGAAACACTGGGGTTCTAGAGTAGGATGGGTAATGGATAGGGGAACATTGTTCAACCTACCTTTACTCGGCGATACTTCCTTAATTCTCGATTTGGTAGGCACCGGTGTCTTACAAACACCTTTTTCCGGTTGCAGGTGGAACTCTGATAACGAGGAAATATTCAGAAAGATATTGAATCCACTTTTTGTGCCAAGGGAAAAATGCCTCTTACATGTGTGTAAATATTAGTTTTTGTGGTTTGGGTTGCGCTTGTGACGCTCTGTTTCTTCTACACTAGGCCTTGAGCACAAGCTTTAGCTATGCTGCTGGAGGTTCGCGACTGCTTGGCTGTCTAGTTGTCAATGTGAATGCTGTGTGTGTATCCAAGGCTAGGGTCACTTCTGGTTTAGTCCTGTATCGGCCCGTGGCTCTCGAAAGCAGAAAACTTTAACAGTCATAGTCGGTGTCATGCCATGTGTATTTAGGTTATCAATAATTACTTCCATAGACTGATTGGTTTGATATGGGACAAGTGAGTTAGGCAGTTGTGGTAAGCCTTTGAATAATTACATTTTAGTCATTTAGCAGACGCTCTTATCCAGAGCGACTTACAGTTAGTGAGTGCATACATTTTCATACTGGTCCCCCATGGGAAACGAACCCACAACCCTGGCGTTGCAAGCGCCATGCTCTACCAACTGAGCTACAGGAGACCCTAGCCTACTGGCCTTAAAAGTCCAAATGCTCACTGCTGGACTATGCAGGAATGCTTGTTAACATCAGACATACCATGGTATGCCTCTCCTTTTTAGCATCTTGATGTGCAGAGCTTTTTCAGCCACAGCCATGCTATTTTGATCCTGCCTCTGCACTTCCATCAGTCGCTAGGCAACTGTGGTTTTGCCTCAATGTGTCATCTCTTTGTTAGGTTTTCAGTTTTGAGGTTAACCTGTATTGAGATGCATCATACAGGCTGTTTTATAATGTAAACTCCCCAACCATCCTTGTTATTTGTGTACGCTCATTCTGAACAGGTCTTTAAACATTACATTTTACATTTTAGTCATTTAGCAGACGCTCTTATCCAGAGCGACTTACAGTTAGTGAGTGCATACATTTTTCATACTGGCCCCCCGTGGGAAACGAACCCACAACCCTGGCGTTGCAAGCGCCATGCTCTACCAACTGAGCTACAGGGGACATGTAGGCCTAACCTAACTATTTGTACTTGTAGCCAACATATATATACTAGGCGTATCAGAGGAAAATAGGCCTGTTGTGAGTATTATTCTGAGATGACCTAAGGAGTTCTTGTTTAGGCCTTGGTGTGCTGATGGTGAAATAACTAATTCACCCCTGGCCAATTATGCAGTTGTTTAGAGCTTACATAACTGGTGTCCCTGACACCGGATAGCATCACACTCATTCATTCTCCTGGCTTTGCACATTGACCCCGCAGTTCATAGAGTGCTGCTGGACATGATGCCAAACTTCATCTACAGCGAAGCCACAAGTTAAACCCTGGTCTGTTGACCTATGCAAAAGCCACTGCCTCAAGTGAGCTGCAAGACTAAAGCAACATTTGGCACTGCTGCCACACTGATCAAGGCCTAGGTAATGCATCAGCTTAGGCTACATCATCTGTCATTGGCCAGATATAAGGCTGTGCTGTGTCCTCTATAACATTACCGTCACCCTTCTGTTTCCCATGACCATGTTGTCTTCTTCCAACTGGATGCTATGCTGGCAATTAGCCTAGATCACATGTTGTTTTGGATGTCTTCAGTACCCTTAGCGCTGGAATCAAATGTTGCCTATGTAGTTTATTACGAAACACCAGATGATCTTTCAGAGTTGGACCATTCTAAGGGATGATCCGTGCCATGACCATATCTCTCCAATCGTCTCAGTTTACAGGGTTTCCCTCTCCTTCCTCACCTTTGACATTCTGTGTTGTGAACTTGTGACGTGGGTTTTATTGAAGTGACATTTAACTCCTTCTTTATCCCCCCCCCCCCTTTCTCTCTCAGTTTGAGAATGATGAAGACGACTCCTGTGAGCCCTCCACCAGCGCCCAGCAGCCGTGCACCTCGGCCCAGGCCTGCCCAATCCCAGTAGCCCTGGAGGGGGACGCAGAGGCCCCACCGCCTCCCTATGCCAGCATCGCCCTGGGCGCCACCGCTGCCATCCCTGGTACAGAACCAAAGACTCCATATAGTGTCTGTTTGGATCTGTTATCCTCATTCTACTCTTCCGTTTAGCAATAATGTCTTTGCTTCAGCCTTTTTCTGTGTCTCACTCTCTGCCTGTCTGCCCCTTTCTCCATCTCATTCTCTCTCAGCGTCTATAGCTCTTTCAAACACGCTGGAACCAGTCAGTTGCCCTAAGTATAGGCCGATAGTTCACACGCCTCCTGGAATTCAGCCGATGTGATTTCCTTATTTGATTTAATTGATTTCCGAACTCCGTCTTCACCTTGTGGACTGTGTTAATTTGCCCTGTTGTAGTCTAATTGGTCATTTCTCTTCCCTGTGGTCCCCCGGTAGAGAGCGGTTGTTACCCGAGTGATTTCCCCGTGCCGCCCCCCTACAGCGTGGCCACCTCTCTTCCCACCTACGATGAGGCAGAGAAAGCCAAAGCTGCAGCCATGGTACTCTCTGCTGTGGAGGTGATACCAGGGGTAGGATACACAAACATACACACACATACACGTGTTTGAGTATGGGATGTTTACCAATGGAAACAGGATTATTCTGCTGGAATGCTGTAAGAAAAACCTCAATGCTGCTATTGTTAACTACACAGCGTAACAACGTATTTCAGGACCAAAACAACTTTGATAGCTGTACTCTCCCAAGTCATAGCTACAACAGTATTTACTATTTTATGTAGGTCTAGTACAAATGCCCATTGGACTTTTTCTGCTTTCTCAACAACTCCAAAAGAGAAGGAAATGTCGACAGGCAACTGTACTATACCGCCCAACCCTGCGTCCTGTCTCCTTATTCATTGGGATGACTGAGCTATTGCGATGTTTCTGAAGAAGAGATGGATGAGTTGTTTTCCTGTCCTCTTTCTCTTAAACAGGAGGATGACTTCCCTCCAAGGGATGACTTCAGCGACGTCGACCAGCTGAGGGTGGGGAACGATGGCATTTTCATGCTGGCCTTTTTCAGTGAGTGGATATGTTGTTTGTGCACGAACCCCCCCCGTTCTTCAGTGAGTTGACAAGCCCAAATAGCCTCTTTCACTGAGCGGACTGGCCCATTTCAGTCTGAGCAGGGGAACATAACAAACAAAGGTTTGCTTGGATGAAAATGTCAGTAAGCAGTTGAAGGTGCTTTCTGTGGATTCACCAGAAGGTGGCAACAGTCACACTCATTGTAGACAACATGATCTCTTCCTCCAATAGGAATGGTGGGAAAGGTCAAAGGAAGTCAGCTTAGCTGTTCTCTGGCTGCATTCATATGGCCTCAGAATGTGTCTTTTAAGTATGTATAGAAGGACATCCAATTTGTAATATACTGAACAGTGACTCCCTCAACAGAAATGTCAGTCAACCTTGAGAGAGGTGTCTGTTTGTCTGTCGGTCTGTGCTTGTAACTACATGCTTTCCTCTGTCTCCAAACAGTGGCCTTCCTGTTCAATTGGATTGGGTTCTGCCTGTCATTCTGCCTGACCAACACCATCGCCGGCCGATACGGGGCCATCTGCGGCTTTGGCCTCTCTCTCATCAAGTGGATTCTCATCGTCAGGGTAAGTGCAGTATTGGGTTAAAGGGGCCTAATCAATGCATCTAAAATAACGTACATAGTTGATTTCAATATGGGACATACAGTCCACAACTTTAAAAGCAGCCCATACAAAGAGTTTCTACTTCAAACATCAATGTTACAAATGGTTTACTGTAAATTAACAAGCTGGCTAGCATTATCCTGCTTAAACCAGACTGAATGCTGTGCTCGTAATTGCGCCAGGTAGCCTAGCGGTTAAGAGCGTTGGGCCAGTAACCGAAAGGTCGCTGGTTCGAATTCCCGAGCAGACTAGGTGAAAAATCAGCCAATGTTCCCTTGAGCAAGGCACTTAACCCTAATTGCTCTTATAAGTCGTTCTGGATAAGAGCGTCTGCTAAATGTTAAAAAAACATGTAAAATGCTTCACTTGGCTATAGCATGTTAATGAGTTGAATGTTTACGAAATGAATTTCAAGTATATCACAGCATATCCCAGGCATGGCGTGTGCAGCAGGAAGCAGATGCTTGCTAAGGCTTTTTAGCCCTAGATGTAAGGAGGAGGAGGACAGTGTGCACTCTGTGCTCCGGGCATCATTCAAAGCCCTGTAGAATTTCCACATGAAGAAGCAACATACTGGGGGACATGGAGTTATTAACCCCGGGCTTTCATCATTGGTCTGGTGCACACAGCTACTTCCACTAGATGTTGTGCAATAACTAGGCTAGTAGTTTATTTATTTTTGGTCCTGGAAACCAGCCCATAGTCTCAATTAGGACACCCAACATTCTAGGAATTGAGGTTTGAGGAGGCCTAATCCTACCTCAAGCAAGTATTTCTCCCATCGTGATTGTGAAAATCAGTATGTGTTTACAGTAATTGATTGTCATTCAAAAGTATTGTCCTGATGGTAGGAAATGTTGTTGAATGTCCATTTCCTGTAAATTCCACTTTCCCACAGTTCTCAGACTACTTTACTGGATACTTCAATGGGCAGTACTGGCTCTGGTGGATTTTCCTGGTCCTCGGTAAGTTTACAGATCTGTATAGCAAATGCTGCATTCTTCAACTAGCCAATTGCTGAGGAATTAAACTGTACTAATATATCCACTTAGAATGTTGTTCACCACTGCCATCTGGTGGCTGAAATAATGTACTACTAATCTCCCCACAGTAATGTGAATCCTGGACCTTGGATGAATAGTGGTGAAGTGTTTTTTACTAATGATTTGGAATCCCTTCCTCAGGTCTCCTGCTTTTCTTCAGAGGATTCGTGAACTACCTGAAAGTGCGCAACATGTCTGAAAGCATGGCTGCCTCGCACAGAACACGCTTCTTCTTCCTGTACTAAGAGGTAAATTAAGACCTTAATACACAGTCACAGCATACTAATATGTATAGTAGATATTATCATAGAGACCTTGACATGCATATAAATTAAGTTATTGCTTAAGAAATAAAACTATATATTGTTGTTACCAATTTGTCTTTCTCTAAATCCGCTACCCGTAGTCTGCGAATTCTACAGCAGTAACGTTTTCATAATTTTTTCCCATTTCCTTTGCTCTAGGTGGTCGCACCAAACATTCCTCCTTAATGTGAAATTCCCTGAGGATTTGCGACCCTCTTCTCGAATGACCAGGACAAAAAACCCACCTTGAAAAGAGGTGAGGAAGTACCGCTGCGAAAGTCTGACGTCTTTCATTAAAAGCCAAAACAGCTGACTCATCTCTCTTTTCAGAAAGTCCGTACAGTACAGATTAACCCAGCTAAATATACCCTGTGTTTTAATATTTTCATATTTCCACTGACTTTGTTTGGCTCTTTTGATTTCAATTGCCTTCTTGATCTAACCCCTGTTCTGGTCCCATTCTGCTTAATATCCCAAGTCTTGTACATTGTATTCACCTTAACAGGGGCTAGTATAGTGTAGTGTAGTAGCTGGGTCTATCTGTTGTGGACCTTTTTTGAAAATTACACACAAGGAGATGGAAGAAAAAGGTATGCAGCCAAGAGGTCTTATGCAATTGTGTCCTTCCCTGAACTTAGATGTCTGCTTCTATGAGGATGATGACTTTTAAAGCTCTATCGGAGTATCAATATTAGAATTTGTATTTTATCCTTTGAGTTTAATCCCCATATTTAATTGTCTTTGGTAGAAAAATGTTATTTGATGAAATTCATGATTTTTATCCTGAAATGATTGAACTGTATCCTAGCTTATGCCAATTTATGATATTTGCACTTTTCAAGAACCTCTTTCTCCATCAGTTGTGAATTGCTTATTTGTCGTAGTGCGTAGACTGATCTCTTTGTCAATTCGTTTTGAACTGGAATTTGTATTTATCCCAAAAAAGGATATCTGCCTTTTGCACTTTTTTTTATTTTAAAGAATTACATTTTCATTGATTATTGTAATTAGCCTGAACTGTGACATTTTAAAGTATTGTCGCGTTTCTTTAATGCTTGAATGATGCCTTTCTCATGTCGTTTTTGTTACACAGAAGCCTCATCAGCAATATCAAAAAACATAACTTAAATGCATGATTAGTCTGGCCGAGTTGGTTAAAATAAATATTCAGCTAAAGCAACATTATTAATATTCTATATATATGTTTGTAAAACAATCAAACAATTTTTGTCAGAAATTATTCTTGGAACATCTCTGGTACTCAGAGATGATAATGCGTGCTTGTTAATTCTTTAACTCGAAGTCTTGCAAAATGCCATTAAAGTTCAAATTGCACCCTGTGACTGCCATATTAGAATTCATTTGATGTTGAATAGGCCTGTCGTGCTATTGGGAGCCCTGGAGGAGGTTGAATACCCTCTCTTATTTAGGTTTGTGTCTGAAAATGCTACTAGCCGTCCTTGTTTCCTCAATTCCTCTCAAAGCGCATTGGAGGACAGGATACAAGCTCCCTCCCTCCAACCTCTTCCTACAGTGAACTTTGAGAGGAATTGGGGCACAGCCTATGACATTGATTCTCTCTAAACCCTCAGAGGTTGTAGTTTGGTTGTCTGTATGTTTCGTTAGATAGCGTCCATTTTCCTCACTCTGGCATTTGTCCAACCAAATATGTTTAATTGAAATTACAGTATAAACCTGTTCCTGAAAAGCTCATTGTTTGCCGTACAGAGGCCTGCCTCTACTGAATGCATGTGGGTTTTATTTTTTCTTTCTCTGGCTGTCCCCAATCCAGCCTCTTTATAAACTGTTAATGAGTGACCCATTTACAGAACTCCCTTCCGGTTGGCAAATGTTCTCTTTTTATTCAGCACTTCTTCTCTCCCATTTACCAGGCCGGGATAGCTTAGGCCCTACTTCTCACAACCTCAATACTCCCCCACCTCCTCCCTCCCTCCATCCACCCTTTAACTAGACAGATTTGGAAGAGAGGCCAGGGCACAAAGTAAACTCTGTCAGGCACCGGCCCAGAGGGAACAGTGCTGACAATCGCTGTCGACAGCCTATCTGAGGTCTCGTTAGCCTCTAGCTACTTACGGCCAAACTAAGCGTGCGCCTGCCCTGCCGCTCCTACTGCTTCTACAGGCACCCCAGGCTACCCGCTTCCCGGCTCGATGTGGACGCTACCGGGGCTTTAAGTCAACAGACTCTCCTCACTCTGAAGGGTGATCAAGCTGAGCTCTTAGAATCAGTTGACTCAAAGATGACACCTCCCTCCAGGGGACAGTAGAGAGAGCGAGAGGATTTGAGTTTAAACTAAATAGTAGACGGTAGAAGGGTTGCTGTGTGTGTGCTTCCTGATGACTTTGGAATTCGGTGTGTATAGGTGTAAATTAACGGTGTGTGTGAATGGATGCATGATGTGTACTAGTGAGTTTGCATACATTCAATGTTGCTGATTTCTAGGGTTGTGCCTGCATACATGAGTGAGGATTTGTGAGTGTGTGTGTGTGTGTGTGTGTTTGCCTCTGTGATAGCATGCACGTATTAGCACACGCACAATAAGCATGCTGACAACGAAGGGATATGTAATCTCAGCAGCACAAGGCTGCTACAGCTTTCAAGTGGGCACGGAACATGCCAGTGTGGAAGGAAGAGTGGCTTGGCTCAGCTGTTGGTTTGGCAGGTACACTCGTCTCTTTACATCAGAGTAAGGTAACCACAAATGGAAGAGCCTTAGGCTCTCCAATGTGTGTGGAGGGTTTTGGAAGGATTTCCTAAATGCATGCCTGCCTGTCTTCAGTCAAAATGGGCTGTGGTTCTTAGTCATACAGACATGCTAGAATTCGCATGCATACTGATTACTTCAAATTGGGCTGTTGCGTTTCACTGTGTACACATTTAGCTAATTAGCACGAGATCAAGACATATTCCTTCTCACTGAATTAACTGAAGTCAAGTGATTCTCATAAAGAATTGCACTTTTTGTGGTAATTATCAAGCACATTTCCAACTGCAATCAAATCCAAAGGACTTACTTACTGTATGTCTCTGTGCGTTCGTACGTATGTGTGTGTTTGTGTGTGTATGAACGTGCATGCATGTACAGTATATTTGTCTCTAGTCTAGGTGAGTGTATATATAGCAATCCAGCCAGGTCTAAACCTACATAGGAACTCTGAGGTTATTTCACACATCTGTGGGCTTTGGAAAACCCACCACAGCCTGACCCCATGGTCATCTCTATACCTATAGAGGAATTCTACACCTGGCTGCAGAAACCAGTTCAAAGCCAGCCTATCCGACACTGCATGCCAAATTAGCAAAACCCCTGAGGTATCATGGCACAGTTTTCAGGTCCAGGGTTAGACAGGACAGGAATAAATATTCAACAACTTATATCTGGATGAGAAAAAGAGAGAGGATGCTGAGTTAAGGACAAGCACGTTATGGCTGATGTTCGGATAAGAGTTAGAGAGATAACTGATTCAAAACACTACGCCCATAACAGCTGATTTGTTTTAGTTGTTTCATTGAGGTATTGGAGGGCTGATCCTAGACCAGTCGTTAATGGCAGATTATAACCATAGCCAATATAAACACTCATAGAGGGGAAGCCAGGCCTCAGATCTTTTGTGGGGAGTGGTGGTGTGGCATTGGAGCTGGCAGGAGGTTGCTCACGCTCACTTCCCAAGCGCTCTCCACTTTGACAAGGTTAATCTGCTCTGACGATGAGCAGTTGTGCTTGGCTCGGCTCCTCCTAGATTCCTCCTAGATTCCTAACGATAACCGTAACATTACTCCTTCAGCCCAATAGGGAACCTGGAGAAGAAAGTAGAGGCGTTGGAGTGTTTTACGTTACTTCCTTGAGATGTGATCAAGGGATGCATCCTGTCAATGAGTTTTGGAGGGGTGTGTTGGTTTGCATCAAGGGAAAGGAATATGGACCAAATAAAGAAATTCTACGTGAGGACAGACATGGACTTGGTCCCAACAGATTTGTCTTGAAATGGGAAACATTCTAATCTGCATCCAATGATTTGTTCTAAAGAATTGTCAATATAGTCAAATCAATCAATTTTAGAGGAATAAAGCCTACAGTATAATATGCAAATATGCACCTATTCCTGTATTATGAACTGAAACATCTAAAAATTAAAAATACAATATGTTTCTTGCTTAATAAAACATAGAATACATGTTAAACAGATTTGTTAAAAAAACACTGATATTATGTGGCACTTCTAGCCCCACATAGAGGAGTTGTTCTGGCAGAGCTCCATCAGGAACAGGTTCTACATGAAGTGAATCAAACCAGCTGTTGCTGAGCCGTCGCCGTGGCAACTGCCACACAATATTTGTATTAGGACGTGCGTGAGACATACGATACAGACAGTTCTGCTCGCGCCAGCCCTAGAGTACACAGCGTTATGCACAGTTGTTACGCACAAGAAAAACATTGCCGGTTTTCTGTGCTTTTGATGATGAGCTTGTTTCAGTCAGTCGCAGTGGGTCATCTTGAGGACGGGTTCACAAAACAACCAAAGAGACGATTCCGGAACCCCAATGTAACTGTTCCTTTTCTGTTGTTTGTCTTTCACATCATTTCCCTCCTGTCTGTTGAGCCATCCATCCAGCAGCAGAGCGAGATATCAGCTCAACGTCTGCAAATATTGACATTCTTTGGAGGGTGCCACCTGGCCAACCTGTTGAGTAGTATTGGTCCCACTCACAGACCAGACCCTTTTAGCCACACCCCAAAGGGCAAGGCTTCCGACTGTAGAGTTTGAAGAATTGTAGGCACATAAAGAGAATATCATCCCTTTCAAACATATTTACACAAACAGATGTTGATCTAACGTGCATTCGATACCTCATTAAAGAGTGCCTTGATTGGATAAGTAAGCCCCACTATAACTTGCTGTATTTTAGATTACTAAACGGTGGCCACCATCATCCCCTTAGTGTTTTCCAAGGCCTGTAGACTACCCTTTCAAAGAGCACATTGCATAGTTATGGAGCTATTCAAGTTTTACCCATTTGAGAGCTCTGGCACATTGTCTGCATTTGATAATATTTCCTATTTGGCAATATAGTGATGCTTCATCCTGACCTGCCTATCTTGGCATCTTTCTCTTGAAGCACACCGTCCAAGACAATTTGTCCTCTGCATAATAAATGCTATTTTGCACTTAGCTAATAAAGTGTATGACTTCCTCGATTTTATGGGCTCCCATATTTCACAGATACACAGGAAAGCCATTTATGGTACTGCTTGTGTTGACTCACACCTCAACACAACTTACAACTGAGTGCTAAACCTGCCTTTTAAAAGGAATCTTGTTTAAAAAAAAAAAACTCTAAATTGATGGAAGGTGGGTTACAGGCTGAGGGATATCATTTTCCTTTCACTGAGGTTTAAAAGGAACACTGTTATTGCAGTTTGTCGTTTTTGCTTTAGCAACGGATTGAGGATCAGTTCTTCCTAACTCCTACTGCAACCTAACCTTAACCACAAACTCTTTATGGAAACAAAGTTGGCCCTGCACCAGGGCATCGCTATTGTAATCCTCCTTTGGGATTAAACAGTACCATGCTCAATTTCAACAAAATATAATGTAGTGAAACTAAAGTGTTCAATATAGATGGAAAATCCACAAGTCCAGCTGGTGTCAGGTGATGTTTGGAGTATGCTGCCTGTTTTAAATGGCACTGGCAAATCATCTACCATGGTGCGGCCACTTTGGCCTCAATGTTCCGTCTGGGCCACACAGTGGACTGCAGTGTTAGCCTGGCATGAAAGGCCTCAATCACCGCCTTTCACCCACAGCCTGGGGCCAGAGAGAGGGAGTGGGGGAAGAGTGAGATGGAGGGAGGGAGGAGAGCAGCAGAGAGAGAGAAAGTGGGAGAGGGGAGAGAGAGTGAAACCTGCTTTAACTCTTTCGTGTTTAGCGAGCAACCCCTCCATGTTTTCTCAGCAAACACATTCTCCCCCATGTTCTCTCCATGTCTGTACAACGGCAGGCTTTGAGTTGCATCACTTAAGGGCCCTATTAATAATTTGACAAGTTTTCTCAGAGATTGATTGCGGTAATGACTGGGGCCAGCGATTATGTGCGGCCAAAAGCTCCATAAACCAACTTAAGCTTCATTTCCACCACTCATTTTCCACTTATCAAACTGTTGAAGGGAAGCACGTCATGTCACCGTGATGGATAGGTGCCGTCTGTTTTTAGGCTAAACCCCAATACCTCCCCTTAGCCCTCCCCCTCCTTTTCGAGCGTCCCTGTGTGGGTGAGTGTCCCTCAAATGGAGCAACTAGTGGTAGGGAGAGATACATAACCCTAGAGAATGGGACATCACTACATCACTCGCGCACAGCAGAAGCCACCAAAGGATAGACTACCACGCAATTCTGCCGCCAGCACAATGCCTGTACTGCCGCCAGAAAAAGCTTTCCTTATATTTCTCATGCAACAAATATGTACTTGCCATATGAACATCAAATGAAAGGACAGCAAAACAACAATGTTCCGTAATGTACCCATCATTTGGCTGTGGTTCAAGGTGTGGTAGTACTGAAGCAGGACTTTCATTCTATAATAGCAGTTTAACATGTAACAGTGACATTTCCTTCACTCAGTGTTTTTCTGCAATTTCCTAGGGATGAATGATTAACCAGTGGAAGCCATAAAAGACACTGTGCTTAACTAATATTTATACAAAAATGTTTTAAGGTCCATACACAGATCTGCTACATAGCTACAGGCATACAGCTGTTTTCATCCTCCACTGCACAATAAGCAAGAAAAGAGTTAGCTGCCGTTACTTCAGCTGGACTGGATGACAAATAGCTTCAATCTCTAACGTTAACGTTACTACAATAAAGAACAATGACAAGTGATTGACTTAGATCTTTTTTTTTTTATGAACAGCAAGCTTACAAAATTGTTTATTCAATTTGCGGTAAATGCTTTAGCTAGATTCTTTACATCCAATGGGTTTCACAAGATGACAGCCTGGTTTGTTGGTTTGCTCAGGAGTCCCTCAAACATTAAACAACACAAATTACAATTCATACAAATGTCAAACACCCATATAGCAAGCTAAATATATAGCTAGCTGGCTAATGTTAGCTAGTCAGGTAGCTTGTTTTTATATGCATAATCGTTTGTCTCTACATTAACTAACATATTCCTCTCAACTGTCATTTTTACTTACATTTGCTTCCATCCTAGTATTTTTCACAGCCATCTTTTCTGAAGCAACTCTCCAGCCTTGGGTCGCAGAGCTTCATGGGAGTTTTGGGAACCGCTCGATACGAAGTCTGCATTTCGATTCACTTCGTTTGAAGGGCCAACTAGAGGGCTGAAAAGGCACTACGCCTCACTCAAGTTGAATTGGTGTATCACTCCGACTCTATGGGGCTCACGGGATCACACAAAACAGAGGGGAGGCCTAAGGGGGAGGGATTGAGATAGAATGCCAAGAGCGTGCAAAGCTGCCATCAAGGCAAAGGGTGGCTATTTGAAGAATCTCAAATATAAAATCAACTTTGATTTGTTTAACACTTTTTTGGTTACTACATGATTCCATATGTGTTGTTTCATAGTTTTGATGTCTTCACTATTATTCTACAATGTAGAAAATAGTAAAAAATAAAGAAAAACCCTTGAATGAGTAGGTGTGTCCAAACTTTTGACTGGTAGTGTACATCATGCATTACTGCTCCATATACGCCCCTGTGGAAGAGTATGGCTCCTGTCCTCCCAGCAGATGTTGGTTAATTGGCCGAGCCAGCAGGCGCACAATGCAGTGAGTGTCCCCACGGTACAGGGTCTTGGCGATAAGAACCACCTGCTTGTCTTGCTCCAGTCTCTCCACTAAGGTCAGCTGCACTAGGATGGTGTCCAGCCCATAGGCAGCTATAGAAAATACTACTTTTTTGTTTGTTTCAACATCATATTCATGCATAAAATACCTAATACTGAAGAGAAGGCATTGTAATTTTGAATTAAAAATTGTTTGACCAGATACAATGCTATTTCTCTGTAAACAAATTAACAACAGACTTTCAAGATGCTTATAGAGAGGGGCACTCAACATGTACTGCACTGACACAAATGACAGTTTTTTGGTTGAAAGAAATTGATAATAAAAAGATTGTGGGAGCTGTACTGTTAGATTTCAGTGCAGCCTTTGATGTTATTGACCATAACCTGTTGTTGAAAAAATTTATGTGTTATGGCTTTTCAACCTCTGCCATATCGTGAATTCAGAGCTATCTATCTAATAGAACACAGAGGGTTTTCTTTCATGGAAGATTCTCTAAGGTTAAACATGTAAAGTGTGGTGTACCGCAGGGCAGCTCTCTTGGCCCTCTACTCTTTTCTATTGTTTACAAATGACCTGCCACAAAGCCTGTGTGCTTAAACAAAGCCTGTGTGCTTATGTATACTGATGATTCATCCTTATATGCGTCAGCAACCACAGCAGGTAAAATCACTACAACCCTAAACAGAGAGTAGCAGTCAGTTTTAGAATGGGGGGCTAGTAATAAACTAGTCCTGAACATCTTTAAAACTAAGATAATTGTATTTGGTACAAATCATTCCAAGTTTAGACCTCAGCTGAATCTGATAATGAATAATGTGGCTGTTGAGCAACTTTAAGGAGACTAAATTACTTGGCGTTACCTTGGATTGTAAATTGCCATGGTCAAAATATATTGATTCAATGGTTGTGAAAATGGGGAGAGGTCTATCCGTGATAAAGAGATGCTCTGCTTTTTTGACACCACACTCCATAAAGCAAGTCCTGTGGGGCTCTAGTTTTATCTTATCTTGATAATTGCCCAGTCATATGGTCAGGTGCTGCAAAGAATGACCTAGAAAAACTGCAGCTGGCCCAGAACAGAGCGGCACGTCTTGATTTTCACTGTAATCAGAGGGCTAAAATAAATACTATGCATGCCAGTTTCTCTTGGCTAAAAGTAGAGGAGAGACTGACTGCATCACTTATTGTTTTATAAGAAACAATTTGTTGAAAATTCCAAATTGTTTGCGTAGTCAACATACACACAGCACTGACACACACACACTTATGGCACCAGGAGTCTTTTCACAGTCCCCAAATCCAGAGCAAATTCAAGAAAATGTACAGTATTATATAGAGCCATGATTGCATGGAACTCCCTTCCATCAAATATTGTTTAAGTGAACAGCAAACCTGGTTTAAAATAACAGATAAAGCAGCACCTCGCCTATCCCGTATTTGACCTAGATATTGTGTGTATGCACTGATATGTAGGCTATGTGTGATGTTTTAAATGTATGCCGTTTTGTCCTTGAGCTGTTCTTGTCTATTAATGTTCTGTATTAGTTCATGTTTCATGTTTTATGTGGACCACAGGAAGAGTAGCTGCTGCTATGGCAACAGCTAATGGGGATCAGTGGTGGAAAACGTACCCAATTGTCATACTTGAGTAAAAGTAAAGATACCTTAATAAAAAATGACTAATGTAAAAGTGAAAGTCACCCAGTAAAATAATACTTGAGTAAATGTCTAAAAGTATTTGGTTTGAAATATACTTAAGTATCAAAAGTAAATGTAATTGCTAAAATATACTTAAGTATCAAAAGTAAAAGTAAAAGTATAAATCATTTCAACTATATACACTGCTCAAAAAAATAAAGGGAACACTAAAATAACACATCCTAGATCTGAATGAATGAAATAATCTTATTAAATACTTTTTTCTTTACATAGTTGAATGTGCTGACAACAAAATCACACAAAAATTATCAATGGAAATCAAATTTATCAACCCATGGAGGTCTGGATTTGGAGTCACCCTCAAAATTAAAGTGGAAAACCACACTACAGGCTGATCCAACTTTGATGTAATGTCCTTAAAACAAGTCAAAATGAGGCTCAGTAGTGTGTGGCCTCCACGTGCCTGTATGACCTCCCTACAACGCCTGGGCATGCTCCTGATGAGGTGGCGGATGGTCTCCTGAGGGATCTCCTCCCAGACCTGAACTAAAGCATCTGCCAACTCCTGGACAGTCTGTGGTGCAACGTGGCGTTGGTGGATGGAGCGAGACATGATGTCCCAGATGTGCTCAATTGGATTCAGGTCTGGGGAACGGGCGGTCCATAGCATCAATGCCTTCCTCTTGCAGGAACTGCTGACACACTCCAGCCACATGAGGTCTAGCATTGTCTTGCATTAGGAGGAACCCAGGGCCAACCGCACCAGCATATGGTCTCACAAGGGGTCTGAGGATCTCATCTCGGTACCTAATGGCAGTCAGGATACCTCTGGCGAGCACATGGAGGGCTGTGCGGCCCCCCAAAGAAATGCCACCCCACACTATGACTGACCCACCGCCAAACCGGTCATGCTGGAGGATGTTGCAGGCAGCAGAACGTTCTCCACGGCATCTCCAGACTCTGTCACGTCTGTCACATGTGCTCAGTGTGAACCTGCTTTCATCTGTGAAGAGCACAGGGCGCCAGTGGCGAATTTGCCAATCTTGGTGTTCTCTGGCAAATGCCAAATGTCCTGCACGGTGTTGGGCTGTAAGCACAACCCCCACCTGTGGACGTCGGGCACTCATACCACCCTCATGGAGTCTGTTTCTGACCATTTGAGCAGACATGCACATTTGTGGCCTGCTGGAGGTAATTTTGCAGGGCTCTGGCAGTGCTCCTCCTGCTCCTCCTTGCACAAAGGCGGAGGTAGCGGTCCTGCTGCTGGGTTGTTGCCCTCCTACGGCCTCCTCCACGTCTCCTGATGTACTGGCCTGTCTCCTGGTAGCGCCTCCATGCTCTGGACACTACGCTGACAGACACAGCAAACCTTCTTGCCACAGCTCGCATTGATGTGCCATCCTGGATGAGCTGCACTACCTGAGCCACTTGTGTGGGTTGTAGACTCCGTCTCATGCTACCACTAGAGTGAAAGCACCGCCAGCATTCAAAAGTGACCAAAACATCAGCCAGGAAGCATAGGAACTAAGAAGTGGTCTGTGGTCACCACCTGCAAAACCAGTCCTTTATTGGGGGTGTCTTGCTAATTGCCTATAATTTCCACCTGTTGTCTATTCCATTTGCACAACAGCATGTGAAATATATTGTCAATCAGTGTTGCTTCCTAAGTGGACAGTTTGATTTCACAGAAGTGTGATTGACTTGGAGTTACATTGTGTTGTTTAAGTGTTCCCTTTATTTTTTTGAGCAGTGTATATTAAGCAAACCAGATGGCATCATTTTCTTGTTTATTTTAATTTACGGATAGCCAGGGGCATGCTCCAACACTTAGACATAATTTACAAACGAAGCATGTGTTTAGTGAGTCTGTCAGATCAGAGGCAGTAGGGATGACCAGGGAGGTTCTCTTGATAAGTGTGTGAATTTGATCATTTTCCTGTCCTGCTAAGCATTCAAAATGTAACAAGTACTTTTGCGTGTTAGGAAAGATGTATGGAGTAATAAGTACATAATCTTCTTTAGGAATGTAGTGAAGTAAAAGTAAAACTTGTCAAAAATATAAATAGTAAAGTAAAGTACAGATACCCCCCAAAAAACTACTTAAGTAGAACTGATGGGGATCCTAATGAAATACCAAATACCCCCAAAGTTATTGACAGAAATCAGCAAAATCCGTATCAGTTCAATCCATAATGAATTCTGAAAAGTATTCTCGCCAGGCTCCAAAAGGCCTTCTCGCTTCCTGCACCACTGGCACTCCATTATCCAATACTGACCCCCCTTACCCAATCCTCCCCTATCCTCCACTGGTCCCCCCCCCATCCCTCCATTCCTCCTCGTCTACTGTGTCTCATTATGAGGGCCTGTGGCCAGCAGGGTAGACGTCAGAGCTCTGCTGACACTTAAACAGCCCAGTCAGAGATTTGGCAGCAGGGCTGCATCAGGCAGCAGGGCTGCGGGGTTGCATCAGGAAATCACTAGCACATACACATGCATACACATGCACATTTACACGGATGCAAGCGCAAACAAGCACTCATCCAGACACAAACATGCATGCATGTACATACATATACGCACACACACACCAAGAGATACATTGACTTCAGAAAGTATTCACTTGACTTTTTCCACATTTTCTTGTGTTACAGCCTGAATTTTAAATCGATTAAATTGAGATGTTTTGGCCTACACACAAAACCCTATAATGTCAAAGTGGAATTGTTTTTCAAAATGTTTACAAATTAATAAAAAAATGAAAAGACTTAAGTATTCAATAAGTCAATAAGTATTCAACCCTTTGTTATGGCAAGCCTAAATAAGTTCAGGAGTAAAAATGTGCTTAACAAGTCACAAAACAGGTTGCATGGACTCACTCTGTGTGCAATAATAGTGTTTAACATGATTTTTGAATGACTATATCATCTCTGTACCCCACACATACAATTATCTGTAAGGTCCCTCAGTAGAGCAGTGAATTTCAAACACAGATTCAACCACAAAGAACAGCGAGGTTTTCCAATGCTTCGCAAGAAGGGCACCTATTGGAAGATGGGTAAAAATAAATAAAAGTAGACATTGAATGTCCGTTTGAGCATGGTGCAGTTATTAATTACACTTTGGAGGGTGTATCGATACACCCAGTCACTACAAAGATACAGGCGTCCTTCCTAACTCAGAGGAGAGGAAGGAAACCGCTCGGATTTCACCATGAGGCCAATGGTGACTTTAAAACAGTTACAGAGTTGAATGGCTGTAATAGGAGAAAACTGATGGATCAACAACATTGTAGTTACTCCACAATACTAACCTAAATGACAGTGAAATAAAGGAAGCCTGTACAGAATGAAAATATTCTAAAACATGCATCCTGTTTGCAACAAGTCACCAGTGGTGGAAAAAGTACCCAACTGTCATACTTGAGTAAAAGTAAAGATACCTTAATAGAAAATGAATCAAGTAAAGGTAAAAGTCACCCAGTAAAAAGTACTTAAGTAAAAGTCTAAAAGTATTTGGTTTAAAATATACTGAAGTATCAAAATTAAATGTAATTGCTAAAATATACTTAAGTATCAAAAGTTAAAGTATAAATCATTTCAAATTCCTTATATTAAGCAAACCAGATGGCACCATTTTCTTGTTTTAAAAATGTATGGAAAGCCAGGTGCACACTCCAACATTCAGACATTATTTACAAACGAAGCATGTGTGTTTAGTGAGTCCACCAGATCAGAGGCAGTAGGGATGACCAGGGATGTTCTGTTGATAAGTGTGTGAATTTGACTATTTTCCTGTCCTGCTAAAAGAGTACTATTGGGTGTTAAGGAAAATGTATGGAGTAAAAAGTACATTATTTCCTTTAGGAATGTAATGAAGTAAGAGTAAAAGTGTAAAAAATATAAATAGTAAAGTAGTACTTTAAAGTATTTTTACTTAAGTACTTTACACCACTGCAAGGCACTAAAGTAATACTGCAAAAAATTTTGCAAAGCAATTCACTTTTTGTCCTGAATACAAAGTGTTATGTTTGGGGAAAATCCAATACAACACATTACTGAGTACCACTCTCCATATTTTCAGGCATAATGGTGGCTGCATCATGTTATGGGTATGGTTGTAATCGTTAAGGACTGGGGAGTTTTTCAGGACAAAAATAAATGGAATGGAGCTAAGCACAGGCAGAATCATAGAGGAAAACCTGCTTCAGTCTGCTTTCCACCAGACACTAGGAGATTAATTCAACTTTCAGCAGGACAATAACCTAAAACACAAGGCCAAATATACACTGGAGTAGCTTACCAAGAAGACTGTGACTGTGGCCGAGTTACAGTTTTGACTTAAATCTACTTGAAAATCTATGGCAAGACCTGAAAATGGTTGTCTAGCAATGATTGACAACCAATTTGAAATAGCTTGAATAATTTTGAAAATAAATTGGCAAATATTGTACAATCCAGGTGTAGAAAGCTCTTAGAGATTTACCCAGAAATAATCACAGCTGTAATTGCTGCCAAAGGTGATTCTAACATGTATTGACTCAGAGGTGTGAATATGTATGTAAATGAGATATTTCTGTATTTCATTTTCAATACTTTTGCAAAAATGTCTAAAAACATGTTTCACTTTGTCATTATGGGGTATTGTGTGTATTTTTAAATACCTTTTGAATTCAGGCTGTAACACAACAAAATGTGGAATAAATCAAGGGGTATGAATACTTTCTGAAGGCACTATACTTCCAACTCAGTGTGAAAGAGACCCATTTCATATTTTACATGTTTATGAAAATGAAAACAGAACAACAATGGTGTGGGGCCATGTTGTCAGGCTCCTAATAGACCAAGGGGATAAAAACAATAAACAGGAAGTAGAGACAGACGGGATCTCCTGGTTGGCCTTTCACTGAACCTTTGACCTCTTGTGACCTCTTGTGTACCTGGGTACACGATAAGAGAAGGTAAAAGGATAGCACAATCTATTTGACCATAATGACAGAAGCATTTATTTTACTATACTTTCCGAATAGAATTAACAAAAGTGTTCAGCATCAGGTTCCTATCTGTCATTTAAACACCAAAACACATTACAACACACAACAATCTGAAGTTTGACAACTATTTCTGATAATAAATCAATTTCATACAGCCCAAGGGATACGCAAACAAGGAGAAATTCTCCTGAGGGGGATTGAGGATAAATCATAGGCCTGTAACCTGGGTTTTCAACAAGTCAAATCTACACTGAGAATTCCAGCCAAATGGCAAAATGGCCGATCGTGCTAGGAAACAAAAGGGCAAATATTGAAAGGGGTTAACCCTTCAAAACATCTTCACGCAACACAGGGATAAAAAGTGGTGGAAAATACAACTTGGCACCCCCAACAATAGTTATGCCAGTTATGATTACTTTTTGGCCAAGAGTGCCATGTTTGATAAGAAACAGAGGACGTAATGCACAAGTCTGTGTACTCTCTGAGAAAAAAATAAGTACAATATTCGCTTCATTCTGAACATTCCTCTCATCAAAAGATCTGCTTTTGACCCTTATACATATATAGTAAACAATCACAACGTCACACACAAGAAATGCAAGAAGGGAACCCTACATTACTCTCAAGACTGCTTCAAAAAGGAAACTCATAACCTACATTTTCCTCCAAATAATAACATTTTACACTTGTTTCAGTCCGTTTTAGCTACTATTTTGATAGTGCTCTCTCAAAACCAAACAGCGTCCCCCATGTGTATTGGCAGTTCTACCAGAGAGTATCTAGTTTGATTTACACTATCAGAAATACAGTTTCACAATGCTGACACGTGGAGTGAGTCTAACTGGATCAGGGGCGTATTGTTCTCCGAGCCATGGCAGGGAATAGGCTCCATTCCAGACCTGTATTCAAATACCATTTGAAATCATTTCATATTCTTTATCTGTGCTTGATTGAGCTTGCCTGGCTTAATGGACCAATAGAATAGTCCCATAACTGGATACCTCAGTCCATCATTCCCTCCAGGCAGGCAAGAGCAAATGCTCAAAAGATTTCAAATAGTATTTGAACCCAGGTCTGCTCCATTCTAATTAGTACCACGCTACAGGAACCAAACGAGTCAGCCCAGAGCAGAGCAGGAGATAAGCTTGTTGCATGCTAGTCTCCTCAGAATCACAGGAGTGATGGCCCTGTGCCTGGAGAAGGGTCAGAGGTTACTCTCATTACTTTATAACATGTTTGTGGTTGAACTTGGAGAGACATGCTACAGCCATACATTTCAGAATGTCATACCATTGATCAGAAGTGGGCTACATTGGCTACCTGGACTCATTAACACATGGCTAGTTCAGGGTTATAATAACTGACTATATATTTGCCTTTGGCATTGACAGCCAGTGTTTCAGATTAAATCTGCTATAACAAGGGAATCATTGGGTACAGAGTGATAACATCGCTGGAAAATTGAATTTGTATTATGCAAACACCAGGCATGCAAACATGTTCTTGGGTTAGTGGTGATGACGACATTCATGCAAAATGTTAGAACAAGATAAGTATTGAGACATTAGCTGTTATTATTTATTATGCTACTTTCCTTTTAGACCTATAAACCCAAATCTAATATGCATACACACATGCCTGCTCGCACATACACACTCACACACACACACACACACACACACACACACACACACACACACACACAGAGAGGGAGAGAGGGTGAAAGAGAGAGAGCGAGAGAGCGAGATAGATAGAGAGAGATGCCAGCATGGGACACAAAGCCTGGATTGTTCTGACTGTCTGTCCATGTTAACAATGTGCCATTCTGTCCCTCAGCAGAACTTAATTTATTCCAACTCCATGCCCTGACCTGCAATCCCCCTTCCCCTCCTCTCCTCCTCCTCCCCATCCGCTTCTCTGCCACATCCAACTCTTCTATATCTTTATCTCTCATACGGTCCTCCTCTAATCTCCTTCCTTCATCCCTTTTTCCCCATCCAACTCAACTCTTTCCACTTTTCCTATTCTTTCCTCCGCCTTCTCTCCTCTCCTCTCCATCCTCCCTCCCCTGTGCCTCTTCCGGCTCATCCATGCTTAATTTCCCCAGTCCTCCATATCCCAAACAGTGCCCCTGGCCCCGGCCCCAGTTAGGATCCCCTCTGCTCTGCTCGGACAGAGCTTGGCTGTGTTCCCTCTTCCTGCTCCTTGCATCCGAAAGAGAGAGAGGAGAAGGAGAGGAGAGCGTGGGTAGAGAGAGAGAGAGAGAGAGAGAGAGAGAGAGAGAGAGAGAGAGAGCATAAAAAGAGAGAGAGAGAGAGAGAGAGAGAGCATAAAAAGAGAGAGAGAATAAAAAGAGAGAGAGAAAATAGAGAGAGGAAAGGTGGGGGGCCCATGAAATGGGGAAGGGGTCATGGTTGGGGGTTTGGGGGGAGAGAAGGGATGGGGGTGTCAGGGGGTTGCAAAAGAAGAACAGAGGCTGCTTTGTCGATAGCAACGGCAAACTTTCTGGAAGCACTTTCAATAATTTGCTCTCTCCTCCATACCCCAAACTCTAGTGCATTAATGTGATCAGTATCAAGCCTATTCGCCGGCAGATTTTATTTTGCCCATACCCACCCCTTAAGTGAATAGAGAGCTAACTAATATTCCAGGCATGTACGAGTATCACCCCATACTTTGCACCCTTTCCAAGAAACACGGCTAGGACTTTTTGAATCGGAGATGCGGGACCAGAAAGCTTGGCACCAGTGGAGTTGATTCTTAATAAGTAACTTCCTATTCTGGGAGCAGTGGCTTAGAGTAGCCAAAGTAAAGGTAAATCTGATAGTGCTGTATTTCACAGTGTAACATTATCTGATGAACTATAGAATAAGCTCTGATAACATCCTCCATAAATGGTTACAGAGGTTACTTGAAGGTATTGCAGGTAGCTTCAGGTACTGTAGTTTGGTGAGAGTGTAGACCAGGGGTCGGCACCAGGCAGGCGGCAGGACAAAATCGGCCGGCAAGTGTTTTTTAGTAAAGAATACAATAAAACAATAATTGTATAAAATCACCAGGAATTCAGCAAAACAAAAAGTTTAATTTAGGAAATCTGTTCCCAAGTATTCGCACAAATAAAAAAAAAGAGACGTGATCATGTCTCAATGTAATCAAGGTATGAAATGATTATTTTGAAATACTCTTTTTGGGCTTATTTGTGGTCAATTTGCATTGTTACCATCCGCTCCGACAATAATCGTCCCGTGACTGAATCTAGTTGCCTACCCCTGGTGTAGCCTTTCCCATAATAGCTAAGCTAGGTACATACATTATGCTCTTAGCCCTAAAGAAAAAGGTCCATTGTATTTTTCTCTTGCTCATAATTGGCTTAGAAGTAATCATCAGTTGGCAGTTGGCATGGGCCAAAAGATACCATGGAACATCTTCAATGCCCACTTGAGCCAAATTAAGTGAAGATCTAACTGGGATTGTATTGAGCACATGGCGGGCCAATGCACTGGCCTCTAATGTCAGTCTCTGTATTGTAACTGTCACCCCAACCCCCACCGTGACTAGCGCCGCCCAACACCAGCCCATCGGACCAACACTTGGCAGGAATACAGCTTGGCAGCACCCAGGCTTATCTCTTTCTCTTTCTTTCTTTCTTTCTTTCTTTCTTTCTTTCTTTCTTTCTTTCTTTCTTTCTTTCTTTCTTTCTTTCTTTCTTTCTTTCTTTCTTTCTTTCTTTCTTTCTTTCTTTCTTTCTCTCTCTCTTTCTTTCTTTCTTTCTCCCCTTCTTTCTCTCTCTCTCTCTTCTCTCTCTCTCTCTCTCTCTCTCCCCCCTTCTCTCTCTCTCTCTCTCTCTCTCTCTCTCTCTCTCTCTCTCTCTCTCTCTCTCTCTCTCTCTCTCTCTCTCTCTCTCTCTCTCTCTCTCTCTCTCTCTCTCTCTCTCTCTCTCTCTCTCTCTCTCTCTCTCTCTCTCTCTCTCTCTCTCTCTCTCTCTCTCTCTCTCTCTCTCTCTCTCTCTCTCTCTCTCTCTCTCTCTCCATAGCACATTAACAATCCATGTCATTGTTAGTGTAGTCTCACTGTCTGGATTGTTCTAGAATCTGGTGTATCCCCATTTTGAGTCTGCCATTTTGGAACATGAGAGAATGCCTGGTGGGACAGTAAGAAAAACACAAGGTCTTCGTTTTGGACCTACACTATGTTTTTGTTTCTCCGGCTTGGGACTATATGGCCAATGGTTACTCAACAATCTGTTGGTTCTTGTCTAGGCTACACAGTGGGGTTCAGGACTTTAAGTACCACATACAAATCTATGGGGACTACAGCTCCACCAGCCAATGTATTTGGATAAATATAGTTGTGCAACCAGCTAGTAGTCTATCTCAACTTGTACATGGACGTGTGACATGGGAAATAAAACATGGCTTCCTGGGGCCCCTTTCTGTATTACAATGAGACGTTCACCTCAAGTTTCTTACAGAGCAGACACCTATAATGACTTTCTGTGAAAACATCACTGGCCTCAACAGGAAAGGGAAGTGTTAAAACCGCAGGGAGTGGGCGGCGTCGGTAGATAATTGGTTACAGTTTTCATATAACTGTTTTTAAATGCCTGTACACTAAACAGCAGCCTAAAACTGGAACAGACTAGAATCGATGAGACCTGGTAGTAAGATGGTACCATTTGTGATTGAACTTAAGTTGATTTGGGTAATGTGCAAATTTAGATTAATGTTTTGCTACAGATGCCCATCAAGTTTGGTTTTGTTTGTGTCCTACCATGTCAATCTGTTTTAAACTACAATTTGCAATGGTAGACAGAAGTGTTCACTGGAAACTATTTCCCCCAAACATGAGACTACGGCCTAAAACCTGAAATGGCATCATCACTTTCCTCTAGAACAGGATCTCATTCTTTGTCTCTCCACCCAAGTAGCTGAAGAAATATTTATCCTATGAGAAGTAATTAAGCACAAGAGTACCTATGAGATTTTTTCCCCTCCCTCCCTCCTTCCCTCCCTCTCTTTCCTCCCTCCTTCTCACTGTAATTTTCTCTTAAGCCCCTATTCATCGTGGCTCTGCCTGGATGTCACAGCCAAGGTCCGGGCTACTGATTCAGTCAGGCCGACGAGGGCCGCCCTCCAAAACCAGCAGGGCCACGGCTCGGAGGGCGCGAGACGTTATTTATGAAGCCCTTTTCCCTTTTCCTCCCCGTCTACCGAATCACATGTCGCCGGGCTCGCTTGCGGGCGGAGAGAGAGGATCAGGGCCTCTGGTGGGGGTGGTGGGGCGGTTTCTAAGGAACCCTTTCTTCTGGGTCACAGAGCCCAGGTGACCACAGGAAGTTGTTGAGAGGTTTTCCAGCGTAGGCGCACGGGGCCGTCTCACCACAGGAACTTCCTCCTTGGGCTTACGGGGGTGTTTCAACAGCAGCAGTAGCTGCAGGCCTCCTGTATGTTATGTATAACTTCTAGTGTGAGAGGAATACGTGTCAGCATGTATTAGGTGGAGAGAAAATCGAGGTGAAAAATACATTCTGTAAGTGGATATGTAAGTCGGTCAAGCTATGAGAAGCTATTGAATTTCATGGATGATGTATGATTGCAGTGCATGTTCTGAAGGATTAGATACATCTATGATTAAATATTCTATTATCCTGAGGTTTTGTAATTCCCTTTTACATACAAACCATTATTGTAACATTAGTCCAGCTTTATAAATGTTTTAAGTATACAAAATCTATACAAGATGTCCCCCCAAGTATGTGAGTCCAACCTATAGCTGCACCACTCTATAGGAATCTATAGGCAATCTAATGTATGTGCAATCAAGGAGACAGGCGTGCATATTTTGAATGGTATCTTAATTTGGTTGTAAATGGGAATACTTACACGTAATCAACCCTAGTGCTGGACTGTGTGTTCTGTATTAATCAAGCAGAAATTCCAAGCTGAAGGAATTCTGTTTGGCTTGGCTCCACTCCAGCAGTGCAATTCCTTGGCCCTCTCATTGGAATTACATTTTAAGTGTGCGGCTTATTTGACAAAGATCGGTACAGTGCACACCCCATTAATACAATGATAATGTTACATTTCAAGATGGGTGTTTCTCTACACGGCTATCTTTTTTGTGGAAAAATAAACAGCAAAAATCTACCTCTCCGATAGCCTTTCCTCACAATAAGCCCTTTGTTCAAGTGAAATATTGCACCTGTTTTCATTCCACAGACGCTACCTTTGGCAGAAAGAGGGCTTCCTTTCTCCCTGCTCTCGTGTCACTGCTTATTTTGAGTTGGGAGGAATCCCAGGCACGCTGACAATCTCTCCTTGCCATTGACAAATGTCTTTCTTCGGGGCCGTGCGTGAGCAAACCTCACCTTGGCTGCCATCAGCGGCTTGTCGAAGCGTTGCACCTGCGCCACGGAAACCCGACACCATACCTTGCTGCACCCCATAGTTGGGTGACAGGCTCAAGAGATCAATTTCCGCCCGTCAGGAGAGACTCATGGGCCGGGTGGCTGTTCTAACATGGCTGAAGCTCAGGGGGCTTTCAGGCTATCAGGAAGGTTTCAGGGGAAACAGTGAGAGAGGACATTTATGGTTATTTAACACCATGATAATTTATGGATTCATGACTTAATGCTTCAGATAATTATATTGATTCACCATATGCAAGGAAATAATTGGCATTCTGTCTAAGTTCATTGGAGTTTTCTACCAATTATTCAATAAAGTATCAATACTAAAGTGTAACAACAGCCAATTCTCATAAACATCAAGTGTTTGATCAAATTGTATTTCCTGTTTTCGTTTGCAGCAGCAAATTTCAGCCAGAACATCTTTGCTGACAAACATTATGAATAAGCCAGAGCCTGTTATCTAATAGCAAGCTGTTTCTAATGAGATAGAATTGTACATGGTTTCATCACATCTGTTCACACATCAGGTTTCTCCCTTTGGTTAGCTCCATGCGTCCATCTGAGGAGAATGTGCTGCACAGCTGTTTCAGTTTTATGTCTCACCAAGCACATCACACCAACAAAAAACACCTTATTACTGAGAGGGGATGAGGGGAAAGAATACCATTTATTCAAGGAGATTAACCCCTGCAACATCAACAAACTCTATGTGAACTTCCCCAAGACACATTCTATGCTAACACTGAATTTAGGTACTATTAAAACTCATCTGCCCATCGACTATAGTAGGCCGCATTGATGTCCTAAAATGGTCACCGTACACATGGCCAGTTTGTCAAGCTAAAACATATCACAATCTGCCACAGAGAAGAAAATACATAGCAACATAAGTGGAACTTATTTTCTGTCCTGGCTAACCAGCACCACTAAAAATAAATCCAAAAAGGAAGGTTTTCATGTGCTCCAGAGATATTGGGACCAGCTTGAGTTTCAACACCATCCGGGCCAGCTTGAGGGCAGACCTCCGTGGTGACTGGGGGAATCGCAAGAGTCAGCCACAAATCCTTTCGGAAATTGCTGGTTTGATAAAATAACATGACAGGAAACCACTCAAGATGTCATCGTCTTTTGGTGTGCTCGTGTGGGTTCTTGTCCATTTGCATCATGGGCCTAGCTGGTAACCGGACACGCATGGACTGTATCTTGGACATCATGTGGTTTTGGTTACTGGTACATTCTATAGCATAATGTACTGGAGGTAGTTCAGTGAAGAGTTGCATTAGCTACCAAGGTTTCGGCCTAGAGGGCTAAAGTGTCAGACACACATAGGATGTGCTCTTCTGGCATGTAGAAGACCCGAGATTGAATCCCATCAGTCGCAAGTACATTATGGATTTTCAGAATACTTTGCAGAATGGGTTAGGGAAATATTATTTCCTCTTTTTTTTTTTTTAGAGTGTAGTATCCCCTTTTTAGCTTATTGATCTCATTAGTTAGACTCAAATGCTATTTCATTCAGAGCTATATAAATAAGCACTACTAGCAATCCATGTCTCTCCACTATCTCCACTAAATAGCTGTTGCCACTTTTCTGGGTGGTTGCTGCTTAGGCTACATCATAGAAAGGGCTTGTGCCAGTTACATCACTGGGTGTTTGGTTTGCAAATTCCCTTCGTATCTCACTGCTGGAATTTGAATATGTAAGCTAGGTCTGAAAGGATCCATTGAAGCGTGAGGTTTATGACACCATTGAGCTGAATGATCCCCCTTTTCTTTTGACGAAGAAACACAAGCCCAAATCATAAGCGTGATCACGAACACCCAAAATGACTTTTCATAACTGTAACACTATTTGCATAGATTTAAATTAGCTGTCATACCTCTGGCTGTTTGTTCCCCTTGGAAACAAGAACAAAAACACATTGATTTAAAAAAGTTCCACAACACATTTTGCGGCCAGGTCCCACAAGTTTAGTTCCTGGGACAAGATATGCTGATGGAGAGCTAATACAATGATAGTACTGCACCTTTCTTAATTCCAATTGCTTTCATGTTTTGACCCCATGCAAATGTAACTGTGCACAAAAATCTGCATTTGGATGGATCAAGACCATTAGCAACGGTCACATTTATACAGTGCATTCGGAAAGTATTCAGACCCCTTGATTTTTCCACATTTTGTTACAGCCTTAGTCTAAAATGGATTAAATAAACATTTTTCCTCATGAATCTACACACAATACCCCATAATGACAAAGCGAACACAGGTTTGTAGAAATGTTGGCACATAATTAAAATAAAAAAACTGAAATATTTATTTACATAAGTATTACGACCCTTTGCTATGAGACTCGAAATTGAGCTCAGGTGCATCCTGTTTCCATTGATCATGTTTGAGATGTTTCTACAACTTGATTGGAGTCCACCTGTGGAAAATTCAATTGATTGGACATTATTTGGAAAGGCACACATCTGTCTATATAAAGTCCCACAGTTGACAGTGCATGTCAGAGCAAAAACCAAGCCATGAAGTCGAAGGAATTGTCCGTAGAGCTCCGAGACAGGATTGTGTCGAGGCACAGATCTGGGGAAGGGTATAAACAAATGTCTGCAGTATTGAAGGTCCCCAACAACACAGTGGCCTCCATCATTCTTTGTCTCCCCAATTTCAATCTTGTCTCATCACTGCAACTCCCCAACGGGCTCAGGAGCGGCGAAGGTGGAGTCATGCATTCTCCGTAACATGACCCGCCTAACTGTCCTCCTTAACACCGCCAGCTTAACCTGGAAGCCAGCCGCACCAATATGTCGGAGGAAACACCATTCAACTGGTGACTGGGGTCGCCACGAGGAGTCTCTAGGGCGCGATGAGCCAAGTACCTCCCGGCCAAACCCTCCCCTAACACGGTCAACACTGGGCCAATTGTGCGCCGTCATATGGGACTCCCGGCCACGGCCAGTGGTGGCACAGCCCGGGAATGAACCTGTGTCTGTAGTACCACCTCTAGCACTGCGATGCAGTGCCTTAGACCGCTGCGCCACTCGGGAAGCCCGGCCTCCATCATTCTTAAATGGAAGAAGTTTGGAACCAACAAGATGGGAGAACCTTCCAGAAGGACAACCATCTCTGCAGCACCACCAATAAGGCCTTTATGGTAGAGTGGCCAGATGGAAGCCACTCCTCAGTAAAAGGCACATGACAGCCCTCTTGGAGTTTGCCAAAATGAAATTAAAGGACTCTCAGACCATGCGACCAAGATTCTCTGGTCTGATGAAACCAAGATTGAACTCTTTGGCCTGAATGCCAAGCGTCACATCTGGAGGAAACCTGGCACCATCCCTATGGTGAAGCATGGTGGTGGCAGCATCATGCTGTGGGGATGTTTTTCAGCGGTAGGGACTGAGAGACTAGTCAGGATTGAGGGAAAGATGAACGGAGCAAAGTACAGAGAGATCCTTGATGAAAACCTGCTCCAGAGCACTCAAGACCTCAGCCTGGGGCAAAGGTTCACCTTCCAACAGGACAACGACCCTAAGCACACAGCCAAGACAACACAGGAGTGGCTTCAGGACAAGTCTCTGAATGTCCTTGAGTGGCCCAGCCAGAGCCCGGACTTCAACCCGATCGAACATCTCTGGAGAGAGCTGAAAATAGCTGTGCAGCGACGCTCCCCATCCAACCTGACAGAGCATGAGAGGATCTGCAGAGAAGAATGGGAGAAACTCCCCAAATACAGGTGTGCCAAGCTTGTAGCGTCATACCCAAGACGACTTGAGGCTGTGATCGCTGCCAAAGGTGCTTCAACAAAGTACTGAGTTAAGGGTCTGAATACTTACGTAAATGTGATATCTTTATTAATTTTTTTTAGAAATCAGCAAAAATGTCTAAAAACCTGTTTTTGCTGTCATTATGAGGTATTGTGTGTAGATTGATGAGGGGAAAAAACAATTTAATCAATTTTAGAATAAGGCTGTAATGTAAAAATTTTTGAAAAAGTCAAGGGGTCTGAATACTTTCCGAATACACTGTACTTCTTGGATGGAACTTCCATGTCCAACCAGTGTTCATGAGCACAAGTATTGTAGTAGGGAAGGTCTATGCTTTGTAATTAGAGTGGTCTTTTATGTGTGTTTTAAAGGGTTAGTAGCAGCAGGGTTCAATGCAATATCCCTCCCTTGAGATGAAGTGGTTTGGTTAACTTTTGAGGACAAAGTTGGCGCCTGGCCTCATAGGCGGAAGGCAGTAAAATTCACCAAGTGTTTGATATGCAGCTGTTAAATGTTTTTTACCAGCCTCAAATCAAAATATCTTGGTTGGCCAAGACATTTCACACTTACTAAAAGGCCTTGTCATTGACATCATTTTAATTAATGTTCATAGAATGTTCAAGCTAGACACGGACGGTGTGTCTTGTCTGGGTACAGAGATCTAATTTAATGAGTACTTATAGCAGTAGAGACTTCATTACTTCAAAACAAAGTTCAGCTTATCCTCATTTAACCACATGTACACAACACACACACACACACACCAACCCAACCAACACCAATCCAAGTCAGGCATTTTAGCCCCTACCGCACTAGGTCCTTTATTTATTTATTTAGAATTCATATTCTCCCCTAACAAGGACGGGAGGATCAGTGTTGCTTTCAGGATAACAATTGCCCCTAAAGCTGTAAAGCACATCCAGCGCCTCGATGTCGCCATCAAATGTGCACTGGTTAACGATTTGCCAGCACAACGCCTCGCTTCCTGCCGCGGATTTATGTTAAATGACTGTTATTAGTCTTGCCTCTCCAGCCGCCCATTGTCTGTGAACTGGGACAGAGAGGGGTTGAAAGGCTACAGTCAGCCTTTTATTACACAACGTGTCAATCAGGACGGCGGGTCAGCAAGCCCCACACTGCTTTATGTAATCTCTCCCCCTGAGCCTGTGCTTTTGAACACACACACACTCGCACACACACACACACACAACCACACAACTGTAAATTATTGACTCACCCCTCCCCCTTTTCACCTAGCGCTCTCAAAGATTTTGCTGATCATAGACACAGCCACACGGAACATGAACGAAATACACCACGTTAGCTGTGTTTTTTGGGATTGCGATGCTGAAGCGATTGTGTGGCGGTTGACTGATCGTCCATCTGTTTCATCAGTGCATGCTTCATTTGTTGTGTGTATTTGGAGAGTGTGAAGGATGAAGGATGAAGAATGAAGAATGAAGGGGATGACTTGTGACTTGTGTCATGCGGTTCATCTTAGTGTGTCAGTGTCCTTGAAGGTATATTTTGTGCACATTTGACAACATTATGAAAACCCATTAAAGGGGATATACTGTATACTGAACAAAAATACAAACGCAACATGTAAAGTGTTAGTCCCATGTTTCATGAGCTGAAATAAAAGATCCCAGAAATGTTCCATACTTACAAACAGCATATTTCTCTCAAATGTTGTGCACAAATTTGTTTACATCCCTGTTAGTGAGCATCTCTCCTTTGCCAAGATAATCCATCTACATGACAGGTGTGGCAAATCAAGAAACTGATTAAACAGTATGATCATTGCACCAACTGTATTCTATACTATTCTACTGTATCTTAGTCTATGCTGTTCTGACATTGCTTGTCCATATATTTATTGATAAATTCCATTGCTTTACTTAGATTTGTTTGTATTGGGTATTTGTTGTGAAATTGTTAGATATTACTTGTTAGATATTACTGCACTGTCGGAGCTAGAAACACAAGCATTTCGCTACACCCGCAATAACATCTGCTAAACACGTGTATGTGAACAATACTTTTGATTTGATTTGATTTGACAGGTGCACCTTTGTACTGGGGACAATAAAATGCCACTCTAAAATGTGTAGTTTTGTCACACAACACAATGCCACAGATGTCTCAAGTTTTGAGGGAGCATGCAATTGACATGCTGACTGCAGGAATGTCCACCAGAGCTGTTGCCAGAGAATTGAATGTTTATCTCTCTACCATAAGCCACTTCCAATGTTGTTTTAGAGAATTTGGCAATACGTCCAACCGGCCTCACAACCGCAGACTAGGTGTAACCACGCCAGTCCAGGACCTCCACATCCGGCTTCTTCACCTGCGGGATTGTCTGAGACCAGCCACCCGGACAGCTGATGAAACTGGGTTTGCACAACCGAATAATTTTTGCACAAACTGTCAGAAACCGTCTCAGGGAAGCTCATCTGCGTGCTTGTCGTCCTCACCAGGGTCTTGACCTGACTGCAGTTCGGCATCGTAACCAACTTCAGTGGGCAAATGCTCACCTTTGATGGCCACTGGCATGCTGGAGAAGTGTGCTCTTCATGGATGAATCCCGGTTTCAACTGTACCGAGCAGATGGCAGACAGCGTGTATGGTGTCGTGTGGGCGAGCAGTGTGCTGATGTTAACGTTGTGAACAGAGTGCCCCATGGTGGCAGTGGGGTTATGGTATGGGCAGGCATAAGCTACGAACAACGAACACAATTGCAATTTATGGATGGCAATTTGCACAGACCTTCTGTGACGAGATCCTGAGGCCCATTTTTGTGCCATTCATCCACCTCCATCACCTCATGTTTCAGCATGATAATGCATGGCCCCATGCAGTAAGGATCTGTACACAATTCCTGGAAGCTGAAAATGTCCAAGTTCTTCCATGGCCTGAATACACACCAGACATGTCACCCATTGAGCATGTTTGCGATGCTCTGGATGGATGTTTAAGACAGCGTGTTCCAGTTCCCACCAATATCCAGCAACTTCACACAGCCATTGAAGAGGAGTGAGACAACATTCCACAGGCCACAATCAACAGCCTGATCAACTCTATGTGAAGGAGATGTGTCACGCTGCATGAGGCAAATGGTGGTCACACCAGATACTGACTGGTTTTCTGATCCACACCCCAAACATTTTTTTAAAAAGGTATCTGTGACCAACAGATGCATATCTGTATTCCCATTCATGTGAAATCCATAGCTTAGGGACTAATTTATTTATTTAAATTGACTGATTTCCTTACATGAACTGTAACTCAGTACAATTGTAGAAATTGTTGCCTGTTGCATTGATATTTTTGTTCAGTGTATATCTACTGTGTGTCTAGTTCTTTAAATCACATTAAAATAAACATACAGACACATTAGTCCTCTCAAATCCTGCTCCAAACCATTGACTTTATAGGTTTTTTAAACATCCACCTAACCACTTAGTTAGTTTCTTGGTTAGTTAGTTACTTAGCGTTAGGATGCCTTGTATATATTGATCAAAGGTATAGTTTTGGAGGGCTTCTCATTCCTATACCATTAGAATCCCAGTCAGTCCCCAGACATACATCCCCCCCACACATACACACGCACACGTACACACACACAACAGATTCACACAGTCTCCGTCTCCATCTGTCTGCTCCTGTTCCATACTCATTAGTACTCGCTCCGGCTAACGAGCACTTCCCTTCAACTCTCTGCTAATCTATTAACCCAGCCAGGCAGGCAGGCAGGCCTCTGCCCCCCCCCTCTCACTCTCTCTCTCTCTCTCTCTCTCTCTCTTTTTCTCCCTCTGCCCTCCAGTCTCCCAGAATAATTTGCCACAAGGCAGATTGTTCATTTGGAGGTGTAACCGAGACATAATGCTTTGTGACGCTGGTTACGTAAGTTTAAAGAGCCCCCTTCTTTGATTTCACAGCGGGGCTGCCCCTTAAATTCACCTTGAGCCGGTCGCAGTTAATTCTAATGGGGATAACTGATATCCTATAGCTATATAACTGTGCTATAATTGTATGGGTTATGCACTATTATAACAATGAACAACAGTAGTGTGTAAAATTATGTTTTTGATGGGAACTACTTTACATTTCAGACTGATAGTGAATTATATAAATGTGAAAACGTATACAGTGCATATTTTTATTATTAGGCTGCAGAGTGATTAGACATTTAAATACAAACATTGAAAGTTCATTTTAGATGTCCCACAAGCAGACACACATACTAGAAATGGCAACAGAAGTCAGGTAGGGACTGGAACCCGACACACTCAGCCTCTGTCACCCACAAACATTTGCCTGCGCTTATGGAAACAAGAACTCTGCTTCTGTGAAATCCACGAGTTGTTGGTGTTCTGATACTCAGGTTTATACACCAGTTTGAGGTCTGAGGGCTGTATCCTGTCTAGGTCTCTGAGAGATTGTGAGCGCTCATTGTCACGTATAAACATGCTTTCATCTATTCCAGGAAGGGCATGCGAACAACCGCAAGTCAGAGACACAAAGTAAAATCACTTTTTGAATTTGATGTTTGGATGATTTGAATACTAGTTGGCCTGCACTGCTGAACATACTGTACCTGCATTTCCTGCATTGCAACATCTTCTAAAGTAAATCATTTTTAAAATCAGGTTATTATCTTGTACTGTAGTTCCTGGAGAAAGATGTATTCATATCAGTTACATTTTTTAAATACTATAATCTGCGCCAATTAGCCGACATTATAGAGAGCTTTTGACATGTTCTACTTGCTTGTGTGAGAGGAAGTGTAGAGAGAGAGTCTCTGCAATTATGGGATGTTATCCCTTTCTCACTCTGAAACCCTGTCTCTAGGGCCTTTGGGTAGAGCTGTAAGAAGGTTCAGACACGAATGGTGCATGGTAATAGTTTGAGATACAATTGAAAAGAGCTTGCTGATGCCACAGTAAAGACTTACAGATGGGGCTAGTGAAGTGTTTCGCTAAATTTGCTGCATTCAAGCACAGCTCCTCCGTGACCACTCAGAACATGTCTCATTCCCTCTCTCCCACTTAACATGGTTCATATTCAACTTCTGGAATATAACCCTTTTCGCCCAGCTTCAAAATACAGGATGTTTATGTGAAGTGGATAGTTGAAGTGAGGACTGGTAGAAAGTATGTATGAATAAAGACAGGGCTCAGTTACCCACCGCTTCCCTAACTCCCACAGTATCCTGCCTATTTGGTGAGCTCTCTCTCTCTCTCTCTCCTTTGTGTGTGTGTGCGTGAGTGTGTCTCCCTACCCTCTCTCTCTCTGTGCTCTTTCCCCACATAGCTGTTTGATTGCTTAAGCCCAGTGGTCAGACAATGGGGGTATAAAGAATGTCTGCTTCCTTCCTTCCTTCCTGTTGAGTGTTCTGCCTTGGTGAGCAGATTCAATAGCACTCCGCTTCACAGCAACGCCGGAGCGCGGGGGCCTGGCTACAACCAACAAAGAGCCATTCGGGGGCCCGCTCCAATCGCTGCCTCTGCCAAGTCACTGGCTGCAATGAGGGACACACACACGAACCCTCTTTCTCTATATCTCTCGCTCTCTTTCTTTTTTTGGGATGAGTGAGCAACCGATCTGTGTTTTTGGTGCATGTTTTGAAGGAAGTGGTGGAGGAAATGTAGTTTGTCAGGTTTTTATCATTAGAACATGACATCGTGGATATTCGGTTCAGAGCAGCGGTGAGGACACACCACAAATGGTATATGGAAGTTCCTGAGAGTCTAGGGGGTCCCTGAGAAATTGAGGGATATCAGTTCCCATCTTCTGATCATTATCCATCCCTGACAAAAAGTAGTCTGCTATATTTAATAGAGTCATGTAACAGTGAAAGGGAAACATCCAGGATGTATTCTCCTGTATTCAGGTTATGCAAGTTCCATATTCCGCTCCATCATGAACTCCTCATGCACCCATAATGGCACCTTTTCAAAAGGGTGTCAGTTTTCAGCTTCCCTCCCGTTCCCACTTTTGTTGCTGGTGAACCCATAACATGTTGACGACTAGTGTCCCTTGCCTGCAACCAGAAACACTTGTGCACGTTCAGACACACACACATACTGAGTGAAACCCCCAAAATCTCCCTCCGAGAATACCAAGTAGGGGCAGGTAGTTGAGAGGAGCTTAAAGAGCCAAAATAGTAGAGGCCATAGAAAATAGGATGAATACATGAGGCTGAATGCGGGGTAAACTGTTAGTCCTTTGTCATTTAAAGTGCTGTCTTTAACCCTTTGCGGGCCTTCCTCCCAACCACCCCCAACCGCCTTTTCCCTCTATTCACCATTAAGACAATAGCGGCAAGGGGAAGCCTTGCAAAACTGTGACATTAAAAACCCCATGCACTCCAATGGGGAGTTTTTTTTTCCACCGCTGATTAAATGGTGGAAAGGGGATAATTATATGAAAGGGGGAGGTGAGACGAACTGTCATTCAACCCCGAAACGAATAACAAACAAGTGCGTGCAGGTCAGACTAGGCTTGTCAATCAATGTTCGTCATGCGTACCGTGTTCCAAACATGTCCGCGTGCTGTCAACCATTGACACGGCTTATGTTTCAAACAGCTAGCCTAGAGGAACACTCCATACCAGAGGAATTCCTGGCAAAACCATTGATAACACAACAGAACAAATGTTATCCTTATTCCATGTCTTCTCTATGGATAAGGCCATCTGCTGCTTGTTCACAAGGAACATGTCAATCACATATTAGTGGTACATTTAAGGTATTCACGTTGGAAGACTTATAAGCATGAAGGAACCCCTTGTTTTCTTATGATGTCATAATGATCCTGACTAAATAACAGCCATTGTTAGACACAACATAGTATACGCCTTATAAAAAGATAAAGGCTTGTACCTGGTTATAACAAATAACGAAGCGTTATACCTGTCAGCTTCAGACTGAGGGAGCATTTCTGATACGATGTTACCACTGAGTGTGTGAATGAGAGGACAACCAAATAATGTGCTCCCACAGCTTCAATCGACGGTCCTCCCGATGCAGAGCAACAGTTTACAGCCCCAGCTTAGTGATTCAACAAAAGCCAGATGTTTCCCTTGGAGGTGAACTCGTACAGTATGGCTCTTTCCTTATTTCATAGCTCTAATCAGTTTGGGGAAATGGTCCGGTCTAGTCTGGCTGTCCAAGCTAAGAAATTGGAATCATGAGCAGTGTAGGGGTTTGGAGTTTGACTAAGAAGTAAGATAGATTATCTCCAAATGTTTGCAAATGTATAAAAAAATACAAAACTGAAATATTACATTTACATAAGTACTCTTTATTGCAACAAATTATGATGGAAACTGTGTTTTTAGAATAAATGATGATTGCCAAATTCTATTTTCTTTGCAAACTCTAAATGTCTACAACAACAAAAAATCACTGGACAAGTTAATGGAAACATAGCTAGTGACACAACTGGATAAAAGAGTAAGACTAAGAGAGAAATCCTCATTCTTGGTGTCTGGCTTGATGTTTTGAGTTTGAAGCTGTGGAACATGTGGAGCTAGGGGGAAAATACAATGTGGTTGTATGTTCCTCCCTACCATCTGGCACACAGGAAACATGGATGGGTTAGTTTGTTACTGCTCTGCTCTACCCCCCCAGCTACATACCTCAGAAGAGGCATGTGCTATCAGACTTCTCCCAAACATTCTACTGAACTAAGTGCTGCAGTGAGTAGAGGGGTGGGAGATCTTCTCCTACAAAAATATACATAAATAAGTTCTGATTCAAATCCATATAGCATTATTATTCTGCTTTTTAATCAATTTAGATCAGAAAAGTCTAAATGTAAAGTGTCAGTTTCTCTGACAGTGTAGCATTTTGTGTTATTACGTAGATTCCAAAGGATTGGTTGTGGGCAGTGAAGCCATAAGGTCAAGCTAGCAAAGTGTCCATTGGAATAACAGTCCCTGCCGAGACAATTCCAAGACAATAAAATATAACGTCCCAATCTGATATAATAAAACATTACCCTGAGGAGAGCTTGAAGATATTGGGCACGCAGACACAAAAACTGACAAAAACAGCAGGGTTTAATTTCAAACGTTAATATATTTGTCTATTTCATAGTGAACATATGCATCCAATTTGAAACCCTAGTCAACCCTAACTTGCAGCAACATCAGAGTACTTGAACAGGCTGATGTTTTTTAAGATGCTTCTCAAAATAAATATTTTTCTTTATAAAATAATAAAACTTCAAATAAATATTCTTTACACTAAACAATGTTGAAATTAGAAAATAAAGATGTTCTTATAGGGTCACTGTACAATTTACAAGTAGAGTTGAAGGGATAAGATGCGTAAATATCCGTCTCTTGTAAGGCAAACATAAAAAATGATTGATATACATTCCCATGAATGTACAACATTAAACATTGTATTATATAATATATATGGATCTATCATCAAGGTGCCTCTGGTTTGGCAGAATGCTTTTCACAGTTGAAATATTATATATACAAAAATAAAACATCTCTGAAGAGGTCATTTGCTAATTTACATACTTTTGAGATTACTATTCACAAACAAGTTAGTCAGGAGAGTCTGTCCATAGCATATCAGTTGTATTAAATGTCAAAAGGGCTAACATTCTGGACTTTGATTACAACAATACAAAATCAGGGCACTTGGTGATTAAGCAGCCCGTATTAAGAACCATAGCTGAAAACAAACGACACAAACCACGTCAAACAGCTAAACTTAGCCAATCCCCCAATCAACTTCTGACTACAGTGCCAAAACGTGATGAGGCGATCGTTTCAGTCGCCCAAAGTTGTCAACCCCCATCGATTCTCCACATCACCCAATGTACTTTCCCTTTACGTCGGTATACAGTTGACGCTCTTACAGTGGACTACGTTAGTGTCCTTACACCGGCAGCCCGGTCGCTTGACGCTGGTCGCAGCAGCTCTGGCACGCGAGCGAGACACCCTTTAGCCGGGAGGTAGCACAGAAGACAGGGTAGGAACAGGGACAGGAGGCCCATGGCCGACCAGCGCACGCAGCAGTGCGACTGGCTGCAGGAGAAGGGCTTGTCGGCACATGTATCCTCGTCGTCACTGGAGCAGTGGTAGAACAGGCCCTTAACGCAGCACACGCAAGTCCCGTAGTCTATCACGTTCTGCGCCGAGCACACGCACCGCCGGCCACACATCCAGCAGGAGGGCAGGGCGCGTGGGCACATGCACTCCTGGCACTTGCACTGGCCACAGTCCTCACAGCGGTAGGTGTGTTTAACCAGCAGCCCCTCCCTAGCAGCGGGGGCACCGCCACTGGGCACCGTGACCACCACCGCCCCTCCTGCCGTACTCACCAGGGGCTTCAATTCCTCCTGTTTAAGCTCCACCCGTTTGGGCTGGGTCCTGATTATCCGTTCGCTAACCGCCGGGCTACTCAGGAGCCTCTGCACGGAAGACATGCTGCCTATACTGGTCCTCGGGCTGCTTCTGGAGCCCTCTGTGCTAGAAGAAAGAGATAGGGCATCCCTGGAGGGGACTGTAGAGTGTGTGGGCTGGGGATGTTGTTGAAGATCGGGGAGTAAGTTCCTCTGGTTGGACCTGGGGGCCTGGGGCTCCAGTTGCTCGTTGGTCCCCAGGCCCAGTGGCACCACCAAGTCGTTCTTCTGCTGGGTAGGCAAGGAGCCAGGGGGCCTAGGGACCACAATGGGTCCCACCGTTGGTCCCTCTGTGTACTCATTACTGCTCCCGGTGATCCTGATCTGGTCCAGCGAGAGCACAGGGGCCTGCTGGCCGGGGTTTACACCAGGATCGGGCTGCCCTTCCTGGGCATGGTGAGGCCGGTGTATCCTCCCGCTGTCATGCAGAGCACGCAGCAAGCCGGCCGACCCTCCGCCACCACTGCCATTTTGAGTACTGGTCTCCATCTTGGCTCTGAAGAAGGACCCCTCCGGCTGGCATTGAACACATCTGAAGTCCTGGAAAGAGAGACAGGCAAATATATATGAGACGACCAGGTGACATTGGAGTAGAAACGACCCTATGTAAATCATAACTGATGATACAACTGTGTGGGCAAATACATACAATATGCAAATCTCAACTCTACACACACACCACTGAAATATGCATTAAAGAGATAAGGGTTTGGCAACATGGGTTTGCTAGCTACCAACTGGAGTTGTTTTGCTTTACACATATATCAGCACCTCACATTAAGAATGACTGTTCCAATGTAAAAGTGCAGGCCTATGCCCAATTCCAATCATTTCCCCTACACCTAAGGCACTTTCTGTTTGGTGTTAAAAGGAAACAACATTTACATTTCAGTCATTTAGCAGACGCTCTTATCCAGAGCGACTTACAGGAGCAATTAGGGTTTAGATTTTTCACCTAGTCGGCTCGGGGATTAGAACCAGCAACCTTTCGGGTACTGGCACAACGCTCTTAACCACTAAGCTACCTGCCGCCCTAACAACAACATGATATATACCTAACAGTACCTCTAAGGCAGCATTTCGCCATTCGTTTACCATTTCATATGATAGGAGAACAAAAACAAAGATTTGACATAATGAAACAGTCAGTGGATTGATCATGTTTTTGTATGTTGGGAAATTGACAGTAGGCATGTTGGGCCCTTCTGATTGGAGAACTTAACTATATATCAACTATTTTCATTAAATGAGATATAGGCAGGGAACATAAAGTGCATGCAAGGAAGAGAACATGAGGCAATGCTGAGACATAGGCCTAGTCTACAACTTCAACAAAAGTTGATGCACTCAAACATGTCTTCATGCGCATACAAGATGTGTAGAACTGTGTATTAAAACTTGTCCCATAACAAGAAAGTAGAGACTTCAGACTTGAGGCCACAATTTCCAAATGAGTGAAAAACAACTGACTGTTAGTTTCGAGTGACTCGATAATTTAACATTTCTAATGATTTTTAATTTCACCCTGGAGGCAATTATTAGCCTAATACAACATGGTGTGCATGACGCGCGTGTTTGAGTGTGTGCGTGTACAGCAGCTGATGAGCCCAACTAACATGACATTTGAGATGGGATTTTGACAGACAAATGGACAGGCTAGTCAGAAAAGTAAAAATCCTAATTTCCTATTACAAATACCCTAACATAAACACCAATAGCCCCACCCAAACATAAATACAACATCCAAATATTGACTTTCATCATTCAAACTTTCTTCTATAATGTAAGATAGCCCTCTATTTTTGTTCTGTATACAAAAAATTTGGACAAAAAAACACTTTGCAACTGCGCTAAATCTGTGTTTATGTGTAGGCTACCATTCACAGATTTGCATTTAGTCTATTTATCTAGTCAAAATGCATGATCTACAGACAGGCTATTCATTTATTTTAAATTAGAGGGTGATGTCTAGACCATTATTTAGAACGGGAAAAACGAAAACCCTACTTTATAGAGCAAGAAGCTGTAGGCCTATTCAGATGAAAAAATGCTGGGATTGCACCGGGAAGGTTGGAGAAAGGATGGGGAAAGTCAATGCGAGTCGGAGAGCATGCATGAAGCTGAATTGGTAGGTCTACTCTTGCACCACAACTTTGCACTTTTTCCAAACTTTGAAACATTGCAACCGCCATAGTTAGGCTACATTGTTGTTGAAATAATACAAACTTATTTTCACGAACTCACCGTGTTCGCACCACTTCAGCCCCGTTTGTGTAATTAAATTCCAAATTCTGAAAGTTTATTCCTACTTAAATTCATCTGGAAACCCATCCACACAATCCAATGCAATGAAAAAGTAGCTACAAACAATATTTCCAGATCCACGTCAATTTTAAGAGATCAAAAACATTGACATACATTCCACTGCGAGAGAACCCGAGGCGAAATACTACCAAAAACGAATGAATCACTAGGGACTTGCTGGCTCTCCACTTTTTTGTGAATTAGAAAAGTGAACAAAATGCGCACGCGATACTTTTGATTCCGTAGAGTTTACACAAATAGCCAACGGCCTTCGAGTTTGTTGTAGGCTGGACAGTTCTAAAAAATACGCGCTGTAATTGTTGAATGTTTGGCTGCCTTGCACACTGAGGTGCTTTCAAGTTTTTCTCGTCTTGTTTTTTCCTCTTTCCGGAGAAGAGGTCGGGTTTATTCTGTAAATGGCGTCATATGGAAGTGAGGGGGGACAAAGCAGTTGCTGTTTCAGAGGATATCTCGTATCCGGTCCCAGCTCATTGGCTGTAGCTACAGGGCTCGCATTCACACCCTGTGCTATCAAACTGTACCCAACTGCAGGGGACGGGCCACATTCCCAGTGACGAAACTTCAGGCATTAAAAAACTTTCTAACATAGCCTAGGCTACGTTAATTGAAGGAATATCAGGTATATCCTACTACAGCTTGATAGGCAGCATTTGTTCAGATCGTGTGTAGCAGCACTGAATCCAGTTCTAAAAGTAGACTTTCTTGCAAAACAATAGCCTCTATTTTTCTGTTTCCATTGGTTATTGCAATTGAAACTATTGATAATAAAGAAGTTGTAGGGTAGGCTATTATCAATCTATTTTAATATGCTTATTACTGTGCTATTGTCAAAGGAGAGGACCATATAGGATGTAAGAAATGCCCCTGTTTTCACTTGGGCCATTTGCAGAAGTTGTCATTGGACAGCAATTTCAGATGACACACAAATGAGTGATGACTCACAAATGAGTGAGTGATTATGCATGTAGGGTGGAATTCGATGGTGTGAGTAGGCCATTTCTGAATGAGGCAACATGGAGGGGCATCATGCATTTCAAAAGGCACTCTCTTGAACTCTCAAATGCCTTGTAAATTGTTCATGGGAGATACAGGAAGCAAACCCACGTCAGAGGGAGAAGCATGGGAAGTGGCAGTCAGAGCATCTCTGGGAATGGGATGATCATTCCTACACTTGTTTCCCTACATTCTAGTTTGTTATGTTAATGATTTACTGGAATTAATAAAATGGTACTGTACACAACGTTTGTGTTGATTGCACTTCTATGACTGTGTTTAGACCTTGTATATCTCCATTTTTGGGTATATTCAATTTACAACGGACATTCACTTTAGGCTGCGTTTTGTATTCTCCACCTCAATTTGTGATTATGTGAAAAGTAGTGCCCTCTTGTGGAATTACAGATGAACTGGAAACTACTTGTTTCTGCAGGAACAACCTTCAGATTATCCTTTTCTTGTTCAACTACATTGGACCTATACAGATATTGATTCATTGATATGGATCATCTGCAAATACTACCCTTCCCTCCTTCAATACAGCCCACACACTATCATTCTGTCCTCCCCCGTTTCCTTCCCTCCATACGTCATCCAATATTCAAAGCCAGTCCTCCCATCCCCCTCTACCCAGCAGGGCCCATTTAAAGCTGGGATGTTCATACATAGTAGTTCAGGTCTCCGTATAGAAAATTCCTTAAAATCATATGATTGACATAAAGTGTACCCCGAGCAGCTTACATAGAATACGAGTTCGGTCCACTACAACTTGGTTTGCTTCACTGTTTGTTATAGGAGTTGAACTTTAATGGAATGAAAGCCTAAATGTGGCAACAACATAACTGTTTTTTATTGTCATCAAAGAAAGAGAGGGAGATAGAGAGAAAGGGGGAACATGCATACACCTCTAGAATGCAATGAAAGAGAATGGAGAGTGGTGAGGGGTCAAGGTAGGGTTTCTATAGTGATGAATGACTCTCGTTGGCTGGGAGAGGTCCCAAAAAGCCGGAGACACTGCGACCTCCAGCTGAGGGGGAGCCATTGTTCGGGGCCTCCCTTTCAGTGGCAGAGGGGAAAAGGTAAGTGACAGCCCTATTGTCTGTCCGGGACTCCCACTGCTCGATAGGCCCTAGATTCCCCTTGTCATATGTTGTCAATGCCAAGCCCCCTGGGAGAGAAGGGGGAGGTGGAGTGGAGTGACAAGGAGAGAGGGACATTCAGGAAGTTAACTTTTAAAAAGTCTGTCAATAAACGACAATATCCTACCCCCCCTGTCTCTTACACCGACCCACTCCCCCTACACCCCCCTTCCAGGGGAAGAACAAGGACTGTGCCCCCCGGCTTAAGCTGTGTATCCTGTCTTCACTGCTGTGCCCCATCCATCCCAAAATAACCCTAAAACCATACTTCAAACCCTGCTTCCTGAACCATACATGGAACAGCTGTCTTTCTCTCTCTCTCTCTCTCTCTCTCTCTCTCTCTCTCTCTCTCTCTCTCTCTCTCTCTCTCTCTCTCTCTCTCTCTCTCTCTCTCTCTCTCTCTCTCTCTCTCTCTCTCTCTCTCTCTCTCTCTCTAATTCTCTCTCTCTCTAATTCTCTCTCTCCCCCTCTCACTCTCAACCCCCCTCTCTCTCAACCCCTTTCCCATCTCTACACAAAAGATGAAAAGGAGATACAATGGAAACGGTGCATGCAGAGTTTTTGGATTTCAGGCAAAAGATAAACATGACATGACTGGAGTTTGGCTTTACAAAGCCACCCCCTGCCAACATCTGAGACAATCACCTCTATACTTACACTGTATGGGGTTGAAATGAATGGGAGTTCCCTGATGGAACAAAATAGCATGTTTATCAATTAATTCCACAGCTATCTTATCCGTCTTTAATTTCACTGTTACTTTACCTGTTCATTTACCTGGCTTAAGACACAGTTTGTTTAGTTTTTCTCATTAGGTAAAAATAAGAGATAGCGAAACAAAGAGAGATGACTTTTAGTAACGAGAAAAGCCTATCGAGCCCTGAGTAGAAGCAGGAAGTGGTATGTGGCGTGTGGTCTGTAATAAAAGTGCATCACATATTGATAACACAAGTGGGTTAACCTTCTCTCTCTAACCACAACTGTTGACTCCGAAGACTGTTGGTCCAATTAAGATCGGGTTATGAACAGTCATTACACCAGGTTAGACTGAGAGTGCAGGAAGTGTAGCCTCTTATATTAAATCCTGACTGATTTTGAACCAGCTAGGGCGTTCTCTCTCCCCACTGTCGTAGCAACGGAGCCACAAATGGAGTCACTGAAGAATGCCAGGTCTGGATTAAAGACAAAGTCTTGGCACTTGATTAGTCTGGAGAGGTCAGTTACATAAGATTAGGACACAGTGTAATCAACCTCATCTCAGGTCATATTGGTGGTGTGATTACTTCTGACAACTACGTTTAGGTTTTAAGCTGTTTATTCATTTTTTATAACTGGTTGTGTTGTAAAATATATGTGCCATTTTGCTTATTGTGTAGGAAAGTGTACTAGTCTAGGCTACATCAGATTAAACTCAATGTCTATTTGTTAGGGCTACTTATAAGTGTATTGTTCATATAGTCAGTTCGTGTTTTTTTTAAACTTCTATCCAGGTTATCCCAAATGAAGGTTACACCTTTTCCCATTTATCCCTCAAAATTCCATAACAAATTCTCAAAATCCCTTTATCTCAGGGTCAGATGAGGTAGAGTGCTTACAAGTCATGCACAGGTTAGAGTACTTACAATTGATGTCTTCTCAGATGTCAGACCCCTATCATACACATTCTTGACCCATAAAATGGACCATTGGTGTACATGAGAGGAGGACATTTGCTGCTGCTTTTGCACACTAGACTGAATCTGGTGCATTGGTTGATGCTTAGGGAGGAGGGGGAGACTGGACAAACCACTAACCACTAATTGTGAATCAATGAGGTGATGTAAGGAGTGGGGCCAACTAGAAGACACTCAGAGTGACACAAATTAGGAGCTTATTGACTTTTTAAGGAGTGAAACATTTGTTGTGCGACGAACGCAAGCTACAGTTGAAGTCGGAAGTTTACATACACTTAGGTTGGAGTCATTAAAACTCGTTTTTCAACCACTCCACACATTTCTTGTTAACAAACTAGCAAGTCGGTTAGGACATCTACTTTGTGCATGACACAATACATTTTTTCAACAATTTACAGACAGATAATTTCACTTATAATTCACTGTATCACAATTCCAGTGGGTCAGAAGTTTACATACACTAAGTTGACTGTGCCTTTAAACAGCTTGGAAAATTCCAGAAAAATTCATTTGAGTCAATTGGAGGTGTACCTGTGGATGTATTTCAAGGCCTACCTTCAAACTCAGTGCCTCTTTGCTTGACATCATGGGAAAATCAAAAGAAATCAACCAAAACCTCAGAAAGAAAGTTGTAGACCTTCACAAGTCTGGTTCATCCTTGGGAGCAATTTCCAAATGCCTGAAGGTACCACGTTCATCTGTACAAACAATAGTACGCAAGTATAAACAACATGGGACCACGCAGCCGTCATACCGCTCAGGAAGGAGACGCGTTCTGTCTCCTAGAGATGAACGTACTTTGGTGCGAAAAGTGCAAATAAATCCCAGAACAACAGCAAAGGACCTTGTGAAGATGCTGGAGGAAACAGGTACAAAAGTATCTATATCCACAGTAAAACAAATCCTATATCGACATAACCTGAAAGGCCGCTCAGCAAGGAAGAATCCACTGCTCCAAAACCGCCATAAAAAAGCCAGACTACGGTTTGCAACTGCACATGGGTACAAAGATCGTACTTTTTGGAGAAATGTCCTCTGGTCTGATGAAACAAAAATAGAACTGTTTGGCCACAATGACCATCGTTATGTTTGGAGGAAAAAGAGGGGCTTGCAAGCCGAAGAACACCATCCCAACCGTGAAGCACGGGGGTGGCAGCATCATGCTGTGGGGGTGCTTTGCTGCAGGAGGGACTGGTGCACTTCACAAAATAGATGGCATCATGAGGAAGGAAAATTATGTGGATATATTGAAGCAACATCTCAAGACATCAGTCAGAAAGTTAAAGTTTGGTCGCAAATGGGTCTTCCAAATGGACAATGACTCCAAGCATACTTCCAAAGTTGTGCCAAAATGGCTTAAGGACAACAAAGTCAAGGTATTGGAGTGGCCATCACAAAGCCCTGACCTCAATCCTATAGAACATTTGTGGGCAGAACTGAAAAAGCGTGTGCGAGCAAGGAGGCCTACAAACCTGACTCAGTTACTCCAGCTCTGTCAGGAGGAATGGGCCAAAATTCACCCAACTTATTGTGGGAAGCTTGTGGAAGGCTACCCAAAATATTTGACCCAAGTTAAACAATTTAAAGGCAATGCTACCAAATACACTCAATTAGTATGTACATTTCTGACCCACTAGGAATGTGATGAAAGAAATAAAAGCTGAAATAAATAATTATCTCTACTATTATTCTGACATTTCACATTCTTAAAATAAAGTGGTGATCCTAACTGACCTAAGACAGGGAATTCTTACTAGGATTAAATGTCAGGAGTTGTGAAAAACTGAGTTTAAATGTATTTGGCTAAGGTGTATGTAAACTTCCGACTTCAACTGTATATGGGTTGCATCATTGCTTACAATGGTAGTATAAACTATCTAGTCTCAAGCCTAAATGATAACAAGTATTGGACTTTTGGAGCATTGCAGATTCAGATTAGGGCCATTACACTGCTTTTGTATTCACTTCTCTGGAAGAACTCTGGCATAGTGAAATTGATTCTTGGCAACCTTGTACACACTCCAGAGTCTAGGAATCCAGACCAACATAAATAACTATTCTCATTTCCTCAGCCTATTTATCTTGATAGAAGTATTGCACATAAGAACAAAACCAGAGCAACATGACAAAGTTTTAATGACAGTATAATGTACACTAAAGCAGGATAGGTATCACCAATTAATAGTCCAAACTATTACCCCGGAAACATTGTGTAACAAATTAAGGTAAAATCCAGAAGGAAATATGTTTACAAGATACAAACTGATAATTCTCCACCGTTTCACACACCTGGGCTATATGAACTTGAACGTGTGCTTTTATTCATTGAAATGTTCCTCCCAAGTTGACAGAAATCACTCATGTCCTTTTTCACTTCATCATATCCATCACGTTAATAGATTTGGATGAAATTGTCCATGGATCCTTAATAGCACAATCATTCCAGAGTGTGCCCAAATTCCTAAAACAAATAATAAATCAAGTGTGTTTATTCATTAAATAAACATGCCTAATCTCCCTTTAAGTACCTAATTTAATGGTGTAAGCATTACTTTGGATAAAAAGTGGAAGCCCAGTCTTCCAGAGACACAGTTTGGACTGTTTGGGTCTCTGGAATGCAAAACTTCTCTCATAAAAATTGATTAAAGGAAATAACTTGGTCTGCTGCAGCAACCCTCCACTATTAAGGGCCCCTGTGCCCATAGACTCTCTCTGCTCACTGTTAGGCTACTGTGTGTGTCTATGTCTACCTACCTAAAGACGGAGCCAAAAAATGTCTCCCTGGGCACCCTCTGTTTATCCATTCTTTGTATCTGAAAGGAGAAAAGTGCAGCAGTACACCATTTGTTGGCAGTTGGGCATGGTTACAATGTGACTATGATCACATTGAAATAGTCATAGAGAAATAGTGCTGAGGTAGAAGTGAAAAGTTGACTCCGTTGTTAGAAGTAATACGTCCTCTTCAACTGTGAGGGTGTTTTTGTTATTGTTGTTTCTTATAGATGAGTTGCTAATAGCTAAACTGGGACAACATGCTTATTGGAACAATAGGACACCAGAATAGTAGTCAAAATCTCAATTTGTATTATAAAGTGTCCACAATGACTAAATCTAACAATACATCCCCCACATATCCTCTTTTCTGTTATAAAGTGTCTCTAATTACTAAATCAAACAATATATCCCCGCACAGATCCTATTTTCAAGACCAAAGTTGCATGCATTAATGATTTAGTTGAGTATTTACTGGAAATTATATCTTTAGACTTCAGAGCCACACCATACAATAATCAAAAACATAAACACATAATTGGCCAATGTTTGTCTATTTGTAACATACTACCATGTACCATTTCTGTTTTTACCTTACACAAAGCCAATTAGTTTGCTATATTCATTTAGAACCACTCTTCTATTTGTTCCAATGGATGGCATTTGAATTAAATATTTTGTCTCATAATTCAACAAGGGGCCCCAATCCTTCCCCAGGACTACAGAGATCATACTCTATGCATTTTAATTAACCACATATCTATTTTTGTCAAGTTTCTGGCATACAAGGCTGTCCAGGAAAGTCTCATCAGTCCATGAGATGTTGTTCATAAACATGCCTGTTACAGGAGGGGGTCGCAGTTCCGGAGCGACCCACTAGGTGTCATCCTCCGACAACCTTAGGCACCTCCTTACTCACAGTCTGGACTAATCATCATCCAATTGGTGTCACCTGTGTCTACCTGTTCACCTGTGTATTTATGCCCTCACTTCCCTGTGTTCCCTTGCTCAGTTTTCTCTGCTAGTTTCGCTATGCTCAGCAGTACTAATCAGTGTCTGATCGGAGAAGTATGTACAGGTACTCGAGAAGTGTTCTCCCTGTTTCTTTATTATTTCAGTCATAGTTACTATTTCGTATTTTGGAGACTTATTTGCTCCACCTTTCTTTTATCGTGTTAAGTCCGTTGTTTTGTATCCTGGCTTCGGGACCACCAGTAAAGATCCTTGTTTCACCATCTCTGCCTACTGCCTACTGTCTATCCTGCACTGCACCTGGGTCACACCTCATACCAACCCTTACACATGCCATCGATGACATAATTGGCGAAAACACTCCCTACAGTGAAATACTTCTACAGGACCAACACTAATTACATATATACATAAATCTATAGAAAACAACATTGATAGAAGACTGACAGGTTTTTACTTTGGATGAAATCCCCAAGCAGTAGCCTAGAGTCACTCAACACCATTTTAGTTGAAGTATATGAATGCATAATGTATTCTCTCTGCTTTAGTGGCTAGGTCTAAGCTCTCCCACCTATAGTGCTTTCAGAAAATATTCACACCCCTTGACTTTTCCACATTTTGCTGTGTTACAAAGTGGGATTAAAATGTAATTGTAATTTTTTTGCTAACGATTTACACAAAATACTCTGTAATGTCAAGGTGGAAGAAAAATTATAACATTTGAAAAAATACATAGGAAAAATAAAACACTAATATCTTGACTAGATTAAGTATTCAACCCCCTGAGTCAATACATGTTAGAATCACCTTTGGTAGCGATTACAGCTGTGAGTCTTTCTGGGTAAGTCTCTAAGAGCTTTCCACACCTGGATTGTACAACATTTGGCCATTATTCTTTTCAAAATTCTTCAAGCTCTGTCAAATTGGTTGTTGATCATTGCTAGACAACCATTTTCATGTCTTGCCGTAGATTTTCAATCCGATTTAAGTCAGAACTGTAACTCGGCCACACTCAGAAACATTCACTGACTTCTTGGTAAGAAACTCCAGGGTAGATTTGGCCTTGTGTTTTAGGTTATTGTCCTGCTGAAAGGTGAATTCATCTCCCAGTGTCTCGTGGAAAGCAGACTGAACAAGTTTTTCCTCTAGGATTTTGCCTGCGCTTAGCTCCATTCTGTTTATTTTTTATCCTGAAAAACTCCCCAGTCCTTAACAATTACAAGCATACCCATAACATAATGCAGCCACCACTATGCTTGAAAGTATGGAGAGTGTGTTGTATTGGATTTTTCCCAAACATAACACTTTGTATTCAATACAAAAAGTTAATTCCTTTGCCACATTTTTTTTTAGTTTTACTTTATTGCAAACAGGATGCATGTTTTGGCATGTCTCTACAGGCTTACTTCTTTTCACTGTCAATTAGGTTAGTATTGTGGAGTAACTACAATGTTGTTGATCCATCTTCAGTTTTCTCTTATCACAGCCATTAAACTCTGTTTTAAAGTCACCATTGGCCTCATGGTGAAATCCTGAGTGGTTTCCTTCCTCTCCCGCAACTGAGTTAGGAAGGATGCCTGTATCTTTGTAGTGACTGGGTGAATTGATAAACCATCCAAAGTGTAATGAATTACTTCACCATGCTCAAAGAGATATTCAATGTCTGCTTTTTTATTTTATTTTTTACTTATCTATCAATAGGTGCCCTTCTTTGCGAGGCATTGGAAAACCTCCCTGGTCCTTGTGGTTGAATCTGTGTTTGAAATTCACTGCTCGACTGTCCATGCAACTTATTATGTGACCTGTTAAGCACATTTTTACTCCTGAACTTATTTAGGCTTGCCATAACAAAGGGGTTGAATACTTATTGACTCAACTTGTAAAAATGAAAAACATAATTCCACTTTGACATTATGGGGTTTTGTGTGTAGGCCAGTGACAAAACATCTACATTTAATCCATTTTAAACTCCGGTTGTAACACAACAAAATGTGGAAAAATACTTTCTGAAGGCCCTGTACACAGCAGATCTGTCTCTAATAGTGCCAGGATGTGGTGGAGGGGAAATTGCCACTCTTCTGCTGGTGACACAATGTACATGTCGAGAAGGTATAATCACATGATGTGTAGATGTATAATTAGTGTGGATCTTTTGTGGTCCGTTGTTTCCTGTTTGCACCAGTGATGGGTCGTTCACGAATGAACGGCTCTTTTTGAACAGATTTTTTGGTGAACGTCGGGAACCGAATTGCATCTGTGAAAGAGCCGTTCATTTGGCTCCCTGATTTGCATACTGCTACTACTGCTTGTTGAGCTTCAAACAACGATTATCTGTAGATAAGTTACAAAATCATTCTCTGAAGATGGTGAATCCTCACTGCAGGAACAATAGGTAGGGAGGAGAGAGCCTCATTCTGGTCCACATAAATGTTTTACATTGTCCCCCCCCAAAAATAAAATCTAAACATTTTTTGCAAGCGATTTCATTTTGTCAGGTAAAATGTATTTGAACTCAGATTTCAGATTTTAATATCTGACATAAGGGTAGGCAACCTTTTAGGCTTTACATTAGAAATGTGATATTTGTCATGGTTTTTCATCCATTTTAAAGCACTACTGAACGAAGAACCATTTGGGAGCCAAATGAACGTCTGATTTCTCACTGAACAGACTCGGAATGCCAATGGGGTTTTCTCGTTTGGGCAAATGTCCGTCCTCCGTCCCCTCCTCCGTCCTCTCTCCTCTGTGACCTGGAAATCGATAAGTGGGTGGTTAAGTGGTCAAGGAGTGTGTCAATATTAGATAGTAGGTAAACGGAAGACAGTCCTCCCCTCCTCGATAGCCTCCTTTTGGTGAGGAAGCACAAGTGTATCATACCTTGGAAGAGTTTTGATATCTGCCACACCCCCTTTGAATCAGCTGTTGTATTGTCGGAGATGAAAAGCATGCACACATTTGAAAACGATATGCTACTTATCATTTTATCTATAAAATGTATTTCACAACTAACTTCATTTGTTTTTATTACTTCACACATTTATTTTGGGATCCACCCCTGTAAACGTAATTTGCCTGATGATGCGTGAGTGGAGAAGGAGCTTCTCATTTCATACAAGCGCATTTTTGTCCACGTTCACTCTCCTCGCCACCTCTCCTCAATTACAATTGACCATTTTCAAATTGAGGCGAGAGAGGACGGAGGAGAGAGGATGCTGGAGTTTATCAAATCTAATTGTGAAAAGGCTGATAACAAGTTTGCACAGGAAGTGGGATGTCACATTGTTTTCTGTCCACCATATTTTCATTCTTTACATTGTGATTTGTCAAATTTTTTTGGTGGTTGACCTTATGAAATCCATAGTGACTAAATGTAACTCTTTGGGATCCTTCTGAAAGTAACGGTAAGACATGTGTGGGAGTTGAGGCACAGTTCAGTGCTGTTTTCCTTGAGTTAAATGTGTTAAATGTGTTTGTGTTGTAAAGACAGGGTATTTTGATGAACCCTTCTCCTCTTTTCAGAGGTACATGCACATGTATTTGTGAGGCAAAAGAAGGCAGTTGCCCAAATGTGAGATGTACAGATGACGGATCACTTAACTTTTTTGTCGCGGATAATTTTCCTGATGCATCAGGAAATTCAAATGAGCCTCGTGAGTGGCTGTAGATGAGCAGTTCTCGTTCTCTCCATGCGGGGGCAGTCGAGTCATTGGGATCAGGGCTTGCTATCAAAATAATATTCTCTCTCGCTCGCTCAAATGCTAGGCCTAGGTCCTATAACTGCAACATTAAAATGTATCTGAAATACAGCCATACACATCAACAACCGTTGTTTTATATAGCTTATAAAACTATTCCAGCCCACGCCCTTCTGGCACAAATAACTCTCTCCCCTGATTGACTTGATGTATTGTAGTTACACATTTCAAATATGGACATTCCAGGGTTATTTTACACCTGATCTTGATAGGAAATGACCATACTAGACACTTTTGGATAACATAAATAGGAAACTAATAAAATAATAACAGTCAGTAGGCTACACCAACATTAGTTTCCATCCATACAAAGTGTCAGGTAAATTGCCACATTAGATTTGCCATGGTAAACGAGGGAATACTTTATTTCTATTGTACGGAATGCTTGTCAAATACATAAATTGCCCTTATTCTGTTAAAAAATGACTAAGCTGTTGTGATGACAATACCAACCAGAGGGTGAACATATCTTGAAAGACTTTGGTTGCAAGCAGGACATATCTTTTAAATCAAATCAAATCAAATTGTATTTGTCACATGCACCGAATACAACAGGTGTAGACCTTCCCGTGAAATGCTTACTTACAAGCCCTTAACCAACAATGCAGTTCAAGAAAGAGTTAAGAAAATATTTACTAAACAAACTAAAGTAAAAAATTAAATAAAAAGTAACACAATAAAATAACAATAACGAGGCTATATAGAGGGGGTACCGGTACTGATTGATATTGCGTAATCTGTGGATCTGTTGGGGCGGTATGCGAATTGGAGTGGGTCTAGGGTTTCCGGGATGATGGTGTTGATATGAGCCATGACCAGCCTTTCAAAGCACTTCATGGCTACCGACGTGAGTGCTACGGGGCGGTAATCATTTAGGCAGGTTACCTTCGCTTCCTTGGACACAGGGACTATGGTGGTCTGCTTGAAACCTGGAGGTATTACAGACTCGGTCAGGGAGAGGTTGAAAATGTCAGTGAAGACACTTGCCAGTTGGTCCACTCATGCTTTGAGTACATGTCCTGGTAATCCGTCTGGCTCCCAAGCTTTGTGAATGTTGACCTGTTTAAAGGTCTTGCTCACATCGGCTACCGAGAGCGTGATCACACAGTCGTCCGGAACAGCTGGTGCTCTCATGCATACTTCAGTGTTGCTTGCCTCGAAGCGAGCATAAAAGGCATTTAGCTCATCTGATAGGTTCGCGTCACTGGTCAGCTTGCGTCTGAGTTTCCCTTTGTAGTCCGTAATAGTTTGAAGTGATGAGGTGACCAATAATGGTTGCAATTAAGATCAGCTGTGCGAGTGAATTTAGCGTGTATTGATGGTTTAATGAGACATCAGCTGGCGATAATAAGGATGCTGCCTATCCTTCGCCGGGGAGTCTATCCCATAACACCCTTGTGGTGCAGCCCCAAAACATTTAACTGAATTAATGGCGGACAGAAGTCCCCGCTTGGGATAACATATTCCAGAAGAATAACTTTGCAAAAGTGTAACGTTCATAACACGTCAGACGCGATAGCTAATTAGCAGGCGATCTCATCCTGCTTATCAGCTGTTTAGAGAGGAACAACTTAACTTACTAATCGTAGATTCAGCAATGTGTCAATTGTGAAGACCCAGACAGTTTTTAAATCATGAATTGGTGAACTTGCTAGCCAGCTAATGACATAAAACAAATATCTTTCCCCCATTTGTTTTCAGGGACTAAAGCTGGCACGTGATCACGTTTCACTCCATTGCATTGGCTTTGCAGGAGAAAACAGTCCTGCCCGACTCGTTTGGAGGTAAAACATTTTAACAACATCTGATGAAAAACGTAGGAAATGCGGCCAGCTGTGTTCTGTTAAGTCTAGGTTTGCTAGCCAGCCACATTATTTGCTCATTCTATTGATGAATCTGTTTTGCTTGCTAGCTGCATGCACTGTCTGTTTACCTAGCTAACGTTAGCTACATTTCTCTTGCCACTTTCCCTTCCCCTATTGTGTTGCTAAGTTATTCTACTCTTACTGTAAACAACTTGACCAAGCCTAACAATATGCTAAACTTTTAGCAAAACGATTGCACATTAATAAAGGTTGTTGTGGCTTCAGCAACTTGTTCCGGCACTGAAATTTAAGCAGTGAGGTTAATTCCCCCCCCCCCACCCCCCTGTCACTGCTTGTTCCAGGTGAAGGACATCCCACCCTGACACCCTGCAAATATAAATAACTTGTTTTGAACTTCCCAACCACCAGGATAATCACCATACCATGACCATGTTTTTGTATTTTAATGTGTGTATATACACTATATACTGTATACAAGAGTATGTGGACACCCCTACAAATTAGTGGATGTGGCTATTTCAGCCACACCCGTTGCTGACAGGTGTATAAAATCAAGCACATAGCCATGCAATCTTAATAGATAAACATTGGCAGTAGAATGGCCTTACTGAAGAGCTCAGTGACTTTCAACGTGGCACCGTCATAGGATGCCACCTTTCCAACAAGTCAGTTCATAAAATTTCTGCCCTGCTAGAGTTACCCTGGTCAACTGTAAGTGATGTTATTATGAAGTGGAAACGTCTAGGAGCAACCATGGCTCAGCCGCGAAGTGGTAGGCCACACAAGCTCACAGAATGGGACCACCGAGTGGGGAAGCGTGTAGTGCGTACAAATCGTCTGTCCTCGGTTGCAACACTCACTACTGAGGTGCTTCATGAAATGGGTTTCCATGGCCGAGCAGCCGCACACAAGTCTAAGAACACCATGCGCAATGCCAAGCATCGGCTGGAGTGGTGTAAAGCTCACCACCATTGGACTCTGGAGCAGTGGAAATGCATTCTCTGGAGTGATGAATCACGCTTCACCATCTGGCAGTCCGACGGACAAATCTGGGTTTGGCGGATGCCAGGAGACGCTACCTGCCCAAATGCATAGTGCCAACTGTAAAGTTTGGTGGAGGAAGAATGATGGTCTGGGGCTGTTTTTCATGGTTCGGGCTCCTTAGTTCCAGTGAAGGGAAATCTTAACGCTACACCATACTGTGCAATGACATTCTAGATGATTCTGTGCTTCCAACTTTGTGGCAACAGTTTGGGGGACCTTTCCAGTTTCAGCATGACAATGTCGAGATCGGTGTGGAAGAACATGACTGGCCTGCACAGAGCCCTGACCTCAACCCCATCGAACACCTTTAGGAAGAATTGGAATACCGACTGCGAGCCAGGCCCAATTGCCCAACATCAGTGCCCAACCTCACTAAAGCTTGTGGCTGAATGGAAGCAAATCCCCACAGCAATGTTTCAACATCTAGTGGAAAGCCTTCCCAGAAGAGTGGAGGCTGTTATATCAGCAACTCCATATTAATGCCCATGATTTTTGAATGAGATGTTCGACGAGCAGGTGTCCACATACCTTTGGTCATGTAGTATATACAGTGTATATACACTGCTCAAAAAAATAAAGGGAACGCTTAAACAACACAATGTAACTCCAAGTCAATCACACTTCTGTGAAATCAAACTGTCCACTTAGAAAGCAACACTGATTGACAATAAATTTCACATGCTATTGTGCAAATGGAATAGACAACAGGTGGAAATTATAGGCAATTAGCAAGACACCCCCAATAAAGAAGTGGTTCTGCAGGTGGTGACCACAGACCACTTCTCAGTTCCTATGCTTCCTGGCTGATGTTTTGGTCACTTTTGAATGCTGGCGGTGCTTTCACTCTAGTGGTAGCATGAGACGGAGTCTACAACCCACACAAGTGGCTCAGGTAGTGCAGCTCATCCAGGATGGCACATCAATGCGAGCTGTGGCAAGAAGGTTTGCTGTGTCTGTCAGCGTAGTGTCCAGAGCATGGAGGCGCTACTAGGAGACAGGCCAGTACATCAGGAGACGTGGAGGAGGCCGTAGGAGGGCAACAATCCAGCAGCAGGACCGCTACTTCCGCCTTTGTGCAAGGAGGAGCAGGAGGAGCACTGCCAGAACCCTGCAAAATGACCTCCAGCAGGCCACAAATGTGCATGTGTCTGCTCAAACGGTCAGAAACAGACTCCATGAGGGTGGTATGAGGGCCCGACGCCCACAGGTGGGGGTTGTACTTACAGCCCAACACCGTGCAGGATGTTTGGCATTTGCCAGAGAACACCAAGATTGGCAAATTCGCCACTGGCGCCCTGTGCTCTTCACAGATGAAAGCAGGTTCACACTGAGCACATGTGACAGACGTGACAGAGTCTGGAGACGCCGTGGAGAATGTTCTGCTGCCTGCAACATCCTCCAACATGACCGGTTTGGCGGTGGGTCAGTCATGGTGTGGGGTGGCATTTCTTTGGGGGGCCGCACAGCCCTCCATGTGGTCGCCAGAGGTAGCCTGACTGCCATTAGGTACCGAGATGAGATCCTCAGACCCCTTGTGAGACAATATGCTGGTGCGGTTGGCCCTGGGTTCCTCCTAATGCAAGACAATGCTAGACCTCATGTGGCTGGAGTTTGTCAGCAGTTCCTGCAAGAGGAAGGCATTGATGCTATGGACTGGCCCGCCCGTTCCCCAGACCTGAATCCAATTGAGCACATCTGGGACAACATGTCTCGCTCCATCCACCAACGCCACGTTGCACCACAGACTGTCCAGGAGTTGGCGGATGCTTTAGTCCAGGTCTGGGAGGAGATCCCTCAGGAGACCATCCGCCACCTCATCAGGAGCATGCCCAGGCGTTGTAGGAAGGTCATACAGGCTTGTGGAGGCCACACACACTACTGAGCCTCATTTTGACTTGTTTTAAGGACATTACATCAAATTTGGATCAGCCTGTAGTGTGGTTTTCCACTTTAATTTTGAGGGTGACTCCAAATCCAGACCTCCATGGGTTGATACATTTGATTTCCATTGATCATTTTTGTGTGATTTTTGTTGTCAGCACATTCAACTATGTAAAGAAAAAGTATTTAATAAGATTATTTCATTATTTCAGATCTAGGATGTGTTGTTTAAGTGTTCCCTTAATTTTTTTGAGCAGTATATATATATATATATATATTAGTATCATACAGGGCATTTGGAAAAGAGACCTAGGTCTCAAAATCCCAGGACATTATTCAGGAGTGTGCAACATCACAATGTTAGATAAAAATAGATTCAGCCATGTTATTGTCATGCAGATGTGTCAGGACATTGTAACTTATAAAGCTCTTTCTATAATACAGACATGATTTCTGACCCAGGGGATTGCGCTATGTGCATGTTTATTTAGACCACAATTAGTTAAATTAGGTGTTAGTGAAGGGCTGGATCAAAAACCTGCAAACTCCTGTCCTGTCTATAAAAAAAAACTATATTTGCCCTCATGTACTGAACGAGGTTATGAATGTTGGGGTTAATCTCCTTGATGTACCTCACTTGGGAATGACTTATTTTGTACAATGGACTGTGTTTTAGGGACTCTTGCACAGATCCAGGAAAACCAATACATGTTTTACATTTATTCAAAATTACAAGTGTTGATGTCTCGTAATGTTTCTGGTTTGGAGGCTTGGGCATCTGGTGACTGCAGTTAATATGTCTAATCCCCTGCAATGATAGATAAAGGCATCAATAATATTACAATGCTGTATTCATTTCATTGAATATATATTCCTGTTTTTGCTGACACTCTGCCTCCATGGACTTTGATTATTGAGCCAGGGTTGTTCATTTCTTTTGGGTGTATTTCTATGTTGGTTTCTAGGTGTTCATTTCTATGTTGTGGTGGTTATTATTCATGTGACTCCCAATCGGAGGTAACAGTGACAGCTGTCGCGCGTTATCTCTGATTGGGAGCCATATTTAAACTGTTGTGGTTTCACTGTGTGTTTGTGGGTTTTTGTTCCATGTTTCTGTCAGTGTTACAGAGGACTTCACTATCGTCATTTGTTGTTTTTTGTGGTTGCTTTATTAAATAAAGTCATCATGTTCACTCCACGCGCTGCGTATTGGTCCGCTTCTTCAGACGATCGTGACAGAAAAACCCACCATCAAAGCGACCAACAGCGTGTCAAGCGGCAACAGGACCCAGCTCCAAAGGCTTCCTGGACATGGGAGGAGATTTTGGACGGAAAGGGGTCCTGGACTTGGGAGGAGATCCTGGATGGGGATGGATGCCGTCCATGGAGCGAAACGGTGGAGAGGCGACGGGAGAGGAGCAACGGCGTCAGCAGGGCCATCATCGTTGGAAGGACGAGGGCAACCCCAAAAAGTTTTTGGGGGGGGGGCACAGGGCTGGACGACGGGGCTAACGGAGGCAGAGAAGGGGCGAATTCAAGAGGCCACCAGGTTACGGGGCACTGGCCAAAGTAGGGAAAGGAGATGTAGAGGCACGGCGTGAGAGACTGAGGTGTGTATCCAGTCCGGTCCGGCCCGTTCCAGTTCCCCGGGTAGAGCCAGTGGTGTGTGCCTCCAGCACGGTCCGGCCTGTTACGACCCCTCGCACCAAGGATGCGGTGCGCGCCAGTCCGGCCCGGCCTGTTCCGCCACTCGCACAGGGATACGGTGCGCCGCCCAGCCCAGCCCGGCCTGTTCTGCCCACTCGCACCAGGGATACGGTGCGCCCGCACAGCCCAGCCCGGCCTGTTCCGGCCACTCGCACCAGGGATCGGTCGCCCCAGCCCAGCCCGGCCTGTTCCTGCTCCACGCACAGAACACGGTGTGCGTCGCCAGCCCAGCCCGGCCTGTTCCTGCTCCACGCACAGAGGATACGGTGTGCGTCGACAGCCCTGCCCGGCCTGTTCCTGCTCCACGCACCAAGGATACGGTGTGCACGCGACAGCCCTGCCTGGCCTGTTCCTGCTCCACGCACCAAGGATACGGTGTGCGCCGACAGCCCGGCCCGGCCTGTTCCCGCCACTCGCACCAGATGCGGTGCGCGCCGCCAGCCCGACCCGGCCTGTTCCGGCCACTCGCACCAGGGATACGGTGCGCCCGTCGGCCAGCCCGGTCCGCCTGTTCCTGCCACCCGCACCAAGTCTACGGTGCGCTGTCGCCAGCCCGACCGGCCTGTTCCTGCCACCCGCACCGTCTACGGTGCGCGTCGCCAGCCCGACCTGGCCTGTTCCTGCCACTCGCACCAAACTGACGGTGCGCGTCGCCAGCCCGGTCCGGCCTGTTCCTGCCACCCGCACCAAGTCTACGGTGCGCTCGCCAGCCCGGTCCGGCCTGTTCCTTCTCCCCGCACTAGCCCTGAGATGCGTGTCCTCAGCCCGGTACCTCCAGTTCCGGCACTACGCGGCCAGGCCCAAGGTGCGCCTCAGACGGCCAGAGTCGCCGTCTAACGGCGCCTGAACTGCCCGTCTGTCCAACGGCGCCTGAACTGCCCGTCTGCCTAACGGCGCCTGAACTGCCCGTCTGCCCAACGGGCGCCTGAACTGCCCGTCTGCCCAACGGCACCTGGACTGCCCGTCTGCCCAACGGCGCCTGGAACTGCCCGTCTGCCCAACGGGCGCTGAACTGCCCGTCTGCCCAACGGGCGCTAAAGCCGCCCGTCTGTACTGAACCTGCAAAGCCGCCCGTCTGCCATGAGCCTTCAGAGCCGTCCCGCCAGACCGAGCCGCTAGAGCCTTCCCCAGACAGAGCCGCTAGAGCCTTCGCCAGACAGGATCAGCCAGAGCCTTCCGCCAGACAGGATCAGCCAGAGCCTTCCGCAGACAGGATCAGCCAGAGCCTTCCGCCAGACAGGATCAGCCAGAGCCTTCCGCCAGACAGGATCAGCCAGAGCCTTCCCAGACAGGATCAGCCAGATCCGTCAGCCAGCCATGAGCAGCCAGATCCGTCAGCCAGCCATGAGCAGCCAGGTCCGTCAGCCAGCCAGAGCAGCCAGATCCGTCAGCCAGCAGAGCAGCCAGATCCGTCAGCCGCCATGAGCCGGCCCAGCCAGGATCCGCCAGAGCCGTCCCAGCCAGGATCCGCCAGAGCCGTCCCAGCAAGGATCCGCCAGAGCGTCCAGCCAGGATCCGCCAGAGCCAGCCAGCCAGATCCCCATTCAGTCCGGTGCTGCCTAGCCCGGTGCTGCCCCTTAGCCCGGTGCTCTTAGCCCGGTGCTGCCCTTAGTCCGGGTGCTGCCCCTGAGTCCGGTGATGCCTCTTAGTCCAGTGCTGTCCCTTAATCCTGTGGGGTTTAGTTGGGGGTGGTCATTTGGAGGAGGCTAGTAAGCGGGTAGTGACTATGGTGGGGTGGGGACCACGACCAGTGCCAGAGCCGCCACCATGGACAGACGCCCACCCAGACCCTCCTAGACTGTATGTTGGTGCGCCGGGAGTTCGCACCTTTAGGGGGTACTGTGACCTCTGGCTCCATGGACTTTGATTATTGAGCCAGGGTTGTTCATTTTCTTTTGGGTGTATTTCTATGTTGGTTTCTAGGTGTTCATTTCTATGTTGTGGTGGTTATTATTCATGTGACTCCCAATCGGAGGTAACGAGTGACAGCTGTCGGCTCGTTATCTCTGATTGAGAGCCATATTTAAACTGTTGTGGTTTCACTGTGTGTTTGTGGGTTTTTGTTCCATGTTTCTGTCAGTGTTACAGAGGACTTCACTATCGTCATTTGTTGTTTTTTGTGGTTGCTTTATTAAATAAAGTCATCATGTTCACTCCACGCGCTGCGTATTGGTCCCGCTTCTTCAGACGATCGTGACAGTTTTGATATGTATTTATATAATTATATTGGTATATATATATATATATATATATATATATATGTTATCCTTTTATCACATGCCAGCATTTGTTTTGTATCCAATGCTCTAGTAAGCCGTGAGAATACTTGATTATACTTGATGGTATGAGGTCGGTTGGTTTGCAGAGCCTTCCCCAAACCATAGCCCTCTAGGTACGGTACTGCATTGCATAGCCTACAACACACCGCTTCCAGCTACCCCCTGGCGGCGATTCTAAAGATAATAATTCAAATACTCCTGCTGCAGGATTATTTTCCTCCTGCGACGAAATGGGTCATATTAAGATCCGACATCTGTAGGTAAGATTGGTGCACTTTAAAGGTTTCTCTTCAGAGGTGCATCCAATGCTCTAGGTGCTTTTCAGTTCTGTGATGTGCGCCTTCTTGTTATCTAGTTCACAGCTGTTTGAGAAAGTTTAAAGGGATCGTTCACCCTGAAATTAAAGTTAGACAGATGGTTTCAGACATCAAAAGTGGCCTTATGTCGAGAATCGAGATGAGCCCAAGTCCCACATCATCTGTTGTGCAGTTCAAGCTCTATGCCTCAATCCCAAATGAATGGGCAAGAAATACACCATCTAATTTCATCACTTTACCTTTTCCCACTCATATGGCATTGAGGTATTGTTGGGAATACTAGGTTGGCTCAGGTGGGGAAAATGCTGGATTCAAAGGATAAGGGAAACCACGACTGTACTTTGAAGGTTTAATAACGTTACCCGAGAGTATATAACCCACCGTAAATGGATTTACTCATCAACTTTATCTATCAACATGCATTGCTATTGATGATTAGTAGCAAGCATGTGACTAGAGAGGAGAACCAGGGTGTGACAGTGATGATATTCTATCTCTTTCTTCTTTTTTATCCAGAGTTAAATAGAGCAAATACACCTACAGATGTAGGATATTCATTTGAGCCAGTTTGCTACAGCAGGAAAATAATCCTGCAGCAACAGGAAATGTGAATTATTACGTGGATTATAATTAATGGACATTTTTGTAGGGGTTGATACATTTTTCATTAGGGCAAAATTACAAACTTTAGAAGCCTTTTTAAAACTTGAATACACTACAAGTTCCAATTTCCTGCTGTGCAGGAAAATTCTCACCAAAAAAAGAATGATTAAATTAAGATCTTACCTCTGTACACTGACAGCTATTAATGTATCTTCTACTCATGGTGTCTGTGACAGCTAGAACATGCTTAATGCGTGAGTAGGTAACCTCTGAGTAAAGATAAATGCCCAAATCAATCACATGATCCCAATGATCACTCTCCATTTTGACTGCAATGACTGCAATTCATTTCACAATGTTCATGCTTTATCATATGAGAATGTGAGGTTATGAAAAGTTATGGTATCATTTAATCTCTATATAAAGTTTATCACATCATTATATCAATTGTAGCATTTACGACTGAATAAGAATGGACATTTGTCACCATAGTTACTAAGCACAGTAAATAATTCTTTGCAGTTTTTGACTCAAACGTCGCTGCTACATGCAGTGCTGTTTCAGTAGTGTCCATCCTTGATTGTTTTGCTTTATTTATTATTCTGGGAAATGGCATAATTATACAGATAATAAAGTTAATCATTCAAATATTCATTTTAAGGGGAAAGCATAGCAGCTTTAATTAATAGACCTAATGTAATATATATGATGGTATGCCTATTTATTTGCCACTCAAACATGCCAACATGTCTATAGTATATAGCTTAAACCTTCAGCCCCTGCTCATAGCAACAGAACACTGTGTTGCCATGACAACTCCTCCGAGTGTGTTACGCACCATCATATTTTTGCTCCCGAGAGAGAGAGATGTGAATATGATGTGCTGAATTTAATAGAAGTGTGATGTGTGAATGTGTGACTATGGTGTAGTTTCAGTTGGGAAAGGAAACCCAATCAACTGGGTCAACAGTTGCATATTTCCAGTCTCTTATGAAATGCAGATATCTTTATTTTGAATAATAGTCCTATAGTGCCAAAATGAAAAAGCTAGAGATAGCTTTTCATTGTATTTCAATTGTATTTTTTGTATATAATATTCTTGTTGGATAGTTTATCACTCAAATAGTGTGTATGGAGAAAAATAGCTCAACATAAAATCAAAATCAACAAGAAACTGTTCGTGCGGATCAGGAAATCCATTACAACGCACGCACGCACGCACTCCACGCACGCACGCACGCACACACGCACACACACACACACACACACACACACACACACACACACACACACACACACACACACACACACACACACACACACACACACACACACACACACACACACACACACACACACACACACACACACACACACACACACACACACACACACACACACCTATCATCACTGTGCAGTCACACCCCCAGCTCTCCTCCCCCTCCAGATTTCCCTTTCCAGAAGCAAAATTAGATTTCCACCTCATAAGTCTCCCATAATGTGATATACCCGGCACTAAATTGCTCTGATAACCTTTATCAGCGCAGAGGTGAAAGACCCGAACCATTGGGCACTTAGTCCTGCGCTGGGGAGAAAAAACAAGGCAGTGGATAATATCTATTTCCCCTCAGGCATGGCCACAGACACCTCCATGGCTTCCTGAGCCATTTGGACGGGTGCCAAGCAACCTGGGAATGTTGTGGAAGATGGAGGGAGAATCGGAATGATCTTCTAGCCAGATGCCTGTCACAGCCTTTTTATATTTTAGATATATATTTTTTAGACAATTGGAGCCCCCTTCGCTTTCAATAGATCTTTGTTAAGTCATCCAAGGAGGACGTATCAAATATCCCGGCCTTTTGGCAGTAGTTGCGTTGGTCTGAATGCCTTGGCTTTAAACAGTGTTTCAAATCGTAAAGACTTGTTTACTCCTAGTCTTGTTTTTCTTCCTTGGGGTGGAGAATAAGAAGGATTTTATGTCTGATAGGTGCTTTAAAATGATAGTTTTCTCATCCAAGAGAGAAATCTTATGAAGTTATTATTTTTCATCCATTGGAATACTGTTAAGAGATAGAGGATTTTACACAACTAAAAACATTATTGCCTCTTTCTTGGCCTTTTCAACACATTCAGTACAATGATGTTTATTACGTACACATTTTGGCGCAATCGACCTTGAGTAATGGTATATTTCTCTCTTGAAGGCTGAAGTATGGATTAAAATCAATATCACAATACAAAAACACAGGACAAAAAAATGTGCTGTTGGTTTACACATTACATTATGGTAGGTTATTCCACAGCATTATGTGAGTTCTGTTGCAGAACAAAATGGCTACTGTCAAGCATATTGATAATGCCTTCCTTTGGATATTTCAGAGATATTATAAAATGCAAATGTGATTGGAAAAAGTACTATTTTCACAGTAGAGCTGCATATTTGCCACTACAATTTTATGATAATGCCCAAATCCCCATTAAAGATATTCTCTGGTACTTTTGTATACTTTTTTGCAAGTAGTTGTAAAAGTAGCGCCCACGAGCCAAAAGCGGTTCCCGAGTATTGCGTACTACGTCACAAATGTGCAGATATGTGCACCACGTAATTTATTTATCTCGCTTTACTGTGTGTGCGTCTTGCTAGCTGTCACTCAAATGGTGAGGGCTGAAGCTCATTGGTTGAAACTCAAATTGCTACGGGGCTGGCCCACTTAAGGGTAAATGTAGGGAAAATGGCACCGCACAGCTTCCAGAAAACAGTTTCATTCAAACTAGGGATTTCTTGGCTAATTGAGGTGAGACAGTAAATCTGCTCATATATTATGTATGTATGAACTACACATTGACACATCCAGCCCAAAGTGGGAGGTTAAAAAAATACTTATTAGTCGCCAAAGTGCCGGAGCACACATTGTTAGTGGGCGCAGATTAAGGTTCAAATTAATCTACCAACAGAGCCCTTTATTAGTGTGTCCCTCACTATACTTACCATTCCTGCCTCATCAACAGTACACACACACACACACACGCACGTCTCGCCACCAGCTTGCCTGCTGCGAAATCTGCCATAGCAAATTACCAATACTGTGTCTTTATCAGCCATGTTTCATGTTGGACAATTACCCTTACCAGAACTTCATTATTACCTTCCAGTTGTAATTATGTAAAAAGTAGTTTCACACTCTAGGACTCCATGGAAATTGCTGTGGCGCCGGAAATATAGATTTATTTTGGGGGAGGTAGAAAAAGTTCAGACATGGCCCACGGTGTCTGGGCTATGGTTTAACTGAGATAATTGACCATATTCACTGTTGCTGCGCCTGTAATGAGACTATATTGATGGCTGAGCTCATTGGGGAAATATAAAGGAAAGCAGGCTTCCATTCCATTAGTTTGAATAGCAGTTTTATCTGTTCTAAGAAAAATAGAGGAGAATCTTAACGTCTTAATTTTTGTGTCTGGGTTCGACAAAATCATTTAAAAGTCCTTTGTCCATGACAGTGAAGTGGAAATTCAGCAACTCTTGGAGTGGAAGTTTATACAAATACTTATTTATTGTTGAAACCAGTGTGTTTCGGCTTGTTGCCTTCATCAGGCTTTTCTTATAGTTATACATTTTCATACCAACTAAAACCCTGTCTTACCCCTCTCCCTGGTAGTCCTATAGATGACGGCCATCTTGAAATCTACTCTGCCCTTCTTTGGGAGATTTGCACTGTTCCTGACCATTAACCATCAACTCTGGACCTCCCTCCCACAACTCCTGCCTTTTGAAAGTATTCACACCCCTTGACTTTTTCCACATTTTGTTGTGTTACAGCCTGAATTTAAAATGCAGACTTTGTGTTACTGGTCTACAAACAATTCCCCATAATGTCAAAGTGGAATTATGTTTTTAGAAATGTTTACAAATGAATAAAAAAAATGAAAAGCTGAAATGTCTTGAGTCAATAAGTATTCAACCCTTCTGTTATGGCAAGCCTAAATAAGTTCAGGAGTAAAAACGTGCTTAAGAAGTCACATAATACGTTGCATGGACTCACTCTGTGTGCAATAATAGTGTTTAACATGATTTTGAAATGACTACCAGGACAGTGATTGTGGACATTGCCCTGTGTAGGGTGCTGTCTTTCGGATGGGATGTTAAACGGGTGTCCTGACTCTCTGCGGTCACTAAAGATCCCATGGCACTTATCGTAAGAGTAGGGGTATTAACCCCAGTGTCCTGGCTAAATTCCCAATCTGGCCCTCACACCATCATTTCCACCTAATCATCCCCAACTTCCAATTGGCTCATTCATCCCCCCTCCTCTCTCCTGTAACTATTCCCCAGGTCGTTGCTGTAAATGAGAATGTGTTCTCAGTCAACTTACCTGGTAAAATAAGGGTAAAAAAATACCCAATCTCTGTACCCCACAGATACAATTACCTGTAAGGTCCCTCAGTCAAACAGTGCATTTTAAGCACAAATTCAACCACAATACCAGAAAGGTTTTCCAATGGTTCACAAAGAAAGGCACCTATTGGTAGATTGGTAAAAAAACTAAAAAAAAACTGACATTGAATATCCCTTTTGAGCATGGTGCAGTTATTAATTACACTTTGGATGGTGTATCAATGCACCCAGTCTCTACAAAGATACAGCTGTCCTTCCTAACTCAGTTGCCGGAGAGGAAGGAAACTGCTCAGGGATTTCACCAAGAGGCCAATGGTGATTTTAAAACAGTTACAGAGTTTAATGGCTGTGATAGCAGATAACAGGATGGATCAACAACATTGTAGTTACTCCACAATACTAACATAAATTACAGAGTTAAAAGAAGTAAGCCTGTACAGAATAAAAAATATTCCAAAACATGCATCCTGTTTGCAATATAGCACTAAAGTAATAATGCAAATAATGTGGCATAGAAATGATCTTTTTGCCCTGAATACAAAGTGTTATATTTGGGGCAAAATCCAACACAACACGTCATTGAATAGCACTCTTTTCAAGCATGGTGGTGGCTGCATCTTGTTATGGGTATGCTTGTCATCGGCAAGGACGAGGGAGTTTTTCAGGATAAAAATAAATGGAATAGAGCTAAGCACAGGCAAAATCCTAGAGGAAAACTAGGTTCAGTCTGCTTTCCAACAGACACTGGGAGACAAATTCACCTTTCTGCGGGACAATTACCTAAAACACAAGGACAAGTCTACACTGGAGTTACTTACCAAGATGACATTGAACGTTCCTGAGTGGCCTAGTTACACTTTTGACTTAAATCGGCTTGGAAATCTATGACAAGACTTGAAAATGGCTGTCTAGAAATGATCAACAACCAATTTGACAGAGCTTAACATTTTTTTTAAAGAATAATGGGCAAATATTGTACAATCCAGGTGTACAAAGCTCTTAGAGATTTATCCAGAAAGACTCACAGCTGTAATCGCTGCCTAAGGTGATTCTAAGATGTATTGACTCAGGGGGTTGAATACTTATCTAATCAAGATATATTAGTGTTTTATTAATGCATTAAAAAAAATTGCATTTTGTGCAGATCATTGACAAAAAAATGACAATTTAATCAATTTTAATCCCACTTTGTAACACAACAAAATATGGAAAAAGTCAAGGGTTATGAATACTTTCTGAAAGCACTGTACCTCCCACTTTCTCCTCCTTCCTGCACTCAGCCACAGAGACTGTTCATGAGGCAAAGAGGGGCTGCTGGAGGCTGTTCAGGCTTCATTTAGCATGGTCTGAGGAAAGGAAGCTGCTGATGTTGAGGCCAAACTGATGAATACCCAGGAGGCGATAAGGGTTCTATAGATGAAATAAATGATCATCTCTGGCAGACTTCGCACTGTCAAAACACAATGTGAGAGGACTTTCGAGTACCTGCTATAGTTTTGTATAGCTTGGGTTACTAAAATGGTTTCAGTTCAACTCCGCTCAAAAGCTTAAGATATTCCTCAATTCCAATTCCAAAACCTGCAATTCTTTACCCTTGCTACATTTCTACCACCGCTATTTGCTTGCAGTTCCATTTCCACCTCTTTCCACCTGTCGGCTTATCGATCCGGATAGCAAAGCCAATTGCTAAACAACACAGCGAGCATTCAGAGAATTCCTTTTCCCAGGCTCCAGTCCTGGCCCCCCCAACATCACTGCCTGTCCCTCGGCTGATTGGGTAAGGCCCAAAACAACAGCCGCAGGCCACTGCAAACATCCTGCGTCTACGGCCTCACATAAAGGGGCGATTGACGACAAGAGGGTGGCTGTATAATGCACAGGAACCCCCCCTCCCCCCTTTGGTTGATGAAATAGGTCCAAGATGGAGGGGTAACAATTTCCTTGGGGTGGAACTTATTGAGTAAAGCCTACAACCACTGAAAGAACAAATGCAGATATGGAATCTCTAGATTAGAAAAAGGAAGAAATGAGACTGAGCATGATGGTTGATCAAATTTTTTTCTCAATCCTCCAATCACATCACAACTTTTCGCAGCCCCTTTCAGACCATGAAATATACTTGGCCACTCTTGTTTTGCCCAGTGTCATTTGTTCTCTCGATAAGTTCACTGACAGGATGTCATTGGAAATGAGATTCGTAAAATGGCCTCTGAAGAGAAGAGGACTTCCTCCCTGAGGGACGAGCATTAATACAGACAGCTGGACAGACAGGAAGTGTGGAGGATTGCGGTCGGAACACTGAATGAATAATTCCAACAGAAGCCAAAGAGACACATGCTATGTCCTAAAACTGCCTAAATACTTTTGTAATGGTTAAATTGTCTTTATAAGGACTACCTGTCAATATCGAGTTTGGACAAGGTTTATTTCTATCAATTGAGTTTGGCCTGTCAGCATAGCATTTGCATTAGTTGATTAGTGTAATTTTAATTAGTCAACGACCCAGTTTGTGGCAGTAGGCTGTGAAGCTATTGGTAGAGAAAGGAAGTCAGGTTGCAGAATACCCCAAAAACAAAACATTAGGCAGCTGACCATTTGCAAAAGCGAGAAAGTATAAACTTGCAATGTAGGCCCACTCTTTGTAAAAGGTAAATAGAATATTTATTTTTTGTTTCTTACCTCCTTTGTTCAGAGCCCTCTAATGCAGTTAATCTGTTTTATTACTTAATTATTTGTGTCTTATGTCATAGATAAAAATACACATTAACACTAATTTGCCAAGTAATCATGGCAGTAATCTCCAAGCTGCAACCGTGCTCCTAGATATCAATTGCAGCCAGTCTCATTAACGACACACTGGGAAGTTGATTGTACAGCTGCACAACAAGGCTGATGAATATCATCTCACACTCTGTGTCAAATGGAATTTCGATCACAATTTATTAGATCGTTAGCTTCTGGAATTATTTTCTGGATCGCTATCAAGTTATAGAAGGAAATAGAATATAGAGTAATGAGGCGCCAAAAAATATAACAAAGTATCAAAGAAAAACGTAGCTATGTGTCCATGTAGTATACAATATTATCAATTGGCATGACCAGTTCTGTTCAGGCAGTGTAATTGTACTCTAGGATACGCTCCCACACATTTAGGAAAACTTTGCTCCCCTAACATTGTAAGACAACTTCAGCCTTCCCTGAGTTTACAGGTGGCCCAACACATTTTACATTTACATTTTAGTATTTTAGGAGACGCTCTTATCCAGAGCGACTTACAGTTAGTGAGTGTGTACATTATTTTTTTTCATACCCACTGTGGGAATCGAACCCACAACCCTGGTGTTGCAAACGCCATGCTCTACCAACTGAGCTACATCCCTGCCGGCCATTCCCTCCCCTAGCCTGGACGACGCTGGGCCAATTGTGCGCCGCCCCATGGGTCTCCCGGTCGCGGCCGGCTACGACAGAGCCTGGATTCGACCCAGACATGAACAGAAATGAGCATGAAAGGAAAACATGCAGATTGTTGCTTTCTGACTTTTGTGAAGGGTCATGACACCCCTACAGGACTCCAATTTCTTCCAATTACCCTAGGCCACAGTCCTTCCCTCCCTACCTGTTCCCACTCCCTAATCACCTCTACCTTTTCACGCCTCTGTTTTCCCATTTAAGCAGCATGCTTCTCATTGAGCGCTAGTAATGGTTCATGCCTGGTGATGCCACGGGGTGGCTCTTTTCCTTCATGTGTGATATGAGAAAGTAAGTTCCTTTTTACTATGACGTCGGAGATGTAAGTAAAATGATGTATATTATCCTGCCTTTAACTTACCATATGTTATCCTGTTGATATCCGTGTTCTCAGTATGCTAATGATGTTTTTTTTTATGTTTATCCTGGCAGTCTCCTTAGTTTATAGATGTTATACACTGAGTATACAAAACTTTAAGAACACCTGCTATTTCCATGACATAGACTGACCAGGTGAATCCAGGTGAAAGCTATGATGCCTTATTGATGTCAATTGTTAAATCCACTTCAATCAGTGAAGGGGAGGAGACAGGTTAAATAAGGATTTTTAAGCCTTGAGACAATTGAGACATTGATTGTGTATGTGTGCCATTCAGAGGGTGAATGGGCAAGGGCCTTTGAACGGGGCATGGTAGTAGGTGCCAGGCGCACCGGTTTGTGTCAAGAACTGCAACGCTGCTGAGTTTATCATGCTCAAGAGTTTCCTGTGTGTATTAAAAATGTTCCACCACCCAAAGGACATCCAGCCAACTTGACATAACTGTGGGAAGCATTGGCATCAACATGGGCCAGAATCCCTTTGGAACGCTTTCGGCACCTTGTCGAGTCCATGCCCCGATGAATTGAGGCTGTTCTGAGGGCAAAAGCGGTGTGTAACTCAATATTAGGAAGGTGTTCCTAATGCTTGGTATACTTAGTGTATTTAATGCCTTTTGCCCATAGTCATCTGGCACTACTTTGTCATGTTTGCACCTTCATGTTGTGTTCCTGTTGTAGCTCCCTCCCAGAACACCACATCCTGTGTTATTCACATCCTATCTCCAAGGCCTTGCAAGCCACATCCTAAAGCACATCCTTCCTACCGGCCTTATAAGCCCTTCAAAACCTCCGTTCCAAACCCTCCCCCATGTGCCTCTGTTCATTCCTGTGTTCAACTGTGTGTAATAAATACCCCTGAATCTGGATTCCTGATTCACATTCTGACCGATGCACCATTGTTGCAGAAACAGTCCTGAACCTACCTTACAGTCCATCTTGGCCCTAGTCTTTTTTCACTGACATCATTCAGCGTATCACAACCTATTTGTGTTAATCAGTTCCTGCCTTAGAGAGAATCTCAATGATAACTTCACCCAGCTCTGACAGACAGTGCCTGGGTCAGCTGAGCCGAATACATGTCACAATACCCACAGTTCAATGGGGAAGCCATCATGGGGTCTCTCTCCATCTGCCTCACAGGTGCAGCAGGATGAGGCCAAAGGTTATGGGAGTGTGCCCTGGCTAAGCCCAGGATGAGGTGCGGGGTCATTGTCCCCCCTTGACCCTGTAGAGTGTTCCCTAACGGTCTCCTGTTGAAAGGGAACCATGCTAAACTCCTCCACTTCATACCCTAATCCACCCGCTCCTCCTTTGTGACTGAAGATACTGGAGTGAAGGTGGTTGAATATCTAGTCCACTTTTCACCCTAGCTGTCCCATGGTGTGGTGCCTACCAGGATGCTGCTGGGAAGAACCCCCCCCCCCCATCCTTGGTGAGGAACAACTAGATTCTCATGACATTCTCACCATGGTTCTTGTGCTTTGTTCTCTCCATGTTAAGTGGGAGGTTTTTAAACGTGGGACTTATCAATAGAGCGCGCAGTGGTGGATTACCCATTCAACCCTACATGTTTTTATTTTAATGAGAGTTGAAGGGTGGATATTTCTTTAATCTCAGATTGTATTCCGACAAGCTGGGAGTCTTCTTTTTTTTTTACTTGCGTCTTGTCTGAACTTTCATCCCTATGTGAACCAATCAAGAGTATATCTTTGTGAATGTTTGTCACTGAATGAATTAAATGCACAGAAAACTTGGAGAGAAAGATCAGACGCTTCCGGGTGGAGAAAGATTATCCACTATCTGTAAGAATATGAGTAAGAGCTTAGGTCTACATAAATGTTCAGGGATAGGAAGTGAAGGAGAGATTTAAAAAAAGGAGAAAAGGAGAGTGAAATGAGAGAGAGAGATGGGGAGGTAGGGGAACGAAAAAGAGGATCATCTTTTTCCCCCTTGGCCTGCACATACACCCCTCACCCCAGCTACTTGCTGATAAAGGCATTTTGTTGCGCAGGGTGAAGGTAAAGTTCAGACCGTTTGAACCCTGGGCGACCCCTTCCTTGTCCAAGCAAATTGTTAAATAGGGCCGATAAGTGGAGGCGGGGGTGACAATAGCCCGCTTCAGCACAAAGAGGGCCTGCTTTTACAGGCCCAGAAGACGACACCATGAGAGCCTGACAGTTCTCATGGTAATAGAAAAATGCCCATTAGCCATCAGTGTGTGAAGGCTGTAAAATAATTACAGGGGAATTGAGGGAAAACAACAGGAAATTGACCCAGGCCACAATGAGAGGTACCCCTTATCAATGATGCTGCTTGACACGGTCTGTCCACTTAATCACTTGATGCAAGATGTTTCGAGTCTCAGTGTATTAAAATTGGGAAAGACACTGAAGCAATTATTTTCCCATTGTAATGTTAGTGAATTATGTACCAAGGTTATAATACAGGATGCTGTACAATTAATACAATTGTCATGAATGTTGGAACCGTGCTGGAAAGGACAATGTGAAATGAAAATACCTGAACTAGCATAACACAGCTCAGGTCGGCAAGATGGTAAGAAAAGGGCATCAATGCGCCATAGATTAGTTGGTCAGGCTTTGGGTCAATTTCCCATAACATTTCCCCCTGCAGGGGGAGACATTACTGTTCAGAGAACAACTTCCAAACACAGACATTACTTCATTTAAAGGGGCAATCTGCATTCGCTACATCAGTTTTTTTGGGACTTAAAAATGTACTATATGTACCCCATTGATTTTTGAAGAATATAACTTCTAAATGCCTCATGAGCTTAGTTCAACTGTTTAACACAATGAGAACCCAAAATATATAAGCTTGTTTTAGTCCAATATTGTAAAACAAGTAAATGCTAACAATCTGCATAGCCTCAAAAAATTGTTAAAACTATAATTTGGATATCATGGATTGTCTGTCCTTGCATCCATAGCTCAGTCTATGAATTTGAGTGGTTACGTTTCTCCAGCCCCATCCCTGTGCTTTTTACCGAAACAGAGGCGCTTTGCTATTGCTTTGTTATTGTTTCAACTAAGGATTGCCGCTTTAACCCTGGGGAATGGTGTGTTATGATGTGTAAGGAACATCACTTTATATAGTCATTCTCAAACCTGGAGGACAAACACAAACAAAAACCACCAATGCCCTTTTGCCACTTCCTGTGTCATTCTTCTTAAAAATAGCAACATAAGTCAGCCTCGTATTGACCCAGTTTTCTGCCTGCTACTGCAGTGTGAAGTCTACCACAACTCGTGTGTGTGTGCATGACTGCATGTGTATTCCTATCTTCTTCTAGTGTGAGGGTCGTTAGAGAAAATGTGGGAACCCTGGTGTTCAGCTCTGTGACTGATGATGAGGGGAAGTTAAAAGCAGCAGCGAAGCCACTTGTTCAATGGAGCTTTTGATTCGATCGCCAACCAGACAGCTCTGAGCCAAAGTCTTCCTCTGTCACTGGCACCTTGTGCTTTGATTACACAGCCATTTGAAAAGGATAGAGTATCATAGCAACTGTGACACGGACATTCCTACACACAGGAAATAAAATGGTTGGATGGAAGACTACATAATACTGTAATGCAGGCACAACTTCGAACCAACATACTCCTTTAAAAGGCTCACAATAGCAAAGAATATACTTAAATAACAATACACTATAAAAACCTCTCTCTCAACGTGACCAAGACGAAGGAGATGATTGTGGACTAGAGGGAAAAAAAAGAGGACTGAGCACGCCCCCATTCTAATCGACGGGGCTGTAGTGGAACAGGTTGAGAGCTTCAAGTTCCTTGGTGTCCACATCACCAACGAACTATCATGGTCCAAACACACCAAGACAGTCGTGAAGAGGGCACGACAAAGCCTATTCTCCTTCAGGAGACTGAAAAGATTTGGCATGGGTCCTCAGATCCTCAAAAGGTTTTACAGCTGCACCATCGAGAGCATCCTGACTGGTTGCATCACCGGCTGGTATGGCAACTGCTCGGCCTCCGACCGCAAGGCACTACAGAGGGTAGTGCGTACGGCCCAGTACATCACTGGGGCCAAGCTTCGTGCCATCCAGGACCTCTATACCAGGTGGTGTCAGAAGAAGGCCCTCAAGATTGTCAAAGACTCCAGCCACTCTAGTCATAGACTGTTCTCTCTGCTACCGCACGGCAAGCGGTACAGGAGCGCAGAGTCTAGGTCCAAAAGGCTTCTCAACAGCTTCTACCCTCAAGCCATAAGACTCCTGAACAGCTAATCATGGCTACCCAGACTATTTGCACTGCCCCCCCACACCCACCTCATCTTTTTACGCTGCTGCTACTCTGTTAATTATTTATGCATAGTCACTTTAACTCTACCCACATGGACATATTACCTCAACTACCTCAACTAGCCGGTGCCCCCGCACATTGACTCTGCACCGGTACCCCCCTGTATAAATAGCCTCCCTACTGTTATTTTATTTTACTTCTGCTCTTTTTTCCTCAACACGTTTTTGTTGTTGTTGTTTTATTTTACTTTTTTATTAAGAAATAAATGCATTGTTGGTTAAGGGCTGTAAGTAAGCATTTCACGGTAATGTCTACACCTGTTGTATTCGGCGCAAGTGGCAAATATATTTTGATTTGATTTGATTTGAAATGCATGATGGCCTCACCATTATTGAATTTACTTTGCATTTTTAAACTGCAGAGGTATAAATGTTAGTGTTATAGCTAAATCCCCGACCATACTATCCACCTAAATCACTCACTATAACACGAGATGGATAATGCCACGTTATCCTGTGGCCTAATATATTTTAATAATTGTGACATAAAACTATTGTAATGGTTCCTGTTGAAAAACAAACCAGGGAAACTGGATCAGTTTCCCAGTGGTGTCATACATTTTCCTCGCACAAAATCAAGATATTCAGTGCTTTTATGTTACTTCATAGAACATAAGCATAGTCAATTCATCAAACTTTGGCAGTATGGATTTTATTTTATTTGTTGCAAAACACAACTTTTTGGACTAATGATTACACCCCTGAATGACTTATGGTGCGTTCAAGACAACTGGGAAGACGAGATCAGACTGGGAAAAATCGTGATGTCAGTGATCTTCAGGTTGGATAAGGTGGAGCTCTCGGATGATGCCCGAGTTTCCGAGTTGGATGACTGTTTAAAACGATTTTTCCCAGTCGGAGCTCGTTTTTTCCTAGTTCCCAGTTGTCTTGAATGCACCACAAACCAACCTGGAAATGGCAGACCAAGATGGTTGAAAAAGCTGGAGAAGGCACGCTGGCTATTTACATTTACATTTTAGTCATTTAGCAGACGCTCTTATCCAGAGCGACTTACAGTTAGTGAATATATATTTCTTTTTTATACTGGCCCCCCGTGGGAATCGAACCCACAACCCTGGCGTTGCAAACGCCATGCTCTATCAACTGAGCTACATCCCTGCCGACCATTCCCTCCCCTACCCTGGACGACGCTGGGCCAATTGTGCACCACCCATGAGTCTCCCGGTCGCGGCCGGCCGCGACAGAGCCTGGATTCGAACCAGGATCTCTAGTGGCATAGTTAGCACTGCGCCACTCAGGAGTACAGGATACAATAGGATACACAAACAAACAAATCTCTGCTTATTCTTACCTACAACTCCTACAAATGTACATCAGGTTATTAATCCATTAGGCAGGCCTAGGAGCCTAGACATAGAGAGTATAGGCTTTTCAGTATTCTTGCTAACTGGTTTTGTAACAATACAAAATCCCTCAAAGATGGTTTAGTATGAAGTTGCCTAGAAACTGCTTCTCCCCAATCACGCTTGTAGGCAATGTCATGGCGATGTTAACTAGCTAAACTCATGCGCAGAAATACGTCATCGGGTCTAACGATTGTTCGAGTCTTTTGCAAAGCAAACGGTCTAAGTATCTATTGCTTTTACTGCCTGTGTGATGGACATTATTAAAGGCCCAGTGCAGTCAAAAACTAGATTTTCCTGTGTTTTATACATATATTTATACATATTATTGGAATAGTACTGTGCAATTGTGAAAATTATGACAATGCCCTTTTAGTGTAAGAGCTGTTTGAACCTGTTTCAACCTGTTTTGGTGGGATGGACTTTAGCCTACCTGGTCACCAGGCAGAAAATTAGTTAGACCAATAAGAAAGAGTTCCAAACCTCTCTGCCATAACAGGTCGTTTTCAGTTCTCCCCTCCCCACTCAGACCACTCCCAGGCAATCCTAGCAAAAATCTTGCTTGGGAAATTTCTCAATGCAAAGAAGCTATTTTTGCTTCTTTTTGACTATTTTAATTGAAAACAATCACAGTAAAGTACTTAATTGTTAACCAGAAATGATTTGATATGGAGATACCTTTTTAATTTCACCTTATATTTAACCAGTATCTTATCTTTATTTAACCGGTATAGCCTAGTTGCTATTACCTCAACAACTGAACAACCTGACCAAGATGGTCTATGCTTCCAGTCAGAGATGGGGAAGGTAAGCTGCCTGCCTTGGGTACCCCAACAAATATGTTACAAATCCTTTACACATATGCTTATCAGGCTATGGACCCATTATTCAGTCCCTAGGACCCTAGACATTAGCTAGTGAGCGTAAGCTTTTCAGTTGATTCTGGCTAACTAGTTTCATAACACAATTGTTGTGCTATATTGTGGATAAAGAGTTACCTGTCTAAAATAACACAGAGAGTGTTCTTTAATGGAAGCCTCTCCAACATAATCCAGGTAGAATCAGGAATTCCCCAGGGCAGCTGTCTAGGCCCCTTACTTTTTTCAAGCTTTACTAATGACATGCCACACGCTTTGAGTAAAGCCAGTATGTCTATGTATGCAGAGGACTCCACACTATACACGTGAGCTACTACAGTGACTGATATGACTGCAACACTTAACAAAGAGCTGCAGTTAGTTTCAGAATGGGTGGCAAGGAATAAGTTAGTCCTAAATATTTCAAAAACTAAAAGCATTGTATTTGGGACAAATCATTCACTAAACCCTAAACTTCAACTAAATCTTGTAATGAATAATGTGGAAATTGAGCAAGTTGAGGTGACTAAACTGCTTGGAGTAACCCTGGATTGTAAACTGTCATGGTCAAAACATATTGATACAGCAGTAGCTAAGATGGGGAGAAGTCTGTCCATAATAAAGCGCTGCTCTGCCTTCTTAACAACATTATCAACAAGGCAGGTTCTACAGGCCCTAGTTTTGTCACACCTGGACTACTGTTCAGTCGTGTGGTCAGATGCCACAAAGAGGGACTTAGGAAAATTACAATTGGCTCAGAACAGGGCAGCACGGCTGGCCCTTAAAAGTACACTGGGAGTTAACATTAATGATATGCATGTAAATCTTGCATGGCTCAAAGTGGAAGAGAGATTAACTTCATCACTACTTGTTTTTGTAAGAAGTGTTGACAAGCTGAATGTTTAAACTACTAGCACACAGCTCGGACATCAATGCATACCCCACAAGACACGCCACCAGAGGTCTCTTCACAATCTCCAAGTCCAGAACAGACTATGGGAGGTGCACAATACTACATAGAGCCATGACTACATGGAACTCTATTCCACATCAGGTAACTGATGCAAGCAGTAGAATCAGATTTAAAAAACTGGTAAAAATACACCTTATGGAACAGCGGGGACTGTGAAGAGACACACACAAAGGTACAGACCCAAGCATATGCACACAAGTTCTAGCACACACACTGTACACACACACATATATTGTAATATTGTTGTATGGTGGTATTATACATTTTGTATTGTAGGTATGTAGTGGTGTAATAATGTTATATGATGTACTGTTTTATATTTTGTTTTATATGTAATGTAAGTGCCTAAATGTGTTTGGACCCCAGGAAGAGTAGCTGCTGCCTTGGCAACCGCTAATGGGGATCCCTAATAAATACAAATACAAATAACACAACAGCATGCCTCTATATCAAAAGCAAACAATGTTAATAAAACTGTCTTTGCATCTATTGCTTGTAATGCCGGTCTGACGGATGGTAGAAGTCAGCCTCCTATCCATTGTAAAGTAATGTGAAGTTCAGCTGTGGCTCTGTCTGTGAGTCACATTACAACTCTGTTCTTTTCAACTACTCCCTTCCTCTCCTCATTAGCTCCATACTAGCCAACTCAAGGGCATTGATCAGCAGGGAATATGCTGCTATCATACTCTGCAGAAGACCAGAACTTTCTGTCAGCTCGTTCTCTCACATAGTTATCACAGTTGTCAAGGCAATAGTGTTTTAATCACAACTGTCTGGACGTGTAATTTTCAGCCCAAGAGGGGTTTTGAGATTGGACATTTGCTTCATATGCCATATTAGTGCACAGTTTGTTTATTTGTCAGTTCCTTTTTCACTGTCTAATCAGCCAGAATTATTTTGCTAGCAGTATGTCGCTCTAACCTGGTGGTAATGGCATCCATGTTTTTTTAACTGGATGTCTACCCCCCCAGTGCTGAAATACACTTGTCATACCTTCTGTATATCTGCAATATAGTCTATCCCATATAACATGGATGTTACTCAAAACAAAGCAACATAAGGCATTGTCATAGAAACCAGTTCTTCCTATATACATATTATACTGAACAAAAATATGAATGCAACATGCAACAATTTCAAAGAGTTGACTGAGATACAGTTTATATAAGGAAATCAGTACATTTAAATAAATTCATTAGGCCCTAATCTATGGATTTCACATGAATGGGAATACAGATATGCATCTGTTGGTCACAGATATATTTTTAAAAAGTAGGGGCGTGGATCAGAAAACCAGTCAGTATCTGGTGTGACCACCATTTGCCTCATACAGCCCGACAAATCTCCTTCACATAGAGTTGATCAGGCTGTTGCCTGTGGCCTGTGGAATGTTGTCCCACTCCTCTTCAATGGCTGTGCGAAGTTGCTGGGTATTGGCGGGAACTTGAACACGCTGTCGATCCAGAGCATCCCAAACATGCTCAATGGGTGACATGTCTGGTGAGTATGCAGGCCATGGAAGAACTGGGACATGTTCAGCTTCCATGAATTGTGTACAGATAATTGCGACATGGGACCATGCATTGTCAGGCTGAAACATGAGGTGATGGCGGTGGATGAATGGCACGATACAGTGAGGGAAAAAAAGTATTTGATCCCCTGCTGACAGGCACCTGGGAGCCAGAAATCTTTGTGATTGAGAGGGGGTCAAATACTTATTTCCCTCATTAAAATGCAAATCAATTTATAACATTTTTGACATGCGTTTTTCTGTTGTTATTCTGTCTCTCACTGTTCAAATAAACCTACCATAAAAATTATAGACTGATCATTTCTTTGTCAGTGGGCAAACCTACAACATCAGCAGGGGATCAAATACTTTTTTCCCTCACTGTAATTGCCATTCAAATTGCCATCGATAAAAAGCAATTGTGTTCGTTGTCCGTAGCTTATACCTGCCCATACCATAACCCCAACGCCACCATGGGACACTCAGTTCACAACTTTGACATCAGCAAATAACTCGCCCACACGACTCCATACACGTGGTCTGGGGCTGTGAGGCCTGTTGGACGTACTACCAAATTCTCTAAAACAACATTGGAGGGGGCTTATGGTAGAGAAATGAACGTTCAATTCCCAGGAAACAACTCTGGTGGACATTCCTGCAGTTAGCACAGCAATTGCATAGTCTCCCTCAACTTGAGACATCTGTGGCATTGTTTTTTGTGACAAAACTGCACATTTTAGTGGCCTTTTATTGCCCCCAGCACAAGGTGCACCTGTGTAATGATCATGCTGTTTAATCAGCTTCTTGATATGCCACACCTGTCAGATGGATTATCTTGGCAAAGGAGAAATGCTCACTAACAGGGATGTAAACAAATTTGTGCACAAAATCTGAGACAAAAAGCTTTTTGTGCATATGGAACATTTCGCTGATCTTTTATTTCAGCTCATGAAACATGGGACCAACACTTTACATGTTGCGTTTATATTTTTGTTCGATGTGGTTTGGGGAATTCAGTATTGTGGTTGAGTTTCATAGCCAGGATATTTGACATGGCATCTTGATAAACTTTGCTGAAACAAAGTTCAGATTTATATTTCAAAACAGAAAAAGATGAGGCAAACTAAACTCAGTAAAATACAGTTGGAATGTTTTCATGGCATGCTGGACAATGTCTCTAATTGCTGTCCTTTGAGTGGATCAACGATACAGTCAATATTTCCCTTTCCTCAAACTCCAGAGAAAATATAAATATCTTTCTGTGACAAGGCCAGCAGTCGCCGTGTGCACTTGATGGCTTAAAACGTACACTGAGGATAACACTTTTAAAAAAATACTTTAATTTATTGTGCAAAATGAGCAAGATAAAACAGATTGGCAGTATTAGGTGCTAAAACAACAGCTCACCTTTCAGACATGGATTCTTTAGAACACACTGAATCTGTTTTATAATCAGGTTTAAGTAATCAACTAATTAGGTACACCTGGAGTGAAAATGACCCATCACAATAAAGACACTTAACAAAACAATTAGCAGCATGAGGTGATGCTGATAGAAAACACTTTAATATAGAGGGATTTGAATGGTGATGAATTAATAACACCAAACAAATACATCTTGCTCTAAATAAATAACTTGTATATACTGTACATTTAAGAGTCCAATGTGTAGTGAAGGAGCATCTCCTACACACTTCCATGTTATAGAATATCCTCTAACTCGTATTCTACAGCATATGAATGTGTTATTCTCAGATGACCTTCATGAGTGATGAAGGTATATTAGTGATTCATTACTATATAATGACAGTTTACATACGTTGCACAGTGAGGCAAGCAACTGTGTTCAGTGATATCTGAGAGCCAACATTCACTCGCGCGCGCACACACACTCACAGACATCACTCCACCAACTTTACCCATTATCATATCAGCACAGTTGAATTGAAAAGATGAACATCAGTCATTCAGATTATATCTGGGAGGACAGGACTGGGTGGCAGTTAATGGAGTCTCCCATGGAGGCTGGCTGGTGGTGGGGAAAGACAGGTCCCATGGCCCGGCGATTTGATGGGAGATGTCTGAGTGTCAGACACGGTGGGGGGATGTAATCCCAGTCGTATGCACGGTTTGTCCCCTCAGGGCTGATTCCATCTATACAAGGCCACGGTCTTCTTAGCTCACTCTCAACATCTCGCCTACGCTGGAGAAACACGCATTGATTTTCTGGGCCTACATTGTATCTGTACTACTACTCGTTTTGAGTGATGTGTTGTTGATTTGGAAGTCTGATGATTTCACTTAGTCCCTAATTAACTTTTATTGGTATGATACAGTCTACCATTTGTGCTTCCGTAGTACAACTGAAAATGCCTCTGGGATGATGAGACATACAGGGAAAAGGGATACCTAGTCAGTTGCACAACTGAATGCATTCAACCGAAATGTGTCTTCTGCATTTAACCCAACCCCTCTGACTCAGAGAGGTGCAGGGGGCTGCCTTAATCGACGTCATCGGCGCCCAGAGAGCAGTTGTTGTTGGGGGTTAACTACCTTGCTTAAGGGCAGAAAGGCAGATTTTCTCCACCTTGCCGGCTCAGGGATTCAAATGAGTAACCTTTCGGTTACTGGCCCAACACTCTTAAACGCTTTGCTACCTTCCGCCCGCGGCATACAGACATGCGTTTTAGAACTTTAATTGTCAAAAAAATAAAATATATATACTATATAAATAACTATGATTCTCAGCGGGATTAATTATATTGTGAACTGTTATGAGAGAAAGCATTGAAGTCCCCATAGAGTTTACACAAAGTGTTACACATTCACACTGCACATTGCCAACTACTGTACACACTGTTCATTGGGGACAATGGGAGAATGGTCAAGGGAACCTTTATGTGATAACTGGAACCTTACACTGAAATTACCCCATGCCCCTTTAGTTTGCCACTGAAGAAAAGCAATTATAAGAGTCTGATGTACCTCAGTGACTAATTTCCCACCTAACAGGCATCAAAGGGCCTGGGGGGGGATTTCGCAGCTCGTGCAATCGCTCCTCTCCACAACGAGGAGAAAGAGGAGTGGAAACAGAGCGGGCGAGGGAGGGCGTCGGACATATTAAGCATTAATATTTTACACGCTCGAGCCTCCATTTGTCTCCTTCCTATTTTCCTTGGATTTAATCATCTCCACAGACGTGTCACATGCACATGTGGTGGTTATGTATTATAAAGAGAGCTGGGTTCTAAAGAGCTGCCGATGGTTCTCTCTTTGTGATGAGGGACCACAGGAATCACATTCAAAACTCAATGAGAGTGGGTCTACCATGGGAAACTGGCAATTCATAGGCAGGCGGATAAGCAGGTCCATGGGAGATAGGCCTCCAGCCAGACATTAGTATAAGGAATGTATGTAAAGTTCTTACTTCAGGAACCTCTCATTATTTCTTATATACTGAACAAAAATATAAATGCAACATGTAAAGTGTTGGTCCCATGTTTCATGAGCTGAAATAAAAGATCCCATAAATACGCACAAACAGCTTATTTCTCTCAATATTGTGCACAAATTTGTTTACATCCCTGTTAGTGAGCATTTCTCCTTTGCCAAGATAATCCATCCACCTGACAGGTGTGGCATATCAAGAAGCTGATTAAACAGCATGATCATTACACAGGTGCACCTTGTGCTGGGGACAATAAAAGGCTGCTCTAAAATGTGCAGTTTTGTCACAAAAAACAATGCCACTGATGTCTCAAGTTTTGATGGAGTGTGCAATTGGCATGCTGACTGCAGGAATGTCCACCAGAGCTGTTGCCAGATAATGTAATGTTAATTTCTCTACCATGTGCCCCATGGTGGCTGTGGGGCTATGGTATTGGCAGGCATAAGCTATGCACAATGAACATGATTGCAATTTATCGATGGCAATTTGAATGCATGGAGATACCGTGACGAGATTCTGAGGCCCATTGTCATGCCATTCATCCGCTGCCATCACCTCATGTTTCAGCATGATAATCCACAGCCCCATGTCGCAAGGATCTGTACACAATTCCTGGAAACTGAAAATGGCCTGCATACTCACCAGACATGTCACCCATTGAGCATGTTTGGGATACTCTGGATCGACGTGTACGACAGTGTGTTCCAGTTCCCGCCAATATCCAGCAACTTCGCACAGCCATTGAAGAGGAGTGGAACAACATTCCACAGGCCACAATTAACAGCCTGTTCAACTCTATGCAAAGGAGATGTGTCGCGCTGCATGAGGCAAATGGTGGTCAAACCAGATACTGACTGGTTTTCTGATCCACGCCCCTACTTTTTTTGAAAGGTATCTGTAACCAACAGATGCATATCTGTATTCCCAGTCATGTGAAATCCATAGATTAGGGCCTAATGAATTAATTTAAATTGACTGATTTCCTCATATGAACTGTAACTCAGTAAAATCTTTGAAATTGTTCCTTGTTGTGTTTATATTTTTGTTCAGTGTATAAATTCACATGAAAGTTCCTATGTGTATTGAACATCTGTTAAAATCATTTATCAATGAAACTTAGTTAAGCAAGAACATAAGGTTTAGCGGCTGTGGGCATAAGATCCACTTGTCCTACTGTGTGGAATCTGGAAGTGTCTTTGGACACAAAGTCCTCTTCCTTTGGCAACATCTTCACTACGAAGCACCGTCAGGCCCGGGCCTGGTTCCGTTGCTCTCTCCTTACTTTCACTCGGCTTTTGGCAGACTGTGGTGTCAGTCACTTCCTGCAGCCGCGGGTGCCAGAGAGGCTTCTCGACCGCCCATTGTGACATCAGCGATGAGCGCCACTGACAGGTGTGCGCCGACTCCTGCACAGCTGGGCTCAGAAAGCCTTAATCTCAGCTGGGACTGGGCAGGGAGCCGGGAGCTTCGGACCATAGCCGTATGTGCGGTTCAACGATAAGCCCTTCCAATTCAGAAGCCCTCTGCTGCCTTCTTCTTCCCCTCACTCCATCTTGCCTCCTCCTACTTCCCTTTTATCCCTCCATCCCCACTAAGGGCAGGTGAGAACCTGACGGGATGGCATGATGGGAAATAGATAAGCCCAGCATTTAAAGGAATGAATTGCATTTTTCAAACCTTTTTCAAGCAGCGATTTCTTTCTTTCTCCTTGAGCTGTTCGATTAGGAAGAAAAGAAACGGCTCCATAATGGAATATTTAATCCATGAACCAAAACATTGTGAAATTAGAAACTGGGCCTCACAAATATATGGGGAAAATGAACTTGAATCTTTCTGAAAGGCACTGGATGACTAGAGTATGAAAAATGTATGCACTCACTAACTGTAAGTCGCTCTGGATAAGAGCGTCTGCTAAATGACTAAAATGAAAATGTAGAGGCAGCTGCTTTTTAAACTACACAGGAAATGCTGCTTACCTATTGATCGCAGTGCAAAGTCGATTTCACTGGGCTGTATTGTTAGCTGCAAATCCCATATATATTTGAGCTTCAGCAAATCCCTGGCTCTTTGCAACAAGGAGGTGGGGATTCATATAGGGATTCCAAATCTATGATGCCACATTTCCTTTTCCATCAAGTCATATATTTCCTCTTAAATCCAGGAAGGATTCATTTCAATTGCATACTACGTAGGCAGTTGGAATGTCTTTGACACTAGCTTCACATTGAATCCCTCTCAAATTCTATAGCACTAGGGCCTGTGGTCGTACTGCTATGCCGTCATGTCTTTTGTTATTAAATAGAACATAATCATGCACAAACTATCCCAGCTATTACATACAGGCCACTCTTAAACCAGACAGTGTATGATGTATAGGGCTCGGCTGGTAACTTATACAGTACACTACAAACGTGGCCGTTTAGACAAAAACATACACGCAGCAGCACTCTCCTCGTTAACCTTTGGATAGGCAGCTGTGTGAGTGTTTCTACTCTGTCCCTGTGTGACAGGCAGCGCTCAGGGTGATAGAATACTCCTCTCAAACACACAACAAACAGCCTCTGTGGCGCCATCTGGTTTCATAGAGTACTTACCCAGTAAGAATCAGTGCAAGGCAAAGACGTAACATTCCACATTCCCCCCTCCCACTCTACCTCTGACAATTTTCTGACCCCCCTCTCCCCCCCAAAATCTAGATACATGAGGTTTGAGGTTATTTATTTATCTATCCCCTCCTTCACTTGACAGGCTTGACACACTTCTTTCTACCACCAGATGGCAGTGTTAACTCGCAGCGCCTGTTTTACACCCCCTCTTTTTTCTCTCTGTATAAAACAAAGTAATTGCCTGCAGCACAGTTCAGAAGCTGCAGCTCTGGCTGACGCAGATCTGGCTGGGCCCAGTCAATCCTTATTCATCACAGGAACACAGTTGCTGCTCTGAGGATGAGGGTTTAAACACGACCTGTTGACAACAATGTGTGTGTGTGTGTGTGTGTGTGTGTGTGTGTGTGTGTGTGTGTGTGTGTGTGTGTGTGTGTGTGTGAACCGTGCTGCCATCCAACCCCTTCCTCTTGACATTCATCTATCACTCAACCATTTATAATTCAAAATGAGGAATCCAGGGATTTTTGGGGCGCTCCGAGAGGGGAGTATTTTTTTCCCTGCACCACACAGCGGCAGAAGACTCTGATCGCTCCACTTGGTCTGATCAAAGCGGGAGGAAGTGTTTTCGCGCCAGTGTTTGACACCTTCCACACTTACTGCTGACAGAGAGAGGGGAAGGACTAATTAATAAAGAATTCACTATCATTCTGCGGGGAGTCAAGTATCTACATCAGCTCTGAAAGTGGGCTGTGTGGGGGGGGGGTTACTGGAGTTACCTGAGGAGATAGAGGATGAGGGTCACTCTAAATGGGGATCTAGCACTGGCTCCATCAGACCCTAGGTGCTTTGCAAATGGCACCCTATTTGCTATGTATAGCACTACTTTTGACCCAGGCTCATAGGGTTCTGGTGAGAGGTAGTGCCCTATATAGGCAATAGGGTGCTATTTGGGACACAGCCCATGTCATCACCCACTCCATTACTGTCAAACTTCCAGCTCGTAGATACTATGAAGAGAGGCCAAAGAAGGGTCAAAGAGCATTAGTTACTGAGTGTGTTCAGGGGGTTTGGGGGAACATTTAGGGCATTGGGAAGAGGTATGCATGTCTGTGATTTCACAGATCTGTCCTGGCGTTAATCGCTTGGAAAAATGCACTCCGGAGAGAGGGAGAGGTAGCAAGGGGTGGAGAGAGAGGAAGTTGGAGAGAGAAAGGGAGAGAGACAGACATAAAGAGAGATAAAGGTGGGTGTAGTACACTTCTGAATCTTTTTATTGTTTTGTTTATTTCTTACTTAAAATTTGATGCAACTAAGGACTACCTACAAATTACATTTTGTTTGACTGTATGTCAACGAGAGTGCGTGAGATCAATACATTATTTCTGCGGAAAACCTATTTTAATGAAGCAATCATTAGTTCATCAGTCCTTGCACACCCATTCTCTGTAGACATTGATGCATCCAACACGCGTGTTCTTGGATTCAAATACTCCACATTTACCATAGACCCTTTCAGAACAGATAAATATTCATTTAAAAAAAAACATTTTAGTCATTTAGCAGACGCTCTTCCCTGTAGGAATCGAACCCACAACCCTGGCGTTGCAAGCACCATGCTCTACCAACTGAGTTACATGGGGCACAGAAGAGCACAGATATAAGCAACACATTGAAGATAATTAGTAGCTGTCTGACTCGTGTAAAGTGACAAAATGTGTAGCTTTCCAATTATTTGGCTGCAGACAATGCACTATTTGATTCAATAGAATGCTGTGGTTGTCATTTATGAAGGATGTAGTACTCTGGCTTCTACAGACCAATCAACCTACCCGAATAAAGAAAAGCTCAGTGGAGGTTATGTACTGTATGATGATCATTTTTCATCATCAAGGCTTCTGTTCACTGTACACTTTGTCTTTGTCTGTGTGAGTGTGTGTTTGTGGGGGTATACAGTGCAATGAATAGCGAAAACATACTGTATGTAAACGCAAGCATCCACCCACGGATGGATGCAGGCATGCACGTGCACACACTCCTCCATGTCACATGTTGTAGCAAACCATGGTGATCAAGGTGAACCTTAGATCTTAGCTTGGCTGATTGAACCATTGTCAAAGTGACCAGGACCTTGATATGTCCAGAACTCTCACAGCAAGAAAACACACAACTATGCTCTATTATACATACCAAACGACCATGTCTCATAGCCCCTATTAGGCCAAAGTGACTCGTGTCTCCAGTTGCCACAACAACCGGTTCAAAGATTATCTGACAAGTGAGGAAGGAAAGATAATAGGACAAATTCCATACGCCAGGCCAATTACTGCTTTACAAATCCATCACACTGGGGACTCCCGTGGGACCTGAGTCTCACACTGTGTGTTGAATGAATGACTGGAAATCAATGGTGGCTGTGTGTTCACAGTGGTGGTGTGTGGTGGTGTGGAGACCACCAGGGACGCGTTGGTGTGTTGGCGTGACCTGTTTCCACCATACCTGGTTGCACCAAAATTATCCCACCACTCAGAATGACTCGGCTCTTTCTTTGCTGCCAGTGTAGTAGACAAAAGCCAGGTCTTGGCCACTGACTGTAGACTCAGGTAGCAATCTACTAATGGTTGATAAGATCCTTTAAGATGTTAAATGCATCCAGATTACCAGTGTGCTTGAGTTTTTCTTCTTATTGAGCAATCTACAGCTGCACCAAATGTGGATTGTGTAAACAAAATGTATAGTGGTATAGTCAGTGCTACAATTGCAGGTAGAGGAGGAATAAAGCGTAGTTAAAGTGTCCTTGTAATAATTTATTACACATCATGTCAGAAAGAACAGGCTGTTCCTCTCTATGCTGTGCAATGTCTGGGTCAGAACACTCAAGAACAGTCTACTCAGAAACTCTATTTCATGTCTCATTGTAGCTTCTCTGAACCACATTTAATTTACCTTCGGATGTGTCTTCAAAGGGAGAATACTTTTCTTGTTGCAAACAGAATTTTCTGGTAATTCAAAGAGGGCACATCTGAATACATGTTGATTTTCCATTTTCCAATAATGTTGATTTCTGTTTTCCAATAGCTCACAGTGTGGCTTTCTTCGTATGACAAATTATTAGAAAATGTAGTAATATAATCTTTGATAATCTTTTAGTAGTATAATCTTTGATAATCTTTTAGTAATCTAATCTTTGATAATATTTTAATCTGATTAATACATGATTTGCCCTCTTCATTGGTTTATCAGGTCATTGGTTTATCAGATCAAAAACAATTTTATCTCAGCAACACCAGCACTATGCATCACTGAAAACATAGCCATGAGAAACCTCCCCATTTAGTGAAAATATTTCAAACCCATTCCTTTGCCTCTGTGAGCCATGTGTGGTGCCTCCCGGTAACATCACACAGGACCTTGTGAAAATTTGCCACTGGCGGTATGATTTTTACAAGGTCCTGTGTGTCCCCAATGGTGGAACAAGCTCCCTCACGACGCCAGGACAGCGGAGTCACTCACCACCTTCCGGAGACATTTGAAACCCCACCTCTTTAAGGAATACCTGGGATAGGATAAAGTAATCCTTCTACCCCCCCCACCCCAAAAAAAAAAAAACATTTAAAAAAAAATCACAAAAAAAATGAAAAAATAACTTTTAACATTGTAAAGTGGTTATCCCACTGGCTATAAGGTGAATGCACCTATTTGTAAGTCACTCTGGATAAGAGCGTCTGCTAAATGACGTAAATGTAAATGATACCGGGAGGCACCACACATGGCTCACAGAGGCAAAGGAATGGGTTTGAAATATTTTCTAACTTAAACTCCCCATTTTCCTGCTACCGAATCTCATCTTAATATTCCTGCCACCCAATGTATTATCATTGGAACGCCATAAAGGCATTAGTTACTTGGCTTTTCCCAGTGACCTGATATTCAGAGGCATGGCTCCCGGCTATTTCAATTAATGGCCTGAAATAACAAGGTTAATAACACAGTTCCTGTGTTAACATGAAGCCCAGGTGTTTGGGAGAGGGATTTCATACTTCTTTGTGCATCAGAATCATCACAAAGGATAGGCTGGATAGCAAATGCAGAGCTTATGGCCATTTTCAACAAAATGTGTAAAAAAATAGATAAAAAATAAACACTAGGTGATGTCACAGTGACACTACCATGGATTCAAATGGAAATACATTTTGAAAAGGGGTTTAGAATGACATGTCAATCGATTTTAATTAAAATAATGACACTATGTTCTGACACAACTCTAATGAATTTGCAATCCAAATAATCAGCTCTTTCAATCCATAGTATTATTAGTGAGGGTGTTGGTGTGATAGTGTCACCAAGTTCATATCACCATGCTATTTGGCTGTGTGACTCACAACACTGTGAACCCTTACATCACTGCTACTTGGTGCCATTAAGATGATTGAACTACTCTTATGTGCAGTTTTCTCTATTTAGACTATAACTTATACCAGCCACTGGCTGTTACAAGTCCACACGCCACTGAAGCAGGCTGCCTCCTGTTGGGAAGCTGCTCTCGGAAAACCTACTTACATTTGCCATTAAAAGTGATGGAAAGACCCCAGAAAGAAACTTCTATTACAGCATTCATCTCTGTGGAGGGTGTCAAACATAGGTGTCATGCCCATAGGGGGCACAATGGCACGTGCCCCCTCAGATTTGTCTTGTTTTAAACATTTTCAGATGTTAAATTAATTAATACACTTAATTTTTAAGCATTTTATCATAATTATTTATAAAAAAAATATCTGTAAGCTGTATTTTGTGGACACTTCTCCCGCCCCCTCCATCCTCACGTACTTCTTGCCACTTCTAAAACAATGGTGTCAAATATGCTGGTTGGGTTCCAAGTTTTTCCTTTTAGCTGCCTTGATGCCCGCCAGCACAAAAAGCTAAACAACAACAACAACAACAACACACCATCACTGCATCTGTCAAAGCCGCGTATATAAACAGAAGTGGGTGGTGGCGGTGCACTTTCATTATGCTATGCCGTGCTTGGCTGAGTGACGTTCCAAAGCATTTACATTCTGCAGGGCTGGGCGTAGAGGTTGACTGGCCTCAAGCAAGCAACTCTTCATTTCACTCCACTGATAAGACCATCTAATTAGGCCTGTCTTTGCTGCTATCTGAACTATGATTGTCTGTTTGTCTTTCCTTTCATATATGTGTTAGTCTTTCTTCCCCTAATCTCTTTCTTCTGTTGTTTGGTCTTGCTGTGAAGTTTCCCGGGCCCTGTGAGTGCCATGCGAACAGCCAGCTTTTGAGTGACGCCTGGCGCTGCCAAACTCGCAACGGGGGGCGATCACTTTATTTTTCTTGTCACCTTTCATTCACTGGGGCGTGGATGAAGTCAGAGACTGGTAGAGGCACATCAAGGCTCTCAGAGAGGGGGCACAGATGTTCCGTTGAAGCGTTGCCGCTCTGGCAGCCATTTTCCCTCCTTTTGTTTCAGGCATAAAAAATGATACCTGAATGACACCTGACAGATAAAGCTAGCGGAAGAGGAGTCAAAAGGAAATGGTGAAAAATTGCTTGTATGTTCTGCTGTGACAGTGAAAAGGTGAATCCTTCATCGAAATGTCATTTGAGATGGTGATAATGTCTTTGGAAAAGGGAGCAGTGTTACTTGCCACATCATCATGATGATGTGTTTTGCATCATATGATTCATTTTGTATCATTATCATGATGGTGGTAAGTGACACTTTGCTTCTTGATAATATGTTAAACTTGACTGCTGACATGCAAAACATTTTGGGACTGTAAAAGCGGACTAATGAAACAACACCAAAATATAGTTTTGGAGTGGAGTTTTCCTTTAAATGGCTGGGAACAATTTGGTGTCATGATATATTTCAAACAAGTCTGGTCATCAATGCAGTAATGAACGAATACCCAGATGCATTTAAGTAATATTAGCAGGGAATCAACTATGTCTGTAGACCAAAAAGGGCCATAAGATAAGTATGGGCTTTTCATGAAGCATCTGGGAAATGTATACATGAATCACTCACATATGTCAGGTATGGAATCTCTATACAGCATATGTGCTGTATTGAAGGACATCTTCATCTATAGCCCAACTCAAATGTAATTACTCCTTTCGTTGTCGCTGTCTGTTCATAGTGACTCATCCAGAAAGACAGGAGACAACATTAGGCTTTAAAAAATAAAAAAAATATGCCATTTAGCAGACGCTTTTATCCAAAGCGACTTACAGTCATGCGTGCATACATTTTTTGTGTATGGGTGGTCCCGGGGATCGAACCCACTACTTTGGCGTTACAAGCGCCGTGCTCTACCAGCTGAGCTACAGAGGACCTTTAGTTACCCCCACTCCTTTCAGATCAGAGTGTGTAAATATACTGTACCTGTAGCGAGCCATTTGAGAGATTTGGGACATAGCCTTTCCTCTCTCCCCTATTGCCATGGCTCCCAGCATGTCTTGTGCTTCTGATGATGACAGATAGAACACTCGGGCGTTCTCTCTGAGGGAAACATCCGTTACCTTTCACACCAGTCACCCTGCGTCTCCAAGACATGTCATCTGTCACCTCGGCCTCCATTACCGACCGACCATGCACCAAGAAGTCCTGTTTAGTTTTTCTTCCCTTGAAAAAACAACAACCATAAAGCCATGTGTACATGCCCTTACCTCCCTGGCAATATATATAGATATAAACTGCCAAGCAGTAGACCATTTTAGGTGCCGGTACTCAGCTGCCCCGGTACTCAGCTACTCCTGCCTAAGTCAAGCACATCTTTTTCTCCTTATGCTACACCTTGAAATAACACGTTTACTTTAAGCTTCTCAAGCTTGGGAGTTTGGCAGCACTACAAATTCAGCTCAGTCATTTCCAAAATATGTATTCAAGCAGGTGATTAACTGAGAACACACAGGACTTGGTGAACAGTAGTTACTAATTGGCTGGAAGTAATACTCCCAAAATATTTAAAAGACATTTGAAAATGGAACTGAATAGGACAGGATATAGTGAAAGATGTGACGCTTTCTCTACCCTGGACTACCCAAACGGAAGGTATACAGGTCCATCATTGATTTTATCTCCCTAGTGATAAGCAGAGGTGTGGACTCGAGTCATGTGACTTGGACTCGAGTCAGACTCGAGTCATGAATTTGATGACTTCAGACTCGACTCGACAAAATGTACAAAGACTTGCAACTCGACTTGGACTTTAACATCAATGACTCGTGACTTGACTTGGACTTGCGCCTTATGACTCGAGAAGACTTGCTACGAGGACTTGTAATGACTTGCAAAGGCTTGCTAAGAGGACTTGAAATGACTCGAAACTAAAATGTAGGACTTTGGACTCGACTTGAGACTTGATGGCTTTGACTTTTGACTCGACTTGGGACTTGCCTCATCTTTGACTCGACTTGACTCGGGACTCGAGGGCAAAGACTTGAGACTTACTTGTGACTTGCATAACAATGACTTTGTCCCACCTCTGGTGATAAGGGAAGTGATAACTTTATTTCCAGAAATATGTTATCATTTGCCGGGCCTCATCCATCGCATGTCTGTCAGGCTAGCTGTAATAATGGGCTTTGCAGAGGGGAAAGCAGTCTGGCTGGTTGTCTGAAATCTACAGTAGTGGTAAATCTGTTGTCTTGACCAAGTTAATTGTTCATTTGTGTATCATACCTCTACATTATGTGCTATTTAGATTGTTAGTATTGTAATGTCCATCTGGTAGTGGACATCAGGACATGTCAGAAGCAGGCTACAATATGTTTCGTTTGAAAGTAGTCTACATCTGTTTACTGTACATTTATTTACAGAAAATAGTCTACATATCCATTTAGTCACAGACAATTCCACCAATGCATGCAGATGTTCTCAATTTGTCATAGAAAAACTATTTTCCATTCTATCATGAATGTTCATTTGGATGAGCTGAGGGAAGGGCTTCAGTGGAGCGCTAGTTTGCCAATTGAAGCTCAAAACCGGGTAGAGTGGATCAACCTCATTAGCAAACTCCATCTCAAAGATCAATTTTGTAAAATGTATTAGAAAACTCTGTGTGCTTTGGTTTCTAAGTGGCAATCTTAATCCTTCTCCAATGTGATTGCATTTGTGCAAATCAACAACATACACCCCATTCATAATTATTCCATTATCAATACTGTGGATGTTAACTGGGGAACAATTGATTTCACAAACAGCAGAGAAGCAGGGGAGAGAGGTTAAAGGGAAAATACACTCAAACTATATTTTGGTATTGTTTTGTATTTTGCATTATCACAATGTGGCCGGTGACACTTTGCTTCTTGAAAGTCCAATATCTTGAAAATGTCACTGCTGACATGCAAAACATTGTGGGACTGTATCAACAGTGGACAAAAAAAATACTATAATATAGTTTTTTAGTGTTTTTTCCCTTTAAAGGCGCTCCAACTCAATCTTCTGAGCGCCTTTGGCTTCTATGTAATACACTGTATGGCAGAAATTCAATACCCCCTCAGTTACTAAATGTTTTTAAATAGAGTCAGGTGGTTGCATCCCAAACGGCACCCTATTCCTTATACATAGCACTACTTTTGACCAGAGCCCTATGGTCCCTGGTCAAAAGTAGTGCACTAAGGTAATAGAGTGCCATTTGGGACTCACATAAATGTATCCGTGTCTACCGCCACTCTCTCTCTGACTTCAGTCATAAACGATAGAGGTCACAAACGAAAAATATTATTTCCATCATTCGACCAGGCCCTTTTTCCAAATTGCTATTCTTTGATGCAACAACTTGAAGTGGGGTCCACACATTGCTTTTTGCTTTCTGTTATTTAGTCGGGTGCAGTTTCAGGCTGATGATAACAAGCTGGGACCTTGGTTCTGCACTGTCCATTTTGGAGTGAGTGCACCTGGTTTTGATGTGCACCGCCAGAACAACAAGTCATTTTGTTGTTTTGGTTCACCGAACACACCATTCTCTATGCTCGCTAGTTGGCCCCAGGGGTGGTCTTTGTCTGCAGCACGAAAAGAGATGTATTCAATCATGACTACAAACTCTCCATTTAGTCTTTTAGCATCTTGTGTATTATGGAGAAATGTCACCACTGGGCAAAGACGCCAGAGAAGCAACCATTTTGTGATTGATATTTGAATGAGTTGTCATCTACCCAAAAAATGTTGATGGCCTGCGAGAATAGCTAGAATACATGATGCGTATAAGGCATTAAAGAGTAACTACAGTATGTAGCATTATAAAGGAAGTTATAACTACTTATAAGCTACAATGGCCACTTATAGTTAGTTTTATAAAACTTGTGTATCATAAAATGTTTTGTAATGGATGTTATAAGGCATATGTATTTACCTCAGAATGTGTTAGCAAAAAGTGTAAAGTAAGTGAAATAAAGATGATCAATCAATCAATTAAGGCTAGCTGAACTTATTCCCTATTTACAGAATTATTGATTGACAAACCTTTGCATAATTGCCACAATGAATGACATCACAAGGGCTAGGGTAGGAGTGACTCACCCCAAGCTACTACTGTGTTGCCAACCATTGTTATTCAAGCCTCCTAGAAAAATCCCATAGACTTTGATTTATTTACATCTAATTTATCCTCTGGTTTGTATCTGAGGCAGATGAAGTAGCTGTGCTGTGGTGTTTTACATGAGGGGCCATATGACCATCAACATCACTCAACTCAGAATCCTCTGTGTGTGAGAGAGCTCTCACTCTGCCACACAATGCTCTGAGTGTGTGTGTGTGTGTGAGTGCTGATGAAATCACATCCCACCACATAATGTTGTTTGCCTCCTTTCTCCCCTGCTGCATAGACACATCAGCACGGTAATGTATAGGTATGCCCACGCACTCACACACACACACACACACACACATACAAAGACACGTAAACTCAAGCACAAAAACAAGCATGCCAACACAACTCAGTGCTCTCATTGGAAGAGGGAGGGAGGGAGGGAGGGACTGTTCTTCTTGGCCCTGAATTGGCCTGTAAGTCAACCATTCAAGCGAGTTGAAGAAGAGAGCCCCTCTGGTTGTTAGCGGTGGGGATGCTACTTCTCATTCACTCTGCTTGTCCTTGAATGAGACACGGTGCATCAGGTGAGAGCAGATTGAATTGAAGCGCCTTCAGTTTCCACAGGCATTGGCCGTGTACAGCAGTGCATTCACCGTGTTGGGTTTTGTTTAGGTAGAACTGTCGGTTTCAATCGTTTTTTTTTTTTCTGCATTGATTTCTATTTAATGGCTGAGGCAAATAGAACAGTTCAACTCATTGTTTGTGATGCCTCTGTGCTTTGTATGTGAACGAATATGAAAGGGAATCGGTTTTCTGAGGACACTATGTTCAACGTATTTTAAAAGGCCTGTCTGGTCAAATGTAAATGTAAATGTAAATGTAATGTATATGTCATTGCTCTGTTTCAACTATTTGAGTTTTTACTGTTCACATCGACTGATCATTTAAAAGTGCCTTCAAGAGCTTGGGTTAAAAGGGGTTGAAGGCAGTCAAATTAAATTGGGCTTTGGATAAGAATTTAAAGAGATATTTCCTGGTCAGGTCACACTTGCATTGATTCAGTTGATTAAACAATGATGCAGTCCTGCACTGCGCAGAATTGCTCTGCACTATCGGCTGTCCCAAATGGCTCCATGTGGTCGAAAGTAGTGCACTATAAAGGGAATAGTGTGCCCTGTGGGACACAACATATGGGTGCCTCTGTATCACATCAACACAGTCCTTCCTAGGAGCTATATGGTTCTCCCTCTTGTCTCCAGGCATATAGCTGTTTGAGTGATTGGACTCCTTAAAGTGGTGGGAGTTGATAGCCTTTAAATGTCAATAAAATGTACCCTTCATTGTGACACATTTTTATGAGATGGCTATTATTTGTCGATCCTCGCAAAACATCACATAATTTCCAGGTCTGTGGGTGAATCGAAGCGTGTTAGGAGGGAGAAACATGTGACACAGGTAGCGAGGTTACAAATCATCCCTATTGGCTGGAAAGAAAGACTGGGTGGAGCAAACGGATAGAAAAAGCTATTTATCCTTTTCTTTCTTACTTATTGTAGAGATACCTCACAAGGCAAGTGTAAAAACATTTAAGACTTTAAGTCTTAAACTGTATCTTGGCCTGTTTACCACTTCTAACTCTCTATTCTCTACCACTTCCAACTCTCTATTCTATACCACTTCCAACTCTGTATTCTATACCACTTCCAACTTTCTATTCTATACCATTTCCAACTCTCTATTCTATACCATTTCCAACTCTCTATTCTATACCATTTCCAACTCTCTATTCTATACCACTTCCAACTCTCTATTCTATACACTTCCAACTCTCTATTCTATGCCACTTCCAACTCTCTATTCTATACCACTTCCAACTCTCTATTCTATACCACTTCCAACTCTGTATTCTATACCACTTCCAACTCTCTATTCTATACCACTTCCAACTCTCTATTCTATACCACTTCCAATGCTCTATTCTATACCACTTCCAACACTCTATTCTATATGACTTCCAACTCTATATTCTATACCACTTCCAATGCTCTATTCTATACCACTTCCAACTCTCATTCTATACCACTTCCAACTCTCTATTCTATACCACTTCCAATGCTCTATTCTATACCACTTCCAACACTCTATTCTATATGACTTCCAACTCTCTATTCTATACCACTTCCAATGCTCTATTCTATACCACTTCCTACTCTCTATTCTATACCGCTTCCAACTCTCTATTCTATACCACTTCTAACTCTGTATTCTATACCACTTCCAACTCTCTATTATATACCACTTCCAATTCTCTATTCTATACCACTTCCAACTCTCTATTCTTACCACTTCCAACTCTCTATTCTATACCACTTCCAACGCTCTATTCTAATCTACTTTATTATAAAATCAATCAATCAACCAATCAACTGGAGGAACAAACCATCAGAAAAGAGAGCAGAAGGTGCGTGTCTCCAGCTTACAGTGGCTTGCGAAAGTATTCAGCCCCTTGGCATTTTTCCTATTTTGTTGCCTTACAACCTGGAATTAAAATAGATTTTTGGGGGGTTTGTATAATTTGATTTACACAACATGCCTACCACTTTGAAGATGCAAAATATTTTTTATTGTGAAACAAACAAGAAATAAGACAAAAAAACAGAAAACTTGAGCGTGCATAACTATTCACCCCCCCAAAGTCAATACTTTGTAGAGCCACCTTTTGCAGCAATTACAGCTGCAAGTCTCTTGAGGTATGTCTCTATAAGCTTGGCACATCTAGCAACTGGGAATTTTGCCCATTCTTCAAGGCAAAACTGCTCCAGCTCCTTCAAGTTGGATGGGTTCTGCTGGTGTACAGCAATCTTTAAGTCAAACCACAGATTCTCAATTGGATAGAGGTCTGGGCTTTTACTAGGCCATTCCAAGACATTTAAATGTTTCCCCTTAAATCACTCGAGTGTTGCTTTAGCAGTATGCTTAGGGTCATTGACCTGCTGGAAGATGAACCTCCGTCCCAGTCTCAAATCACTGGAAGACTGAAAAAGGTTTCCCTCAAGAATTTCCCTGTATTTAGGGCCATCCATCATTCCTTCAATTCTGACCAGTTTCCCAGTCCCTGCCGATGAAAAACATCCCCACAGCATGATGCTGCCACCACCATGCTTCATTGTTGGGATGGTGTTCTCGGGTTATGAGAGGTGTTGGGTTTGCGCCAGACATAGCGTTTTCTTTGATGGCCAAAAAGCTCAATTGTAGTCTCATCTGACCACAGTATCTTCTTCCATATGTTTGGGGAGTCTCCCACATGCCTTTTGGCGAACACCAAACGTGTTTGCTTATTTTTTCTTTAAGCAATGGCTTTTTTTCTGGCTACTCTTCTCTAAAGCCCAGCTCTGTGGAGTGTACGGCTTAAAGTGGTCCAATGGACAGATACTCCAATCTCCGCTGTGGAGCTTTGCAGCTCCTTCAGGGTTATCTTTGGTCTCTTTGTTGCCTCTCTGATTAATGCCCTCCTTGCCTTGTCCGTGAGTTTTGGTGGGCGGCCCTCTCTTGGCAGGTTTATTGTGGTGCCATATTCTTTCAATTTTTTTAAATAATGGATTTAATGGTGTTCAGTGGGATGTTCAAAGATTCTGATATATTTTTTAAACCCAACCTGATTTGTACATCTCCACAACTTTGTCACTGACCTGTTTGGAGAGCTCCTTGGTCTTCATGGTGCCGCTTGCTTGGTGGTGCCCCTTGCTTCGTGGTGTTGCAGACTCTGGAGCCTTTCAGAACAGGTGTATATATACTGAGATCATGTGACAGATCATGTGACACTTAGATTGGACACAGGTGGACTTTATTTAACTAATTATGTGACTTCTGAAGGTAATTGGTTGCACCAGATCTTATTTAGGGGCTTCATTGCAAAGGGGGTGAATACATATACACACACCACTTTTCCGTAATTAAAAAAAAAAAAATTTGGAAACAAGTTTTTTTTTATTTTTTTTTTACTTCACCAATTTTGACTCTTTTGTGTATGTCTATTACATGAAATCCAAATAAAAATCCATTTAAATTACAGGTTGTAATGCAACAAAATAGGAAAAACACAGAGGGGGATGAATACTTTTGCAAGGCACTGTAGATGGACTCATCTCCTCTAAACTACAGAGACTCTAAATATACCGATCATTAGCCTAAAACCAAATATACATTGAGTCAGCTTAGTGTTGCCCCATTACAATATCACCTGCTATTAACTGTAGTTGGTGCTAGACATATATGTTGATCCAACACAAAACAATGGTGTGAACAAAAGCTTGCTGTGTTGTGATGTGTTGCGGCTTGGCAGTGTACAGCAGTGTGAACATCCTCGTTAATTCTCTCATCATATTAACCCTTCCATTAATCATTGGGTGTCGTCTGTGAACAAAGCACTTCTCGCCGTCGTTAATCAAGCCACCGCACCAGGGCCAAAACAACAGGGGAACAAATGGTAGTTTTGCTGCTCTCGGCGCTCCTCTGCTCTCACACAGCACAGCAGTCCTCTCCTTGGTCCCTAGATAGTGGGAAGAGAGGGAGGTATGGGTAGAGGGAGGGAGAAAACTTAAATAGAACTGTATACAGTATGTATTGGTAATAGGGAGGCGGGGTAGAGCAGATGGAGAGGAGAAGTGGATCACGGCTGGCTGGGCTCAGTCGCCTCTGGTCTGACATAAATAAAAGACGGTTAGTGTGACGTGATGTGGGGGGATGAGTGGGCCATGGTCGCAGGGCATAAACAAATAAAGAAGGACCTCCTTCCTTTCTGAAGTAGGGAAACTATTCTGCACACACACACACACACACACACACACACACACACACACACACACACATATGCACACGCACACATGCAGACACCCCCCCAAAGTCACTGTAGTCTCTCGATTATTTTCCCAAACACACTTCTGCACTCAAACACAAAAAACAGCCACCCACAACATCACTGTTACCGCTGCGACACACACACACACACATACAAACACGCACACACACATACACACACATACACACACAAGCTCCCTGTTATCTTGCTCGTCCTTGTTTCTGTGTGAAACATTTCCCTCTTTTCTGACTCACTGCACCGAGAGTGTACCAGCTGAATGCCCAAGTGTGTGATCATGGCGTAACGTGAAGCAAGGAATGGCGGGAAGCATCAGCAAGTTCTTAATTAGGCTTTGAAAGAAAGACAGAATGCCTGGCAACCTATTTAAACAGGGCTGCTGTCACGATCGTCTTTAAAGGGAGCAGACCAATACGCAGCGCGTTGAACGAACATGACTTTATTTATGAAAGTGCACGAACAAAACAAGAAACAGAACGATTCGTGAAGTCCAACAGTGACAACTACTGAAACATGGAACAAAAACCCACAACCCCAAGGTGAAAACACACAGTATAAATATGGCTCCCAATCAGAGATAACGAGCCGACAGCTGACACTCGTTACCTCCGATTGGGAGTCATATGACTAATCAACAGCAAACCAAACATAGAAATGAACAACTAGATCCAACATAGAAATATACCCAAATGAAAATAACAACCCTGGCTCACTAATAAGAGTCCCGGAGCCAGAGCGTGACAGCTGCAGATGGTGCATTTGAGATTGGTTTGCTGCTACCCTGAGAGCTTGATCTAAACCAAGTTGACCTAGATCTGAAGGGTTTAAACATTGTCCACCATTCTACTATCATGTGAACAAACAATACAAACAGACCATAATAACCTGTAGTATTATGTAACTTCCTGTTGGAATTGGAAGAGACAAATGCCTGTGAATGATTTCACACTGGTTTAAGTATTTTATTTATTTGACACTTTCCAATAGGAAATCTCTTGAGATGCACCATCTTGTTTTCAAGAGTGTCCAAATGGAAAAAACAAAAACAAACAGTACTTAGTAACAAGAATAATATGGCAACTACTGTTTAATAAAATTATCAATAAAATAATAATGATAATAATAATAATACAAGTACATTAATAGCATACAAAAGTTGTACAACTACTAATAGGCCTACAACTAATAAAACAAATTACCTAGAATACATACATACAGTACCAGTCAAAAGTTTGGACACACCTACTCATTCAAGGGTTTTTCTTTATTTGTACTATTTTCTACTTTGTAGAATAATAGTGAAGACATCAAAACTATGAAATAACACATATGGAATCATGTAGTAACCAAAAAAGTGTTAAACAAATCAACATATATTTTAGATTTGAGATTCTTCAAAGTAGCTACCCTTTGCCTTGATGACAGCTTATCCTCTGCAGCAGTTAACTCTGGGTCTTCCTTTCCTATGGCAGTCCTCATGAGAACCAATTTCATCATAGTGATTGATGGTTTTTGCAACTGCACTTGAAGAAACTTTCAAAGTTGAAATGTTCCGTATTGATTGACCTTCATGTCTTAAAGTAATGATGGACTGTCATTCCTCTTTACTTATTTGAGCTGTTCTTGCCATAATATGGACTTGGTCTTTTACCAAATAGGGCTATCTTCTGTATACCACCCCTACCTTGTCACAACACAACTGATTGGCTCAAACGCATTAAGAAGGAAAGAAATTCCACAAATGAACTTTTAAGAAGGCACACCTGTTAATTGAAATGCATTCCAGGTGACTACCTCATGAAGCTGGTTGAGAGAATGCCAAGAGTGTGCAAAGCTGTCATCAAGGCACAGGTGGCTACTTTGAAGAAACTCAAATATAAAATATATTTTGATTTGTTTACCACTTTTTTGGATACTACATGATTCCATATGTGTTATTTCATAGTTTTGATGTCTTCACTACTGTTGTACAATGTAGAAAATAGTATAAATAAAGAAAAACCCTTGAATGAGTAGGTGTGTCCAAACTTTTGACTGGTAGTGTACATATTTTCAAATATCTTCAAATGGTAATGTTTCTATTAGTTAAAAACACAAACCATTTGTTCTTAACAATTGAAAAAGGGCTTTCTTAAATTCACTGTGATTTTAATGCCCTGATTTCTATGTGTAAATTATTCCAGTCAGTTGGCTCTTTGTATCTAAAAGATCTTACTCCAATCTCATGATGTACCCATGGAATTTGCAATTACTTCTGTTGTCGAAACGAACAGTGTGAGTCTTGTAAAGTTAGGTGTTCCTTCAAATATACAGGGAAAGTTAAGTTGATACATTTTAAATAAATTGGTACCAATGCAGTTGCCTTCTGTTTCGGAGCCAATTTAGTGATTCAGACATTGTGCATTGATGTTTTTTTATAATTGCATCCAAGAATGAATCTGCAAAGATTGTGATAAATTACATCTAATTCGTAAAGTAAGGTCTTGGTTGTGTTTTGATAGATGCTGTCACCATAGTCTAGGATAGGAAGCAGCAGTTGGGCTACTATTGGATACAGTAAAATAATGTTTAGATGTGTATATTAACCCAAGCTTACAGTTAATTGTTTTTCTAATGTAATCAACATGCTTTCCAAAAGATAATTCAGAATCAAACCCAGATATTTCAAACAAATAACACTTGTTAATAACACTAATTGTTCAATTATCACTTGCATGAATTTTTTTTATTGCCAGCTGTGGAGTTTATTATTTGCCGTGCACCAAACATCATGATATAGGACTTTGTTTGATTTAAATCCAAATTATTAGCTAGAAACAATTTTTGTAAAACATTACAATCATCTTGTAGAGTTGCTTGTATCTGAAAAATATTTGAACCTGCTGTATAGAGCACCGTATCATCAGTGTGTAAGTGACCATGTGATTTCTGACATTCGAGGCAATTCATTTATGAATATAGAGAAAAAAAGGGGGCCAATACTGAGCCTTGAAGTACACCTCTACTGAAACCAAGAAGTTGTGATTTGTGTCCTTCCTTCAAAACCTATTGTTTTCTATTGCTAAGATATGCATGGATCGGGTTTAATGATCTGTTAGTAAAACCAATGTTTTGAAGTCTTCCTAGTATGATAGAATGATCAACTAAATAAAATGCTTTGATAAATCAATCAATATGGTACCAGTTAGTTTGCCTTGGTCAGATGAAGAATTTATATCAGTAAGTTTCACTAATGATGTAGTGGTAGAATGGTTGGGTCTAAATCCAGATTGAAAGGGTTACATTTCTCAAATATTTTTTGCCATTGAACAGATTACTGATATACACTACCAGTCATACGTTTGGACACACCTACTCATTTAAGGGTTTTTCTTTATTTTCTATTATTTTTTACATTGTAGAATAATCAAAACTATGAAATAACACATATGGAATCATGTAGTAACCAAAAAAGTGTTAAACAAATCAGAATTTATTTTATATTTGAGATTCTTCAAATAGCCACCCTTTGCCTTGATGACAGCTTTGCACACTCTTGGCTTTCTCTCAACCAGGTTCACCTTGAATGCTTTTCCCAAAGTCTTGAAGGAGTTCTCACATATGCTTAGCACTTTAATGAGTAGGTGTGTCCAAACTTTTGACTGGTACTGTAGGTCTATAGTTATTTGGGTCTAAGGAGTTTCCACCTTTATGAAGAGCGGTCACTCGGACACATTTCCATACAAAAGATATTTCACCAGTCGTTAAAGGTATATTGAATAGATCTGCTAGAGTATACATTATGACATTAGCAGACCACTTTATACATTTGGGTTCCAGTCCATCTAGGCCAGCTCCTTTATTGATATTTATTTAATTGAGGAGAGGCAGTATATCAGTTGGTTTAATCTTTGTAAAGTGAAATGTCTGATTTGGGATGTTGGTCTCCTGGTTCCATATATACCTAGCATTGATGGAATTGCAGGTGAAATTATTATTTGAGGTAACAGATGAGCAAATAGATGAGGAATACTGATTAAAAACATCAGCTATATCTGCTGGCTCTTGAATAACACGGTCATTTAGGACAATGAGTTTTTCCCCACAAAAAGGCTTTATTACAGACAGAAATACTCCTCAGTTTCATCAGCTGTCCGGGTGGCTGTTCTCAGATGATCCCGCAGGTGAAGAAGCCGGATGTGGTGGTCCTGGGCTGGCGTGGTTACACGTGGTCTGCGGTTGTGAGGCTGGTTGGACGTACTGCCAAATTCTCTAAAACAACATTGGAGGTGGCTTATGGTAGAGAAATTAACATTGAATTCTTTGGCAACAGCTCTGGTGGACATTCCTGCATTCAGCATGCCAATTGCACGCTCCCTCAAAACTTGAGACATCTGTGGCATTGTTTTGTGTGACAAAACTGAACATTTTAGAGGGGCTTTTTTGTCCCCAGCACAAGGTGCACCTGTGTAATGATCCTCCTGTTTGTGATGATATGCCACACCTGCTAGGTGGATGGATGATATTAGCAAAGCAGAAATGCTCACTAAGAGGGAAGTAAACAAATGTGTGCACAACATTTGAGAGAAATAAGCTGTTTGTGCGTATGGAACATTTCTGGGATCTTTAATTTCAGCTCATGTTGCATTTATATTTTTGTTCAGAATATATCAATATTGACATTTGATAACAAAACAATACATACATTGTCTTGAATTAATCCATTTGGGTGGTGCTTTAGGTATCTTAATTTTCAAAACACCGTAGATGAAGGAATGATCACTGAAACAGTATGGAAGAACACCTGTCAGGACGTGTCACCAAGAGGCAATCCAGCAAAGTCCCATTATGTGGATTGACTCTCGTTTGTTCTTTAATTCAGTAAAATACTTATTTTCAATCGTTTTTCTATCCTTAGCATAGGACGTATCTAGCCAATTCTTATTAAAGTCACCTAAAATAATAATAAATCAATCAATCAATTAATTTGACCAATGCATTGAATAAACAGTGGTGATAATGTTTCTGGAGTCTACTGGGGGATTGGGTGGTCTGTAAATGTGACCAATCATCAATGAGTTAACAAATAAACCTTCAAAATCTAAAGGGACAATCTCAGGTGAAATCTTCATAGAGAGTAATTTACTCCCCCACCTCTATTGCACCTATCAATTGTATACAATATGTAAGCCTGGATTTTTTACTCTGTGTCTGAAATGTTGCTGTTCAACCTTGTCTCTGAAATTATTAATATGTGAGGCTTATGAGTTTCTACCCGTGCTCTGAGCATGTCTATTTTGGGTGGCAGGCCACGAATGTTCCCATGTATAATTTCCAAGGCTTTAGTATCTGTTATTCTATCTGAACTAGACATTAGTAAATAATAACACATTTAATAAAACAAAATGAATGCATCACTCGACTGCAGATGATGTTCTTGAGGTGTCTTATCTGATTAAGTTCAGATGCTGCAGGGTTTGCAGGCCTGAGTGCTATCTAAGCATAGCTCTCTGGCTGAGCTCCTGGGATTTGCTCAGCTGACTGTTCTGGAGCTCTGTTGTTGTTCTGTTGGATGGTACCTGTGTGTGCTCTCCTGGATGGTACTGTAGCATAACTGTCCCTCTGGGTAGATGGCTGGGCTTTGCTCATCCTTTTCTCAGGCTGCTTGTGTTGTCAAGGTGTTTGGGTGTTGTGTTGCGTTGGCTTACAGTCCCTTTTGAGGTTGTTCGTGGTTGGTTGATCTTCTGATGTCACTATGATTGTGTGACCTTCTGTCCAAAGCTGTGTCCCTCAGAACCTTTGCAAAGGCTCTCAACCCTTCTCTGTTGATGTGATCATAGAGTTGGCCATGACGAATGTTCTTGTGATGTGATACTGTATGTGCACATTCTGAATCTGAGCACAGTTCTGACTATCTGTTGTATACAGTGGGGAAAACAAGTATTTAGTCAGCCACCAATTGTGCAAGTTCTCCCACTTAAAAAGATGAGAGAGGCCTGTAATTTTCATCATAGGTACACGTCAACTATGACAGACAAATTGAGATTTTTTTTCTTCAGAAAATCAAATTGTAGGATTTTTAATGAATTTATTTGCAAATAATGGTGGAAAATAAGTATTTGGTCACCTACAAACAAGCAAGATTTCTGGCTCTCACAGACCTGTAACTTCTTCTTTAAGAGGCTCCTCTGTCCTCCACTCGTTACCTGTATTAATGGCACCTGTTTGAACTTGTTATCAGTATAAAAGACACCTGTCCACAACCTCAAACAGTCACACTCCAAACTCCACTATGGCCAAGACCAAAGAAATGTCAAAGGACACCAGAAACAAAATTGTAGACCTGCACCAGGCTGGGAAGACTGAATCTGCAATAGGTAAGCAGCTTGGTTTGAAGAAATCAACTGTGGGAGCAATTATTAGGAAATGGAAGACATACAAGACCACTGATAATCTCCCTCGATCTGGGGCTCCACGCAAGATCTCACCCCATGGGGTCAAAATGATCACAAGAACGGTGAGCAAAAATCCCAGAACCACACGGGGGGACCTAGTGAATGACCTGCAGAGAGCTGGGACCAAAGTAACAAAGCCTACCATCAGTAACACACTACGCCGCCAGGGACTCAAATCCTGCAGTGCCAGACGTGTCCCCCTGCTTAAGCCAGTACATGTCCAGGCCCGTCTGAAGTTTGCTAGAGTGCATTTGGATGATCCAGAAGAGGATTGGGAGAATGTCATATGGTCAGATGAAACCAAAATAGAACTTTTTGGTAAAAACTCAACTCATCGTGTTTGGAGGACAAAGAATGCTGAGTTGCATCCAAAGAACACCATACCTACTGTGAAGCATGGGGGTGGAAACATTATGCTTTGGGGCTGTTTTTCTGCAAAGGGACCAGGACGCCTGATCCGTGTAAAGGAAAGAATGAATGGGGCCATGTATCGTGAGATTTTGAGTGAAAACCTCCTTCCATCAGCAAGGGCATTGAAGATGAAACGTGGCTGGGTCTTTCAGCATGACAATGATCCCAAACACACCGCCCGGGCAACGAAGGAGTGGCTTCGTAAGAAGCATTTCAAGGTCCTGGAGTGGCCTAGCCAGTCTCCAGATCTCAACCCCATAGAAAATCTTTGGAGGGAGTTGAAAGTCCGTGTTGCCCAGCGACAGCCCCAAAACATCACTGCTCTAGAGGAGATCTGCATGGAGGAATGGGCCAAAATACCAGCAACAGTGTGTGAAAACCTTGTGAAGACTTACAGAAAACATTTGACCTGTGTCATTGCCAACAAAGGGTATATAACAAAGTATTGAGAAACTTTTGTTATTGACCAAATACTTATTTTCCACCATAATTTGCAAATAAATTCATTAAAAATCCTACAATGTGATTTTCTGGATTTTTTTTTCTCATTTTGTCTGTCATAGTTGACATGTACCTATGATGAAAATTACAGGCCTCGCTCATCTTTTTAAATGGGAGAACTTGCACAATTGGTGACTGACTAAATACTTTTTTTCCCCACTGTATCTGTTCTGTGAAGAAGAGTGGAGACGATGATATTGGCTCTGGGGTAGGCCTGTGTGGCTATTATAGCCACCCGAGTCAGAGCCTTGGCTACATCCAACCTGCCTGTGCTGAGATTATTTGTCCCTGTGTGGATAATTATGTGGGTCGGTGCTCTGCCAGGAATCCAAGGGCAAACTGCGTAGATGGGCACCAGATCTTCCTCGATCTTCTCCTTGGGAACAGCCGTCTTCAATCAAGGTATTTTCCGTGGAGTCACACTGGGTGACAGTGTTGTCCTCCGTCTGCTGCTCTGCCTCTGTTCTGCTGTTGTGGGTGGTGTCTGGAGTGATGCTCTCCATGGGGTAGGGGGTTGAGAATGAGTGTCAGTGGTCTGTGTGATGTTTGTATGATTGTCAGGAGTGGTGTGTGTGTTTTTTTTGGAGAGGTTGTGTGTGTGTGTGTGTGTGTGTGGATGTCTGTCCTCAGGGTGGACAGCAGGATGGTCCTCATCTCTTCCAGCTGTCTCTCCATTGACTGATCTTTCTGATGTATAACATTTTGACATGCGTTGTTCTGGATTTTTTTGTTGTTATTCTGTCTCTCACTGTTCAAATAAACCTACCATTAACATTATAGACTGATAATTTATTTGTCAGTGGGCAAACGTACAAAATCAGCAGGGGATCAAATACTTTTTTCCCTCACTGTATATATACAGTGGGGGAAAAAATATTTAGTCAGCCACTAATTGTGCAAGTTCTCCCACTTAAAAAGATGAGAGAGGCCTGTAATTTTCATCATAGGTACACGTCAACTATGACAGAAAAAATGAGAAGAAAAAAATCCAGAAAATCACATTGTAGGATTTTTATGAATTTATTTGCAAATTATGGAGGAAAATAAGTATTTGGTCACCTACACACAAGCAAGATTTCTGGCTCTCACAGACCTTTAACTTCTTCTTTAAGAGGCTCCTCTGTCCTCCACTCGTTACCTGTATTAATGGCACCTGTTTGAACTTGTTATCAGTATAAAAACACCTGTCCACAACCTCAAACAGTCACACTCCAAACTCCACTATGGCCAAGACCAAAGAGCTGTCAAAGGACACCAGAAACAAAATTGTAGACCTGCACCAGGCTGGGAAGACTGAATCTGCAATAGGTAAGCAGCTTGGTTTGAAGAAATCAACTGTGGGAGCAATTATTAGGAAATGGAAGACATACAAGACCATTGATAATCTCCCTCGATCTGGGGCTCCACGCGAGATCTCACCCCGTGGGGTCAAAATGATCACAAGAACGGTGAGCAAAAAATCCCAGAACCACACGGGGGGACCTAGTGAATGACCTGCAGAGAGCTGGGACCAAAGTAACAAAGCCTACCATCAGTAACACACTACACCGCCAAGGAGTCAAATCCTACAGTGCCAGACGTGTCCCCCCTGCTTAAGCCAGTACATGTCCAGGCCCGTCTGAAGTTTGCTAGAGTGCATTTGGATGATCCAGAAGAGGATTGGGAGAATGTCATATGGTCAGATGAAACCAAAATATAACTTTTTGGTAAAAACTCAACTCGTCGTGTTTGGAGGACAAAGAATGCTGAGTTGCATCCAAAGAACACCATACCTACTGTGAAGCATGGGGGTGGAAACATCATGCTTTGGGGCTGTTTTTCTGCAAAGGGACCAGGACGACTGATCCGTGTAAAGGAAAGAATGAATGGGACCATGTATCGTGAGATTTTGATTGAAAACCTCCTTCCATCAGCAAGGGCATTGAAGATGAAACGTGGCTGGGTCTTTCAGCATGACAATGATCCCAAACACACCGCCCTGGCAACGAAGGAGTGGCTTCGTAAGAAGCATTTCAAGGTCCTGGAGCGGCCTAGCCAGTCTCCAGATCTCAACCCCATAGAAAATCTTTGGAGGGAGTTGAAAGTCTGTGTTGCCCAGCGACAGCCCCAAAACATCACTGCTCTAGAGGAGATCTGCATGGAGGAATGGGCCAAAATACCAGCAACAGTGTGTGAAAACCTTGTGAAGACTTACAGAAAACGTTTGACCTGTGTCATTGCCAACAAAGGGTATATAACAAAGTATTGAGAAACTTTTGTTATTGACCAAATACTTATTTTCCACCATAATTTGCAAATAAATTCATTAAAAATCCTACAATGTGATTTTCTGGATTTTTTTTCCTCATTTTGTCTGTCATAGTTGACGTGTATCTATGATGAAAATTACAGGCCTCTCCCATCTTTTTAAGTGGGAGAACTTGCACAATTGGTGGCTGACTAAATAACTTTTTTTCCCCACTGTATATATATATATATATATATATATATATATTGTGATGTCACGAGAGGCTGTGTCCTGGAGGGACGTTACATCCCCCTGAGGGGGCTGCAAACCCAGACAGCTATGGCTCCATCTGCTGGTATGGTCGGGAACTCCACCCCTCTATGGCCAATCTTCCCACGCAGCTGAAACAAATGAGGAGCTGATGAGCTGAAGGTTTGGGAAGGGAAGAGACACAGTCTCCAACCTGGGCTCTCTGGAGGACAAGAGTGCTGCACGTCCACTTCCATGAGGAATATAAGGATTTGGAGATACTTACCTTTGGGAAATACTCACCTTTGGATATATGCACCTGTGGAAATACGGGAGAGACATTTGGAAGGACTTTTTGCTGGGTTGGCCACTAGCTGCAACGTGGACTACAGTAAGGCTGGGGAAAAGTTATCTGAGCGAGTGAGAATTATGATTTTGGATGTGGAAGAGACATCCCTGAACTGTTAACCCTTAAAGAGCCACAAGAGAACAGAATTTTGTTATATTTTCGTTAATTTCCCAAGACCTATAATAAAATCCTTGTTTTGTTTGAACCTTGTCTCCTTGCACTACTTGAGCAATCCCGCTGAAAGCTGTGTAGCCTCTCGTGACGTCACAATATATATATATATATATATATATATATATATATATATATATATATATATACAGTGGGGAGAACAAATATTTGATACACTGCCGATTTTGCAGGTTTTCCTACTTACAAATCATGTAGAGGTCTGTAATATTTATCATAGGTACACTTCAACTGTGAGAGACGGAATCTAAAAAAAAAATCCAGAAAATCACATTGTATGATTTTTTAAGTAATTCATTTGCATTTTATTGCATGACATAAGTATTTGATCACCTACCAACCAGTAAGAATTCCGGCTCTCACAGACGGTTTAGTTTTTCTTTAAGAAGCCCTCCTGTTCTCCACTCATTACCTGTATTAACTGCACCTGTTTGAACACAGTGATGTTTTGGGGCTGTCGCTGGGCAACACAAACTTTCAACTCCCCTCCAAAGATTTTCTATGGGGTTGAGATCTGGAGACTGGCTAGGCCACTCCAGGACCTTGAAATGCTTCTACGAAGCCACTCCTTCGTTGCCCGGGCGGTGTGTTTGGGATCATTGTCACAATACAGTGGTCCTCTGTAGCTCAGCTGGTAGAGCACGGCGCTTGTAACGCCAAGGTAGTGGGTTCGATCCCCGGGACCACCCATACACAAAAATGTATGCACGCATCGACTGTAAGTCGCTTTGGATAAAAGCGTCTGCTAAATGGCATATTATTATCAACACGTTACCTGTATAAAAGACACCTGTCCACACACTCAATCAAACAGACTCCAACCTCTCCACAATGGCCAAGACCAGAGAGCTGTGTAAGGACATCAGGGATAAAATTGTAGACCTGCACAAGGCTGGGATGGGCTACAGGACAATAGGCAAGCAGCTTGGTGAGAAGGCAACAACTGTTGGCGCAATTATTAGAAAATGGAAGAAGTTCAAGATGACGGTCAATCACCCTCGGTCTGGGGCTCCATGCAAGATCTCACCTCGTGGGGCATCAATGATCATGAGGAAGGTTTGGGATCAGCCCAGAACTACACGGCAGGACCTGGTCAATGACCTGAAGAGAGCTGGGACCACAGTCTCAAAGAAAACCATTAGTAACACACTACGCCGTCATGGATTAAAATCCTGCAGCGCACGCAAGGTCCCCCTGCTCAAGCCAGCGCATATCCAGGCCCGTCTGAAGTTTGCAAATGACCATCTGGATGATCCAGAGGAGGAATGGGAGAAGGTCATGTGGTCTGATGAGACAAAAATAGAGCTTTTTGGTCTAAACTCCACTCGCCGTGTTTGGAGGAAGAAGAAGGATGAGTACAACCCCAAGAACACCATCCCAACCGTGAAGCATGGAGGTGGAAACATCATTCTTTGGGGATGCTTTTCTGCAAAGGGGACAGGACAACTGCACCGTATTGAGGGGGGTGGATGGGGCCATGTATCGCGAGATCTTGGCCAACAACCTCCTTCCCTCAGTAAGAGCATTGAAGATGGGTCGTAGCTGGATCTTCCAGCATGACAACGACCCGAAACACACAGCCAGGGCAACTAAGGAGTGGCTCCGTAAGAAGCATATCAAGGTCCTGGAGTGGCCTAGCCAGTCTCCAGACCTGAACCCAATAGAAAATCTTTGGAGGGAGCTGAAAGTCCGTATTGCCCAGCGACAGCCCCGAAACCTGAAGGATCTGGAGAAGGTCTGTATGGAGGAGTGGGCCAAAATCCCTGCTGCTGTGTGTGAAAACCTGGTCAAGACCTACAGGAAACGTATGATCTCTGTAATTGCAAACAAAGGTTTCTGTACCAAATATTAAGTTCTGCTGTTCTGATGTATCAAATACTTATGTCATGCAATAAAATGCTAATGAATTACTTAAAAAGCTGTGGAAAAAATTAAGAGACCACTGCAAAATATTCTTAAATCAGCATCTCAACATGTATGACAGCCATTCCATTCCAGTGTCTGTTGAATTCCAACTCAGGCACACCTCATTCTACTGAATTAGGTACTGATTAGGTGATCACATGAACCAAATCTTATTTAATGAGGAAAAGTATAAAAACCACTGCTGTGGTCATCACTATCCTCTTGCAATAGGACCAGCTGGATGGCAAAAACAGTGCTAATAGTACCTCAAAAGTAATATTAATCAAAGAATAACTATTGACCATGCCAAAAGAGTTGAAAAGGAAAGTTTTAGTGAGGAAAAGAAGGGTTCAATTCTGGCTTTACTGGCAGAGGGATACGGTGAGCGTCAGGTTGCTTCCATCCTCAAAATTTCAAAGACGGCGGTTCATAAGAACAAGGTCAAGCAGCAGACATTGGGGACAACAAAGCAACAGACCGGCAGAGGGCGAAAACGATTCTCTACTGACCGGGATGACCTCCAACTAATTTGAATGTCACTTAACAACCGTAGGATGACATCAAGTGACCTACAAAAAAGAATGGCGAATGGCAGCTGGGGTGAAGTGCACGAGCGAGGACGGTTTGAAACAGGTTCCTAGGGGCAGGGCTGAAGTCGAGCTAAGCTAGAAAAAGCCCTTCATCTATGAGAAGCAAAGAAGAGCCAGGCTGAGGTTTGCAAAAGACCATAAGGATTGGACTATAGAGGACTGGAGTAAGGTCATCTTCTCTGATGAGTCCAATTTTCAGCTTTGCCCAACACCTGGTCATCTAATGGTTAGACGGAGACCTGGAGAGGCCTACAAGCCACAGTGTCTCGCACCCACTGTGAAATTTGGTGGAGGATCGGTGATGATCTGGGGGTGCTTCAGCAAGGCTGGAATTGGGCAGATTTGTCTTTGTGAGGGACGCATGAATCAAGCCACGTACAAGGTTGTCCTGGAAGAAAACTTGCTTCCTTTTGCTCTGACATTGTTCCCCAACTCTGAGGATAGTTTTTTCCAGCAGGACAATGTGCCATGCCACACAGCCAGGTCAATCAAGGTGTGGATGGAGGACCACCAGATCAAGACCCTGACATGGCCAGCCCAATCTCCAGACCTGAACCCCATTGAAAACTTCTGGAATGTGATCAAGAGGAAGATGGATGGTCACAAGCCATCAAACAAAGCCAAGCTGCTTGAATTTTTGCGCCAAGAGTGGCATAAAGTCACCCAACATCAATGTGAAAGACTGGTGGAGAGCATGCCAAGACGCATGAAAGCTTTGATTGAAAATCAGGGTTATTCCACCAAATATTGTTTTCTGAACTCTTCCTAAGTTAAAACATTAGTATTGTGTTGTTTAAAAATGAACATTAACTTATTTTCTTTGCATTATTCGAGGTCTGACAACACTGCATCTTTTTTGTTATTTTGACCAGTTGTCATTTTCTGCAAATAAATGCTCGAAATGACTATATTTTTATTTGGAATTTGGGAGAAATGTTGTCAGTAGTTTATAGAATAAAACAAAAATCTTATTTTTACCCAAACACATACCTATCAATAGTAAAACCAGAGAAACTGATATTTTGTAGTGGTCTCTTAATTTTTTACTCAGCTGTATATATAATTGCAAGAAAAAAACATATGGGAGATTGGAAGTGATGCATACAATTACATTGATGAACGTTACAATCTATCTGCAATATTAAAGCTGATCTACCCCCTAAAAAAATAAATAATAATAATAATTTAAAAAAAACAGTGATTGCCTAGGTTACCCAATTGGCTCACAGCAAAATCTTTATCTTTTTCGAACCCAATATTCTTGTTGTCTGCTTGTTTTTGTCAATTACAAAACTACATTTGAAGAAAAGTACAACATGTCTAAAGATTACTTTTCAACATTGCCTTCTCCCGAACATTCTCACTAATTAGAAAAGTGTAATATTGTATGGCTCCCTCATGCTCCTTTTCATGATGTTGCTAGCTGCCACATGAGTAAGTGCTAGCTAGCTACCGACCGGAACATGAATTAAGCTACCCAAGACCAACAACATAAACAAACGGACTATACAGCTACAAGTAGTGAGTGGAGTAACAAATGGGCTATACTAAAGTTAAATGTCTTAACTGTGATGAAATGTTTTCCACACACATAGCTACGTGGGGCTTACTTGGACACCGGGTCCCCACATTTCCCACTCTCCGATGCCGAATAGCCTGAAGCCACACGGCTCTTCTCACAGGCTGTATTTTCCCTACGTGGGAGCGAGATTTTTGACCTGGTTACATGTTCTTTGAACAACACAGCAGCTTTTCAGCATGTTTAGTTATTTCTGTAATTTGTGGCCGTGGTCGAGGGGAATTCTTTATTATTACGTGAATATCCAATCAGAGTATGGCTTGGTCCGTCATTATGACATCAGCATGTGTTCCGAGCTTTTAAAAAGTTGTTTTGCTAATGTTTTTCTTTAAGGTTGTTGGTATTTCAGAGGTCTTACCTTCTGTGCTTCTGTCTCTGAGGTTTCTGGTTTTATGACAACTATTGATTTCCGTATTCTGAAAAAAAACAACCTATTTTTGCAATTTTCAAGATCTTTTTCAGGTGCTCGTGTTGCTTGCTGCCAGTTGCCTAGCAACAAAATTGTGTGATGGTTTCAAAGTAATCCTGAGAAATGAGAGCTTGTTGAGGAGACCATTAACTGATTAGCTTGCATTAAGAGAAGCACTGAGGTCCACTAGTAGCTTTAAGTTTGACTGAAGCATACCTATGGGAAGCAGAAAAACTTGCTGAAGTGCAGCAGCACCTTAGAGGAGACAGATTCCACTTATTCACAATCTCCAGATGGACAGAACCAGAGCCCATTAAATGTATTAAATGATAAAGGTTATATTATCTAAGAGAGAAGGCCACCTCCTCTAGAGCATAATGTGAAACCTTGGACTGGAGCTCAGGTGGTGAAGAGAGGAAGAGGAAGTTGGATACCTTGTAACCTCAACCTGGATTTAGTGGGAAACGAGGGGCAGCCTCACTCATAAATGTAGGCAAGCAACGTTGCATGCTGACATAAGATCCGGTTATGAATGTAACCTTAGTTCTCTGAAGGAATAGAGTGAGACATGGCTAGAGTGACGGAAAGAGAGCCTATAAAAAGTAGGCTGAGCTCACAAGCTTTCATGACATCTCCCCCAGAACCCCAATGGACATGTACAGTACAGCATGTTGGTGTCAGAAGTCGTAATGGAAAAATGCACCTCCATGTCCACCTCAGTGATCCAGTACATTCCACTGTTAGATGTAACCCTGTGCTGGGACGGTATTTACTTTGCATAATAGTCACCTGTTACTCTATTAAAGAACCAAGGGTTTGACCAGAATTGAGGCCATGACTTCTTCTTTTAACTTTTAATTGTATCTCCACTACACCAGTTAACGTTAGTATTTTTTTTATCTCCCTGGAATGTACACATCTTGTACAAGACTTTCCTCTCCTGCTTGCGTTAATCCCTTTGTGTGAAGGTTATGAACCACTGGTAATGTATATAAGAACATTTTTACTTGATCACGAGTTAAAAGCAACCCCAAGTTTTCACACCTGCCCTATGCATGTGACCCATAAGGCCTCTGGCAGCTTTGAGATACACAGTAGCTGAAGGTCAGAGTGGGCTTATCAAAAGGCAACTGAAGGCTAGTTCAGAGAAAGATACTTTATAGCACGGGCCACTGTTGCCTCTTCTTGTTCCTCCTTTTGACGAGTCTCTCAGAAGCTACTGTGGTAAATTGAAATGTTCTATTCAGTGCATGTCAAAATGTGCTTGAATAAACTATTTACAGTCTTCCGATTCATTTCAAATCTGGCTGAAACATTCCATTCTCTTCAGTCTGATTCACTCAGTTTATAGAATGCAGCAAATTATTTTCCTTGGCATCCCTTCTTCCTTTGAGGAAAGAGCCAAACGAATAACCATTTACAATGTGCTGGGTGATGAGGTATTTACGTATATGCAAACGGAGGACATTTTGGTGAAAGGCTTGTAAGTTATCACTTCTATCTAATTCATCAAGCTACTCGTTTTTGTTTGGTTGATGTATTTTTCTGCTGTAGTGTATTGACAATACGATGGTGTTAAATGTTTTTAAATGGAACTGAAGGAATGTTGTTTATGGTAGTATCAAGAGGGAATGTTTTAGGTGTAATACCACATATCACCGACAGGAGGTGGGTTGTAGACAGGGGAGACTGGTGATTGGCCAGAAGAGAGGGCATCAGGGTTTATAAATAGGGGTTAAACGATGAGACGTTAGAACGAGCATAACAATCTGGCGAGTCGTTCTCCGGACAACGCGTGTCTGTAATTTATGCTGTAACCTCGTGGTATGAATAAAACTTCTAACATGATGCAGCATAACGGACTCTTTGTTGACAGCGATAATTGCCACCATTCATCATATACGACATAATGGCGCCCAACGTGGGGCTTTGGTTTGCGTCTCTTCTGTGTTTCAGTCAAGCGCCGAGCTAACTCTCTCTGAGGCATGGAAAGGGTGAGTGTTCTTGCCGCTTCGGAGTTTGTTAGATTGGATATGACTTGTGTGCACTGAGGAGCTGCTCCATTATAACCCTAGCCTCAGGTGGCGTTACTGCTGGTCGACTAGAGTCTGCTAACATTTATATCATTGGTAACTATGGACAATGATGAACGGTAGAACTTTATATTTCATTGGTAACGGGTGACAATGGATTGGTGATTAATGTTGGAATACGTATGCATTTTTAGGGCACCGTGAATACGGATAAGACCTCTTAATCGAGGCGATTCATTAGGGATGGGCTACAAATCCTGGGCTTAGTTAGACTGAATCAGGTTGATTTCTTAAGCCGGGAATTATGAAGTGAATTGGTGTATTTATGTTATTCTCCTCCTCTGGCCGACGGGAAATTGGTTTGGGGGTAACCTCTTGATATGAGATTCATCTTTCAAGGCAACAAAAAGTTAGATGGAGATATTATTGATAATCATGGAAAATGATTGGGCCACGGTGCAGGATATTGATTTGTGTAGTATATCGCAGTTGGCTAGAGGCTACAGCTCATTCTTCATTGTTTCAGGTCACGTGGTACATCGTGGCTAATGCTAACGGCTAATGCTAACGGCTAAATGTGTGTTGTGTCACCAGGTACTTTAGGCTAAGCTAAATGCTAATGTTACAGGCTAATTGTGTTGTGTGCTACATGCTAACGTATCCTTAGAGATTCCGTTGCGACGGGTGAAAGTCTCTTAAACTTGTTTATGTGTTCGTAAGTCAGGTTATATGTTTTGTGAGCGCTGGTAAATGTTGTTTGACTATAAGGGGGAAATGGGGAATTACAGCTGGACTGGTATTCTGTTTGGAGAGAGAGAGTAGAGAATCTTCCTTTCACGGTGAAATTGTATTGAGGAATGATATTTGCGCATGCGTTTAATTTTGCGACACTACAGTACCAAACGGGGGAGTTGGAGTTTATGACACGAGATTAGGACACGTTTTGGTTTACGGCACTAAATCTACGACATGCGGTCGTGCTGAGGCGAAGAAACAAAATGGGGGCGTAAGGTCCTATCTTTGGGGTTTCTTGGCAGGGGTTTAATAGGGGTTTCTTGCAGGGGTTTAATAGCTATCGGGAAGGAACGTTGGACATGAATCTTTTAAAATCGTTACAGTAACTGTTATTGGAACGTTAAACTATTTGGCAAGATGTAGTAAAGTTATAAATCAAATATATGTTGACGGAGTATAATTAATTAAATTAAAAGACGATTAAAATTAAATGAAATGTTTTGGAGCGATCTATGAGGGTAAAATGATATTTGCGCATGTGTGGGATTCTGCAAAACAACACATTGGTTAAACTGCAGGGGGAGACAGAGGAACACAGACGATGGAACAAATAGGCACAAGGAGATTTTAACACGATGATTCTAGTTTAAACGGTGGGGGGTTAAGATGAAACTTGTTTGGGTACCTATTGAATTTATAAATTAAATATATGGTAACGGATTAGTCTTAGAGTGAATTAAATAATTAAATAATGAATAAAAATAAATGTTTTTGAGCATTTTAGTTAGTTTTGAGTTTAGTCTTAGAGGGAATAAGGTAGAACGAATGAATATTGAATGGTTGGAAATACTCAGTGATGGCATTAACTATTAAAAGCTGTTTTTGTGTCTTTGTCCCTTGTCATGAGAGACAGGAGAGAGGGGGGCGAGGAGATACAGGAAGCGATCACGTGACGCGGTGGAGGGATCAAGTCATCAAACAGGTTATTGTTACACGATATGTGAGCTTATGACGATTTTGCATGGGCTTGGCAAATACTATTTCATTAAAATTGCATTTTGGATGCTCTGTGTATCACTGGCATTTGATGGGAATTGTATCATTTATTGAAGGGTTAGAGGCTTTGTTTTTGGGATTGCTTTGGAGTTGACTAATTTACTTGCATTTGATGGGTTGTGATAATATAGTCAACACTAATGGATAAATTGGGGACATAGGATATAGGAATAAAAATTGGTTTTAATTATTCATGATGTTTAATGGACTTATTGGGATTTATTTGGAGTTGTTAGGTTCTATTAAGAATTACAGGGAAGAAGGCTACATAACCTATATGGTTTAAAATAGGATAGTTCACAATAAAGGAATAGAAAGGCTTGTTACAAGTGGGTAAAAAAAAAAATATCAGGACTATGAAAGTCAGTACATTGGTTGATATAGTGCATAGTGGTAATCCTTTAACTAAAGTGTTGCTAGGGTATCCGGCAAGTGAAACAAAAGTTGCCCTTCATTCTCAAACAGAAATTGATAAAATATGTCAGCGATAGGATAGGTTTATAAAGTAGAGCTTAGGGAGGTTTATTCTCAGCTTACAATAATTATCCAGGAGTGATTATTGCATCAGAAATATAGATTAATAATAGATAGGGTACCAGCAGAAACAACGATGAAGATGAATTCAAAACTCCAGAAGTAAGAAGAACCGACATGTTTGGAAACGAAGAGAAGGAGGTTCAGAAAGATGAAGATGAAGAGAAACTGATGAAGAAAAGGATCCCAATAATAGGAGATGTCTGGAACGTGAAGGAGAAGGGGAAGTTAAAGAAGATGAGTGATGATGAAGAGGTTATGCGTGGGTGGATATGACTCTGTGATCAGAAGGAAGTTGGCAAGAGGAGAAACGAAGAAGGATACTGGAGACTTGATCTCTGATGAAAGTTGAACGAAGAAGGAGACAAGAGATTTGAGTTCTGATGAAGAAAGTGATGAAGATTTGGAGATTAAAGGTGTTCTATGTTCAAGAGGATTTTATCCTACAATGACTGGCAAAGAAGAAATAGGAGATATAGACCGAGGCGTATCAGGCCTGGAGGAAGAGACAACCTTGGGAGAGGTAAGGGAGCTAGAGGAACAGCTCGAGACGCTGAAGATACAGAAGAGACAAGGAGAAAACCTGCGGAGAACATTTTTAATCCCAAGAATTGGAGGAGAAGAAGAATACATTGAGGCAAAGATGCTGAAGAAAAGTAATAAGATGATGGAAGATGATATTTCAAGAACAGAACTTAGAAGATAACCTTTTGAAGAATACTGATAGGTCCACAACGAGAAGAACTGGACGAAGAAAACTCAATCAAATACAACTTATAACTGGTGGTGGAGAAGAAGAAAAGTATGAAGAATCAGAGTGAATCAAATCAACAATCACTGTCACAGCTTCAACTGAACAATATCAAATGCAATTGTATCAGTCAAAGGGGGGTACCAGATGTTCCCTATCCACAGCAACAAGTCAGGAGGAAACAAGAGAACATTTTTAAGAAAGATACAGGGGCAATTCAAGATCACCTGTTCTCCAGGTGAACACTAAATATTCTAGAGTGTCTAGAATATCCAGAAGGGGGGTATCAGCTGATAGCATCGATTAGGGAAGAAGAGAAAATAGCTAAAAGTAAAAACAACCGACTATTAGAAGTGATAGTGAATAGGGGAAAAACTTATCTGGGTTCAGCCTAAAGAGGTTATCCATATCCACTCTGTAAAATAAACTAATTAGGTTAGGATAGGGATTGGAAGTAGTAAAACAGTTTACTCTTCGGGAATCAATTGAGCTCTGCTATAGAAGTCAAATAGGAATTACAATAGACATACTAATATTAGGACAATATATCAAGGATATTGTGGGAAGAGATGCATGGTTTAAATTGAAGTGTTCGATCAGAGGCACACTGGACGACTGACTGTCTGGTGGAATATTTTAAGAAGTGGGGTTTTTGGGAATCATTTGCTTAAAAGATAATATCATAGGAAGGATGATAATGTATTAGATTGCCTGTTAGACAATCTGTCTGGGAAAATAAACTTAATAGGGGTGACTGTTATTTTGGGTTACATTCTTACACTAAGAGATTTGAGGTTAGGCTAAAAGGTGTTTAGTCATTTGCCAAGTCTGTGTGAAAGGAGTCAGAAGCAGGTGGGGAATTCCCAATCACGTATTCTAAAATTGGTGGGGAAGGAATTTTGTCAATAAATCAGTGGGAAAAGGTTTTAAATGTTATGAGAGAAAAGATTAGATTAAAGTAAGTTAGGAGAACTAGGGGTGAAGGAACTCTGAGACAGTGAGCTAAGTTCAAAGTTAGTAGTAAGAGAGAGAGAGAACAGTAAGGAATGACACTTTAGAATAGGAAGATCAAGGTAGTTGTGGGTACTTTTTGTTATAATCAAAAGGTTTAAAGTTTAGAGGTAGAACTGAAAGGGGGAAAAAGTGACATTAGTGGTGATGGATGGAAGTACAAGTAAAGAGTTCAGAGCTTTGGGATGAAGTAGTAACAATAATGACATCAACACGTGAGTCTATTAAAACAACAGTGAGAAGTAATTTAACTCTTTCAACATTGATAGTTATTAAAGCCATAAATATAGCGCATTTGATTATAAGGGTTCAGCATCAATTATAGGGGGAAAATACTGTTATGAGGGTTAGGAGAATAATAATTATAATATACCATTTAGGATGATGACGTTTCTTTCACAGAGAGAGAGAGATAATTAGGGAGAATAAGTATTGTTAGCAGGATCAGAAATAGAAGCTGTTGCACTTAGTCAAATAAGGGATTATTTTGCGTAAGGTTACAGATAAAGATCAGGGAGAATATGTGTACTTATCTAGTGAAAGCATTAAAATGTGTTTTGGTTAAGAATTATTGGTTAAAGGGCTATTTAATTTGTAAGGTGATGCTTATAATGGAAGATTTGAAGTCTGTAAAACTTTCCACAGTCACAGAGGGAGTTAAGGATAAGTTTATTACAGTAGTCACTCCAACAGGGAATAATCGAATAGGATGTTGGTAGTTTCCCACTAGAGGGAATTAAGGGTTTTAATTCATCAACTAAATCAACAACGTTAATGGTAACTTTGGGAGGGGATTAATGATACGATGGTAATAGCAAATGTAGGAAGGATGACAACAACTTTTCTGAAGTTAAAAGAGGTAGCAAGAGGGACTCAGGAGGTTATGGAAAATAGGAGGGCAGAGATAGAAACAATATAGATTAATCTGAAATAGAGAAGATGGATTTATCATGGAGCTATAGGATGAGGTCTTTGATTTTGATGACAGACGGGAAGGGGTATCTGCAGTGCCGCTTGTTCTTCTGTTGTGAAAATTAGAGATAGATAGGCAGGTAGGAATATTTGGTTCCGGTAAATCATTCTGTAAGAATCAGTGAGGAATCTTGAGGGTTGATGTCTGTTGGGGATGCCAGCCCAAGACGTGTTGGACGGTTGCGCAGCCTCTAGCGGGTCTGGGTCAGGGTTATGCTTTGTCATGACTGTGGTATCGGCAACAGTCATTGACCGATAAAATAATGTAGTTGTCAGAACAGTAGGGTTTAAGTGTTCTTGGGTAAAGGGATTACCCTATGGGAATTGTTAGTTGGAAAGTAAGGTCAGGTAACAGTGGAAACCTGAAATATTCAGGTGAAACATTGAGTGCTAAAAGTTATTGTTGTTATAATAAAACATATGAGTTAAGGGTATGTTTATGGGAATATCATATTGGGATGTTATATGATAACTTTGGATAAGCATGAACATAAGGTTAGAGATGACAAATATAATGTAATTTTTATGTACCAGGTGGTAGAAAAGCAGGACTTTGATGGTTAAATGATTAGCTTTTGACTGACAATGTGACTATGGGGAATCTTAGAGATATTTAGGGGTTTGGGGGTGATAAAGCATCTATATTCTTACATTAGGGATGGACAGGATTTGGTTACATGTCAACATTGAAGCTTCCATATGAGGCTTTTACTATTAAAAGAGAGTTAGCACCGAACACAGCTAAATCTAGGGTTAAAAGGGTGACATGGCTACATGTCATAGTCTTCAAGCCTACCATTGGAGAATGAGTCTAAGGGAGAAGGGGGGACCTCTTCCATGATATGGTGTAACATTTGAGAGATCTGATAAGATTTGGTTGCAAGATCAGTTAGGCCAGTAGGGGCAGTGATGGGTCAGATTTTAGTTTCAGCTTTGATAACACTGTGTGATGTTTGTACTGACTTTTGATAAAGTTATGATATTGAGATAGGTTGGAGGAGTGGTGCCTGGAGGCAACACTCAGATGCCATTGTTGACTGTTCCGGATCTGGACGAAGAGGGACAAGTGGCCTACTGATGGATAAATATCATTTTGGATTATTTGATGATTTTTCAAGTTGTTTTTTTCAATATTAGTATGATTTTTGGTATGATTTATGAATCAAAGGGGGGGATAGGTTAATGTGATTCATACATCATTTATAGGTCTTAAATTGATGTTGAGGTTTAATTTGAAAATGTTGTTTTGCAAAAGATACTGTTTGGTCATTTATTTTCTTGTCATTCCAGAAGCATTTGGGAGAACATGTGGAGATTGGAATACTCAAACAAAGACAATATGAAGGGACAATATGACTGGAGGAGATGAAACAAGGAGGGTGTGGCTGATTCCATCATCAACAAGTCCATTGGAAGAGGACACTACAGGGAGATGAAGTGTAGTGGACTATATTCCAGTGTCTGCAATGAAATATAGACATATTTGATGTGTAATACATAATTGTGTCATAGTCTTAGGTATTGATTTTAGTAGAATGATGTTTGATGTTATTGAATGCAGATGAGGATCTTAGATGCTTTTGTTTATTTCGATGGGGTTTAGGGACAGAAGGTCTAGGAAGGGAGAGATTCATTGTACGATTCGATGGGTTGACCAGCCGTACAATGGATATTTATGGATAGGATTTTGTTTACATGTGTATTTAATTACATCATAGTTTCAAATGTCTTTACATGATTTATGAGTTTATCTGGAGTACCGCGGTGGTTGCCTGGGGCAGAGGGACCGTGAGAGAATTTTACTGTCTTGATTGATGGATGGATTATGGCTGCCGGACAGTTTTTCGCTCTTACACTCCATAGAGATTTATTCATGATTCATAGTAATGTGTTAACATTTCATCAACAGTTATTCATATTTTATAAGAAAGGTATTTACACTCTAGAGGAGAATGGTTTGGTTTAAGGTTAAAGATACTCAATAAGATAAGTTGTTACTAGTCATAATCTTGTTCTGTTTGGTTTCGAGACGTTTAGTTCGTCTCGAAAGGGGGGAATGTAGTGTATTGACAATACGATGGTGTTAAATGTTTTTAAATGGAACTGAAGGAATGTTGTTTATGGTAGTATCAAGAGGGAATGTTTTAGGTGTAATACCACATATCACCGACAGGAGGTGGGTTGTAGACAGGGGAGACTGGTGATTGGCCAGAAGAGAGGGCATCAGGGTTTATAAATAGGGGTTAAACGATGAGACGTTAGAACGAGCATAACAATCTGGCGAGTCGTTCTCCGGACAACGCGTGTCTGTAATTTATGCTGTAACCTCGTGGTATGAATAAAACTTCTAACATGATGCAGCATAACGGACTCTTTGTTGACAGCGATAATTGCCACCATTCATCATATACGACACTGCTTTCAACATGACAAACATGTTACAGTTGTATACACAGATGTAAAATAGACTTATCAATGCATGCATTTATTCAGTACTTTCCAGAGTGTGATTTAGCAGCCTGCAAGAGACATCTCACAAATTGCCCACCTGCTTACTGTTGATTTAATTAATACCTCATAGATGACCTGATACATATATTGTACACTGTACAAAATTAATAATGGGATGTGTCTGCTTTTATAAATATTAGCTATTGATCACTGAAATGTCATTAATTGGTCAAAACAATTATCTGGTTGTCTTGGGTACAACCTCCACCAATCCTCATGTTCATATTTCACCAGATTAGTTCCTTGCAAGAGCTAGCTATAGCACTAATGTATTCTAGGCAATACCAACACCTTTAAGACTTCATTTACACAGGCAGCCCAATTCTGAACTTGTTTTCCACCAGTTGGTCTTTTGACCAATCACATCAGATCTTTTTCAGTGCTGATCTGATTTGTCAAAATACCAATTAGTGGAAAAAAACACAGCCTAATTAGATGTTGGCCTTTGAAATAATTGACTCCTGTTTAAATCCCAGAGAGAGAGACCTGTGTTGTGCGGTGAAATCTATTTCATTAGCACATCAAAATAAAGGACAATCTGACAAATACAAGCATTTCAAATACAACTTTTGAGTTGATTGTATGTAATAGAAACTGCCAAATAGTAAGACTATGCGTGAGCAATTAAATTGATCAGTAAAGACCAAAGTGAATGGCATTACATGGGGAAAGATTTTGTGTAGAAAGAATACAGGACTAAGATAGTATTGCTTTCTATACATACTTCAAGTATTACATTATACGGTACATCCAATGTTGAAAAGTGGTACATTTATGCAGATGTTGTATATTGTTGTTCATGTGGTGTCAACTCTGTGGGGAGTGGGCAGGATCTATCTAGCCTTCAGAGGGAACTAAACTTCTCTCTCTTTTCCACCCTCTCTCAGAAGAAAAAATGACAACCTCAGTCTTAGAGTTCATACTGTGTCCAGAGACACCATTGCACAACGAAGTTTGGGAGATTTACATTTGCGTTTTGTGCTGTGTGTCACAGAACAAATGTGTATCATTAATTTTGGTGGCTGGCTGAAGGTAATATCCGCGGTGGTGGATAACTTCTGGTAATGAAGCTAACTGTTTGGACTATTAGGTAGTAGGCTAAGGCACATTAGCATTGAATACCAAAGCTTTTGCGTGTGGGCCTGTGTGGCTCAATTGGTAGAGCATGGCATTTGCAACGGCAAGATCATGGATTTGATTACCGCTGGGGCCGTCCATACAAAAATGCATGCACGCACTACTGTAAGTCGCTTTGGAATAATGTGTCTGCTAAATGGCATACATATAGCCTGTATTTCAGAGTATCTTGTCTGTTCTATGTGGCTATCAGAGAAATACATCCCTGAGAGACATTCTGGCATTTTAAATGTGATGAATACCAACATTGAATGATCTGGATATATCAAATGTCAAGAGTACGACCATGCTCAATTATAACACAACTAAAATGTAAATGTAATATATTATTGACAATACTTATGATAACCTTGATACATTTTATTATTGTAAAGGATTTCATTTACCTAGTATTTACATGGATTGACAGCTAAGGAGAGCTAAAAAGTCTAAAACAACTGATGAATTGGAAGTATCTTTTTCAAATAAATATAATTTCTGAAAGGTCTTTTAATAGATTCAGCAAGTGAGTTGCTTGGTTTTACTTACAGTGGGGAAAAAAAGTATTTAGTCACCCACCAATTGTGCAAGTTCTCCCACTTAAAAAGATGAGAGAGGCCTGTAATTTTCATCATAGGTACACGTCAACTACGACAGACAAATTGAGAAAAAAATCCAGAAAATCACATTGTAGGATTTTTTTATGAATTTATTTGCAAATTATGGAGGAAAATAAGTATTTGGTCACCTACAACAAGCAATATTTCTGGCTCTCACAGACCTGTAACTTCTTCTTTAAGAGGCTCCTCTGTCCTCCACTCGTTACCTGTATTAATGGCACCTGGTTGAACTTGTTATCAGTATAAAAGACACCTGTCCACAACCTCAAACAGTCACACTCCAAACTCCACTATGGCCAAGACCAAAGAGCTGTCAAAGGACACCAGAAACAAAATTGTAGACCTGCACCAGGCTGGGAAGACTGAATCTGCAATAGGTAAGCAGCTTGGTTTGAAGAAATCAACTGTGGGAGCAATTATTAGGAAATGGAAGACATACAAGACCACTGATAATCTCCCTCGATCTTGGGCTCCAGGCAAGATCTCACCCCGTGGGGTCAAAATGATCACAAGAACGGTGAGCAAAAATCCCAGAACCACACGGGGGGACCTAGTGAATGACCTGCAGAGAGCTGGGACCAAAGTAACAAAGCCTACCAGTAACATACTACGCCGCCAGGGACTCAAATCCTGCAGTGCCAGACGTGTCCCCCTGCTTAAGCCAGTACATGTCCAGGCCCATCTGAAGTTTGCTAGAGTGCATTTGGATGATCCAGAAGAGGATTGGGAGAATGTCATATGGTCAGATGAAACCAAAATATAACTTTTTGGTAAAAACTCAACTCGTCGTGTTTGGAGGACAAAGAATGCTGAGTTGCATCCAAAGAACACCATACCTACTGTGAAGCATGGGGGTGGAAACATCATGCTTTGGGGCTGTTTTTTCTGCAAAGGGACCAGGACGACTGATCCGTGTAAAGGAAAGAATGAATGGGGCCATGTATCGTGAGATTTTGAGTGAAAACCTCCTTCCATCAGCAAGGGCATTGAAGATGAAACGTGGCTGGGTCTTTCAGCATGACAATGATCCCAAACACACCGCCCGGGCAACGAAGGAGTGGCTTCGTAAGAAGCATTTCAAGGTCCTGGAGTGGCCTAGCCAGTCTCCAGATCTCAACCCCATAGAAAATCTTTGGAGGGAGTTGAAAGTCCGTGTTGCCCAGCGACAGCCCCAAAACATCACTGCTCTAGAGGAGATCTGCATGGAGGAATGGGCCAAAATGCCAGCAACAGTGTGTGAAAACCTTGTGAAGACTTACAGAAAACGTTTGACCTGTGTCATTGCCAACAAAGGGTATATAACAAAGTATTGAGAAACTTTTGTTATTGACCAAATACTTATTTTTCACCATAATTTGCAAATAAATTCATTAAAAATCCTACAATGTGATTTTCTGGATATTTTTTTCTCATTTTGTCTGGCATAGTTGACGTGTACCTATGATGAAAATTACAGGCCTCTCTCATCTTTTTAAGTGGGAGAACTTGCACAATTGGTGGCTGACTAAATACTTTTTTCCCCCACTGTACTTGACTGACAGGGTAGGATGTATATTTGAGTTAGTGCCATTTTAAAACAAGAAGTGTAAATTAAATATCTGTGAATTTTATTTTTAGTATGAAAAAGTACAAAACGATCCAAATGTATGAGTAAATTACATTATTATTATTTACATTATTATTGTCATTGCCAAATTCTTTACCCACAGTCTACTATAGTAATCCTCAAATACTTTAAGTACTTGGTGGTTAAATGCTTTATCCGGCACACTGAGAAGATCCTACATTAGAGTCCTAATTTTGAATACCTTGCAAGATTGTTAAAGCCATGTGTTTGTTGTTTTGAGTGTTAGTGTGTGTTGGTTGTTAGCGCAGTCTTTCCCACATCTGTTTAAATCTGCCAAGACTTCCCATTTCTGTCAAACGCTGAAATAAATTTGTGCCCACTCACCACATTTCAGGAGGATCACATTTTACGATGTGGCAAAGCATATAAAATATTCAATAGGATTTTACAGGCAAAAACCATTCTAAAATAGTAATGGATGCAGTTGTAAGTGACATATTTTTAGATGGGGTGGAAAAAAAACTCCTCGGTCAGGACCTTAATACTAGTTTCACCTGTAAGGCATAGCAGAAAACCCACTTCTTGCTGATGTGTCAATGGTGGTATTTTGCTTTAGCGTAACATAGAGATGTGTCATATTCAACTCTATACGAAATATGCAACCCAATTATTTAGTGAATGCTTGGGATTTCTGCTTGGCATGTCAGTGCCACATTTCTAGAATTGATTAAGCGCCTTAAAGTACAAATGACCTACCTGGTACTCTCTATTACACCTAGCATGTTTCAGAAATATTTAGCCTGGCAATGTTGTTATACACAATCATTCGCAGGGGCCTTCACGACTCCACCCTATACCCACGTAACCTCATAGCCCTATGAGTTTTACTTATAATTACTTAGAAACCGTATAATTTCCTACTCCTTACTCTCAAGCTGAAAAAGGGCACCATTCCATTACCATGCATAGAGAGCTTAGCTGGATAAGACATGTTGATGTTGCCTCTGGCAAGTCAGGTATTACGGACACTTTGATCTGTTAGTCCAACTCTATATTCACAACATTTTCCTGGTAGTATGGTAATGCTGTACATTGAAGTTGCTTCACATTAAAATATTATTCATATCGTGTACAGTAATTTCTGAGAAGACCTGAGGCCTGTGGGTACTCGTGCTGCAATGTTAAAATCATCCACATATTCCTGAACTATTCATTGATGTCTGTATTCAGTGCAGCCACCAATAACTTTGATGACTTGAGGAAAAGGCACCGCCCTTGAGGCAATAGCACCGCCCTACAATAGCACCGCCCTCGAGGCAATAGCACTGCCCTCGAGGCAATAGCACTGCCCTCGAGGCAATAGCACCGCCCTCGATTGCATGGTTTTACAGAGGGTTGTGCGGACAGCCCAGGATGTTACTTGGGCCGAGCTCCCTGCCATCCAGGACCTCTATATCAGGCAGTGTGAAAAGAAGGCCTGGAAAATCATTAAAGACCTCAACCACCTAAGCCATAGACTATTTTCTCTGCTGCCGCACAGCAAGAGGTACCGGTGCATCAAGTCTGACACCAACAGGCTCTTGAACAGCTTCTATCCCCAAGCAATACGACTGATAAATAGCTAACAAAGTAACTACACAGACCGAGTTTACCTTGTATTTTATTGACCTTTTTATTTCAGTATTTGCACTGTCTTTATGCACACTCACAGGGCCTTACACACTCACACACACTGTCACTCCAACACACACACAAACATTCACTCCATAATGTCACGATTCAGACAGACGACCAGAGGACCACAATTGCGTCACACCAGAAAGTTTATTAAACTTAAGGGAAAAGGGAAGTAGGGAGTGAATGAAGGCTCCAGGGGTAACAGGGATCCCGTCCAATGCGCCGGGTCTGTGCCCCCCCCAGTGGCAGCGATGCGTCCTATGAAGCCGGTGGTGGGTGGTCCAGAAGTCCTGGGGGGGGGAGACACAGACACAACAGGGCGGAATGAAACCAGGCAGCAGTACAGTTCAAGGGAAATCCAAAATACGTAGTAGCAAGGCAGAAGGCTGGTCAGAGTTACCGGGATTGAAGAGTAGTCAGGAGTCGTAATGGCAGAAGCAGGTCTGGATCTCCTGAGGCAGATGAGTATCCAAAAACAGGCAGGTCCGGGGGTCACAAAACCAGGGTGAGCCAGAAGCGCGAGCAAACAGGTTCCGGGTGTGAGCTTTGCAGACGATCTGACCCCGGAGAGCTGAAAGACAGGGCCTTAAATACTGGGAGAGGTTAGTGGGTAATGCAGCGCAGCTGGCAGAGTAATTAGAGCCGAGCAGAGCAGGGACAGGTGGAGCTAGTTAGGCTGAGTAGAGAGAGGGAGGTGAGCAGAGTGGAAGATAGTGGAAACCAATTAAGGTGGTAACCCGGTGGAGTGAGAGGGCTCATGACAGAACCCCCCAAGGGACGGCCCCAGAAGTCCCAAGAGCAACACCACGCCGGGCGGGAGGAGGGGAGCCGGAGGAGGGCTAGAACTCCTCCGAACGGTCCGAGTGAACGTCCTCATCCTCGGAGGAAGCCGGAGGGCCGTGGTCGGGAGATGGGACAGGTCCCGAGACAGGGTCAGGCACAGGACAGGAAGCCGAGCGGGCCGGACGGTTAGGGACCCCTCTGGGGCGGCCCCCTACGGATTGCAGGTTGATCAGGATGCCGTTGGTGGAAAGCGGTGATGAGAGTCCTATCCACAATCCGACTAGCTGGCACCCAGGTCCTTTCCTCAGGTCCATAGCCCTCCCAGTCAATGAGGTACTGGAGACCCCTACCCCTCCGTCTGGACCGAAGCAGGCGGCGGACGGTGTAAACCAGACCACCTTCGACGAGCCGTGGAGGAGGAGGACAAGGCGCAGCAGGAACCAGCGGACTCCTGGGCACAGGCAGGGGCTGCAGCAATCCGGCTGGGGGCTGGCAGGACGACTTGTGTTGGTTGCAGATGGGGCAGGCTTGGACGAATTCCCGTACATCCTTCCTCAGAGAGGGCCACCAGAACCTCTGGGCGAGCAGGTTGTAAGTGCGGGTGGAGCCAGGGTGACAAGCTAGGCGGGAGTCATGTCCCCACTGAACGACCTGGGACCTCAGGTCTTCGGGGACAAAAAGGCGGTCAGCTGGGCAAGTGCTGGGACCTGGCTGGTTACGGAGAGCCTCCAGCACCTGTTCCTCAACAGCCCAGGTCAGAGCTGCAACGATGCAGGGACTTGGCAGAATCGACACAGGGTCCTTGGAGGGGTCAGGAGCGGAGTTAGTAGGTACTGGCCGAGGGGGTAGTGCGGCGGCAAGCAGGCAGGTTCGGTGGCAGTCCTCTCCCCACTCCCTGATCACCCCGGTCACCCAGTCGAGCTGAGGGTTGTGCCGGGCGGAGCCATGGGTAACCCAGGATGAGGGGTTGGCCTGGAGAGGGGAGCAGGTGAAACTGGATAGTTTCTTGATGGTTTCCGGACAGACCCATCGAGACCGGGGCCGTGACATGAGTGACCGATCCGAGTAAGTGTCCGTCCAGTGCCCGGGCAGGAATAGGAGGTGTCAAACGGAGGTTCTCCAGTCCCAGTTGGCGTGCCAGCTTGATGTCCATTATGTTGGCTTCGGCGCCAGAATCCACCAGAGCAGCCAGGGTGTGAGTTGAGTCAGGGAGGCGGAGGTGAACTTGCAGCAGGGGTTTGCGGTCGGAGGACTGGATGGTCATTGAACTCAACCGGACTCCCCCTATGCCCGGTGAGCTTCGGCCCTTTAAAGGGCAGGTTACCACACGATGTCCATCACCTCCACAATAGAGGCAGAGGTTTGAGGTGAAGCGTCGCTGGCGCTCTGCAGGAGTGAGAGAGGCTCGCCCAATCTCCATAGGCTCAGACTGATCAAGCTGACCTGGGTGAGTGGCAGTAGATGACAGGAACCCAGTCGGATCTCTCCGAATGCCGGTAGTAGGTGGACCTTGGCGCCCCCTCTCACGACGACGGGTCTGTATCCTACTGTCGATCCTGACAGTCAGTGCGATGGCTTCATCAAGAGTGGAAGGCAGTTCCTGGGAGACCAACTCGTCCTTGATATAGTCAGCCAAACTATGGAAGAACGCGTCCACCAACGATGGTGTGTTCCAAGAACTTCGTCTAGCCAGGGTTCGGAAGTCGATGGAATGGTCTGCGACTGTACGTCTGCCTTGTCGAATACTGAACAGTTCACGAGACGCCTCTGCGGTTGGTGAATCCAGGTCAAACACCTTCAGCATCTCCTCAGCAAACAGGTCGAAGGTTGCACATGCGGGGGTTTGACGTTCGAACTCTGCTGTTCCCCAGAGTCGAGCTCGGCCCGTCAGGTGAGTGATGGCATACCCAACCTTAGCCCCCTCCGTGGCGAAGGTCCTTGGCTGCAAGGAGAACTGAAGTCGGCAGCTAGTCAGGAATGGCCGGACCTGGGTTGAATCGCCGTTGAACCGCTCGGGGTTTCCAATCTTGGGTTCCGGAGCAGCGGCTGCAATGACCGGGGCAGGTAACTCGGGGGCAGGGCTGGTGGGCAGACTGGCTGGGGTCAGGTTGGTGAGGAGTTGAATGATCATGGCGAGTTGTTGTTGCTGCTGCTGGGACTGCTGCTGGTGCTGCTGGAACTGCTGATGCTGTTGGTAGCCGGCCTGAAGCAGAGAGGTGATGTCGCCGCTCATGCGGCCTAGCTCTCTCTCAGTGTGTTCCAGGCGTAGCATGGCGGTGGGTTGCTCAGGTTCTTCGGTTTCCATGTCGGGGGAAGTGTGCGCTGGGTCCATGATGGTCAGATCGTACTGTCACGGTTCAGACAGACGACCAGAGGACCACAATTGCGTCACACCAGAAAGTTTATTAAACTTAAGGGAAAAGGGAAGTAGGGAGTGAATGAAGGCTCCAGGGGTAACAGGGATCCCGTCCAATGCGCCGGGTCTGTGCCCCCAGTGGCAGCGATGCGTCCTATGAAGCCGGTGGTGGGTGGTCCAGAAGTCCTGGGGGGGGGGAGACACAGACACAACAGGGCGGAATGAAACCAGGCAGCAGTACAGTTCAAGGGAAATCCAAAATACGTAGTAGCAAGGCAGAAGGCTGGTCAGAGTTACCGGGATTGAAGAGTAGTCAGGAGTCGTAATGGCAGAAGCAGGTCTGGATCTCCTGAGGCAGATGAGTATCCAAAAAAACAGGCAGGTCCGGGGTCACAAAACCAGGGTGAGCCAGAAGCGCGAGCAAACAGGTTCCGGGTGTGAGCTTTGCAGACGATCTGACCCCGGAGAGCTGAAAGACAGGGCCTTAAATACTGGGAGAGGTTAGTGGGTAATGCAGCGCAGCTGGCAGAGTAATTAGAGCCGAGCAGAGCAGGGACAGGTGGAGCTAGTTAGGCTGAGTAGAGAGAGGGAGGTGAGCAGAGTGGAAGATAGTGGAAACCAATTAAGGTGGTAACCCGGTGGAGTGAGAGGGCTCATGACACATAATTTGCTCACTAACACATAATATGCACATACATTGATACTGACTCTACACACCCGCACACCCACTCACATGCAAGCTGCAGCTACTCTGTTTATCTTATATCCTGTTGCCTAGTCACCTTACACCTATACATATCTACCTCCATCACTCCAGTCTCCTTGCACATGTAAATATGGTACTGGAACTGACTTTTTAAATATTTGTATTATATAGTATGCTTACTTACTTACTTTATTGTGTATTTCATATTTCTTTTTCTTATTTCTTTTTTTTCTAGTAATACATTGTTATTGATTATTGCATTGTTGGGCTTTGAGTTTGCAAGAAAGGCATTTCACTGTGTATGTGACATTATAACTTGAAACTAGACTAGATTACTTGAAGATCTTCTGAATCTCATCAGGGCTGGTGCCAAAATCTGGCACTCTCAATTGTCAGTGTATGTCAGACAGGTACGTAGTGCAGCTCTCCTCTACCATTATAATCCATCTAAGTGGCTTTATCTGGATGTTATCTGGAGCAATCAGACACTTTTGGGACCCTTCCAATCATCCTAAAATGCTAACAGCTATCCACTTGATGGGCCTAAGTGTTCGCGCTCTGTAGCGCTGTGTAATACAAGTATAGCTTTAATTAGAAATTTACTTCCTTTGTTATGTTGAGCTTAGTGTTTCTGTAAGTGAAAGGTGGACGGTTCCCTGACCCATAATCTTACCACAATCATTGCCTTACTTTTTACAATTACCCAACCATAAACAGAAAAACTCCAAACAGAAAAGTTGAATTGGTGAAGTAATTCAAATAGTTCATGGTTGGACCAACTTAGGGAAGAATCCTGCAGGGCGATTCTACATCATTGGGCAGAACACCCTATCCAGCCAATTAAGGAAAGATGTGTTTGCTGTGTGTGAGACAATACAGAGAATCCCCCTGCTACCCAATTAGAGAAGAGCCTAACATGCCCTCCAACTTCAAGCAAGTCCAAAAAGCTATCTTGAGACAACAACAACTGCTTAACCTGAAGGAATCTCCATTGAGAAATAGTAATACTCCAAACCTACCACCCAGATTTCCTTTGGCTCCCATCATTTATACTTCAACCAGTTGATAGTAATTAGCACTAGTAAACATGTTCATGTTTAGTTTTCTCCCCGCAGACACATTCATCAATATATCACTATTTTCCGAAATAACAAGATACAATGTCCTGTGTAATTATACGATTTTGCTCAAACCAACAATTGGTCACAAGGAAAATGGCACATCAGACCTCCTGTATTTTTTATCTTCCTCCCAATGTGATGCCTGTTGAACTTGGCAAAGTGTTCTCATCTTTGGACAAATCGATAATGGAAAAATTATGTCAGGCTTCATTTGACTTGGGCCCACGCACCACTCTCACCAGCTGCCCCTCTTTAAATAGACACAGCCTCTACCGAGCCAAGGGCCCGCTTATGAACAATTGATATCGGCATTTACAGGGTTTATTTCCAAAGGCCATTGGAGCCATTCGACGCTTGATCAAGGCACTCAAAGCGCAGGCTTTGAGGGGAGCCAAACGCTCGCTTCAATATGCTTTATTGATTGTGTACACGAACATGAACAAACCTAATGATCAAAATGATTAGATGAGATTCCAAGGACGTCATCTGGAAGGTGGCAGAGCATAGCAGCCTAGCACTGGTACCAGGAAGTAGTAGAAAGATTAAACAGAACATTTTAATCAAATGGAGATCAAGTGGGATGATGCTTATCTGTCCTATCTTCACAAGTGTGTATTAATATTAGGGGTGTAACGATCCATCTACTACATCGATGTATCGATTTATATTCCTATGATCCAACTACATCGATCTGTGCTCGCGAGTTGGCCTTTTGGACAACATATATCAATCTAACATCGTTTTAAAATGTAATAAATCGATACTAGGAAATAACCCATTGGATTTAAGCACGTCAGACAAACATAGCATGGCGGACAACAGAGGAGAAGCCGACAAGCGAGAAATTATCAAGCCACCATTGCGGTCCTTACATTTACGTAATTTAGCAGATGCTCTTATCCAGAGCGACTTACAGTTAGTGAATACATATATATTTTTGTATATATACTGGCCCCCGTGGGAATCGAACCCACAACCCTGGCGTTGCAAACACCATGCTCTATCAACTGAGCTACATCCCTGCTGGCCATTCCCTCCCCTAACCTGGACGACGCTGGGCCAATTGTGCACCGCCCATGAGTCTCCCCGGTCGCGGCCGGCTGCGACAGAGCCTGGATTCGAACCAGGATCTCTAGTGGCACAGTTATTCCCCTTAGACCACTGCGCCACTCAGGAGCTTACAAGAAACAGGAATCTAGGAAACTTCACCTGCACTGTCCAGTATCCAGGTATTTATTTCAGTCACACTGGTTGAATTTTTGGCTAAAAGGTTACTGAATCGATTTCAAGTCACTGAATCGTTTCGGATCGTATCGTTCTAAATGAACCAATATCGTCCTTGAATCGTATACGACAACCACGAATCGTGATTAAAAAGAATCGTTACACCCCTAATTAACATGCATGTGTGAATTGGAAATGGGTTTTTTGGGCATATCCCAACTCTCCCTGAGACACCCTCAGAGAGTGGGGTCACAGCCAAGGTCTGCAATTATCAATGGCGATGCTGGGGCAATTAGAGTTAAGTGCCTTGCTCAAGGGCACATCAAGAGATTTTTCAACTTGTCGGCTCAGGGATTCAAACTAGCGAACTTTAAGTTACTGGCCCAATGCTCTAACCGCTAGGCTACCTGTCATTTGAGCTGACTGCGATGCTCTAATATACATCTGCACTCTTACATGTTAAAATCCCCTTCCATGATTTTTCCATTGGATCATATTAGGATTTGTGTATAACTGTCACTATCTATCTGTGATGCTTGTGTACTCTATAACGACATGGCATGATCATCGCATCAATCAGACTTTTATCCGGCGCAGGTTCCGACATTACCTTAACATTCAGCAGCCGTTACTTAGTAAGTCACGTTTCCTCCAGGGTTTGCTGTCACAGGGTGAAACACAGGGCTGTAAAGTACCCTGCCCTTTGTGATGGCTCATCACAGGCTGACGCACACACACACACACCTCTGATCCTTCTTGTCCTGTAATCTGCTGACTCTCCACTTCCCCGTCAACCTGCGAGTCCCAGCACTTTCTCCCCTATCAATCCATCAAATTCCATGTAGCATAGCATCCCCCACTGCAAAGAACCGACAACCATGTCAATGAGTGCATCAGTGTATTTCATTTGAGCTGAAATCTCTTAAGGATTGTAACGATAAATGTTAATCCTTTGTTCCTTCCAAAATTACCAATTTTATTGTAATGGTTAAGTAAGGGGTGGAGGCTAATTACAACAGGAACATAATCAATGAGAAAGGAACAAAATAAATAAACTCCAATTAGCTTAATTTAAAGTTGCATTGCTATCTATCTCAATGGATAATATACTGAAAGCGAAATATATTGAATTATATTTGAACAATCCACCTCAATGTAACAATCTTGATGCAATGCAAATGTTGCATGAAAATAATTATATAGTTCAAGAGGCATAGATGTTTTGTGGGATATTTTACTTTATATTTAAATTATGTTTAAGAATAAATACTGTGACTGAAATGTGAGCATGTCTGGCCATTTAGAAAAAGATGTGCTCATTTGGGATGAATTGTAGCTTCCACTGAACATTGCAAAGTAGTAATTTTTGAAAGCCATTAACATGTACGTGGTCTGCTAAGATTTGAAAAGGCTTTTGTACTGTTTCTTTATCCGCATGTCAGATGGCTCTATTAAAATGGTTTACAGAAATGACATAGGTTGGAGAAGTACTGAAAATGATAGACATTGTGTCTTAAACGCAAACATGTGGCCAGCATACAAACACAGCCTCTAATAATGTGCATTTATTTTCACATTATTATTATTATTATTCTGGAGAGAGTGTAGCATTTTGGCTGTTGGATGTTTGCACTGTGAAGTCTAGGGATGTGGGGAGTGAGCTCTGTCCTCCCTCCTTGATGTGGACTGCAAGCAAACCCAAATATCAACCCCATACACAAGGCAAACACCATGTAACAACAAGTGACCAACACGAGATGAGACCTTGATTGAATTATATGCATTTTTGCTGTCAATAGTGACTCAAAGGATTTGTTTGAAATTGTGGCGTACAGCAGGTTAGCCACCAGGGGGAGCATGGTAAGGGAACATATGGAGAAGGCCCAGTGCGCCCAAGCCCAGGTCTACAATCAAGGAAACCAGCCCCGAGAATTCCAGGTGGGAGACAAGGTGCTGGTCTTAATCCCCACGGCAGAAAGTAAGTTCCTGGCAACATGGCACGGGCCGTATGAGGTGATAGAGAAGCTGGGACCTGTCAATTACCGCGTACGGCAGCCGGGGAGACGGAAACTCCAAAATATTTACCATGTGAACCTATTGAAGAGTTGGCACGATAGGAAAGCCTTGGCCGTGTTATGGTCAGGACCCAGGATGCCAACGGTACCAGTGGTGGTCCCGAGCAATGAGGACCTCGACCCGGCCCAGAAGCAAACGCTCCGGGAGCTCGTTGATCGGAACATGGCTGTGTTCTCCGAGAAGCCGGGCTGCACAACCCTCATTGAACACCACTTCCGCACCCGGCCCGAGGAAACGGTACGAAAGAGGCCATACTGGAAGGCCGTGAAGCAGGAAGTAGAGGCTATGCTGAGGATGGGGGTCATCGAAGAGTCCCACAGCGCATAGTGCAGCCCCATTGTGTTGGTGCCCAAACCAGATGGTGGCCTGCGCTTCTGTAATGACTTCCCCATGCCGAGGGTGGACGAGCTCATCGACCGATTGGGAAAGGCCCGGTACATCGGCACCCTCGACCTGACCAAAGGATTGGCAGGTACCGTTGGCAGCCTCCTCCCGGGAGAAGACAGCGTTTTCGACACCGGATGGCTTATATCAGTATCAGTTGCTCCCATTCGGTCTCCAAGGAGCCCACCCACATTCCAGCCCCTGGTGGACTGAGTCCTCCGACCCCACCAACAGTACGCAGCAGCCTATTTGGATGATATCATCATCCACAGCCAAGGTTGGGAAGAGCACCTGACTCGCCTCCAGGCGGTGCTGGACACGCTCAGGCAAGCCGGGTTGACAGTGAACCCCAAGAAATGCAAGCTAGGGTTCAAGGAGGTGGAGTACCTGGGGTATTTGATCAGACGGGGGAAAGTCAAGAGGAAGGTCCACGCAGTATGTGACTGGCCCGTTCCATGCACCAAGACACAGGTCAAGTCCTTCCTGGGACTGGCAGGATACTACAGCCGGTTTATCCCCAACTTTGCGGCTATAGGCTCTCCCCTTACCGATCTAACCAGTGCCCACCTCCAGAAAACAGTGAAATAGACGGGCGAGTCCGAAGCGGCGTTCAGGCAGCTGAAGGATGCGCTGTCCTTCCATCCGATTCTCGTAACGCCCGATTTCTAGGTGCCGATGCGACACGGGACTAGGGGCTGTCCTGTCCCAGGTACACGATGGGGAGGAGCACCCCATCATGTACATAAGCCGAAAGCTGATACCCAGAGAAAAAAAAGTACTTGATTGTTGAGAAAGAGTGCCTAGCGGTGACGTGGGCGCTAGACACTCTCAAGTATTACCTGTTGGGCACCCACTTCTATTCCAGGTATTCCTTAAAGAGGTAGGGTTTCAAGTGTCTCCGGAAGGTGGTAAGTGACTCCGCTGTCCTGGCGTCGTGGGGGAGCTTGTTCCACCATTGGGGTGCCAGAGCAGCGAATAGCTTTGACTGGGCTGAGCGGGAACTGTGCTTCCGTAGAGGTAGGGGGGCTAGCAGGCCAGAGGTGGATGAACGTAGTGCCCTCGTTTGGGTGTAGGGTCTGATCAGAGCCTGAAGGTAAGGAGGTGCCGTTCCCCTCACAGCTCCGTAGGCAAGCACCATGGTCTTGTAGTAGATGCGTGCCTCAACTGGAAGCCAGTGGAGTGTGCGGAGGAGCGGGGTGACATGAGAGAACTTGGGAAGGTTGATCACCAGACGGGCTACAGCGTTCTGAATAAGTTGTAGAGGTTTAATGGCACAGGCAGGGAGCCCAGCCAACTGCGAGTTGCAATAATCCAGACGGGAGATGACAAGTGCCTGGATTAGGACCTGTGCCGCTTTCTGTGTACATCACGCGGGGATTGCTCCCTCTGCTGGATGTGCCAGGTCTCAACGGTCTCTCCGGCCAGGACTAATTGGGGCTGATTGTGGTTGGTGAGTAATCAAGGGGCTGATTGCTCACCAGCTGGACGAGTCCAATTAAGCTGCCAGAAAGGCAGCACACAATGGTGGGGACTGGGGAAGAGAGGTTACTCCCGTACAGTCATGCTCAGTACCAGAGATAACGGAGGGAGCTCGGTTTTGTTCCCCACAGGATACGGCAAGACCCCGGAGCCCAGAAGACGATATCTTGGAGGAGGTCTCCTGGAGGACACCTATTCTTTTCTCTTTGTTTATTATTTAAATAAACACCCTTGAAACAAAGCTAATACAATTCTGTCCGTGTCTGATCTGTGTAAACGTCTTGACCAAACCCCCTGGTCTGCCACAAAACATATATTTTTATTTTCATTAACAACAAATATAACACAATATACAAACATATCTTACAAAACAGTACAACAAATAACACAAACTTTATACACAGGGGTATAAATATAAAAAAACTATGCAGCATTTTCAAATAAAATTGAAGTTCAATGTTGCATGTATGTACAGTTGAAGTCGGAAGTTTACATACGCCTTAGCCAAATACATTTCAACTCAGTTTTTCACAATTCCTGACATTTAATCCTAGTAAAAAATCCCTATCTTAGGTCAGTTAGGATCACCACTTTATTTTAAGAAGGTGAAATGTCAGAATAATAGTAGAGAGAGTGATTTATTTAAGCTTTTATTTATTTCATCACATTCCCAGTGGGTCAGAAGTTTACATACACTCAATTAGTATTTGGTAGCATTGCCTTTAAATTGTTTAACTTGGGTCATGCACAAAGTAGATGTCCTAACCGACTAGCCAAAACTATAGTTTGTTGACAAGAAATTTGTGGAGTGGTTGAAAAACAAGTTTTAATTACTCCAACCTAAGCGTATGTAAACTTCCGACTTCAACTGTATATCATATTTACCGACTTCCTCGCCTCGGGTTTCTTTCATCAACAAAGTGAGAGGTCTGAAGAACATTTTGAAGTCTGGGGTGGTGGAAACATTGTGAATTCAAGCGTGGTTTGGTACAGTATAACACGGCACGACAGACCAGAGGTTACCTCATTGACACCACTTAATATAATAGATGCAGGTTGTGGTGTTATGAAATGGACACCCAGGGTTAATAATTGGTTGCATTCTTCTGGTTACTAACGTCAACAGTCAGCCATCATTAATATGGATTGAGAGCTTAATAGGCGTGGGGTTGGATATGAGGGATTGAAATAAAACTTGCATGGGTAGAAATTATATGCAGTACTTAGCCTGCCAATGTAAGCTGCCAATGCATCAGTCTTTATCTACACATTGCTTCTGGAAGGTACTTAAAGGAACAGCTGTTTATCAAACCATACACAAGATGAAAACAACCAAGTGACCGTGATAAATTAATACAGCAATATAGGGAGAGAGTATAATTCGTCTTATGTTGTAAAGGTATGTCACCGGGGCGATAACAAAAAATATTTATTTTCTTCCCTATCTTAGAACCTTTCCTAAAATAAAAACGATTTAGCATATTGAAATGTGTCTTTAGCTTGTTCGGCAAGGACCTTGCCTTATCTGTGACTACAGTACAGATTAAATCAAACCAAAAATGACATGGTTCCTATGCCGAAATTCAACCTTTTCATCAAAGTGAAAAACTGTTTTTCTCTGTTTCTCTCAGTAGGCCTATATACAATATTTGTTTATATCCATACTTTTTCTCTATGTATAGTTCTGATTAAAACCACTTATAGTGGTAAAACGTTGGATGGTCAAATTATTCAATTCACAATGCCCTTCTCTAAAAGAAGTCACAAACATGCAGATACAAAAGTAAGTATCCTCTACAAACTGCTGTGTGGTACAGTTTCCCATTGCGTGAGCGACATGAAATGGATTTGGTAAAAAAGGAGAGCACGTTAGCACATCAGGAGATTGAATGGCCCCTATGAGAAAGCCTGCCCTCAGGGTGTGAGACTTCTGAAGAGGTTAGTGTCTGTCGGGTGAACTAAGCTTTGTCCTTCACAAAAAAGGAAGAGGAGTCAAATTTAGAAACGAGGTGAGATCCCTCAGCGGGGAGTATAAAGTTACAGCAGAACAAGCTAGTGTTGTAATGATGACTTTTCTTTTTTTGTGCGATGATATGAGCCAACTGTACCCAGAAATGATACAGTACACAGGAGGTACAATGACATATAAGTAATGACGTATAAGTAATGTCACTGCAAGCGGCATGTAAATTATGGGTGTTGGTGACATACTGTATAACAACAATAGTTAAATATCATTTAAAAAAAATAGATTCTAATAAAATCATGACTCAATTCTAAATGTCTATTACTGTAAATTGACTGCCAGTAATCATGTTCCAATCGATAATTTTTCCCAGTAAAGTTGCACTGAACTGTAATCCTAGCCTAATCCTATCTTAATCCATGCATGTAGAGCATGATATTTGGTAGGAAGTGGATTGCGGCAGAGCTCCAAACAAATATTTACTGGGTAATCCATGCGTTTCGTCTTCTGCCAAGGCACAACTGGAAATGGGATGAAAAACAAAGACACAGAGTCATGCTAATTCGCCGACAACGCCACTGTAAAGCAGGCCAGGGTGCCCAGTATCGCCAAGTAACCCTCCATTATTGTAATGACTTCATGTTTCCTTGGGCATAAACTCATTGTGAGGAAGGGTTGCTTTGTAATAATATACTATTTCCCCCATTTGAGCTTTTACTTTGGCTTGAACTATAATGTAAGTTATAATTATAAAATGTAACACAGTAAGAACAACAGATCAGTGATGGCCTTCATCTTTTAAATAATATTTTATCAGAATATGGTCATTTTTAAAGATGCATTTACCCAAAGTGGCTTGAAGTTCAGTGATATATATTGAATTAATTTGTGCTTGCCACAGCAACACACATACTTTTATATATTTCATTCATTCCATTTCTATGTTGTCATCCTCCAGTGAACCGAGCTTTATAAAAACGCTTTGAAACAGTCAAACCTCGTCATTTTGGAAGGAATTGTTATTTTTTTGTAAAAGCTGGTTGTGGTTAAGTGCATGGCGTCACCATTCATCAACCATCTCCCTGACCACCATCTTCTGATCAAACCATGAACTGTCCCTCTCCATCTTTGGAGGATGCATGCACTCAAAGCCTCTACTGGGTTGACCTAGATAACTATAGCTAGGCTATAGAAGTATAGCCTATACTATTATTGCTTGTTTATTTTTTGCTTTCAAAGCGCTTTGGTATTGTGAAAAGCGCTATAGAAATGTAATACATTTTATTATTATTATAAGTCTCAAGACATTACATTAATTTGGAAGTGAATACATATTTAATTTCTACCTGCAGTGTTGTGCTGTTTTCCCTCTTTTTGCACATTTGACCAAATAAGCCCACCTCAGGATTAGCTTCTGTGACCATTGTGATCCTACTGGGAAACAGCTAAGATGAATGCTGAGGAATTCAGTTGCACTGTGGGGAGTGATTTGGTGTCATAATGATAAATGGGCAAATCTTTCAGTAGTGTTTCAGCTCGGACAATAGTTGAAAGACAAAAACCAATCTCAAACGTCTCTATTTCTTGTACATAAAAAATGATGAAGGGACCTTTCAAGTCTGAGTTTAAGAGTAAACCCGGTGCACCACCCCTTTTTCTCAGTCACACGCACACGCACACGCACACGCACACGCACACGCACACACACACACACACACACACACACACACACACACACACACACACACACACACACACACACACACACACACACACACACACACACACACACACACACACACACACACACACACACAACCCTTCTATTGCATGCATATTGCTTAGGCCAGCCTCACTGGAAACACACAAATCAGCATGCAATGAAATCGTTTTGCGACTTTTTTACATTTCGGCTGATACATTTTTGATCTGGGCTGACTGTTGGCTCTTTATTTCCCTGAGTTTCTAATTAGACTTCTCATTGACTAATATCATTTACACAGATGGACTGCAGATGTTTTCCTGTCAGCGGCTTATTCTGCCTACCCTCTGAATGTCCTCTTTATCCAAGGTTGCTTGATACTGTATATTCAGTAGGAACTCAATGAAGGATCTCAGTTTTCAGGCTTTTCAAAGGCTATTGTTGATTCTATCAAGGCTGGTGACCTTGGTCCCATTTGCTCCACTTCATAACACCTAAAGACCAAAGGTCAGCAATTAAAAAGCTGTAGCAATGCCTTTCAAATATTCCATTAGCCTAATCACAAATTGTGATCTCAGACCTGTAGTTGTTAAACAATTAGGCAGGTCCATCTCAAGGTTCTTTTTATGTCTTTTCAGTATAAAATAATCAGAATCACTTCATTTGCCAAGTACATTTACACACACACACACACACACAGAATTTGACTTAATGAATAGGTGCTGCCAGCAATAGAAATTGTACAGACAGAACACAGACATTCAGTCAACTGAGGGAAATTAATAGATTGTAACACCTATTGACCTCGTTATCTTTGCACCTGTTCAAAGGACTTAATAAACACTGGTCCTCCACATACAGTTTTTCAGTATGAGGTTGGGTTGCAATCCTATCTATTCAATGCTGAAAGATGAGAGGTTATGTTCTAGCAAACCTCTGTTTTAAATGCTGCGTTCACACAGGCAATAATGTTTATGACATTGTCTTAGCTGTAGCCTAGCAGTCCAATTCTTTCTCTTAGTGGTAGCCTAGCACTGTAATTCTTCCCACTTGACACTGTTTCTTCAAAGCAGGCATATCCCCGGAGGATCTGGGAAGTGGCAGAACAGGAAAGCCCAGTCATCAGATGGGACTCTTGCAGGTTTATATCAACCCCTGTACAGTAGAATCACTGATCACACACCCATAATAATCATTACTATTCGTGCCAAGAGAACATTCTGTTTGTCCTCAGATCCGTCTCGAAGGACCATGTGGTAAGTTGCTGCTTGCTAGCTCATGTAATAAACATGCGCAGTGTTTTTACTTGGTGTATTCGTTCACACCAGGTCACACCTTCACGATGATAACTCTGACGTTTGAATTATGTTATTGTTTGCAGTCTAATCTTTGTAGAGAAATTCATATTTTACTGTATTTTTTCCTTTTAGTTTTGGGGATAATCAACTTTGAATATCATATTTTCTGGATTTTTCTCTTCTGAATAGGTGTGAATTATGTTAATGTTGTATACCACATTAACTATAAAAAACCTAGGGGTGGTTTTGCCATATCTCATTTTGATTCTGTCACCATCATAGTCCAACTATTCCTAGTTCTTCACAGGTAATGAGGAGCATTGATATTGGATATTCAGTTTACTTCTCTAATTGACTCAACGGAAATGGAAAATACCCTGCCATAGCTACAATAAATTGTTGTATTCTTTGTCAGGTTATTGGATGCTTGGGAATCACCTCATATTGTAATCCAGATTGCAGTCACTTGTAATATCATATATATTTTTTAAATGCACCCAAGAGCCCTGGGACTAAACACCATGTTTATCTTCAAATGTAATATGTTTCAATTACATAGTGAAGCTTAAAGGAACCTTCTCAGAAAGTCCCAGACAATGTCGCAGCAGAGAGGTATTTGGCAACTGCTCACCCTTATTATTTTAGTTGCAATTTTTAACGTGGACTCATTGGCAAACATTCAATTTATCATGTACTTTTATCTCTTAAGGTGGAAAATGATAGGTAGCACTTTGAAATACCAGCTCCCCGGTTGGAACTCTTGGCATTCACCTGTGAGTGACAAACACTGTTTGGCGCCTGGACAACTGGCCACTGGACAACTGAGAAATTATCAAAATGTCCCATGCTAATTTGTTTCTTAGCTAAATTTACATTAAAAATGAATTAAGAAAATTGTCTTTTACTATTCTTCTTGGTGGTATAATTGTGTTGTCAATGTTAGCTTTACAGTGGCCATACATTACCTCAAATACTCTGTTTTCTAACCTCTGAATGTTAATGAAAACAATCTAACCTTAATTAAGGTAACTGCATAATTATCCACTCCAACTCAACTTCCCTTGCTGATTGACTGGTTTGCATCTAATCAAAGTTTGGCATGCCCAAGTGTCCAGTAATTGTGAAAAACCTCACACTTCCATATAACCCTTCCAAAATGTGTAATAAGTTCCACAGACAGTCCAAAATCAGTCATCCATAACGTATAATTATTTTGACTATATAACCTCATTTCATAGTCTAGTGAGCAGCAGGTGTGATAAGGGCAGGTAACAGAGTCGAACTGATTATCAGACCTCGGTCAAACAAAGTCACAGTATTTCAAATGAATTCAACATATCTTGAGAGAGGTTAGGGTTACATGTACATTCTACACACATTTTACATACATGGCATGTTTTATTTTTATTTTTATTTTTACAGTAGTTAAATAGCAAGAATAAAGTAATTCGATATTTTGATATACAGTGCATTCAGAATGTATTAAGACCCTCTCACTTTTTCCACATTTTGTTACGTTACATCCTTATTCTAAAAATAATTAAATAGTTTTTTTCCCCTCATCAATCTACACACAATACCCCATAATGACAAAGCAAAAACAGGTTTTTAGACATTTTTGCAAATGTATTAAAAAAGAAGAAACAGAAATATCACATTTACATAAGTATTTAGACCCTTTACTCAGTACTTGGTTGAAGCACCTTTGGCAGCGATTACAGCCTCGAGTCTTCTTGGGTATGACAATACTTTTTTAATATATTTATTTCACCTTTATTTAACCAGGTAAGCCAGTTGAGAACAAGTTCTCATTTACAACTGCGACCTGGCCAAGATAAAGCAAAGCAGTGCGATAAAAACAACAACACTGAGTTACATATGGGGTAAACAAAACATAAAGTCAAACATACAACAGAAAATATATATACAGTGTGTGCGAATGTAGTAAGTTATGGAGGTAAGGCAATAAATAGGCCATAGTGCAAAATAGTTACAATTTCGTATTAACACTGGAATGATAGATGTGCAAAAGATGATGTGCAAATAGAGATACAGGGGTGCAAATTAGCAAAATAAATAACAATATGGGGATGAGGTAGTTGGGTGGGCTAATTTCAGAATGGCTGTGTACAGGTGCAGTGATCGGTAAGCTGCTCTGACAACTGACGCTTAAAATTAGTGAGGGAGATAAGAGTCTCCAGCTTCAGAGATTTTTGCAGTTTGTTCCAGTCATTGGCAGCAGAGAACTGGATGGAATGGCGGCCAAAGGAGGTGTTGGCTTTGGGGATGACCAGTGAGATATACCTGCTGGAGCGCATACTACGGGTGGGTGTTGCTATGGTGACCAGTGAGCTAAGATAAGATGGGGATTTGCCTAGCAGTGATTTATAGATGACCTGGAGCCAGTGGGTTTGGCGAGGAATATGTAGTGAGGGCCAGCCAACAAGAGCGTACAGGTCACAATGGTGGGTAGTATATGGGGCTTTGGTGACAAAATGGATGGCACTGTGATAGACTACATCCAATTTGCTGAGTAGAGTGTTGGAGGCTATTTTGTAAATGACATCGCCGAAGTCAAGGATCGGTAGAATAGTCAGTTTTACGAGGGCATGTTTGGCAGCATGAGTGAAGGAGGCTTTGTTGCGAAATAGGAAGACGATTCTAGATCTAACTTTTGATTGGAGATGCTTAATGTGAGTCTGTAAGGAGAGTTTACAGTCTAACCAGACACCTAGGTATTTGTAGTTGTCCACATACTCTAGGTCAGACCCGCCGAGAGTAGTGATTCTAGTCGGGTGGGCGGGTGCAAGCAGCGTTCGGTTGAAGAGCATGCATTTAGTTTTACTAGTGTTTAAGAGCAGTTGGAGGCTACGGAAGGAGTGTTGTATGGCGTTGAAGTTCGTTTAGAGGTTTGTTAACACAGTGTCCATTGAAGGGCCAGATGTATACAAAATGGTGTCGTCCGCATAGAGGTGGATCCGAGCGTCACCAGCAGCAAGAGCGACATCATTGATATACACAGAGAATAGAGTCGGCCCGAGAATTGAACCCTGCAGACATGTTTTGGTACCCTTCCCCAGATTTGTGCCTCGACACAATCCTGTCTCGGAGCTGTATTAACAATTCCTTTGACCTCATGGATTGGTTTTTGCTCTGACATGCACAGTCAACTGTTGGACCTTATATAGACAGGTGTGTGCCTTTCCAAATCATGTCCAATCAATTGAATTTAACACAGGTGTGTCACAAGCTGGGCTAGAACTCCGGTCTCAGATGTGGGGAGCTGGGGGTTCTACCCCTTAGCCACAGAGGAGGTATAGTTGGACCCAAATGAAACACCCAAGGCAATACTCCAGGTAAGTAGATTTAATGTAACAAAAAGGTTCTTTGCACTTCAAAAATAGTCCAACAAAAGTTCTTCTCAGAAAGAGGTATATTAACAGAGGTAGAGTAACAAAATAGGAGGCAAAACAAAATAACTCCACGAGGGGAGAAAAACAAACTAAAGATAACTTAGAAAAGCTTACTTGGAAAGACACGGTGGGACAAAGCAGGAGACACATAGCCAGGACTCAAAAACCAAGTGAGGAACAGGGGAAAAAACACAGCTAAAATACTCTAGGTGAAACAAGGCACAGGTGACCTGGATCAAGCTAATAAGGACACACGAGGAAGAACTAAGGCAGAGGGGAACACAGATGACCTCTAGAGGCCCGGAGACAAACAGGAGGCAGGAAGCTGACAGGACCCCCTCCTCTAGGAACGACTCCTGACGTTCCTTCCAGAACACCCTGGCCTCAGGATGCGAAACTCTCGGATCAAACCTGGGTCCAGGATGTCCTTGGCTGGAACCCAGGAGCGCTCCTCTGGCCCGTAGCCCTCCCAGTCCACCAGATACTGCAGAGAGTTCTGGACCCTCCGGGAGTCCAGTATCCGGCGGACTGTGTAGGCTGGCTGGCCGTCAATGATCCTGGGAGGTGGCGGGGGTCTGCGTGGGGGGCAAAGGGAGAAGACAAGACAGGTTTAAGTAGTGAAACATGGAAAGTGGGGTTAATTCTAAGGGAGCGAGGGAGAACCAAACGATACGAAACAGGGTTAACCTTTCTTGCTATGCGGAAAGGGCCGATGTATTTCTGGGAAAGCTTCTTGGATTCGACCCGGAGGGGCAGGTTCTTAGTGGCCAACCAAACTCTCTGACCAGCTCGGAAACTAGGGGCCGTCCGGCGGCGGCGATTAGCCTGACTTTGGTATCTCTGGGAGGTCCGAAGGAGGGTACGCCTGGCCTTCTTCCAGGTCCGCCTACAGCGTTGGACAAAGCGCTGGGCCGAGGGAACACCAACTTGCGCCTCTTCCTCTGGAAATAATGGAGGGGTGTAACCGAACTGGCATTCGAAGGGGGACAATCCGGTGGCTGAGGACTGGAGGGTGTTGTGGGCATATTCAGCCCAAATGATATAGGTGGCCCAAGACGTGGGATTACTGGCCGCCATACACCGCAGGATGGTCTCCAGATCCTGATTAATCCGTTCCGTTTGGCCATTAGACTCTGGATGGAACCCCGACGATAGGCTGGCTGTGGCCCCAATAAGCCTGCAGAAGGCCCCCCAAAACCGGGACGAGATTGGGGACCTCGGTCGGAGACCACGTCCAGGGGAATACCAAATATCCGGAAGACATGGTTCATGAGGAGCTCAGCAGTCTCCTTAGCCGAGGGCAGCTTGGGCAGGGGAATAAACCGGGCAGCCTTAGAGAACCGGTCTACCACCACTAGGATGACGGTGTTGCCCTGGGATGGAGGAAGTCCCGTAACAAAGTCCAGAGAAAGGTGTGACCATGGCCTTCGAGGAACAGGTAAGGGATGGAGCAGTCCCTGGGGTCGCTGGCGTGTCGACTTTCCCTGGTTGCACACAGGGCAGGCCTCAACATAGACCTGCACGTCCTTCTTGATGGACGGCCACCAAAACCGCCGTCGGAGGAATTCCAGTGTGCGAGCACTGCCTGGATGGCATGTCAAGGGCGACTCATGACCCCACTGCAAGACGCGGGCCCGAACAGAGAGAGGAACGTACAGGCGACCGGCAGGACCACCGCCTGGATCGGGCTCATGGACAAGGGCCTCTCGTACCCCTCTTTCAAGTTCCCACTGAAGAGGTGCGACGATCCTAGACCTCGGAATAATCGATGCCAAGGGCTTCTCTAGTACCTCGGGAGAATAGGCTCGAGACAGGGCATCCGGCTTGACGCTTTTTGGTGCCAGGTCGGTAAGACAGGAGGAACTGGAATCGATTAAAGAAAAGGGACCATCGTGCTTGCCGAGGGTTCATCCGCTTAGCCTGTTGGAGATATTCCAGGTTCTTGTGGTCTGTGAGAACCTGGAAAGGATGCTGAGCCCCCTCAAGCCAATGGCGCCACTCTTCCAAGGCCAGCTTAACCGCAAGCAACTCTCGATCCCCCCACGTGGTAGTTGCGCTCGGCCTCAGACAGGCGGCGAGACATGAAGGCACAAGGGTGTAATCTCCCATCCTCACCCCTCTGTGACAGGACGGCTCCCACCCCCACCTCTGAGGCGTCCACCTCCACCACGAAAGGTCTTTCTGGGTCAGGGATCACCAGAATCGGAGCAGAAGTGAAGCGGCGCTTGAGATCCTCGAAGGCCCCTGCTGCTTCCGGACCCCAGTGAATCTTGGTCCCTCCTCCCTTGGTAAGCGTTGTCAAAGGGGCTACCACAGAGCTGAAATTCTTAATGAACTTCCGATAGAAGTTAGAAAAGCCAATGAACCGTTGAACCTCCTTGACCGTGGCAGGTGTGGGCCAGCTGTGGACCGCTTTGACCTTCTTGGGATCCATCTCTAGGTGGCCGGGAGTGACAATAAACCCGAGAAACTGAGTCTGAGAAACATGAAACTCACACTTCTCAGGTTTAACGTAGAGGTGATTGTCAAGGAGCCTCTGGAGAACCCTGCTAACATGCCCCTCATGCTCCTTCAGTGACCTCGAGAAGATGAGGATATCGTCCAGGTACACGAAGACGAACAGATTAAGCATATCCCGGAGAACATCATTAATCAGGGCTTGGAATACTGCGGGGGCATTGGTGAGCCCGAACGGCATCACCCGATATTCATAGTGCCCCGTGGGCGTGTTGAACGCCGTCTTCCATTCGTCCCCTTGCCGGATCCGCACGAGATGGTAAGCATTGCGGAGATCCAGTTTAGTAAAAATGGAAGCCCCTTGAAGCAGCTCAAAAGCAGTGGCCATGAGAGGAAGGGGGTATCGATTCCGAACCGTGATCTTGTTGAGTCCCCGGTAATCAACACAAGGCCTAAGACCCCCGTCTTTCTTTTCAACAAAAAAGAAGCCCGCCCCAGCCGGGGAAGTAGAGGCACAGATGAGGCCGGCTGCCAAGGACTCCTTAATGTAGGTGTCCATAGCTGCTTGCTCGGGGAGGATAAGGAAAAGATCCGACCTCTAGGAGGGCAGCAACCAGGGAGTAGATCAATGGCACAGTCATACGTGCGATGAGGCGGTAAGGAAGTAGCCAGGGCCTTGCTGAACACTGCCTTGAACCGATGGTAAACACTGGGGACTCGGGAGACGTCAACAGACTCTTGAAACTGGGTACTAGGGGCTGAGGGACTCTGAAGCATGCAGGTGAGTTGGCAAGTGGAACCCCAGTTTAGAATGGTGCCAGTAGGCCAGTCGATCTGGGGATTATGTCTGCATAGCCAAGGGTGACCCAGGATAATAGGATACTCGGGAGAGTCAATGAGATAGAAGGTCTCCTCCTGCTGGTGTTGAGAGATAGTAAGTCGCAGGGACTGAGTCGCCTCAGTAACCTTTCCTGGTTCCAGAGGTCTGCCATCTAAGGCTGTAACTGCCTGGGGTTGAGGAAGTAGTTGGGTAGGGATCTTGAGTTCCTTAGCCAAGGTTACATCCATGAAATCACCTGCGGCACCGGAATCGATCATAGCCTGGACCCGATGCTGGTGGCCCTCCCAGGACAGAGTGGCTGGAATAGCTAGGACAGCGTTAGTAGGAGGAGCTCTAATTTTCCCCATCACAACCCTCCTGTAGCTGGGCGGGGACAGGCGTTTCCCGGAAGCTCGGGGCAAGTGGAGCGGAAGTGGCCGGCAACCCCGCAGTAGAGGCACCGACGCTCCCTCATGCGACGTTCCCTTTCGTTGGGAGAAAGCCTGGAACGGCCTAACTGCATGCTCTCCGGGGAATCCTGGAGCAGTTCAGGAGCCGGGGAAGCTCTGAATGACGGAGTCCAAACAGGAGAAACAGAGCTGCTCAGAGGAACCTGGGACTGAGACACCTGGCGGCGAGCCGTTCTCCACTCTCTTAGACGATTGTCCAGGCGGATGGCCAAGGCTATGAGGGACTCGAGATCTCCAGCTGGTTCTCGGGTGGCTAACTCATCTTGAAGGGCCTCAGATAACCCTCCCTGAAAACAGACCCTCAGCGCTTCATCATTCCATCCGCTCCTTGCTGCTATGGTCCGGAATTCAATGGCAAAATCTGCCGTGCTTCGGGGACCCTGACGGAGAGACAGTAGGCGCTTGGAAGCCTCCCGCCCACTGACAGGATGATCGAACACCCGCTTGAACTCTTCTACAAATGCAGCGTAGGAGTCACAACAGGCCTCCTGGGACTGCCACACCGCAGAGGCCCAGGCGAGCGCCTTGTCTGAAAGAAGGGTAATGATGTAGGCAATCTTGGAACGGTCTGTGGGAAAACTTGAGGGTTGGAGCTTGAAGGTGAGGGAGCATTGGGTGAGGAAACCCTGGCAAGAGCTTGGATCCCCAGAAAAGGGCTTGGGAGGTGGTAGTCGGGGCTCCGCCACTGGAGAAGGCCTGTCGTCACTGGGGGTGACCTGGAGGAAGGGAGAGGACCAGGGAGGCGTTCAAAGAGCTGGTGGAGGGAACTCATCATTTCGGCCAGGAGTTGAGAATGACTAGCCATCAGCTCTTCTTGTCGGCTGAGAACGGCTTCATGGCGCTGGAAAGATGCCTCATGTCGAGTGATCACCGCCAACAGGTCCTGGGAACTGAGTGTTTCTGGGTCCATGATTGACTTGGTTTTTCTGTCACAAGCTGGGCTAGAACTCCGGTCTCAGATGTGGGGAGCTGGGGGTTCTACCCCTTAGCCACAGAGGAGGTATAGTTGGACCCAAATGAAACACCCAAGGCAATACTCCAGGTAAGTAGATTTAATGTAACAAAAAGGTTCTTTGCACTTCAAAAATAGTCCAACAAAAGTTCTTCTCAGAAAGAGGTATATTAACAGAGGTAGAGTAACAAAATAGGAGGCAAAACAAAATAACTCCACGAGGGGAGAAAAACAAACTAAAGATAACTTAGAAAAGCTTACTTGGAAAGACACGGTGGGACAAAGCAGGAGACACATAGCCAGGACTCAAAAACCAAGTGAGGAACAGAGGAAAAAACACAGCTAAAATACTCTAGGTGAAACAAGGCACAGGTGACCTGGATCAAGCTAATAAGGACACACGAGGAAGAACTAAGGCAGAGGGGAACACAGATGACCTCTAGAGGCCCGGACACAAACAGGAGGCAGGAAGCTGACAAGGTGGACTCCAATCAAGTTGTAGAAAATATCTCAATGATGATCAATGGAAACAGGATGCACCTGAACTCAATTTTAAGTCTCACAGCAAAGGTTCTGAATACTTATGTAAATAAGGTATTTCTATTTTTAATACATTTAATACAAAAAAACTGTTTTTGCTTTGTCATTATGGGGTGTTGCGTGTAGATTGATGAGGAAAAACATGTATTTAATCAATTTTAGACTAAGGCTGTAACGTAACAAAATGTGGAAAAAGTGAAGGGGTCTGAATACTTTCCGAATGCACTGTACATTCCATCTAGATAGATATACATTATACATCGTGCTTTCAGTCATAACTATTATAGAACATGAGCTTTTAAACCCACCCCTCAACTACTCTCAGTCCATCCCACCTATCTCTGTAAACCGCCCTGTTATGATTTCCATGTACGATATATTTCTCAGCTGTGATTTTTCACATAAATTCTTAACCTGTCTAATGACATAATATCTACAGATTGTAAATTAAAGCTAAATATTTGTACTAAAAGTGTTCTTATATTGTTCATTGATTGACTATGGATTTCCAAATCTCCAAACAGTGCTATTTGTAGGGTTAATTTTTGATACATGTTGTGATTTTACAGCCATTCCTGAACCTGTGACCAGAAACAAGCTACATAGGGACAATACCAAAATAAGTGATCTAATGATTCTGTCTCTTTGTAGAAAAATCTGCAGAGCTGAGATGGTTGTATGCTCCATACACATAACATGAAAACCTATACAGTGGGGGAAAAAAGTATTTAGTCAGCCACCAATTGTGCAAGTTCTCCCACTTAAAAAGATGAGAGAGGCCTGTAATTTTCATCATAGGTACATGTCATCTATGACAGACAAAATGAGAAAAGAATATCCAGAAAATCACATTGTAGGATTTTTAATGAATTTATTTGCAAATTATGGTGGAAAATAAGTATTTGGTAAATAACAAAAGTTTCTCAATACTTTGTTATATACCCTTTGTTGGCAATGACACAGGTCAAACGTTTTCTGTAAGTCTTCACAAGGTTTTCACACACTGTTGCTGCTATTTTGGCCCATTCCTCCATGCAGATCTCCTCTAGAGCAGTGATGTTTTGGGGCTGTCGCTGGGCAACACGGACTTTCAACTCCCTCCAAAGATTTTCTATGGGGTTGAGATCTGGAGACTGGCTAGGCCACTCCAGGACCTTGAAATGCTTCTTACGAAGCCACTCCTTCGTTGCCCGGGCGGTGTATTTGGGATCATTGTCATGCTGAAAGACCCAGCCACGTTTCATCTTCAATGCCCTTGCTGATGGAAGGAGGTTTTCACTTAAAATCTCACGATACATGGCACCATTCATTCTTTCCTTTACATGTATCAGTTGTCCTGGTCCCTTTGCAGAAAAACAGCCCCAAAGCATGATGTTTCCACCCCCATGCTTCACAGTAGGTATGGTGTTCTTTGAATGCAACTCAGCATTCTTTGTTCTCCAAACACAACGAGTGGAGGACAGAGGAGCCTCTTAAAGAAGAAGTTACAGGTCTGTGAGAGCCAGAAATCTTGCTTGTTTGTAGGTGACCAAATACTTATTTTCCACCATAATTTGCAAATAAATTCATAAAAAATCCTACAATGTGATTTTCTGGATTTCTTTCTATCAATTTGTCTGTCATAGTTGACGTGTACCTATGATGAAAATTACAGGCCTCTCTCATCTTTTTAAGTGGGAGAACTTGCACAATTGGTGAATGACTAAATTCTTTTTTCCCCCACTGTATATAAATTTAAGTAAAATTTAAGTAACACTCATTAAGTGTAGGTAATGAAATTGTATTATTACAGATGTGCAGGACAAAGCTAGGTAAAGTGCCTGGCTCCACGTTTGTTCCCATGTAGGAAATAGAACACTCCATCTAGCTTCACAAGCATGTAGGTGCCCACTCACCTTACCTGCATGCTAGCTGTGCCATTCATTTTGATAACTGCATTAGTGGCTGCTACCGAACAGAAGGGGGTCCTCGACTGGGTCAGGAATAATACAATGAAAGAGTTTTCAGACATGGAGCCACATAGTCCTGCTGAGTGCTCGAACCAGCTAAGAATTGATTACACACTCCTTGTTATGAAATCCAATCTTAATATTGACTGACAGTTTTGTGAGTGTCAGTGCACGTTTGGGGGGGAGCCAGTATGTCTTTAGTTTTTTTTTTCCTACTCTGGGAGTTCAGAATAATGAGTGATGTAGGTTAAATTTATATACAGTGGGGGAAAAAAGTATTTAGTCAGCCACCAATTGTGCAAGTTCTCCCACTTAAAAAGATGAGAGAGGCCTGTAATTTTCATCATAGGTACACGTCAACTATGACAGACAAATTGAGAGAAAAAAATCCAGAAAATCACATTGTAGGATTTTTAATGAATTTATTTGCAAATTATGGTGGAAAATAAGTATTTGGTCACCTACAAACAAGCAAGATTTCTGGCTCTCACAGACCTGTAAATTCTTCTTTAAGAGGCTCCTCTGTCCTCCACTCGTTACCTGTATTAATGGCACCTGTTTGAACTTGTTATCAGTATAAAAGACACCTGTCCACAACCTCAAACAGTCACACTCCAAACTCCACTATGGCCAAGACCAAAGAGCTGTCAAAGGACACCAGAAACAAAATTGTAGACCTGCACCAGGCTGGGAAGACTGAATCTGCAATAGGTAAGCAGCTTGGTTTGAAGAAATCAACTGTGGGAGCAATTATTAGGAAATGGAAGACATACAAGACCACTGATAATCTCCCTCGATCTGGGGCTCCACGCAAGATCTCACCCCGTGGGGTCAAAATGATCACAAGAACGGTGAGCAAAAATCCCAGAACCACACGGGGGGACCTAGTGAATGACCTGCAGAGAGCTGGGACCAAAGTAACAAAGCCTACCATCAGTAACACACTACGCCGCCAGGGACTCAAATCCTGCAGTGTAGACGTGTCCCCCTGCTTAAGCCAGTACATGTCCAGGCCCGTCTGAAGTTTGCTAGAGTGCATTTGGATGATCCAGAAGAGGATGGGGAGAATGTCATATGGTCAGATGAAACCAAAATATAACTTTTTGGTAAAAACTCAACTCGTCGTGTTTGGAGGACAAAGAATGCTGAGTTGCATCCAAAGAACACCACACCTACTGTGAAGCATGGGGGTGGAAACATCATGCTTTGGTGCTGTTTTTCTGCAAAGGGACCAGGACGACTGATCCGTGTAAAGGAAAGAATGAATGGGGCCATGTATCGTGAGATTTTGAGTGAAAACCTCCTTCCATCAGCAAGGGCATTGAAGATGAAACGTGGCTGAGTCTTTCAGCATGACAATGATCCCAAACACACCGCCCGGGCAACGAAGGAGTGGCTTCGTAAGAAGCATTTCAAGGTCCTGTAGTGGCCTAGCCAGTCTCCAGATCTCAACCCCATAGAAAATCTTTGGAGGGAGTTGAAAGTCCATGTTGCCCAGCGACAGCCCCAAAACATCACTGCTCTAGAGGAGATCTGCATGGAGGAATGGGCCAAAATAGCAGCAACAGTGTGTGAAAACCTTGTGAAGACTTACAGAAAACGTTTGACCTGTGTCTTGCCAACAAAGGGTATATATCAAAGTATTGAGAAACTTTTGTTATTGACCAAATACTTATTTTCCACCATAATTTGCAAATAAATTCATAAAAAATCCTACAATGTGATTTTCTGGATTTTCTTTTCTCATTTTGTCTGTCATAGTTGACATGTACTTATGATGAAAATTACAGGCCTCTCTCATCTTTTTAAGTGGGAGAACTTGCACAATTGGTGGCTGACTAAATACTTTTTTATCCCCACTGTACATATCAGTGTGTTTGGGGGTTTCTCTTGCATCCGGTTTCTTAAATTAAAGAAGAGAGGCCAAAGTGTTTTTTTCAGGGTTGGAGCCCTGCCAAATGTAATCATACTCAGGGAAGCATCCATCACCCAGTGTGCATGCTTACCATTTGAAATGAACTCCAACATAGAGGTCAGCTGGTGTTGTAGTGCTTAATATTTCATAAAAAGCATGCATTTCATAAGAGACATCCCTCAACTATTTCATTTTAAGCTGAGAAAGGGCCCTACATTTCATGACCTTTTAGAGAACTCTCTTGTGATGTAACAAGTAGACCTATTTGTAAAGCCACCATTACTGAAACTTATTGTAAAAATATGTTACATGATGTTCATCTAGTATCTTGGGTAGTGAATGTTGCATACTAAAGAAAACCCAACCATGGCTTTTTTATTGTTGACTTATTATATGGAAAATGTGGTAATAATCTGTCCAAACGCATATTTCCCAACTAACCTTGCACTGTTGACATCTACACATCAAAGGGATACAACAGTAGAAATCAGAAAGTTTGTTTGAAATGCCATTACAACACAGAAAATCTATTGGGGGAGATATAGATACAGTGGTTGTGGATTATTCATATCAAAGGTTTAATGTAATAGCTGGGAAACTTAATTAGAGGCCTCCAAATCTGCTTAGGGGCACCATATTTCCCCCTTATCAGCAACTGCAGACCTGTTTATCTACAAACTTCTACATTAATTAACTTATCACCATGCATCAGGGTCACAAAGCACCAAAGGCAGCAGTCCGAGAGGGGGAACAACACCCCTTCCCTTCCTTCGTTGTCCTCATGGTTCGGCCATTGCAAAACTACCCCCCAAAAACGATGACTCATGAGTCAGCGAGGATAAATATCAGGACGAGAACATTTGATACACCAAAACAAGTCTGGGAAATGTTGGTAAATTGTCCTTCTCTATAGTAATGTGAACAATTGCAAGGTTACATATGAAGTGTTTTTCATTAAAATGTGGGTGATAGAAAGGGTTGAAATGGTAACTATGGAAACTGAACTGTTAGAAATGATTGTATGCCTGGCAGGATTTAAGGAGAATCAAATGCACGTTCTTATGTTTTATTCCCCTCTGCAAAATTGCCCAGCTCTCTGTCGCTCTTGCTCTCTCTCTCTCTCTCTCTCTCTCTCTCTCTCTCTCTCTCTCTCTCTCTCTCTGTCTTTCTCTCTCTCTCTGTTTTTCTCTCTCTCTCATTCTTTCTCTCTCGCTCTGTCTTTCTCTGTCTCTGTCTCTCTCGCTTTCTCTTAAATGTTTGGAAGGATTAGAAATGCTTTGGAGCTTTCACTCTACGCACAATATCTCACTCTCCTCTCCTCTTCTTCTCTCCATCTCTCCATACAACCTCCCTCCCTCCCTCAGAGCATCACCTAACTGTATCTGTTTCGGTATTTCTAATGCATGTTTTTTTACTAATACAATATGAGCGTTAGCACAGTGACTGGAAGTCTACATGTACGGTAGCATTGCTACTGTACCTGTAGACTTCCAGTCATTGCGCTAACACTAGTTCGCATTGGCTCGCGAAACTACTGTGAACTTCCTTCATACTGAACGCAGAGACATACAAATGGTATCCACAAATGCCAGAATCTCGCAGTATCCCTTTAATATAGGTCTACCTCATAGTTAATTAATATTGGAATGTGTTTGCTTCAGGATAGAGGTTCTTTAGCAGCTTGTTTATAGCAAGTTGTGCTGTTGTGTTGACTGGGGGATAGAAACACCATAGAGACGAAGATAGGGAGAGAGTGAAGGAGTGATGGAGGAGGAAATCAAAGGGTTTTTTCTGAACTGTACTCTGTCTCAGCAGAGGGAGCAGCCTCAGCCAAAGCCTCAGCCAAAACTGCAGCGTAATGTGTTAGTGTAGGTCCCCACAGTGAGGGTAAACACAAAAAAGCCCCCACAAGTGATAAGCTGCAGTAAGAACGAGGATCCCTGCTAATCTCCTAAACATGATTTTCCATACCGCTTCATCCACCATGCCTCTGGATTAAAGGCATTCTATTAAAGAGAGGGGCTTACCATATGGTGTAAGGATGGAACCAACAGTAGTTTGGGGTTTAGCTGTGTTTCTTTCAATAGCCTTTTAAAGAGCATTTGCTCGTTTCGCTGCAGAATCAGTCTTCATTGAGAAAGGGGAGGAGTGGCAAAAAGAGGACTTTGAATAATTACCCAGTTTTGCGTCACTGTTTGCAAAAATATCTTTAAGAAAAAATGTCAATAAAGATTGCCAGAACACAAACTTAAAGCTCATGTGGCCGTTCCATTGAATCGGTGAGAAAAAAGTTACAGTGAGAGAGGCCAAACAAAATATGCTTAGTCCAGGCTTATGTTGCCTTACACCATAATGCAATCTGTTTGATCACGCTCCAGCTGTTTGTATCTTTGGGACCAAACTGGGGTTATTCTCCTATAATTAGATGTGTTAATTTCTTAGCCTGCCAAAGTCTGCCAGGCCAAATTTGTCTTCAGATAATACAGCAAGATGTGCTCTAATTATAACTACGCCAGCATAGTTCTTTGAGTGAAGACAATAACACAGGAGACATGTAATAACTGGTTGGACGCTAAAGAAAAAGGACATTTTGTATTTCATAAATCCTTGTTGTCGTCCACAGACATGAGTTGATGTGCTGTTGGCTACAGTTTCATCATGGTTATATTGTGCCTATAGAAAACAGGGGAATTAGACCAGGGATAAACATGATTAATATAGATACGCCACAGATGTTTCCACTAGACAGTAGGCCCTCTGAGATGCTGCACTCTATAAAACACTGTTCTCCCACTGATCTTGCATAGACATGCTTTAATAAACCATAACATGAACAATACACAATTTCACCCATACAAAGTATGCATACCTTGTACCTTGTATGCAAAGTATTCACCCCCCTTGGCATTTTTCCTATTTTGTTGCCTTACATCCTGGAATTAAAATTAATTTTTTGGGGGTTTGTATCATTTGATTTAACAAACATGCCTACCACTTTGAAGATGCAAAATATTTTTGGGGGTGAAACAAACAAGAAATAAGACAAAGAAACGGAAAACTTGAGCGTGCATTACCATTCATCCCCTTAAACCACTCGAGTGTTGCTTTAGCAGTATGCTTAGGGTCATTGTCCTGCTGGAAGGTGAACCTCCATCCCAGTCTCAAATCTCTGGAACACTGAAACAGGTTTCCCTCAAGCATTTCCCTGTATTTAGCGCAATCCATCATTCCTTCAATTCTGACCAGTTTCCCAGTCCCTGCCGATGGAAAACATCCCAGCAGCATGATGCTGCCAACACCATGCTTCACTGTGGGGCTGGTGTTCTCGGGGTGATGAGAGGTGTTGGGTTTTCGCCAGACATAGCGTTTTCCTTGATGGCCATAAAAGCTAAATTTTTCTCATCTGACCAGAGTACCTTCTTCCATATGTTTGGGGAGTCTCCCACATGCCTTTTGGCAAACACCAAATGGGTTTGCTTATTTTTTTCTTTAAGCAATGGCTTTTTTCTGGCCACTCTTCCATAAAGCCCAGCTCTGTGGAGTGTACGGCTTAAAGTGGTCCTATGGACAGATACTCCAATCTCTGCTGTGGAGCTTTGCAGCTCCTTCAGGGTTATCTTTGGTCTTTTGTTGCCTCTCTGGTTAATGCCCTCCTTGCCTGGTCCATGTGTTTTGGTGGGCGGCCCTCTCTTGGCAGGTTTGTTTTGGTGCCATATTATTTCAATTTTTTAATAATGGATTTAATGGTGCTCTGTGGGATGTTCAAAGTTTCAGATATTTTTTTATAACCCAACCCTGATCTGTACTTCTCCACAACTTTGTCCCTGACCTGTTTGGAGAGCTCCTTGGTCTTCATGATGCAGCTTTTTTTGATGGTGTCCCTTGCTTAGTGGTGTTAGAGACTCTGGGGCCTTTCAGAACAGGTGTATTTATTTAACTAATAATGTGACTTATTAAGGTAATTGGTTGCACCAGATCTTATTTAGGGGCTTCATAGCAAAGGGGGTGAATAAATATGCACTCACCACTTTTCCGTTATTTATTTTTTAGAATTTTTTGAAACAAGTAATCTTTTTCATTTCATTTCACCAATTTGGACTATTTTGTGTGTACGTTCATTACATGAAATCCAAATAACTACTTTTGCAAGGCACTGTATATATATATAGTTTTTTTTGTTCAATACTAACATGAAGTAAACCACATTATTGATAAATGTAAAGAGCCTTGTCAGTCCACCTCTAGGTATTCAATCAATGCAATACTACAATCAATTATCTGGTTCCACTACTGTCAGAAGAGAAAAGGGTAGAGACAAATGTATGGTGCATAATTCTAATAATATTATAAGGTATTTTCTTAACTTTTCCATTTATCTGCAGCAGTCAGGCATGTGCACATTTTACATATACTATAGATGACCTAGTGTAATATGATATCTCTTTCGCTCTCTATTTCTTTGTCTCTCTCTATCTCTATTTCTTTGTCTCTCTCTCTCTCTCTCTATGTACAGTGCCTTGCAAGGTATTCATCCCCCTTGGCGTTTTTCCTATTTTGTTGCTTTACAACCTGTAATTTAAATGGATTTTTATTTGGATTTCATGTAATGGACATACACAAAATAGTCCAAATTAGTGAAGTGAAATGAAAAAAATAACTTCTTTCAAAAAATTATAAAAAATAAATAACGGAAAAGGGTTGCATGCATATGTATTCAACCCCTTTGCTATGAAGCCCCTAAATAAGATCTGGTGCAACCAATTACCTTCAGAAGTCACATAATTAGTTAAATAAAGTCCACCTGTGTGCAATCTAAGTGTCACATGATCTCAGTATCTATACACCTGTTCTGAAAGGCCCCAGAGTCTGCAACACCACTAAGCAAGGGGCACAACCAAGCAAGCGGCACCATGAAGACCAAGGAGCTCTCCAAACAGGTCAGGGACAAAGTTGTGGAGAAGTATAGATCAGGGTTGGGTTATAAAAAAATATCAGAAACTTTGAACATCCAACGGAGCACCATTAAATCCATTATTCAAATATGGAAAGAATAAGACACCACAACAAACCTGCCAAGAGAGGGCCACCCACCAAAACTCACGGACCAGGCAAGGAGGGCATTAATCAGAGAGGCAACAAAGAGACCAAAGATAACCCTGAAGGAGCTGCAAAGCTCCACAGCGGAGATTGGAGTATCTGTCCATAGGACACTCCACAGAGCTGGGCTTTACGGAAGAGAGGCCAGAAAAAAGCCATTGCTTAAAGAAAAACATGTTTGGTGTTCACCAAAGGGCATGTGGGAGACTTCCCAATCATATGGAAGAAGGTACTCTGGTGAGACGAGACTAAAATTGAGCTTTTTGGCCATCAAGGAAAACGCTATATCTGGCGCAAACCCAACATCTCTCTTCACCCCGAGAACATGTTTTTCATCGGCAGGGACTGGGAAACTGGTCAGAATTGAAGGAATGATGGATGGTGCTAAATACAGGGAAATTCTTGAGGGAAACCTGTTTCAGAGATTTGAGACTGGGACGGAGGTTCACCTTCCAGCAGGACAATGACCCTAAGCATACTGCTAAAGCAACACTCGAGTGGTTTAAGGGGAAACATTTAAATGTCTTGGAATGGCCTAGTCAAAGCCCAGACTTCAATCCAATTGAGAATCTGTGGCATGACTTCAAAATTGCTGTACACCAGCGGAACCCATCCAACTTGAAGGAGCTGGAGCAGTTTTGCCTTGAAGAATGGGCAAAATTCCCAGTGGCTAGATGTGCCAAGCTTATAGAGACATACCCCAAGAGACTTGCAGCTGTAATTGCTGCAAAAGGTGGCTCTACAAAGTATTGACTTTGGGGGGGGTGAATAGTTATGCACGCTCAAGTTTTCAGTTTTTTTGTCTTATTTCTTGTTTGTTTCACAATAAAAAATATTTTGCATCTTCAAAGTGATAGGCATGTTGTATAAATCAAATTATACAAACCCCAAAAAAATAAATTTCAATTCCAAGTTGTAAGGCAACAAAATAGGGAAAATGCCAAGGGGGGTGAATACTTTTGCAAGCCACTGTAAGTTGGAGACACGCAACTTCTGCTCTCTTTTCTGATGGTTTGTCCCTCCAGTTGATTTGTTGATTGATTGATTTTAGAATAGAGTAGACTAGAATAGAGCATTGGAAGTGGTATAGAATAGAGAGTTGGAAGTGGTATAGAATACAGAGTTGGAAGTGGTATAGAATAGAGAGTTGGAAGTGGTATAGAATAGAGAGTTGGAAGTGGTATAGAATAGAGTGTTGGAAGTGGTATAGAATACAGAGTTGGAAGTGGTATAGAATTGAGCGTTGGAAGTGGTATAGAATAGAGCGTTGGAAGTGGTATCAAATGATACAAACCTCCAAAAAAATATATTTTAAATCCAGCTTGTAAGGGGGTGAATACTTTTGCAAGCCACTGTAATTAATAATAAGTTGATGCAGGTCTTATCAGATCTGCAGTATGATCCTGTGATAAATATATACAGCTTCAGCCAGTACCTTGGACATCCTTGATAATTTATCACCTAGAGGATACTGTTTCAGGAATGTTTTCTCAATGTATGATTGCATGTGTTAGTAATGTGCTAAAGAAGTAATGCATTTGATTTTCTGTTGGTTTGGTTGAAAGTCTTCTAGGTGCAGGAGTGTGTCAGGCCATGACTCACTGTAGGTGATGACGTAAAGATGAGTAGCTGAAACCTGCTACAGTCTTGGAGAACAATGTCAATCAGGAATTGGAATGTGCTGCGGGTACGATTAACACCAAAGGGTATGAGACTCGCCAATAGATTTGACATTGATTCATTATGACACCAATCCAGGTGGGGTTTTTTCTTGCTGAAATGCCTTCATGGCGTCCAGATGCTTCCAGATTAGAATTATTTCCAACAATTACAATTATTGTTATTTTATTGCGTAACAATGACATGCTATCAGATGTAATTCAGGCAGCACAGTGGGTGGCAAAAACATAAATTTATCTCGAGCTGGCAATGTTGCTTACAGACTGAAAACACATTGTAGTATGATAATATGATTTGAAAGACCTAAAGCAAGACTCCAGTAGATTAGCATCTTGCTATTGTTTCCAGGAGTGTGTGTGTGTGTGTGTGTGTGTGTGTGTGTGTGTGTGTGTGTGTGTGTGTGTGTGTGTGTGTGTGTGTGTGTGTGTGTGTGTGTGTGTGTGTGTGTGTGTGTGTGTGTGTGTGTGGCATAATTACACTGTGCCTGTTTGGCTGTGGAATGGCTTTGACTAAAGATATACATGCACAACCCCCTTAAGAAATGTTGATCTTATTCATATCTCATCATTATGTGTACTGTTCTCATCAGTTGGCTCTTAATAAAAGAGAACTTGACAAATGACAGCCACTTTGGTTTGTTTGGCAAAGATGATAAGATCAAATAGGCAATATGGATGAAGCAGTAATGTGAACTTGGCTGATGATACTGTCTAGCAGACATATACACTACCAGTCAAAAGGTTGGACACACCTACTCATTCTAGGGTTTTTCTTAATTTTTTTCTATCTTTTACATTGTAGAATAATAGTGAAGACATCAAAACTATGAACTAACACATATGGAATCATGTAGTGACCAAAAATGTGTTAAACAAATCAAAATATATTTTATATTGGAAATTCTTCAAATAGCCACCCTTTGCCTTGATGACAGTTTTGCACACTCTTGGCATTCTCTCAACCAGCTTCATGAGACAGTCACCTGGAATGCATTTCAATTAACAGGTGTGCCTTCTTAAAAGCTAATTTGTGGATTTTCTTTCCTTCTTAATGCTTTTGAGCTTATCAGTTGTGTTGTGACAAGGTAGGGGGGTATACAGAATATAACCCTATTTGGTAAAAGACCAAGTCCATATTATGCCAAGAACAGCTCAAATACACAAAGAGAAATGACAGTTCATCATTACTTTAAGACATGAAGGACAGTCAATACAGAACATTTCAAGAAATTTGAATGTTTCTTCAAGTGCAGTCGCTAAAACCATCAAGCGCTATGATGAAACTGGCTCTCATGAGGACCGCCACAGGAATGGAAGACCCATAGTTACCTCTGCTGCAGAGGATAAGTTCATTAGAGTTACCAGCCTCAGAAATTGCAGCCCAAATAAATGCTTCACAGAGTTCAAGTCACAGACACATCTCAACATCAACTGTTCAGAGGGGTCTGTGTGAATCAGGCCTTCATGGTCAAATTGTTGCAAATAATCCACTGATAAAGGACACCAATAAGAAGAAGAGACCTGCTTGGGCCAAGAAACACGAGCAATGGACATTAGACCGATGGAAATAACCTGACCTCAACCCAATTGAGATGGTTTGGGATGAGTCGGATGGCAGAGTGAAGGAAAAGCAGCAAACTAGTGCTCGGCATATGTGGGAACTCATTTAAGACTGTTGGAAAAGCATTCCAGGTGAAGCTGGTTGAGAGAATGCCAAGAGTGTGCAACGCTGTCATCAAGGCAAAGGGTGGCTATTTGAAGAATCTCAAATATAAAATATATTTAGATTTTTTAAAACTTTTTTGGGTTACTACATTATTCAATGTGTTTTATTTCATAGTTTTGATGTCTTCACTATTATTCTAAAATGTAGAAAATAGTAGAATTAAAGAAAAACCCTGGAATGAGTAGGTGGTAGGGCTCTGGCAGTGCTCCGCCTGCTCCTCCTTGCACAAAGCGGAGGTAGCGGTCCTGCTGCTGGGTTGTTGCCCTCCTACGGCTGCCTCCACGTCTCCTGATGTACTGGCCTGTCTCCTGGTAGCGCCTCCATGCTCAGGACACTACGCTGACAGACACAGCAAACCTTCTTTCCACAGCTCGCATTGATGTGCCATCCTGGATGAGCTGCACTACCTGAGCCACTTGTGTGGGTTGTAGACTCCGTCTCATGCTACCACTAGTGTGAAAGCACCGCCAGCATTCAAAAGTAACCAAAACATCAGCCAGGAAGCATAGGAACTGAGAAGTGGTCTGTGGTCACCACCTGCAGAACAACTTCTTTATTGGGGGTGTCTTGCTAATTGCCTATAATTTCCACCTGTTGTCTATTCCATTTGCACAACAGCATGTGAAATGTATTGTCAATCAGTGTTGCTTCCTAAGTGGACAGTTTGATTTCACCGAAGTGTGATTGACTTGGAGTTACATTGTGTTGTTTAAGTGTTAATAATAGTAGAGAGAATGATTTATTTAAGCTATTATTTCTTTCATCACATTCCCAGTGGGTCAGAAGTTTACATACACTCATTAGTATTTGGTAGCATTGCCTTTAAATAGTTTAACTTAGGTCAAACGTTTCGGGCAGCCTTCCACAAGCTTCCCACAATAAGTTGGGTGAATTTTAGCCCATTCCTCCTTTTTGCCACAACTTTGGAAGTATGCTTGGGGTCATTGTCCATTTGGAAGACCCATTTGCGACCAAGCTTTAACTTCCTGACTGATGTCTTGAGATGTTGCTTCAATATATCCACATAATAATCCTTCCTCATGATGCCATCTATTTTGTGAAGTGCACCATTCCTCCTGCAGCAAAGCACCCCCACAGCATGATGCTGCCATCCCCGTGCTTCACGGTTGGGATGGAGTTCTTCGGCTTGCAAGCCTTCCACTTTTTCCTCCAAACATAACGATGGTCATTATGGCCAAACAGTTCTATTTTTGTTTCATCAGACCAGAGGACATTTCTCCAAAAAGTACAATCTTTGTCCCCATGTGCAGTTGCAAACCGTAGTCAGTTTTTTTTATGCCGGTTTTGGAGCAGTGGCTTCTTCCTTGCTGAGCGGCCTTTCAGGTTATGTCGATATACAGTGGGGAAAAAAAGTATTTAGTCAGCCACCAATTGTGCAAGTTCTCCCACTTAAAAAGATGAGAGAGGCCTGTAATTTTCATCATAGGTACACGTCAACTATGACAGACAAATTGAGGAAAAAAATTCCAGAAAATCACATTGTAGGATTTTTAATGAATTTATTTGCAAATTATGGTGGAAAATAAGTATTTGGTCACCTACAAACAAGCAAGATTTCTGGCTCTCACAGACCTCTAACTTCTTCTTTAAGAGGCTCCTCTGTCCTCCACTCGTTACCTGTATTAATGGCACCTGTTTGAACTTGTTATCAGTATAAAAGACACCTGCCCACAACCTCAAACAGTCACACTCCAAACTCCACTATGGCCAAGACCAAAGAGCTGTCAAAGGACACCAGAAAAATTAATTGTAGACCTGCACCAGGCTGGGAAGACTGCATCTGCAATAGGTAAGCAGCTTGGTTTGAAGAAATCAACTGTGGGAGCAATTATTAGGAAATGGAAGACATACAAGACCACTGATAATCTCCCTCGATCTGGGGCTCCACGCAAGATCTCACCCCGTGGGGTCAAAATGATCACAAGAACGGTGAGCAAAAATCCCAGAACATTTACATTACATTTTAGTCATTTAGCAGACGCTCTTATCCAGAGCGACTTACAGTTAGTGAATACATATTTTTTTTATACTGGCCCCCCGTGGGAATCGAACCCACAACCCTGGCGTTGCAAACGCCATGCTCTATCAACTGAGCTACATCCCTGCCGGCCATTCCCTCCCCTACCCTGGACGACGCTGGGCCAATTGTGCGCCGCCCATGAATCTCCCGGTCGCGGCCGGCTGCGACAGAGCCTGGATTCGAACCAGGATCTAGTGGCACAGTTAGCACTGCGATGCAGTGCCTTAGACCACTGCGCCACTCAGGAACCACACGGGGGCACCTAGTGAATGACCTGCAGAGAGCTGGGACCAAAGTAACAAAGCCTACCATCAGTAACACAGTACGCCGCCAGGGACTCAAATCCTGCAGTGCCAGACGTGTCCCCCTGCTTAAGCCAGTACATGTCCAGGCCCGTCTGAAGTTTGCTAGAGTGCATTTGGATGATCCAGAAGAGGATTGGGAGAATGTCATATGTTCAGATGAAACCAAAATATAACTTTTTGGTAAAAACTCAACTCGTCGTGTTTGGAGTACAAAGAATGCTGAGTTGCATCCAAAGAACACCATACCTACTGTGAAGCATGGGGGTGGAAACATCATGCTTTGGGGCTGTTTTTCTGCAAAGGGACCAGGACGACTGATCCGTGTAAAGGAAAGAATGAATGGGGCCATGTATCGTGAGATTTTGAGTGAAAAACTCCTTCCATCAGCAAGGGCATTGAAGATGAAACGTGGCAGCGTCTTTCAGCATGACAATGATCCCAAACACACCGCCCGGGCAACGAAGGAGTGGCTTCGTAAGAAGCATTTCAAGGTCCTGGAGTGGCCTAGCCAGTCTCCAGATCTCAACCCCATAGAAAATCTTTGGAGGGAGTTGAAAGTCCGTGTTGCCCAGCGACAGCCCCAAAACATCACTGCTCTAGAGGAGATCTGCATGGAGGAATGGGCCAAAATACCAGCAACAGTGTGTGAAAACCTTGTGAAGACTTACAGAAAACGTTTGACCTGTGTCATTGCCAACAAAGGGTATATAACAAAGTATTGAGAAACTTGTGTTATTGACCAAATACTTATTTTCCACCATCATTTGCAAATAAATTCATTAAAAATCCTACAATGTGATTTTCTGGATTTTTTTTCCTCATTTTTTCTGTCATAGTTGACATGTACCTATGATGAAAATTACAGGCCTCTCTCATCTTTTTAAGTGGGAGAACTTGCACAATTGGTGGCTGACTAAATAAATTTTTTCCCCACTGTAGGACTCGTTTTACTGTGGATATAGATACTTTTGTACCTGTTTCCTCCAGCATCTTCACAAGGTCCTTTGCTGTTGTTCTGGGATTGATTTGCACTTTTTGCACCAAAGTACGTTCCAAGAGACAGAACGCGTCTCCTTCCTGAGCGGTATGACCGCTGCGTGGTCCCATGGTGTTAACACTTGCGTACTATTGTTTGTACAGATGAACGTGGTACCTTCAGGCGTTTGGAAAAAACTTCTGACCCACTGGAATTGTTATACAGTTAATTATAAGTGAAATAATCTGTCTATAAACAATTGTTGGAAAAATTACTTGTGCCATACACAAAGTAGCTGTCCTAACCGACTTGCCAAAACTATAGTTTGTTAACAAGATTTTTTTAAAAATATATATATATTTTAACAACTTGACGTCCTATTCCAAAAAGACTATTCCCTTTCTTTGTTGAAAATAACAGTCTCTTATTTTCATTTTATGAACAACTAAACATCAAATTCCAAAGACTAATCCCCTGAACTAGTGATAACAACCAAACTGCAGACAGAGAAATTCAGAGCGCAAAAGAGCATGAGGCATGCAGTCACTTTTAATAGAAGCTCATATTGGGTGATATTATTTATTAGGCCTTTATTGCCCTTTAAATTTAGGACAGTTGATTGGCAGCAGCCCAGAACTGTCAAGCCCCACTATTGGATAACAAATGGCATAAGCCTTAGCAATAATTGGCAAGCACGTGGGATGTTGTGAGCAGCCATAATTTACTGGACAAATTATGCAGTTTGCCTCTTACCTACGGACAAGCAATTAAGGATCCAGCCATCTGATTATGAATTGCTTTTTACTAAACAGGAGTAATATGAATTTTATGTTAACCTATTCAGCTTTAATTGGAATAAAGTCTGTTGAAAGAGCAAGCTGATTATTTCCCCCCTCTACCTATTCACCTATTTAAGGGTTTTCTCGTAGGTGGCCACGATATAACCTTTTCTGGGCTATGTTTCGTATTCACTTGATACTCACTTCACAGGTAGTCATTGCATGAATTGGACTGGACTCACAACAGAAACACAGTATAAGTTAATATGATCACTTTACCACATACCTGGACATATTGATTTAGTTCCTCTTTCCTGAACATCAATATAATTCTCTCTCAGAACACCTGTCAACTAGACTCACATTTTACTGCTAAAGAGACAATATTCAACAGGCCGGTGTGGGAAAATATGTTCTGGAAAGGGCACGTTTGACAGAGACAACATAATGTCCAAATGGTAGATGTGTCCAGACAGAAAAGAGCCGAAGGTACAAATATTATTCTCTGTATTGTGTGGACTGACATGCTTTCATTGGGGGAATAATGATACTCTTTGCATGTAAACTAAAACGCCAATCGGTGCAATCACTCAAGTTGCCAAGGCTCCTTCACATGTCTGAAGGGCAAGCTTATGGACTAGAGAAAAGAAGAGGGGTTCTGTCAGTGATTGAAACGATGAGAGCACTTGGGCTTGACAGTTGAGAGTCATGTCTTCCTCTTCATAAAGACATCATAGGCAGTGAGTTGACAGTTTTCCCAAAGCAAAAAACACTTTAAAAACAAAAAACTGGCATACAGTGCATGGTTTTGTACAGATTTGAAGTAGGAACTATGGCTATCAAATGTACAGAAAATAAATGAAAGTTTAACCAGACTAGACAATCTCAAATCCTGTGAGATTGTTAATATCATAGATGCATAAGGTCATACAGTATGTGTTTACCAAAACTATAAAACAGAAAGATATTAGCACTGTCAGATTTTATTTAAAAAATATAATTTTGAGCAAGTCTCCCATTGATATGAAAATCAAACGATTCACCCAAAATGTAAAGTTCTGCACATGTATCTCAAGGCTGAATGCCTTATAATGGTAAGTCTTACATAATATAGAGAGGCTTTAAAAATAGAGAGATATGAAATCTCTCTGAGAAGGCTGTAGTAAACTGTATGTCACTTCATCTGCAATGCTTTTGTTCTTTGAGGATAATTCCTTGGATAAAAATGTGGTCGTTAGGATGTGTCATACCCTATCATTAGGATCCAGACAGGTTGTTCAAAGCTGCACCTTGGGGAGATAATGGCCCATTATTTTAGTCCCTAACGATATGGGGTGTGAAATTGATGTTGACTGCAAATTTAAACATAGCAGTGGTGTTACAATAGCAGCCTACTAGCCAGAGAAACATCCCCCGAAAACCAGGTTGCTAACACAGGAATTGAAACATCACCAAAAAACAGATTTATAACAATGGTTTTGAATGACAAACTGAACTGTCTCCTGATATTTAGGGAGCTGTAAGATAAAAACCAATGAAGAAGAGCTAAGAAGGCTGGAACCCCCTGGAGCTGAACGGAATAAGTCAAGTGAGTCAAGTAAAAGACAGAACGCTTACAGGAAGTACTAACTGGGTGTCATAATCATACATGTTGAAGGAGGAACTGTGAAATATGGACCTTCTAGCCTAGAGGTTATAGTGTTGGGCCAGTAACGGAAAGGTTGCTGGTTCAAATAACCAAGCTGACAAGGTGTAAAATCTGTCGACGTGTCCACGAGCAAGGCATTTAACCCTAATTTGCTCCAGGGGAATTGTACTAATATGGCTTACCCTGTAAAACAACACATTTTTACTGCACCTACAATACCGGGCGAACGTTTTAGAAGACCTACTCATTCAAGGGTTTTTCTTTATTTTTAATAGTTTCTACATTGTAGAATGATAGTGAAGACATCAAAACTATGAAATAACACACATGGAATCATGTAGTAACCCCAAAAAGTTAAAAAAGTTAAAAAAATCTAAATATATTTTATATTTGAGATTCTTCAAATAGCCACCCTTTGCCTTGATGACAGCTTTGCACACTCTTGGCATTCTCTCAACCAGCTTCACCTGGAATGCTGTTCCAACAGTCTTGAAGGAGTTCCCACATATGATGAGCACTTGTTGGCTGCTTTTCCTTCACTCTGCCGTCCGACTCATCACAAACCATCTCAATTTGGTTGAGGTCGGGGGATTGCGGAGGCCTGGTCATCTGATGCAGCACTCCATCACTCTCCTTCTTGGTAAAATAGCCCTTACACAGCCTGGTGGTGTGTTGGGTCATTGTCCTGTTGAAAAACAAATGATAGTCCAACGATGCCCAAACAGACGGGATGGTGTATTACTGCAGAACGCTGTGGTAGCCATGCTGGTTAAGTGTGATTCACACAGTCTCCTCTGAACAGTTGATGTTGAGATTTGTCTGTTAATTGAACTCTGTGAAGCATTTATTTGGGCTGCAATTTCTGAGGCTGGTAACTCTAATGAACTCATACTCTGCAGCAGAGGTATCTCTGGGTCTTCCATTCCTGTGGCGGTCCTCATGAGAGCCAGTTTCATCATAGCACTTGATGGTTTTTGCGACTGCACTTGATGAAACGTTCAAATTTCTTGAAATGTTCCGTATTGACTGACCATGTCTTAAAGTAATGATGGACTGTTGTTTCTCTTTGGTTATTTGAGCTGTTCTTGCCATAATATGTACTTGGTCTTTTACCAAATTGGGCTATCTTCTGTATACCACCCCTACCTTGTCAGTACACAACTTATTGGCTCAAACGCATTAAGAAGGAAATCAATTCCACAAATTAACTTTTAAGAAGGCTCACCTGTTAATTGAAATGCATTCCATGTGACTGCCTCATGAAGCTGGTTGAGAGAATGCCGAGAATGTGCAAAGCTGTCATCAAGGCAAAGGGTGGCTATTTGAAGAATCTCAAATATGAAATATAATTTGAGTTGTTTAACACTTCTTTTGGTTACTACATGATTCCATATGTGTTATTTCATAGTTTGATGTCTTCACTATTATTCTATAATGTAGAAAATAGTAAAAATAATGTAGGTGTGAGTAGGTGTTCTAAAACTTTTGACCGGTAGTGTATCCGGTGTATGTGACAAAACATCTTCATGTTTTTTTTGTAAGAACAAATATTCAGCAGCAGGCAGGCAGGTATAGGTGCAAACGAGTCTTGGATTTATTTACACAGCGCAGGTGATGATAGGGAATCATGTACATATAGATACATTTATAAATGTCTGACTTCAAAATGCCAGTATTGATAAGCCTCATCAGGGAAAACCTATCTTGAATAAGAAACTATGGGCCTTGTGTAATCATTCTATATATAGAATGCCACATTTACAGATAAAGCCTAAGCGTTGGTGATCATGAACTTAATATTCTAGAGGCACTGAAACGTAAATCACTTTGCACTGTGAATATCAAAATGAGATTCAAGGGTTGTTAGAAGATGAAATAGACTGGATCCCGAGTCCAATGCTTCGCAGCGTGTGACGTTATAGCGTTAACAGTTGTTGTCGCTGTAATATGCTAATTTCCTAGATGTCAGTATTAATGTTTATTTGAGTTTTTCAGAAAAAAACACTTTGCATTACAGTTAGTTTATGTCAGTCTGTTCGCTATGACATCCAAATGACACTGTCATAAACACAAGATCTGCCATACACACATCTACACATGATAAAACACGTGATTCACATTTTACCAAACAAACTCTCAGGGAGAACCCTAGTGCAACTATCTATTACATTTATATTTATTTTTAATTTTTTTAACCTTCATTTCGACAGGTAGTCATGCTGAGACCAAGGTTTCTTTCACAGATGAGCATACACATCAACTGCAGTATACAGCAGTAAACTTTCTTAGGGGAATAAACTCGGTTCACAATTATTTTTCAAATCTGCTGCTGTATATTCCACTACTGCTGTAGTTTAAGATAATCACTGTTCCACTGTATGTTTGGTATTTTTTCCCTCATTAAATCTTGTGTTGGATCATGGACGTCTAGGAGCCTGGGGTTCCTAATGTATTATTTATTTGGAAGATGTCTGTTCGTCTTCTGCCAGGCTTTTTGATCTTCTTTCATTATGGGATGTTCAATATTTATCAATGCATCGCCCCATTATACCGCTGTGGATCCCCATTTTAGCTGCATACATCCTGGTTTCTAACACACATTTATTAGAAAAGGAGACAATGTTTATTGTTCATTTCTTGTTATTGCGTCAGATCGGAAAATATTCACATTCAATTAATTACGTTGGTACAAAGTAAAGGAAGGACATTTTAAGAGATAAGGGAGTACTGATCTTCTCCTTTCACAGATCACTTTAGTCTGATAGGGTGAATTCATATTTGCTATTGTCCTCACACGCAAATCTTTTTTGTGTAGGTTGTTGTTGCTTTTTCAAAACCTGTCTCATGGAATTCCAATATCCTAAAGTTGTTTTGAACATACACTGGTCCTCTGTAGCTCATCTGGTAGAGCACGGCGCTTGTAACGCCAAGGTAGAGAGTTCGATCCCCGGGACCACCCGTACACAAAAAAATGTATGCACGCATGACTGTAAGTCGCTTTGGATAAAAGCGTCTGCTAAATGGCATATTATATATTATATTATACACTACATGACCAAAAGTATGTGGACACCTGCTCGTCGAACATCTCATTCCAAAATCATGGGCATTAATATGTAGTTCGTCCCCCCTTTGCTTCTTTAACAGCCCACACTTCTGGGAAGGCTTTCCACTAGACGTTGGAACATTGCATCGGGGACTTGCTTCCATTCAGCCACAAGAGCTTTAGTGAGGTCGGCACTGATGTTGGGCGATTAGGCCTGGCTCGCAGTCGGCTTTCCAATTCATCCCAAAGGTGTTCGATGGGGTTGAGGTCAGGGCTCTGTGCAGGCCAGTCAAGTTCTTCAACACCAATCTCGACAAACTATTTCTGTATGGACCTCGCTTTGTGCACGGGGGCATTGTCATGCTGTAACAGGAAAGGGCCTTTCCCAAACCGTTTCCACAAAGTTGGAAGCACAGAATTGTCTTGAATGTCATTGTATGCTGTAGCATTAAGATTTCTCTTCACTGGAACTAAGGGGCCTCGCCCGAACCATGAAACACAACCCCAGACCATTATTCCTCCTCCATCAAACTTTCATTTTGGCACTATACACTGAGGCAGGTAGCGTTCTCCTGGCATCCGCCAAACCCAGATTCGTCTGTCGGACCGCCAGATGGTGAAGCGTGCTCCAGAGTCCAATGGTGGTGAGCTTTACACCACTCCAGCCGATGCTTGGCATTGTGCATGGTGATCTTAGGCTTGTGTGCGGCTGCTCGGCCACGGAAACCCATTTCATGAAGCTCCCGACGAACAGTTATTGTGCTGACGTTGCTTCCAGAGGCAGTTTGGAACTTGGTATTGAGCGTTGCAACCGAGGACAGGCAGTTTTTGCGCGCTACGCGCTTCAGCACTCGGCGGTCCCATTCTGTGAGCTGGTGTGGCCTACCACTTTGTGGCTGAGCTGGTTTTTTTCTCCTAGATGTTGCCACTTTACAATAACAGCAATTACAGTTGACCGGGGCAGCTCTAGCAGGGCAGAAATTTGACGAAACTGACTTGTTGGAAAGGTGGCAACCTATGACAGTGCCACATTGAAAGTCACTGAGCTCTTCAGTTAGGCCATTCTACTGCCAATGCTTGTCTATGGAGATTGCATGGCTGTTTGCTCGATTTTATACACCTGTCAGCAACAGGTGTGGCTGAAATAGCCAAATCCACTAATTTGAAGGGGTGTCCACATACCTTTTGTATATATAGTGTATTTCCACATCTGATGTATTAGCTGCGTTAGCATTAGCGGTGGTATTAGCTGTGAACTGAATACTCAGGGTTGTTTTCTGAAATATCACACAACTGTGTAATTCATTTCAAACTGTGTTTTGCCATTTTTCCTCAATGTCATAATGTTCCTTATGCTTTCTGTGAGTCAGTCATAAACAGTGTAGACTTGACTTACTTTTGAAAGGGAAATATTTCAAATCAACCACACTACCTACAAGTCAGGTTCAGCAGGTGTTGAGGAACACAGGTTGCTTGATAATGAACATTCTATTGAATTAATATTTTCTTAGTCAGAGTGCATTTTTAAGAATATTGTTCAGCTCCCACCAGTTAGTCCTTATTCACATTTTATTTGATCAGAGAAACTCAATCTACGGGATGCAGTTTAATCAGTTGAATGAATCAAAGTGAAAACACAACACACCTGTGGAGTCTTCTCTCTAAGGTCTGTAAAATATACAGTATATAGCTGGCCCATCTGTTGTGAATGATTCAGAATGAAACTAAACATCCTGTAGAGGTGCTACAGACTTTATATCAACTGCATCTCCGCTGTACCTCATGGAAACACTTTGATAATCATTAATTACCCAAGGTCGTGAGATAGTACACTCAGTAGGAAGTACAATCAAATTAGGAGAAATCCAATTAATTATCACTAACGATTCATTTCCATTAATGAGCTTGTTTGGCAGATGCAGACTGCTTCATAGTCAGAGTGCAACTTTTAATTTCAATTTGGATTAAAGTTATGACTTCCATGGCCACTTAGGCCTGCTGACATTGGGCGACATTCTCAATTTCTAATCAGCACAAGACATGCAATTTCGCTGCAAATATCAGTAGAAAAAGGTGTCACTTTTCTCTTCACCGTTTTCAGGAAGTGCCACTGGTGAAGTAACAAAAGCTAATCAACCTCCATTGTCTTTGAGGAGTTGCTGAATATATTTTACATTACCAGTTTGCTTCTTTATCCGTAGACTTTGGATGGAAAGGGAGGTCGTGGTACATTTAATAATTGAATCAGCTAGAGCCTACACAACATATCATATGATAAAATCCAATTGAACCATTCCTTTATGTTCGAAAAGGCTATACATGAGTTTTGTTCCGGGTCAATTTAACCCAATACAGTAAGCAGAGTCTAAATGTTGATGAGAATGTCCGCTTTCAAATGCTCTTTTCCCTGGGTTGATAAACCCAACAGTTCACAGGTTAGAGCCAAATGTTTGATGCATGTAAAAAGTCATAAATCCGTCAGATCGTCTGTGATAATTTGTCAAAACTCAGCCTCTGAGCATCATAGCGAATTCACACTAGTATATCTGTGATCAGCATGGCCACACAATTCCTGTGCAGTAAGCAGATTGTTTATAGGACACATTGTGCAAGAGTTATAGGTCAAAGGTCAAATTGACTTCAGATCAGTGTTGTCAGCCTCTGAGCATCATAGAGAATTCATACCGTTATTAAATTTTTTACTTTTAAGTCATTTAGCAGACACTCTTATCCAGAGCAACTTACAGGAGCAATTAGGGTTAAGTGTCTTGCTGAAAGGCACATTGACAGATTTTTCACCTAGTTTGCTCGGGGATTCGAACCAGTAACCTTTCGGTTACTGGCCCATCACTCTTAGCTGCTAGGCTACCTGCGATCATCATGGCTGCACCATTCCTGTGCAGAAAGCAGATTGTTTCTAGGACGGACACACCATTCAAAAATAATATAGGCCAAGGTCATAGTCAAATTGCCGGGGTCAAATTGACTTCAAATTGACTTCAGACCAGTGTTTCACATGGACAGATTTTTGGCGAAGTAAACCCTCTCGCTTCGCCTCTTCCGCTCTGATGGAACTATCAGAGCGTTGGATTATTCCGATATTACTGCAAAAATAACTACATTCTCACAGGGAAGAAAACATGTTAATGTGTTTAGAGAAATTTCCGGCTTGCAGTGCAGCTTTGCTAATATCGGTTTGGCTGTTTCCATTCATGAATTCTGGCTGTAACAGAAGAAAATAATGGATTATTGTGGATTCTGTCACCAGGGGCCTTCAAACACAACTCAAGGTAAGGGTCATTCCACCCAAATATAGATTTTGCCTGAACTATTCCTTTAATTGAGTGGATGTGGGGACATTCGGCCAAACATTTGCATATAGAATCCTGGCCCTTTTAGGTTTTGCTGAAGTTGGTGTTCTGTTTCTTTAACATGGAAAGGTCATTGGCCAGACCGGTCCTTGGTGTTGCTAGTCAGAGTTGCATGTTTGCAATCAGCTAGAGTTTGCCAACTTGACAGCGGGAGCATGTCAGTAATAGCAGGGGTCAGCTCTTCTCATCATGTTGCTGTGAGGTGAATGCATAATTGGCTTCTCTAGAGGGGATGTGAAGGGGAGATATATTTTGTTAACTCAGGTGCACTGCCATAATGTTGTTGTAAAAGTGTCATTAACCAATATGTTTTGTCTTCACACTCCACCACAGGTGGTGATACCCAGCTTTTTTTTGGTTAATTGCAGCTGATATTTTCTTGCATGGTATCAAGGTTTTACGTCAGATGTTCAGGACTAGATCATCTATTCCCATTTTACAACTCATTGATGCTATCTGGGTACTTATTTTTTCCTATGACTGCAACCTCTCAGCCCCGCACATAATTATTCACCCTTGACTTTTCTTGTTGTTGTTCAGGAGGGTGAGATGACGGGCTGGATCATCTGTGTACCTACGCAAGCAGAACTACATGCCAGAGCCAAGGGGCTCAAGCTAAGGCAATTAGCATGTATCTCACCAGCCCGCATGGTGGGAGATGTATTCACTGTTCAGTCCTGTTCAGCCACCCCCCTGAGGGGGTTGAGTATCAGAAGTCACTTGTTGTGCTCCAGCAGCATATGGCCAAACATCAAATCCAGGATTCATGAAGAGAAGGGGATCTCAGCAGAGAAGAGACCAACTCCTCCTCATTTCAAATCTAGCACCGAGCCTAACCACGATAACACAATTTATTCATACTGTGAATTATACTATGGGAGAGCGCTTTATATTTCCCCCCCTCTGCTTAAATTGCAGCATCATGCAGAGAAGGTTTTACACCTTACTGATTAAATAGCTTCAAGAAATACATACACACACGCAAATACACATGCATGTGCATGCACACACTCCGAAGAGTCTGTCATTAATCTTGGATTGACATTAAAGAACAATGCAATCTGATTATGCCAATGTGAGGGTCTCATTATAATGAGAGCAGTTGAAGCATTACAGCAGACTCATTTAAATATAGTAATCATAGAACTCATGAAGGCCCCGTGGTTTGAGCAATTTGAGAGCGAGAAAACACAGGGCTGCTGGCTAAATTAAGGAGTGACTGCCTGCTACGAAGCGCCAGGAAATTTGGGAAGCTTTTGTAATTGATATATGTATGGAATAATATTCCCTGTATATCTGTCCTCTTCGTGGAAATTGATTTCTTCGTGACTGTGCCTGACATTGCATTGATGAGAAAATGCACATTTTAGAATATCACATGAAGTAGAATTATTAAATAGAATACAGTAGAACTTAGTTGAAAAGATGACTGTGGAGAAGCGTGCCGTTTCATAGTGATAGTAATAATGGATGAATGTCTGAAATGCTAAGCCTTGTCAGAATCTTCAATCTCAAACCATCTCCCGCATGTACCCTCAAACACGTCAACAACCACTTAGAAACTGCAATCATTAATGTGATGCGAGTGAGTGCAGCCAAATTGAAATTGCTTGGCTAATTGAAGACAGCCAACTCTCAGTATTGTGGATAAATAATTGGTAGGGGAAATTATACAGGAAGGCAACCCCAGCATATACTGTATCACCAAGGCCGCTTACGTGACTGGAGCTGTGGAAGGTTCTTACCTCGGCATCTTGCCATAGAAGGCGGATTAGTGAGATAACCCCTGCGGCGTGTGTATGTGGAGATAACCTCTTGTCTACATGTATGTTGTTATTCTTCATGCAAATGTACCAAAAAATGGTTTACTCGGCAACCAAGATGTATTGTACATAATGACTTCAGGGCTGTATGTGCTGGTGATTTCCATTGACCTTATTTGTTAATTTAGTCATTTATCCAAGTCAATCGCACTGCGTTTGCAAAGTTTAAATTAATTAATTGGCCACAAATAACATATGGTACCGTATTTTTTAAATAGTGCAAATAAACTGATTAGTGAAACAGGATATTAGAGAGTTAATTAAATGATTTAGAAAGGAGATTGCCAAGTCCACAAAGAAGACAAAGACTGACTTAGACCCTGTACTAATAAGCTTTTTGTATAGGGAATTATAATATATAGCTTCAAATGCTCTATGAATGGCTATGTTTTACATTATAATGCATAGGTCATAAGGCGTTACCAATGTGCTCATAATGTATTATGAACTGTATTCATAGGTGTTACCAAAAATATATGCACAAAGGCCTCTGATAGTTAAATGGTTGAAAAGTAATTGTGGGAGAATGGTGACATTTGAGAGTACTGTGGGTGATATGCAGTTTCATCATATCAATGCGAACACTTGTCATCTTCATTCTTAATCAGAATGTATCGCACAGCGGTGACCTTTCTCTATGCTCCGATGGAACATTTCCAGAAACAGTCGCAACATTCCGTTAGAATGGTTAGTTGTTTCAGGCTATAAAAGTAGTTATATTGAGTGATAATCTCAATAAAATGTATGTCTATGTTTAAACTTTAGATGGTATTCTGTTATGAACTGTCACTGACAATTTATTCCATTAGTATTTCAGGAGAGGCAGCTTGTAGAAGAACCCCCCCTTGGCATTTTTCCTATTTTGTTGCCTTACAACCTGGAATTAAAAATTTATTTTTTGGGGGTTTGTATCATTTGATTTACACAACATGCCTACCACTTTGAAGATTCAAAATATTTTTTATTGTGAAACAAACAAGAAATAAGACAAAAAAACTGAAAACTTGAGCGTGCATAACTATTCACCTCCACAAAGTCAAGACTTTGTAGAGCCACCCTTTGCAGCAATTACAGCTGCAAGTCTCTTTGGGGATGTCTCTATAAGCTTGGCACATCTAGCCACTGGGATTTTTGCCCGTTCTTCAAGGCAAAACTGCTCCAGCTCCTTCAAGTTGGATGGGTTCCGCTGGTGTACAGCAATCTTTAAGTCATACCACAGATTCTCAAATGGATTGAGGTCTGTGCTTTGACTAGGCCATTCCAAGACATTTAAATGTTTCCCCTTAAACCACTCGAGTGTTGCTTTAGCAGTATGCTTAGGGTCATTGTCCTGCTGGAAGGTGAACCTCCGTCCCAGTCTCTGGAAGACAGAAATAGGTTTCCCTCAAGAATTTCCCTGTATTTAGCGCCATCCATCATTCCTTCAATTCTGAGAAGTTTCCCAGTCCCTGCCGATGAAAAACATTCCCACAGCATGACACTGGGATGGTGTTCTCGGGGTGATGAGAGGTGTTGGGTTTGCGCCAGACATAGCGTTTTCCTTGATGGCCAAAAATCTCAATTTTAGTCTCATCTGACCACAGTACCTTCTTCCATATGTTTGGGGAGTCTCCCACATTTTGGTGAACACCAAACGTGTTTGCTTATTTTTCTCTTTAAGCAATGGCTTTTTTCTGGCCTCTCTTCTGTAAAGCCCAGCTCTTTGGAGTGTACGGCTTAAAGTGGTCCTATGGACAGATACTCCAATCTCCGCTGTGGAGCTTTGCAGCTCCTTCAGTGTTATCTTTGGTCTCTTTGTTGCCTCTCTGATTAATGCCCTCCTTGCCTGGTCTGTGAGTTTTGGTGGGCGGCCCTCTCTTGGCAGGTTTGTTGTGGTGCCATATTCTTTCAATTTTTTAATAATGGATTTAATGGTGCTCTGTGGGATGTTCAAAGTTTCTGATATTTTTTTATAACCCAACCCTGATCTGTACTTCTCCACAACTTTGTCCCTGACCTGTTTGGAGAGCTCCTTGGTCTTCATGGTGCCGCTTGCTTGGTGGTGCCCCTTGCTTAGTGGTGTTGCAGACTCTGGGGCCTTTCAGAACAGGTGTATATATACTGAGATCATGTGACAGATCATGTGACACTTAGATTGCACACAGGTGGACTTTATTTAACTAATTATGTGACTTCTGAAGGTAATTGGTTGCACCAGATCTTATTTAAGGGCTTCATAGCAAAGGGGGTGAATACATATGCACGCACCACTTTTCCGTTGTTTATTTATTTGCATTTTTTGAAACAAGTCATATTTTTCATTTCACTTCACCAATTTGGACTATTTTGTGTACGTGCATTATACAGTGGGGAAAAAAAGTATTTAGTCAGCCACCAATTGTGCAAGTTCTCCCACTTAAAAAGATGAGAGAGGCCTGTAATTTTCATCACAGGTACACGTCAACTATGACAGACAAAATTAGAAAAAAAATTCCAGAAAATCACATTGTAGGATTTTTTATGAATTTATTGGCATATGATGGTGGAAAATAAGTATTTGGTCAATAACAAAAGTTTCTCAATACTTTGTTATATACCCTTTGTTGGCAATGACACAGGTCAAACGTTTTCTGTAAGTCTTCACAAGGTTTTCACACACTGTTGCTGGTATTTTGGCCCATTCCTCCATGCAGATCTCCTCTAGAGCAGTGATGTTTTGGGGCTGTCGCTGGGCAACACAGACTTTCAACTCCCTCCAAAGATTGTCTATGGGGTTGAGATCTGGAGACTGGCTAGGCCACTCCAGGACCTTGAAATGCTTCTTACGAAGCCACTCCTTCGTTGCCCGGGCGGTGTGTTTGGGATCATTGTCATGCTGAAAGACCCAGCCACGTTTCATCTTCAATGCCCTTGCTGATGGAAGGAGGGTTTCACTCAAAATCTCACGATACATGGCCCCATTCATTCTTTCCTTTACACGGATCAGTCGTCCTGGTCCCTTTGCAGAAAAACAGCCCCAAAGCATGATGTTTCCAACCCCATGCTTCACAGTAGGTATGGTGTTCTTTGGCTGCAACTCAGCATTCTTTGTCCTCCAAACATGACGAGTTGAGTTTTTACCAAAAAGTTATATTTTGGTTTCATCTGACCATATGACATTCTCCCAATCCTCTTCTGGATCATCCAAATGCACTTCAGACGGGCCTGGACATGTACTGGCTTAAGCAGGGGGACACGTCTCGCACTGCAGGATTTGAGTCCCTGGCGGCGTAGTGTGTTACTGATGGTTGGCTTTGTTACTTTGGTCCCAGCTCTCAGCAGGTCATTCACTAGGTCCCCCGTGTGGTTCTGGGATTTTTGCTCACCGTTCTTGTGATCATTTTGACCCCACGGGGTGAGATCTTGCATGGAGCCCCAGATCGAGGGAGATTATCAGTGGTCTTGTATGTCTTCCATTTCCTAATAATTGCTCCCACAGTTGATTTCTTCAAACCAAGCTGCTTACCTGTTGCAGATTCAGTCTTCCCAGCCTGGTGCAGGTCTACAATTTTGTTTTTGGTGTCCTTTGACAGCTCTTTGGTCTTGGCCATTGTGAAGTTTGGAGTGTGACTGTTTGAGGTTGTGGACAGGTGTCTTTTATACTGATAACAAGTTCAAACAGGTGCCATTAATACAGGTAACGAGTGGAGGACAGAGGAGCCTCTTAAAGAAGAAGTTACAGGTCTGTGAGAGCCAGAAATCTTGCTTGTTTGTAGGTGACCAAATACTTATTTTCCACCATAATTTGCAAATAAATTCATTAAAAATCCTACAATGGGATTTTCTGGATTTTTTTTTCTCAATTTGTCTGTCATAGTTGACGTGTACCTATGATGAAAATTACAGGCCTCTCTCATCTTTTTAAGTGGGAGAACTTGCACAATTGGTGGCTGACTAAATACTTTTTTGCCCCACTGTATGAAATCAAAATCAAAATCAATTTAAATTACAGGTTGTAATGCAGCAAAATAGGAAAACCGCCAAGGGGGATGAATACCTTTGCAAGGTACTGTATTGAACTAAACAATTTAGAAATGTTATCCCTCCAAAGCCCTCATTGTGAGGATGGTAGTGCTGAGGTTAGATGGGGAACGGAGAAGAGGGGAAGGCACTCCAAATGTCAAACGAGTCCTCTCTGCCAGCCAGCCCTCCTGTCACTGCTTCTCTCTCTTTGGTTGAATAATAGATGGTCAGTCTGGGTGAGGCTGGAGTTATTAACACATTACAGGGAAGTCATGCTGTGCTGCTTAACCCCAGATCAGCACCTGCATTTAGGATGATACGGATACTGATGCAACATGTGATAACAGGTGTGTTAGAAATACAAGGGTCTGTGTGAAAAATTATTCAGTAAACTTAAAATGAATTGCTACCTTGAAATGATCATTTAAAATCTGAACATGTTATTACAATGTAGTCTCTATAGTATTTAATGTGTAATTGCAGAAGTTTAAGATCAATTTAATATGAAGTGTTTTACCGAGAGCAACTGAATGTAAAGTGTTACCAAACAATTTTCTGTCTCTTTTGCTTGAGGGTCAAAACTACACTACCGGTCAAAAGTTTTAGAACACCTACTCATTCAAGGGTTTTTCTTTATTTTTACTATTTTCTACATTGTAGAATAATAGTGAAGACATCAAAACTATGAAATAACACATATGGAATCATGTAGTAACCAAAAAAGTGTTAAACAAATCAAAATATATTTTATATTTGGGACTCTTCAAAGTAGCCACCCTTTGCCTTGATGACAGCTTTGCATGCTCTTGGCATTCTCTCAACCAGCTTCACCTGGAATGCTGTTCCAACAGTCTTGAAGGAGTTCCCACATATGCTGAGCACTTGTTGGCTGCTTTTCCTTCACTCTGCGGTCCGATTCATCCCAAACCATCTCAATTTGGTTGAGGTCGTGGGATTGCGGAGGCCATGTCATCTGATGCAGCACTCCATCACTCTCCTTCTTGGTAAAATGGCCCTTACACAGCCTGGAGGTGTGTTGGGTCATTGTCCTGTTGAAAAACTAATGATAGTCCCACTAAGCCCAAACCAGATGGGATGGCGTATCGCTGCAGAATGCTGTCGTAACCATGCTGGTTAAGTGTGCCTTGAATTCTAAATAAATCACAGACAGTGTCACCAGCAAAGCACTCCCACACCATAACATCTCCTCCTCCATGCTTTACGGTGGGAAATACACATGCAGAGATCATCCGTTCACCCACACCGCGTCTCACAAAGACACAGCGGTTGGAACCAAAACCAATTTGGACTCCAGACCAAAGGACACATTTCCACCGGTCTAATGTCCATTGCTCGTGTTTCTTGCAAGTCTCTTCTTATTATTGGTGTCCTTTAGCAGTGGTTTCTTTGCAGCAATTTGACCATGAAGGCCTGATTCACACAGTCTCCTCTGAACAGTTGATGTTGAGATGTGGCTGTTACTTGAACTCTGTGAAGCATTTGGGCTGCAATTTCTGAGGCTGGTAACTCTAATGAACCTATCCTCTGCAGCAGAGGTAACTCTGGGTCTTCCATTCCTGTGGCGGTCCTCATGAGAGCCAGTTTCATCATAGCGTTTGATGGTTTTTGCGAATTTTTGCAAATTTCTTGAAATTTTCCGTATTAACTGACCTTCATGTCTTAAAGTAATGATGGACTGTTGTTTCTCTTTGCTTATTTGAGCTGTTCTTGCCATAATATGGACTTGGTCTTTTACCAACTAGGGCTATCTTCTGTATACCCCCCCCTACCTTGTCACAACACAACTGATTGGCTCAAATGCATTAAGAAGGAAATAAATTCCACAAATTAACTTTTAAAAAGGCACACCTGTTAATTTAAATGCATTCCAGGTGACTACCTCATGAAGCTCGTTGAGAGAATGCCAAGAGTGTGCAAAACTGTCATCAAGTCAAAGGGTGGCTATTTGAAGAATCTCTAATATAAAATATATTTTGATTTGTTTAACACTTTTTTGGTTACTACATGATTCCATATGTGTCATTTCATTGTTTTGATGTATTCACTATTATTCTACAATGTAGAAAATAGTACAAATAAAGAAAAAACCCTTGAATGAGTAGGTGTTCTAAAACGTTTAACCGGTAGTGTATTAGTCAGCAGTAGACTATGACTAACACATCAAATCAACAACTCCAATCAAATCTAATTGTATTGTCACATGCGCTGAATACTACAGGTGTAGACCTCACAGTGAAATGCTTACAGTACTTACAAGTTCTTTCCCAACGATTTATAGTTAAATAAGAAAAACACAAAAACACATAATAAATAAAGACATATGTGGTATTTGAGGTAGATATGTACATGTAGACTGGGCTAAAGTGACTAGGCATCAGGATAGATGATAATAATAAGAGTAAAAAGTGAGTGAATGTGTGTGTGATGGCGAGTGTAAATGGTGAGTGTGGTGTGCGTGCATTCGTGTGTGTGGCATCAGTATGTGTGCATTATGTGTGTGTGAGGATAGAGCCTTGTGTGTGCATAGAGTCAGTACAGATAGTCAGTGCAGATTGTCCAGCTAGCCATTGATTAGCTATTTAACAGTTTTATTGCTTGGAGATAGAAGCTGTCTCGGAGCCTGTTGGTCCAAGACCTGATGCTCCGGTACCACTTGTCTAACGGGAGCACAGAGAACAGTTTCATGGCTTGGGTGGCTGAAGTCCAGGTTTTCCTCAGACACCGCCTGGTACAGTGTAAAGGTCCTTGGAGCTGTTTATGATTTCCCTAATTTAATTTATCGGCCACTTAACTATAATCATAGCAAAGACAATGTGTCACCTAAGTCTTAAAATAGTAGTGGTAATCGCTGCTAGATAATGCAAAAACAAAAGAGGAACACTCAAGTGGCACACACTCACCACACTTTGTTTTCAAGAGATTGTAAATGTCATTATTTGTCCTTGTTCACTTGTGAGTCAAAGTGAGGTTATTTGGAATTCAATGAAACACCAATTAGATACGGTATATCAAATTGAGTCCAACAGTGACAATTCAATATAAGTGTGAGTGGAACCACTGTGTAGTTAATAAAGCCATCTCCCCAGTGGCCATCGGGAGCCCTAGAAGCTAAGAGGCCCCTGTGATTGTGTTAGGCGCAATAACCATTAGCATATAACTGTACCTGAAGAGCCACTCACACCCAAATTATGCTACTACATTTCGTTTTCAGGGTTCTCTCCAGAATCGGACACTGTTGGGATCGTTTTTTCTTTTTTAAATCTGTAAAGTGCTATTGCCATCATTGTGACCACAATGCTTGGTGGCAACACCTGAAAATCATTCTGCCTGGGCCTGTGTACTGTACCAACCATATAGTAAGTGGTGGGAGCTTTTGTAAGACAACTTGGAACCTGGAGATGTGAATGAGGAGCACTTTGTACTCGAAGAAGCATGTGGCTCTTTCAAGGCGTATTCGCACTTAGTATAAAAGACTGTATGAAAGAGTGATGACGATTGAAAGGCGATTGGTGTGGGCGTTAAGTGGGTTGAAGGTGCTGCGTTTGACATTAAATGTGTTTTTTTAAGATGTATGTAATAAATAGAGTGTTTTTCGCTTGGAGAAGACAAATAAAAGAAAGGGGGAAAAAGCATCTCTCTCGCAGCATGATGCCAGTGAGTGATTCAGTACATTGGCAAGACTTTCCTTTACTTGGCATCGCAGATGACCTCTGAGAATCAGAAAGTATCCTTGAGACACTGAAAGTACTGCGGTTGTCCCAGATAACTGCCAAGTTCCAGGCATCGTCAACATCGCAGTCATTTATTTCTCCAGCATGCCATAGTAGGTCACTTTTGTTTATATATTTTTAATAGGAATTCAAATTAAATGGGCTTTACAAAGGACAGAGACAATTCATCAAACAGAATGTATATTTTTTTGTTGCAGATGGTATTGCTTCAGTATGACCTATATAATAAATAAACATCATATCTGTCTTAGCCTACGTCCTTATCTATTGAGAGTGACCACCATGTTTCCTTCCCTGTGCAATAAATGCATTTCCAGATTTAAGCCAGCAGGATGAACTCCCTAACCTCCACAATTAGTTTCCACTCATGCTGCTGCTCTGGTATTGATCCAAAGAATGTGCCCCAAATGGCAACCTATGCCCTATATAGTGCACTAACCAGAGCCATATGGGGTTTGGTCAAAAGTAGTGCACTACAAAGTGAATAGGGTGCCATTTGGGACGGCGACAAATTGTTTCTCCAGTGCAGGGAGAGAGAGATAGAGAATGGTGGTGCTAGCACCATGCTCTCTCTTTACACTCTGTAGACATATTTGACTCGTGGCAAAGTGAGATTACCCCATTGCTTTTCGCAGGTGGATACTACATGCCTCAATTAAATCGAGGCACAGGGGGTTCGACAGAAGCCACCTTCACTTCTTCTAGATGGGGACGATCAATTTAACCTCTGCGCAATAATAAGCCAATCCCTCACCAACTGTCTTTTGGCAAAGATGTTCAACTAAGGTTCTTACTCACTTATGGGTAAGGTATTGGTTTGTTAAAGGATTAGGCCAACCACATTGTAACTTAACAAATGTAATGGTGATTAAGACTGGCTATCCATGCTACTAGGGGTCATACCTCTCCATTAATTTGCCCTATATGATGTCAATGGTATCTATACAAGTCCACTATTTAATGCACATGGTCAGATAAAAGCATACTAGTCTAATAAAAAGCATGAGCTGGCGAACAATCAGAGAAAATTATTTAGTGTATAGGTGCTGAACAACGGTGAATAAACAGAAAGCTATAAAAATAGAGAGTTGCACACTCTATATATAAACTCCCAGTAATTTATTGGGTAAAACACCAACGTTTCGGCATCACTGTGCCTTCTTCAGTGACCCTTCCTGGAAGGACATCATTGATTTATGGCCCTTATTGTACTAATGTACATTACTGAGTCATGACTAGTGGCAGAGAGACCTGACACTCTATGTAGATTTTTCAAGTCAAGATAGTTTGCTTTGCTTGATAAGTATACTTGACGTTTGTGGCGTACAAGACAAGACATTAAATTGCAATGCATCTAGATATTTTTCACATGATAGTCACACTTTATTTGGATAGTCCTATATAGGTGATCTACAGATGGTCAACAAACTATCTGTTGATAAGCAGATGCTTGCTAAAGTTAAGTTTAGGGTTAGGTTTAGGAATAAGGGTTAAGGTTAGGGTTAGGGCAGTAGAGGTGCGTGGGTAAAATCACTGGGGAAGAAAAAAGCCATATTACAACCTACTGTATGTGTTGTGAAAATTGCGTTGTTTGCTCTATAACCTGTTAGTTCATCTGCCTTGACACTGTAATATATAGGCCTAAGGCCAAGACAATAAGAAGACAGTGGCAGAATAAATTAATCACAAAACCGGAGAGCAATATCTGTCTGGTGGAGTCCACAAAGCATATTGCATGTAACAATACAGTTACTTGACCAACAGCATGGTCAATTAAGTTAATGTTTTGGACATTTTCGGACTACTAAACAACTATTGATTTAGAACACCGGAGAGTTACTGCAAGTCACAAAGAAAACAGCAGTTGCCTCCACTATTCCAGCATCATTTCAACTTCAACATTTCAACATCATCAAATCACCTATGCTTAGTCTAATACAGTGACAACTAAAAGATACCAAAAACAATTTAGTCCAATCAACGTAAGCTAAATATCATGTGACTGTCCATGGTACTGATTTGTGTGTGTGTGTGTGTGTGTGTGTGTGTGTGTGTGTGTGTGTGTGTGTGTGTGTGTGTGTGTGTGTGTGTGTGTGTGTGTGTGTGTGTGTGTGTGTGTGTGTGTGTGTGTGCGTAAGTAGAAAAACGGTCTATGACTTAGTTTTTGTTGTCCTAAGCTACCTGGCTAAAATATTTGCTTGCTAGCCTAAATTACTTACTTTAATGGGCAACAATTAGCCAGCTAGTTAACATTAGTCTACTACATCTAGCTACATATTGAACTTCCATCCTTTCTGGCCAGAGGCACAATATGTCAATGTATGGTTGGGTCAGAATCGCCGTTATACTGTAATCATTGGCCAGTATGGAGAATTAAGTAAAACCACAAGTCCAAATCCCTGTCTCCGTCCATGGCTAATTTAGGAAAGGGACAACTTTAGCTAGCTAGCCACAATATTAGATAGATGGGCTTCACATACAGAGGCAGAGGGGCGCTGTTACGTTCGCTCTGATGTTTTGTCCGGTGAGATACGTTCAGCCTCTTGCGAATTGAAGGAAAATTCTGAAACACAGAGAGATGAAAGATACATTATTTTATGTTATTTTTTTTATTTTTTTTATTTGTTTTGGAAGCCTGGCTTTCCTTGGCATTCATGGGGGGGGTCTTGGATGGTTGACGGGCAGCTCTCGAGGGGAACTGTGGGGGGATATTTGATGGTTGGTGGCCAGGTGGTTGGGCACTTGGGCCGGTGGCTGAGAGGTTGCTGGTTCGGGTCTCCGATTCGACTGGCTGGGGGATCTGTCCTTGTGCCCTTGGGCGGGGCGCTTGACCCTGGTTGCTCCTGTGGGTCGCTCTGGATGGGAGTGTCTGCTGGATGACTGATTGTAATGTACATGAAATGTTGAGCGACTTCTCTGCAGGTAGATAGCATGATTTAAATTTCAATAAATAAAAAAAATAACAATACTTTTTAAAAAGTTAGGGTTAGTGGATAGTTAGTTGAAATGTTGTTGACAGTTATTGAACATCTACTGAACATCTACAAACCATCTACTTGGGACTATCCAAATAAAGTTTTACCTCCATCACTTCTCCTGTGAGTGGGATCATCAGCCCACTAGGTTATTCAGTATCCGAACAGTGAGACAAAACTACTCATCCATATTCAGCATTTCATGTAAAAGATTCCATAAAATTCTATGTCAGCAATCAATCCATATTTCACAACTCCAAGGTCGTTTTTTGTGTGATATGGCCATCTACATTTGAAATGTAGTCAGTCCTATATTTTCTAAGTTTCCAGAAATGGGGAAAACATACATAACTTACTGAAGCTCTGGCCCCATCCTAGTGTCCTGCGGCATTTTAAAATGCAATTTCCCAACTGGTGCTGGACAGGCCCCAAACACTCCAGACAACTGCATAATTTTAGACACTCAGCAATTTTCTCCTCCCTTATGAATATAAAAATCTGGCACATCGCCTCAGAATTGCAGATTTAAATCATTGGGTGATGAAATGGGTGAGAAAAAGTCATTTAATCAAGGTTTCAAGTTGTTTTATAGGATCATAACTAGTGATATCATGATAAAAGCACATTAAGTGATGTGAACCGAATCTCCAAGCAGGAGCGTCCGGCGGCTTAACGTAAAATAGAAGTTAATGGCAATGTCGATGACAGATTCGGGGACAGATTTGCATACCGTGAGACAAAAACAGATCTGAATATCATTGTCATACTGTAGGAATGCTACAGTATGACACATTGGCAGACATCATTGTCTACAATGAATTTCAGTGAAAGCCAGAGAGGATGCACAACCTCAGCAATGACTGCTGTTACATACTTGTTGTACATTACTGTAGATGTCTGTGATTTTGATGGACAATGGGAAAGGAATACTGCACAATGTTTAAAACAACAACAACCAACAACTAACAACCAACAACTAACAACCAACAACCACCAGGACAATGTTGCTGTTTCCATCCTTGTGGAACTTCCGTGTTGAGCTTGGTCTACAATATTTATGATCTGCAGAGGACAACATCCTACTGGGAGAATGGTTTCTCTTATTGGACAGTGACAGTTTATAGGGTATATTTATTAATTAGTTATAGGCAGGAGACCGGTCACAGTAGTATTATTAATATATGAGAACAAATACTTTATAGACAGGTTGCCTGACAACGTCACGGAGGGGGCAGAAGTGTTGTTATGATTCTGAAAGGTCAGATAGCTAGCAACAATGATAAGAAGCTGTCATGTGGGGAATCGTAGGTGGCTTGTTTCAGCTAGTTGTATCCTGTTCTTGATACCATGTCTTGTTTTGAGGTGTTTTGACTTATGTCATGCCTATGCTAATATGATTCAAATTCACTAGCTAGCTAACCAACAACTGTAACGATGTATTTGAGAGACAACAAGGCTTATCTCATAGGCTACAGTAGGCTACTAAATACAATTTCTAGTGGCACACAGACACACCTACTGATGAAGATGAAGCCATAGGCTACTACTCACGGTGATGGCCGACGCGCTCCTCTTGGCAATAGCCTATCTCAAGATGAGCTACTCTGAAAAACAGTGTTGCTGTTCGAAAAAAATTGGGAATTGAGAATGTTTTTTAATTGGTTCTACAGACAGATTAGTGTTCTCTTCTCAGCAGTAGGCATTTACTTTTCAAACTGTACATTTTCCCGCGATTGTGTTTTGAAATTTGCATTAGGCAAACAGACATCTGCAACCAACCATATAAATATAATCCATAAATCGCAGTTCCCATTCAAGTCAGGTCTGGCAGCCATTACTAGTGCACCAATGAATTTAACACTCAAATTGCCAGGATAAGAGGTTCCAAAACCCTTCCATGGATTATATGTCTATGGCCACAACGCAACAAGCTGTATATTTGGCGTTCATGCTGCCCAAATTGCGGCCTTCCTGACTGTAGGCAACCGGTAACTGCCAAAATAAAGGAAACACTTCAGTAAATGAGGGATACAAAGTTTATGTTATGGTGCATTTTCCTGCTATGGTTTAGTTCCACTTGTAGAATCTATGCTAAGTCACATTGAAGCTGTTCTGGTAGCTCGTGGTGGCCCAACACCCTTTTAAGACACTTTATGTTGGTGTTTCCTTTTATTTTGGCAGTTACCTGTATGCGCTTGTGCTATATCCACAGTTATTCTTTTTAAACTATTGATCCTCTCTGGCTAAATTACGCTCTCTGGTGCATTTTGAACATTGAGAGCGGGCTCCTGTGGTTGAGTGCCCAAGCCCCTGACTCACACAGACCAGTCACATTTGTTTATTATGCATTTTTTTTATTTTTTATTAATCAGTTACCCAATCAAGGCAGGGCCCCCCAGTTACCCACGTGGGGCCCCTACCTCCTCTCCTCCCCCCATCTGATGATTAGCAGAGTGGCAGCAAGCAGCAGCAGGCTGTCTACACTTATTGAGAGTGGGCTCCTGTATGTGGTTGGCGGTTGCAGTAAAAAAAATATATATATATACTACATATCTAGTACATGCTGTATATACTGTATAATATATATTATTTTTTGGGTTGCTGCCTCTTGGGCCCCCCACTGACCTGGGCCCAGGGGCTTCAGTCCCAGTAAGCCCCTGCATTAATCTGGCCAGGGTGTCCAATCCCAAATCAACTCCTAGCCCTTACCCTTATGCAAAATGATTTTCCACTGGTCTTACACAAAGCTAGAATGACTATTTATGTGGATGATTTCACACGCTACATGTCAGCACCCAAAGACAGTGAGCTCACTGAAATTCGAAATAAGGAGTTACTGTCAGTATCAGAATGGGTGATTAATAATAAACTGGTCTTAAATACATCTAAAACTAAAAGCATTGTATTTGGTTCAAAACATTCTCTGAAACCTAAACCTCAACTGGAGTTGTGCATGAAGGGTGTGACCATTGAGCAAGTTGAGGAAGCTAAACTCCTAGGTATAATGTTGGATGGTAAATTATCCTGGACAAATCATATTGACAAAGTTGTTGTGAAGATGGGGAAGGGTAAGTCTGTTTATATAAAGTTGTCAAAAGAGACCCATCGTGCTCTCCTAGAAGCTTGGCTGGTGGGTAAAACCCGCAAATTCAGACAAACAAAAAGGTGCAATGGGTACGCACTCAAAACGTTTTTGCATAAAGCTTACTTAATTATTCAATGTTTTTAATTATTTTGCATCAGGGATAGCGTACACAGACATTTTGGGTTTACAGCCTTCTTCGGTGTGTCGGTGCAATTTTCTTTTAATTCAAAACAGCATTTGTAAAGAACTTCAGATGAGCAGCAGGTGCTTCTAATCAGGGTTGCCACTCATCTGCCAATCAGGGATGTAGCTTTTCTGCTCTACCTGTATAGAAATTTGTCACAAAGAAATACAGAATTATAGGGAATGGGAGCAGGCACGAAGGGCAACTCACAAATTGCGGGTGTAGAGGAACACATGTATTTTGCTACACCTTGCAATAACATCTGCTAAATATGTGTTTGTGACCAATAAAATGTGATTTCATTTGACATCAACCGCCCCAGGTGTCCGCTCACCTAAATACATCATATCAATTCATGAGATAGTCCACCACATAGGACAGCAGGCACAGCCGTTCATATTGTGATGTCACGAGAGGCTGTGTCCTGGAGGGACGTTACATCCCCCTGAGGTGGCTGCAAACCCAGACAGCTATGACTCCATCTGCTGGTATGGTCGGGAACTCCACCCCTCTATGGCCAATCTTCCCACGCAGCTGAAACAAATGAGGAGCTGATGAGCTGAAGGTTTGGGAAGGGAAGAGACACAGTCTCCAACCTGGGCTCTCTGGAGGACAAGAGTGCTGCACGTCCACTTCCATGAGGAATATAAGGATTTGGAGATACTTACCTTTGGGAAATACTCACCTTTGGATATATGCACCTGTGGAAATACGTGAGAGACATTTGGAAGGACTTTTTGCTGGGTTGGCCACTAGCTGCAACGTGGACTACAGTAAGGCTGGGGAAAAGTTATCTGAGCGAGTGAGAATTATGATTTTGGATGTGGAAGAGACATCCCTGAACTGTTAACCCTTAAAGAGCCACAAGAGAACAGAATTTTGTTATATTTTCGTTAATTTCCCAAGACCTATAATAAAATCCTTGTTTTGTTTGAACCTTGTCTCCTTGCACTACTGGAGCAATCCCGCTGAAAGCTGTGTAGCCTCTCGTGACGTCACAGATGGTGGAGAATACGGGCACGCTCAAGCGTTAATAGTGCATGTCAGAGGAGGATACCGAAGGTTTGATCACCCAGTTTTCCAAGTTTGGCCGTAGGCTCCCCGCCGACTGAAATGGAGGACATATTGAAAGCCCTTGTTGCTGGCCAGCAAGCCCAGATGCAAGCAAACGTGGCTCTCTTGGAGGAGCAAAAGAAAGCCAACCTTCTGAAGGCAGAGGAGTTGCAGTTGCAGAGACAGAGGGTGGTCCAAAATACCCGCCCAATAAAGGCAAGTGACTTTATATCTAAGATGGGAGCTACCGATGACATTGAGGCATACCTGCATGCATTTGAGGCCACGGCCACTAGGGAAGCCTGGCCCAAGCAACAGTGGGTTGGTCTGTTAGCCCCTTTCTAACCGGGGAATCGCTGAATGCTGTCCGGGACCTGGGCCCTGACCAGGTTACTGACTATGATGCCCTGAAGTCTGAGATCCTCAGCAGATATGGACTCACAAAGTTTGGTATGGCCCAGCGCTTTCACAGCTGGACCTTCCAACCAGACCAACCTCCTCGGGCGCAGATGCATGAACTTGTCCGAATCGCAAGGAAATGGCTGGATCCGCAGAGGAATACAGCAGCGGCGGTGGTGGAGGCCGTTGTGGTGGATCGTTACCTCACGCGCCCTGCCTTATGAGGCAAAACGGTTCATCAGTCAACAGGCCTTGACCACGGCTGATCTGACCGTGGAAGCTGTGGAAAAGTACCAGGCCACAGCGGAGATGCTGAATGCTTCCCGAAAAGACCCCAGGAGGGCGGCCCCACCACAAATGGGAAGAACCCGTCCAAAGGACCCCAAGGTCTCGAACCCAGCCACGTCAGGACTTATCCCGGCTCCAGGGGGAGCCAGAAACCAGGCGGGTCCAAGAAGAGTACACCAGGAGGGGGAAACTCGACAGTGTTACCGGTGTGGGGGAGATGGGACATATCTCCTGGCAGTGTGGGAAACCAGCCGATGAACCTATGCCCACTGCGGAGTCCTCCAGCTCAGCACCCACACACCGTTTTGCCTCGCTCTTGGGAGTCGTAGATGGCGGCCCAGATCGACCCCCCCACCTGCCCGGTAACTGTGAATCACCATGATGTGGAGGCCTTACTGGATTCTGGTAGCCGGGCAACCCTGTTGCGTAAGGATTTGGTGGGCCCAACGGGTCTGACCCCGGGAAAGTCCTCCCAGTTTCCTGTGTCCATGGGGACACCAGAGAATACCCCATTACTGAACTTACAATGACCAGCACACGGGGAACCATACACACGACGGCGGGGGTGGTTGATTCCCTCCCCGTCCCTGTCCTAATTGGACGAGACTGCCCAGCCTTTTACCCACTCTGGAGAGAGTCTCAGGAGAGGATAACCCGAGTACCTCGGAAACGGAGAGGCAAGACTCATCCTGGGAAGGCTCCGGTGCAATCCTCCGAGTTACTCACTCCCGCCCGGGCTCTGATAGGGATGGCAGGTGCCCAGACCGACACAGAGACGGAGCTACAGAATCTGGACAAAGAACTGTCTGGTCTGAAGGGGACCGCTGAGAGGTATCGTTTGTTAAAGCAACAGTTAGACATGAAGACAGAAGAGTTAGATATCCTCCAGGCTAAACTCCAACAGAGCTCCTTCCCTAAGCAACAGGAGGAGCTGGAGAGGCTGCGCAGGACCATCGAGGAGTGTGAGGAGACCCTGCGCAGTAGTAAGGAGGTCCAGAAGAAGGCAGAGGAGAAGTACAAGGTGTTGGAGAACAAGATGAAGAATGCGGAGGCAGAGAGAGAGAAGGAACTGAAAGCTGCTCAACAGAAGCTAAACTCTGCTAAAACCAAGGCTGATGCGTTCAGTAAGAAACTCAAGGAGAGACAACAGGAAGCCAAACTGCGGGCCATACAGGACTGGCCGCAGCCCATCACCAAGAAGCAAGTAAGGTCATTTTTGGGCCTCGCTGGCTACTATAGACGCTTTATTGCAGATTTTGCTACCATAGCTGCACCGTTGACGGAGCTGACGACCAAACGCCACTCACGAATGGTGAAGTGGAACCCTGCGGCGGAGGCGGCTTTCCTCAACCTGAAGCGAGCACTCTGCTCCAGTCCGATCCCTGGTGGCACCAGACTTCAAGAAGGAATTCATTGTCCAAGCGGATGCTTCGGAGGTGGGTCTGGGTGCTGTCCTCACCCAGGCACATGACGGTGAAGAACATCCCATTCTCTACCTAAGCAGAAAGTTACTTCCAAGAGAGAAGAACTATTCAACGGTGGAGAAAGAATGTCTGGCTGTAGTCTGGGCCCTGGAGTCCCTTCGGTTCTATCTCCTGGGCCGACGTTTCATGGTGGTATCTGATCACGCCCCTCTGCAGTGGATGGCCAAGAACAAGGAATCAAACAGTAGAGTAACCAGATGGTTTTTGAGCTTGCAACCGTTTAACTTTTCTGTTGTCCACAGGGCTGGCAAGCACCACGGCAATGCGGACGCCCTCTCCCGGCGTGATGCCTTCTTCGCTGCCTTTACCCCGACGAGGACGTCGGTCCCGAGGAGGGGGATGTGTGATGTCACGAGAGGCTGTGTCCTGGAGGGACGTTACATCCCCCTGAGGTGGCTGCAAACCCAGACAGCTATGGCTCCATCTGCTGGTATGGTCGGGAACTCCACCCCTCTATGGCCAATCTTCCCACGCAGCTGAAACAAATGAGGAGCTGATGAGCTGAAGGTTTGGGAAGGGAAGAGACACAGTCTCCAACCTGGGCTCTCTGGAGGACAAGAGTGCTGCACGTCCACTTCCATGAGGAATATAAGGATTTGGAGATACTTACCTTTGGGAAATACTCACCTTTGGATATATGCACCTGTGGAAATACGTGAGAGACATTTGGAAGGACTTTTTGCTGGGTTGGCCACTAGCTGCAACGTGGACTACAGTAAGGCTGGGGAAAAGTTATCTGAGCGAGTGAGAATTATGATTTTGGATGTGGAAGAGACATCCCTGAACTGTTAACCCTTAAAGAGCCACAAGAGAACAGAATTTTGTTATATTTTCGTTAATTTCCCAAGACCTATAATAAAATCCTTGTTTTGTTTGAACCTTGTCTCCTTGCACTACTGGAGCAATCCCGCTGAAAGCTGTGTAGCCTCTCGTGACGTCACAATATATATGAGGGGCCAACGCATAAACGATATGCAAAATCTGATATGGACAGTTTTCTTGTATAATTTGGCTAATAGGAAGGAGGTGAAATCTAATTCTTTGTTTAAACGGTGTGGAGATACAGAATTTAATTTATATATCTTTCACACCCTGAACTGTTTCACCTGTCTTTGTGATTGTCTCCACCCCCTCCAGGTGTCGCCCATCTTCTCCATTATCTCCGGTGTATTTATACCTGTGTTCTCTGTTTGTCTGTTGCCAGTTCGTTTTGTCAATCCTACCAGCGGTTTTCCCCTTGCTCCTGTCTTTCTCAAGTTCCTGTTTTATAGTTTTCCCGGCTTTGACTATTCTGCCTGCCCTGACCCTGAGCCTGCCTGCCATTCTGTACCTTGTCACACCACCCTGGATTATTGACCTCTGTCCCAGCGTTCGGCCCTGGACCTCAAGATACATCCCTGCGCCTTCTTCTCCCATCGCCTCAACACACCGGTGAGGAATTATGATGTGGGGAATCGTGAGGTCCTTGCGGTGAAGATGGCGTTGGAGGAGTGGAGCAATGGCTGGAGGAAGCGGAACATCCATTCATTGTGTGGACAGACCAAAAGAACTTGGAATATCTCCGCACTGCCAAGAGTCTCAATTCCAGGCAAGCTAGGTGGGCCCTGCTTTTCACCCGGTTCAACTTCTCCCTCTCATACCGACCGGGATCCTCTGTCACACCGCTGTAGCCCCGCGGCTACACCCCCGGAATGCGAGACCATCCTTCCCACCTCGTGCTTGGCGACGGCACTCAGTTGCGGAATAAAAAAGCAGGTCCGGGAGGTGCAACATTCCCAGCCGAACCCCGGGGGGCTCAGATAACCGGATATTTGTTCCTGATGCTGTCCGCTCCTCGGTCCTGGAGTGGGCTCACTCCTACAGGCTTGTCTGCCACCCGGGCTCCCGTCAGACCCTGGTCTTTGTGCGACAATGCTTTTGGTGGCCTAACATGGTTCCTGATGTCTCCGCGTTCGTCGCCACCTGCACGATCTGTGTGCAGAACAAGACTCCTCTGCAAGCTCCGGCTGGTCTCCTCCAACCTCTGCCTGTTCCTCACCGTCCCTGGTCTCACATATCCCTGGACTTTGTCACGGGTCTTCCCCCGTCTGATGGCAACACCGCCATCCTGACAGCTGTGGACCGGTTTTCCAAAGCCACTCACTTCATTCATGGCCCAGCTCATGGTGCAGCACGTCTTCCAGATCCATGGACTCCCAGTGGACATGGTTTCCGACTGGGGTCCTCAGTTCTCGTCCCGGTTCTGGAAGGCGTTCTGCACACTCATTGGATCGTCGGCCAGCCTGTCCTTCGGTTTCCACCCTCAGTCCAACAGCCTATCGGAGCGAGCCAACCAAGACCTTGAGACGACTCTGCGCTGCCTGGTCTCTGCCAACCCCACCACCTGGAGCCAGCAACTAGTGTGGGTCGAATACGCCTGCAACACCCTTCCCTGCTCTACCACGGGTCTTTCGCCCTTTGAGTGTTCCCTAGGTTATCAGCCCCCGCTCTTCCTGGAGCAAGAGGAAGAGGTCGGCATACCCACGGCCCAGATGTTTGTCCGCTGCTGTCGTTGTACCTGGAGGAGAGCCCGGTCGGCTCTTCTCAAGACCACCTTCAGGTATCAACGACAAGCGAACCACCACCGGACCCCGGCTCCCCGGTATTGTCTCGGGCAGAGAAAGTTTGGCTGTCCACCCGAGATCTGTCCCTCCGGGTGGAGTCCCGCAAACTTTCCCCCCGGTTTATCTGCCCTTTCCCCATCTCCAAGATCATTAGCCCCTCTGCTGTTCGTCTTCTGTTGCCCCGTACCTTCCGTATACATCCCACTTTTCATGTGTCTAGGATCAAACCCATGTCTCACATCCCTTTGTCTCCTGTATTTTTTCTGGACCCCAGGAAGAGTAGCTGCTGCTTCTGCTAATGGGGATCCTAATAAACAAACAGTACTAGCCCTGCCCCCTATGCACATGTGGACATCTGCTGTGTCTAATCCCAAATCAACCCCTATGCACTTGTGGAGATCTGAGACTGACAGGTGTACTATACACAACATGGGGGATATTCTGCCTAGCCTATAAGGGGACAAGATGGAGCTATTACCATTGAGTACACCTATCAAATCCTCTCAGATCACCACAAGTGCATATAGGGGCTAGGCTTGACCTGAGATTGGGCAATACACTGTATGACATTATGTTGACCTTGGAGCTAAGGTCCCTCCTATCTAGGTAAGCTTGATTGACATGTGAGTTAATATGTTGAAATGTATGTGGAGCACAGCAGTTGTGTGTCTAACCTTGAGTTAACCTGTGTAATGTTCAACATCTGAGTAAGTGTGACTACAACGGAGTTCAGTGCTGCTCAGTTGGTAGAGCAGTTGGTAACGCATGGCACTTGCAATGCCAGGGTTGTAGGTTCGATTCCCACAGGGTACCAGAATGAACAAATATGAAAATGTATGCACTCACTACTGTAAGTCGCTCTGGATAAGAGTGTCTGCTAAATGACTAAAATGTGTGTTAGTAGGTATACGCATGTGTATTGAAAAACATACTCTGTGACATATGCTTGGATAGAGAGGCCCAAAATACATTGAACTAGTGCATTAAGAACTAGTGCATGGGTGATTTCAAACCCATTTCATTGTGTCTCATTCAGACATGATGCTCGGGTTATAAATAACCCAGCATTTTACTTGCGCTTTATGTAATCAGGACATTTCTGTTTGCCTTTAATCAATGGTGATGGTCCCACAGGGACACATTGACATGATTGTCAGACATTGTATCAAGAATTCCTCTCTCCTTAAAAACTGAAAGAAATATCACTGTTTTTTGCTCTGGCAAATTTGACTTCCAACACATTTACCTGCCAGAGTGAGTTAAAAATATCACAGTCAATTGCGAAATGTTAAAATGTGACATGTTGAAATGAATGGCTGTTATATAATTGTCTGCTGCACATTTGACGTAATCAAACAAGGCAGTTAAAATGCATCATGGCACACATGAACTGTACTGAGAGTGATATTCATTCCCAGCACAGGACAAACACAGAGACCTCATTGGTTTATATTGGCTGCCCTTACATTAACCTTCAAAGAGAGACAGTTGGAACAGAATCGTAGTGTCCTAAAATCAAATCAAATCAACGTTTATTGGTCGCGTACACAGGTGTTACAGCAGGTGCAGCAAATTGCTTACGTCACTATCTGCAACAGTGCAGTACAATGGCTGGCAAAAAAATAAAACAAATACATAAAAATCAAGAAATGACAGAATGGGTCCAATTAACATCCCAGAGTAGATATAATGGTGAGCATGTGTTAGAATCCAGAATATAAATATGTGGTGTGTATAGACAGTATATAAATTGGAAAGACAATGGTAGTACAGTAGTAGGTACAGTATATTAGGATGAGCTATGTCAAGAATACAGTATATACATACACAGTGAGTAAACAACAGTATATGAGGTGGCCAGCGTTCATGACTCTATATACATAGGGCATTAGTCTCGAGGTGCAGGGCAAAGTACCAGGCGGGTAGCCGGCTGGTGATGGCCATTCAATAGTCTGATGGCCTGGAGATAGAAGCTGTTTTTCAGTCTCTTGGTCCCGGCTTTGATGCACCTGTACCGTCTCTGTCTGCTAGAAGGTAGCAGAGTGAACAGAACGTGGCTCAGGTAGCTGACCAATATGTCATGACTTATTCAGTTTAGAGTGATTGATTGACAGAGTTTACAAACCATGGTGTCAACCCTGTCTTCAGGGATCCTTACCCAGGAAATGTAAATGATAAATTAGCATAACTGTCAGATAGTAGTAGAGGGGGCATGTCTGTCAGGTACCTGACAAATCAACAAACATAGTTGACAAAATATAACGTAGTTGACTAATAACATAGTTGCCAAATAATGTAGTTGACGAATAAACAAAAATAGCCCTTTTACTGCGTGTACTGTGGCTATGTTGGCTAGTGCTTTCAATGTAGATTCAGTCAACTTAAACAATCAAACGAAACTGAAATCCTTCCCCAAAAAGTACATGAAAATGTCACCATTCAATTCATTTTAATTCATTTTCCTTAATACACTTGAGTTGAAATTGAACTGACCGTCAGTCTGCCTCTCTCCATCCACAGGGCCTGAACCCACATTAAGCCTGACAGCATTATACACCCCGGGGGCCTTCCATTTAGTAGTAGTGACACATGCTAGAGAACGCAGTGACATCACACTCCACAACATGGACACTTGTTCTCTGAGTTGAAAGCCATGAGTCATGACTATGAACCTAATGACTGGCTGTATGGGACTGTATGGGAGACAGCAAGGTGCTCAGAACCATATAGTGACACGCATGGTCTTGACATATCTGGGTCTGTCCAATGAGATCTTCTCCCACATAGTGTCATATAGTGTCAATGACTGATGCTTGACCCCCCTCCATTAGTCAGACACTGCATGGCCAGAACATTGCACAGACATGGTAATTGTAAGCCTGGGGACAGGAACAATGCTTTGTAGTAGCCCTTTGTAGTCGTATCCATACACAGGTTGAAAAGTGCAGTTTTTGGCACTGATAGGCGCCTAAATTGGAACACAGTAGCTGTACAGTAACATGCTATAAATGAAGTCAGAGCTCAGGGTCTGCACTTTCCAGTGCTCTATCGGTTTTGACTGACAGCCGTTCTGAAATTGAGCACCGCACTCGATAAGAAGTTGCCCCCATCCCGCCCGCTAATTGGGCAACTTTTGCAAATATTTTGTTTGAGTGAGGGAAATGCTGTAAATGAAGAGGCCTCGATATATTCTGTAAAATGAGATGCTGAGGATTATAATAAATACCGCTTTGATGTCATAAAAGCAAACTACACACCCGTGTATCCAAATGTGCTCTTCACATTTCCATATCCTAAAACTATTTTCATATACAGTGTCAACGTTTATGATCACTATGTTTGATGTACAGTTACAAGATGACATGGCATCATACCCTGGGTTGTTCTGAACAGAAGGAGTCTGTGTTTTTCTATTGTGAAGAAAATTAGCTGCAGAACACGCACATGAATGCACGCATGATTCCTTTCTTTGTGAACCAAAATTACGATCTGTTTCTCTGAACTACCCTGTGAAAGCCTAACACTGAAGATGTATTTCATAACTTAGCTAGTCATGTTGGCAATAGAACAAGCTTTCAAATGATGCCCGCCTGACCCATATTGCGATTTATAATGGGCTGTTTTTGGATTACGTAAACAACAACAGTAATTGTGTGATTGCAAGGTTGTGTTCCAAACACAACTATTGTGCTTACTCTAGTTCCTCAATGGCACAGCTAGGAGAGCTCAAAAAAGCATCTTATAGTTGAAGACTCTTATTTGAGTCATAAAAGTGCATTGAAATTATCAGTGGTTTAAAGTACTTAAGTAAAAATACTTTAAAATACTATTTAAGTTTTTTTGGGGGGTATCTGTACTTTACTTTACTATTTATATTTTGTACAACTTTTACTTTAAGTCCACTACATTCCTAAATAAAATAATATACTTTTTACTCCATACATTTTCCCTGACACCCAAAAATACTCATTACATTTTGAATATTTAGCAGGACAGGAAAATTGTCCAATTCACGCACTTAAAGAGAAAATCCCTGGGATCCCTACCGCATCTGATCTGGCGGACTCACTAAACACAAATGCTTTGTTTGTGAATTATGTCTGAGTGTTGGTGTGTGGCCCTAGCTATCCGTAAATAAAAAATAAAAAAATAAAATCGTGCCCTCTGGTTTAAGGAATGTGAAATTATTTTTACTTTTCATACTTAACTATATTTTAAACCAAATGCTTTTGGACTTTTATTTTTACTCTCCCGAGTGGTGCAGTGGTCTAAGGCACTGCATCGCTAGTGCTAGCTGTGCCACTAGAGATCCAGGTTCGAATCCAGACTCTGTCGTAGCCGGCCGCGACCGGGAGACCCATGGGGCGGCGCACAATTGGCCCAGCATCGTCCAGGGTAGGGGAGGGAATGGCCGGCAGGGATGTAGCTCAGTTGGTAGAGCATGGTGTTTGCAACGCCAGGGTTGTGGGTTTGATTCCCACAGGGGGGCAGTATGTAAAAAGAATGTATGCACTCACAAACTGTAAGTCGCTCTGGATAAGAGCGTCTGCTAAATGACGTAAATGTAAATGTAAATGTACTCAAGTCGTATTTTACTGGGGGACATTCACTTTTACTTGAGTCATTTTGTATTAAGGTATCTTTACTTTTACTCAAGTATGACAATTGGGTACTTTTTCCACCACTGGAAATTACTTCCGAACTATGCACACTTTGGAGAGGTGTGTGACCACTTGGTGACACCAGGTAGTCCTCCGACATTTTCCAGGAATATTCTTATCATGTTACTGAATGTATCCAGAGTAGTTTCAGATTTTGTTATCAACAAAATGCGGCGAAAAGTACAGTAAATGTAAAATGCACATACAATCAACAGTGTAATGTTTGGATTCAGTCTTGTGTCAGGTGAACTCTTGTCCTCAACATAATCTCCAAACTGTTCCCATTCAATTGCTACTATGCTTATGCATATGCATTTCATATTTACTCTGTAAGAATTCAATTTAGCTCTATCCATAAAGGCCAATTCCCACGAGTGTAAAGGGTTAAAATATATTTATTTCTCTCTCCATCTGACAATTCTCTTTCTATCTATCCATCCCTCCCCCTGTTCCCCCAGCCCTGAGTGAGACACCTGCAAATAAAATGAATTCATAATTGCCCTGCCTGTATACCATGACTCATAGTGAGATGGTGTACTAATCCTTTTGATGGTGGTGTGACTAAGCGCAGAACACTGGTGGACCTACATTGTGCACAGCATTGCATCAGAGCCACTGTGCTACAAAACAAAGCTATTTTCAAGCCCAGATTTTCTTTATCCTCTCTGCTTATTAACATCGAATAAAATTGCATGTCCAAATTAGCATCATATTGACATGTTTCCCATAACAGCAATAAGAAAGCCTCTAAAATCTATTTGATCATTTGGAGATGTGGTTATTCCGATGCTTTATATCTACATTAAGATACAATTAAGATATTCGAACACTTATATAGTCCGTTAAAGATGGTTTGTTGTTGTTGCAGTGTGCACATTACATTTATCTACCATAATTTGTTTTCGGAACATGCTGCAGTCACCATCAGCCAGCGGCAACAGATGCTATTTAAAGAGGATGAAGCAAATAAGATGTCTTACTTGAGGAAAAAAAATAGAAAACAAGAGAAAACACTGGCTGTGGCAGGGATTATACAGTGTATTGTTATGATACTGCAGATTAAGCTGCATTTGCCAATTTCTTCCCTCTAAGCAGAATTGTATCCCTGTAGAAAGATAACGTTGGACATGAAACAGTCCGTTTAGCGGCCCATCAAATCCATGTGTGTGAAACAGGTGAACCACAGGTTTATTCTGCCACCACTATTCTTAAAAACGTTATTTGACTATTAAAAATAAGATATTCAGAATGAACAGGGAATACGTGTGTTATTCCAAATGTAAGACAAAATCTATGGGAGAGTATTGGGGGAGATCTGTTTGGCTGTATTGACTTGATGCATCACATGCAGTATTAGACGTGTCACAGAGTCTGCTGGAGTTGTGAAATCTGCAGAGGGTTGACTTTGTATCACTGCCCACAGCAGATTTTTGCAGAAGTGAATGTGCTATGCTGTAAAAATAGCAGAGGATTTTTCAGCAGTATGAGGTTTCAAGCAAATGCAACTTGGGCTCTTTTTGTCTCCCACAGTTTGAAGGAAAACCAATTAAGCTATGCATACTTTAAGCGAGTCAAGCGAGTCAATTGATACTATATTTCACTATCCACAGATGTCTTTTCCAACAAGGTATCACAGTTTGACTTTGACATTTTACGTTTGTCCACATTTTTCCGAATGTATATGGGTGAAGTAAAGCTAATTGTTGGTTTTTCACGTTTAAGTTGAGACACTGTTAACTAACTCCGCAAAAGTGAAGCCAAAAACACTGGAGTCAGGCTGGGGGTTTCACATCTCGTTAAGTTAAGGGTTAAGGTTTGGGATAGGGTTAAGTTTAGGAATTAATTCAGAGTGGTTAAGTTAAGGGTTCAAGTTTGGGAACGAGTTAGGGTGATGTCACCCTACTCCCTTAAGGTCATGAACAGTCCAAATTATGTTTTTCATGAATTGGTGATATGATGACCAAAGTATGAAAAATTACTGTTGCTTCTACATTCATAAAGTTTGATCATAAAGTTACTGGTCCCCTCCCCCATGTCAAAAACTTGCATTCAGGAGGGATTATTAAGGGAGTAGGGTGACATCACCCAAACTCTCATTTTAATACACCAATGGTAACATAATATTCTCTTACCTCATTTAAATAAGTACCAACATCGGAGAAAGCTTGTTTGCGGAGGGACGTAGTTTAAATTTGACTGTAGGGTGTCAGCAAATATAATTAAAAGTTTACACTATTAATCTAATGGAAAGATACTTATCTCTTCCCTTTCATCTGTGTCTGGTGCTAACTAGTTACTGGCTAGCTAGATTTTCAGACAGCATGGAACCAAAGGGGGGGAAGAATCGTTCAAAACTCAACACAAAGTCAACACATCCGTCAGTGCTGCTGTGAACAACATCATAAGAGACAAAAATGTATATAACTGATGCGATCTCAATGTTTGAGTTGCTTTGTGTATCACTAAATTTGCTAGAAACTATTCTCCTGCAACACTGCTCACTGCATCCAAGTTTCTTGACATAGGCGTTTCAAAGAGCGGTCAGTTAAGGCGACTCAGGAATATAAGCTCCCCGCCCACTCAACCTGTCTTTTCAAACTTCCTGGTAGTTAGCCATGAAAGAAATTACGATTCCCTCCCAAAAATGAATTTATTTTCCCAAAAATATTATGAGTGATATTTTAGTCACTCAAAAGGCTATTTTACTATACATGGGAATCATAATGACTGTTCTGGAACTTTAAAACAGAAAAACGAACAAGATTGCTTACCACTGGTATTGAACATGCAATTTTAACCTTTAACCATTCTGAATTAATCCCTAACTTAAGCCTATCCCAAATCTTAACCCTTAACAGTGGTGGAAAAAGTACCCAATTGTTCATACTTTATTAAAAGTACAGATACCTTAATAAAAGTGAAAGTCACCCAGCAAAATACTACTTGAGTAAAAGCCTAAAAGTATTTGGTTTTAAATATACTTAAGTATCAAAAGTAAATGTAGTTGCTAAAATATACTTAAGTATCAAAAGTAAAGTAAAAATATGAATAATACAACATTCCTTTTATTAAGCAAACCAGACGGCACGATTTTTTATTTACGGATAGCCAGGGTCACATTCCAACACTCAGACATCATTTACAAACAAAGCATTTGTGTTTAGTGAGTCCCACAGATCAGAGTCAGTGTGGATGACCAGGGATGTTCTCTTGATAAGTGTGTGAATTGGACCATATTCTGTTCTGCTAAGCATTCAAAATGTGACGAGTACTTTTGGGTGTCAGGGAAAATGGATGGAGTAAAAAGTACATGATTTTCTTTAGGAATGTAGTGAAGTAAAAGTAAAAGAAAAAGTAGTCAAAAATATAAATAGTAAAGTAAAGTAGAGATACCCCCCAAAACTACTTAAGTAGTACTTTAAAGTATTTTTACTTAAGTACTTTACACCACTGACCCTTAACGAGATGTGAAACCACAGCCCATCATAAGCATTTCTGGTTTCACTTTTGCAGAGTTAAGTAAAAGTTTGGGAAAGGCTTAAAACAGAAAAACAAAAAAGTATTGCTACAGAGTACGGCTTTTACGTCCATCCACCAACCCGTTCACAACACCCTAGCAAGCCGCCAGCCTACTTACATTTTAGTCATTTAGCAGACGCTCTTATCCAGAGCGACTTACAGTTAGTGAGTGCATACATTATTTTATTTTTCATACTGGCCCCCCGTGGGAATCAAACCCACAACCCTGGCGTTGCAAACGCCATGCTATACCAACTGAGCTACATCCCTTGAAGGTACTTGAAGGTAATAGCGCTCACCGTTGCCCTTAGTGGCCTGTTTTGAAAGCAATTCCAGACGTTCTTTGGACCTGGATGGACGTCTAACTTCGACTTCAAACTACAGTGATCTCCCTGGTATTTTCAACAGCCTTAGCAACTGCCCAGTTCACAAAGTAACTGTTTCCATGAAAAATAGGTTATTACCTCTAGATCTTATTGTGAAGTCTCAGGCTTCTGCACCAATCCAACTACAGCCAACTAACAATCAATGAGCATTGGGTTGTTTTTCCCTAATCTCTCGTGGACAGACTATGTAAACATAAATGGTACCGTCGTTCTGTCATGATATAACCGGATGCATGAGATAAGGAGCAGCATTTCTTTCGGTGCTTGAGTTTTCCGTCACTGGTTATTTGGACAAATCACGATTTCGCAGGTGTTGGTATCTTTCGAATTTCGGAAGGGGAGGGGACATTTGGCCCATAGACTTGCCCGTAACTTGCAAAGAGAGAGGGTGGAGCTCTTCCTTCCGGGATCCAATCCTAGTTCCATTTCTTCTCTTAGCAAGTATGGACCCAGAACTTAATCCAGCATCTGACCAATTACGCAAGACTTTAGTTCTGGAGATTAGATCTTCCCCAACTCAGACTCTAGAAGCATTGAAAGGTGATGCTTGATAACTTATTAATTGTCTGATAACCACACGTATTGTGATGTCACGAGAGGCTACACAGCTTTCAGCGGGATTGCTCAAGTAGTGCAAGGAGACCAGGTTCAACCAAAACAAGGATTTTATTAAAGGTCTTGGGAAACTAACGAAAGTATAACACAATACTGTTCTCTGGTGGCTCTTAAGGGTTAACAGTTCAGGGATGTCTCTTCCACATCCAAAATCATAACTCTCCTCGCTCAAATAACTTTTCCCCAGTCTTACTGTCTTCCACGTTGCAGCTAGTGGCCAACCCAGCAAAACGTCCTTCCAAATGTCCCACACGTATTTCCACCGGTGCATATATCCAAAGGTGAGTATTTCCCCAAAGGTAAGTATCTCCAAATCCTTATATTCCTCCTGGAAGTGGACGTGCAGCACTCTTGTCCTCCAGAGAGCCCAGGTTGGAGACTGTGTTACTTCACAACCCACACACTCACTCTCAGTGTGTCTCTTCCCTTCAAAAACCTCCAGCTCATCAGCTCCTGATCTGTTTCAGCTGCGTGGGAAGATTGGCCATAGAGGGGTGGAGTTCCCGACCATACCAGCAGATGGAGCCATAGCTGTCTGGGTTTGCAGCCATCTCAGGGGATGTAACGTCCCTCCAGGACACAGCCTCTCGTGACATCACACATCCCCTCCTCGGGACCGACGTCCTCGTCGGGGTAAAGGCAGCGAAGAAGGCATCACGCCGGGAGAGGGCGTCCGCATTGCCGTGGTGCTTGCCAGACTGCTCTCTCTTCAACTCCTCCAACTCTAGGACCAGGGACTCAGCCTCCTGTTGTCTCTCCTTGAGTTTCTTACTGAACGCATCAGCCTTGGTTTTAGCAGAGTTTAGCTTCTGTTGAGCAGCTTTCAGTTCCTTCTCTCTCTCTGCCTCCGCATTTTTCATCTTGTTCTCCAACACCTTGTACTTCTCCTCTGCCTTCTTCTGGACCTCCTTACTACTGCGCAGGGTCTCCTCACACTCCTCGATGGTCCTGCGCAGCCTCTCCAGCTCCTCCTGTTGCTTAGGGAAGGAGCTCTGTTGGAGTTTAGCCTGGAGGATATCTAACTCTTCTGTCTTCATGTCTAACTGTTGCTTTAACAAACGATACCTCTCAGCGGTCCCCTTCAGACCAGACAGTTCTTTGTCCAGATTCTGTAGCTCCGTCTCTGTGTCGGTCTGGGCACCTGCCATCCCTATCAGAGCCCGGGCGGGAGTGAGTAACTCGGAGGATTGCACCGGAGCCTTCCCAGGATGAGTCTTGCCTCTCCGTTTCCGAGGTACTCGGGTTATCCTCTCCTGAGACTCTCTCCAGAGTGGGTAAAAGGCTGGGCAGTCTCGTCCAATTAGGACAGGGACGGGGAGGGAATCAACCACCCCCGCCGTCGTGTGTATGGTTCCCCGTGTGCTGGTCATTGTAAGTTCAGTAATGGGGTATTCTCTGGTGTCCCCATGGACACAGGAAACTGGGAGGACTTTCCCGGGGTCAGACACGTTGGGCCCACCAAATCCTTACGCACCAGGGTGGCCCGGCTACCAGAATCCAGTAAGGCCTCCACATCATGGTGATTCACAGTTACCGGGCAGGTGGGGGGGTCGATCTGGGCCGCCATCTACGACTCCCAAGAGCGAGGCAAAACGGTGTGTGGGTGCTGAGCTGGAGGACTCCGCAGTGGGCATAGGTTCATCGGCTGGTTTCCCACACTGCCAGGAGATATGTCCCATCTCCCCACACCGGTAACACTGTCGAGTTTCCCCCTCCTGGTGTACTCTTCTTGGACCCGCCTGGTTTCTGGCTCCCCCTGGAGCCGGGATAAGTCCTGACGTGGCTGGGTTCGAGACCTTGGGGTCCTTTGGACGGGTTCTTCCCATTTGTGGTGGGGCCGCCCTCCTGGGGTCTTTTCGGGAAGCATTCAGCATCTCCGCTGTGGCCTGGTACTTTTCCACAGCTTCCACGGTCAGATCAGCCGTGGTCAAGGCCTGTTGACTGATGAACCGTTTTGCCTCATAAGGCAGGGGCGCGTAGGTAACGATCCACCACAATGGCCTCCACCACCGCCGCTGCTGTATTCCTCTGCGGATCCAGCCATTTCCTTGCGATTCGGACAAGTTCATGCATCTGCGCCCGAGGAGGTTGGTCTGGTTGGAAGGTCCAGCTGTGAAAGCGCTGGGCCATACCAAACTTTGTGAGTCCATATCTGCTGAGGATCTCAGACTTCAGGGCATCATAGTCAGTAACCTGGTCAGGGCCCAGGTCCCGGACAGCATTCAGCGATTCCCCGGTTAGAAAGGGGGCTAACAGACCAACCCACTGTTGCTTGGGCCAGGCTTCCCTAGTGGCCGTGGCCTCAAATGCATGCAGGTATGCCTCAATGTCATCGGTAGCTCCCATCTTAGATATAAAGTCACTTGCCTTTATTGGGCGGGTATTTTGGACCACCCTCTGTCTCTGCAACTGCAATTCCTCTGCCTTCAGAAGGTTGGCTTTCTTTTGCTCCTCCAAGAGAGCCACGTTTGCTTGCATCTGGGCTTGCTGGCCAGCAACAAGGGCTTTCAATATGTCCTCCATTTCAGTCGGCGGGGAGCCTACGGCCAACTTGGAAAACTGGGTGATCAAACCTTCGGTATCCTCCTCTGACATGCACTATTAACGCTTGAGCGTGCCCGTATTCTCCACCATCTGTGACGTCACGAGAGGCTACACAGCTTTCAGCGGGATTGCTCAAGTAGTGCAAGGAGACCAGGTTCAACCAAAACAAGGATTTTATTAAAGGTCTTGGGAAACTAACGAAAGTATAACACAATACTGTTCTCTGGTGGCTCTTAAGGGTTAACAGTTCAGGGATGTCTCTTCCACATCCAAAATCATAACTCTCCCTCGCTCAAATAACTTTTCCCCAGTCTTACTGTCTTCCACGTTGCAGCTAGTGGCCAACCCAGCAAAACGTCCTTCCAAATGTCCCACACGTATTTCCACCGGTGCATATATCCAAAGGTGAGTATTTCCCCAAAGGTAAGTATCTCCAAATCCTTATATTCCTCCTGGAAGTGGACGTGCAGCACTCTTGTCCTCCAGAGAGCCCAGGTTGGAGACTGTGTTACTTCACAACCCACACACTCACTCTCAGTGTGTCTCTTCCCCTTCAAAACCTCCAGCTCATCAGCTCCTGATCTGTTTCAGCTGCGTGGGAAGATTGGCCATAGAGGGGGTGGAGTTCCCGACCATACCAGCAGATGGAGCCATAGCTGTCTGGGTTTGCAGCCATCTCAGGGGGATGTAACGTCCCTCCAGGACACAGCCTCTCGTGACATCACAGTATATATAATAATAATATATGCCATTTAGCAGACTCTTTTATCAAAGGGATTTTTTTATGTTCTCTATAGTTATGTACTTGAAAATGTATCAATTGACCAATTCGCCACATTTGGGCAGACTTCATACAAAATAGTCCAGTATTGCAATGCTTCACTGGATCAATCTGAAACTTTGCACACACACAGCTGCCATCTACTGGCCAAAATCTAAATTGTGCCTAAACTGCAATATTATTCAAAGATCATGAAAAAAAAAAGATATGTATATTTTTTGGTTTGTATTATCTTTTACCAGATCTAATGTGTTATATTCTCCTACACAAACTTCAAAGTGTTTCCTTTCAAATGGTATCAAGAATATGCATATCCTTGCTTCAGGTCCTGAGCTTCAGGCAGTTAGATTTGGGTATGTCATTTTAGGCCAAAATTGAAAAAAAGGGTCTGATCCATAAGAGGTTAAAAAAATCCCATCTAATACAGCTGTAGCAGGCTCGCTCCCTCTCCTGACTCGTTTTTAACCACACGCCTTTCAAGTCCCAATGTGTTGCACAGTGTTACCAGGCTCTATGCGCCAGCAATTTGAGCCTGGGAATGAGGTCACCTCAATTCTAAATCAGCCCCTAAAGAAAAAAGGAAGGTCATCTTAGTAAAAATAACTGAATGTTCAAAATTAAGAATGAAGATTAACCATTGGCAAGTTGCATAAGTGGGAATGACCTCGGGGCGAATTTGAAGACTGCTTCGTTAAGACTGTTGACATAGCCCCATATGTAATCTGATGCAAATATAAATGTTAAATGGTTTCAGGGGGAGTGTCCCCTCTTTTGGACACGCACACACACACACACACACACACACACACACACACACACACACACACACACACACACACACACACACACACACACACACACACACACACACACCTCTGGGCATGCACAAGCTCCCAGCTCAGCAGTGGTGTTCATGAGGGCAATCGAGTCCATGCCAATCAAGCTCTCCTTCCAGCTAACTTAGACGGGAAAGACTCACATTGCATTCTGCATAGATACCCCACTGTGAGGTTCAAGTACAAGAGTACAAACTCTGGACATGCAGTAACTATGAGATATTAAAGCCTTTGCCCTTCAGTTCCCTTTACCCTCGAACTCACCTACTGATATATTTCACCCATGATATAACACACTGTCTAGGCCTACCCTTTTCATGAGAACACGTTGAATGCAGATTCCATGCTAAATAATAATGGTACTTACAGTGGGGAAAAAAAGTATTTAGTCAGCCACCAATTGTGCAAGTTCTCCCACTTAAAAAGATGAGAGAGGCCTGTAATTTTCATCATAGGTACACGTCAACTATGACAGACAAAATGAGGAAAAAAAATCCAGAAAATCACATTGTAGGATTTTTAATGAATTTATTTGCAAATTATGGTGGAAAATAAGTATTTGGTCAATAACAAAAGTTTCTCAATACTTTGTTATATACCCTTTGTTGGCAATGACACAGGTCAAACGTTTTCTGTAAGTCTTCACAAGGTTTTCACACACTGTTGCTGGTATTTTGGCCCATTCCTCCATGCAGATCTCCTCTAGAGCAGTGATGTTTTGGGGCTGTCGCTGAGCAAAACGGACTTTCAACTCCCCTCCAAAGATTTTCTATGGGGTTGAGATCTGGAGACTCCAGGACCTTGAAATGCTTCTTACGAAGCCACTCCTTCGTTGCCCGGGCGGTGTGTTTGGGATCATTGTCATGCTGAAAGACCCAGCCACGTTTCATCTTCAATGCCCTTGCTGATGGAAGGAGGTTTTCACTCAAAATCTCACGATACATGGCCCCATTCATTCTTTCCTTTACACGGATCAGTCGTCCTGGTCCCTTTGCAGAAAAACAGCCCCAAAGTATGATGTTTTCACTCCCATGCTTCACAGTAGGTATGGTGTTCTTTGGATGCAACTCAGCATTCTTTGTCCTCCAAACACAACGAGTTGAGTTTTTACCAAAAAGTTATATTTTGGTTTCATCTGACCATATGACATTCTCCCAATCCTCTTCTGGATGCACTCTAGCAAACTTCAGACGGGCCTGGACATGTACTGGCTTAAGCAGGGGGACACGTCTAGCACTGCAGGATTTGAGTCCCTGGCGGCGTAGTGTGTTACTGATGGTAGGCTTTGTTACTTTGGTCCCAGCTCTCTGCAGGTCATTCACTAGGTCCCCCCGTGTGGTTCTGGGATTTTTGCTCACCGTTCTTGTGATCATTTTGACCCCACGGGGTGAGATCTTGCATGGAGCCCCAGATCGAGGGAGATTATCAGTGGTCTTGTATGTCTTCCATTATATCGTTTTCCTTTGTCATTTTTTATTGTAGGAGTGTAGTTTGTTTTTTTTGAGTTTTGTTCGTGTTTTTTATACTAAAAACAAGTTCCAAAGGGCATTATGGGGAGGGGAGACGGAGGAGATTAATAAGTGGATTTTTTTTGGAAAATTTCTCCTAATCTACCAAAAAAATTAAAAAAAATCACAAATATTTTTTTTGTTTTTTTTTTCTCTCTCTTTCTTTGTCTGTATAGTTGGCGCGTCCGAAAAAAGATAAACGCCTCCCTCTTCTTTTTTGTGAGGGGACATCCTCGATTTGGTGGCCTGACTAAATATTTTTGCCCCACTGTAGGATGGATATACCAGTTTCTCTTTCTTTCTGCCCTCTTCTCACATGAATGTGTGTCACATTTAATTTGACAATATATTTAACTAATTGAATGTGGCCTATACTTATCCAAGCAACCTTATTTACTGTGCCAGAGGCCTATAGTAAACAGAGAAGCGGTAGGGATTGGTATGAAATCATAGCTCCCAACAACAAATTATATTATAATGCATGTATACTATATGTGTTAAACTCACATTACTTTCTAGTCCTAGTCCACTAGTCCTACTACTGTTGTATAATGAGGGCACATTTTCAAGGCAGTTAACCATCACTTTGTATGCATATGCCAGGGGAAATAAATCACTTGAAATGAGACATTCAGCAAGCACTTTAGCAATCATTTCATTGTTTACACCATCTCAAGGACAACGAGAGGTTTAGAACATTGGTAATCAAACATTACAAAAATGCCCCCAGTTTATATGCCCAGAAATTAATTTCAGTAATTTGGACGGCATTGCTTGTTTTAAAGAGTGGATAGAGTGAATCAACAAATGCAATCTGATGTTCAAGTCACCACACAACGCAGTGAACACGCGCACACATACACACACACACATACACACACACACACACACACACACACACACACACACACGGATACCGTCATGGGAGAATTTTGCTGGCTAAGTGAGGAGTTTGCGTAACATATTGTAAGCGGGGGGGCAGTCATACCAAGGACACTCTTTTGGCTGCATTGTTTTACACTCTGTATAAACTGTTTAAAACAACTATTTAATGATATACAATCGTTTTACATAATACCTTCATTACATATTCAAATATAATTCCCATTCCCAAATACTTAGAAATGCATCTGTTTAATATGTTATCCTTGAATTGGTTATATCAAGCTGGGCGTAAATCTTTTATTTATTTATTTTTTGCCACAAGACTGTATCAGAGTTCACCTATGGCACTCAACAAGTAATTAATATATTCCCTATTATAGGCTAATGAATAACTAATTTCATGGTTTATGGTTTATTAGCCGAGAATAACCCCTATCTAATTACAGCCATTTATGACCTCCTACAATTAAAAAGCTGTTACGTTACAATGGGAGGCACATTGAAAATGTATTCATTATTTCTCTGTCTCTAATAGGATACATTATCCATAATTAAAAGTACCTAATTAGCAACTAGTATATGTGTGTCTGTGATGACTAAGTGCTTTATCCGCCAATAAGCTCCCTTGTAAGTGCCTTCTGATATGTCCCCTTGTCTTTTGTGTACCCATTAAATGTTATAGTAGTGACAGCTTTTTCACTGAGTGAAGGGCCCTGACGGTCCAGATGTTTCCACTGTGCTATCTATATCCCCAGGACATCAATGAAGAGGTGTGGTTGAGCGTCTGAGACTGAGATGCTTGAGAATTTGCGGCTTGGGGAAGTGACATTGTCTTTTCCTCAGACCTGAATATAGTTGTTTGTTTGCCCCTACTCAGCAAATTGCTAGCCATTTAACCCTAAAAGGATGGCTCTCTTGGAAGTTGGGAGTCTGGGTGGCATGTATTTGTATGATGGTGTGGGTGGTTTACGATAGATGTCCAACGTCACTGCTAAACAGTGTTGCACTTTGTCTGAGGTAATACTAGGTTTTGACTAGATGGGATACAGGTTCTGTCAGATTTAGCTTTTCATAGCAGGTTAGGAGAACTTACACAGCAGGTTAGGATAATTAAAATAGCAGGTTAAGAGAATTAGGTTAAGGTTAGGAAAAGGGTTAGGATTATCTAAAATGCAAAAATATAACTTTTGACGTTAATTTGACAAAAGTGGTATCCATTCTAGCCGTGACAGTAATACTGGGAAGAAGAACATTTCAACATTTGACATGAAGCCCTGAAGAGAAGACAACACTGGTTAAAAGGAACACCAGTGTGCATATATGACTCATACTAATAGACTTAGACATTTCTAGGTGTACTAATGTGTGTCCTTTTGCATAATTTGAGGCCTCTGAATATACATTGAGTGTATAAAACATTGGGAACACCTTCCTAATATTGAGTTGCAACTCAATGTAGCGACACCTGTACTTTCAGACACATGACCCCTTTAGTGTTGTTTAATACCACTGTGTGGATCATACTGTAGCTTACTACACTTCACAAGAATGACCCTTACACAGGGCGTGTGTATCACGTACCATAACAACACCCTTTTCATGGATGTGACAACACGTATGTTCCACCACTTACAAGGCCAAAATGGCCTGGAGGTTTCACTGTCTTGTTTTTCATCTTTGATCACTTTGTTCCTCCACTCTCTTAGGGAATGCCTCCCTTTAAAGGTCAGTTTTATTAATCTGAAAGTCTGTTCCTGGACCCTTGATCCACAGTCTCTGACATATACAGAAGGCTTGAGCACATGATGTCCATGGCCAGATGTTCAATCTCTAGCTTTAAAGGAGATGACAAGTAGTGGGGCTGGGCTGAGAAGGCTATGTTGATATCCCTCCACCCTCTGTTGCATTCATTGTTTGATGGATAGCCACTGAGTGCTAGTGTTTCCTTTGGGGTTATCGCGTCACGTAGCTTTGGGTGTGAGTACCTTGGAATGATGTGCATAAAGAATTGGAGTTAATAAAATGCTTGGCTGAAGAAAAGTGCCGGCGGTAACAGAAATGGGTAACTATCTATTCAGATTTCAAATGTTTGCTTTATGGTCATGACAAGTATGGATACACACCATGACAATGTTTAGATTTGATGGCGCCTAAAATGAAAAACCTTGTGATACAGTAAAATGCACAGATATTGCACAGATATTAGAAAGCCATTCTTTAAAGTAGTTGCTACACCAATGCCATCACCACTGTATGGAAATGCATTCTAGTTAGAAACCATCAGGAGTTTCTAAAGACATTTCTGGGCATGAACATTAATGATATGTCCCCATTGATCCTTGACTAATATAACTTATAAATGCCTCATGATCTTAGTTCAACTGTTGTACCCTGTCAGAACCCAAAATATAGGCTTGTTTTACTATGTTTGTAAATGAAGTAAATTTAAACAAACACTGTATTGCCTCAAAACATGGTTCAAACTATAATTCTGATATCATGGATGTGTGACGAGTACTGAGGATACGAAGAGGCAGGACGCAGACGCAGGAATCAACAATGTAAAGGTTTACTTAACATGAGCAAGAGAACAACAAAGAGCGAGTTCACGACAAGACACTAACAATCACACACAACACAGAACAGTCCAGGGCTATATTTACATTTACATTTTAGCAGACGCTCTTATCCAGAGCGACTTACAGTTAGTGAGTGCATACATTTTCATACTGGCCCCCCGTGGGAAATGAACCCACAACCCTGGCGTTGCAAGCGCCATGCTCTACCAACTGAGCTACAGGGGACTATATAGGGGTGGGGATGAGATGATGAGGTGCAGGTGCGCTGGAGGGGATTAGGGTGCGTTGGGTTTCCATTCCGGTGTTGCCGAGGTGGTGCGCTCAGACCGGTGGCTCAGTAGACCGGCGAATCAGAGCGCCGGAGGGGAGCAACGGGAGGAGACGTGACAGGATGATCAGTCCTTGCATCCATAGCTCTGTCTATGAATTTGAGAGTGGTTACTTTTCTCCAGCTCCATTCCTCAGCTTTTTACCGAAACAGGGGCGGGGAATGCGATATTATTGTTTCAACTGCTGATTGCTGCTTTAAGCGATTATTACACTTTTTAAAAATATATTCTTTCAATAATGATCTTTTGGGATTGGTGTCAGACAGTTTCTATCCAATTATATTTTATGATTTATTACAATGTAATATGCAATGTTCTTATAAAATACACTTTTCATCCAATGAAAATTTGGCTAGGGACTGCCTTATTTATCTGAGCATATGGGTGAAACCTAGTCCATGAGGGGGAAAAAACGTTTTCCTCATACCACAGGCCAAATGCTTAACCATGCATTACAAACAAAATTTATGCTGGATTCCTCTTTGTTCATTGTCATTAAAAGCTGCTTTAAAGTTATCTGACAGCCTCTGCCTCCGAGAACATGCCTTTGTCCATTCTAATTAGGTCTATTCAGGTCTGGGTTAAAAATTCTGTGATATTCATAATATACATCAATATGTAGCCATTCCCAAGGCATCATCCTGCCTACTTACTTATTCAGAATTGCAAATGTCTTGTTAACCCGGAGAGGACTGATAGCTTAAAACTTGGATCCAGTAGGATAGGGGATGCCTAGGAGAAATTCACTAACCTTGTCCACCTCCTAATCCCAATGCGTCTGTAAATCTTAGTGACAATTTATTATGGACATCCAAACAATGGTAAGTCCCAAAAGCCTGAATGATGACAACCCCAGTCTATTGGGTCAGATAAGTTACTGCATTGAAAGGTCTTCTCTCTGTCACGGGCTGAAAGTATCGTGAGAAGTCAAACATTTCAAAATGTCTTCCTTTAACAGGAAATAATATTCCTCTGGATTGTAGTTTTCCTATTCTGTTCCAATAGACTTCTTCTGACTTACACATTTTGACAAATTCCTTCAGGATTTGTTGTACTGATCTACCTGACCTTCTACATAAGTATTCTAAGCTATATGACAAACTGAAAGTGGTTCAGGTACAAACATGTTCATAAATTGCGTTAGTAGGCTAAAATTGCAGTCTAAGGAAACATAATCTAAATGAATTGGGGAAAAAAAATTAATAAGCAATTCTACAGTGTCAATACCCCCCAAAGCAGTCTTATGAAGTGGAACTATTTTGGCACTGCTCCGGTTAGCAAGAATGTGACTCCTTTCACTGGCACCCCCAGATAGGAAATTGTAATGACCTCACCAAGGCTATCAACGTGCTACTATGCTGTGAGCTGATCGATACTGGCCACTTTCCTCTGAGAACCAGACATATTGCCTGAAATCTCCCGTGTGCCTGTGTTTTGACCCATATAAATACAACCTTATATAGGGGTATTTTAAAGTGTCATAACACATAAGTGAAAACTATGCTAGATTGCTGCCTCCACTGCTTAAGTTGACTGAGTCAACTATGATAATACATGAATACAACAGGGAGAAGCAAGTATCAGGACCTTTTCCCTAACTGTTCCAGAGACACAGATAGAGAACAATGCCTAAACTAAAAAGAGGGAGGACAAAAGAAGTGGATGTATTGTTGAAATTATCTTATTCAAGTGAAGAACTGGAGCAAGATCACTGATTAGATGTCATTCCCGCCCCTACACAGGTTGAAAATTAGGTTTTTGTTTGTTCTCTGCTCATTCATTGTGATAATGCTTCGGCAGAGCACATGGAAATCAATCAATAACAATTTAATTTGGACAAACTGCCAAGTAAGCTTCTCCTGTGAGCACCATTGTAATATGTATTATACCTCAGTGCATCTTGATGAATTAACATTATGCATGAATCTGGAAGACCTGCAGCGAAGCAAAATATTCATTTTATAACCAAAGGAAATTGCTAAAGTAATCCGTGTTTGTGTCTAATTTTTGTCTGTGAGTTATTTGCAAACACCAGAGCATCACATGCTATTTGCTCATGTCTGGGCAAAAGAATGACAAGTGTATTCACTTGGGGAAGGCAGCTCGGCAGCAGAATGTTAAGAACTTATCAGGCAAAGTAGTCTATTGACTTGACCATGTATTTTACAGAAACCTTTAAAGCAAACAGCCTCTTGTCAGACAAGCACTGGCTGAATCGCTGAGAAATGTTATCTTCCCTGTCTGTTCATCTCTATGTATCTCTATCCACTAAAATGTCACCCAAATAGCAAATTGGATCATTAGAGGCATTCTAGTTTCTTTTCAGGTCTCCCTTTTTTCATAATCTTAATTGACAGAGCAATTTGGGCTGAAGCATTGAACACAGCCAAGACCAAATTACGGAAACGGCCTTCCAGCCGATAACCAATTTTCAACTTGTAACACGGCAGCTTTGTTTCGCAAACTCATCAAATGCTGCCCCTTAATTGAGCTTTCCCACTGGGTTTTATTCCGTTTCAACCCTTGCTACAATATAAATGCACAGACAAAGGCTTGTTCTTTTAGCACATTAATCAGAATAAAATGAACAATAACAATTATCTTCAACAGAAATTACTTTATACAATTAGGGTTTAGTCAATAAAGTAAAACTGCATTCGGTTTTATTGCACCTTTGTGATACACACCTTTGTAAAATGCTGCAGTGGATTTATGTTACTGTGGGTGGCTCTTTTGGGGTCCACAATACTTTCTTTACCTTATAGAAAGCTCAGTCAGCTGTAACATTAACTTCCCCCAACTTTCCCCTGTATCTCTTAAACCCATTTCTCCGGGAAAGTAGAGGTACAGGGGGAAGAGCCTAAGTGACAGACACACTGTCAGAGACTCACAAAGAGTATCACTCTCCAACTATATCAGCTGCAGCAGTGAGCAGTGGATGAAAAAGGACAAGCTATACAAAAGTCGGGGAAACTCTCCTGTAAAGAGTCTCCTCTAAGAGCCTGATGACATTTCGACAGCTGATACGCGAACTGTAATGGTGCTTTGACAGGGGCCTCTGATGGACACTTTGCTGACCCAAAAATGTGGTGCTCCAAAATCTTCCCTGTCTACCTCTCAACATCAAACAGCATGCAGTGACGGCCCAACGTGAGAATCTGCCGCCCCCCCACATATTTTCGGGATGAGGCAACCTCAGACAAGTTAAATGTGGAATACCTCACATCCACCACAGACTACAAGACAGACAAAAAGCCAATGTATCCACAGAGAGGTGTACGTCAGAAAGCCTGACAAGGGATGAGCTTCATGCCAAAGTTTTCAACCTTTTGAGGAAAATGGTAGCTGATAAATGATTTATCAAAAGTCGATGCATGTAAAAAGAGTGAGGAGGGATCACACAAGTTTGAAAGGCCTCTTTGGCTGCTTATGTTTCAAAAGGTTACACAATAGAAACTTTCCACATTCCTGGAAGTATAGCATTTGGGAAGTAACTCTAAGTTAAAATGAGGTTGCATTGTGAGTCATGTGGGCTGCGTTTAGAAAGGCAGCCCAATTCTGAAGTTTTGTTCACTAATTGCTCTTTTGACCAATCAGATCAGCTCTGAAAAAGAGCTGATGTGAAAAGTACTGATGTGATTGGTCAAAAGACCAATTAGTGGAAAAAACATCAGAATTGGGCTGCCTGTCTAAACGCAGCTGTGTTTTCAGATATGTTTTGTTGTCTTGGACAACTGGTTTACTAATAAGAACAATTTTGATATATGCCTTGAATAACAGTGACTATCAGTGAATACTTGAACGTTAACAATTCAGTGGCCATCTCAGCTACTTCACTAGCCGTAACCCACAGAGTCCGCAAGTTCTACAAACCCTGTCAATAAAATGGAGGTATTACAAACTTTTCCTTTTCATTTGCTACAGCCCAAGCCCTGGGTGCGTCATCTTCATTGGATGTCTGAAACTTCCAGCAGAACATCAGTATAACTATTTTTCACCATAATTTCTTTCATCTCGACATACTTTGCTCAGTGTTCTTAGACACAATTAGGGAGACGAGGCCTAATTTATGCTCAGTTGTGACATATGGGCAGTGAGTTGTAAAACGATATAATTACCTTTCAAAAAGATGGTGGACCTCATTTAACTGACGTTAATTAGTCAAACAGTAGACATCTACAGTTGGAAATCTCTGAGCCATGAAAACTAATACAACACCTATTGATAATTGGTGTGTGGTTTAGCAGTCATACTCCAAAAATCCTCATATTCCCAGGATACTTTGCAATGTATAATGAGCACAGCTGATAATGTATAATGAGCACAGCTGATTGGTCTTTGTGCTTAGGGCAGATCTGTCTTGATAGGTAGACTGAGGTGAACCAATTTTGATTGGCTACAAAGTGTGGTATAGTCAATGTGGACCGAATCCAAACTTTAGATTTACATTTACATTACATTTTAGTCATTTAGCAGACGCTCTTATCCAGAGCGACTTACAGTTAGTGAGTGCATACATTTTTCATACTGCGAGGAGGAGTCTTCTTTGGACTGAAGGTGTTGCCAAAAAGCGGCATCTTCTTCATCAGCTGCATTAGATAGTGAGACAAATAGATATTGTGTAGGATTAATGTTTGATTGATACCTTCTTAATTTGCAGCTTTGGAAATAGCAGTCAAGTAACGTTAGCTACGCAGCTAGCTAACATTAGCATAGCATTGCAAGCTAAGGCTACCAACAGCAACAACATTACGCCACTATCTTTGTCATTTTGATGAAGTAGCTAGCCTAATCATATATTTAAATAGCTAGCTAAATTACTGTACAACACTTTTATTGACCTAGCTAATTCGATATCCTTGGTTAGTAGAGGCTTCCCTTCTCTTTCCCGCCCTACAGACCTAAGTAGATCATTTCTGGATGAGGTCAGAGATCAGGTGATTTTTGACTTTCTACAGCTCTAGAGGATTGTGGGTAATCCTACTGTCTTTAGGATGAGAAATCGACTAGGATGCCTTGAACAGTGGCGTTGTTGTGCATGGGCTTGCAATGTACAATTATTTAAATATTAGGCCAGATGATAAAATGGTAATGAGAATAAAAATAACCCCTGACTGTGTGGGTTCAAGGCACAACTTTTAAGATCTGCTAAATTGGTATTGCACCAATCAATTCCTGAAGACATTTCTCATATTTATTGGGCTCCACTGCTGATTAAGCTAATTACCGCCCGCCATGTTTTCTCCTCATTTGCCTTCAATTATGGCTTTATTGAATTTCTTGGCAGACTAAAGTAATACTTTTTCACACATAATTCCTGTGAATCCAATCTCTCTTCACAATTAGGCCGCAATACATTCCACACGCATCACCCCTTTGTGGGCAAATAACATCCATCGCTTCTCAAAGTCATCGCCACTTTTGTCTCTAAGTGGGAATTTACCAATTTGCTAGCATGCTAGTAGACTTCCAGTCATTACACTAATGCTAGTTAGCATTGGTTCGCAAAACTACCTCTAGCTTCCTCCATACTGGACACAGAGACATAAATATGGTATCCACGAGTTCATCTGACTCTGGGGAAGTAGATAAAGGGCCTCATTGCCAAAAGGACTAAAGAGTAGGCCCCAGATGAATTTATGATTATTATTTGAATTATATAAATGTCCCCAGTGTCCCATAGCTGACTATGCATTAGCATTGAAGTCATTACCCTATTCATGATTAACTTCTCCTTTCCGTCATCATTGCATTTGGGGACATTAAACCACTGTACTGGGACTAACAGCCTTCCGAATTGTTTAGGATGTTTAGCACTCACATGGGAATATGAGGGCACAGCTCAGTTGGGAGGACAGTAGAGGGCATCTCCTTCCTTGACTTCTTGACAGATGTTTCTCATTTACACACCTTTCACCCTCATTGTTGGAAATAAGAGCATAATACAGATAATTATGGTGACTGAGGTTTGGGGCTGATTCATGCATTGTACAGATGTTGGATCATAATTTGATCACCCTTTCGTTGCAGGAAATATTCTCCATAGCAGGAAATGCAAACTTGTAGTGTATTCAAGGTTTAAAAAAGGCTTCTAAAGTTGGGAATTTCCACTTTAAAATGTCAGACTTGATTTGCCCCGACTACAAATGAATCAACCCCTACAAAAATGTCCATTAATTATAATCCACACAATAATTCACATTTCCTGTTGCTGCAGGATAATTTTCCTGCTGTGAGAAACTGGTTGAATTAAGATCCTACATCTGTTACTTTCCAGCAAGAGGTGTCACTGGAGTCAAGATTACCAACTGTGCTCCATAGCTACAATAGGACCCATTCATTATCAGTCTGACCTGATATTCTTGTAATAATTAGATGTATTCATGCGCTATAGACCAAGGAGATTTGAGAGGGATAGTACTACATTCAGCATGCACGTAATCAGGTTCTATTCAGCTAACGAAGCACTCACTTAATTCACCCCCTTTGTGATCCACACAGATCAAATTAGGTCTCTCCCCCACTGCTGCCCACTTTCTTTGACACAATTTCTTATTCATGGTTCAGGCATGACCATCTGAGTGCAGCAAGTATGAAGCAAGGACATTGTCTTTCATGCACTCAAGGCTTTCACTAAGATGCTATGCTACAATACAAAGAAACTTGTATTGATCGTTTTAAATATACTAAAGAGCAGCACAATCAATTCTGAAAACCTCTCTCGGAAATAGAGACGGAGGCTACATTAGATACATACTTTATGTATTGAGATTTTTTATGCATAAATGATGCTGACTATTCTATTCGTGTTCACTCAGTCAGTCTTTGGTAGCTTGTATTGCTACATAGGTCTACATGGTTTTCCATAGATAAATCTGCCACTGATAAACAATGCAGACTATTATGGATACCTTGCAACTTCTGTATTGGTTGATCATAATAATTTAGCATCATCATATCAAAATCAAACAATATCCTCATCAATAGCATGCCCTGCCATGGAACCGAAACATACATTCAGAACTCACTTGAAAAAAAAAAAAAGATGTGAATTTCAATGTGACTTCCCGGGTTAGCTAATGGATAAAAAGGCATCCATAGAAAGGTCCCTCATCCTTATCTTCTGTCTCCTCCTACGGCATCTTCATGATGTGACAGATGTTTCCCTTTGCATTTCTTGGCACATTCCTACAATTGTAACACTTCGCCGAGTGTGTTATTCCACTCTCTCTTTGCAGCTTATCTTATTTACTCACACTATGGGCTCTTGGAAACACAGCATCACCAATGCACAGGATGTCTCTCATTTTGTCGTGACAAAGCAATGAATAAAATGAGGAAGACACTGTTGACTGTTACCAGTTGAGACTGTGATACCAGTTTATTGAAATAAATATTAGTGGATTGAACTTTATTTGTATTTTTTGTAGTTCATACAAGCATCATCCTCTATGCTTTCCATTTCACCTCTGGTTTGTAACTGTCATGTGGCGCAAAAGCTGTTTGCACTAATCCAACAACAGCTAGCTTAGCTAACACGCCTTCAACGTTAAACCATACATAGGAAACAGGGCTATTGTTCTCGTAATGTGCAATACGTGACATAATAGCACAGCACGCAATCTGCCTATCCCCTTATACCACACACAACTCAATTTAAACCACCTTTACCACAGTGATGCCAACCATGTCGCTAAGCAGCATAGTTCTGGGTGATTGACTGGGCCTTTGAGCCTCCTGTTGACTAGACTGAGGCTCAGCTAGCTTTAATTAAAGGAGAGGTGCATCAACTGAGGAAGCCTGGAGAGAGAGAGAGCATGGTCCGGCAAGGAACATAATCAAGTGACAGGGAGGTGTTGAATGGAGCTGAAGTATGGGACTAATAACAACTAACAACAACTATTAACAACAAGATAACTAATGCAAAGCATACTGTGTCCATAATAAGTATATAGGTTATAGGTTGAGAGCTTTTGTGAAAGAGCACAGTTAGAAAGATAAGGGATATAGAAGCAAACTGGATGGACATCATGAAAATGATCGGAGAGGTTGAGGGTAGAGGAAGTTCAGAAGTAAAAACAACCAAAATTGGCAGTGTCCATAAAATGTATATAGCATGTATAAGCTGAAAGTAGAGGCCAAAGCGTTGTTGTTCACTAGTTTACTCCAATTAGGGAAGGGGTGGTGGGGTTTGAAAGTAGTAAATATAAATAGATTTAAAAAAAAGGATATGATGTAAATATATGTATTTATATGTATTTATATGTATGTATGTGTATATGTATGCATATATATATATATAAATATATGTATATATATATATATATATATATATATATATATATATATATATATATATATATATATATATATATATACTGCTCAAAAAAATAAAGGGAACACTTAAACAACACAATGTAACTGTCACGCCCTGGCTCTGGGGACACTGTTATGTTGAGCCAGGGTGTGTAGATCTATGTTCTCTATTTCTATGTTGGCCTGAGTGACTCCCAATCAGAGGCAACGAGTGTCAGCTGTTTGCTGGTTGTCTCTGATTGGGAGCCATATTTAAACTGTCGGTTTTTCCTTTGTTTTTTGTGGGTTCTTGTTTCAAGTTGGTTGTGTTTGACCGTGTACTGTCACGTTACCGTCTTTGTTGTTTTGATCGCGTTTCGCTCAATAAAGAGTATGTTTGCCTGCAACGCTGCGCCTTGGTCCTCATCTGTTCCCGACGATCGTGACAGAAGAACCCACCAAGACAGGACCAAGCAGCGTGAAGAGGAGAGAGGATGGACCTGGGATCAGTGGAGTAGGAGTCTCGACTGGGCCCAGCCAAGTGAAGAGCAGAGAGGCTGGTCTATGGAGCAATGGATTAAGAGTCTTGACTGGGCCAAGCCAAGTGAAGAGCAGAGTGGTTGGACTTTGGAGCAGTGGGGTGAGAGTCTGGCGAGAACTAGGGAGGCCTGGTCCACGGGGAGGAGAGACACCCAGAAATGTTTTAGGGGGGGGCTCACGACGTGGACGTCGGGGCAGCAGGAGGCCGCGATAGAGCGGTCCAGCGGGTTGACAGAGGAGGCCGCCAGGTTACGGGGGCCACTGGTGTTAAAGGGGAAGGAAAGTGTGGAGGCACGGCGAGAGGTACTGGGGTGTGTTACCAGTCCGGTCCGGCCCGTTCCTGATCCCTGCATAGGGCCAGTGGTGTGTGTCCCCAGTACGGTCCGGCCTGTCCCTGTTCCTCGCATCGAGCCTGTGGTGCGTGTCGTCAGCCCGGCCCGGCCTGTTCCTGCTCCCCGTACCGAGCCTGTGGTGCGCGTCGCCAGCCCGGCCCGGCCTGTTCCTGCTCCCCGCACCAAGCCTATGGTGCGCGTCGCCAGCCCGGCCCGTCCTGTTCCTGCTCCCCGCACCAGGCCAATGGTGCGCGTCGCCAGCCCGGCCCGTTCTGTTCCTGCTCTCCGCATCGAGCTTGTGGTACGCTTCGTCAGCCCAGTCCGGCCCATTCCTGCTCCCCTCACCAAGTCTGTGGTGCGTCTCGTCAGCCCGGCTCGGTCCGTTCCTGCTCCCCGCACCAAGTCTGTGGTGCGTTTCGTCAGCCCTGTCCGGCCCGCTCCTGCTCTCCACACCAGGCCAGTGGTGTGCGTCATCAGTCCAGCACGGCCCGTGCCTGTTCCCCGCACCAAGCCAGGGGTGCGTATCGTCAGCCCGGCTCGGCCCGTTCCTCCTCCACGCACCAAGCCAGGGGTGCGTATCGTCAGCCCGGTCCGGTCCATTCCGCTCCACGCACAGCCAGTGCGTATCGTCAGCCCGGTCCGGCCAGTTGCTACTCCACGCACCAAGCCAGGGGTGCGCATCGTCAGCCCGGTCCGGTCCATTCCTGCTCCACGCACCAAGCCAGGGGTGTGTATCGTCAGCCCGGTCCGGCCAGTTGCTACTCCACGCACCAAGCCAGGGGTGCGCATCGTCAGCCCGGTCCGGTCCGTTCCTGCTCCACGCACCAAGCCAGGGGTGCGTGTCGTCAGTCCGGCTCCGGCCAGCGGGGCCAGACCGGACCAGGGGTACTTTGGGGGGTTGGAGAGGGAATGGGGATCGGGCCCAGAGCCGGATCCGCCGCCAAGGCGGAGTGCCCACCCGGTCCCTCCCCTGTGGTATTTAGTTGGCGCGGTCGGAGTCCGCGCCTTTAGGGGGGGGTACTGTCACGCCCTGGCTCTGGGGACACTGTTATGTTGAGCCAGGGTGTGTAGATCTATGTTTTCTATTTCTATGTTGGCCTGAGTGACTCCCAATCAGAGGCAACGAGTGTCAGCTGTTTGCTGGTTGTCTCTGATTGGGAGCCATATTTAAACTGTCGGTTTTTCCTTTGTTTTTTGTGGGTTCTTGTTTCAAGTTGGTTGTGTTTGACCGTGTACTGTCACGTTACCGTCTTTGTTGTTTTGATCGCGTTTCGCTCAATAAAGAGTATGTTTGCCTGCAACGCTGCGCCTTGGTCCTCATCTGTTCCCGATGATCGTGACAGTAACTCCAAGTCAATCACACTTCTGTGAAATCAAACTGTCCACTTAGGAAGCAACACTGATTGATAATAAATGTCACATGCTGTTGTGCAAATGGAATAGACAACAGGTGGAAATTATAGGCAATTAGCAAAACACCCCCAATAAAGGACTGGTTTTGCAGGTGGTGACCACAGACCACTTCTCAGTTCCTATGCTTCCTGGCTGATGTTTTGGTCACTTTTGAATGCTAGCGGTGCTTTCACTCTAGTGGTAGCATGAGACGGAGTCTACAACCCACACAAGTGGCTCAGGTAGTGCAGCTCATCCAGGATGGCACATCAATGCGAGCTGTGGCAAGAAGGTTTGCTGTGTCTGTCAGCGTAGTGTCCAGAGCATGCAGGCGCTACCAGGAGACAGGCCAGTACATCAGGAGACGTGGAGGAGGCCGTAGGAGGGCAACAACCCAGCAGCAGGACTGCTACCTCCGCCTTCGGAGGAGCAGGAGGAGCACTGCCAGATCCCTGCAAAATGACCTCCAGCAGGCCACAAATGTGCATGTGTCTGCTAAAACGGTCAGAAACAGACTCCACAAGGGTGGTATGAGGGCCCGATGTCCACAGGTGGGGGTTGTGCTTACAGCCCAACACCGTGCAGGACGTTTGGCATTTACCAGAGAACACTAAGATTGGCAAATCGCCACTGGCGCCCTGTGCTCTTCACAGATGAAAGCAGGTTCACATTGAGCACATGTGACAGACGTGACAGAGTCTGGAGACGCCGTGGAGAACGTTCTGCTGCCTGCAACATCCTCCCGCATGACCGGTTTGGCGGTGGGTCAGTCATGGTGTGGGGTGGCATTTCTTTGGGGGGCCGCACAGCCCTCCATGTGCTCGCCAGAGGTAGCCTGACTGCCATTAGGTACCGAGATGAGATCCTCAGACCCCTTGTGAGACCATATGCTGGTGCGGTTGGCCCTGGGTTCCTCCTAATGCAAGACAATGCTAGACCTCATGTGGCTGGAGTGTGTCAGCAGTTCCTGCAAGAGGAAGGCATTGATGCTATGGAATGGCCCGCCCGTTCCCCATACCTGAATCCAATTGAGCACATCTGGGACATCATGTCTCGCTCCATCCACCAACGCCACGTTGCACCACAGACTGTCCAGGAGTTGGCGGATGCTTTAGTCCAGGTCTGGGAGGAGATCCCTCAGGAGACCATCCGCCACCTCATCAGGAGCATGCCCAGGCGTTGTAGGGAGGTCATACAGGCACGTGGAGGCCACACACACTACTGAGCCTCATTTTGACTTGTTTTAAGGACATTACATCAAAGTTGGATCAGCCTGTAGTGTGGTTTTCCACTTTAATTTTGAGGGTGACTCCAAATCCAGACCTCCATGGGTTGATAAATTTGATTTCCATTGATAATTTTTGTGTGATTTTGTTGTCAGCACATTCAACTATGTAAAGAAAAAAGTATTTAATAAGATTATTTCATTCATTCAGATCTAGGATGTGTTATTTTAGTGTTCCCTTTATTTTTTTGAGCAGTGTATATATATTTGCGAGAGAAAAAAACATATGGGGGATTGGAATAGATGCAGACAATTACATTGATGCAGACAATTACAATCTGTGTGCAATATTAAAGCTGATCAGATTGCTGTACACCAGCGGAACCCATCCAACTTTAAAGAGCTGGAGCAGTTTTGCCTTGAAGAATGGGCAAAAATCCCAGTGGCTAGATGTGCCAAGCTTATAGCGACATACCACAAGAGACTTGCAGCTGTAATTGCTGCAAAAGGTGGCTCTACAAAGTAAAAAAAAAATGTTATGCACACTCAAGTTTTCTTGTTTTTTTTTGTCTTATTTCTTGTTTGTGTCACAATAAAAAATATTTTGCATCTTCAAAGTGGTAGGCATGTTGTGTTAATCAAATGATACAAACCCCAAAAAAATCCATTTTAATTCCAGGTTGTAAAGCAACAAAATAGGAAGAATGTCAAGGAGGTGAATTCTTTCGCAAGCGTCTGTATACTACCAGTCAAAAGCTTGGACACACCTACTCATTCAAGGGTTTTTCTTTATTTTTACATTGTAGAATAATAGTGAAGACATCAAAACTATGAAATAACACATATGGAATCACATAGTAACCAAAAAAGTGTTCAACAAATCAAAATATATTCAAATTGCCAACCTTTGCCTTGATGACAGCTTTGCACACTCTTGGCATTCTCTCCACACACACACACACACACACACACACACACACACACACACACACACACACACACACACACACACACACACACACACACACACACACACACACACACACACACACACACACACACACACACACACACAGCAAATACAAAACACATTGACTGGTGGCTCATAGAAAGGAAGAGCTATGCATGTTGTAGGTGACCATGGTAACAACATGCTTGAATAGAGTAAACACGTCATATTCAGAAAGCATTTGTTTGCTATTACATACAAGCAGCACAAATCTGCTTTCAGGAATAAGCCCTTATGTTTAGAATATGTAATTTTGCTTTCATGGAATGGTATTCCTTGATACAGACATATTTCAGAAAACAAGTGCCATTTACTTACAAAATGGGATGCATCTGCTCCACATTTAACATGTTTGGAATGCACATTCTGCAGATTGAACAGTTTGAACTCTCTCTATTTTGTATTAAATGCATGTATGTTCTGGATCAAGCTCTCTTCACAGCTTTGCCTCTTCCAGTCTGAATCACTCTGAAGAGATAAGAATGTTAGCTAATTACAAAAATAAGCAATTAAGCAATAGTACATAAACACACACTATCCCCGATCGCAGTAAATCAGTACATTTACAATAATTCAGTTCTCAGTGGTTCTGCAAATGTTTTACCAAGAAAGCAGATTTCTACACAGTTACTGTAGCTTCTAAATCCCCACAGTGTTTCTCAGAGGTTATTGCACCAAACTGGTGAGAGAGATCCTAGAATACTCATCTGGAAATAGAATATATAAGCCATATATCTCTTCAAAAGCCTCCCTAGCATCAATCACACTCACAGAGGGTACAAACAGACCTTTTAAAATCTTTTGAGCTCTGTCATGCTACACTGCATTACCCTTCCCTGAAAGTCCTGTCATATTGAATTTGGTGTTTCTTTGGTAAACATATTTCCTTTCTTCTTTGGAATTAAAATGTTGCTCCTCTCTCTCTCTCTCTCTCTCTCTCTCTCTCTCTCTCTCTCTCTCTCTCTCTCTCCCTCTCTCTCTCTGTGTTTCTGCATGTGTGTGAGAGGGGGAGGTGCGTGTAGAAGAGGCTGCAGAGTGACCTCTAAAATATGAAGTCAGACCTATGACACACCATTTGGTGTGTTCAGTGGATTATTGGTAATGGGGACAAAATCCTAACTGCATTATGTGTAACCAATGTAACACCAAGTAACCATTGACATTGACCTTTTAACCCTTAGCATGCTACCAAGAAACAGACGAGAGAACATTGAAATAACTAGTAATTCCATTGATGTGAATCAATTATTATTGTTTAATAATCACTTGAATCATGTTTTGAATCATATTCCCACAGAAAATAACTCAGGCACAATTTTGATCCATGCTATGATACATTAATAACAAATTAATAATAAAAAAGTATTTATTTACTCGATCTCAAGATTAATATAATAATTTGATTTAAACGTTTACATGCTTTGCAAGAAGAACGATTTCCCTAGTAATCCTGTTTACATGGACACATCTGAAATCAGGCTACCTGATGGGACTTTGATAAATGCAGAAAATCGGCAATCAAAATAAACGTTCTACCACACCGACCATGTCAATTTTGTGAAAACTATTTAATTCTGAGTTCGGACGTACAGTATAACGTTTGTATGTGAAAACTATTTCTAAGATGCATACATTCAGTTATTCCTAACTCACTTCACTTGAGCAAAAGAAGTAAGCTTGATGTAACTCTGATTAAGTCGTTTACATATCCTAATAATTCGACAGATTGCTAAAAAAAACGTGTTTTAATCGGCATATGCTTACCTCAATTATGACCTTACGCCGATTTAAGATAAGCAGAGTAAGGTGTTTACATGACTAATGCCATACACGGCCTACTGCCATAATCAGTTTAATATCTAATTATTAGTGTGCATGTAAACATACTCATTGCCTTCATTAGATGAATGAGGCTAAAGGACAATGGCTGCCGTTGTAAAGCCGAGCGGCCAGAGCAGGCAGAGCGGCCGGGGATGGAGGTGGTTCCTGTGGCATGGCAGGAGGCCAGAATCTGACGGCTGACTAATGACTTTCACTGAGGGTGTCACGCACAGATTTATGTCCCCCCTTGCCTGAGTCCACTCACAGTATCTTAAAGCAAGAGTTATTCGTCCAGCACACCTCCCCTCAATGCGCCACAATAGCTCTTCTCCTCCACAACTGAACCCCCCCAAAACCCTACCCCCCACCAACCGCCACGGATGGCCTGCATGGGCCATTTCAGATTTGATTTGCATTGTGTCCCAGACCTGAGTCAACACTTGATGCTAAAAGAGATGCCTTTGAAGTGCTGTAGTAGACGGGTAGGGAGGCCGAGAGATAGAGGAAGAGAGAGAGACAGAAGACGGATAAATACACAGATAGATGAATCACAAACATTCAAAAAAACTATGAAATCTCACAGCCTCCCTTTGCCGCAATGCTAGTCCATTGTTAATTGTCGAGAAGAGTCACAGAGCGTAGTCTGTGCGCATTGCGTGTTTGGCCGTCTCTGGCATGTTGTGTAATTACTCAAGGCGCAGTTCATATGCCAAGGCTGTAATAAAGGCGGAGTGAGCTCATTTCCATGTGTTAATCTTGAATGGCATAGCAAACTGGCCAATGTGATAGATCTGTAAATGTTTTCACAGAGTGATTATCAAGTGCATGAGGGATTGGGCGATATGAGCTCCGAGGCTTCAGATGGGCGCGCTTGGCAGGGACGTTGGGGAGACACAGATTACAGCAAGCAGCCATCTCAATCATACCCCAGCTGGCTTATTGGAAATGGTTTAATGTCGGCCTTGTTCCAAGGAAAGTGGAAGAATTAAACAATTTGGATATAATGCCCCACAAAGCATTTGCCCCACAAAGCATTAGCTGTGCTACTCATCAAATACTGGGGGGATTTGTTACAAAGTTAGATCTGTGAATTCCTGTGGTACTTGTAGCTGATCCCATTATGAGCCATGATTGGTAGTGCAACAATCGGTCTTCTTCTGAAATAAATGCATCTCATCTAAACAACGAACCTGTCCAATGTATAAAACATGAATGGTGTCTGTCTATTGAAAGAACACAAAGCTGTTTGTTGAGAGTACAAAGCTCTGTATTGTCTGCAAAAGCTTGAACTTTTAATGACCTTCAGAGTGGATTCTCATCAAAGCCATGGTGTTTTTTAAAGGTTGCATACAGTATCCGAAGGATGTACTGTTGTGAATCATCATACAGATTCACTTCATGATTGGCATCATGATTTTTTTCAATTGACCTTAGATGCGCTTCGTCTTAGAATATCTGCATTACCAACGTCAATTCACTCTGCTGAAAGCCTAAGTATACTGCAAACGAACCATGACATACTAAGCCTGTAGGTTATAGAAACAAATTCTATGAGACTTTGATTGACCCCAATCAAGCAAAATACTGCACTGTTTACCTTCGTCAAAGTACCTCTTAGTTGCTACACCCCCAAATGTGCGTTTCAAATGAACATAATCTTTAATTAAGTTTCAGGCGTTCAAGGCTGAACAATCTTTTGCCTGTTCAAGTATTGTCGCTGGGAGCAAAAGGTGAATCACTTATCGCCTTGTCGTTGTGGTAAACACGGTGAACAACCTCTAGCATGCACACAAAACTCCTGACACGTACACACCACACACACAGTCGCATAAACGGCACTATATAAAGGCGATGACACATTAGCAAAACCCTGCTGGTGGTTTAAAAACAAAAGCAACTCTTACAGTATCTGTCTGATCCCCCATTCTGCAGATGAGTGTGCTGGTTAGCCGGGGGGATGTTTGCAACAGGGTGACAGCAAAGTGGGTGAAAAGCCTTGCCTGTTTGGTTGTGACTACAGGGGGTGGGGGGAGTTATGGGGCGTGACTCTCCTCCGTTAATATTTCAAGCATCCCACATTTGTGCTTGCCCAGAGCGGTCTCGCCGGGTATTGGAGCCAGGGTTCCGCTCCAACAGGCATGTCTTTTTTTTGTGGCACTGTCTGTCTGACACTCGCCTGGTAATTTTGAACAACAGTCTGGGTTTGTTACCGCAAAAGCCTTAGCATGGGCTCAGCACTGTTAGTGACTGGAATTAAGGCACCGCTAATTAGGCTGCACAGTTATAAATTGCCTGTTTTATTTTTTCTGCGTGTTCCATACTTAGGGACATATCTCAGTGACATACAGTAGTTCTTCTTTATCTAACTGTAATGCATGATACAACTTGCTATACACATTCACAACTGCTTATAGATCATTATAACATCCTTTATAAATGCATGAGGTTGATAGCTAAATCCATTAGTAATAAAGTTATGGCTAATTTTAAGGCTTATGGATAATTTTCTTCCATTTTATAGAGATTGCCACATTACTGCTTTGTTGAATACGTGCCTCTGATTTGTCGAAAGGGTGTACAATATGAAAACTTAATGAAGGCACGTGACGCCATCCTATCTGGAATTAATCAAACTTAAGGGGTTTTGATGGGTACGAGAGGAAGAATGTCTACTTCACCAGGCTGGTTAACAGCCCTTTAGCACCTCTTAGGATCACTTTACACCCCCCTTGCCAGGTTCATGTTCAGACTTTAACTGCAAAGCCCTTTGTGATTTATTTCTTACATAAATGCCTATATATTCACGTGTAGATTAGACTGGTGGTTCTCTTGGAAATTGTGCCACATTCCACCATGCATTATCATGGATAACACGTGCAATATTCTTGCTGGCTTAGATGATATGTTATACATATATTTACTATGGTTGACACCCATGCTATGCATCTATCTGAAAGGGACAGGGGAGTTGAATACTGATGATTATAGACGGTGTAATAATGTACTCTGTACCAGATTCATTTGGAGCTGGATAATAATAATAACAATAATACAAATTATTTCAAAAAATATAATAATAAAAAAATATATATAAAAAAAAATATATATATATATATATATAAAAAAAAACAACAACAAGATATATATAAAACAAATGAAAATAAAAAATATACTCCAAAAAAATAAAAAAAAATAAAAAATAAAAAATACAAAATAAAAAAAATTGGAAAGTTGTTGTCCCACTGGCTATCATAAGGTGAATGCACCAATTTGTAAGTCGCTCTGGATAAGAGCGTCTGCTAAATGACGTAAATGTAAAAATGTAAATGTAAGGCTTAACATAAGGTTTAAAAAAAAGTATTTTGGAAAGGGCCTTTACTTACAGTAAGTCCTTTGTTGAATGGCATCTTGAAGTTGTCTTTGTGGACAACCTATAATAACAATTACATTTAGGCTGGGCCTTGATCCAAGAATGCACTTGATATAGGCACTGTTATTAATCTAACTGACGTCAGATACAAGTGGAAACAAGAGTGTCTGGGTGAGTGCGTATGTGAGGGTGGTGTGTATGTGAGGGTGTGTGTATGTGAGGGTGTATGTATGTGAGGGTGTATGTATGTGAGGGTAAGTGTATGTGAGGGTGTATGTATGTGAGGGTGTGTGTATGTGAGGGTGAGTGTATGTGAGGGTGTGTGTATGTGAGGGTAAGTGTATGTGAAGGTTTGTGTATGTGAGGGTTTGTGTATGTGAGGGTGTGTATGTGTTTGTAAGAGATCTTTGCCCCTCAAGTGCTTACAGGATTTGTAAAACACATCTAGTGAGTGTGCTGGAAATAACCACATTTGAAGCATTTTTTTCAAGAAATTCCTGTGAATTTGGGAAATGAATTTACATTGATGAAGACATTTGACTGAATATCTTATGCTAAATGATTCTAAAGTGTATTATAAACTAGGTGGTTAGAGCCCTGAAAGTCAATACCACGGGTATGTATGGATGATTTTCTAGTACATATGTTGTAGAATGAAACGCCTATATGCCTTAAATGCTTATGGATTGAGAACCAATTAAAGGGTTAAAACAGAGCAGATACATTTCTTTAGTGCAAATGCTGTGCTTCTGATAACTCCCCGCAGCTGGTCTGGTATGTCAATGACATGTGATGGAGATACAACTTCTCGTTGTGGCTGTGTGGAGATTGGAGTAACAATGGAACTAGTGTTATCACTTGTTTGTGCTTATGACCTGACACAAATAGCCGCGTTCACATAGTCACAAGGAAAAACCATAGCGGCTCAGGGTCCTGGGAGGATGCTTTTTGGGATTGGCTTAAATGTATGTGGTTGAGAATGGGTTATGGCCATGACATGTTTAAACCATGTTTAAGTATTAATTTATATGTTTTATAATGTGTTATGAAAGGATAAGGGTAAAACAGAATGAACATGATTGATACTTTGTACTCCAGATGCATGTCTGGATAGTGAATATAGTCAATACAGAGTGTGATTGTTCTTTAACGTACGTATGTATATAATTTCTTGAGTCATGCCACCAATATAATGAGATAAGTGACAGAGGCCCCATTTAGAGAAGCGCACATAGCCCTCGTGAGTAAAATAACAAGTGACACCGAAGGATGTTAATCATGTATTATTATTATTTATTATTATGTACATATAATGGAGTAACTATGTATGTTGTATAAGCATGACTATGCATTTGTGTCTGTATAAAAGGAGAGCTCCGGGTCAGGGCAAGCAGTTGCTCCATGGACCAGCTCGGCTTTGTTTCGCTTTAAATAAAGTATATTCTGAATTCACAAGCTCCAGTTTTTTAGAGATACTTTTGAGTTAAATATTTCTACCACATATGACGAAACATTTATTTTTACTACTCTTATTTACTCTAATTACGTTGGTAACCAGTTTATAATTGCAATAAGGCCCGAGGAGGTGTGGTGTATGGCCAATATACCACGGCTAATGGCTGTGTCCAGGCACTCCACGTTGCATCGTGATTAATAGCCCTTAGCCATGGTATATTGGCCATATACCACACTTCTTCTGGTCTTATTGCTTAAGTAGAACGTGGGAAACAACCATCCTATTGTGTGCTTGGTGGGAACATGTTCTTTTCATAATTTGTCGCTACTGTAAGACAAAATACTGCAATAACTTTTGATGACAATGTTATTAATTATTTTGTGTTTTGAGTGCACAATGTTCAGGTTTGTAAAGTAAATAATTAAAACAAAAATGCAAATGAATTTCTGAGCTCTTCAAAGTAATGGATACAATGGGATTCATGTGGGAGAATCAGAGAAACAGTAGCTACACTGAACAAAAATATAAACGCAACATGTGAAGTCTTGGTCCCATGTTTCATGAGCTGAAATAAAAGATCCAAATAATTTTCCATTCGCACAAAAAGCATATTTATCTCACATTTTGTGCACAATTTGTTTACACCCCTGTTAGTCAGCATTTCTTCTTTGCCAAGATAATCCATCCTTCTGACAGGTGTGGCATATCAAGATGCTGATTAAACAGCATGATCATTACACAGGTGCACCTTGTGCTGGGGACAATAAAAGGCCACTTTAAAATGTGCAGTTTTGTCACACAACACAATGCCACAGATGTCTCAAGTTTTGAGGGAGCGTGCACTGGCTCCGCAGTAGGTGGGCCTAGCTGCCAAGTTGGTGAGCCTATGCCCTCCAAGGCCCACGCATGGCTGCACCCCTGCCCAGTCATGTGAAATCCATAGACTAAGGCCTAATGAATTTATTTAAGTTGACTTATTTCCTTATAATTAGTAAAATATTTAAAATGTGTTGCATGTTGCGTTTATATTTTTGTTCAGTATAATTTATGACCAAACATTTGAGATGTTTTCTAGGCTTTAGACAACCTTTAAACGCTATTGTTATAATGCAGCTGTGCAATCTTTATGCAACAATGCGAAAGTTAAATGTTCATGTTCACAGAACAGTATACTGTAGCCTTTAGCTCAAAGGAATAATAAGATCTTGAGGCAGTAAACCTGGGATTGATACCTGGTCAGCCATGCAAACACTTGATATCATTCCTGCTACTTGTGATAAATACATACCATATGATAATATGGCAAAGCTAAAATGAAAGGCAACTTATCTACAACAGACAAAGTTAGGTGAACCGAGGTAGCCTCAAAGTAAAGATTTGGGCCAGCTAGGCCCTTCTCCCTCTGTTGACAGTGTCCTTTGCTCACAGTCTAGTTTGAGTGTCCTAAGGCTCTGAGGGCTCTGACAGAGGGAATCTGTCTGTGATGTCTACTGTAATTAGTGCTGACTCTTCCAGACTGGACCCTGGGTCTCATGAGTAACCATGCAGCCGGAGACCGTCTGGGACGACCTTGAGTCCGAAACTGGACACCGTTATCACAATTGATTTGTCAACGGCACACAACTCATCAGCTCCAGACGCCCTAGAGATTTCAAAGTAGACTTTCCTTCTTCTCTTGCTGTCCTTCACAGTTTTCCGAGTCACATTGCATAACATGTAAGTTAAGTTATTCATGTGGTGTCGGAAATGTCTGGCAATTTGCTGCTCATACCACCGGGACTTAGGTGATGTGAAGTAATCTAAGGGTGATAATGGATGTATGAAACAATGACAAGCAGCAAGTGTGGGTGAGGAGTTTGACTCTTATTGGACTGCTGAAGGTAAGAAATCCAAGACACTAGTGTACCACACAAATTCACTGAGACCTATGACCTTTTGCGACAGAATAGCATCCTGTCCATGTGGTGGGCTTGCACATCAACCTGCTTTAAGCTACAAAAACAGCAGAAAGGTTCCTGCACAATGGGCCGTTCTGGCTCGAACAAGGCTTACTTAAAGGTAACTGCCAAAATAAAAGAAACACCAACATAAAGTGCTTTAATAGGGCCACCACTGCCTGCCAGAACTTCTTCAATGCACCTTGGCATAGATTCTACAAGTGTTAGGAACTCTATTGGAGGGATGCATCACCGTTCTTCCACAAGAAAATCCATCACTTGGTGTTTTGTTGATGGTGTTGGAAAACACAGTCTCAGGCGCCGCTCCAATGTTCAATTGGGTTGAGTTCTGGTGACTGAGACACACACACACATACAAACACACACACACTTTAAACCCCCTATGCTCCTTTGAGACCCCTCTTTGAAAGTCACTGAGAGGATGAGATCTCTTCTTCGTGCCATTGTAGACAAAATAATGGGCAGCTGGGTATTTTTATACATGACCCTAAGCATGGTGGGATGTTAATTGCTTAATTAACTCAGGAACCACACCTGTGTGGAAGCACTTTGTATCCCTCATTTACTCAAGTGTTTCCATTATTTTGCTAGTTACCTGTACTGTACGTATGACTGTGTGCTGGATTGTAGACCTGCCAACAACTCTAAAAGTGCTACTCCCCGCTTTGATTCCTACTTCAAACTGAAGTTACAGTACATGTTCAAGCATCTCAGCAAGACATTGGTCGGCCAAAGACACCCTTCAGTAGGAATCATTGATCAAGTGGATGAGAGGCACTGATCCTAATGTCTGCCCTGTGGGGGGTACCAAGCCTCTGCTGGATCATCCAAAAGTTGCCATCTTTTCCTCTCACCATTCCTAGATTAAATAACAATGGGCTGTCAGATGGTATTCTATTAGATTTTTATGATGTTACTGAAGCAGGAGGATTGTGTTGGGGTTTATGAAGCGTGTGGAAGAGGGATGGTAACATCTGGGTAACGGATGGTAAATCTTGTGAGGGTCGAGTCATTGATGACTATGTTATCACGTACCGTATCACAAAATGTACAGCGCAATCACAGTTCTTTCATAAAGGACAATCTAAAACTCTATAGTGTGTATCACAAAACGTTCAGTAGCCTCAAGTATTTCATATAACCTTAAAGGGGCAATCCGCAGTTTAAACAACAAGTCCGCCTCGCCACTGTTTCTTTAAAAAGCTGAGGGATGGGGCTGGAGAAATGTATCATAGACAGAGCTATGGTTGCAAGGACTGACCATCCATGATATCAAAATTATAGTTCTAACCATGTTTTGAAGATATATGGTGTTTGTTTACATTTACTTTGTTTATAAATATTGGAGTAAAACAAGCTTATATTTTAAGGTATGACAGTTGAGCTAAGCTCATTAGGCATAAGTTATATTCTTCAAGAATCAATGGGTACATATCATGAATTTACAAGTCCACAAATGGATGCAGAAACTGCAGACACTTAGATTGTGAAGATGGATAAGCCTTCTTGGATCGAGCATAGTTTATGCTCTTCTAGCTTGTTCATGCCCTTTTCTGTAGCTATAGCCTTCATCCGAGAATTCCTCATATGTGCTGTGAATATTGAACAAACTAATTTGCTCCTACATTACAGCTGATCAGTGTAGATATGTTGTAGACTGTCACAATAACCTCTGCCAGGCTGAGATAACAAAACAAATATGAGGGAATTTAATTCCATCAAGGGTAGAGATAAGGCATTCACATGGCCCAGGGGCCCAGAGACCTTCGTTGACTGTTCAAATTTTCATTTTCCCTCTCACCTGAAAGCAAAATGTTGCCTAGTGATGGGGAACTAAATTGCTTTACATTTAGCCAAGATGATGCTAAAAGAAAAACAGGTTTGGGCATCATCTAACAGCATAACATCTTTAGATCCTGCGTCACATTGCAGTGTGTGGAAATATGATACAACAGCCAGCAATAGTTTGATGTAACTAATTACATATTCCAGATGTAGAGTTTTATTGAATCCATTTTTATATGATTGATGAACATATGTTTCCTACAGATAAGCCAATTTCATGCCTCCTCAGTGTCCATATTGTAAAATAACATTTACATTTGAGTTAATGATGCTTAAGGAACACAGTTTAGATTAGTATAGACTAATTAGATCCTGATTGGATACTGAGAATAATAATGAAGTTATTACATAAAGCTTTATCAAATGAAAATGAATAACAATTCTAATCTAAATAAATGTTCATCTCATTTTTATTTTCACATAAGGAGATGTTGAGTTGCAGTCATGCAAAGTATTTGGTTCTACAGACCTGTTGTGCGCTTGTGGCCAACCAGGGTTCAAACCAGGGTCTTCTGCGAACCACAAGACTGTGTTAGCCCACTGAGGTAAAGTCTAGGCAATGCCTTGGGAAGCCAACACAAGTCTTCAGGCCTTTAACCTCTTAAGTATCGAAGCCTTTTTTTTCAATTTTCGCCTGAAATGACATACCCAAATCTAACTGCCTGAAGCAAGGATATGCATATTCTTGATACCATTTGAAAGGAAACACTTTGAAGTTTGTGGACATTTGAAATTAATGTAGGAAAATATAACACATTAGATCTGGTAAAAGATAATACAAACAAAAAAACGTGTTTTTATTTGTTAATTTTGTATCATCTTTGAAATGCAAGAGAAAGGCCACAATATAATATTGCAGTTTAGGCGCAATTTAGATTTTGGGCGGGGTGAGTGTGGGGGCGGGGTGGGAGTGGAGCCAGAGACAGCAAGGGTTCAAACTATAGAACCCAGTTCCCACATTTGAATATACAAATGGTTTTATCAAACAAAACCATGCTACATTTTATATATGGGACCCTCAGGATGACAAATCAGAGCAAGATTACTGAATGTGAGTACATTATTTACCTTAAGAGGTGAATGTATCAAACCAGTTGCCGTGATATGTTTTTTGTTGTTGTGAAATCTCCTCAAACAATAGCATGGTATTTTTTCACTGTTACAGGTGATGATCACGTCGGGTGAGGTTGTGTTTTCTCTAGCAGGAGGTAAGCTTGGCTTCTTATATGGTGTTGAGTAAAGCTTAAACCATGTATTTAGATTGTAGTTAGGTATTGTAGGTAGTTTATTTAGGTAGTTATTGTAGGTAATTATTGTAGGTAAGTATTGTATTCGAGTGAGCCCGGTGAAGCACGAGGCTAGCTAACCCACTACCTGGACCAATAAAGCTAGCTAGCTAGCGGGTAGCTACTGGTAACTTTTAGAAACTGTAGTAAAGCTTAAACCATGTATTTAGATTGTAGTTAGGTATTGTATGTAGTTTATTTAGGTAGTTATTGTAGGTAATTATTGTAGGTAAGTATTGTATTCGAGTGAGCCCGGTGAAGCACGAGGCTAGCTAACCCACTACCTGGACCCATAAAGCTAGCTAGCTAGCGGGTAGCTACTGGTAACTTTTAGCAACTGTGGATAGTTGTTTCCAATGTTATTTCACGCTTAAGAGTACCTGTAATTAAGCCAGCTAGCTACCTACCATTCAGCTGTTTTTCTAACCTCATTATCTGAAGCATTAACGTTAGGTAGTTAGTAGCTACTGTACTTAATTACAGCTACTGATTGCAGAAGACCAATGTCTTGTCTGCCACCCAGACAGCTGGCGTCGGGTAAGTTTGGCTTTATGCATAGCTTGGGCTTTGTCGAGTAAGGCTTAAACTATGTATTTAGATTGTAGTTGGGTATTGTAGCTAGGCATCGTGGGTTGTCGTGGGTAGTTGTTGTATGTAGTTATTGTAGGTTAGGATTGTATTCGGCGTTGCCGGGTGTAGCACGAAGCTAGCTAGCTAACTCACCTCCTGGACTGGCTGGCGAGTAGCTATTAGCAACGGTAGCAACTAAATACAATATCCTTTTAGCCAGCTACATTCGTTCGCAGCGACGCCGTTTTTCAAACAAAGTCCACACAGCAGGCATTGCTAGCTAGCCAACACTACCAGCTAGCTGTACTGTAGCAGCTAAATACAATATCTTTGTGCTAGCTAGCCAACGTTTAATTATTGCTGCGTTATGAAAGGAACTAGACACGGACACGAATTATCTGTTTAGTGTGTTAACACACTATTGGTAGTTTGTTGTAACCTAGTATTGGTGCTAAACTGTGTGTTATTGGATGCTAGCATGCTAGTTAGCTATGGCGTCATAGTTAGCTAGCTGAATAAAGTAAGTTGAGTCTATTCCTTGAAACATTGAACCGCTGTAGTTTACAACAATTCTAATTTCTAAAATGGAAGTTGGGAGAGTTTTATTCGGGTGGTTCAGTGAAACAACTATAGTTTCTGAGGTGGAAGTTGGGAGAGTTATATTTGGGAGTTTTTTGGTGAGGGAGGCCCTGCTCTCTCCTTTCCCAGATGTTTAGTTCATTTCATTCCGATCTCCTCTGCATTATTGTAGCCATCTGCTACAGCCTGTCAACTATGCCTCTGCCTATCCCTGTTCTCTCCTCTCCGCACAGGCTACACAAACGCCTCACACCGCGTGGCTGCTGCCTCTCTAACCTGGTGGTCCCTGCACGCACCACACACCTGGAGTTCCAGGTCTCAGGCAGCCTCTGGAACTGCCGTTCTGCTGCCAACAAGGCTGACTTCATCCCAGCCTATGCTTTTGGGGGATCCCAACAAGGCTGACTTCAATCCCAGTTTTGGGGGATTTCAACCTCCCTACGTCTACATTTGACTCATTTCTCTCTGCCTCCTTCTTTCCACTCCTCTCCTCTTTTGACCTCACCCTCTCACCGTCCCCCCCTACTCACAAGGCAGGCAATACGCTTGACCTCATCTTTACTAGATGCTGTTCTTCTACTAATCTCACTGCAACTCCCCTCCATGTCTCCGACCACTACTTTGTATCCTTTTCTCTCTCGCTCTCCTCCAACACTACTCACTCTGCCCCTACACAGATGGTAATGTGCCGCCGCAACCTTCGCTCTCTCTCTCCCACTACTCTCTCCTCTTCCATCCTATCATCTCTTCCCTCTGCTCAATCCTTCTCCCTCCAATCTCCTGATTCTGCCTCCTCAACCCTCCTCTCCTCCCTTTCTGCATCCTTTGACTCCCTGTGTCCCCTATCCTCCCGGCCGGCTCGGTCCTCCCCTCCAGCTCTGTGGCTTGATGACTCATTGCGAGCTCACAGAACAGAGCTCCGGGCAGCTGAGCGGAAATGGAAGAAAACTAAACTCCCTGCCGACCTGGCATCTTTTCACTCCCTCCTCTCTACATTTTCTTCATCTGTTTCTGCTGCTAAGGCCACTTTCTACCACTCTAAATTCCAAGCATCTGCCTCTAACCCTAGGAAGCTCTTTGCCACATTCTCCTCACTGCTGAATCCTCCCCCCCACCCCCTCCTCCCTCTCTGTGGATGACTTCGTCAACCACTTTGAAAAGAAGGTTGACGACATCCGATCCTCGTTTGTTAAGTCTAATGACACTGCTGGTCCTGCTCACACTGCCCTACCCTATGCTTTGACTTCTTTCTCTCCTCTCTCTCCAGATAAAATCTTGCGACTTGTGACTGCAGGCCGCCCGACAACCTGCCCGCTTGACCCCATCCCCTCCTCTCTTCTCCAGACCATCTCCGGTGACCTTCTCCCCTACCTCACCTCGCTGATCAACTCATCCTTGACCGCTGGCTATGTCCCTTCCGTCTTCAAGAGAGCGAGAGTTGCACCCCTTCTCAAAAAACCAACACTCGATTCCCACTGATGTCAACAACTACAGACCAGTATCCCTCCTTTCTTTTCTTTCCAAAACTATTGAGCGTGCCGTCTTTAGCCAACTCTCTTGCTATCTCTCTCAGAATGACCTTCTTGATCCAAACCAGTCAGGTTTCAGGACTGGTCATTCAACTGAGACTGCTCTTCTCTGTGTCACGGAGGCTCTCCGCACTGCTAAAGCTAACTCTCTCTCCTCTGCTCTTTGATACTGTGAACCATCAGATCCTCCTCTCCACCCTCTCCGAGCTGGGCATCTCCGGCACGGCTCACTCCTGGATTGTGTCCTACCTGACCGGTCGCTCCTACCAAGTGGCGTGGCGAGAAGCTGTCTCCGCACCACGTGCTCTCACCACTGGTGTCCCCCAGGGCTCAGTTCTAGGCCCTCTCCTATTCTCCCTATACACCAAGTCACTTGGCTCTGTCATATCCTCACATGGCCTCTCCTATCATTGCTACGCTGACGATACACAACTAATCTTCTCCTTTCCCCCTTCTGATAACCAGGTGGCGAATCGCATCTCTGCATGTCTGGCAGACACATCAGTATGGATGACGGATCACCACCTCAAGCTGAACCCTGGCAAGACGGAGCTGCTCCTCCTCCCGGGGAAGGACTGCCCGTTCCATGATCTCGCCATCACGGTTGACAACTCCGTTGTGTCCTCCTCCCAGAGTGCGAAGAGCCTTGGCGTGACCCTGGACAACACCCTGTCGTTCTCCACTAACATCAAGGCGGTGACCCGATCCTGCAGGTTCATGCTCTACAACATTCGGAGAGTACGACCCTGCCTTACACAGGAAGCGGCACAGGTCCTAATCCAGGCACTTGTCATCTCCCGTCTGGATTACTGCAACTCGCTGTTGGCTGGGCTCCCTGCCTGTGCCATTAAACCCCTACAACTCATCCAGAATGCCGCAGCCCGTCTGGTGTTCAACCTTCCCAAGTTCTCTCACGTCACCCCGCTCCTCCGCACACTCCACTGGCTTCCAGTTGAAGCTCGCATCTGTTACAAGACCATGGTGCTTGCCTATGGAGCTGTGAGGGGAACGGCACCTCCGTACCTTCAGGCTCTGATCAGTCCCTACACCCAAACGAGGGCATTGCGTATCCACCTCTGGCCTGCTGGCTCCTGCGGAAGCATAGTTCCCGCTCAGCCCAGTCAAAACTGTTCGCTGCTCTGGCACCCCAATGGTGGAACAAGCTCCCTCACGACGCCAGGACAGCGGAGTCACTCACCACCTTCCGGAGACATTTGAAACCCCACCTCTTTAAGGAATACCTGGGATAGGATAAAGTAATCCTTCTACCCCCCCCAGAAAAAAAAAATAAAAAAAAACAATTGTAAAGTGGTTATCCCACTGGCTATAGGGTGAATGCACCAATTTGTAAGTCGCTCTGGATAAGAGCGTCTGCTAAATGACGTAAATGTAAATGTAAATGTAATAGCTACTGTAAATTGGACAGCGCATTTATATTAACAAGAATTTAAGCTTTCTGCCCATATAAGACATGTCTATGTCTACAACAGTCATGCTAATCACATTAGCGCACGTTAGCTCAACAGTCCTGTATACGGGACACCGATCCCATAGAGGTTAATCAAGGTTACCCAGCCAGTACGTTAGCTTTTTTACCCTATGCTGACATACACTTGCCCTCAAATTATTGTCAAACCAGAGGTAAAAAATATAATGCAAGAAAAAAATAAACTGGGTAACACTTTACTTGAAACCCAGCGTCATAACAAGTGATGACACGGTCATAACCATGTCATATGTCATAACAGCTGACATAACTTGTCATAACCTGTTATAATAGGGTCATAACATTGTCATGACACATATTTATACCTGTTGTGACATATATTGCGTTATTTTACGGCTGGTTATGACACCTACATAAGAGTGTAAAATCCCACAAAACCTACCACGGCAGATATTTTATGGCTGGTTATGACACCATATAAGTGTGTCAAAACCCACAAAACCTACCACACAAGGAAAAACATTCCATTACACCATAGCCTGCCTGTCAACAGTGTGTTTATGTTATATAATTTGTAACACTATTGAATTATCATTGTAATTGCCTACACATTGATGTCAGACATGCACCTACCCCAATTCTCTGTAGCTGATGATTGGGATGAATGCAGGAGCAGATTTCAGGAGCAGGACAAGACATACTGTTTTTGACTGATGATTGATATAAGGGCATGTACGTGATAGGCCTATCTGGCTTATATGATTATGATGGTCATAATGCTTCTTGACAGTGTCAAAAAGTGTATTTTCTACAATATGTTTTAAATATGATGAAAAAAAACATGACTGTAAAGAATTCATTACAACAACAACAAAGGACTTAAGAAACAAACTTTAAATCAAAAGGAAACTTCTTGGCATGTAGGTTTTGTGGTTATGTAGGTGTCATAACCAGCCATGAAATAACTCAATATATGTCACAACAGGTGTAAATATATGGGTCATGAAAGTGTTATGACCATATGACAGGTTATGACAAGTTATGTCAGCTTTTATGACATATGACATGGTTTTGATAGTATCATAATGTGTTATGACACTGGGTGTAAAGTAAAGTGTTACCAAAAACTGTGATGACACCAGCTATCAATCTTCTCTAATATCATGCATACCACAGAGGAGGAAAGAACAACCACCAACATAACAACACAGGGTTAATAAAAAGCAGAGTTTGTTTGCTGTCTTCATTGATTTCCGGGGTTTCTCTCATGCGTAATGTCTGTTGATCTAAAGGTCAAGTCTGAAAAAGATGAAAGCGCACAGAGAACACTTTTCCTTCCTTGGTCAGGGCTAGATATCAGCGCTTGAGTCGGTGGAGTATTGATTAGTCGCAAAGAAAACAGGAACCCAAGGACTTAATATTTTGGCTGATTCCATTGTGAGGAATCAACATTTCAAGCTCATTAGCAGCGCTTCACAACAGGCCGTAGAAAAGCTGCATCATTTACATAGGATTACATGACACTCTGAAAGTGTTCGTCTTTGACATAGGCAGCTGGTTGCTCACACAACTATTTCCGAAACCCTCATGTCGTTCCAGGAGTTATTTCATGCATAGAGAAACCATGTTGACGCTTTGGTGCCTTTATGTTTTGAGGCTTATAGAGCCATTTTTGGTTTACAAGCAAGCGTCACGTTCGAATGATGTGCACACAGCATTGAACCAAAAAGCTCTGTAGCAGGATAGATAACGCTAAAGTCGGCACCTTGACAAACTTAACAGCGAGTGAGTGATGACCATGAACACACACCTGACTGATGGCTATAGCTATGTTTAACAAATGTACTATTCTTATGGGTGTATTTAGCTCTGTTTGTGATATTTTACCCTGTCTCGCTGGCTTGCTAGCTTGCTAGGTAATCGATCCTCTGATGGTATCTGCCATGTTGTAGATGATAACCATCTGATTACCTGTTTGTTAACTTGCATGAGCTGCATTTGAAGTTGCATGTGATCGTATCCACTGCTAGGTAAACAGAGGTTTCTGATGATGAGCTACGCCCCCAGCTTTTCATGACGCGGCCGGGAAATGGGTCTATAGCACTTTTCAGTATGTGCCATCTGACTTATTTTCAGAGAAATATGGCAGTTTCTTTGGTTTTTCCCATAAGCACTCTCATGATGATACATCTCTAAATGGAAAGTAGAAAACCTTCAAAGGGGGAAACTAACAATGTGAAGGTCCACTTAACACGAAGAGGTACATCTTGTTCAGATTCAGTGCATTGGCATACTTCAACCCCTGAACTGACTTTCAAGAACAGAAATCTAATGAGTTTTGTTCATCTTTCTCCACTCTGAGCCACACCACTCTTGACGCAAACAACAAACAGAGAACGGGGCATAGATAGTAGCATGGTCCAGCTGGTTTGTTAGTCACAATAGAGGTGCTGATTAGTCAGATGCATTTGTGGTGAGAAAACTGTTGCAAATTGCAAAGACTCTGAGGTGAAGTCTGAAACCCAGCAAAGTGCATAACATTCATATTTTACTGGGTCAATTATAATATATGCCATTTAACAGACGCTTTTATCCAAAGCGACTTACAGTCATGCGTCCATAAATGTTACATGTGGGTGGCCCCGGGACTCGAACCCACTATGCTGGCATTGCAAGCGCCATGCTCTACCAACTGAGCTAAGGATACACAATTTCATGTGGATGATAACTGTTATTAAGTGATTGTTGTAATGATAGTTGTAATGCCATACATGCTATTATACTACCTGCTGCTCCTAGCTACATTGGGTGAATTGTTCTAGCAAAAGAAAAAGAATGAGTCCTACAGGACCTACACTGCATTCAGACAGATTATGACACAGGTTGACATGACAGTTTCATTATATAGATGTATTATGCAGCAGCAGCACGTATACGTCTTTCTGTTTACTCAAGTCATCTTCCAGTTCACATCTTCATCTTCAAGTCACCATCTGCTCTAATACGGCCATGTAATTAATTCTATAGTTAAGGTGACATAACAATCAATGCACTTGTCATACTACCGACCTTCTCCCTACATACAGGCCAATTGAGAAACTCAGTCATGCAAGGCCAAATGGGACAGCATTTGTCATGACTATTGGTGATGCATGCATAATGGCCTTGTAATTTAGCTGATGTCAGATGTTATTACTCTAGGTTACGTCTGTTATTTTAGTCTCATGACAGCTTTATGTAGGACTTATGATGGAGAGTTGAGGTACATACAGTGGGGTCTGATTTTATTGACGCCCTTGATAAATAATTCAAATACTCCCCTGTTATTGGTAATGGTGAGAGGTTAGCATGTCTTGGGGGTATGATCTTTGACCCTCTAACTTTCTCACTCATCATTATTCACAATTCATTCAGGATTATCCGTAATCATGGTAGCATCTACATTAATACAGAAGCGTTTGGAAACATATTATATTCTTATTTATAATACAATTGACTCCAAAATGACACAATATATTATTTACCATTCATTTCCATTGGGCACAAAATAATCTGAAACACAACCAAAACAAACAGCAAATGCAACCATCAAGTTTGTAGAGTCACAAGCAAGATGTAGTCATTGTGTGCTATGAATATGGGCCCAAATACTACACTTTTGACTACTTTATTTATAAGAATCTTTAGAGGTGTCAATAGTTTTGACAGCTACCTTTTTGAGAAAAAAAAGTATTACTTGTTAAACAAAATCTCCTTACTCTGAGCAATTGTATTAGTATAATAGTAAATATGCAGTAAGTGTGACACCATAGCAAATGCACTTCTGAGTTCCTACATGTTACTTTACTTCACACTTGTGTTATGTCTCCAACAGACATTCATCATGCGGCATATGGACAAACTGTTTCTGAATTGAATCTGGATTTGTGATGCATCTCCAAACCTCCATTAGAAGGGTACGGGTGAGTGTCTGGTAATCTGTATAGAGAGTGCTTCTACACTTGCACAATTTTACTTTCATGGAGAAATATAGCAGTGCAGTTGTATGATATATTTTCATTTTGGAAAAATTACAGCCATGCGTTCAAATGAGACAATAAAATGTCACTGCTTTGTTCACTTGATCTTATCACAAGAATGACAGCATTATACGATAATATACAGCAATATACATATTATGCAGTTGAAAAAACATAGTTGAATGGGAAGTTGTCTGTTAAATAGCTCTGATAATATTTGGTTCTAGTGTTGTTACATAATGTATGGTAAGACAACTTCAGCGGATACTTATTTTAGCATTCATTAATATTTAATCGTAATATAACACCATGCACTGTGGTTAAAACAGTGGGAACACAATATGAGAAGTGGATTTTAGGATCTTGACTGTAACACACCCTAATGCCTCCAACATTCTGAAAATCTCATCATCTTTGAATCCTTTAATGAGCTATGTTTGGCTATCATCTGTACAATTCATTACTATGTACCCTATAGTGCAGATATAGGCCTGGGTTGTCCACAGCATATTTTTCATGCTTGACTTATACAGTCTGGGGATAGGTATTAAAAAAGCTGTTCATAAAATCATATGCTTACAAGTCTCAGCTGTCAAACTGTTTGACATTGCTGTGGGTGGCTCTAACCCTGTCCGAGGTTAACCAATGGATCTTGTTCTCCTGGTAGGTCTGATAATGTCCATTTTAAAAAGAAAACCCCTGCGGGAAGGCAAATGTCACAGAATGTCAGGCCAATCGTACTGTTCTGAAAGCCAAATGTTAGTTTGTGTATTATGCCAGTTCCCTTTCGACCGCACCAGGTGCTCCATCATTGGATAATGGGTTTGAGATGCCTAGATCTTAATCCATGTCATATGTTGACATAGTGCACTGGGATTTCACATCCCCACTGTTCGCTAAAGGGCTCTAGGTGAAATGGGAGTGTTTTCAGTATTACTGTACATGATGGAGCCTATATTCGCAACTGCCTTAAACATTTCCATACGGTATTGGATTCTTGCATGAACTTATTTGTATAATGTGGGGAAAAGAAAAACAAAAGTTTACTGTATCTTTGTGGTATCATTCCAGGACAACTATAGAGGAATAAGTATTAGTATTTATCTAATAGATTAGACATAGGCTTAACTAGTAGCAGTTAGATCAGAAGCAGTTAGTACCGCATGTATCAGCTTGTCAGTAGGCTACTTGCTCTGGAAAAGGCTATAGTATATAGTCCCTTGGGACCTTCTGGTAGATTTTAAGGCCTTTCTCTCTCAAATGGAAAGCACGTTAACGGCCATCCCATCATACATGGACAATTATCCTCATATGATGTGCATTCCAACACCGTGGACTAAATGAGACCAGTATTGTCAAATGGAGTGAGACTGGCCCAATACACCCTGGGTGACACTCAACAGCTGTAGACACGGTGACACGATCTGCATCTAATCCATAATAACCATAAATCTAACGACACCACTGCGGCCGTACGGCATCGCTGGTATAGGGGCAATATTACCTACCGATCATCACCCAAGCATTCAACAAACCTTGAAATGAGAACAAACGTGCCGCTGAGATCATTTGAGTCCAGATAGTATTTCAAAACAGAAAGTAGAGACTTCTCTGACTGAAAATTGAAAATATTTTACTGTAGAGCCTAATTGACACATTTAACCTAGATTGCAGAGAAAAGCATTACAAAGCGAACACATTATTGCATCAACAGAACGAGTTCAAATCTGTACACATTATTCATTTGTACTCGCTCTCGATGTAGTATGTAGTAACTTGTGTTGTATGTAATAATAGGTGGTTTGATGGTTCATTGCAGTCCAACTTTCCTATTTTTGGGGGTTTTCTTCTCTTGCTGATAGTTGATAGATTCCACCCGCCCGGTATCCCAGGCCTGAATCAGTCCCTGATTGGAGGGAAAGTCAATCTGCAGTATTTTTTACCTTGAGGTCCGGAGAACCAGTGCTGTAGGCCTACATAATGAAAACATGATCTTGAGTTATACTGACAATCAGAGAGCATTTCTCCCCATAAAGCAAAATATTTAGGTTGGTCCTTCTCCAACATTTGTATGGCTCATGATACCATCACATACATGTTGAACTCACCCCTTACTCTGCCCTGAGACTATCCTAGTGGAGAAAAGACGGCGATAATGATCATAATTATGTCTGATACTGCCAGCATGTCACCATGCATGAAATAAAGACATTGTTAGACACTAATGGAGAGCCCTGCACAATACAGATTCATGGTAAAGGGACATTAATTCTGCAATGGGCAGGTGGGAGTGTGGAATTAGGTAGTAACATTAAATCACCCATCTAGGTTGGTGGAGAGACACAGACAATAGGAGTTGTCATTGGCATGGTGGTGGGGGAGACCACATGAGTTAGAAGTGCTTTGTGTAGAGATCTTTGCTTATGGTTAAATAGTGCTATATGATGATATTGCAATTTTGTGGTGTTAGTGGAATTACAAAGCAATACCTTTGGCCAGATGAAATACCCATTGCTTGATTGATTTATAATATGATTGTAATTGTAAACAAAATTGTATGTTGTTAAGACGCATACATCGCCAGTATGTTATTAAAAGTTTAGTGCTTACACATTTCTAGAATTCCTGAATTCTCTGAGAATGCTTCCATCACAAAATTGGTGACAGATTGTAACGAAGAAAAGCCACAATTAGATGAGATGTGGAGCAGGGAGCAATCACAGCGCTACAATTTAACCAACAATCAATTTAAATCAGACGAGATTAGGAGCAGGGAGCAATCACAGTGAAACAATTTAACCAACAATCAATTTAACTAACACGATCAGTCCAACTGCACGTTATCCAAGGGCACGCTAGCAACACAGGAAGATGCCTGCCAACACTAAGGGGATGTAATTCTGTGCTCTGCTATTGATAAGCCAGTTTCCTCTTGGGTATAGTTAGAATGGGGCTTACTGGAGCTTTACCTGTAAGCCACCTTCAGTGTGCATGTGAGTGATGGAGGGAATTATTTATCTGGCAAACACCTGGAGATGTAAGTGATGGAGTGAGGTAATCTGTATTTACTGTGGCTGACCGGTTGTTATGTATTTACCAATTGACTGGCTATCACCCAGGGGGACCGTTAGGGATGGCTGTGGAGAAAGCTGGTGGAGGCCTGGGCGATGCGTCGAGTAGGAGACACAATCAAAGTACCACCTCTGGAATGTTGTTTACTATGTCAATGTGTTTATTGGAGAGAGAATAGGGTTATCTGACCTTATAAAGGTTGGATTGGACCGCCGGCTTCTACAAAATAACAGTAGAGAAAAACAGAGGAAGTTAGGCTTCCCCTAAATGGATAGAAATAAGGAGAACATTTCAGAAAATAGACTCCGGTATATTCTAGCCTCTCTATGTCTCAAGTTTTATCTCAACAACGGGAGTTCATTTTGAACCACACTCAGTTTTCCATATGTATTTTCTTTGAGAGCACTTTGAAGGGGTTTTCTTGCAATGGAACCCATCTCTTGTAACCGGCATCGCATTACAGTACGGGCTAAGTGTAGTGTGTTATTCCTTTTGCTGATATTGGCTGGTGAAATAGTTGCTGATGATAGGGTGTTCTGAATTATGTGCATCTAATCACAACTCTCCTGAGATGAATTACAGCGATCCAGGAGATGCATTGGCTTTTGTAGACTGGTATGATTGCCCAAAGGTTTTATTTAGTGAAATGTTTGGCCCAGTGATTTATGAACTAAGAATAAGTATTGAATACTCTCCTGATAAATAGGATAACAATGTAGAGAGAGGTATTATTGTATAGCGTGAGATGTATTGGGGGGGCGTGACAGATAGAGGTAAAGACTGGGAAAGCACTACCAGCAGAGAGATTAAGATTATACAGCATGTAATGTGATGTGCAAAAGATTTGTGTGCAGCGACATTAAAGGGGCACACCACAGCATTCATCCCTGTGTGGTTGTGGACCAATTACATAATCATTGCTGAAACAAAACACACACTGAACTGTGTTATCCTTTAATGTTGCTCTGGCAAAGACCCTCTCCTTCAATCCACCAAAACCAAAACAAATGTTAGGGCCACAGTGTTGGCATGGAACAGAAGCTGTATATTGCACCTTTAAATTAGGCACAAAGACTAATAATAATTGTCTTCAGTTAAAAAATCAGTAAATGATATTACTATCTGCATGGACTAAATCTGTGGGAGACCAGAGCCAGTCAGTAATCACTCAGAAAATTATCCTCAGTCAGTAATCACTCAGAAAATACTCCTCAAGGAATAAGAAACCTACTCAGTCAATGTAACTCACTATTATTTCAGACGACTCAACAGAATCAGGTCAGAGGTGAACATAGCCAAACCCTTTTGGACCCTCAGGGAAAGTGTCATTTCAAGGCACAGTTAAATCACCAGCACACTAGATTTCTGACTCATCAGAAGGGAATTCAAACGGTGGAGCAGGAGCTGACACTGAGTTTCTAGGGGGAATATATGAGTATCACCAGAACACTGTGGGAGGATAGAAAGATAGATGTACAGCTTGGCTCGCTACAAGATACCCTCATCCTCACCCCTCAGGTCCCTTGCTAAATTACATTTGGCAGAGACGAGCACAGAGCAAGCCCTTCAAGGCCTTCTGTTTTGAGATGTTACATTAACATGGGTTAAAAGTAAACTGAGCGAACGGGGGACCTCAGCCCGCATTTCGCTAATGATGAGTGTGGAGGACCCTCACTCTCCAAGCCCAGTGACTTTGCATTTTTTACCCTGCAGTTAATTAGAATGACATTCACCCGGCTTATCCTTAAACCTCTCCTGCCAGGCGGTGTATGAGGGAGGGTGGGTGGTGGGTATTGGAGTAGGCCCGGGTTAGAAACTGCTTAGCATGCCCAGTCCTCACACATCACTCACCCTACTGGTCTGAGAAGCAGAGATGAAAGACGTAGATTCTTCAGATTAGGTGGCCACAAGTTGTTGCTTATTAATGGACTGTGTGGGTGAGGGATTTGCATGGATCGCTGGTCATCCCTAGGAACCCTTTACAGAAGGGGTTTTTCATTCACTCATTTACATGGACATACTGTATTGTACATAGACAGTGCTGGAATAATGAGCTTCAATATTTAGTTCCAAAGTAGGTCACACATTACATTAGTAAGTGGTCATATATTAAATGTAAATAGTATGTTGTACTTACCACTTTTGTGCTCACTGTTATTTCTTGGTGATAAAAGTGCCTTGTTTTGTAACTACTAGTATGTACGGTATATACCTCGTAAATGGTCCAGTGCCTTAGAAAGAATTCTTACCCCTTGATTTATTCCACATTTTGTGTTACAGCCTGACTTCAAAATGGATTAAAGATATTTTTTTCTCACCCATCTTCACACAATACCCCATAATGACAAAGTGAAAACATGTTTTTAGAAAATGTAGCACATGTATTGGAAATGTAATACAGAACTATCTCATTTACATGAATATTCACACCCCTGAGTCAATACATGTTAAATTTACCTTTGGCAGTGATTACAGCTCTGAGCCTTTCTGGGTACGTCGCTAAGAGCTTTGTACAACTGGATTGTACAATATTTGCACATTCTTAAAAAATTTCTTCAAGCTCTGTCAAGTTGGTTGCTGATCACTGCTAGACAGCCATTTTCAGGTCCTGCCATAGATTTTCAAGGCGATTGAAGTCAAATCTAACATGATACAGCCACCACCATGCTTGAAAATATGAAGAGTGGTACTCAGTGGTGTGTTGTGTTGGATTTGCCCCAAACATAACGCTTTTTACTTTAGTGCCTTATTGCAAACAAGTAACTACAAAGGTGTTGATCCACCCTCAGGTATCTCCTATCACAGCCATAAAACTCTGTAACTGTTTTAAAGTCAACATTGGCCTCATAGTGAAATCCCTGAGCGGTTTCCTTCTTTTCCGTCAACTGAGTTAGGAAGGACGGATGTATATTTGTAGTGACTGGGTGTATTGATACACCATCCAAAGTGTAATTAATTACTTCACCATGCTCAAAGGGATATTCAATTTCTGCTTTAATTTTAATTTTTATTATTATCTACTAATAGGTGGTTTTCTTTGCAAGACATTGGAAAACCTCCCTGGTCTTTGTGGTAGAATCTGTCTTTAAAATTCACTGCTTGACCGAGGGACCTTACAGATAATTGTATGTGTGGGACACAGAGATGAGGTAGTTATTCAAAAGTCATGCTAAACACTATTATTGCACACAGTGAGTCCATGCAACTTATGTGACTTAAGCAAATTGTTACAGCTTTTCAATTTTAATTATTTGTAAACATTTCGCAAACATCATTCCACTTTGACATTATGGGATACTGTGTGTAAACCAGTCTCAATTTAATCAATTTTAAATTCAGGCTGTAACACAACAAAATGTGGAAAAAGTCAAGGGATGTCAACACTTTCTGAAGGCACTGCAGCTTTATAAAGTTTACCCTTTGTGATTATCTTGGAATAAAGGAATCAGTCGCTCTGATAAAAACCTGGTAAAATTTTTTTTTTTTACATGGATTTAAAGCAGTAACTACCCTCAATGTACTCTAAACATTTAATGAGTCTAGAACCAGGAAAATGTATTCAAAATAAAAAAAATCATCCGACAGCGACAATATGTTGCCCTGAAATGCTAGTAACTACAGAAAGCAGTTGAAAAAATCAGCTTGAAATATGGCAAATGCTGTTCATAGCATAGCAGAGCAATTTACTTTACATCAAAAGATTAATGCTCATTCAATGACTTCAGAAGCAAAAAAAAATTCACAAGAGGAAAGCCAACATTGATCTCACTTCCTTCTTTTACATATCTTCTTTCCTGTTCTATGTTATTCAAATCAAGTCTTGTACTTGGGGCGACACTAGAGGCAGTTACACCAAAATAGAAAATGTGTGCATGTCTGCTAATTGCTTGACAACACTATTAACCATGCATTGCTAAAGGTGGTGGGATGGGGATCTTTATTTTTAAGTGTAGTAGTGTCATTGTCTTTGCAGTATCATACCAAACATTTACTGAAAAATCCTCATATAAAATGGGCAACATTATTTTAATGATGTTGTGTGCTGTAGTTTTAAAATGTTTTGGTCAAAACAACAACTTTGAAATGTTCAGAGATTCAGGAAGCTGTGCCGTATGTGAGGTGGCTAGGAAACGTCTACCTTGTGTTCCCACTTTCTATATTTATGTTCCTTCGGCTCAAAGGAGCGACAGTTTCCGGAAAATTAATGAGCTGTCGCACTGTATTCCGCTCATAATGGGACGAGAGGATAGAAAAAGGCTGGTTCCTCCCTGGTTTGCAGTGGGGTTCCCTGCAGCCACAGGCTCCTAATGGTCTGAAAGAACACTGATCCTATCTTTGCCTTCTCTCGCCTCTACGCCAGCATGTGTTTGTCTGCATCTATTTCTTCCGCGGATCATTTTTTATACAAACCTCACTGCCTTTCTCTCAGAGATGCAATTTATTTTCTGCTTGCTCAAGCTGGGTTTTAAAGTTATCCACAAGACCTTCGTATTTAGCAGCTCATTTTTCAGCTGGGCGATAACCATCTTTTGCACCCCAGCATTGTCTTAATCCCCAGCTGCTGCTTCTTTGCCAAAAAAATTTATCGATTGGAAAGTTGTCTTGATTAGTTTGGACTGAGACACCAGGCAGACACACGGTGGAAATGCAATTCAGTGACATCCCCGTTAAACACTGTTTTTGTACAGCTGACGCATCTCTGGGCCAATGGTTTACATGCTGTTTGTTTAGTTCCAACTGATCTCTTGTAGGATTTGCCGTAATTTCAGTACATGATATTGTAGAAATGTGTTTGAGCCCAAAACACACTTATTGTCACACATGACTTACAGTATCAATGTACAAGGAACACATATCTTTACTGAGGAAGTAAAGTATCTCAAGCTGTACATAGGCCTAATGGTAAAGGTCATGTGCCACCATTAATATGACTTCTTGCTTCAACAATTGATTTAGTCAATATATTTTATGTACACAGGCATGGTCGAATAGTCGTTTATGAGCGTTGCACACAGAAATTAATTTACAAATTAGAAGTTAATTAATTATGTATGACACAATTGCCAATTGAATCTAATGGCCACAGTTATTAGACTCAATGGCAGCCATAAAAGCTTTACTAACCGCATGAGGGAAAAGCATAATATGCCTGACATATTAGGCATACGCTCTTCACATTTTTGATATGCTATGGGTTTAGAAGAATGCATGTCCACAACTTTCTCATTTTTTATTATTTATTGTTGCACTCCACCAGACTTGGTCTTGGTGAATCAAGGCCGATGGATTTTTCAATGCTCTAATTTACCTTGTGTAATATGTCTCAAGTCTAGATTCTGGCTCTCTCAGTATGGGAGCAGGTCAACTGGTGGGGGTACTAGCTGTACTTAGAGAAATGTAGCTTGGGTTGGAGGTGGAACTGGTGGAATAGGAAGGGGCTTAGGCTAGTTTCTCAATCACTCAAAGCCGACTTGCTGGTGTAGCCCTCTATGGCTCGTCTCCTAAGCCTTTCAAACGCATGAATGCACTCCAAGAACATACGGGAAACCTTTTAGCATGCAAATGTGACATTTGTCTGAAATTTACTTCCAGATCAGTCATACTAAAAGTTTCTGCATCATCAGACCAAGTAAATGTAGCAATCCATTTGGGTCCATTTAATCTGGAGCCCGACATGCTCACGAACATGTCTCTACATGTATTGTCCATTATAAACACTTGCAAATATCTAGTAAAATTGCCTGGGTGGAACTTCAACTAAGCAATCCACCACCATTTTAAAACATATTTTTCCCCTTATTTTTTCATCAGGGCAACTTCTACCGCGAGCAGCTAGCTCAGCAGGCCTGCCTTTTTGTTGGCGTAGTCTCATGTTTTCATTATCTACTATGGCACTTTTAATTTCACTGAGTGAGAGTTACGGGCCCACAAGCTATGCATGCACTCACACAGACATACAGACACACACATACACAAACACAGTCACATTGTGCTTTTTAGGTAGCAGCTTGAACTGTTCATGCCGCAGGGAAAGTAGACATCGCCTCTCTCTCCCTCTCAAATGGAGAGGCCTAATACAATCAACCCTACGGTGCTATTTTAGTAGGATTGTATTATAGTGTTTACAAGTGTTTCAGCATAGCTAAATTGAGATAACACTATGGAAAAAGCAAAGCACTTGAGCCAGCCAGAAGGCAGGTGTCAGTTTATCTTGAGAAGTCCCTGAAGTCATAATGTGCGTTTGTGAATGCTGAAGGAATAGCTGTGAGCTTTTTCTTCATTTTCTATCTTTCAAAGGAACACCGCATGAAGGAAATAGTTGCTAAACTTAGAAAGGGTAGGCTGAAAAGCTTGCCAATGGCATGATGTGTAAACATCTTCAGTTCTGTCATTTCCTGTTTGTCAATGGGTGGTCATGTTGTGAGTTTCGGAAAATAAAATCACTAGAAGACTGTGATTGGCCTATTCCGTTAGCACAGTTTGGTTAAGCAGGATAGCATTTAACATTGTGAAAACGAGATGTGAAATATTTAGCTTACACGCAGATAGTGTAGCTTAGCGAGCATCTCTGACTAAGCCATTGATTGAACAGTACAACAATGGCAGTTGTAATAAGGTGATTGTTATCCCCTGCCTTGAAAGGCTCTGTTTCGTCAGCCATGTTAGCTCCGCAACAACAACAGGCTCGATAACATGGTGTTTGTTATTCCACTCTGTGTATCATCCGTTCTTTGAGTATCGGGCCTTTGCTCTCTAATAACGTTTTTAAAAGGCATCACTCATCACTCTTTGACAGTGAGCTCACCTTTGCTCTCCCACCCCCAGCTGGCACCATCTCTCCCTTTCTCTCATTTACTAATAAGTAGGTGCAAGGCCAAGGCAGGTCTTGGGATTTAATTAGTTTGTTATGAAAGAGAAATCCCTTAGTAATGACAGCCACTGATCTTTGCTGCACAACCAGCACTGGGGGGAAAATAGAGATCCTTTTGAAGGGAGTAACCTGAATTCAATAATCGACTTGGCTGGCAGTAAACCTTGAGGTTTCTCCAAGGCAGGGACATTAACTGTGGGTACTATTGTGTATTGAAATATTTGACTCATAGAGAGAGGAAGTTGTTTGTACAGTGGATGGGGGATAGATTATTATATGCTATGCTGACAAGCGAGTATCTTGTATGATTCATTCTTTTTGGTTTAAAATGCTTTTGTAAGTAATGCTATGCCAAATATGGAACCAGCTACAATTTGTTTGCTTTAATTGTTAAGCTCTCATAATAATCATAGGGCTACATCACTGTTTTTGATCTAGCACTATGTTTGTGCACCTTCTATAAGAACCTCACTGTTGCTTTTTGTAATCTGAGACCAGATCAGCTTTAGACAAATACTGTTGTTTTTGTAAACCAGTTTAGACCAGGTCATCTCAATGTCTGTGGCGTCTGACCCAAGATCAATCGACCTTTCTTCATTATCTTCTCTCACACTGCACCAGCGACCAGCCCACCTCCTCTTCTTTCATTACTTCCCTAATTAACTTTTCATGGCCACCATTTTCTAGGCTTGTTTAATTAACTCTGACCAACTCCTTCATCACCAACTTACTGTCCTTCACCGGCCACCCGGGGGGCATTAGTAAAACCTAACAGTCAAGACAGTAAATAAAAATGTGACCTCTCTCACTGATCGCTGGCCTTCTAATGGTAGGTCTCGGTCTCTCGGATAACTGAAGAGAGAAGCCCCAGGGGAAAGCAGGCAAAGACTCTAGAGGAGAGGCCATTCATAATTCAAGTATCAGATCTCGCCAGAGCAGTTAATAAAGCCTGCATTATTCAGGATAGCGTAATGAAAAGTGAAAGTTACAGTCCAATGCTGGGGCAAGCCGGGTAATAAAATTATAATATATATCTAGAGTTGACCTCTCCTGGTGTATTGTGTGTGTGTGTGTGTGGGTGGGGCGGGTGAATTTGTGTGTATGTGTGTGCACTTGCATTTGCGCATGCGTTTGTTTGTTTGTGTGTGTGTTTGTGTTTGTGTGTGTGTGCTTGTGTGTGTTTGTGTGTGTTTGTGTGTGTGTGAAGTACATCCTGTGTACTCTGCTGCCTGTGGTGATGCATACCAGCATCTAATTACCACTCTCTTAAACTGTGGAGGCTAATGGCATCATTTGTTTAGCCTTGCCAAGCAAGGTGTTATTCTGAATGCTGCTCGTCTCTCTCGGTGACTGAGCACTGGGGGATAGACCTGGCAGTCCCGCACTAAGGGCCAGCGTATAATTCCAGTGCTGTTCCTATTATAGAAAATCTGTTTCGTCAGTGGATTGGGGGAAAAGGCTCACGTCTACATTGTTAAAAGACAATTTGGGATATTTGGTGAGGCCTGTTTAGGAAAATGCTCATGTCCATTGTTAGAGGAATATTCTTGCCATTTTTGTTCATTCGATACTGAATAGTAAGGGGTCCTTGTTTGAGAATGGTGATTTAGCTAGCAACTTAAACATGAATAAACCAGCATATTGAGGCTTTTATGTAACAGCAAGTTAAAAATAGCATTCTCTCGTGTTGACTAGAAAGGTATAGGAGGGGATGACTAGGTTTACTTTGTTCAAATGATATGTTCATACCTTTCCTAAACTGCAGTGCAACATGTATACATTCAGAGAGCAGCTGACCATAGTAGTGCACATCACGTGAATTCTGAAGTGTCTCATCCTACTCTAGTTTCTCAAACCAGTTTACACAATCCTTGTTGGAAGTGCATTACAGAATAACGATTCACTATTTAAAAATAATTCAATACTGGCTATATTAATCCCTTAATGGATAATTAAGAAGGTATTGTCTGAGCAGACACATAATTAGACATATATCCTCCACGAGCAGCACAGATACAGGCATACATCATAATTGAACAATTAGACTGTACACATGTACAGGTGCAATAAAGTGGATGAAACTGGAATTATTAAATATTGATTTGTTGTGGTGCATTATTATTATTATACAGTATAACATATGTTACACCAAACAATGGAAATGTGTCTTCTGTTCCGCTTTCAACCCCCCACCCCCAGACAGTTGAGATGAGCACAGAGTGAAGCTGCAGTGCTGTGCCCCTGGATGGAGATCATGTTGTGGGGTTAAGGGCCATGCTCAAGGGCCCAACGGTAGGAGAATGTCTTGAGGATGTGAACCCAGCAGCCCTCCAGTTGCCAGATCAGAGCATTTGATGGCTTCTGCAACAAAGGGGACTTTTCTTCCTAGTTCGTCTGGTTACATTAACAACTACAGCAGCAAATGGCTGATGTTTCACCACAATCATATATACAATACATGGAGTTGGTCTCCCATTTGCTGCTATAACAGCCTCCACTCTTCTGGGAAGGCTTTCCACTAGATGTCAGAGCAATGCTGCGGGGACTTGTTTCCATTCAGCCACAAGAGCATTAGTGAGGTTGGGAACTGATGTTGGCGATTAGGCCTAGCTCGCAGTCGGCGTTCCAATTCATCCCAAAGGTGTTCGATGGGGTTGAGGTCAGAGCTCTGTGCAGGCCAGTCAAGTTCTTCCACACCGATCTCGACAACCCATTTCTGTATAGACCTCTTTTTGTGTACGGGGGCATTGTCATTCTGAAACAGGAAAGGGCCTTCCCCAAACTGTTGCCACAAAGTTTGAAGCACAGAATCGTCTAGAATGTTATTGTATGCTGTAGCATTAAGATTTCCCTTCACTGAAACTAAGGGGCCTAGCCCGAACCATTATTCCTCCTCCATCAAACTTTCGCATTGGTGATCTTAGGCTTGTGTGCGGCTGCTCGGCCATGGAAACCCATTTCATGAAGTTCCTGCAAACAGTTATTGTGTTGACGTTGCTTCCAGAAGCAGTTTGGAACTCGGTAGTGAGTGTTGCAACCGAGGACAGACCATTTTTACACGCTACGTGCTTCAGCACTCCACTTCACAATAATAGCACTTACAGTTGACCGGGTCAACTCTAGCAGGGCAGAAATTTGACGAACTGACTTGTTGGAAAGGTGGCATCCTATGACGGTGCCGCATTGAAAGTCAATGAGCTCTTCAGTAAGACCATTCTACTGCAAATATTTGTCTATGGAGATTGCATGGCTGTGTGCTCGATTTTATACACCTGTCAGCAATGGGTGTGGCTGAAATAGCCGAATCCACTAATTTGAAGGGTTGTCCACATACTTTTGTATATATAGTGTACCAGTGTAATACAATGATCTCTTATGATCTATATTTTATGTGCAAAGTAGCATTAAACTTGACTTTTGTGACTCAATGTACAACTTGTGGATGGTTATTTACGTTTTTCCCAGATGAAGAGTAAATTATAAAGACTGATGTGCTTTAAATTAAAGTTGTATATTGCCTTCCCAGGGCTTACATAAGTTATTTCAGAGTCTTTAAAGAGTAATTGTTTTGATTATTGGAGAAGCCATTTTTAAAGGCAACAATCATCTCAGTTTAATTTGTCAAAAAATGCTCTCTGCGGCCTCCCGAGTGGCGTAGCGGTCTAAGGCAGGTGTTACTACAGACCTGAGTTAATTCCAAGGCTGTGCCACAACCAGCCGTGGCCGGGAGTCCCATAGGGCAGCGCACAATTGGCTCAGCGTCGTCCGGGTTAGGGGAGGGTTTGGCCGGTGGGGCTTTACTTGACTCATTGAGCTCTAGCGACTCCTTGTGGCGGGCCGGGTGCTTGCAGTTGAACAGTGTTTCCTCCGACACCTTGGTGCGGCTGGCTTCCGGGTCTTGCTGGCGGGTGTTAAGGAGCGCAGTTAGGCGGGCCATGTTTCGGAGGACGCATGACTCCACCTTTGCCTCTCCCGAGCCTGTTGGGGAGTTGCAGCGATGAGACAAGATCCAAAAAAGGGGGGTAAAAAAAAAAAGGGTCTCTGAAGTTTTTGATCAAGCTGAAATGTTTACTCTGCTTTAAACCTGCCATCGTAGTAGTAGTAGTAGTAGTAGTAGTAGTAGCTGGTGTTCTTGTACATGTGTGAAATAACGCATATGGAATCATGTAGTAACCAAAAAAGTGTTAAACAAATCAAATATATTTTATATTTGAGATTCTTCAAATAGCCACCCTTTGCCTTGATGACAGCTTTGCACACGCTTGGCATTCTCTCAACCAGCTTCACCTGGAATGTTTACCCAACAGTTTTGAAGGAGTTCCAACATATGCTTAGCACTTGTTGGCTGCTTTTCCTTCACTCTGCCATCCGACTCATCCCAAACCATCTCAATTGGGTTGAGGTCAGGGGATTGTGTAGGCCAGGTCATCTGATGCAGCAATCCATCACTCTCCTTCTTGGTAAAATGGCCCTTAAACAGCCTGGAGGTGTGTTGGGTCATTGTCCTGTTGAAAAACAAATGATAGTCCCACTAAACCCAAACCAGATGGGATTACGTATCGCTGCAGAATGCTGTGGTAGCCATGCTGGTTAAGTGTGCCTTGAATTCTAAATAAATCACAGACAGTGTCAACAGCAAAGCACCCCCACACCATAACACCTCCTCCTCCATGCTTTACGGTGGGAACTACAAATGCAGAGATCAACTGTTCACCCACACCGCGTCTCACAAAGACACGGCATTTGGAACCAAAAATCTCCAATTTGGACTCCAGACCAAAGGACACATTTCCACCGGTCTATTGTCCATTGCTCATGTTTCTTGGCCCAAGCAGGTCTCTTCTTCTTATTTGGATGTCCTTTGGTAGTGGTTTCTTTGCAGCAATTCGACCATGAAGGCCTGATTCACACATTCCTCTGAACAGTTGATGTTGAGATGTGTATGTGACTTGAACTCTGTGAAGCATTTATTTGGGCTGCAATTTCTGAGGCTGGTTACTCTAATGAACTTATCCTCTGCAGCAGAGGTAACTCTTGGTCTTCCATTCCTGTGGTGGTCCTCATGTGAGCCAGTTTCATCATAGCACTTGATGGTTTTTGCGACTGCACTTGAAGAAACGTTCAAAGTTCTTGAAATGTTCCATATTGACTGACCTTCATGTCTTAAAGTAATAATGGACCGTCGTTTCTCTTTGCTTATTTGAGTTGTTCTTGCCATAATATGGACTTGGTCTTTTACCAAATAGGGCTATCTTGTCACAACACAACTGATTGGCACAAACGCATTAAGAAGGAAATAAATTCCACAAATTAACTTTTAACAAGGCCCACCTGTTAATTGAAATGCAATCCAGGTTACTACCTCATGAAGCTTGTTGAGAGAATGCCAAGAGTGTGTAAAGCTGTCATCAAGGCGAAGGGTGGTTACTTGAATATTTTTTTTGGGTTACTACATGATTCCATATGTGTTATTTCATAGTTTGATGTCTTCAATATTATTCTACAATGTAGAAAATAGTAAATAAAGAAAGAAAAACCCTATAGTAGTAGTTATAGTAGCAGTGGGCATCTCATTAGTTATAGTCATATCATTGACACTCATGTTAGGGTCCAACGTTTTGTATGTTTTTCTAATGAAGTGGTAATTTTGAGTGATTTTGGGAACCAGAGCCACGTTCATTCTGTATAGGATCAATCTTCTCACCTCATTATTCAGACACAACTTTACCTCGATTATATGACAGTCATCTACCTGTGGAGAATAAGTTAATATTCTACATTTGTTCTCATTATCAAATGTTCTGATGCAAATGCCCTGCAATGAGTAATACTTGTATTTGTGAGGAAATTGCTATAATTTGTTTCTTTCTTTTGCCACATTATTTCTCAATTACAGAGTAATAGAAAACAGGATTACAGCCTGCCCAGGGGAAAGGGAATAGGAATGAGTATTTGTTTGTTGTTCATTATTTTATTGCAAAACAATTGGTATGGTGATTTTGGGGCCCAACCAATGATTTATATATACATTAGATGACTTCCAGGGGGCGCTGTGTTGAAGCCACCATGCCTCCATCTTGGCACTCCCCCACCATTTATTTTTAAATTTTTATAAGCTATAGAAATGCATTTCTTGATGTCTACATACATTTTTGCCACGTTTATTTTATTACAGACACCTTCATGCATAATTTTAAATTGTATTATGTTAACTAAACATACAAATAAAAAAATATATACATGTTTTCCCTGAAGTCAAATTTTTTTTATTACTTATGTTACTGTCCCCACGACAACAACAAAAATAATGAAATACATGTAATTTTGTCCTTGAAAGACTTAATTGAAATACTGTAGAATTCCATTCATTCCTATGGAGGACTGCTCCTTCTGGGGAGTGCCAATATGGCCGACTTGTGGTTTCAAAGACTTTCAATGACCAATACATAGATTCAGCAATCCAGGGTTTATATACATCATTGTGTCTAACAGGGATTTGCAATCAAATTGCGTTAGATTACAACATAAGAGCCAAGATCATGTTCAGTATTTCCATCAGTGCTATGAGTGTGTGACTGACATGACTGGCACACACACACGCACACACGCGCACACACGCGCACACACGTGCACACACGCGCACACACACACACACAATTGTGTTTATTATGTATCTGTGCTGTACAAAGGCACTGACAAAGGCCAGTGAAGAATTTGTCACCATGAACTCAAATTCTCTCTAGTGTTATTATTTGTGGCTCACCTGTCTTTGCTCTGACCTTATTTCCCCAGGCTTTAGAATACTGAGAAAGGGGGGCATCAAAGCTGTTTGCAGAGGGCGGGAGAGAGAGCGGGGGGGAGGGGTGTGTGTAACTGTTTTCGTTTTCTCTGCCCGCTACCCCAGTTTACAATTACATAAGGTCTACATGGATAATGATTCCCCTTCATGCCAATCATCCCATATGACAACAGCTGTATCCATGGCAACTTGGCAGGGTATGCCTCCGAGCCCAGTCTCCTAGATGAAGCCTCAGCGATACGGTAATTATGATTGATCTGAGGATCCAGGAGACTAATATCATCTGAAGTTGAACAATCTGATCTCATTAACGGAGCCAGGGAGCGGGCAGGATGAGGAGCTCTCCTGATTGAATGAAAGAAAAGGGATGTGCTTCCCTTAGAATGGGGTAGTGGAGCCATCTTTGATAAGTGTACCACAAACAGTAGTGGTGTGTGGGTGAAATCACTGAGGAAGTTAAAAAAAACGCCATTTAAAACCTATGTGTTGTTATTTTCTCAATAACCTGTTAGTTTATATGCCTTGCCACTGTGGTGGCAGGTAGCTTAGTGGTTAAGAGCATTGTGCCAGTAACTGAAGGTCGCTGGTTCTAATCCCCGAGCCAACTAAGTGAATAATCTGTCGATGTGCCCTTGAGCAAGGCACTTAACCCTAGTCGCTCTGGATAAGAGTATCTGCTAAATGACTAAAATGTAAAAAAAATTGATATATAGACAATAAGAAGACACAGTGGCAGAATAAATTCAACCACACAAAACCGGTGAGCAACCTCTGTCCGGTGAAGTCCTCAACACAAATTGCATGTAACAAACAGTTACATGACCTACTGCATGGTCAAGCAAGTTAATGTTTCTGACATTTTCGGACTACTAAACAACTATTGATTTAGAACCACGGTCACAAAGAAAACAGGAGCTGCCTCCCCTATTCCAGCACCATTTCAACTTCAACATCTGAACATCATCAAATCACATATGCTTAGTCTAATACAGTGACAACTAAAAGATAACAAAAACAATTTAGTCCAATCAACGTGAGTTAAATATGATGTGGCTGTCCATGGTACTGATTTCTCTTCCTCTCTCTGTGTGTGTGCGCTCGTTCGTGCACCTAGAAAAAACATGTTGACTCACCCTTCTTGTAGAAAAACTCCTCTTTCATGTTGACAAAACGGTCTATGACTCTGTCATACAGTACAAGCTTTTAGTTTGTGTTGTCCTAGGCTACCTGGCTAAAATACTTGCTTGCTAACTTCCTTTCATGGGCAACGATGAGCCAACTAGTTAACATTAGCCTACTACATCTAGCTACATATTGAACTTCCATCCTCTCAGGCCAGGGGCACAATGTATGAATATATGGTTGGATCAGAAGTGCCGTTATAATCATTGGCCAGTATGGAAAATTAAGTAAAACCACAAGTCCAAATCCCTATCTCCATCCATGGCTAATTTAGGAAAGGGAAAATGTAGCTAGCTAGCTAGCCACCGGAGGACAACAACACAAAAAGATGCAACAATTAAAAACATTTCTGGCAATGACGTTTTGCTCTCTGTGATGTTATTGGTGTGAAGCCAAATCCAAACTGGCTTCCCTTTACACTTTTTTTTGGTGCGTTAGGACCATTCACAGTTGAGCTCACTCAGTTTAGCTCACGCTGATTGGCTATTATTTTAATCAAGGGAGGCTAAATGCTCGCTGGCTTCCCTTGCATTCAATGCTATGGGCAGCAACAATGTCATACTCTTTTTTACCAGACAGCATCAGAAAGATGGGCTACACATGCAGAGACCGAGGGGCGCTGTTTCGCTCACGTGAATGCTTTCTCCGGTGAGATACATTCAGCCTCTTGCGAATTGAAGGAAAATTATGAAACCCAGAGAGACGAAAGATAAATTAATTTTTGTCTTGGTCAATTTTTTTGGGAAGCCTGTCTTCCCTTGGCCACCATGAATATACACCAATGTCCACAAATAGAGCTTTTGGGATTATGCTTAGCATGCTTGCCTGGAACCAGAGACCCAGATTAATTTGACTTAATTTAAGCAAGCCTGTGAAATACATTTAGGGCCTCAACTAACAATCAGCTACAGCTGTGAGAAATGGAAGGCATCTGATTGAGAGACCTGCCACTATTTACATAATTGGAAAGGGACCTTGCTTCTTCAGAGCGCACCATCCCACAATGTAAACCCCGATGCTCTACAGTCGTCTCCTGTCCTAAGTCTGACGGTCTATAATATCATTATTTGAAAAGAACAGGTGATCCACATGTAGTCTGACACTTTCCAATGTTAAAGTTCTTGGACAATCGGGACAAAGATCAGATGTCAGGTGTTTTCAATTCAGGTGGTTTCAATTCCCACCGGTTATATTGGTTTGAGTCACATGATTCACTTTCAGATAATGAAGAAGGTGAGGACCTGAACATGATTCCTCGGAAATGTTCTGAGAAGTTATTATATGCTGGGAACATGAAGTGCGGCCCAAGGTTCTTGGGTTAGGTCTATCTGTAGATAAGTAGTGTTGCTAGGTAACCGAAGAGCTATTTGCAGTAGAAGACATTGTATCGTCACTCAAAATGTTTTGTTGAACATTCTATGGTGGTTCATTTTCAATTGATCAGAGTCTAGTATTCCGAACAGCGGCAGTAAAACTTAACTCAAAAGTCTCAAATAAATGTTCTTCTTAATTGAGTTCTTCTTAATTGACTCGCCTGGATAAACAAAGGTTAAATAAAAAATAAATAAAGTATCTAAACTCTAAATAACCCATAATGACTAATCCATAAATGTTTCACATTGCCTAGCCTTGCTATCAGTGTAAGCTGCTGTGTTTCAGTCCGCTAGAAGGGACCTTGGACTGAATTATTAGCAGCTCCACTCCTGGAGCCACATTGCCTGAAGGAAGATATTTTTGTCAATACTAAGGGTCCACAAGTCTAGTGTCAGAGGACCTCATTTAACAGCAGGGACCAACAGAGTCCCTCTGATCCTTACTCTTGTCAATGACTCTTATTATGAGAAATAAACAAACCTGTGCTTGCTCCTGTTTGGAGAGATAACATTGAAATTGCAACGACGCAGACCAAGAAAAAACAAGTCTCAATGAAACATTAACATGCAATTTCAAAGCATATTCTAGGTGAGAGATTGTGAAAATACGATAGATGGCATATAGCGTGAATTTGTTTGTAGACATCAAACGCAGCATTGCACAATAAATGAGAAGCGAGTGACACATTTATCAAAACATTTGTCATAATGTTATCACACGTATTGTGAATGCATCGATATGTAACAATGTGGAAGAAACACATTCTAAGATAGTGTATGAGGCATTATTTTTTTACTTTTCAAAATGTTGATTTTTGGGGGTATTTTGTTACCGTGCATGAACTCAGTTGTCCTGCCTGACAGTGTGCAGTGACTGAGTACTGCCCTTGATATGTCCACAAAATTATTAGAGCAGTGAGAGAACCACTGCCAGGGGGGCCGTACACATCCTGCACCTGGGTTTAGCTGCGACACGCAGAGCACTGGGCTGTGAGACATGGCCTGTATGTGTGCAACGAAGGCCAAGGGCTCAGGGATGGAGGGGATCGGGAGTTGGGAGGAAGGAACCAAGGTCGTAGTTGGGGTGAAATACAGTGGCAAGTGTGGGGACTGTGGGAAGTGGGGGGAGGGGCAACATGACTAAACATGCCCCAAGGTTCTGCATGATGTATGGTAGACCACATTCTGTACTGCACATATTGGTTAGAATATCGCCCGCAAGTGCACTACAGTGGAGTAGAAGTGTTGTGTTGTGTTTTTTATTGTTCTCTATTGCTGCAAGAATATGGCATGGTTTCTTTGCAAGTGTTTTATTGCCATTTAGGTGGATTACAAAAAAAGTATTAGTTCTAATACTTTTTTTTTTTTTTACATACATACATACATACATACACATACATATCCTTTAAAAATATAGATATATTCCCCTTTATTACTTTACAACCCCGCCACCCTTTCCCCACTTGGAGTAAACTAGTGAACAACAACACCTAGGCCTCTACTTCCAGCCCATACCCACTATCTACATTTTATGGACACAGTCAATTTTACAGTAATTACATTTTGTTTGTTCTTTCTTCTGAACTTCCTCTACCCTCAACCTCTCCGATCATTTTCATGATGTCCATCCGGTTTGCTTCTATATGCCATATCTTTCTAACTGTGATCCTTCACAAAAGCTCCCAACCTACAACCCATACACTTATTATGGACACAGCGTGCCTACATTATTAGTTATCTTGTTATTGTTTGTTGTTAGTTGTTATTAGTCCCATCCTTCAATTCCATTCAACACCTCCCATCTATCTTTTAACACCATCCATATAGGATTTCTATTTGCCATATATATTTCAACTGTACTGTGATGTCTTACAAAAGTTCTGAACCTTTCTATTCTCATTGTTTCTACAGATTGTGAATTGAAAATAAACATTTTTGCTAATAGTATTATTATGTTATTGATCGATTGACTATGACTTTTCAGATCACCCAGTAGTGTTATCTGCAGGGTTAGCTCCAGGTAAATATTGCAATCCTTTAGCCATTCCTGGACCTGTGTCCAAAAACAAGCTACAAATGGACAGTCCCAAAACAAAATACTTACAATACCAGTGTGAATACACAGTTATAGGAAAACATTGATTAGTGGGCCGTCACTTACAGTGCCTTCAGAAAGTATTCACACCCCTTGACTTTTTCCACATTTTGTTGTGTTACCGCCTGCATTTAAAATTGATTACATTTAGATTGTGTGTCATTGGTCTACACACAAGACCCCATAATGTCAAAGTGGAATTATGTTTTTAGACATTTTTAGACAATTAATTAAACATGAAAAGATGAAATGTCTTGAGTCAACAGGTATTCAACTCCTTTGTTATGGCAAGCCTAAATAAGTTCAGTAGTATATGGGCTCCCGAGTGGCGCAGCGGTCTAAGGCACTGCATCTCAGTGCTTGAGGTGTCACTACAGACCCCCTGGTTCAATTCCAGGCTGTATAACAACCGTCCGTGATTGGGAGACCCAAAGGGCGGCGCACAATTGGCCCAGCGTCGTCTGGGTTTGGCCGGTGTAGGCCGTCATTGTAAATAAGAATTTGTTCTTAACTGACATGCCTAGTAAAATAAAAATAAAATAAATAAATACATGTTCCTAACAAGTCATATACAGTGCATTCGGAAGTTTTCAGACCCTTTGACGTTTTCCACATTTTGTTACGTTACAGCCTTATTCTAAAATTGATTAAATAGTTTTTCCCCCTCATCGATCTACACGCAATACCCCATAATAACAAAGCAAAAACAGGATTTTAACAATGTTGCAAATGTATAAAAAATAAAAACAATTAGATATCATATTTACATAAGCATTCAGACCGTTTACTCAGTACTTTGTTGAAGCACCTTTGGCAGTGATTACAGCCTCGAGTCTTGGGTATGACGCTTGAAGCTTGGCACACCTGTATTTGGGGAGTTTCTCCCATTCTTCTCTGCAGATCCTCTCAAGCTCTGTCAAGCTCTGTCAGCGCCGCTTCACAGCTATTTTCAGCTCTCTCCAGAGATGTTCGATCGGGTTCTTGTCTGGGCTCTGGCTGGGCCACTCAAGGACATTCAGAGACTTGTCCCGAAGCCACTCCTAAGTTGTCTTGACTGTGTGCTTAGGGTCATTGTCCTGTTGGAAGGTGAACCTACGCCCCAGTCTGAGGTCCTGAGCGCTCTGGAGCAGGTTTTCATCAAGGATCTCTCTGTACATTCCTCTGTTCATCTTTCCCTTGATCCTGACTAGTCTCCCAGTCCCTGCTGCTGAAAAACATCCCCACAGCATGATGCTGCCACCACCATGCTTCACCGTAGGGATGGTGCCAGCTTTCCGCCAGATGTGACGCTTGGCAATCAGGCCAAAGAGTTCAATCTTGGTTTCATCGGACCAGAGAGTCTTGTTTCTCATGGTCTGCGAGTCTTCAGGTGCCTTTTGGCCACCTCCTAGCGGGCTTTCATGTGCCTTTTACTGAGGAGTGACTTCCATCTGGCCACTCTACCATAAAGGCCTGATTAGTGGAGTGCTGCAGAGATGGTTGTCCTTCTGGAAGGTTCTCCCATGTCACAGAGGAACTCTGGAGTTCTGTCAGAGTGACCGTTGGGTTCTTGGTCACCTTCCTTACCAAGGCCCTTCTCCCCCGATTGCTCAGTTTGGCCAGGCGGCCAGCTCTAGGAAGAGTCTTGGTGGTTCCAAACTTCTTCCATTTAAGAATGATGGAGGTCACTGTGTTCTTGGGGACCTTCAATGCTGCAGAAATTTTTTGGTACCCTTCCCCAGATCTGTGCCTCGACACAATCCTGTCTCGGAGCTCTAGGGACAAACCCTTCGACCTCATAACTTGGTTTTTGCTCTGACATTCACTGTCAACTGTGGGCCTTATATAGACAGGTGTGTGCCTTTCCAAATCATGTCCAATCAATTGACTTTACCACAGGTGGACTCCAATCAAGTTGTAGAAACATCTCAAGGGTGATCAATGGAAACAGGATGCACCTGAGCTCAATTTTGATTCTCATAGCAAAGGGTCTTAATAAGGTATTTCTGTTTTTTAAATATACAAACATTTATAAAAACCTGTTTTTGCTTTGACATTATGGGGTATTGTGTGTAAATTGATGAGGACTTGTTTTCTTTAATCCATTTTAGAATAAGGCTGTAATGTAACAAAATGTGGAAAAAGTAAAGGGGTCTGAATACTTTCCGAATGCACTGTAAATTGCAATAATGGTGTTTAACATGATTTTTCAATGACTACCTCATCTCTGTTCCCCACACATACAATAATCTGTAAGGTCCCTCCGTCGACCAGTCAGATTCAAAAACTGATTCAACCACAAAGGCCATGGAGGTTTTCCAATGCCTTGCAAAGAAAGGCACCTATTGGTAGATGGGTTTATAAAAAATAATACACTTTAGATGGTGTATCAATACACCCAGTGACTACAAAGATACAGGCGTCCTTCCTAACTCAGTTGCTGGAGATTAGGGAAACAGCAGGGATTTCACCATGAGGCCAATGGTGACTTTAAAACAGTTAAAGAGTTTAATGGCTGTGATAAGAGAAAACTGAGAATGGATCAACAACATTGTAGTTACTCCACAATACTAACCTAAATGACAGAGTGAAAATAATAGTGAAAATTATAAAAAATATTCCAAAACATGCATCCTGTTTGCAATAAGGCTCTAATGTAAAACTGCAAAAAAATGTGGCAAAGAAATGAACTTGAATACAAAGCGTTATGTTTGGGGCAAATCCAACACAACACATCACTGAGTACCACTCTTCATATTTTCAAGCATGGTGGTGGCTGCATCATGTTATCGGCAATGAGTTATTTTTCATAAAAATAAACGGAATAGAGCTAAGCACAGGCAAAATCCTAGAAGAAAACCTGGTTCAGTCTGCTTTCCATCAGACACTGGGAGACAAATTCACATTTCAGCAAGACAATAACCTGAAACACAAGGCCAAATTGAGTTGGTTACCAAGACCACGTTGAATGTTCCTGAGTGGCCTAGTTACAGTTTTGACTTAATTTGGCTTGATAATCGATGGCAAGACTTGAAAATGGCCGACTAGCAATAATCAACAACCAATTTGACAGAACTAGAAGAATTTTAAAGAGCCAAAGGTGATTCTATCATGTATTGACTCAGGGCTGTGAATACTTATGGAAATGAGATATTTCTTTATTTCATTTTCAATACATTTGCCTAAATTTCTAAAAACATTTTTCACTTTGTTATTATGGGGTATTGTGTGTAGATGGGTAAGAAAATTATATATTTAGTCCATTTTGAATTCAGGCTCTAACACAAAATGTTGAATAAGTCAAGGGAATACTTTCTGAAGGCACTATTTGTACAATGCATTGACATGATGGGAAATTTGCACATTTGTGTGCAAAAACACAATTTTAGAAATATCTATATTTTATGAAGAGCTGCTCAGTGGGTTTTATTCTGAGGTTTTCAAAAATATATATATATATACAAAGCGACAGTCATTCTTGTGTTGCAATCCTGGTGTTGCAAGCTCCGCGCTCTACCAACTGATCCACAGAGGACCACAGAAAACAAGAAAACTATGAAAACAACAACTTTTCCAAATTCTTGTCACATTTCCCTGAAGTTCAAGCAGGAATACCACTGCCTTTTTAACCCTCAAACTACCAATATATTTTACATAGATGGATTACCAACTGGTGCCATTTTTAGCCCAAGAAGAAACTATTGGAAAAAGAAACAATCATAGCAAAATATCAATCTAATTCTTAACGGCCACAACCAGACTCACTCTCAAGACTGGCTGGTTCTAGAGGATCCTCGGGTCTCCACAGAGTCTGGGAAGATTGCCTTTAGTTATTGTGCCCCTAGTGCCTGGAATGACCTGCAGGCCACTTCAAAGGGTCAGATCGGGACTTTGATGAGGAATGTGGTGAAGGAGAACTGCACTTGTCTTTATTTATGTTTTGATTGATGTGACATTTTATCTGTAGCTTTTGAATTTGGTTTGTTGAAATGTGAAATTGATAGTGTTGTCTTGAGATTGATTATGGTGATTTATGGTTTCCATGGCATCCTTGAAAATGAGATCCTGGTCTCAATGGGTTTCCCCTGGTTAAAGGTACAAAAAAATAAACATAATTAGACATGTAAATACTGTTATCTGAAATAAAAAATTACCAAAACACTGTTATTTTAGCGAAATTACAGTTAATTTGCATATTCTGTCAAACCAAAATTATACATTGTGCAGTTATTTTCCCAAGTACAATCCACATTAGTACTAAAAAGCTGATATACCGTCATTTGATTGTAGTATAAATTCATTTTAAGAATGTTGAAGTAAATATTAATTTTGTCATATTTGAATGTGGTAAAAACAACTGCCATTTAAGAGTTCCCTTTCCACTATGGGGCATATCTTTACCTTCAACCTGCCAAAAGGGTGTTTTAGATAATCAGTTGGGCAGAAAATTGTTTAGGCCTTCATCTACTTGTTCTAGCCAACACTTGAGGCTGCCCTGTATCCAGAGGCTTTGTGGGTGTATGGAGCAGAATATGCCTATTTACATATTTATACAATGCATATAACTATACTGAACAAAAATATAAATGCAACATGCAACAATTTCTACGATTTTGCTACAGATATGCATGCATCTTTTGGTTATATATACCAAAGAAATAGGGCCGTGGATCAGAAAACCAGTCACCATTCGCCTCATGCAGCGTGACACATCTCCTTTGCATAGAGTTGATCAGGCAGTTGATTGTGGCCTGTGGAATGTTGTCCCACTCCTCTTCAATGGCTGTGCGAAGTTGCTGGATAATGGAGGGAACTGGAACACGCTGTTGTACACATTGATCCAGAGAATCCCAAACATACTCAATAAAATAAAATACAATTGTATTTGTCACAAACACATATTTAGCAGATGTTATTGCGGGTGTAGCGAAATGCTTGTGTTCCTAGCTCCAACAGTGCAGTAGTATCTAACAATTTACAACAATACACACAAATCTAAAAGTAAAAGAATGGAATTAAGAAATATGCAAATATTAGGACGAGCAATGTCGGAGTGGCATTGACTAGAATTCAGTAGAATACAGTATATATTCATATTAAATGAGTAAAACAGTATGTAAACATTATTAAAGTGACCAGTGTTCCATTACTAAAGTGACCAGTGATTCCATACTGTATGTATGTAAATACGGCAGCAGCCTCCTAAGGTCCAGGGTTGAGTGACCGGGTGGTAGCCGGCTAGTGATGGCTATTTAACAGTCTGATGGCCTTGAGCTAGAAGGTGTTTTTCAGTCTCTCAGTCCCAGCTTTGATGCACCTGTACTGACCTCGCTTCTGGATGATAGTGGGGTGAACAGGCTGTGGCTCGGGTGGTTGATGTCCTTGATGATCTTTTTGGCCTTTCTTTGACATCGGGTTACTGTAGGTGTCTTGGAGGGCAGGCAGTGTGCCCCCGGTGATGCGTTGGGCAGATGCATCTGGTTAGTATGTAGGGCATGGAAGAACTGGGACATTGTCAGCTTCCAGAAATTGTGTACAGATCCTTGCGACATGGGGCCATGCATTATAATGCTGAAACATGAGGTGATGGCGGCGGATGAATGGCACGACAATGGGCCTCTGAATCTCGTCACGGTACCTCTGTGCATTATAAAATGCAATTGTGTTTGTTGTCCGTAGCTTATGTCTGCCCATACCATAATCCCACTGCCACCATGGGGCACTCTGTTCACAACGTTGACATCAGCAAACTGCTATACACATGGTCTGCAGTTGTGAGGTCGGTTGGACGTACTGACAAATTCTCTAAAATGATGTTGGAAGAGGCTTATGGTAGAGAAATGAGCATTCCATTTTCTGGCAACAGCTCTGGTGGACATTCCTGTAGTCAGCATGCCAATTACATGCTCCCTCAAAACATGAGACATCTGTGGCATTGTTTTGTGTGACAAAACTGAACATTTTAGTGGCCTTTTATTATCCCCAGCACAAGGTGCACCTGTGTAGTTATCATGCTGTTTAATCAGCTTCTTGATATGCCACACCTGTCAGGTGGATGGATTATTTTGGCAAAGGATAAATGCTTACTAACAGGCATGTAAACCAATTTGTGCACAACATTTGAGAGAAATAAGCTTTTTGTGCATGTGGAATATTTCTGGGATATTTTATTTCTGCTCAAGGAAAATGGGACCAACACTTTACATGTTGCATTCATATTACATTTTTTCAATGATAAGGTTAAAGACTCTGTTTGCTGTATCAATAGCCAGGCATCACCCCATTGACCTATATAACTCCATTCCAAACAACTTTAGAAAAACCAGTCATCACAGTACCATTGTTCAGGAGGCGCTCAGTCATGGACTGTGTCCCAAATGGCACCCTATTCCTTATCTAGTGCACTACTTTTGACCAGGTTCCATAGGGCTCTGGTCAAAAGTAGTGCGTTATGTAGGTAGTCGGGTCCCATTTGGGACTCAACCATGTTGTGTTACCCCAACAGACCTCATAATGGAGAATTAGTGTAAACGACCTCACATCTTAGATTAGGGAATGGGCTGTAGCATTAACCTTGTCATTTAGATTGAAAAGATTAGAAAGATTTCAAGGTTTTGACCTTGACGCTTAAGTGCTAAATTATTCATGTATTTTAATGTGGTCCCATAAATGATGATTGATATTAATGATGGCTGCAGTCAATCATCAATCGTTGCCTTAGCAGCAGGTGCTTTTTAGGTAACTTAACTAAATATGAAATGTAATCATAATAGTACAGCCCAAATTCCTAGTAATAAAATTCCCTTCATGATAATTATATAATCCTCCAATGAAAACAGACCATGTGTAAAGGACAGTTACATGTGTTTGTTCCAATCAATGTAATCTGGAAAACAATACCACTAATGGTACAGCCATTCTATATCAAACTAAGCACTCTCTTGTTTGATAAGTTGTAAACACACAGTGAGCTCCAAAAGTATTGGGACAGTGAGTTTTGTTGTTGTTTTGGCTCTGTACTCCAGCACTTTGGATTTGACATGATACAATGATTATGAGGTTAAAGTACAGACTATCAGCTTTAGTTTGAGGGTATTTTAATCCATATCGGGTGAATCGTTTAGAAATTACATCACTTTTTGGACATAGTCCCCCCATTTTAGGGGACCAAAAGTATTGGGACAAATTCACTTACAGTGGGGAAAAAAAGTATTTAGTCAGCCACCAATTGTGCAAGTTCTCCCACTCAAAAAGATGAGAGAGGCCTGTAATTTTCATCATAGGTACACGTCAACTATGACAGACAAATTGAGAAAAAAAAATCCAGAAAATCCCATTGTAGGATTTTTAATGAATTTATTTGCAAATTATGGTGGAAAATAAGTATTTGGTCACCTACAAACAAGCAAGATTTCTGGCTCTCACAGACCTGTAACAACTTCTTTAAGAGGCTCCTCTGTCCTCCACTCGTTACCTGTATTAATGGCACCTGTTTGAACTTGTTATCAGTATAAAAGACACCTGTCCACAACCTCAAACAGTCACACTCCAAACTTCACAATGGCCAAGACCAAAGAGCTGTCAAAGGACACCAAAAACAAAATTGTAGACCTGCACCAGGCTGGGAAGACTGAATCTGCAATAGGTAAGCAGCTTGGTTTGAAGAAATCAACTGTGGGAGCAATTATTAGGAAATGGAAGACATACAAGACCACTGATAATCTCCCTCGATCTGGGGCTCCACGCAAGATCTCACCCCGTGGGGTCAAAATGATCACAAGAACGGTGAGCAAAAATCCCAGAACCACACGGGGGACCTAGTGAATGACCTGCTGAGAGCTGGGACCAAAGTAACAAAGCCAACCATCAGTAACACACTACGCCGCCAGGGACTCAAATCCTGCAGTGCGAGACGTGTCCCCCTGCTTAAGCCAGTACATGTCCAGGCCCGTCTGAAGTGCATTTGGATGATCCAGAAGAGGATTGGGAGAATGTCATATGGTCAGATGAAACCAAAATATAACTTTTTGGTAAAAACTCAACTCGTCATGTTTGGAGGACAAAGAATGCTGAGTTGCATCCAAAGAACACCATACCTACTGTGAAGCATGGGGTTGGAAACATCATGCTTTGGGGCTGTTTTTCTGCAAAGGGACCAGGACGACTGATCCGTGTAAAGGAAAGAATGAATGGGGCCATGTATCGTGAGATTTTGAGTGAAACCCTCCTTCCATCAGCAAGGGCATTGATGATGAAACGTGGCTGGGTCTTTCAGCATGACAATGATCCCAAACACACCGCCCGGGCAACGAAGGAGTGGCTTCGTAAGAAGCATTTCAAGGTCCTGGAGTGGCCTAGCCAGTCTCCAGATCTCAACCCCATAGAAAATCTTTGGAGGGAGTTGAAAGTCTGTGTTGCCCAGCGACAGCCCCAAAACATCACTGCTCTAGAGGAGATCTGCATGGAGGAATGGGCCAAAATACCAGCAACAGTGTGTGAAAACCTTGTGAAGACTTACAGAAAATGTTTGACCTGTGTCATTGCCAACAAAGGGTATATAACAAAGTATTGAGAAACTTTTGTTATTGACCAAATACTTATTTTCCACCATCATATGCCAATAAATTCATTAAAAATTCTACAATGTGATTTTCTGGATTTTTTTTTCTCATTTTGTCTGTCATAGTTGACGTGTACCTATGATGAAAATTACAGGCCTCTCTCATCTTTTTAAGTGGGAGAACTTGCACAATTGGTGGCTGACTAAATACTTTTTTTCCCCACTGTATATGTGTATGAAAGATGGCAAAGGTTTAGTATTTGGTCCCATATTTTTAGCATGTAATGACTACATCAAGCTTGTGACTCTACAAACTTGCATTTGCATTTGCTGTTTGTTTTGGATGTGTTTCAGATGTTTTTGTGCCCAATAGAAATGAATGGTAAATAATGTAGTGTGTCATTTTGGAGTCACTTTTATTGTAAATAAGAATAGAATATCTTTCGAAACACTTCTACAATAAAAGTGACTCCCAAATGTGTGTAATCCAAAGTGCTGTAATTTCTAAACGGTTCACCCGATCTGGATGAAAATACCCGCAAATTAAAGCTGACAGTCTGCACTTTAAATTTGGTCCTTGTATCATGTCAAATCCAAAGTGCTGGAGTACAGAGCCAAAACAACAAAACATGTGTCACTGTCCCAATACGTTTGGAGCTCACTGTATTATGATACAGACGTTGCCAGTGGAACGATTCAAAATGTGTATTGTCTTAGCCAAACAACCTTGGATGGAGGAAATTCAAGTCATTCTCCTCGACAGACATTTTAGTCTCCTCTGAGACATGAGTGTGCATCAAAGAGTACATACCTTGGCTGAATGCATGCAGTGATGTGTCCTTGACAGACAGAGAACAGGCTCTACACAACCTCAATTGGCTAAGACTTCCACTTGGCCTCTCTCAGTAACATGTCACACATGTAGTCCTGCTTATCCCCATTCATCTGAGAAACAAGTGGGTCATTTTTAAAGAGATATTTGAGTTTCTTCATGACTGACTAAAGCAACAGGTGGCGTGCAACACATATGCACACGCATGCGCACACACACACACAGATCACTTCGAAATGATGGCTTCGCTGAGTGGATGGGTACACACCAATCGCACCCTTTCCTCCTTTCTCCCTCCCCTTTCATGTGGGTCTTTAGCGATAATCCAATGTAGTAGGGGAGTGAGCATTGTCAACTGTGATACTCATGTTGCTCGTGTTCATCCCTGCCTGTCTGTGGTGACATGAGCTCTTCTCAACCCTCCTCAGCCCTTCTCTCAGCCCCCTTTCAACCCGTTTTTTCTCTGTGGCGCATGCAGTCAGGTGGAAAAGCATTTCATTTGCTAAACAAAGTGGAAGGCTGCCACAACACACGGCCATAATGGAGACTGATGGGGGCCCCATACCGGGAACCATGGGACAGGGGTAATTACTCTGAGCTTGTCAGGATCCCAGCATTCATCAGCCGCCACTCGCTCAAAAAGCTTCCTGCTTCCTGGAGGAAGTGTGTGTGTGTGTGTCTGTGTGTGTGCCGAGCAGGGAGCCTTTGTCATCAGGGTCCTGTGCCAGAGTTAATTAAAAATGTACATGTCGCCACGACTTCTGTTTCTGAAATAAAGGCCTGTGAGATACCACGGCATGGCAGGATGTTGGCAGGATGGTGATGACTTGTCCAGATCATAACGTTGACTCCAGGTGTTTACATACAATGGAGAGTGACTGTTATTTCCTGAAAAATTACTGTATCAAGTAAACTTTGGAGAGAGAGAGGGAGAGGGAGGGAGAGAGAGGGAGAGAGATATAAAAATGTAAGAGAGAGACTAATTGCATTATAATTTTATATATTGTGCAGGTCAGCATACAGTGTCTATAAAAACACCAGATGCAGTACAAAGCACTAACTGGATCACGATGGCACTGTTGATTAAACTTTGAGACTTGTTCAAGTTATTTACTGTTCTAAAACAAGCATATCCAGTCTAGCCATCTGCAGAAGACTACATGATCACAGCACTTGAAAAAGACCCAAGACTAGGTAACAAGCAGAGGGAAATAAGTATATGAACTGACTAAGATTGGATTACACTTACTGTAAACATATATTAAATCAGCAATGTTATGATCAGATTACACTTACTGTAACCATATATTCAATCAGCAATGTTGTGATAGCAGCCATTCATAATAATGATCAATTATTCTATTGACATTTATACCACAACTGTCTGGTTTATCTATGGCTATTTGATTATATAGTATATACAGTATGTTTATGTTATATATTTTTTGGATACTTTAATCTAAGCATCTTCATTTCGTTCCAAAGATTGATTTGCTTTATAAAAGGATTGATGATTTGTAAGCATTCCATTGAACCACTTAAAATAGTTTTCAAAGACACAGATCAATCGAAAACTCAGAGGAATTGAAAATCAAATGTTGTCCAACATATTGATGTATTTTCCTCACTGAGTGATTACCTTCATTCATCTTGGAGACTTACAGTGTCGTCAAAGTATTCACACCCCTTTACTTTTTCCACATTATGTTCTGTTACAGCCTGCATTTAACATTTATTAAATGGAGATTTTTGTCACTGGCCTACACAAAATACCCAATAACGTCAAAGTGGAATTATGTTTTAAAAAATTTGACAAATTAATTACAAAAATGAAAAGCTGAAATGTCTTGAGTCAATAAGTATTCAACCCCTTTGTAATGGCAAGTTTAAATATGTTCAGGAGTACAAATGTGCTTAAGTCACATAAGTTGCATGCACTCCCTCTGTGTGCAATAATAGTGTTTAACATTATTTTTTTAATGGCTACCTCATCTCCGTACCCAACACATACAATAATCTGTAAGGTCGCTCAGTGGAGCAATTTCAAACACAGATTCAACCACATAGACCAGGGCGGTTTCCAATGCCTCGCAAAGAAGGCATTGCATATCCCTTTGAGCATTGTGAAGGTATTAATTACACTTTGGATGGTGTATCAATACACCCAGTCACTACAAAGATACAGGCATCCTTCCTAACTCTGTTGCCGGAGAGTAATGAAACTGCTCAGGGATTTCACCATGAGGCCAACGGTGACTTTAAAATAGTTACAGAGTTTAATGGCTGTGAGTGGAGAAAACTGAGGATGGATCAACACCAATGTAGTTACTCCACAATACTACCCTCATTGACAGAGTGAAAAGACGGAAGCCTGTGCAGAATACAAATATTCCAAAACATGAATCCTGTTAGCCACAAGGCACTAAAGTAATACTGTCAAAAATGTGACAAAGCAATTCACTTTTTGTTCTGAATACAAAGTGTTATGTTTGGGGCAAATCCAGTATAACACATTCTTGAGTACCACTCTCCATAGTTTCAAGCATGGTGGTGGCTGCATTGTGTTCTGGGTATGATTGTAATTACTAAGGACTGGGGAGTTTTTCAGGATAAAAAATGAAACTGAATGGAGCTAATAAGCACAGGCAAAATCCAAGAGGAAAACCTGGTTCAGTCTGTTTTCCACCAGACACTGGGATATGAATTCATCTTTCAGCAGGACAATAACCTAAAACACAAGGCCAAATCTACACTGGAGTTGCTTACCAAGAAGACAGTGACTGTTCCTGCGTGGCCGAGTTACAGTTTTGACTTAAATCTACTTGAAAATCTATGGTGAGACCTTAAAATGGTTGTCTAGCAATGATCAACAACCAATTTGACAGAGCTTGAAGAATTTTAAAAATAATTATGTTTAAATGTTCCACAATCCAGGTGTGGAAAGCTCTTAGAGACTTACCCAGAAAGACTCACAGCTGTAATTGCTGCCGAAGGTGCTGCTACAAAGTATTGGGTGTGAATACTTACAGTACCAGTCAAAAGTTTGGACACACCAGGGTTTTCTTAATTGTTTAATATTTTCTACAATTATGACATAATGCGTATGGAATCATGTAGTAACCAAAAAAGTGTTAAAACAAATCAAAAAATATTTTATATTTGATATACTTCAAAGTAGCCACCCTTTGCCTTGATGACAGCTTTGCACACTCTTGGTATTCTCTCAACCAGCTTCATGAGGTAGTCACCTGGAATGCATTTCAATTAACAGGTGTGCCTTGTTAAAAGTTAATTTGTGTAATTTCTTTCCTTCTTAATGTGTTTGAGACAATCAGTTGTTTTGTGACAAGGTAGGGGTGGTATATAGAAGATAGCCCTATTTGGTAAAAGACCAAGTCCATATCATGGCAAGAACAGCTCAATTAAGCAAAGAGAAACGACAGTCCATCATTACTTTAAAACATGACGGTCAGTCAACCTGGAAAATGTCAAGAACATTGAAAGTTTCTTCAAGTGCAGTCGCAAAAACCATCAAGCGCTATGATGAAACTGGCTCTCATGAGCACCGCCACAGGAAGACCCAGAGATACCTCTGCTGCAGAGGATAAGTGCATTAGAGTTACCAGCCTCAGAAATTGCACCACAAATAAATGATTCACAGTGTTACAGGTCCTCTGTAGCTCAATTGGTAGAGTATGGCGCTTGTAACGCCAGGGTAGTGGGTTCGATCCCTGGGACCACCCATACGTAAAAATGTATGTACACATGACTGTAAGTCGCTTTGGATAAAAGCGTCTGCTAAATGGCATATTATTATTATTATTAACAGACACATCTCAACCTCAACTGTTCAGAGGAGACTGCATGAATCAGGCCTTCATGGTTGAATTGCTGCATAGAAACCACTACCAAAGGACACCAATAAGAAGAAAATACTTGCTTGGGCCAGGAAACATGAGCAATGGACATTAGACCGGTGGAAATCTGTCCTTTGGTCTGATGAGTCCAAATTTGAGATTTTTGGTTCCAACCGCCATGTCTTTGTGAGACACAGAGTAAGTGAACGGATGATCTCCGCATGTGTGGTTCCCACCGTTAAGCATGGAGGAGGAGGTGTGATGGTGTGGGGGTGCTTTGCTGGTTACACTGTCAGTGATTTATTTAGAATTCAAGGCACACTTAACCAGCATGGCTACCACAGCATTCTGCAGCGATTCCCATCTGGTTTGGGTTTAGTGGGACTATCATTTGTTTTCAACAGGGCAATGACCCAACACACCTCCAGGCTGTGTAAGGGCTATTTGACCAAGAAGGAGAGTGATGGAGTGCTGCATCAGATGACTTGGCGTCCCCAATCCCTCGACCTCAACCCAATGGAGCTGGTTTGGGATGAGTTAGACCGCAGAGTGAAGGAAAAGCAGCCAACAAGTGCTCAGCATATGTGTGAACTCCTTCAAGACTGTTGGAAAAGCATTCCAGAGGAAGCTGGTTGAGAGAATGCCAAGAGTGTGCAAAGCTGTCCTCAAGGCAAAGGGTGGCTACTTTGAAGAATCTCAAATATAAAATATATTTTGATTTGTTTAACACTTTCTTGGTTACCACATGATTCCATATGTGTTATTTAATAGTTTTGATGTCTTCACTATTATTCTACAATATAGAAAAACCCTTGAATGAGTAGGTGTGTCCAAACGTTTGACTTGTACTGTATGTAAATTAGATATTTATGTATTACATTTTCAATACATTTCATAAAGCCTTCATATAAGCCTCATAAGCACTACATAGATGTTTCACAAATCATCTATATCATATATCATGCTCTATAAAGATGCATAATGTGGCAGGACTGTATGACATAACCATACAATTATTTGTTCACATTTATTAATCCTTCATAGAGCATGAAATACACCTATAGATTTGTGACCATTGATGTTGTGCTTATCAAGCCTATATGAATGCTTTTATGGAGCTTTCATAAGATGCAGTTCAACTAAAGTGGGACCGATTATTTACTATAAGGCTATGCGATTATGATATAGTAAACTGCATGCTTAAAAACAATCAATTGCCTTTTAAGTACATCACAGCTCTCCATTTAAATTCTTCCAATCGTTCTCTGCATACAGAGTGTTGCACCGCATAGCACCAGATCTGGAATGTAGCCTTCATTTAGAAGTGTGTGTGTGTTTACTGCAGCCCCAATTACGCAACACCATATAGTAATGCACATGTACTAATGAGAGTCTAAATGTGTCTTGACGTTGTAAGGACATGTCCTGAATTATGTTGTCAGGCCTGCAGCTTGGGGAAATCAACTGGGAAGCTGATTTGACTGATGAGTTGGTCTCTGACCACAATCAATGGCCTGTCAGGAAGAAGATTGACTTTTGACAATACTAGGATGTGGCACTACTGTCAAGACATTGTGTTAAACACAGTCCACCCAGTACAGCATCCATGCAAGCCGATGGCTGCATCAATTTATTTTTGGTTTAGAATGCAGCTCTGTGAATATGCAACACATGCAATATAAACTAGAAAATTGTTATATTCTTAGCTCTGACTTAATGCTAACTATTTGACGTGTACTTTGACAACAGTGGGACTAATTTCTCAAAATGCCACCCTAGGTGTTTAACATGGAATGCTATAATCAGAAGTAAATTGATATGAGAGGAACTGTTTAAAGGACAACTCAGTCACTTTTAACATTTGGGTTATTATTATGAAGTATTTAGTGATGTCCTATACAGTTTTTGTGTAATTTTATGATTCCATGTCTGTTGACTGTTTAGTGATGGGCAAAACCGGAAATCGCTTCTCTGTCACGTTTTCAAGTATGATTCCTGAGATGACTAATACAATAAATAGATGCTCAAAACTGTTGTTTAAGACAGTTGCTAAGATGAAACTCCGCTGTTATTGTTGCAAGCACTATTATTTCAGATTTAGCAGTCGGGCTAGCTAGCATGCTAACTAGATACAGTAACTATATGTTATGGTTAGCATAGCTAGCTAGTTAGCATTTACATTCACTTTATTTTTTGTGTATTGCAGTTGATTGGTGACAATGACATGAACATATATTCAGAATGACATTCATGCAAGCATTATATATTTACAACCCCAAAGTAATGTGAAATGCACTCCTAACTTATGACATAAGCAATACATTTAGACTAAGCTTTGTCTGGGCTTGACAGCCAGCTAGCTAAGCTAACTGCAGGCTAACTAGATGGAGCATTTCATCATGGGAGATGAAATGCACACTGGGAATTGTAGTATGCTGTAGATGAGGGCAATGCAGAAGCTTCAAAATGACAAAAACAAGGAATCGTGCAGTATGACTAACAAAATATAATTATAATAATGTGTAGCAAATCTTACAGTAGTGTTTATATAGAACAGCATAATAACTGGTTATAAAATGGTGGCATTGTCCTTTAATACGTGGTGTAGAGATAGACAGTGACAAGTCAGACAGTACTAAGGGCAACGCAAATACATTAGCATATTTAACTTCAGTGATTTTGCTCAGTGTGCAAGATAAATATTCAATCCTTTATCCTCTGAGTTGATCCTTTGATATAAGATGCCTTTATCTAATCCATTAAGCATCTATCCCAGCCAGGCCAATAGAGTGGTTAAACAGGGACAAGTAGTTAAACTCTGCTCTTTCCTTCAGAGTGCAGATTGGGGGTGAATGGCTCTGCTTCGCTCCTGGCCTATGGGTGGCTTGCTCTCCTCCAAGCAATTTGAACCACAACTTGAACCCCTCACTGTGAGAATGAGGAAATGGCTAATCTCTATTGTCCCAGGAGAGCATTGGGAACCAAATGTAGACCCTTTCTCTTCAATACGGTCAATGTGTCACTGTTATTAGAGGTGCTACAACATTGTTATGGGTCTCATATTGACATGGGTCCTATATCACGTGTCTCAATTCTCTAAAATGGCTTCCTTTCCTCAATCCTTTCCTACAAGGCAGCTAAAATGAATGTGTATGTGTCCATCATATTTCTTCAAGTGAAGGTCATTGAGATAAGTGGCTTTGAGCCTAAGGAGTCACAGCTGTTTTAATACAATTGATATACAACTAGTATATCTAGAACCTGCATGTATTTGGTGTAGACCTAAAGCAAGGTTATCTCAGGAAGTGAAAGCTTTTGCGTTTCATCCATACTTCCTCTACTAACCATGGGCTGAATCCTTACTAGAGATGTGTGCATGTAACTCAGGCTTTTGTGTGAATCATCCATTAATGTCATTGGGAGATTTGAGCTGAGCGACGGTTAGATTCCTCCTCAGGTGCTTGCTCGTGGAAGTTTTTTTTCCAGACTGAATGTCATATTAGAACCCATGTGGACTCTCTCGCTCCCATTCTGTCTCTCCATCTCTACCTTTCTTCCTCTCCAGAATGAAACAAATTGCAAGCACAAGAGACTCACAATGAAAGCCCATGAGAGAGAGAGAGAGCTACTGTAGAGAGGGACAGCGAGAGAGGGAGGCAGAGAGAGAGAGAGAATCTGGTCTGGCAATATCTTTTACACTCCACACTGGCAGATGTGAGTCCAGTTTCATAAAGGTAAAATGAAAGAGGTTATATTGTGCAAGGTCTCTCAACCCCATCCTTATTGAATTTGGAGAGAGAAAGAGATGATCTTATTTCAAGTCAATTAATTGTGCTATCAATCACAAAGGCCCACCGAACATCATTCAATTTGGTGTGATTGAGTTATGAGACTGGATCATGTGTAGGCCTACTGCAAGGCTGACCAACCCGCCTCCTGAATTGCTTCTGAATGTGTGTCACTACACTGTCATCAAGACAATGTATTTGCCAGGTAAGGGCAATTGTATGGTGTTAGCCATATGCCTCATGCAGTGACATTGGCTTCCCTGAGTATCTTGTCCCTGAACCATGGATGTTACATGTTTACAGTCTAGTGTTATAGTTAATTCAGAGTATGCATAGTGTCGGACTAACGGTTGCTTCAAAATGTATAATTTGGTTGGAGCATGTCTTTTCTCAAATCTCTATACAGTCTATAGGGTTGATATATTACGCGGTATATGCCACTTCCCCTCTTTTATTCTGTCTTTCTTTGATTAGATTTGATGTGATAACATAATACTGTGATGTGTTTGATGGAGAGACAGATCTCTACACAGGCTGTAGATCACTCTCAAAGTGTGTCAGACCAAAGCTTATCAGATCACAGGCTTTTGTGACACGCTCTCCACTGTCTGACTGTGAACATGGACATGAAGGACAGCTATAAAATCCCTAACCCTATTAGGCACAGTGTATTCAGTAGAGCCGTGAAATTGTAAAATTGGACCTTAAAAGAGCCTTACGCCGCCCCTTTCTATTTCAGTGTGTGGATTCAAGAAATGACTTGGTCCATACACTGACTTCTAATAGCTTTTATGGTAGGGAGTTGGGACCATACAGTAGGTTATTTCAACACACATTCCTTGTCCAATTGGATGTATGAATTGACTGGAATTTAAATGGCATTGAAGTCCTATTTTGGAATGTGATGCCTTGCAAAACACAAATCCAATGGTAAATATAGGCTGGGCACTTCAATAAGACATCATGTAGAAAAAAATCCCAGGATTGGAATTGCACATGCAACTCCCATTCTGCTTCATGACAAGTGTTTTGGGGTCACTTAGATCATGTTCCAGCCAACGAAGAAGTGCATCAATCGCCGGGACACATTTCTATTCTCTCTGAATGTCTTCCCCCACGTCCATCTGCTTTGTCGCCCGAAATGGAATCTTCCTCAAAGTATGATTGAACGCTGAGGTTAATGGCCGACTTCGCTCTTTTGCCTGATGAGGTGAGGTGAGCTTGCACCAGATGCCAGTTCTGCAAACGGAGCAGATGCACGACGCACCAGGGCTGCTTTCCTTTAAATTAGTCTGAGCAATCAATGCAATCTGTGTTTGGTATTGTGCAACACTGTCACTGCTGCTGCTGAAGGGAGGGAGAGAGGGATGGAACAGAAGGCCTGAGAAAGGCAAAAGAAAAGAGGGATTGGTGGACTAAGCTAACATATGGAATTATTTAAAATGGGCACACTATGGATCATTTAGGTATTTTATTTAGAATTTTAGGACCCATTTAGATATTCCCCAAAAATGTGGCCTTTACTGCTATAGCCCATAGAAACACATTTAATAACACATTCATAAATGGCAAAAAAGTAAATCATAAGGAATAAGGTTTTGAAGTGTCTGTCCTATATCTAGGTGATACGGTATAAGAAAGATCAGGAAAAATGTGTCTTTTTTTGGACACATATTTAACCCCTTATTTTTGTGGGCACAAAAATACCTCCATACTTCCATTCGTTTGTATGGATTACCTTCAGTAGAGCAAAACGGAGAATACCATCGTGTTCGTGAGAGTCCATAGTGGGGTCATATTAGTTTGTACTGTAGCTCAAATGGTTCGGAAGCTATAGAATGAAGTTGACACATCAGCGTTACCGACTTCAGACGAGTCCAGTGACACTTGTGACACTTCAGTGCCGTGACACGAGTCCCGTCTCCCCTTTCAATAGAGTGGTTTGTAGGCCAATAATTGTTTGTAGGCCAAACCGTTAGGACGCTACAGACATTTTCTCATGGTCTGACAAACACCTGTCACGATCGTTATACGGAGTAGACCAATGCGCAGCGTTAGTTGCAAACATATTTATTTATTTAATGAATGCACGAACAAAACAACAAAACGAAAACGAAAACGTGACGTCCTCGGTATAACACAACCGACACGGCAACAAACCAAAAACGACAGAAGATCCCACCATAACAGGACCAAGCAGCGTGTCCAGGAGCAGGCAGCCTGGACGTGGGAGCAGATCTTGGACGGGCAGGGGTCCTGGACCTGGGAGGAAATCCAGGCCGGGATGGATCGCCGGCCATGGAGGGAGACGGTAGAGGCGCGACGGAGAGAGGAGCAACGGCGTAATCAGTGTTGTCGGACGGACGAGAGGCAACCCCAAAAAAATTTTAGGGGGGGGGCACAGGGCATGGACGACGGGGCTGACGGAGGCAGACAAGGGGCGAATTCAGAAGACCACCAGGTTACGGGAGCCATTGGTGAGAAGAGGGAAGGAAGATGTAGAGGCGCGGCGAGAGGTACTGAGGTGTATTGCCAGTCCGGTCCGGCCCGTTCCTGATCCCCGTTTAAGGCCAGTGGTGTGTGTTCCCAGTACGGTCCGGCCTGTTCCTGCCCCTCGCACCAAGTGTACGGTGCGCGTCGCCAGCCCGGCCCGGCCTGTTCCTGCTTCTCGCACCAAGCCTACGGTGTGCGTCGCCAGCCCGGCCCGGCCTGTTCCTGCCACTCGCACCAAGCCTACGGTGCGCGTCGCCAGCCCGGCCCGGCCCATTCCTGCCACTCGCACCAAGCCTACGGTGCGCGTCGCCAGCCCGGCCCGGCCTGTTCCTGCCACTCGCACCAAGCCTACGGTGCGCGTCGCCAGCCCGGCCCGGCCTGTTCCTGCCACTCGCACCAAGCCTACGGTGCGCGTCGCCAGCCCGGCCCGGCCTGTTCCTGCCACTCGCACCAAGCCTACGGTGCGCGTCGCCAGCCCGGCCCGGCCTGTTCCTGCCACTCGCACCAAGCCTACGGTGCGCGTCGCCAGCCCGGCCCGGCCTGTTCCTGCTCCACGCACCAAGCCTACGGTGCGCGTCGCCAGCCCGGCCCGGCCTGTTCCTGCCACTCGCACCAAGCCTACGGTGCGCGTCGCCAGCCCGGTCCGGCCTGTTCCTGCCACTCGCACCAAGCCTACGGTGCGCGTCGCCAGCCCGGCCCGGCCTGTTCCTGCCACTCGCACCAAACCAGGGGTGCGAGTCGTCAGCCTGGTAAGGCCCGTTCCTGCTCCACGCACCAAGCCAGGGGTGCGTATCGTCAGCCCGGTCCGGCCCGTTGCTGCTCCACGCACCAAACCAGGGATGCGCATCGTCAGCCCGGTCCGGTCCGTTCCTGCTCCACGCACCAAGCCAGGGGTGCGTATCGTCAGCCCGGTCCGGCCCGTTGCTGCTCCACGCACCAAGGCAGGGGTGCGCATCGTCAGCCCGGTCCGGTCCGTTCCTGCTCCACGCACCAAGCCAGGGGTGCGTATCGTCAGCCCGGTCCGGCCCGTTGCTGCTCCACGCACCAAGCCAGGGGTGCGCATCGTCAGCCCGGTCCGGTCCGTTCCTGCTCCACGCACCAAGCCAGGGGTGCGCGTCGTCAGTCCGGCACAACCCGTGCCTGGGTCACCGGTGCCTGGTCAGGTACCGGTCAGCTACTACACACCGGAGCTGAAGCTATCCGCTCCTACGATGTCCAGTTCAGCTCCAGCCAGCGGGGCCAGACCGGACCAGGGGCGCTATGGGGGGATTATTGGAGGGTGGTGGGTAAGCCCGGAGCCGGAACCGCCTCCGAGGACGAATGCCCACCCAGCCCTCCCCTGTTTGGTTCAAGTTGAGGCGCGGTCGCAGTCCGCGCCTTTAGGGGGGGGTACTGTCACACCCTGGCTCTGGGACTCTATATGTTGAGCCAGGGTGTGTTCATTCTATGTGTTGTGTTTCTATGTCGGGAGTTCTAGTTGTTGTATTTCTATGTTGGCCAGAGTGGCTCCCAATCAGAGGCAACGGGTGTCAGCTGTTGCGGGTTGTCTCTGATTGGGAGCCATATTTAAACTGTCTGTTTTCCCTTTGTGTTTGTGGGATCTTTTTCCGTTTTTGGTTTGTTGCCGTGTCGGTTGTGTTATACCGAGGACGTCACGTTTTAGTTTTGTTGTTTTGTTCGTGCATTCATTAAATAAATAAATATGTTTGCAACTAACGCTGCGCATTGGTCTACTCCGTATAACGATCGTGACAACACCGCTGTAGCTCAGCCACCTTCCACCGCAGATGCGGAAGGTTACGGTAGATTGAGACGCAGCCCATGCAAAAAAACTGATATCTTATTATGTTACTTAGAATGATGCACGGGTGCATCAATAGACTCTTAAGGATGTGGACAGTCCAACCCAAAATAACATTGAAACAGTGGGAAATTACATTTTGCTATCCAGCACTCTACATCCTGCCATGCAATTCAACATCGGTTGTAGAGCATTGGTCATCAACCGGTCGATCGTGATCTCCAAGGCATTCCTAGTCGATCACGGAACATTTCTGTTAAAAAATACAATGATAAAACTTTGCTTTCCTATATGTTTTTATTCATTTCGCACTGTTGGCGGTAGGTGCACTTGATTAAGCAGCCCTAGCGCCGGGAAGGCAAAGGGTTCCCATTTTTGAACCATTTAATGTGTCCGGCAGTCCAGAGAGCAAGTCAAGTGCACCCATAGGCCTACCACTGGCCAATCAGATAGCGCAGATCACTGTGTGTGCACAGGTTCCTCGAGCCGTAGACTGTAGAAAGAAGGCTCGAACGCACAGAAAAGTTGATACTGTGAGATTTCAAAACATTTAAAACCATTACTAAAGAGAGACTCTCTTGAATACAGCAAAGAGCTGCTATAGTTGTTATTCAGCACCGTCAACACTTTAAGCCATAAAATGCGCATTCTCTTTACTTCCACTGACGCTACAACAAGCACCGCCGCTGCATTGAAGGAGTATGTATAGCAAAGTGTTCCAATAAGCTTGCGTTGTTATTATTAGCGGCTTGTCTTTTTTAATATTGAGGAATATTTCACTTTCTCTGGTCATAGGAGTAACAACATGAACTGGTGCATGAGGCAGAAATAATGCAGTGTGACTTGAGTTTCGCCATTAGATGGAAGACTGTGTCCCCTTTTCTCAGCGGAGAGAGAGATGAGGGACGGTGAGTCGGGTGAGAGGCAGCCTCACCGCTGCTCCATCCCTCCCCTCAGCCTGACCACCAGATGTAGGCCATCCGTCCAGTAAAAAAAAAAAAGCTAATTATTATGGTCACTCAGCTATGCCTCAACAGGAATACAACAAATTCATTTAATTTAATTTCAAAATGGTCTGAGAAGAACAATATTGCCAGGGCAATTCAAGCACAGCAATACGCAATGATAATGTATTTGGACTGTAGCCTACTGCATAAACCTCATTACTACAGAATAGTTTTTAATTGGTTAATGTTTCATGGACTTACGTTTAAGTGATAATTTGTAAAAAATCAGAGCGGTAGATCTCGGCTTGCATTTTGACTCAGAAAGTGATCTTGACTCAGAAAACGTTGGTGACCACTGTTGTAGAGTGTTCACAACACGGCCCAGTGATAACACAGCGTGGGCTGCCCGCTTTCCCCAAATATTTTTAACAAGTTCAAAACCAAAAGAAAGAAAACAATTGTCCATATGCTACGAATGTTATCTTACATATTTGATCAATTACAGTGATTTTTAGCTCGCCTTTATGTGAAACCCAGCTGAAGACTGGGATGCGTGGGAGGAAGCAGTGAATCAGAAAGAGACTAAAAAGCCAGACGGAGGTCCCCATAGACGCAATACAAAGCAGCAACAACATGCCACTGTTCTCTACTCCCATTCCAGTGGATGCACCTTCTAATGATAATCCATACCAACCCACATGAGCTCCATGGGTCTAGACACAGGCTGCCGGCTTTTAAACCATGGGTGAGGTTTTCTTGACTTTTATTTGGTTAGATGCTACATACTGTACTACATTACTTCCACTATTGCAGAGGTCTCCAATCCTGATCTTTAGGCTCCCCAGTGTGTGCAGGCTTTTTTCCCACGTATTACTACCCCACCTGATTGAACTAATCGATGCCTTGATAATCAATAGAAGTTGAATCAGGCGTGTCAGCCTGATCACACAGTGGCTCTCCAGGAGTCTCAAGCTGTTTGAGGTTATATTCTTTAACTATAATACTACAATGTATTAAAAAGACACCACCATTTGTGACTGATCGGGTCACATATTTGAACATTCTACATTCAATACACATTGAAGAACTTATAGTAGCTATTGTAGTAGCTCACTTGGTAGAGCATGGCACTTGCAATGCCAGGGTTGTTGGTTCGATTCCCATGGACGCCCAGCATGAAGTTGTATCCCCTCACTACTGTAAGTCGCTCTGTATAAGAGCGTCTGCAAAATGTCTGTCATGATAACTGTTCTAGCAGCATGACACTAAATCAAGGTAAACACATCAATAATATGGTCTGAATTAATCGTTGTTTAATTTGGGTGCCAATTTCCCTGCTTTTCAAATTAGAACTGTTATTAATTGCAAACAAAGAAGCAAACAGTACTTTGGGTCAGATTATGAGACCTTCACCTTTGAGGTGATTAGAATTCTTGAAATGTGTCCAGGAGGAAATAACCATGGCACTTTCTTCTTACATATTTTATATGATAAACCTTATCTTCTACGTGCCAAATCATAAAAATATTTGATATATTCATCATCTCACCCTGTCTACAATCACATACTGTGGCATAGGCTATGCAAGTGAAGACCTTGTGTTCAAATGAAATGTGTGATATTAATTTCACAGTTAGATACACTTTCATTTTATGCGGTGGTATTAATTCCAAATATGAAGCTAAAGTTAAGTGATATGTTAAATTGAAAGTGTTGTTCAGCCCATGAGGGAGAATGCAGTCAAAAACAATGAAGATAATGTCACACTTGGAATGTCATCCCTGTATTCCATTATTTCTGCATAGTGATGTTTAAAAGAAATTGGCGACCTTACTGTATCACACAATGTACAATTACTAGACAGTCGCATTTGTGAGTGCTGAGTTTGACAATAAGGGTTACTTTAATAGTTTTTAATTACTTAGTAATTACCTACCAGCTGCACTGTTTTAATATGTTGGAATCAATAGCACATTGAACTCAGAAATCATTCAGCCAAAAAGCCCTTCTTTGAAAGCATATTCCATAAGTCTAACAGCACAAATTTTAAAGTTTCTCGTTTGATCGTAATGTAAAGTATAGAACATAATCATTATAAAAAGTATATGTTAGGAAGTCCATTTAGACCTTTGCAATGCTCCAACTCTTATCTCTGAGTTCGATTGTCTCCATTTTTAATTAGGACAGAACAACTCTAAAGCTGTAACTGGCTGGAGTTAATACTGGAGCAGGTTACACAGTTTCCCTCTCGCTGGCGAGCTCAGTGATTGGCAGGAAGTGAGAGACTAATTGCCCAGCTTTGGCAGATAACTTTTCCCCGACTCCACCACCATTGAATAAAATGTTCAACTGACTTCTCCTCCCCTCATAAAAAGGGCCTTGATAATGAGAGGGAAAAGAGGAGGAATAAGGGAAGATAGAAGGCAGGTCCACACCGACGCTCAGACACTTACATAACCTCTCTCTCTCTCTCTCTCTCTCTCTCTCTCTCTCTCTCTCTCTCTCTCTCTCTCTCTCTCTCTCTCTCTCTCTCTCTCTCTCTCTCTCTCTCTCTCTCTCTCTCTCTCTCCCTCTCTCTCTCAACATGAGCCTAAAGATTTTCTCACTGAAATGTAAGGATATAGATTGTTAGATGATAATGACGATAATGGTTTCAAAGTGAATCAGTAGAGTTGAAAGGAATCAAAGTACTAAAGAGAACAGAAAAATACACCACTTGGGCCCGTGACAGTACTGGGTCCTTGGAAGTGTCCCTGATGATGCAACCAACATAACGGAGATTAATGAACAAGTACAGTGCCTTCAGAAATTATTCACACCCGTTGACCTTTTCCACATTTTGCTGTGTTACAGCCTCAATCAAAAATGCATTAAATAATATTTTTTTTTGTCACTGGCCACAATACCCCATAATGTCAAAGTAGAATTATGTTTTTCGAAATTTTTACAAATGTATTAAAAATGAAAAGCTGAAATGTCTTGAGTCAATAAGTATTCAACCCCTTTGTTATGGCAAGCCTAAATAAATTCAGGAGTAAAAATGTGCTTAACAAGTCACTGACTATGTATCACCATTTCCTTTCTCTAATACGTTGCATGGACTCTGTGTACAATAATAGTGTTTAACATTAATTTTTCTTCCACTTTGACATTACAGAGTATTTTGTGATCATTGACAAAAAAGTACAATTAAATCCATTTTAATCCCAGTTTGTAACACAAGAATGGGCTCGTGGTAATGGCTGGAGTGGAATTAGTGGAATGGTATCAAATACGTCAAACACATGGCTTCCATGCCTCCAGTGGTGTGACTACTTTCTGAAGGCACTATACATGACAATTCAAAGTCAAGTATCACTCACTTAAGTATCACTCAGTTGATGCAGAAAAATAGGTGTCCTTGATGCGTTGTTGTAGGTATCAAACCCCTGTGTTTTTATTGTTTAATAGCTTAGGACAGACAGTTTAGGTACAAGGAGAGGAGGACCTCTATATACTCAGCCGAGGGCCAATAGATCACAACAGTGAAGGGAGAGGGACAGGCCAGTAGATAAGTAGTGAGCTAGAGGGAATATGAGGAGAGATTTGGAAAGGTTATAGAGAAGGGACTATTCATCTGGCAGTCACTTGGAGAGGTTGCAGAAGTCCTGCAGGGAACTAGAAAAAGAAAGAAGCACTCATGACCTTGTACTGAAAGTGTTGGGCCCTGAATGCCGGTCTCTCAATGACTTATTTGAATTGCTGATTCTCAATGATGTGTATAACGTCACAGATTCAGAAACACACACACACACACACGATAGAACAACCAACCCACACATGTTATGTTCTTCTATCCTCGTGGAGACCTAAAATTAATTTCCATTCAAAATCCTATTTTCCCTAACCCTAAACCTAAACCTAACCCTTACCCTTACCATAATCCTAACCCTAACCTTAACTCGTAATCCTAACCCAAACCCAAACCCTAAACCTAACCACTAACCCCTTACCATTACCCTAATTTTAACCCTAACCCTAATTGTAACCCTAAACCTAACCCCTAAGGGAGAATTTTCCTTGTTTTACTATCCTTGTGTGTACTTTTGGGGATTTTAGGTCCCCACAAGGATAGAAAAACCGACAGACACACACACACACAGACACAGACACACACAAAGACACACACACACACATACACACACAGAGATAGAGGTCTTAGTATTTCTGATTATGTACAATCTGCTCAGGGATATGTTCTGAGTATCTGGATAAAGACTGAAGTCGAGGTCAACGCTCCATACAGTACAGCCAAACCTTTCCTGCTGTAGCTAGCAGGGTTCAAAATTGTCAAAGACCACTAGCTGCTTCACGTCTGTGGGCCCTGCTTGCTTTGCTCGTCAGGGAGGCTGACATCTTCCAGTCTTCTTACAGTTAGAGTGTAAGTCATGGGGAGACGAGGGAGAGACGGGAAAGACGAGGTAACGCTCCGTTCTGCTGTTAGGGAGAGATTCTCATCACGCCTCCTCAGGGCACAAGGCTTACCTGGAACAAGAGGTAATTAAAGCAAATCAGTGTCAGTCTTCCAGCAGAGGTGTGGGCTCTGGGACCCATCAACGTAATAAACATTTTCCTTCCACACTGCTGTGTTTTTTATTTTTAATTTAACCAGGCAAGTCAGTTAAGAACAAATGACGGCCTACACCAGCCACACCCGGACGATGCTGGGCCAATTGTGCGCTGCCCTATGGGACTCCCAATCATGGCCGGTTGTGATACAGCCTGGAATCGAACCAGGGAGTCTGTAGTGACGCCTCAAGCACTGAGATGCAGTGCCCTATACCGCTGCGCCACTTGGGTGTCTAGAGCATCCGGGGGTATTATATTGTATTATAAGCCAACAGTGAATTGATTCTGGAATATATTACTGTAACCGAAAGGCTTTTTGTTTAACATCTAGGTCTATTCAGGTTGACCATGACACCATGCTATAGGTTTCTCAGAGCATTGTTTACCACGTGACTAGTGCAGCTAGTGAATGGATGTTACCTTAGGAAAAGTGAACTCAAATGATAAAGAGCATCATGTTCCTGCAGTATTCAGTCTCTTTTTGCATGATGAGAGAGAGAGAGAGAGCGAGAGAGAGAGAGAGAGAGAGAGAGAGAGAGATTGAGAGAGAGACGCTGTGAATATTGAATTTGATAGTACAGTACCTAAAGCACTCTAATTCATAGTCATTGGCTAACCTGAATCCATTGACAGGTGACATAATACAGCTGGAACATGATATGAAATGAATTTCATCATGATGAATGAAATACTGTACCTTCAATACATTCTGTGAATAAGAACCAGGAAGAGAAAATGCCATTAGTATGACAATACCTTACAATCTTTCATTCTCAAGGACAGGACCAACAGAAGAGCGTGATTTCTCCCTCCAGGGGTATAACATCACCCTCATGATCATGTTGCTGGAAAACAGAAGGCCCATAGGCAGGTCTATACTACCCAACACAGTGACTCATACTAGAGGTATTTTTTTGTTCTAAACTAATCCACAAATGTTAATAGTTCTGACAGAAGTGCTTACAAAGCCAAAGGCAATGCAAAACAACTGCTGACAGAGAGATAAACTTTCAATGCAACCTCATGCTTCTCGCCAACTTCAAATGTGTAAAACGATCACTGTTCTTCTTCCACCCGTTCCCACGGAACAATGGATGATGTCATAAATTGTGATATACTCCAAAGATGTTGTTCATTTTCCGTGAGTGTAAAAGGACTAAATGTAGAGAAAATTATATTTGAATATAATGCCCATTGTTTCTATTGGCTAATAACATTTCCTATATGAAAGCTCTTTCACTGGGTGAACTGGGTTCATTATTTGCATACAGTAGTGCACATGAAATGCCAGTACATTACGTTTATTTTGTACTGCGCTGTACAGCAACGCATAACTTTACACTAAGCATAACCCATAATGGCACTGAGATTTTATACAAAGAGGTTTTGAATTCTGATGACGAACTCTGTGACTCCCATGCTGCTCTTCTGCTATTTGTTGGCAGTGCACTTTAAGTTAGGGAGCACGAAGAAATGCGATCAAACATGAGTGTGTCTCCACAATCTGGCCCTCAGGACACCACTGAGTAGTGTACACACACCTCAAAGTGACTTCTGCAGACTCACGTGTCTACTCACCTCCCCCCCCACCCCCTTTTATCTCTCTCTCTCTCTCTCTCTCTCTCTCTCTCTCTCTCTCTCTCTCTCTCTCTCTCTCTCTCTCTCTCTCTCTCTCTCTCTCTCTCTCTCTCTCTCTCTCTCTCTCTCTCTCTCTCCCCCTGTCTCAGCAAGGACACCAGCAGGCTGACTCATTCACGATATAGCTGTCAGCTCTGTCACCCCAGGGATAGGATTGTACAGAGGAGGTTACTGTCAACATGTTCAGGGAGGGTGTATGGGTGGCGGAGATGCCAGGCTTGATTGCTTCATTGCTAATAATTGGAGAGAAGACGACTAACACAGTAACACATAATTGCAAACTACAGTCTGTGTGTGGGGGGTAGTGGGTGGTATATGTGTGTGTGTGTGTGTGTGTGTACAGGGGGGTTACAGCGGGGGGGGGACAGTCAACACATTACAATTTAGAGACTAAGAACAGTATAAAATTATTTTATGTTGTGTCAGTCAGTGGGATGTACAGTGGGGGAAAAAAGTATTTAGTCAGCCACCAATTGTGCAAGTTCTCCCACTTAAAAAGATGAGAGAGGCCTGTAATTTTCATCATAGGTACACGTCAACTATGACAGACAAATCGAGATTTTTTTTTCTCCAGAAAATCACATTGTAGGATTTTTTTATTAATTTATTTGCAAATTATGGTGGAAAATAAGTATTTGGTCACCTACAAACAAGCAAGATGTCTGGCTCTCACAGACCTGTAACTTCTTCTTTAAGAGGCTCCTCTGTCCTCCACTCGTTACCTGTATTAATGGCACCTGTTTGAACTTGTTATCAGTATAAAAGACACCTGTCCACAACCTCAAACAGTCACACTCCAAACTCCACTATGGCCAAGACCAAAGAGCTGTCAAAGGACACCAGAAACAAAATTGTAGACCTGCACCAGGCTGGGAAGACTGAATCTGCAATAGGTAAGCAGCTTGGTTTGAAGAAATCAACTGTGGGAGCAATTATTAGGAAATGGAAGACATACAAGACCACATATAATCTCCCTCGATCTGGGGCTCCACGCAAGATCTCACCCCGTGGGGTCAAAATGATCACAAGAACGGTGAGCAAAAATCCCAGAACCACACGGGGGGACCTAGTGAATGACCTGCAGAGAGCTGGGACCAAAGTAACAAAGCCTACCATCAGTAACACACTACGCCGCCAGGGACTCAAATCCTGCAGTGCCAGACGTGTCCCCCTGCTTAAGCCAGTACATGTCCAGGCCCGTCTGAAGTTTGCTAGAGTGCATTTGGATGATCCAGAAGAGGATTGGGAGAATGTCATATGGTCAGATGAAACCAAAATAGAACTTTTTTGGTAAAAACTCAACTCGTCGTGTTTGGAGGACAAAGAATGCTGAGTTGCATCCAAAGAACACCATACCTACTGTGAAGCATGGGGGTGGAAACATCATGCTTTGTGGCAGTTTTTCTGCAAAGGGACCAGGACGACTGATCCGTGTAAAGGAAAGAATGAATGGGGCCATGTATCGTGAGATTTTGAGTGAAAACCTCCTTCCATCAGCAAGGGCATTGAAGATGAAACGTGGCTGGGTCTTTCAGCATGACAATGATCCCAAACACACCGTCCGGGCAACGAAGGAGTGGCTTCGTAAGAAGCATTTCAAGGTCCTGGAGTGGCCTAGCCAGTCTCCAGATCTCAACCCCATAGAAAATCTTTGGAGGGAGTTGAAAGTCCGTGTTGCCCAGCGACAGCCCCAAAACATCACTGCTCTAGAGGAGATCTGCATGGAGGAATGGGCCAAAATACCAGCAACAGTGTGTGAAAACCTTGTGAAGACTTACAGAAAACGTTTGACCTGTGTCATTGCCAACAGAGGGTATGTCATGCTGGTCATGGCTCACATCAACAGCATTATCCCAAAAACCCTAGACCCAATCCAATTTGCATACCACCCCAACAGATCCACAGATGATGCAATCTCTATTGCACTCCACACTGCCCTTTCCCACCTGGACAAGAGGAACACCTACGTGAGAATGCTATTCATTGACTACAGCTCAGCATTCAACACCATAGTGCCCTCAAAGCTCATCACTAAGCTAAGGATCCTGGGACTAAACACCTCCCTCTGCAACTGGATTCTGGACTTCCTGACGGGCCGCTTCCAAGTGGTAAGTGTAGGTAACAACACATCTGCCACACTGATCCTCAACACGGGAGCCCCTCAGGGGTGCGTGCTCAGTCCCCTCCTGTACTCCCTGTTCACCCATGACTGCATGGCCAGGCACGACTCCAACACCATCATTAAGTTTGCCGACGACACAACAGTGGTAGGCCTGATCACCGACAACGATGAGACAGCCAATAGGGAGGAGGTCAGAGACCTGGCCGTGTGGTGCCAGGACAACAACCTCTCCCTCAACGTGACCAAGACAAAGGAGATGATTGTGGACTACAGGAAAAAAAAAGAGGACTGAGCACGCCCCCATTCTCATCGACGGGGCTGTAGTGGAACAGGTTGAGAGCTTCAAGTTCCTTGGTGTCCACATCACCAACAAACCATCATGGTCCAAACACACCAAGACAGTCGTGAAGAGGGCACGACAATGCCTATTCCCCCTCAGGAGACTGAAAAGATTTGGCATGGGTCCTCAGATCCTCAAAAAAGTCTACAGCTGCACCATCGAGAGCATCCTGACTGGTTGCATCACCACCAGGTATGGCAACTGCTTGGCCTCCGACCGCAAGTCACTACAGAGGGTAGTGCGTACGGCCCAGTACATCACTGGGGCCAAGCTTCCTGCCATCCAGGACCTCTGTACCAGGCGGTGTCAGAGGAAAGCCCTCAAAATTGTCAAAGACTCCAGCCACCCTAGTCATAGACTGTTCTCTCTGCTACCGCACGGCAAGCGGTACCGGAGTGCCAAGTCTAGGTCCAAAATACTTCTCAACAGCTTCTACCCCCAAGCCATAAGACTCCTGAACAGCTAATCATGGCTACCCGGACTATTTGCATTGCCCCCCCCACCCCATCCTGTTACGCTGCTGCTACTCTGTTAATTATTTATGCATAGTCACTTTAACTCTGCATGTACATATTAATTCAACTACCTCAACTAGCCGGTGCCCCCGCACATTGCCTCTGCACCGGTACCCCCCTGTATATATAGCCTCCCTACTGTTATTTTATTTTACTTCTGCTCATTTTTTCTCAACACTTTTTTTGTTGTTGTTTTATTTGTACTTTTTTGTTTAAAATAAATGCACTGTTGGTTAAGGGCTGTAAGTAAGCATTTCACTGTAATGTCTGCACCTGTTGTATTCGGCGCATGTGGCCAAAAAAATTATATTATATTTGATTTGATTTGACTAAATACTTTTTTTCCCCACTGTATGGTGTTGATAAGAGAGTATTTTTTAAAACAACTGCCAACAAACAACTTCTGTTTGGTGGGAAATTGTAATGGATTGTGATATATTTGGTGATTATATAATCATGTCTAGCATGTGTGTGTGTACGCTTGTTTGTGTGCACATGTACGCATGTTTGTGTGCATGCCTGTGTGTGTGTGTTTGAGTGTAATGTAAGTAGAGCCTGTTAACAAGACATGGTGCAACTCTACTCTAGTCTCCCTCCAACCCATCCAGACTGGGCAGACTTGCTCAGAGCATCTGGGCAACAAACAGCCCCATTAGCCCATAGGGTGCCTTACTGCCAAAACAACAACAACATACAGTGGGGGAAAAAAGTATTTAGTCAGCCACCAATTGTGCAACTTCTCCCACTTAAAAAGATGAGAGAGGCCTGTAATTTTCATCATAGGTACACGTCAACTATGACAGACAAAATGAGGGAAAAAAATCAAGAAAATCACATTGTAGGATTTTTTATGAATTTATTTGCAAATTATGGTGGAAAATAAGTATTTGGTCAATAACAAAAGTTTCTCAATACTTTGTTATATACCCTCTGTTGGCAATGACACAGGTCAAACGTTTTCTGTAAGTCTTCACAAGGTTTTCACACACTGTTGCTGGTATTTTGGCCCATTCCTCCATGCAGATCTCCTCTAGAGCAGTGATGTTTTGGGGCTGTCGCTGGGCAACACGGACTTTCAACTCCCTCCAAAGATTTTCTATGGGGTTGAGATCTGGAGACTGGCTAGGCCACTCCAGGACCTTGAAATGCTTCTTACGAAGCCACTCCTTCGTTGCCCGGGCGGTGTGTTTGTGATCATTGTCATGCTGAAAAACCCAGCCACGTTTAATCTTCAATGCCCTTGCTGATGGAAGGAGGTTTTCACTCAAAATCACATGATACTTGGCCCCATTCATTCTTTCCTTTACACGGATCAGTCGTCCTGGTCCCTTTGCAGAAAAACAGCCCCAAAGCATGATGTTTCCACCCCCATGCTTCACAGTAGGTGTGGTGTTCTTTGGATGCAACTCAGCATTCTTTGTCATCCAAACACGACAAGTTTTATTTTGGTTTCATCTGACCATATGACATATGACATTCTCCCAATCCTCTTCTGGATCATCCAAATGCACTCTAGCAAACTTCAGACGGGCCTGGACATGTACTGGCTTAAGCAGGGGGACACGTCTGGCACTGCAGGATTTGAGTCCCTGGCGGCGTAGTGTGTTACTGATGGTAGGCTCTGTTACTTTGGTCCCAGCTCTCTGCAGGTCATTCACTAGGTCCCCCCGTGTGGTTCTGGGATTTTGCTCACCGTTCTTGTGATCATTTTGACCCCACGGGGTGAGATCTTGCGTGGAGCCCCAGATCGAGGGAGATTATCAGTGGTCTTGTATGTCTTCCATTTCCTAATAATTGCTCCCACAGTTGATTTCTTCAAACCAAGCTGCTTACCTATTGCAGATTCAGTCTTCCCAGCCTGGTGCAGGTCTACAATTTTGTTTCTGGTGTCCTTTGACAGCTCTTTGGTCTTGGCCATAGTGGAGTTTGGAGTGTGACTGTTTGAGGTTGTGGACAGGTGTCTTTTATACTGATAACAAGTTCAAACAGGTGCCATTAATACAGGTAACGAGTGGAGGACAGAGGAGCCTCTTAAAGAAGAAGTTACAGGTCTCTGAGAGCCAGAAATCTTGCTTGTTTGTAGGTGACCAAATACTTATTTTCCACCATAATTTGCAAATAAATTCATTAAAAATCCTACAATGTGATTTTCTGGATTTTTTTTCTCAATTTGTCTGTCATAGTTGACGTGTACCTATGATGAAAATTACAGGCCTCTCTCATATTTTTAAGTGGGAGAACTTGCACAATTGGTGGCTGACTAAATACTTTTTTTCCCCACTGTATGTCAGCATAATAATTGCATTCATGTTTTACATGTCTCAATGGGGTTGACTATGGATAAAAATGAAGGTGAATGAATCACCCTTAAAACAGGAAATGTCAATGAATCCCCAAAATGTTTATATTATTGTGGTCATATGCTCATATTTTGATGCAAAATGGCATTAGGGTTAGTGGGTAGTGTCAACCAAAGGTTGGTCAAGGATCAACTTAACCAACCTTTCAGGAAGACAATAGCCTTAGGACTGCATTACAAATTCTAGTTTCAACATACCCAAAGCTGTTAAGGGAGAGTGAGCTACTGTGAAGCATTCCCTCCAAAAACCACCCATTTAGCGAGTTCATTACGTTTGCAAGGTACAAATTGTTTTCCTGCCCGCCAGGCAATGCCAATGAAGATGCAGGACGTTTGCTTGGCTCGCATGCGGATCAAACACCGTCTGCCCTGTGGTCCCTCATTAATAGGCAAGGAATGTTTAAAGTAGTTTCAAGTGATCAACATGCTGGCAGGCCATACCCCTGTTGAATAAAAAATGAGTCCCAATGTGTAGATTAGACCCATATGTAGATTAGACCCATATGTGGATTAGGCCCTGCGGACCTCAAAATTGGTCCGCTTGACTGCCGTGTCACCGTGATAGATGGTCTCTGGTGATTTATTTCCTCTTAAAATGTTCTGTGTCATGAAACATGGGCCATGTCTTGAAACATGGGCCGTGGTGGGCTGTTAGGATATAATTGTTGTGACTCTCTTCCGATTTATCTTCCTGAGACACCGCTACCTGCCTCTGCATACTCCCTGGGCTGATGCTGGACACTCTGTGTCCTACATGCATACAGCTCTCCAGCACGACTCACAACAATGCTCTACTTCACAGTAATCGCCTTACTCTAATAGCATGTACAATAAACATGCAAATGAATTTGTAAAGGGGGAAAACAAAAATCAAGGGAATCTATGATGAGATCAAAACCAGGGCACTCCAGGTTACATTAAAATATAGATTGATTTGGCTGTGGTACTGGTTTGACTGAAGGGAGATTGAGCCGGGGCAGCAGCAGAGGAGAAGGAATAGGGCAGGGTTCCCCAACTGGTGTCCCACGGGTCTAATTTTGGCCCACGCTCTTCATTTTTTTTATTGTTGGACATGACTGCAAAAACACCAGTTATTTTAATTTTGGAAACCTGTTCCCAAGTATTCCCACGCATAATAGATAATAGAGAACTAATAGCGACACGTGATCGTATACAAATGTAAGCAAGGTTTGAAATGATCATGTTTATGTCAAATATTATATCTGTTCGTGATTCTTGCTGTCAAATTGCGGTCTACAAATGATTTGTAATTACGTTCCGGCCCCCCGACCATCCGCTCATGAACAAATCAGACCGCGCCTGAATCTAGTTAATGAGCCCTGTTCTAGGGCCTTGGAGGCTGACAGATGGAAGGGCCAGATGATGGGCATCACCAGATTGATGTCTCACGGTGGGAGCCGTTGCTCACACCATTTAAGCTGTGAGAACTCTCAGGGTTTACATTAGCACCCATTTGGGCGTGTGTGTGTACATGTGGGAGCGAGATTGAGTGTGTGTGAGAGAGGTTAATGTGTGTGAATGTGTGTGTGTGCGCATATGTATGTATTTGTGAGAGAGAGAGTATGTGTGCGTGAGAGACAGAGGGCGAGATAGTGAGTGAGTGTGGGGGGAAAAATGAATGATTGAGGCGCAGTGGGAGACCTGCACCTCTCATCCACCTCATGCAAAGGAGCCAGCTCACAGTTTCTGGGATTACTTACAGCTCCCCCACTCACTCTCTAACACTGGTCCCTATGGTTTTGGTTCTATTGAGTAGCCATAGTAACATGGAAAGTCGCAGTGGAAGAGCTGATTTAGAACAAACAATGTAAATGAATGTGTCATCAAGAAGCATGATAACACCTGGACCTACTTTTATCACTGCCAGTGAGAACAATGACCCAGTAACAAACCACAGATGAACACATTGGCACTTGACTGTTTTCAACTTTATCTGAGGCTATTTGCTCTCACTCCCCAATTGACAATCTCAACACTGCCTTTGAAACCAGATAGAAAAAAAACTCTCATCTTTAGAAGAATGGGATTCAGAGGCATTCTCCTGAGACCCAGCTGACATTTCATTATAAGAAAGCAACAGTGTTTCAGAGGAGCTCGACACGGAGCATTCAACACGCATCCGGCTTTGACACATGGAACACTTTGGAATATTATGGCAGATCTGCCCGGCAACTGCTGCCTCCGTGCTTGCTAAAACCCCATCAAACTAAATTGTGTATTACACTAGTGTGACAACCAATAGTTGATGTCTTCTATGTGACGAGCTAAAGCGCTAACGCTAACTTCATGCTGTCTCTTCAAACATACATTTACATCTACGTCATTTAGCAGACGCTCTTATCCAGAGTGACTTACAAATTGGTGCATTCACCTTATAGCCAGTGGGATAACCACTTTACAATGTTTTTTTTGTTTTGTTTTTTTTTTGGGGGGTTAAGGGGGGATAGAAGGATTACTTTATCCTATCCCAGGTATTCCTTAAAGAGGTGGGGTTTCAAATGTCTCCGGAAGGTGGTGAGTGACTCCGCTGTCCTGGCGATACATGAGCTGACTAGGGCCATACTGAAAAGACATCTGCCTCTGATTCCACATTGGATCCATTCAGCAAAACTGTTTTAGACATGATGAGGATGACTACGGAAACCCGCAAAACTGTAAATCCCACTGCTGACACCAATTTGCATTCCAATTAGCTTTGTTATGAGACAGTAATTCTTCTTTAAAGGGATAGTTCGGTATTTTGAAATGAAGCCCGTTATTAAAAGTTTGGTTCACTCACGTTACTGAGGAAGGTGATTGTCATTAGGACTTGATGCGGTGGTACATATGATAGATTTTTTATCTATGACGCTGTTTTTGTAATTGAAATGTATTTGTGTCTACCTCAAAACATAACATTTTATGGTGTGTGTATGTCTTTAAGTTGTTACAGTATGTCTGATATTCGTCTCAAACATTGTTCCCCACTGCTGCTGTCTTGGTTGGACCAGGTCACTCTTCAAAAATAGATTTTATCTCAATGAGACTAACCTGGAAAAATATAGGGGGAAAAATTATGAAATAAAACTACTTCCCCAGAGCCAGATGAGCTGTACCTGAAGAGTTCCAATCTTTGCACTAAGCTAGTTAGCATTGGCTCGCAAAACTACCTCTAACTTCCTTCATACTGGATGCAGATGCATAGAAATGGTATCCACGAGTTCATCTGACTCTGGGGAAGTAGATAACGGGACTCATTGCCAAAATCCCAAACTGTCACTTTAACTCTTTGGGCCAGGACAACAGTTGAAAAGATGAAGTGGCCCTTTTGCTGGCTATGTACAGTTTCCACCACTCTCTATTTAGCCGGCACCATAACTGTGAATCATTGTTATGTTTTATGGCACATTTCTTCCACAGTGAGCAGTAACAGGAGGTTTGTAAGGCATGTCTACCACTGACAGAGAAACATTCTCTGTTCTTAAATTGATCTCAGAAGAGCATATGGCGTGTCTTTTGCCTTCAAGTACGTGACTTAACATATATGGCTGCGAATATTGAATCTCTACAGGGAGCCTTCGGAGTGTAAATGTCAGTCATACGTGGTACTGCCAGCGAGCCGCCATTCCTATTCAACATTCAACAACAGCCTTGTAGGTATAGGATTTTTATTCTCTGTGAAATAATATTTACCTGCAGGTAATAAATAGACAATTAATGGATCTCATGTAAATTTATTTTGTAGAGGGAAGATAGAAAAATGGGATTGGATCTCAAACGTCAACACAGGATCAATACCAATGTCACTTCTAGGAATGTGGATCTAGGAAAATGATTGAGCGAGGAGTCTTAGTGTGTGTCCCAAATAGCACCCTATTCCCTACATAGAACACTACTTTTGACCCATGTAGAAAGCAGTGCACTATACAGGGAATAGGGTGACATTTGGTATGCTGCCCAAGACTCCTCGCTCAATCATTTTCCAAGACCACGAACATGTTGCAATTCAAATGACTTTAATCGATTCCAATGTCATTCAGGAGTCAACCGTAACATATTCTATGAATTATTGAATAAACAAATAAATAAATAACAATAAAAAGAAACAGATTAACTGAGGAGGAAAGTTAAATTGCATCAGTTGAAAGTAATCATAGAAATGGCTACAAATGCACTCACAGGATATTAACACAAGAACTGTTTTTGAACCTTATATTGACAGAAAATGGATCTGTGGTATCCTTGACATAGGCCAAACTTTTGTTCAGCTGTAAGAATGTATTTCAAATTCCAATCTCACCAGAGCATCTAAAGGGACTTTCATACTAGCTGGATGTGGATCAATCCCCTACAGATTGCCTTGTAGGGGTTCTGAGTTTAAAAGCATGCCAAGCATTTGTTACAGGGATATAGTCTAAAGAGTGAAAATATAACTTCTGCCTTTTATTTGCACTGCTTGTTAGCTATATCGATTCAAACCCAACCTACTGTATACTTCTATTCGGTATGAAGGCAAACAATTGCCATTTATTTCCTCCCAGATTCGTTTTGGATTGAATAAATATTATTTAGCCTATAGTAAATGCCCTGATTGTTCAAGATAACATTCCAAAAATGTGTCAATAATTTTGTGGTCATTTGAGGTGGTATTGGTACAAGTCAGTGTACTGTCCTTTACCCCTGAGGGTATAAGACCTTTGCGGGACTTCTCGCACCGCAGGAAGGGGGGGGGCTGTTTGTCAGTCAGAGTGAGACTCAGGCAGTGCAGCTCTGACCTCCGGCACTGTCCTTCTTTTACGAGCAACAAAAAAGGGAATACTTGCCCAGAGGACATGCAGGAATTATTTCTGGGTCATTGGATTCTGCTCTCTATTTGGTTGAGAGACAACATAGGAGAATGTTCTCTCCACCTTATACAGATACATACAGTACTGAATTCGAACCTGAAAATGGCAAATGAAACTAACAATATTAGACTAATCTTCCATTGACATGATTTGTGCGAATGTCTGAGTTCGAGCATGAATCTCAAATTAGAATTCAACATTTAGTTATGCTTGATATTTCCACAAATATTCAGTTGAGGTTGGACTGAAAACGCTACCCCTATAGTACAATCAAGCAGCCTTTTTTTAGTAATGGGCATTCCGAATATTTTCAGTGAGCCGCATCATTTCACTCTGTTCACATAAAATAACCTCATAATTTGGCTCCCAAATGGCTCTTCATTCAAAATGCTTGGAAAATTGCCATAGAACCATGAAGAAATGCTAATCTCTAATGTAAAGCCCAAAAAGTAGTCTACCATTATGTCAGAGCATGATATGCACGTCCAAATACATTTGTACCTGGGCAAATTATTAGATTGCCTGCCCAAAAAAATGACAATTGTTTTACACACTGCAACAATTTGCTTGGACCAGAATGCCGTTTTCTTCCCACTATTTGTTTCTGCAGTGAGGATTCATCATCTTCAGAAAATGATTTGGTAACCTATCTACAGATAATTGTTGTTTGAAGCTCAACAAGCAGTAGTAGCAGTATGCAAATCAGGGAGCCAAATGAACGGCTCTTTCACCGATGCGATTTTTAGTCTTTTTTTTAGCATATGCTCTTATCCAGAGCGACTTACAGTTAGTGAGACCTGGACCTCAGGGAGGAACTGGCAGGTCTGATGCAAGATCACCAGAAAAGGGCATGCACCTCTAGAGCTACATTTGCCAGACAGACGTCAGCTGGATGAGGAAGAGATACGAAGAGGTAGAAGACAAGATTCCTGTGGGAGGGGAACAAAAGAGCCTCCACCTGGGAACCCTGGGGACCCATCCAAAGGGCGCACATGCCAACAAAGAATGACCTTCAACTCGCAACACAGGGCCCTGTCTGAGAATGTCACAGATAACAAATGTGCAATCACCGGACTGCACTTCCAAGGGCCTTTCTCTGTAGTGAACAACATTCATTGTATTAAAAATGAAATAATTGCTGGTGTAAAGTACATACAATCACACTCGAATCAAGAGAAAGAGCCAATTCCCTGAAAGCTAATAGTTAATCATCCATTTAATCAAGCAACTCATTTTATAATGCGGGGGTGGCAGGTAGCCTAGTGGTTAAGAGCATTGGGCCAGGAACTTAAAGGTTTCTGGTTTGAATCCCGAGCCGACTAAATGAAACATCTGTTGATGTGCCCTTGAGCAAGGCACTTAACCTTAATTGAGTTAATGTGGTTTGAACCATTTTTAGGCAGACTTTACAGAACATTTTGGATGAGCAATGTATGTTCTTCCATGCAGAAGAGAAAGGGCTCTTCGTCATTGTCCACCAATCATTTCAAGAGCAAGTTTTGTTCCGTTTTTTAAAAGCAAGATGCCCAAACGCTAAATAATCCTACAAATAGGAACATTATGTGCAAAGCATGAGCTTCACAGTACAATATAATGCTGACATTTCAAATACTCTCTGTTGGCTGGTATTATTATATGTTCCTTAATTTGCTTCTCATAGAAAACTGATATCTGAAGTATTTCTTTGACCACCTGCCCACCTGTTTTTAATTAAGTATCCCTCTCAAAGCTGAAGCACTAGGTGAATAAGAACAATGAAAAGTCCATATTATTCTTGAAAGGTGTGTTCCTTACGACTCAAGAAAATAATTAAGGGTGGACTCTCTTTGGAGCTGTGCAATCCGATGCCTCCCACTGTGTATGCAAAATGAAAGGAGTGATAGAGACTGTATGATCTAAAACAACTGCATCCATCAAATACTATAAATAAATCAAATACTATCGCATTCGCTCAGAGTTATGGCATAATCTTACAAAACGGATCATTATGGTTATTAAACTACTAGACCGCAACCAACACTAACACCTTGATAATCAATTTTGACCCATTGGTGATGAATGATATCATATTGCACTAGAAACGCCCTCATGGGAACGTAACCCATATCATAATTAATTCAATATGTATGGGTCTGCAATCAAGAACTAGCTCGCATGATTAATTTACAAAAAAAACGGAGATAATTCAGAAAGTCAATAAAAAAGAGAAAAACATTGTCTGCTGTTTGTCCTGACCTCCATGGTCCTAGTGCATATATAGCAAGCTTATATGAATCTTTTTGATACAAATCTCCTTTATATTCTCCCTGGATTGGATGTGGAGAGTTTGGCTTTGAGGGCCTTGAGCGTCCATAATAGTCAGGTTAAGGCACACTACTAATCAGAAGGCCAAGCCTGTGTTGTGTGCAAAAGTTCAACACCTTAGATGAACCCAGCTAACCCAGCTAGATGAACCCAGCCTTCCAGCTGTAATTAACGCATTGCCAGTGTCTTGATACATTGCGTTTTGGACTCGCTTTGCCAACCTTTATCAATTACGTGCCACCTATAGCGGCCAAGCTCTTCAGTAAATACTCTCACGTACTCTCTTGCCAGTGCATGTCTGGTGCTGGAGCACGGTTGGTGAGGTACATGTTATTTACACTTTGATGAGGAGCGTGTTAATGGACACAGCGGCGGGAAGATGAGATGGGTATTTAGCACAGCCAGCCGAAGCTGGAGAAGTTGTTTAAAGTCATGCTAAATTATTTAATTCTCTGCGACACCAGGACTCTGATAAATTGGTTATTTATTCTGATTAGAAGAAAATACTTTTCTCTTCATGTCGTATGATTGTGTGTGTGTGTGTGTGTGCACATGTGTGCGTGCTGCACGTGTGTGTGTGTGTGTGTGTGTGTGTGTGTGTGTGTGTGTGTGTGTGTGTGTGTGTGATGCTATCTCAGTAGGCATTTGAATATCTGAAGCCTTAATGTTAAATTCCTCCACTTCATCTTTTGAGGTAATTTTCTATACCATGAGAGACTGTAGTGGCAGTGTTCTGTGGTGGCTAAATCATGACTAGCTATTAGTTATGATGCAGTATTCTCACACACCTTATTTGGCTAAATGGTCACTAGCTGTTAGTTATGATGCAGTATTCTCACACACCTTATTTGGCTAAATCGTCACTATCTATTAGTTATGATGCTCCACAGCTACAGTCTAGATGACACTGTCTGATATAAATGGTTGAAGTAATTGCGTAAACTAGAAAATCGTCTGTTGTCAAATCAAAACATTAAACTGTCGTTGATTACTTCAGCACCGCAGTATTTAATGCCATAGATTTATCGGAGACATCAGATTGGAATGTCATCAAAAAGAGGGACATCTTTTTTTTCTCGCTGGGGTTTTCTCGCCAAAGTAATCTGGGTTTTGCTTTGCTCCTGAATGGTTTTTATTTAATGTATTTTTCATTACTTCAAATCCGTTTTTCTTTTTACTGCAACCAATCTTCAGTTGGGAAAATTTGTTTGCTTCATCCGGCAATTATTAGTGCTTATCAAACGTCAGACAACATTAAGCCAAAGTGGATTTCTGGATTATTTAAGGCAAATTGTTTGCTGAAGAACAAATTAGTAATTAATGTAGGACATACAGCGACATAGAGGACGACGGAGACAGAACAATATAACTTTATTATCTAGGAAGCTTTTAATCTTGATTTATTTTTGAAGGAAAGATCACAGATCATAGCTGGACAAGCTTGTTATGCCAGAAGATCATAACTTTACTGGATCAAAAACCACAAGATTGCTTTTATTTTATCTACTCTAATTTGTCTGGAAATTGGGGACATTTGTAAGTTCCATTACAACAAAGTAGAACTCAGGTTCTAGCATTGTTTTTTTTATCCAGTTCAGATAAGGCCTCAAATGAAGTATGAGGGTGCCTTGAGCTCAATTCAATTGATCTTTACATTGCAGCATTTGCGTAGTAGTTTATACGAACATACCGTTTCTCCCCACAGTCACTTACTCATCGAACAGTTTGGGATATTGTAAAAACAGGCCAAGGTCCAGTAGATTATGTGCTATCCACACATTTTTACAATGGTGAAGTTATGTGATGGCAAGTCGAGGTATTTACATGACAATTACCCGTCCACTGAGGGCAATGTGAGTGCCTTAACATCTAACGTGTTGTGGAGGGGGTTTGAGGAAGGGCTTAACCATAAGGTACGGCTCTGAACATTACTGGTTCAAACCCTGTGCTAGACATTATGTTTCTGTTTTAACCCAAACCTTAAACCCAAACTTAAAATCTCAGAATTAATGAATGACAGCACTTAAGTTGCACAGTTTGACTGACGGCTGATAGGACCTGATGACATGTCATATTTGGTTTGACGTGGGCATTCATATTTGGCTGTTTAGAAGTTCAAAATGAGGTGTCGTTATTCTGGAGAAGGTTGCATTGTGTAAAAATAGCATGTACACTAAACAATAGCCTGGGCATGACTCAACATTTAGGTAGACATGGTGTACATAGACAGTACTTTGCAAGCATATTTAATCCTTAAACACTGTTATGGCAGATTGTACTTAATCGAACGCTACCTCAACAACATTCACATGGCGGTTGTCTTCCATTCAGCATGTCAACTATTTAAGGTTGAAAAATACTCTCTGCCGGACAACAACCATCTGGCAGACCCACTCAAGCCAGCCATGTGGATTTGCTGGCAAACTCTCCGTACTGTAGCTCTGGACAGAACGATAAACAGCCACAACACAAAACTTTACCCTGGCATCTTGGCTTGTACCATGTGTAGTTTTCAAGTCTGTCTGCTAGCACAGACTACCAGTCAGCTCTATGGTTGTAGTAACATATTCTCAATGAGAAGCTGTAGCTTCAAGGACAATGAGTCACCCACTCTGATTGGTTAACCTGAGAGCTATGAAAGTTCATAGTTAGCAACATAGGAATCAGGACTTTGATTATGTCGTTCTGGCTTTTACTGTGGTCCAATTCAATTGCTCCTTTTTGAATTACGGACACTTTACAATATGTATTTGTTCGTTATGAAAAACTCCAAGAATGTCTTTAATAGTGACTGCAATACGAGTAAAAAAATAACTATTATAAAGATTCCAATTTATTAACAAGCATGCCAATCACAAAGAGTGTTTGGGATCTTTTACAATAACTGCTATTTCTAAACAAAAAAAGCAATAGCCTAACTCATTTCCTAATTCTTCATATAGAGTGATGAGAGTGATGTGGAGGTCTGCTGCCCCCTCGTATGACTCCACCTACCAGAGCTGTTAGGCTCCAGTGATGTAGCCTGTTGGTTATTTATACCCAGGCCCTTTTAGTGTCCCTGGAGAATGTTTAATCAGATTTAACTCCGTCTGGGAAAGAAATGAGGGCAATCCCACTCCCCTGCACACACACAGGCTCATGCACATGCATACACACACACATGCGTGTAAATGCACATGGAAAGACACACACACACACACACACACACATACACACACATTTACAACCCCTATCCCCCCCCCACACACACACCCATAAAGAGCTCTCTGTGAGAGGCACGGCCCGGTCAAAGTGATAGAATGTGCTGCAGTGAGTGATCAATATGTTTGTCCTATAAATAGACCCTAGCGCAGTATGGCGCTACTGAGGAGGGGATGCAGTGGTAATATATTTTATGGGGGAACCCAACAGGCCCTCAGCAGGAAGAACGCCTCTGTATCGAGCTGGTTCCGATGTGTCAGCTATCAGTTACTCTATCTGTGATCATGACTGTGTAGACGTTATTGATATCAGTTACTCTATCTGTGATCATGACTGTGTAGACATTATTGATATCAGTTACTCTATCTGTGATCATGACTGTGTAGACATTATTGATATCAGTTACTCTATCTATGATCATGACTGTATAGACAGTATTGATATAAGTTACTCCATCTATGATCATGACTGTGTAGACAGTATTGCTATCAGTTACTCCTTCTATGATCATGACTGTGTAGATATTATTGCTATCAGGTACTCCATCTATGATCATGACTGTGTAGACATTATTGCTATCAGGCACTCCATCTATGATCATGACTGTGTAGACATTATTGCTATCAGGCACTCCATCTATGATCATGACTGTGTAGACATTATTGCTATCAGGTACTCCATCTATGATCATGACTGTGTAGACATTATTGCTATCAGTCTCCATGGAGGGGAATGATGATGTCAGTGTGAAATAGAAGAGTAACTCACATCTCAAATTGATGAATCAGTGTTGAAATACACAGCTAAAATACCAAACACCTTAAGCTGTGATTATACCTACACATACAGTGATATACACTGAGTGTACAAACCATTAACCTCTGCGGGATCAGTGTCCCGTATACAGAACGGTTGAGCTAATGTACTACTATGATGATGACTGTTATGATTTTACAAGACAGTAAGTTTAAAAAAAGCTGATATTGACAAGATCAGAGATGTACTGTATGTAGTAAATCAAATCAAAGTGTATTGGTCGCGTTCACAGATTAGCAGATGTTACAGCAGATGCAGTGAAATGCTTGTGTTTATAGCGCCTATAGTGCAGTAATACAATACCAATACAATACAGTACACAAATAAGATAGAAATGCATTCCCTATACAGTAAACATGTATCCAAAATGAAGTTGCTGGGGTCTTTTACAATATTGTAAAATACAACAAAATAAAATACATGATTACAATACAGGTGGAAGATGTATGATTGCCATCCCCTTGATTGTACCACCTTCCTGCAGGTCATGGATGAGGCATTCGATGACATCAAGCCAGACCTACTGTTTGTCAGGCTTGGATATACCATGCCAAAAGGTTCTTCCCCAGGTGCATGAACAAAGAGGATATGTATTGCAATTTCTTTGAGAATCTATGGCCAAATGCTCAAGACAGGCTTGATGCAAACTAATGCATGCTAAACATTATGTTTCTTTAATTTATTTAATTTGATTACATTGTGAAAGATGTCTTCAATGACCACACCTTTGATCACACATGGGATAGGAATTATGGACATTTGATGTAAAGTACATTTTAATGGGTAGTGCAAGTGTATTGCCTAATGTGAAAACAGTGTAATGTACTGTAATTTACAGTATTGTAGCATACTAAAGGGAAATTTTGAAACATTTATCTTAATTTTTGGAATAACTGGTTGTTAAAATAACTACATTGAGAAAATATCATTGTGTTTTGGTGATTAAACCAATGTACTCATTATATTTCACAGCACACTTATATTTTGGATCAATGGTAGTGTGGTGAAAGATGTCTACAAACAAAATGTATGCACAATGAAAGGTTTTGAATGAAAGACTGGCTGCGTTACAAGTGTTACCAGTTTGGAGTTTTGTACTCAGAGTTTTGAAAATGTACCACATACTTGTGAAAATATTTAGAATATTTTCCGAAAAGCCTGTGAAGGGTAACATTATGCAAATTACGCCGAATTTGAATGATAATCACAACAGACAAGGGCCCCCGGGGACCCTTGACAGATGTCACCATTTGATTATAAATGTCAACTCGGAAAAGTGGACCGCAAAGCCTGTCCCTTAATTTCTCATCCAGACAACACAGTTTATCTTCTCATCAGTGGCCTTGTACTTGCAGTGGGTGACTGCCATTTACGAAGGAAATACAAGGTGTTGAATCAAGCCTCCCACAAAGCTCAAGATTAAAAGCGAAAGAGAGGAGGGGAAGAGGACAGGATCTTTAAGTGAATACTGCAGCTCATTTCCAATGAGATGTGAGTGTCGTATTGCAGGTTGTTGTGGTTCGTCCAACTAAGAGGGAATAGCGATTCAAGTTTGACATTCAAGTGAAACCTTACACTTTCAATGAAATATTGTATATATTTTTGGAATTGTGGTTAAATAAAATGTGAACACATTTAACAATTGAATCCAACTGAGGCATCTGCATAATATTGACTGTAGTACTTCTCAGTCTTGTCCTATGATTCTGCCTTGAACCAGGAGTAGTCAGGGGACTAAACCAGTACTGTAAGATGAGATGAGAGTTGATGCGAGGAGTTAGTTTAAAAGCTTATTTCAGAGGTTGATTGCATTCTGGACTCAAATCGTCTCATGTTTAAACGTCAGTAGCATTTAAAATCTCTCAAAACAATCTCATAATGTTTTATTAAAGCCTTACTGCCAATTCATGTAGCATGTAACAATATTGCTTTAGAATTATGTTTTGTCTAGGTCTTGCCGTTATAAACATCAACAGACAACAAACCACATCCTGTCCTTGAGGATGTTGTAGTACATGTTGTCATTGAAAGACTACAGCATTCATCTTATTGACAGTAGTACAGCTATACTTTCTATTACCGAGTTGAGACGTTTTCAGTGTGGCCCCTCTTTATAGCAAGGAAATCCAGTGTGACTCCAATTGATATTTCATCCCAAATACTTTTTTATCTGAAGATCTGAATCTCTCTTTGTTGCTCGCTGTGTTGCATCACCGTCATTTCATAAGAGTTGTTTGTGATGGTGTTGATTGTTTGTGCGATACACGGGCATAATTAGGATGGGAACATGGACATGCAAAATGTCAGCTAAGCTACCGTTGTCATAATTACAGTTGCCAAGCGAGTTTTGCGTAATCCTTTATCCCATGGATGTCCCATAGATGTGTCATCATCGTTTTCAACTTCAAAGGGTTGCTCCTCTCAGTATAGTCCTGCATGTGATCACATTTTATTTACAGAAATAATGTTTGCGCTCTTGTGAAATGGATGGTTGGTGTAGTCTTTGGTATACCTAATTAGCTATATTTCCCTTAATGTCACACTACCCATAGTAAACACCCATTAGAACATGTTGTGACGACAGTATGTATGTATTTGAAGCAATGTTTGGTAAAGTATTTTTAACTAGGCCTAGTATTTCAAGAGAGTCTAGATTGTACTTAGATAATGCATCCAGTGGCACTTATTATGGATGATAAGGCTGTATAATGTATCTGGGTTCAGTGTGAGTTGTAATGGAAGACTGGAAGGCAGCTTCCGATTAATTAAGGAAGAGGAGGTTTATCTTGTTGCTTTAAAAAAAATCCCTTTCCTCAGTAGACACTTGAGAGGGGCATCAAAAATATTCAGAATACATCAATAATTCGAAAGCATTTAAGAAAACACTTTTATTTTATTTTTATTTTATCGTTCTTGTCACATAAAATAAAAAATCATCTCTATCAAAAATAAAAAAAAATTTGTTGCCTGAATTCCATCGACAATATCAAATCACCAATAAAGCGAAATCTGTCCAATTACTCGATCAATCCAACTTTTGGGAAAATTTGTTTCACTCCACAGAGGGTAGTAGGTGTGTCTATGGCAAGCCGTGGAGGGCAAATAGGAAGTCAGAGGTGTATGGTATACATTTTCGGACAGCACCAACTCCTTGTGACTCTGAGGTTGTCCTGATATGGACACTGCAGAGGTGGGATTAATGAAAAAGCACCGGCACCAGATGTCATCTTTCAGGACGTCATGGTAACCTGTTGCAGGGAGTGGGGTTGGGCTGTGTGGGGGGACTTAAGTGTTACCTGTGTGACACATTCATCATGAGGACGTTACTGCCTGCACTCGAGTTGCAGGAGAAGAGAAGAATGCCAGTGTGTGGGGAGCGTGTGTTTGGTTGAGAGAGAGGGAGGGGCCATGGGTATTACCCTGGTAACACATTCATCATAGGGACACTGCCTTAGAGAGGGAGAGGTAGAGAGAGGGAGAGAGAGGGAGAGAGTGGGAGAGGGAGAGGGAGAGGGAGAGGGAGAGGGAGAGGGAGAGGGAGAGGGAGAGGGAGAGGGAGAGGGAGAGGGAGAGGGAGAGGGAGAGGGAGAGGGAGAGGGAGAGGGAGAGGGAGAGGGAGAGGGAGAGGGAGAGAGGGAGAGGGAGAGAGAGAGGGAGAGGGAGAGGGAGAGAGAGAGAGAGAGAGAGAGAGAGAGAGAGAGAGAGAGAGAGAGGGAGAGGGAGAGGGAGAGGGAGAGAGGGAGAGGGAGAGGGAGAGGGAGAGGGAGAGGGAGAGGGAGAGGGAGAGGGAGGGAGAGGGAGAGGTAGAGAGAGGGGTAGAGGTAGAGAGAGGGAGAGGTGGAGAGAGGGAGAGGTAGAGAGAGGGAGAGGTAGAGAGAGGAAGAGGTAGAGAGAGGGAGAGGTAGAGAGAGGGAGAGGTAGAGAGAGGTAGAGAGAGGGAGAGGGAGAGGTAGAGAGGGGTAGAGGTAGAGAGAGGAAGAGGTAGAGAAAGGGAGAGGTAGAGAGAGGGAGAGGTAGAGAGAGGGAGAGGTAGAGAGGGGTAGAGGTAGAGAGAGGAAGAGGTAGAGAGAGGGAGAGGTAGAGAGAGGGAGAGGTTGAGAGAGGGAGAGGTAGAGAGAGGAAGAGATAGAGAGAGGGAGAGGTAGAGAGAGGAAGAGGTAGAGAGAGGGAGAGGTAGAGAGAGGGGTAGAGGTAGAGAGAGGGAGAGGTAGAGAGAGGTAGAGAGAGGGAGAGGTAGAGAGAGGGGTAGAGGTAGAGAGAGGAAGAGGTAGAGAGAGGAAGAGGTAGAGAGAGGGAGAGGTAGAAAGAGGGAGAGGTAGAGAGGTAGAGAGAGGGAGAGGGAGAGAGAGGGGTAGAGGTAGAGAGAGGAAGAGGTAGAGAGAGGGAGAGGTAGAGAGAGGGAGAGGTAGTGAGAGATAGAGGTAGAGCGAGGGAGAGGTAGAGAGAGGGGGAGGTAGAGAGAGGGAGAGGTAGAGAGAGGGAGAGGTAGAGAGAGGAGTAGAGGTAGAGAGAGGAAGAGGTAGAGAGAGGGGAAGGTAGAGAGAGGGGGAGGTAGAGAGAGGGAGAGGTAGAGAGAGCGAGAGGTAGAGAGAGGGAGAGGTAGAGAGAGGGGGAGGTAGAGAGAGGGAGAGGTAGAGAGAGGGGTAGAGGTAGAGAGAGGAAGAGGTAGAGAGAGGGGTAGAGGTAGAGAGAGGTAGAGAGAGGGAGAGGTATATAGAGGGAGAGGTAGAAAGAGGGGGAGGGGAGTGTGTGAATGTGTGTAGGCATGCACATATAAAAATACCTGAATCACCCATGTGACAAGCAGGGGTGATGAAGGGTGTGTCTGTTCGTGTTTTTTTTGTGTTTGTGTGTGTGTTGAGTGAGGCTAAGTGAAGCAGTCAGCAGTGCAATTTCTTTCCTACCAGCAACAAGGCGCCATCGCCTTTCAATTCACCTTCCCTGAAAGCGCCCAATTCAATTCACCTAGTAGCATTGGTCATGACTGAAAGATATAATTCTACAGTGTTAGCTTTGATGCGTTCAAAATATCCACTACAACCAGCAGGAGCTTCCTTTTCTTCTATCCTTGCATTGTATAACTGGAATAGTCAGTGAGGGCTTTGCGTACTGTATGAATCAGCGGAGGCTGTTGAGGGGAGGACGGCTCATTATAACGGCTGAAACGGAGCAAATGTAATGGCACCAAACCATGTGTTAGATGTAACTGATACCATGAGCCTGTCCTCCCCAATTAAGGTGCCACCAACCTCCTGTTGTATAAATGCATGGAATGGATATGGTACAAGATTATCAGGACCATATACAGTGCCTTGCAAAAGTATTCATCCCCCTTCGCGTTTTTCCTATTTTGTTGCATTACAACCTGATTTTTATTTGGATTTCATGTAATGGACATACACAAAATAGTCCAAATTGGTGAAGTGAAATGTAAAAAATTACTTGTTTCAAAAAATTCCCACTAATAAAAAAAAAGTGGTGCGTGCATGTGTATTCACCCCATTTGCTATGAAGCCTCTAAATAAGATCTGGTGCAACCAATTACCTTTAGAAGTAACATAATCAGTTAAATGAAGTCCACCTGTGTGCAATCTAAGTGTCACATGATCTGTCACATGATCTCAGTATATATACACCTGTTCTGAAAGGTCCCAGAGTCTGCAACACCACTAAGCAAGGGGCACCACAAGCAAGCGGCACCATGAAGACCAAGGAGCTCTCCAAACAGGTCAGGGACAAAGTAGTGGAGAAGTACAGACCAGCAAAACTCACGGACCAGGCAAGAAGGGCATTAATCAGAGAGGCAACAAAGAGATCAAAGATAACAGCGGAAATTGGAGTGTCTGTCCATAGGACCACTTTAAGCCGTACACTCCACAGAGCTGGGCTTTATGGAAGAGTGGCCAGAAAAAAGCCATTGCTTAAAGAAAAAAATAAGCAAACACGTTTGGTGTTCGCCAAAAGGCATGTGGGAGACTCCCCAAACATATGGAAGAAGGTACTCTGGTCAGATGAGACTAAATTTGAGCTTTTTGGCCATCAAGGAAAATGTCTGGCGCAAACCCAACACCTCTCATCACCCCCGAGAACACTATCCCCACAGTGAAGCATGGTGGTGGCAGCATCATGCTGTGGGGATGTTTTTCATTGGCAGGGACTGGGAAACTGGTCAGAATTGAAAGAATGATGGATGCGCTAAATACAGGGAAATTCTTGAGGGAAACCTGTTTCAGTCTTCCAGAGATTTGAGACTGGGACGGAGGTTCACCTTCCAGCAGAACAATGACCCTAAGCATACTGCTAAAGCAACACTCGAGTGGTTTAAGGGGAAACATTTAAATGTCTTGGAATGGCCTAGTCAAAGCCCAGACCTCAATCCAATTGAGAATATGTGTTATGACTTAAAGATTGCTGTACACCAGCGGAACCCATCCAACTTGAAAGAACTGCAGCAGTTTTGCCTTGAAGAATGGGCCAAATCCCAGTGGCCATATGTGCCAAGCTTATAGAGACATACCCCAAGAGACTTGCAGCTGTAATTGCTGCAAAAGGTGGCTCTACAAAGTATTGACTTTGGGAGGGTGAATAGTTATGCACGCTCAAGTTTTCTGTTTTTTTGTCTTCTTTCTTGTTTGTTTCACCCCAAAAAATATTTTGCATCTTCAAAGTGGTAGGCATTTTGTGTAAATCAAATGATACAAACCCCCCAAAAATCCATTTTAATTCCAGGTTGTAAGGTAACAAAATAGGAAAAATGCCAAAGGGGGTGAGTACTTTTGCAAGCCACTGTACAGTACAAATAGAGATATTTTTATTGAACGTCTGACTACCAAGTATGGCAATTCAAAAGACATTCATCACATCCACCAATACTGAATGCGGCCAGCGGGGAAAATAAGTTTGACACCCCTGCACTAGTGTATTTTCCTGTAGAATAACTTGGATAAGTAATTCTGTGTTCATTAGTCCACTAATTCCACTCCAGTCATTACCATGAGCACGTCCTCCCCAATTAAGGTGCCACCAACCTCCTGTGGTATAAATGCATGAAATGCATACGGTACAAGATTATCAGGACCATATACAGTACAAATAGAGACATTTTTATTGAATGTCTGACTACCAAGTATAGCAATTCACAAGACATTCATCACATCCACCAATACTGACACCTTCAGTCACATCTAATGTACACATCTGAATAGACAATCTCAAGCATGGCATTACAGCCTAAGACAAAGATAAAGTGTCAGATCTTCCTACAAGTATCAGGTATAATTTTGCATAACCGCCGATACACTTGACTGACAGGGCCATTAAACTCCTGGCACGTTCAGATAATACCCACTTCAACACGGCAGAGGCGCAACACTATAACAGTATCTTCTCTTGTGCAGGAATGCAGCATCAGCACCTCTGTTAAAGCACTAGATTATGCAGAGTTGAGCCCAGAGTCCCAAAGAGCTAGAGGGGAGGAACAAACAGCTGGTTGAGTCTCAACGTTGGATACCTTCTGATCTTTGATAATCAATTCAGTACTTACTGATCTGCATTGACAAGGGACTAGAAACGGGCCCCTCGCCCAAGCATACAAATTGTTACGAATACAAAGGTGGTGGGAACATATTTGACTAACAAAAGCATTGCTATCTTAATTAAGAGGAGGAGTGTGGAGAGAACTGGGAGAGCAGTCTTGAGGAGGCTAGTTTGTCTTTCGTATTTTATCTGCAAATGTGAGCGTCTGCTCATCCATGCATTAGCCATTTGTCCAACTTAAGGCCCTAACTTAACTTAAGGCCCATTCAATCCGGCCCATGGGTGGTTTGAGTAAAACGTTTGGTTTTTTTTTCAGGGGGAAACGATCTCAATCGACATTGAAATGACTAAAACCAAAATCGAAACTGTGTAGAAATGATAATTGACCTACATTTATAGACTCTTCATTCTGTCCAACTAGCTAACAGTCATTGAAACAAAAGCTAGACAGTCAGGGACCATCGGAAATTCTAAAAGTGATGGACAAACGACTATCCATCACTAGGAAATATAAAACATTTTAAGTGCAGCTCTTCGGCTCTCGGTGAAGAGTGAATGCGGCCAGCGGGGAAAATAAGTTTGACACCCCTGCACTAGTGTATTTTCCTGTAGAATAACTTGGATAAGTAATTCTGTGTTCATTAGTTAAAGTTCATCTCCTAGAATTGACTCACTCCAAATTGGTCTCTGGCAATCAATGAGACCCAAGCATTTTTGCAAATGCGTTTTTGCAACACTTACAAAAATACCTCTAACTGTGGCTCAGAATGTTAGTTTCTCCATTTATTTTTTTCAACATAATCACTACATCTTAGAGAAGACAGGACACACAACAATTGCTTCTAATAGTCTGGGTCTAAGGAGATGAACTATGCTATGTGACATGAGTTTTAGGACCTGTTGCATTTTTGCAACCGGGGGTCTGGATTAATGCAACCTGTTGTATCTGTTGCAACCTGTTATATCACAATTTGGAAAATACAGCACCACAGCATTTTACGAACCAGCAACACATAAATGCACAAGGAAACGGGTAAGGATTTAATCTTATGTCTGTATTCATGATTCTCAGAAACACTCTATACCCGTACACAGTTCATTCAATTCCCTTTTCACCTTTTTTTTTTTTTTTTTATTAGCAGTGGGTAATTTCACCTTCAGCCGATGTCATCCATCACCTAGCTGTGTGATTCACATCACACAGGAAAATAAGTCAGAGAATGGGTCACCCAGATACTGCAGATTAGCACCGGGTGTCAGCTACAGCCACGACTGCCAAAGCAATCGAGAGCCAAAGACAGGATCAAATTGAAAAGCCGACAGCTTTTTTTCCTACAGCAATCTAGCTATTGAGGATGATACACAAGGAAATCTTTTAACACTGCAAGTTATACTTCTGTTTCTGTGCTGGATTTGATCTGGCTATTGCTTATGATGACGATAGTACTGTCCCATTTGTCATTTTATAGATCTGACATGTTAGAATTATGGAGTGTACTCAATGGCTATATCTTCTAGAGCCCTCAATTTCAACTCTGGACCTCGAAGCCAGTTCCACTGCTTTTTTTTCATTGTTCCCATCTAATCAGAGACTGATTTAGACATGGGACACTAGGAATGTGCAATTCATTATGAGGTAGAACAGAAAACCAGCAGGCTCCGGACCTCATAGGGTAAGAGTTGAATACCCCTGTCGCGGAAATCAGTGGCAGTCAGTGCCGTTTATGATGAGGGAGGACGATGATGGCATGATTCATGAGCATGGCCTTATTTGTATTACAGCATGTTGGATGACTGTCATTCATATTCCATTCACCCAGTTCAATGTAACATCGATAGGTTTAATCACGCTTCAGGAGAAGACCCAGATGCAGACAGTGTTGAAGTAACAAAAGTTTATTACTTAAACAGGGGGCAGGCAAGCGACAGGTCAAGGGCAGGCAGAGGTCAGTAATCCAGATCCAAAAGGTACCGAACGGCAGGAAGTCTCAGGGTCAGGGCAGGCAGAGGTCAATAATCCAGGGTGGTGTGACAAGGTACAGAACGAAACAAAAAGAACTGGCAACAGACAAACAGAAAACACAGGAAACAGGAGACAAGGGGCTGTGAGACATGGATTTGATCCAAGACACATGAAAAGTGGAATGTATACGGAGGGTACGGGGCAACAGAAGATGAACAGCAGATGGGGCTAATGATCTTGGTGATGGGGAAAGGGCTGATAAACCAGGGGGAAAGTTTGCGGGCCTCCACCCGGAGGGACAGATCTCGGGTGGACAGCCATACCTTCTGTCTGAGACGATACTGGGGAGCCGGTGGTCCGCTTGTCGTCGATACATGGAGGTGGTCTTGAGAAGAGCCGACCGGGCTCTCTTCCAGTACGACGACAGCGGCGGACAAACATCTGGGCCGAGGGTATGCCGACCTCTTCCTCTTGCTCCGGGAAGAGCAGGGGCTGATAACCTAGGAAACACTCAAAGGACGAAAGACCCGTGGCAGAGCAGGGAAGGGTGTTGTGGGCGGAGACCAGATAGCGCAGAGTCATATCAAGGTCTTGGGTGGAAACCGGAGGACAGGCTGGCCGACGAGTCACTGAGTGTGCAGAACGCCTTCCAGAATCGGGACGAGAACTGAGGACCCCGGGTCAGGGACCATGTCCACTGGGAGTCCATGGATCCGGAAGACGTGCTGCACCATGAGCTGGGCCGTCTCTTTGGCGGAGGGTAGCTTGGGGAGAGGAATGAAGTGAGGACTGTCAGGATGGCGGTGTTGCCATCAGACGGGGGAAGACCCATGACAAAGTCCAGGAATATGTGAGACCAGGGGCGGTGAGGGACAGGCAGAGGTTGGAGGAGACCAGCCGGAGCTTGCCGAAGAGCCTTGTTCTGCGCACAGATCATGCAGGAGGTGACGAACGCGGAGACATCAGGAACCATGTTAGGCCACCAAAAGCGTTATCGCACAAAGGCCAGGGTCCGACGGGAGCCTGGGTGGCAGGCAAGCCTGGAGGAGTGGGCCCACTCCAGGTCTGAGGAGCGGACAGCGTCAGGAACAAACATCCGGTTATCTGGGCCCCCCCCGGGGTTCGGCTGGGAACGCTGCAGTTGCTTCCCTATTCCCCAACTGAGTGCCGTCGCCAAGCACAAGGTGGGAAGGATGGTCTCGGATTCCGGGGGTGTAGCCACAGGGCTATAGCGGCATGACAGTGCATCTGGCTTGACATTCTTAGATCCCGGTCGGTATGAGAGGGAGAAGTTGAACCGGGTGAAAAGCAGGGCCCACCTAGCTTGCCTGGAATTGAGACTCTTGGCGGTGTGGAGATATTTCAAGTTCTTGTGGTCTGTCCACACAATTAATGGATGTTCCACCCCCTCCAGCCATTGCCTTCACTCCTCCAACGCCATCTTCACCGCTAGAAGCTCACAATTCCCTACATCATAATTCCTCTCCGGTGTGTTGAGGCGATGGGAGAAGAAGGCACAGAGATGTAACTTGAGATCCAGGCCCGAACGCTGGGACAGGACTGCCCCCACTCTGACATCCAAAGCATCAACCTCCACCACGAACTAGCGGACGGGTCAGGATGAACCAAGATGGGAGCAGTGGTGTTTGGGGTCCCGGAACGCCCGGTCTGCACCTAGGGACCATGTGAACTGAACCTTGGGAGAGGTGAGTGCAGACAGGGGGAAATCAGGGTGCTGTAACCCCGGATTAAGCTGCGATAAAAGTTGTTGAATCCCAGGAAATGTTGCAGCTGCACTCTGGACGTAGGCTCGGACCAATCCACCACCGCTCCCACCTTCCCTGGATCCATCTGTACACTCCCTTCAGCGATGATGTAGTCCAGGAAGGGGATGGTGGAGCGATGGATTTCGCATTTCTCCGCTTTCACAAAAAGCTGGTTCTCCAGGAGGCGTTGGAGGACCTGTTGGACGTGGAGAACTTGTTCATGGCCGGAGCGGGAGAAGACAAGGATGTCGTTGAGGTAGACGAACACGAACCAGCTCAACATGTCACGGAGAACATCATTAACCAGGGCCCGGAACACAGCTGGAGCATTGGTAAGGCCAAATGGCATGACCAGATACGTGTAGTGACCGATGGCCGTGTTGAAGGCAGTCTTCCACTCGTCCCCCTCCTGTATCTTCACCAGCTGGTAGGCGTTCCGTAGGTCCAGCTTGGAGAACATGTTGGCCCCCTGGAGCTGCTCGAAGGCCGAGGAGATGAGTGGTAGCGGGTAGTGGTTCTTCACTGTGATGTCGTTGAGGCCCTGGTAGTTGATGCACGGGCGCAGGGTTATGTCCTTCTTCTCCACAAAGAAGAACCCGGCGGGGGAGGCAGCAGGACGGATGAACCCGGCAGCTATGGAGTCCTCATTGTAGGTCTCCATAAACTTGGTCTCCGGACCCGACAGCGAGTACAGTCGTCCCCGGGGCGGAGTGAAGCATGGGAGAAGGTTGATTCCGCAGTTGTAGGGTCGGTGCGGCGGAAGCGAAGTGGCCCGGGCCTTACTGAACACCTCCCAGAGGTCCTGGTACTCCGCGGGAATGGGGGAGAGGTCCGAGACAACTTCCGAGCCACCAGGAAGACGTCCCGGGGCAGACTGTGCTCACTTCAGGCAATGAGCGTGATTCTTGCCGAAGCTGGAGTTACTTCCGGGCAGCCTCTCTCCCCGGACAATGGAGCATCGAAAACCTTCTTTACCTCCTGCACGAACTACTCCAGACTGAAGCATATGGCCTACTGTTGTTCCCACACTGCCGTAGCCCAGGCGAGAGCCTTCCCGGACATCAGCGTGATGTGGTACGCTATCTTAGAGCGGTCCGAGGGGAAGGAGGAGGGCTGCAGCTCGATGATGAGCGAACACTGAGCGAGAAATGCCCGACAGGTTCCTGACTCTCCAGCGAAGACGGGGTGGCCGGGGAGGCCGCTCTGCTAACAGCCGGGTTACTGAGTGGCTGGGAGGTTACCGTCGTGGTAGGCTGCCTAACAGACAACCCGCTAAATTGCTCCAGGAATGTGTTAAATGGTCGGTCATGGCATTCGGCCAAGGTCTGGAACCCTTCCATGAGACCACGAAGCAACTCCTCGTGCCTTCCAATGGTGGCTCCTTGGGAGCGGATGGCATTGCGGAGCTGGTCCGAGTCTTCTGGGTCAGTCATGGCCAGTTCGTACAAATCACGCTTCAGGAGAAGACCCAGATGCAGACAGTGTTGAAGTAACACAAGTTTATTACAAAAACAGGAGGCAGGCAAACGACAGGTCAAGGGCAGGCAGAGGTCAGTAATCCAGATCAGAGTCCAAAAGGTACAGAACGGCAGGCAGGCTCAGGGTCAGGGCAGGCAGAATGTTCAAAACTGGGAAAACTAGAAAACAGGAACTTTTGAAAGATAGGAGCAAGGGGAAAAACGCTGGCAGGCGTGTCAAAACAAATCGAACTGGCAACATATGGGGATAATGGGGAAGATGGGTGATACCTAGAGGAAGGGGGTGGAGACAATCACAAAGACAGGTGAAACAGAAAAGGGTGTGACAGGTTTAGGCTACTACATGATACTCTAATTTTTCCTATACCCATCATATGAGGTTGTTACAACCTAGCCTATGAATGAAAGTTTACATATATGCACACAGGTCGAGATAACATTTTGAGATGACAGACAGTGACACATGGACAGACAGTGACACATTCAATACCACCTCGCACAGTCTTGCCTGCATCTAGCTTATTTAGGGTGTATTCATTAGTCCAACAGTTAATTTTCACAGTAGCCACTTTGTATTTTTTTTCGCCTTAATGGATTCTACTCTTCTCACCTTTTCCCTTCATTTTGAAGTCTTCAATGTATAACACATCAGCTGTGTGTGATCATGCAAAAAACCTTTCTAGCCAAACCATGTCATAATCACTACACACAGCCTACATCGTTGTCCCCATATTAGCTAGAGTAACGTCCTACTCAACATAGCTAATAGAACTAATGCGTTTGTAAACCTGCTACAATCGTACAGTAACGTTACAGTGTATAGTCAGTAAGCAGTTACAACGTCGGACCCCGGTGGCAATAAATTAATAAAACCAAAAGCTTACCTTGACTTGGAAGAGTTCCAGTGTTGTGCTGGATAGTCATAGCCAGCTAGCTAACATAGCACCCCTCTGTTTGAGCCAGGTGTTTGAGTAACTAAACTAGCCAGCTGCATTTGTAAGTGAAACTGAAAGTGAAAAAAAAATGTTTACGAAATCTCTCGCTCTCTCTTGCTTCTCCTTCATTTTTGAAGAAATTAATTTGTTCAAAACTGTTCAACTACTGTCTTTCTCTCTCTTTGAGTCAACCACTCACCACATTTTATGCACTGCAGAGCTAGCTAGCTGTAGCTTATGCTTTCAATACTAGATTCATTCTCTGACCCTTTGATTGGGTGGACAACATGTCAGTTCATGCTGCAAGAGCTCTGATAGGTTGGAGGACGTCCTCCAACCTATCAGTTGGAGGACGTGTAAGTCTATGGAAGGGGGTGAGAACCAAGAGCCTCCTAGGTTTTGTATTGAAGTCAATGTACCAAGAGGAGGACGGAAGCTAGCTGTCCTCCGGCTATACCATGGTGCTACCCTACAGAGTGCTGTTGAGGCTACTGTAGACCTTCATTGCAAAACAGTGTGTTTTAATCAATTATTTGGTGACGTGAATATATTTAGTATAGTTTTATCTAAAAAGGATAACTTTTTCAATGTTTTACAATTTGTATATTTATGAAATTCCCTTCTTTTGAGGAGCCTATACTGGTGGACATTCTACACAGGACACTTGAAGTCAATCTTAAATGAATCTTTGCTTATTATCAGAGAGGTTCCAACCAACTCAACGCACCAAGTAGACATGTCGATCAGGAGCTCTACCCAGGGCAGTCCCGTTAGATCCTTCTATACTGGTTACAGACACATTATATAGGCATAGTTTATAGAGTTGGTTCTGGCATGTAACTGGCACCGTCTCCTATCTTAACCTACAGAACATATTCTGGGCGTTCTGCCAGATGGTCCTAATGTGGAGGTCATGTTGCCCCCCCCTCATATCTTTACCAAACACAGGCAGGAACCAAGGATTATTTATGACACTAAGACAAGATGAACAATTTCAAGGCTGTCTCTTCACATTATAAAAATGTCCATCACACCACTGTTCTAGAGCAATATCTCAATAGGATGCAGTGGTATAATACAAATATATAACGTGTATATTATGTTTATTAGATTTTTTAAGAAATAGAAGACCCTCATCTATCAGCTATATATTCACATTACTTTATTGATTGAAACCTATGACATCATTACCGACCTGTGTGCAATACTGTATGTTACGGTCAATTTACTTGTTTACAAATGGGCTCAAACCAACTAGGATAAATCTGTTTGGAATTGGACCAGCATCGCAAAATGTTGACTCGGCTAGAGCTTTGGAGCGCTGTCAGCAAACTGTCACTCTTGCTTCATTTGGAGGGTTCCCGCGGATTGACAGAGTGCACGATCGACATTACATAGCATTTTCTTGATTTTACAAATGGGGTGGCTAAACCAAAGATAAACATGTAGTCCATTTGAATGTTATTCGTGGGAATTCAATTCTTCAAAGGGCAGTGTTGAATATCAGTGTCTTCTAGTGTCTGACTTGCATTTCAGTAATTTGGCCCCCCGTACAGATCTCAGGTTATGTTTGTCATTTTACTGTGCAGAAAAATCATTTTATTGAACACAGACCACATAATGACATAATGAGCCAAATGTTGCTTATTATTAGCATCATCGCTAATGGCTACACAAAGTGGTAGACAAACCGGTGCCCCCACACATTGACTCTGTACCGGTACGCCCTGTATATAACCTCCCTACTGTTATTTTATTTTACTGCTGCTCTTTAATTATTTGCTATATGTATTTTTTACTTATCTATTTTTTACTTAACACTTTTTTTATTTTCTTAAAACTGCATTGTTGGTTAAGGGCTTGTAAGTAAGCATTTCACTGTAAGGTCTACACCTCTTGTATTCGGCGCATGTGGCAAATAACATTTGATTTGATTTGAATAATGCAAAGACTTTTATCCATATTGGCCTCTGACTCTGTGTGGAGGAAAACAATGCACTGAACTAAGTATAACAAGCATAGGTCAAGGCAGAAAACACTCTTCTGAAATGAATGGCAATCCTCATACCGCCACGAAGCAGCTGTTGCACTCATTTGTTCTGTGAATCAAAAAGCACAACAGTTTGACGATGCTGAGAGTCGTCGGTGATCGGCAATTACCTTTAAAAACTATACGGCTTCACCGGGCTCGCTCTTGGGGTGGTCTGTCGGAACTCCGGTAGCAAGCTGAGTCTCAGAGCTATACCCCACTGGGCTGACCCAAACATAGGTCTGTGTGAATCTGGATACAGGCAAAGGCCCTTTTTCTACCTGTGGTGTAACTATATTAACAAACCATAAAACACAGATATTGTTTTATTCTTTGTCTTGTTTCTCTCTCAAAATCACAGTTTTTGAATAGAAAAACAACAACATTGGATGTTCTCAGTCCACAGCAAGTCCACTTTTGAGGTCTGAGAAAATACCCTTTCATTCAAGTGAGCACCAGCAAGAAACGTGTTTGGTTAGAGGTGTTTTTGTAGCACACATGTGATTGCAGAGTTGGCCAAACAAATCGCCGCTGGATTGTTGCAAATAATCATGATATCATTCTGGCAGGTAGGCATAGGCTACTTTGTAGTTAACATTTAATTGAGAAGGTCTTTCTCACCACCTTCCGGAGACACTTGAAACCCCACCTCTTTAAGGAATACCTGCGATAGGATAAAGTAATCCTTCTACCCCCCCTTACCCCACCCCAAAGAAAGAAAAAAAAAACATATTGTAAAGTGGCTATAAGGTGAATGCACCAATTTGTAAGTCGCTCTGGATAAGAGCGTCTGCTAAACGACGTACATGTAAATGTAAAATGTCTTTGGGAAAGCCTTTCCATCTACCAGACGTCGGTTATCATTATTAGCATCATCGCTAACGGCTACACAAAGTGGTAGACAAACGTGCACACCTTGAAAGGGGCATTCCAGTGTTACCTCTTCAGAAAGTACGAATCACTGATGCATTTTGTTCATGTCTTATGATAATCTTTGGCAAATTAATAAATATTCTAATAAGTTCAATATATTAGTAAAAATTCTGTTAATGTTATTATTTTGCCACATGTAATTCTGTCAGGGTCTCTGTAAGATATACACTGAGTGTACAAAACATGAAGGACACCTGCTCTTTCCATGACATAGACTGACCAGGTGAATCCACGTGAAAGCTATGATCCCTTATTGATGTCACTTGGTAAATCCACTTCCATCAGTATAGATAAAGGGGAGGAAACAGATTTAAAAAATATTTTTAAGCCTTAAGACAATTGAGACATGGATTGTGTATATGTGCCATTCAGAGGGTGAATGGGCAAGACAAAATATTTAAGTGCCTTTGAATGGGGAATGGTAGTAGGTGCCAGGCACACCGGTTTGAATGTGTCAAGAAATGCAACACTGCTGGGTTTTTCATGCTCAACAGTTTCCTTTATGTATCAAGAATGCTCCACCACCCAAAGGACATCCTGTAACGATCCCGGCTGTCTGAGTCGGGTCCTGTCTGGTGACCAGTGTTCCTGTTCGTAATCTCCAGTTTCCCGAGGGTTCGGGAACGCTCCGGGGAGCGCTCTTGTTTTCCGCACCTGCATCCCATCAGCAATCTGCACACCTGGTCCTGATCATCACCCTTCTTAGGCTCTGGCCCAACATCCAGTTCCTGCCGGATCGTTAGCCATGAACAGTATGTTTGTCAGCGTATCAGTCTCTGAGCCATTAGTGTTAGTTTTGTTGTTTTGCACCTTTTTGACTTGCTGTGTACTGACCTCCGTTTTGTTCTGTCTGCAGTCTCTCACCCGGAACCTTCACCCAACCTCTGCCTGATGGTCGGCGGCTGCCGAGCCAGTACCGGACCAACCACTGCACCCTCAACAAACCATCCACGCCACCCGCTCTGTTCCCTGGATTACTCAGCCTCACTCGGAATCTATTAATAAACACTCACCTTTGTCTCAACGTACCTTGTCCTGGTCTGCTTCTGGGTTCTGGCTTAGTTAACCGTGACAGAACGATCCGGCCAGTAATGAACCCAGCGGACCTGGACTCTGTTCGCCATGCTATTACCCAGCAGGAGAAGATGTTGGGCCATCATAGCACGGTACTACAGGAGATCGCGTTGTCAGTTCGGAACCTTTCTACCGGTCTGACGGAGGTCCAGAACCAACGCAAGTGTCCGGTGGAGGATCCACTACCGGTTTCACCCATCTCGCCTGCCGCTTCTGAAGCTGTGTCCATCCGTGAGCCCAAGGTTCCGACGCCGGATAAATATGAGGGGGAGCTGGGAAGATGCCGTTCCTTCCTTATGCAGTGTGGACTAGTGTTCGATCTACAGCCCTACTCTTATGCCACAGACAAGGCTAGGATAGCCTTTGTGATTGAGTTGCTGCGTGGTCGAGCGCTGGAGTGGGCTTCAGCCGTTTGGGAACGACAGGATCCCTGCATGGCTTCATACCAGGGGTTCACGGCCGAGATGAGGAAGCTCTTCGACCATTCCGTCCGAGGGAGGGACGCAGCTAGGCGCCTGTTTTCGCTTCGCCAAGGAACTCGCAGCGTGGCCGACTTCGTGATCGAGTTCAAGACGTTGGCTGTGGAGAGTGGGTGGAACGAGGAGTCTCTGCAAGCGGCCTTTTACCAGGGTCTGTCGGAGCAGCTCAAGGATGAGTTGATCTCCTATCCGGAGCCTAGTGACCTGGACAGCTTGGTAGCTTTGTCTATTCGGGTGGATAATCGAGTCCGAGAGCGAAGGAGGGAGAAGCAATGGGGTCCGTCCAATCGATCAGCTTCTCAGTTCCCAGTCGGGTCGGGTGGTGGACCAGAACACGTCGATCATTCTCCACCACAATGGATTAGTGGAGAGGTCCTCTCTCCCGATTCTGAACCCATGCAAGTGGGGCGGCACGGGTTAACCAAGGAGGAGCGTCAACATAGACGTAAGACCAACTGCTGCCTCTACTGTGGTAGCTCGGGACATTACATCTCCACTTGTTCCCGGCGGTCGTCAAACTGCCCGGCTCGCTAAAGTTGGGAGGACTTTTAGCGAGCCAGTTTCAACCTCTCAGTACCTCTGTCAGACCCCGTTTCCCGGCTACCCTTGTGAACAGGAATCAGAGCTTAGCGCTTAACGCTTTTATCGATTCAGGTGCCGATGGAAGCTTTCTTGATGCCGAGTTGGTGGAACAGCTGGGGCTTTCCAAGGAGCAATTGCCGGAAGCCATTGAAGCGACCACTCTGAACGGCAGTAGTCTGGCACGTATCACGATGAGGACTGAACCGGTTAAGATGCGGTTGTCGGGGAATCATTCTGAGATGATTTCATTCTTCATTCTGCCGTCTTCCCATGTTCCTCTGGTCCTTGGATACCCCTGGCTGAAGGAACACAATCCCACGTTCGATTGGGTGACGGGCAAGGTAACGAGTTGGAGCCTTGATTGTCATGCTAACTGTCTCAAGACTGCCTGCCCCCATTCGGTTCCCAGTCAGGTGATTGAGGCTAAACCCCTAGATTTGTCCCTGGTTCCCGAGACATATCACGATTTGGGGGAAGTTTTCAGTAAGCAGAAGGCTCTGTCACTCCCTCCCCCACCGACCATATGATTGTGCCATCAACCTGGTCCCTGGAGCTGTCTACCCCAAGGGAAGGTTATACAGTATCTCCCGACCTGAACGTGAGGCGTTGGAGACCTACATCAAGGAGTCCCTAGCTGCTGGTCTCGTTCGTCCCTCGTCATCACCCCTGGGGGCAGGATTCTTCTTTGTGGGTAAGAAGGATGGCTCTCTTCGACCGTGTATTGATTATCGGGGGTTGAATGACATCACGGTCAAGAACAAGTATCCCCTGCCCTTGATGAGTTCTGCCTTCGACTCCTTACAGGGTGCTACGGTGTTCACCAAGCTAGACCCTACGCAATGCGTATCACCTGGTCCGGATCAGAGAGGGGGACGAGTGGTTGACGGGTTTCAATACACCGATGGGTCACTTCGAGTATCAGGTGATGCCGTTTGGACTGACCAATGCTCCAGCGGTATTCCAGAGTATGGTGAACGACGTCCTGAGAGATATGATCGGTCTCTTTGTGTTTGTTTACCTGGATGACATTCTGATCTTCTCGAAGGAACCTTCCGACCACGTCCAGCATGTCCGGCAGGTTCTGCAGCGATTGTTGGAGAATCGCCTGTTCGTGAAGGCCGAGAAGTGCGAGTTTCACGCCCACACGACATCCTTTCTCGGGTACATCATCTCCAGGGGAGAGATTAGGATGGACCAGGAGAAGGTTAGAGCGGTTCTGGAATGGGCCCAGCCCGGTACGAGATTGCAGCTCCAGAGATTTTTGGGGTTTGCGAATTTCTACCGCAGATTCATCCGGGATTACAGCCGTGTGGCCGCTCCATTAACTGCCTTGACTTCCAGTATCAGGACCTTCAAGTGGAATCCGGAGGCGGATCGTGCGTTTCTGGATTTGAAGAGGCGATTCACCAACGCACCGATTCTCTCTCAACCGGACACGGCCCGTCAGTTCGTCGTTGAGGTGGACGCGTCTGATGTGGGAGTTGGCGCCATCCTGTCGCAGCGATGCTCCACGGACAGTAAACTCCATCCCTGCGCCTACTACTCTCGTCGCCTTTCGCCTGCGGAGAGGAATTACGATGTGGGTAACCGGGAGCTTCTCGCGGTGAAACTTGCCTTGGAGGAGTGGCGCCACTGGTTGGAGGGGCGGAGCAACCGTTTATTGTCTGGACTGACCACAAGAATCTTGCTTACGTGCAATCGGCTAAACGTCTTAACTCCCGTCAGGCCAGGTGGGCGTTGTTTTTCGGACGATTCAAGTTTTTCCTGACGTTCCGACCTGGATCTAAGAACGGCAAGGCGGACGCCTTGTCCCGGATGTTCTCCAAGACGGAGGAGAGTGGGTCCAAGACCGAGACAATTCTCCCCCGGAACTGCGTCGTGGGAGCAGTTATGTGGAAGATTGAGGAGGAGGTGCTGGCGGCCCTTCGGACTCAGCCCGGTCCCGGTAACGGTCCACCCGGTCGGTTGTTTGTGCCTGAGTCGGTTTGTCCTGCTGTCCTCAAATGGTCCCACGCCAGCAAGATGGCTTGTCACCCTGGCGTGGCTCGGACAATGGCGTTTCTTCGCAGACGTTTTTGGTGGCCTGCCATGGCCGAGGATACTCGGGGTTTTGTTGCTGCCTGTCCAGTGTGTGTGCAGAATAAGAGTACCAATCGGCCCAGCTCTGGACTACTTCACCCCCTTCCTATTCCCCGGCGACCATGGTCGCATCTGGCCCTGGACTTCGTCACGGGGTTGCCCGCTTCTGAGGGGAACACGGTCGTTCTGACTATCGTGGACAGATTCAGCAAGTTCGCCCACTTTGTGCCAATTGCCAAGCTTCCCTCTGCCTCGGAGACGTCCGAGATCCTGGTTAGGGAGGTTTTCAGGGTCCACGGTTTGCCCAGTGATATCGTTTCCGACCGTGGCCCTCAGTTTACCTCTGCTGTCTGGAAGTCCTTCTGTTTGGCCATTGGAGCTACTGTCAGTCTCACATCTGGTTTTCACCCCCAATCCAATGGTCAGGCGGAGAGAGCCAACCAGAAGATGGAATCAACGCTACGCTGTCTGGTCTCTTCCAACCCCACCTCCTGGGTCTCTCAGTTGCCTTGGGTTGAGTATGCCCACAATACTCTTCCTACATCTGCCACTGGGATGTCTCCCTTCCAGTGCCTGTATGGCTACCAACCTCCCCTGTTTCCTTCTCAGGAGAAGGAGCTCTCAGTGCCTTCTGTTCAGGCCCATATTCGTCGTTGCCACCGGACCTGGCATCGGGCCAGAAAGGCACTCCTTAGAGTTTCGGACCGGTATCAGCTCCAGGCGAATCGTCGCCGGATCCCCGCTCCCACCTATACCATCGGAGATAGGGTTTGGTTGGCCACACGGGATCTTCCGTTACGGACTGAGTCTAGGAAGTTGTTACCGAAGTTCATTGGTCCGTTTGTGGTGGAGAAGGTGATCAATCCAGTGGCAGTTCGACTCAAACTACCGAGGACGCTCAGAGTCCATCCCACCTTTCATGTCTCCTGCCTCAAGCCTGTCTTCCTCAGTCCTCTGTTGCCTCCTCCGCCTCCTCCTCCTCCTCCTCGGATGATCGGAGGTGGTCCTGCCTACACGGTGCGTCGCATCATGGATTCCAGACGGCGGGGCCGGGGTTTCCAGTATCTCGTGGACTGGGAGGGGTATGGCCCTGAAGAGAGGAGTTGGATTCCGCGGCGACAGGTCCTAGATGCGGACCTCATCAGTGACTTCTACCGCCTCCATCCTGGCGCTCCGGGAGTCCGCCCGGTGGCGTTCGGTCGGAGGGGGGGTACTGTAACGATCCCGGCTGTCTGAGTCGGGTCCTGTCTGGTGACCAGTGTTCCTGTTCGTAATCTCCAGTTTCCCGAGGGTTCGGGAACGCTCCGGGGAGCGCTCTTGTTTTCCGCACCTGCATCCCATCAGCAATCTGCACACCTGGTCCTGATCATCACCCTTCTTAGGCTCTGGCCCAACATCCAGTTCCTGCCGGATCGTTAGCCATGAACAGTATGTTTGTCAGCGTATCAGTCTCTGAGCCATTAGTGTTAGTTTTGTTGTTTTGCACCTTTTTGACTTGCTGTGTACTGACCTCCGTTTTGTTCTGTCTGCAGTCTCTCACCCGGAACCTTCACCCAACCTCTGCCTGATGGTCGGCGGCTGCCGAGCCAGTACCGGACCAACCACTGCACCCTCAACAAACCATCCACGCCACCCGCTCTGTTCCCTGGATTACTCAGCCTCACTCGGAATCTATTAATAAACACTCACCTTTGTCTCAACGTACCTTGTCCTGGTCTGCTTCTGGGTTCTGGCTTAGTTAACCGTGACACATCCAGCCAACTTGACACAACTGTGGGAAGTCAACATGGGCCAGCATCCCTATGGAACGCTTTGACACCTTGTAGAGTCCATGCCCTAAGGCTGTTCTGAGGGAAAAGGGGGGTGGGGGGGCAATGGGGGGGTTGCAACTCAATATTAGGAAGGCATTCTTAATGTTTTGTACACTTATTGCCTTCAGAAAATATTCACACCCCTTGACTTTTTCCCACATTTTCTTGTGTTACAGCCTGAATTTAAAATATATTACATTGAGATTTTGTGTTGATGGCCTACCCACAATACCCCAAAATGTCAAAGTGGAATTATGTTTTTAATTACACTTTGGATGTAGTATCAATACAACCAGCAACTACAAAGATACAGGCGTACTTCTTAGAGTGAGGAAAAAAGTATTTGATCCCCTGCTGATTTTGTACGTTTGCCCACTGACAAAAAAATGATCAGTCTATAATTTTAATGGTAGGTTTATTTGAACAGTGAGAGACAGAATAACAGCAAAGAAATCCAGAAAAACGCATGTCAAAAAAATGTCTACATTTATTTGCATTTTAATGAGGGAAATAAGTATTTGACCCCCTCTCAATCAGAAAGATGTCTGGCTCCCAGGTGTCTTTTATACAGGTAACGATCTGAGATTAGGAGCACACTCTTAAAGGGAGTGCTCCTAATCTCATCTTGTTACCTGTATAAAAGACACCTGTCCACAGAAGCAATCAATCAATCAGATTCCAAACTCTCCACCATGGCCAAGACCAAAGAACTCTCCAAGGATGTCAGGGACAAGATTGTAGACCTACACAAGGCTGGAATGGGCTACAAGACCATCGCCAAGCAGCTTGGTAAGAAGGTGACAACAGTTGGTGCGATTATTCGCAAATGGAAGAAACACAAAATAACTGTCAATCTCCCTCGGCCTGGGGCTCCATGCAAGATCTCACCTCGTGGAGTTGCAATGATCATAAGAACGGTGAGGAATCAGTCCAGAACTACACGGGAGGATCTTGTAAATGATCTCAAGGCAGCTGGGACCATAGTCACCAAGTAATCAATTGGAAACACATTACGCCGTGAAGGACTGAAATTCTGCAGCGCCCACAAGGTCCCCCTGCTCAAGAAAGCACATATACAGGGCCGTCTGAAGTTTGCCAATGAACATCTGAATGATTCAGAGGAGAACTGGGTGAAAGTGTTGTGGTCAGATGAGACCAAAATCGAGCTCTTTAGCATCAACTCAACTCGCCATGTTTGGAGGAGGAGGAATGCTGCCTATGACCCCAAGAACACCATCCCCACCGTCAAACATGGAGGTGGAAACATTATGCTTTGGGGGTGTTTTTCTGCTAAGGGGACAGGACAACTTCACCGCATCAAAGGGACGATGGACGGGTCCATGTACCGTCAAATCTTGGGTGAGAACCTCCTTCCCTCAGCCAGGGCATTGAAAATGGGTCGTGGATGGGTATTCCAGCATGACAATGACCCAAAACACACGGCCAAGGCAACAAAGGAGTGGCTCAAGAAGAAGCACATTAAGGTCCTGGAGTGGCCTAGCCAGTCTCCAGACCTTAATCCCATAGAAAATCTGTGAAGGGAGCTGAAGGTTCGAGTTGCCAAACGTCAGCCTCGAAACCTTAATGACTTGGAGAAGATCTGCAAAGAGGAGTGGAACAAAATCCCTCCTGAGATGTTTGCAAACCTGGTGGCCAACTACAAGAAACGTCTGACCTCTGTGATTGCCAACAAGGGTTTTGCCACCAAGTACTAAGTCATGTTTTGCAGTGGGGTCAAATACTTATTTCCGTCATTAAAATGCAAATCAATTTATAATATTTTTGACATGCGTTTTTCTGGATTTTTTTTTGTTATTCGGTCTCTCACTGTTCAAATAAACCTACCATTAAAATTATAGACTGATCATGTCTTTGTCAGTGGACAAACGTACAAAATCAGCAGGGGATCAAATACTTTTTTCCCTCACTGTAACTCACTTGCCAGAGAGGAAGGAAAACGCTCAGGGATTTCACCATGAGGACAATAGTGACTTTAAAACAGTTACAGAGTTTAAAGAGCCACTGAACACGCCGATTGGCATGTCTGTTTTTCTGCTGCTCATTAGAAAAATGATATTTCAGTCTTGGAGGGGTGTGTTTCCTGACCGATTTCGCGTTTGGTTAATGATGCCACATAGGCCGTTTTCAAAGTGACTTTTTAAAGGCAGTCGCTCAGGAAAACCTGGTTCAGTCTGCTTTCCACCAGACACTGGGAGACAAATTCACCTTTCAGCAGGAGAATAATCTAAAACATAAGGGCAACTATACGCTGGAGTTGCTTACCAAGACGACATTGAATGAGTGGCCTAGTTACAGTTTAGATTTACAACGGCTTGAAAATCTATGGCAAGACTTGAAAATGGCCGTCTAGAAATGATCAACAACCAACTTGACAGAGCTTGAAGAATTTTTTAAATAATAATGTGCAAATATTGTACATTGCAGGTGTACCCAGAGAGACTCACAGCTGTAATCACTGCCAAAGTTGATTCTAGCATGTATTGACTCAGGAGCGTGAAAACCTATGTAAATAAGATATATCTGTATTTCCTTTTCAATACATTTGAAAAAAAATCCAAATACATTTTGTATTCAGGCAGTAACACAACAAAATGTGGAATACGTCAAGGGTTATGAATACTTTCTGAAGGCACTGTATATTCTCCTCTCTCCTTCCCGTTTACTCTATTCCCTCCCAGTTCGGTAAGATTAAACCGAATTGAATGTTCTGCCTTGCCAGTTCACACTCACTAAACATCATTTGCATTTCTATTTCACAGATGAAACCACAGCTTATGAAAACAACACAGACAGCATTAGGGGATCCCTGAATTGGGAGTCGTCATGCCGGCTTTCTCCACAGTAAGTTCTTATTAAAGTGGAGACTGAGCACATTGTGTACCGCCTGGTAAGAACCAGTCAATAAAGAGCCAAATCAACTTTCAGCTATTTATTTGTAACCTGGTGCCACAGGTAATCTGTTTTACTCAGTGGCTATTCTAGAAAGTTACCTGAGCGTCAAAATAAGGTAGAAACCGATCATCTTGGTCTTTAGAACGTGACTATAAAAAATGTGAATACACAACAAAAACACAACCGCAGGGAACATTCTAGCAAGGAGAATGGATGTGAGTGCTGCTGACAATAGCAAGCCCAGCTGTGCGGGGCTTTTGTGGATGTGTGGACTTGGCTTGGCTTGGTTGTTGCTGAGAGAGAGGTCCTACCAATGAGCTCCTCTCCATCTTTCCCAGGCTGCAGCGTGCTGTATGTAGAGGAGATAAAGTCTAAGAGGAGCCGTGGCTAAGCTCCCTGTGAATGGTGCCATCGCTCACTGGGGGATGGGGGGGTAATTAAACAGTGTGTGTGTGTGTGTGTGTGTGTGTGTGTGTGTGTGTGTGTGTTTGTGTGTGAGAGAGAGAGAGAACAGGGAGCTGGGAGACTGTCTGGATTTGGACTGTCTACAATTAGACTGGTGTGTCATTTCTGCTGGGGGGCTTTATGTTAAATAACGTACCTTTAGGAATTGGTTAAAACAGAAAGCTTATGTAAATGCTGATACAGATGATGCTGATGAGGATATAATGGAGTATGAAGATTTGGTAGTGATTTGAAAGGGCTATACTGTAGTTTGGGTAGTTTAGTAGTACTATTTCTTAGTGATGTTACTTGTTGGAAACTTCCTTTTCCAATATACCAGAATATCTTACTACTCCCATTATTAACAGAAAAGCCATTATCAACTATTACAAAAACGGTCTATATGCTGTAACCTCCATTCCCTTCTTGCAAATCCTTTCACTACAAGTGATGTCCAAAGCTTGGAGAGGGGGCAAATGAAAAAATGGCTAAAACGTCACACTCCTTGATGATATTGATGTTTGGATGAAAAAAACAACAACATCAATTTGGAACACTGACCCTGTGCGGCCTTGTCTCTTGTTGATTTCCCCGGGTCTGATGTTAACATGGATCTCTGTCCGAAGAGCACAGATTGACAAACCGTTATGTTCTTGCTTACTTGATTAGAAGAATCCTCAGAGGCATAGCGAGCTTCTGAGTGGGTGTATGCAAGGCAAGAGCAGGCTATTAGCACCATCTCATTGCTTTTTTTCTCTCTCAACCCAGGCTGCAACAGCGAACCAGTGAACATTAGAGAGCTGTTTCTTATTTTGCCCATTAGGAATTAGGGAATTTGTGACCGTTTTTAAGTCGACATGACTAAGTCATTGTGGGCCGGCAAAGAGCTGTTAATTATTGAGGCTAATATAACAGGATGAAAGCTGTGAGCAAAACTATGGGCTTGTCTGGCTTCTTATATTCAACACAAGTCTAACTGGTGGAGTCATTGGGTGCACAGTGCTTGGTTTGGCGGTGTCATGAAAGTTTGTGCTCTCGATTAGTTTTGCTAGTAGTTTTGCTACTTTTCCCTTAGTGAAAGGCAAAGGGCATAAAGGAAATCTACAAAATAATGTTTGAAGGTGAATGGGTGTTAGGTTGCTGGGTTGATTCTTCTTGCCTTCTGGTAACTTCCAGACATCTTAGAAATTGCCCGGGCTGCTTAGCAACTGTAGAATGTGAGGTAACGGGGGCTGTGTGTGCGCGCCTCAATTTATTTTTTGCAACTAGCAGTTAGTTTGACTGCTACAGTAGATCTTTCTTTGAACCCACGAAACAGTAGGCGATGGACCACCCATTTGATGATGACGTGCATTAAACCCAAATGCCAACAGAACCTTCCGGCTCTGAAGAATCCCTAGTGTTATTTTTCTTTATTTCAAACTCATGAGGCACAAATCAGTTTTATACCCTTGCCGTACACTTCAGGAAAAGTAAAACGGTCACTCCTTTACTGAGGTTTGAATGGGGAGACTGTCATTCATTTGGCCTGAGTTTCATCTTTCAAACTAAACAAAGGTGCCACATTGGCTGCATGAGAGGGCAATGTTGGCAGACTCCACTGTAGAGTTATTGCCAAGCCTTAGCGCTCTCTCCATATCCTGCGGTGGCTCTTAAGCAGGATATAGTCATCACATGGAGTGGCTCGCTTCTTTGCAGTTAAGCACATTTACCTAGTTATTTTAACATCCACGTGGAGCGATCTGGCAGTAGCTGGAGGAGGACATTATCCTTATTGGCACTTGAGACACTTCAGTACTCATGGCAACCACTTTACATTTGAAATCTGTCTTTCTCATCTGTCAAATGGGCTTGTTTCCTCTATAAATTGTTTGTTTGGCACAGACCATTTCTCCAGATGGAGCACTGACACAAGATGTTCACCATCCTAGATATTTAACGTTGCAGTTGAGGTAAATAAAGGGCATAATTCTGACCTGTACTGTTATCATCCAGCGTTAAAGGCGAAAATGCATGGTGCACAGCGCCATCTTTTCAGCTATGCTTTAAAATCACTTTAAATGCAGTACAGCTAAAATAAAATTGGAAATTAAAATGGTAAGAAAGGACCAAAATGGATGATATGACTGGATTGAGTCTAAATATCTGGTTCCGACACATCCCGGCGGGCTCGCCTCAGATCAAAAGAAAGAGGGAGGAGGAGAGGAAGAAGAAAACAACAGAGTGAGAATAGAGCGGTGAACCGTACACACCGAGCGAAAACACGACTCTCCTCTGCGACGCAGCGTGATGAACTGCGCTCCTGACAGATAAATCTGACGCGGTGAAAAGGCAGGATGCTGAGCCGAGCGTTCAGCACTCTGCGGCTCCGAGCCGGAGCGCCGGGGCCGACGTGTCGAGAATGTGGGAACAGATGCTCCACACGTAGAGGCTAATTTAGACGGCGGTGATGAAAAATGGACAGCGAAAGTGCTTACTCTGCTTAGCCTGCCCTCATCCACTCCCCTCTCTTCCCCTCTCTTCGCCCAACCCCACCCCCATCACTCTCCATGGGGAGGATACATGAGGAGTGGAGTGGCTGCTTCCCCAGTAGAAGGTGCTAACCTAATTAGCCCTCCACCACTTTGCAGTCCCCCCTCCTCCTCCTCCTCCTTATCCCCCTCTTCCTCCTTCTCGCTGATCATCTGGACCATTGTCAAATCAAATTTTATTTGTCACATTTTTATTTGTGAAAGGAATTAGTACACAATAAGCAACAATAACTTGGCTATATACACAGGGTACCAGTACAGAGTCGATGTGCAGGGGTACGAGGTACGGTGGGGAAAAAATGTATTTAGTCAGCCACCAATTGTGCATGTTCTCCCACTTAAAAAGATGAAAAAGGCCTGTAATTTTCATCATAGGTACACGTCAACTATGACAGACAAATTGAGAATTTTTTTTCCTGAAAATCACATTGTAGGATTTTTTATGAATTTATTTGCAAATTATGGTGGAAAATAAGTATTTGGTCACCTACAAACAAGCAAGATTTCTGGCTCTCACACACCTGTAACTTCTTCTTTAAGAGGCTCCTCTGTCCTCCACTCGTTACCTGTATTAATGGCACCTGTTTGAACTTGTTATCAGTATAAAAGACACCTGTCCACAACCTCAAACAGTCACACTCCAAACTCCACTATGGCCAAGACCAAAGAGCTGTCAAAGGACACCAGAAACAAAATTGTAGACCTGCACCAGGCTGGGAAGACTGAATCTGCAATAGGTAAGCAGCTTGGTTTGAAGAAATCAACTGTGGGAGCAATTATTAGGAAATGGAAGACATACAAGACCACTGATCATCTCCCTCGATCTGGGGCTCCACGCAAGATCTCACTCCGTGGGGTCAAAATGATCACAAGAACGGTGAGCAAAAATCCCAGAACCACACGGGGGGACCTAGTGAATGACCTGCAGAGAGCTGGGACCAAAGTAACAAAGCCTACCATCAGTAACACACTACGCCGCCAGGGACTCAAATCCTGCAGTGCGAGACGTGTCCCCCTGCTTAAGCCAGTACATGTCCAGGCCCGTCTGAAGTTTGCTAGAGTGCATTTGGATGATCCAGAAGAGGATTGGGAGAATGTCATATGGTCAGATGAAACCAAAATAGAACTTTTTGGTAAAAACTCAACTCGTCGTGTTTGGAGGACAAAGAATGCTGAGTTGCATGCAAAGAACACCATACCTACTGTGAAGCATGGGGGTGGAAACATCATGCTTTGGGGCTGTTTTTCTGCAAAGGGACCAGGACGACTGATCCGTGTAAAGGAAAGAATGAATGGGGCCATGTATCGTGAGATTTTGAGTGAAAACCTCCTTCCATCAGCAAGGGCATTGAAGATGAAACGTGGCTGGGTCTTTCAGCATGACAATGATCCCAAACACACCGCCCGGGCAACGAAGGAGTGGCTTCGTAAGAAGCATTTCAAGGTCCTGGAGTGGCCTAGCCAGTCTCCAGATCTCAACCCCATAGAAAATCTTTGGAGTTGAAAGTCCGTGTTGCCCAGCGACAGCCCAAAAACATCACTGCTCTAGAGGAGATCTGCATGGAGGAATGGGCCAAAATACCAGCAACAGTGTGTGAAAACCTTGTGAAGACTTACAGAAAACGTTTGACCTGTGTCATTGCCAACAAAGGGTATGTAACAAAGTATTGAGAAACTTTTGTTATTGATCAAATACTTATTTTCCACCATAATTTGCAAATAAATTCATTAAAAATCCTAAAATGTGATTTTCTCATTTTGTCTGTCATAGTTGACGTGTACCTATGATGAAAATTACAGGCCTCTCTCATCTTTTTAAGTGTGATAACTTGCACAATTGGTTGCTGACTAAATACTTTTTTTCCCCACTGTAATTGAGGTAAATATGTAGTGTGCATATAGATAGGGTTAAAGTGACTAGGCAACATGATAGATAATTAACCTCTACGGGATCGGTGTCCCGTATACGGGATGGTTGAGCTAACGTGCGCTAATGTGATTAGCATGACTGTTGTAAGTAACAGCAAACTTTCCAGGACATAGACATGTCTTATATGGGCAGAAAGCTTAAATTATTCTTAATCTAACTGCACTGTCCAATTTACAGTAGCTATTACAGTGTAAAAAAGACCATGCTATAGTTTGAGGAGTGTTCACAACAACAAAAAACGTATCGCGGCAACTGTTTTGATACATTCACCTCTGAAGGTAAATAATGAAGGTAAATAAATAATTCAGTAATCTTGCTCTGATTTGTCATCCTAAGGGTCCCAGAGATAAAATGTAGCATAGTTTTGTTTGATAATATCAATTTTTAAATGCAAATGTAAATCTGGGTTCTCAGTTTGAACCAATGCTGTCTCTGGCTCCACACCCGCCCTGCCATCTAGATGTGTGAAAGTTAGGGTATAAGCTAATGATCCATCATGTATGACATTTATGGGAGTGTGTAAACTTACATTTTGTATTACCATATCATTTTTGTATGTTCTCTATAGTTATATACTTGAAAATGTATCAATTGACCAATTCGGCACATTTGGGCAGACTTCATACAAAATAGTCCAGTATTGCAACGCTTCACTGGATCAATCTGAAACTTTGTACAAACACTGCTGCCATCTAGTGGCCAAAATCTAAATTGTGGCTAAACTGCAATATTATATTGTGGCCTTTCTCTTGCATTTCAAAGATGATGGAACAAAAAAAACGTTAAAAAGGCATGTTTTTTTGTTTGTATTATCTTTCACCAGATCGAATGTGTTATATTCTCCTACATCAATTTCACATTTCCAAAAACTTCAAATTGTTTCCTTTCAAATGGTATCAATAATATGCATATCCTTGCTTCAGGTCCTGAGCTACAGGCAGTTAGATTTGGGTATGTCATTTTAGGCGAAAATTTAAAAAAAGGGTCCGATCCTTAAGAGGTTGACAGTAGCAGCTGCAGCGTATGTGATGAGTCAACAAAGTTAGTGCAAAAAGGGTTAATGCAGATAGTTCGGGTAGATATTTAGTCAACTATTTAGTAGTCTTGGGGGTAGAAGCTGTTCAGGGTCCTGTTGGTTCCAGACTTGGTGCATCGGTACCGTTTGCCATGCAGTAGCAGAGAGAACAGTCTAAGACTTGGGTGGCTGGAGTCTTTGACAATTTTTAGGGCCTTCCTCTGACACGGCCTGGTAAAGAGGTCCTGGATGGCAGGGAGCTCGGACCCAGTGATGTATTATTTTTTAAAGCATTTTTCAAACAACTGAAACAGCTTTTTCCTGCAATCTAGATCCATAATCATTATGCTTAATTCTATTTATTTTTTTAGTTTATTTTTCTGCATATCTAAGCATACCCCTAGAGCTGTCTGTATCCTCCTGACTGGTGTTATTTATTATTATTTATATATTTTTACTAAATATGCTTCTCTGCATCTCTGCTAATTTAAGTGAATAAAAAAAAATACATATTTTAAATAAGAACTTAGTTTAGTTTAGTGACATGTCTGATGCTGGTGTCTGATGTCCTTTTATGGCTTGGACAAACTATCCAAATACAGCTATGAAGCTGTTGTTAAACGAGGCGGTCTTGGCCATCTCAGTGGCTCTGGCTGTCCTGTCTGCTGTACTGGCTGCTGTCTCATCTTCACACAACTGATTGAAGTGCTGATCCTGCTGCTGATGCTGAGCCTCAAGTGTTTCCAGGTATGAGGCCTCGGTCCCCCTCATGAAGTTCAGGTATTCACTGGTTGTGCTCGCAGTGTGTTTTCTCTCCCTTGGGAAAATATATAGGCAGAAGTAATGACAGGTACAGTACAGGAATAAAAAGGTACAGACTCCAAAGCAAATCTGAGGGCAGCCAGTGTGAGTGCAGTTCTGTTCTCCCACCATGTATTGTCAGTGTTGGGCCAACCAGATCTACCAACCAGATACTCCAATGATGCAAATAATACAGGTCTTGGGTAAGAATATGATTAATTGAATCACAGTTTTATATATGCATTCCTAGATCCACATTCTCTTCTTGAATAATGTTTAGGAACATAACCCTGCCATGACAAAAGCCCTCTGTGGATGAGATTGCCCACCCTGTTGAAGACAGCTAAATTGAGTGATTAGGGCTAAACAAGTGAACATGACAAACAATTGACAGTAAACTGTTTACCAACCAAGAATAGACCCTTGGCGCCTGGGGGTGCAGGGCTCAGGGGTTGCAGGAGCATTGATTGTGTTGATGGACAATGGGTGTCTGGGGATGCAGGGCTCTGAGGTTGTGGCTTTACTATTCAAGCATGCAGCTTCCTCTAAGTCTGTAGGTTCAGCGATTTCCTCTGAAAATTATAAGTATGTTTGTATAATGTAAATTCAGATACTCCAGCTAACGTCAAACATTTAGCTAAGTCCACAGTGTTGGCCTTCCATGGGTGTTTATATAACAAATTGTTGTTCCTGGTTCACATCTCGCGCAGTGCTCATTCTCATATTTTACATTTACATTTACATTTTAGTCATTTAGCAGACGCTCTTATCCAGAGCGACTTACAGTTAGTGAGTGCATACATTTTCATACTGGTCATACACGATGTGTAGATGATATATCTCTGTTACATACAGTCTGTCTGTCTGTCTGTCTGTCTGTCTGTCTGTCTGTCTGTCTGTCTGTCTGTCTGTCTGTCTGTCTGTCTGTCTGTCTGTCTACTGGTCTTTCAGTCTGTCTACTGGTCTTTCAGTCTGTCTACCTGTCTGTCAGTCTGTCTCCCGGTCTGTCAGTCTGTCTACCGGTCTGTCAGTCTGTCTACCGGTCTGTCAGTCTGTCTACCGGTCGGTCAGTCTGTTTACCGGTCTGTCAGTCTGTCTACCGGTCTGTCAGTCTGTCTACCGGTCTGTCAGTCTGTCTACCGGTCTGTCAGTCTGTCTACCGGTCTGTCAGTCTGTCTACTGGTCTGTCAGCCCTAGGTGTATATGAAGGAGCTACATAAAATAAAATAAATAAATAAATAAAATGACATTTAGCAGACGCTTTTATCCAAAGCGACTTACAGTCATGCGTGCATACATTTTTTTGTGTACGTGTGGTCCCGGGGATCGAACCCACTACCTTGGCGTTACAAGCGCCGTGCTCTACCAGCTGAGCTACAGAGTACAAAAAGTACCAAATGGCACCACCCTTGACCAGGCCTATAGCATCATATTCCCTATGTAGGACACTACTCCTGACCAGGCCCATAGCATCATATTCCCTATGTAGGGTACTACTCCTGACCAGGCCCATAGCATCATATTCCCTATGTAGGGCACTACTCCTGACCAGGCCCATAGCATCATATTCCCTATGTAGGGCACTACTCCTGACCAGGCCCACAGCATCATATTCCCTATGTAGGGCACTACCCCTGACCAGGCCCACAGCATCATATTCCCTATGTAGGACACCACTCCTCACCAGGCCCACAGTGGTCTAAAGTAGTGCACTATATAGGGAATATGATGCCATTTGGGACTGAGCCCAGTAGATCTGGTACTATGAAGTACCTACAGTGGGGAAAAAAAGTATTTAGTCAGCCACCAATTGTGCAAGTTCTCCCACTTAAAAAGATGAGAGAGGCCTGTAATTTTCATCATAGGTACACGTCAACTATGACAGACAAAATTAGAATTTTCTTTCCAGAAAATCACATTGTAGGATTTTTAATGAATTTATTTGCAAATTATGGTGGAAAATAAGTATTTGGTCAATAACAAAAGTTTCTCAATACTTTGTTATATACCCTTTGTTGGCAATGACACAGGTCAAACGTTTTCTGTAAGTCTTCACAAGGTTTTCACACACTGTTGCTGGTATTTTGGCCCATTCCTCCATGCAGATCTCCTCTAGAGCAGTGATGTTTTGGGGCTGTCGCTGGGCAACACAGACTTTCAACTCCCTCCAATGATTTTCTATGGGGTTGAGATCTGGAGACTGGCTAGGCCACTCCAGGACCTTGAAATGCTTCTTACGAAGCCACTCCTTCGTTGCCCGGGCGGTGTGTTTGGGATCATTGTCATGCTGAAAGACCCAGCCACGTTTCATCTTCAATGCCCTTGCTGATGGAAGGAGGTTTTCACTCAAAATCTCACGATACATGGCCCCATTCATTCTTTCCTTTACACGGATCAGTCGTCCTGGTCCCTTTGCAGAAAAACTGCCCCAAAGCATGATGTTTCCACCCCCATGCTTCACAGTAGGTATGGTGTTCGTTGGATGCAACTCAGCATTCTTTGTCCTCCAAACACGACGAGTTGAGTTTTTACCAAAAAGTTCTATTTTGGTTTCATCTGACCATATGACATTCTCCCAATCCTCTTCTGGATCATCCAAATGCACTCTAGCAAACTTCAGACGGGCCTGGACATGTACTGGCTTAAGCAGGAGGACACGTCTTGCACTGCAGGATTTGAGTCCCTGGCGGCGTAGTGTGTTACTGATGGTAGGCTTTGTTACTTTGGTCCCAGCTCTCTGCAGGTCATTCACTAGGTCCCCCCGTGTGGTTCTGGGATTTTTGCTCACCGTTCTTGTGATCATTTTGACCCCACAGGGTGAGATCTTGCGTGGAGCCCCCAGATCGAGGGAGATTATCAGTGGTCTTGTATGTCTTCCATTTCCTGATAATTGCTCCCACAGTTGATTTATTCAAACCAAGCTGCTTACCTATTGCAGATTCAGTCTTCCCAGCCTGGTGCAGGTCTACAATTTTGTTTCTGGTGTCCTTTGACAGCTCTTTGGTCTTGGCCATAGTGGAGTTTGGAGTGTGACTGTTTGAGGTTGTGGACAGGTGTCTTTTATACTGATAACAAGTTCAAACAGGTGCCATTAATACAGGTAACGAGTGGAGGACAGAGGAGCCTCTTAAAGAAGAAGTTACAGGTCTTGAGAGCCAGAAATCTTGCTTGTTTGTAGGTGACCAAATACTTATTTTCCACCATAATTTGCAAATAAATTCATTAAAAATCCTACAATGTGATTTTCTGGAATTTTTTTCCTCAATTTGTCTGTCATAGTTGACGTGTACCTATGATGAAAATTACAGGCCTCTCTCATCTTTTTAAGTGGGAGAACTTGCACAATTGGTGGCTGAATAAATACTTTTTTTCCCCACTGTACATGCCAGTACACTGTTATATACATATCCATATTATTATATCTGAACAATATGTCCAGGTCTCAGTAGAGCGGTATATGGAATAACTCATACATACGTTGCCTTGGTGATGTGTTTCATGACCACACCCTCCAGCCCCTTCCTAATGGCCTTGGGGGAGGCGGAGACTAAGCTAAGCTCCTCCCAGCTCTCCGACATCTTCTGTTCCACCTTCTCATCCTCCGCCGCTCGGCCTGCACGTTCTATCAACCTCTTGACGGCCAACGTAGCGATACCCAGCACTGCGGCCCCTCCCACTCCCATGACCAATCGGGCATTAGCCAGCAGGAAGTCTATCACCACAGCAATGCCCTCCACGCCCCGGCTCCTCCCCCACCGGAAGTCCATCACTTCCTGTCCCACAGTGACACCAATCTACAACGTCTGCTATGTTGTATTCTAACGCCAACCCATTTGATAAAAATAAAAATAAAAACGTTATTTCGCTGACAAGTTTGTTAGTCGACCATATCTTGTCCTTTTCATTATCTGTCACATGCTACATCTAGCTACGCTGAAGACATTGGTAACTCGCTAGACAGTAATTTGGCTATGAACAATCTAATACCGTGCTAAACATCGCTGCTCGCCGTCATCATGGCTTCAAATATCGCTGTCTTATTCACTTTTGTTGTTGTGGTCTTTTATCTTTTTATATTCTTGTTTGAATTTCTTAATTTTTTTCTGTGCACTGTTTTACTGAACGATGGATTCCCATCTCGGCTAATATATCCAATATTATTTTGAAAACCTTTACATTCCTGGTGGAAGAATTCAGTTGCCTCTGGATGCTGGAGTCTTCTCATATGCTCAAAAGCGTGTGGACATCTCCAACTGACCAATTTGCTGCTTCCATTATTCGTTTTAGCTTTAAAGTTATTCGTAAGTGTAACTGTACTAAGTTATTTCTATGGCTGTACCGTTCGTTTCCAGATTGACCTTCTTTTATAAAAATGACGCCAATGGGTATTAACAACATACGCAACACTGTGACATCATTGCGTGAGACCAATCATTGAGTACGGCCATTTGTAACCCCACCCACCGGCCTACTTGGTTTGAGGTCAGTACCAGATATAAAACGAGGCTGAATATCCGCTTGGTTCCAGGAATCAAGCAGGCCATGGGCAAATGGAAATTAAATAGGAACCGTTATATTCACGACGCCAAGGCATGGCCCTGCAATGGAAAAGCGTCAACTTGATTGATAGCCTGAAATGGGTTTGTCACTAATTACCATAGCCATAAAGTCATAAACCCCGCCTATTTCTAAAATGTCTCTTCTTAAAATGTGATTTTTATTCCTAACCTTATACATATATAATTTTTTTAAACAGGACACACCAGGAGGCACATGCCCCTGTGCCCCCTAGGGGCATGACACCTCTGTGTGCAAGCAGGACTTTCTGTGAATCAGCCTGCTTTAACAGTTAATTCTGCCTTCCCAGACTCTTGTGTGTGGGCCAAAAAGTTGTATTTGGTCCATTTTCAAATGTTAACAATTCTGTTGTGTATTAGTAACCAAATACTAATTTAGCAAAAGGAGAATGGTTAAAGCGAGTAAAAACAACAACACAACAACGTCTGTAAGGGTTTTTCCCCGAGCATAATGCTCACCTGAGGCACCATCGTATAATATATGCCAGGTCCCACAAAGTAAGTCAAACAACAAGCATTACCCCTGGAGCTAGCGGGGCCTGTGACTTTCTCTGTAATCCGGCCATTTTGTTACCTGCCACTGTGCACCACCAAGGTGGTGATGGCTGGACTACACCATACGCAGCTAAGGCCGCTCGCTAATAATTCTGCAGTGGACCATATATCCTGTGCCTGCACTGATGCATCTTACAGCGACTCACACGGAGGGCGCCTCAGTCGTCCATCATGAGCTGACACCAAAGAACACTGATGTTTTCGTTTGGCAGCATCGCAGGGGCATATTTCACTCTCTGATGGCGCCAGCTCGCTCTGTTCTGTCTCCCTCTTTCTGCCTCTTTCGCTCTCTCTCCTCCTTTCTCTCTCTCTCTACTTCTCTCCTCCCTCCCTCTCTCTCTCTCTCTCTCTTTCTCTCTCTCCTGTCTTTTTCTCTCATTCCACCCTGCAGGCACTGACGTTGCACAATGTCACTATTGGAATGTCTTTGCATTCATTTTGTTGCAGGGACCACCAACATTCCAGCCTTTCTCATCTCTTACTCTAGATTGACAGACAACTAAATACATCATCTGCGACAGAGAAAGTATAAGAGGCTACAGGAGCCAGAGACATTGACTGACAGCCACACTAACCCCAAGGTTATTAAGGACAATGTTATAGACCTACTGGACCATTCACTAACCATATTGAAGATGATCGTAAAGCTCAAATATGTTTCTGCATTGTTTAATTCAAGTCCGAATAAATGTAGACACCAGCATTATCCTCGCATCAGCCCTCTGTCAGCATGTGAGCATGTCATTAAAAACTTGGTTGGGTTGCATTTCTCCTCTGGACTCCTTTCTCTGGGGTATTTAAATGGGTGTTCATTACTAGGGGGTCCTATTTCCTACCATGCACTATGTGTCCCAGATGTATACACTTGTGAATCAAAATGTATCTGTAAGTTAATGGTGTGAAGACATGCCCCTTGTGGTCTAAAATGAGCCCTTAGTTCGGAATAACATACTATAAAACAAATCTCTCAGGTTGTGTGGGGATGGTAATGTGGACTGCTATATTTGTGTACGATGGTCATATCCATTATGAAATAAAAACAGTGATGTGGCTTCTGGGATTTTGCCAAAACTCATTCCCCACTATCTGCTCAAATGAAAGCTCACCTTACTTTGTGTAGGGGTTTTCACATGTGTGCTCCCACTGGGCAGAGACGTAAATTCAACGTGTATTCCAAGTTGGTTCAACGTCATTTCATTGGAATAACGTGGAAACAACGTTGATTCAACCAGTGTGTGCCCAGTGGGCTGTAACAAATGATGCATAATTATAAATAACTAATGATGCATCACTTTGAATGTAACTAATTGTACCCGCCGTTATATAGTTTTAGCATGACTGTGAGAGATACATGTAAAACATAGGAAAAAGTAACATGTAGAATGCTTTGCATTCTATTTCACAGACGTGTATTGAGAATGAGAAAATGTGTGACAACTTCTATGCACTGACATGCCACTGTTGCCAACAAAACCTTCCTTTCTCCCTCTCAAAGCGCTCGCTGACTTGATCTGCTTATTTTTAAAACCCCCGACCATAAGAGTAGGCGACACACCATGTCACTTGAATGCGTGGGAAAAAATAATTGCTGGGGAGGAAAGTAAAAATATGCAAGCAAGAGGGAGAACAAATGTCGGCGGCTACTGCTCAGATGAGAGTAAATGTGAGTTGCAGTGAGTCTGTGGTGAATGCAAGCCAGGGCTAAGAAGTCAATGAATCGTTTGCGTAATGCCTCCGGTACTCATAAGTGTGAATGTCACAGGTAATCCTTCCGTCTTCAAGCGATAATGGATGCATCTTTGTCAAGTGGTGTGGTGCGAAGAATACTGTGACCTCCATGTCATAATAACTCTGTAGGGAGATCCCTAAGAAACATCTCATTTAGTTGTGTGTTTCCATGTGTTGCCTATGATATACAGTGCCTTCAGAAAGTATTCACACCCCTTGACTTTTTCCACATTTTGTTGTGTTACAGCCTGAATTTAAAATGGATTAAATATAGTTTTTTTTTGTCACTGGCCTACACAAAATACCCCGTAATATCAAAGTGGAATTATGTTTTTAGAAATGTTTGCAAATTAATAAAAAATCTAAAGATGAAATGTCTTGAGTCATTAAGTATTCAAGCCCTTTGTTAAGGCAAGCCTAAATGAGTAAAACTATTTAAAATGTGCTTAACAAGTCCCATAATAAGTTGCTCTGTAAACTCTAATAGTGTTTCACATGATTTTTGAATGACTACCACATCTCTGTACCCCACACATACAATGATCTTTAAGTTCCCCTCAGTCGAGCAATGAATTTCAAACACAGATTCAACCACAAAGATCAGGGAGGTTTTCTAATGCCTTGCAAAGAAGGGCACCTATTGGTAGATCGGTAAAAATACAAAAAAAGCAGACATTTAATATCCCTTTGAGCATGGCGAAGTTATTAATTACACTTTGGATGGTGAATCAATACACCCAGTGACTACACAGTTACAGGCATCCTTCCTAACTCAGTTGCTGGAAAGGAAGGAAACCGCTCTGGGATTTCACCATGAGGACAATGGTGACTTTAAAACAGTTAGAGTTTAATGGCTTTGATTGGAGAATCTGAGGATTGATCAACAACATTGTAGTTACTCCACAATACTAACCTAACTGAAAGAGTGAAAAGAAGGAAGCCTGTACAGAATAAAAATATTCCAAAAGGCACTAAAGCAATACTGCAAAAAATTCACTTTTTGTCCTGAATACAAATTGTCATGAGTACCACTCTCCATATTTTCAAGGATTATGGTGGCTGCATAATGTTATGGGTATGCTTGTAATCGTTAAAGACAGGAGTTTTTCAGGATAAAAAAGAAAAGGAATGGAGCTAAGCTCAGGCAAAATCCTGGAGGAAAACAGGAGTCGCAAGTTTACATACACGTAGGTTGGAGTCAATAAAACTTGTTTTTCAAACCACTCCACAAATATGTTGTTAACAAACTATAGTTTTGGCAAGTCGGTTAGGACATCTACTTTGTGCATGACACAAGTAATTTTTCCAACAATTGTTTACAGACAGATTATTTCACTTATAATTCACTGTATCACAATTCCAGTGGGTCAGAAGTTTACATACACTAAGTTGACTGTGCCTTTAAACAGCTTGGAAAATTCCAGAAAACTATGTCATGGCTTTAGAAGCTTCTGATAGGCTAATTGACATAATTTGAGTCAATTGGAGGTGTACCTGTGGATGTATTTCAAGGCCTACCTTCAAACTCAGTGCCTCTTTGCTTGACATCATGGGAAAATCAAAAGAAATCAGCCAAGACCTCAGAAAAACATTTGTAGACCTCCACAAGTCTGGTTTATCCTTGGGAGCAATTTACAAACACCTGAAGGTACCACGTTCATCTGTACAAACAATAGTATGCAAGTATAAACACCATGGGACCATGCAGCTGTCATACCGCACTGGAAGGAGACATGTTCTGTCTCCTAGAGATGAACGTACTTTGGTGCAAAAACTGCAAATCAATCCCAGAACAACAGCAAAGGACCTTGTGAAGATGCTGGAGGAAACAGGTACAAAAGTATCTATATCCACAGTAAAACGAGTCCTATATCGACATAACCTGAAAGGCCGCTCAGCAAGGAAGAAGCCACTTCTCCAAAACCGCCATAGAAAAGCCAGACTATGGTTTGCAACTGCACATGGGGACAAATATCGTACTTCTTGGAGAAATGTCCTCTGGTCTGATGAAACAAAAATATAACTGTTTGGCTATAATGACCATCGTTATGTTTGTAGGAAAAAGGGGGCTGCTTGCAAGCCGAAGAACACCATCCCAGCCGTGAATCACAGGGGTGGCAGCATCATTCTGTGGGGGTGCTTTGCTGCAGGAGGGACTGGTGCACTTCACAAAATAGATGGCATCATGAGGAAGGAAAATTACAGTGGGGAAAAAAAGTATTTAGTCAGTCACCAATTGTGCAAGTTCTCCCACTTAAAAAGATGAGAGAGGCCTGTAATTTTCATCATAGGTACACGTCAACTATGAGAGACAAAATGAGGAAAAAAAATCCAGAAAATCACATTGTAGGATTTTTAATGAATTTATTTGCAAATTATGGTGGAAAATAAGTATTTGGTCAATAATAAAAGTTTCTCAATACTTTGTTATATACACTTTGTTGGCAATGACACAGGTCAAACGTTTTCTGTAAGTCTTCACAAGGTTTTCACACACTGTTGCTGGTATTTTGGCCCATTTCTCCATGCAGATCTCCTCTAGAGCAGTGATGTTTTAGGGCTGTCGCTGGGCAACACGGACTTTCAACTCCCTCCAAAGACTTTCTATGGGGTTGAGATCTGGAGACTGGCTAGGCCACTCCAGGACCTTGAAATGCTTCTTACGAAGCCACTCCTTCGTTGCCCGGGCGGTGTGTTTGGGATCATTGTCATGCTGAAAGACCCAGCCACGTTTCATCTTCAATGCCCTTGCTGATGGAAGGAGGTTTTCACTCAAAATCTCACGATACATGGCCCCATTCATTCTTTCCTTTACACGGATAAGTCGTCCTGGTCCCTTTGCAGAAAAACAGCCCCAAAGCATGATGTTTCCACCCCCATGCTTCACAGTAGGTATGGTGTTCTTTGGATGCAACTCAGCATTCTTTGTCCTCCAAACAAGACGAGTTGAGTTTTTACCAAAAAGTTCTATTTTGGTTTCATCTGACCATATGACATTCTCCCAATCCTCTTCTGGATCATCCAAATGCACTCTAGCAAACTTCAGACGGGCCTGGACATGTACTGGCTTAAGCAGGGGGACACGTCTGGCACTGCAGGATTTGAGTCCCTGGCGGCGTAGTGTGTTACTGATGGTAGGCTTTGTAACTTTGGTCCCAGCTCTCTGCAGGTCATTCACTAGGTCCCCCGTGTGGTTCTGGGATTTTTGCTCACCGTTCTTGTGATCATTTTGACCCCACGGGGTGAGATCTTGCGTGGAGCCCCAGATCAAGGGAGATTATCAGTGGTCTTGTATGTCTTCCATTTCCTAATAATTGCTCCCACAGTTGATTTCTTCAAACCAAGCTGCTTACCTATTGCAGATTCAGTCTTCCCAGCCTGGTGCAGGTCTACAATTTTGTTTCTGGTGTCCTTTGACAGCTCTTTGGTCTTGGCCATAGTGGAGTTTGGAGTGTGACTGTTTGAGGTTGTGGACAGGTGTCTTTTATACTGATAACAAGTTCAAACAGGTGCCATTAATACAGGTAATGAGTGGAGGACAGAGGAGCCTCTTAAAGAAGAAGTTACAGGTCTGTGAGAGACAGAAATCTTGCTTGTTTGTAGGTGACCAAATACTTATTTTCCACCATAATTTGCAAATAAATTCATTAAAAATCCTACAATGTGATTTTCTGGAAAAGAAATTCTCAATTTGTCTGTCATAGTTGACGTGTACCTATGATGAAAATGACAGGCCTCTCTCATCTTTTTAAGTGGGAGAACTTGCACAATTGGTGGCTGACTAAATACTTTTTTCCCCCACTATATGTGGATATATTGAACATCTCAAGACATCAGTCAGGAAGTTAAAGCTTGGTCGCAAATGGGTCTTCCAAATGAACAATGACCCCAAGCGTACTTTCAAAGTTGTGGCAAAATGGCTTAAGGACAACAAAGTCAAGGTATTGGAGTGGCCATCACAAAGCCCTGACCTCAAACCTATAGAAATTATGTGGGCAGAACTGAAAAAGTATGTGCGAGCAAGGAGGCCTACAAACCTGACTCAGTTACACCAGCTATGTCAGGTGGAATGGGCCAAAATTCACCCAACTTATTGTGGGAAGCTTGTGGAAGGCTACCCGAAACGTTTGACCCAATTTAAACAATTTAAAGGCAATGCTACCAAAAACTAATTGAGTGTATGTAAACTTCTGACCCACTGGGAATGTGATGAAAGTAATAAAAGCTTAATTAAATCATTCTCTCTACTATTATTCTGACATTTGACATTCTTAAAATAAAGTGGTGATCCTAACTGACCTAAGACAGGGCATTTTTACTTGGATTAAATGTCAGGAATTGTGAAAAACTGAGTTTAAATATATTTGGCTAAGGTGTTTGTAAACTTCCGACTTCAACAGTATATTAAAAAAATATATAAAATGTTTGCCCCCTAAACATTTTTAATGTGAAAACGTCGATTTTCAGCCTGCGCCTGATATTCTAAGAATGAATTAGTGTTGGGCCGGCCCGGGCTTATGGTTTGCGCAACATTATAGCCTATGTTGGAGAACAACGCGTGGCCCTTGCTGTGGTGAGAGAGAGACGTGCGGCCTGTATCTCTCAGAACTAGAATGAGGTTCACTTTCTATGATCTCTCTCCCTCTCTCTGCTAGACATGAGCCTGCAACTCTCATCTCTCCATTGTTACACTTCATCATTTATTTCCTTATAGAATCATAGCCGGGGGAGGTGCTGGAGGAGCTGCAGCAGCCCTGATTAATTGAAATGAAATGCATTTTCCAGTTCCAAGTTATAGAATGACTTCTGTCTGTTCAGAAAGAAAATAATTAATTCAGAATACTACAGCAGGAGTAGGCCTATAATTTAGCTACAGATGACCAATAGCTTCTTAAAAAAATTACCTAGCTGTGGATAGTGTTTATATAGCCCAATAACAAGGCATATAGCCCGAGAACGTGCGGCAAATACAGTGCCTTCGGAAAGTATTCAGACCCCTTGACTTTATCCACAATTTGTTACGTTACAGCCTTATTCTAAATGTTTAAATACCCTCAGCAATCTACACACAATACCCGGCAGGGCGGCAGGTAGCTTAGTGGTTAAGAGCGTTGTGCCAGTAACCGAAAGGTCGCTGGTTCTAATCCCCGAGCTGACTAGGTGAAAAATCTGTCGATGTGCCCTTGAGCAAGGCACTTAACCCTAATTGCTCATGTAAGTCGCTCTGGATAAGAGCGTCTGCTAAATGACTAAAAATGTAAAAAATGTAAAAAAATACCCAATAATTTAGAAATTGTTGCAAATTTATTAAAGATAAAAAACAGAAATAACTTATTTACATAAGTATTCAGACCCTTTGCTATGAGACTCGAAATTGAGCTCAGGTGCATCCTGTTTCCAGTGATCATCCTTGAGATGTTTCTACAACTTGATAGGAGTCCACCTGTGGTAAATTCAATTCATTGGACATAATTTGGAAAGGCACACACCTGTCTATATAAGGTCCCACAGTTGACAGTGCATGTTAGAGCAAACACCAAGCCATGAGGTCGAAATAATTGTCCGTAGAGCTCCGAGACAGGATTGTGTCAAAGATTGAGAGGATCTGCAGTGAAGAATGGGAGAAACTCCCCAAATACAGGTGTGCCAAGCTTGTAGCATCATACTCAAGAAGACTCGATGCTGTAATCACTGCCAAAGGTGCTTCAGCAAAGTACTGAGTAAAGGGTCTGAATAATTATGTAAATGTGAAATTTCAGTTTTTTATTTTTTTAAAATAAGTAAACATTTCTAAAAACCTGTGTTTGCTTTGTCATTATGGGGTATAGTGCAGATTGATGAGGGGGGGAAAACAATGTAATACATTTTAGAACAAGGCTGTAACGTCAAGGGGTCTGAATACTTTCCGAAGGCACTGTATGTCAGTGAACACCATGCAGCCAGAACACATCCTTTTGCAATATTTCAAATGCAAAAAGGCACAGTTTGGAAAACAACTGTCTCCTGCTTAAAAGAGAAGACTCTAATCTGACGGTAGGCTACCAAAATATTTTATCAACTTCCAAATAGGCCTAATGAGTGAACATTGTTTTACAAAGTAAAACAAGAGAGATAGGCTTTTGGCACGAAAGTATCGGTCATGGCCTGTGAGTGAGATGCACATCATTGGGTGAGTCAGTGAAAAGCTTTTCTAGGACTATATGTTCCTCCTCATATTGTACAATATGTGTCTCCACCAGTGGCATGTATTTATGGATGCCAAGGGAAGAAAGGCTTCCCCCCAAAATGTACAAAATAATAATAATATTAATACATACTGAATAATTCCTTTAATCTCTCTGTGTTTCATCAATTTCTTTGAATTCGTAAGAGGCGGAATGTATCTCACCGGAGAAAGCATCCGAGCGATCGAAATCACCAAGCATCATAACAGCCTGTGAAATTCCTACGTCAAAGGGAAAGCTGTGGAGCTTCAAGGTTGGCCCTGATTTAAAAGGCTTAAGCTCTACTGGTTCCTACTCTCACTGGATGCTGTGCCTAGATTCCTTTTCTGACACTTGAAAGAATAGCAGTAAGGTACTGCACCAACCAGATAGCTAGTATAGCTCCCCTCTCAAGGGAGGGAAATGCATTCCACAAAACCGGTAATGCTCAAACTGGTATATTTGAGAACTTACCACTACTCTATTTGAGCTCAATGGCAGAGCCATAAACTCAACATGATTCATCCTCCATATCTACTTATTTTCATTACTAGGCTACAGGATCTGAAGCTATTGCACCATAGCTTTCACAGGCAATGGGTTTGATGATATGAGAGCTCCGCACGAGAGTATACAGTTCCTTCAGAAAGTATTCATACCCCTTGACTTATTCCACATTTTGTTGTGTTACAGCCTAAATTCAAAAATGATCCCAAAAAAATACTCACCCATCTACACACAATACCAGAGTGAAAATGTGTTTTTAGAACATTTTTCAAATGTACAGAAAATTAAATACAGAAATATCTAATTTACATAAGTATTCACACCCCTGAGTCAATACTTTGTAGAAGAACCTTTGTCAGTGATGACAGCTGTGAGTCTTTCTGGGTAAGTCTCTAAGAGCTTTCCACACCTGGATTGTGAAACATTTGCCCATTATTCTTTTCAAAATTCTTCAAGCTCTGTCAAATTGGTTGTTGACAGTGCTTAAGTTGTAAATCACGAGGTGTCCGAACAAAAAGTGAGGAAGAGAAATGGGGTGACCTGTGGGGGCTCTGAGGTACTGGAACAGATAAAATAAACGTTATAATGAAGCAGTGCATGCATTTGCGTAGTGGCATAGAGCATCAGAGTAGCTTACAGAAGTTGCACACATGGGGATTCTTTTCATACTTCGCTCCGGGAAGAATTTGGCCTTTTATAAACACATTTCATGCAATTCTACGTCATTTGATGTGACTGGAGACTTTAGCAAAATATTTTTTTAATACCGCACAAATGATCGAAATAACAGGCTACTTTGACACTGACAAACAGATTCTGAGATCAATAAAAATGACCTCGTCTTGAATCCATCAATAGCCTAGACCTAGGTGTGTGGAGACCAGTAGCGGTGCATGGGTAACTGGGAAAACCAAGCCTGGAAAGAAATGCTGTATTACAACCTATGTGTTGTGATACTTGCATTGTTTGTTTATAACCTGTTAGTTCATCTGCCTTGACACTGTAATACATAGGCCTAAGGCCAATACAATAAGAAGACAGTGTCAGAATAAATTCAACCACACCTTCGTTTCATCACAAAACTGGAGAGCTGTCCGGTGAAGTCCACAAAACATATTGTATGTAACAAACTGTTACGTGACCTACAGCATGGTCAAGCAAGTTCATGTTTCTGACATTTTCGGACATTTTCGGACATCTAAACAACTATTGATTTAGAACCACGGAGAGTAACCGCAAGTCGCAAAGAAAACAGGCAGTGCCTCCACTGTTCCAGCACCATTTCAACTTCAACATCATCTAATCAGTCCATTCAACTTAAGCTAAATATGATGTGGAAAGGTGTGGAAAGCGCTTACAGACTTACCCAGAAAGTCTGTCATCACTGACAAAGGTTATTCTACAAAGTATTGACTCAGGGGTGTGAATAATTACAGTTGATGTCGGAAGTTTACATACACTTAGGTTGGAGTCATTAAAACTTGTTTTTCAACCACTCCACAAATGTCTTGTTAACAAACTATAGTTTTGACAAGTCGGTTAGGATATATACTTTGTGCATGACACAAGTCATTTTTCCAACAATTGTTTACAGACAGATTATTTCACTTATAATTCACTGTATCGCAATTCCAGTAGGTGAGAAGTTTTCATACTCTAAGTTGACTGTGCCTTTAAACAACTTGGAAAATTCCAGAAAATGATGTTATGGCTTTAGAAGCTTCTGATAGGCTAATTGACATAATTTGAGTCAATTGGAGGTGTACCTGTGGATGTATTTCAAGGCCTACCTTCAAACTCAGTGCATCTTTGCTTGACATCATAGGAAAATCAAAAGAAATCAGCCAAGACCTCAGAAAAAACATTGTAGACCTCCACAAGTCTGGTTCATCCTTGGGAGCAATTTCCAAACACCTGAAGGTACCACGTTCATCTGTACAAACAATAGTACACAAGTATAAACACTATGGGACCACACAGCCGTCATACCGCTCAGGAAGGACATGCATTCTGTCTCCTAGAGATAAATGTACTTTGGTGCAAAAACTGCAAATCAATCCCAGAACAACAGCAAAGGACCTTGTGAAGATGCTGGAGGAAACAGGTACAAAAGTATCTATATCCACAGTAAAACGAGTCCTATATCGAAATAACCTGAAAGGCCACTCAGCAAGGAAGAAGCCACTGCTCCAAAACCACCGTAAAAAAGCCAGACTACGGTTTGCAACTGCACATGGGGACAAAGATCATACTTTTTGGAGAAATTTCCTCTGGTCTGATGAAACAAAAATATAACTGTTTGGCCGTAATGACCATCGTTATGTTTGGAGGAAAAATGGGGACGCTTGCAAGCCGAAGAACACCATCCCAACCGTGAAGCACGGGGGTGGCAGCATTATGCTGTGGGGGTGCTTTGCTGCAGGAGGGACTGGTGCACTTCACAAAATAAATGGCATCATGAGGAAGGAAAATTATGTGGATATATTGAAGCAACATCTCAAGACATCAGTCAGGAAGATAAAGCTTGGTCGCAACTGGGTCTTCCAAATGGACAAAGACCCCAAGCATACTTCCAAAGTTGTGGCAAAATGGCTTAAGGATAACAAAGTCAAGGTATTGGAGTGGCCATCACAAAGCCCTGATCTCAATCCTATAGAACATTTGTGGGCAGAACTGAAAAAGCATGTGCGAGCAAGGAGGCCTGCAAACCTGACTCAGTTACACCAGCTCTGTCAGGAGGAATGGGCCAAAATTCACCTAACTTATTGTGGGAAGCTTGTGGAAGGCTACCCAAAACGTTTGACCCAAGTTAAACAATTTAAAGGCAATGCTACCAAATACTAATTGAGTGTATGTAAACTTCTGACCCACTGGGAATGTGATGAAAGAAATAAAAACTGAAATAAATCATTCTCTCTACTATTATTCTGACATTTCACATTCTTAAAATAAAGTGGTGATCCTACTTAACCTAAAACAGGGAATTTTTACTTGGATTAAATATCAGGAATTGTGAAAAACTGAGTTTAAATGTATTTGGCAAAGTTGTATGTAAACTTTAGACTTCAACTGTATGTAAATTAGATATTTCTGTATTTAATTGTCAATACATTTGCTGAAATGTTTAAAAACATGTTTTCACTTTGGCATTATTGGGTATTGTGTGTAGATGGTTGAGAAAAAAAATCTATTTAATCAACAAACAAAACATGGAATAAGTCAAGGGGTATAAATATATTCTGAAGGCACTGTATACTATTTTGTGGAGCTCTCATATCATCAAACCCATTCCCTTTGAAAGCTATGGGGCAATAGCTTCAGATCCTATAGCCTAGTAATGAAAATAAGTAGATTAGATTGTAAGATCAGATATGGAGGATGATCATGTTGAGTTTATGGGTCTGCCATTGAGCTCAAATAGAGTAGTGGTAAGTTCTCAAATATACCAGTTTGAGCATTATTGGTTTTGTACAATGCATCCCCCCCCACCAGAAAAGGAATCTAGATACAGTATCCAATGAGAGTAGGAATCAGCAGAGCTTAAGCCTTTTAAAGCAGGGCCAACCTTGAAGCTCCCCAGCTTTCCCTTTGACGTAGGAATTTCACAGGCTGTTATGACGCTTGGCGATTCTCCCGAACGCTCTCCTGTCAGTGGCTGAAGCCATCTACTGATCACAAGCTATGGGGAACTCTTATGATCTGTCACTAGCAATGATCTATTGTTATCTGTTATCTAGCAACCACCATCCTTCCATCCCCCATCTCTCTTTCTCTCTGTTCACCGCTCATGTCTCTTTCCTTTTAATAGGCTAGATATACTTAACCCTGGCGCGGCAAGCTCTGTGACTCTGTAACAGTAGCACGGAGCCCCCATTGCGTCTTAATGTAGCCAGACATCACAGGCTACAGCCGCGACATCAATAATGAACCTCATGTTGGAGGGGTGATGGAGCCTCTGCAGGAGCCCCAGCGGGCAAATGATTCATCCCTCAGACCGCCGCTGATCATTAGGTGGGCCTATGTGGCTAATGATGGCTCTCCCTGGCTCACTCTCCCTTTCATTAAACCAATACCTGTGTATGTACCTTCATTTCTCCACTCACCCTCCCTCTCTCTTTCTCACTCAGCTCTCACTTTCTCTTTCTCTGGCTGCCACATCCAACATGGTGGTGGCGTTGTCTGCTCCAGCTCCCCCTCTGGCCTGTTCCCCTGCGTTATTGATGGACTTCTACTGAGACCTCTGTGTTACTAATACAGGGCAATCCTGTGTGACCAATAAAAAGAGCCCCGAGACTGACAGGGCCCACACACTCACTGATTTATCAAGAGAAGTCCCCAGTCTCCTTAATTACTTTTCTCCTCTCCCCTCTCTCTCTCTCTATTCTCTCTCTCCTCCCTCTATTCTTCTAGGTGCTGCTGGGACTGTTTGTCCAGTATACCGAAGAGGAACATGTTAAAGAAGTAATCCAGTGGGGATCTGAGGGATAGATACTGTAGATCAGATAGCAATGATGTAAAGGATGGTTTTAAGTCACAGAAAACCCAGCTATTATCTGGTGTAGTGGGGGAGGTTCTTGAACAGAGACATTGAGACACATTTCAGAGATAAAGAAGTTGGCTATACGAGGGCCAGGGTACTTGGTTGTGGAAAACATCCCAACCTGAAACTGTGAGACATTTACATTTACATTTTAGTCATTTAGCAGACGCTCTTATCCAGAGCGACTTACAGGAGTAATTAGGGTTAAGTGCCTTGCTCAAGGGCACATTTACGTCATTTAGCAGACGCTCTTATCCAGAGCGACTCACAAATTGGTGCATTCACCCTATAGCCAGTGGGATAACCACTTTACAATTTTTTTTTGGGGGGGGTAGAAGGATTACTTTATCCTATCCCAGGTATTCCTTAAAGAGGTGGGGTTTCAAATGTCTCCGGAAGGTGGTGAGTGACTCCGCTGTCCTGGCGTCGTGAGGGAGCTTGTTCCACCATTGGGGTGCCAGAGCAGCGAACAGTTTTGACTGGGCTGAGCGGGAACTATGCTTCCGCAGAGGAAGGGAGCCAGCAGGCCAGAGGTGGATGAACGCAATGCCCTCGTTTGGGTGTAGGGACTGATCAGAGCCCGAAGGTACAGAGGTGCCGTTCCCCTCACTGCTCCATAGGCAAGCACCATGGTCTTGTAACGGATGCGAGCTTCAACTGGAAGCCAGTGGAGTGTGCGGAGGAGGGGGGTGACGTGAGAGAACTTGGGAAGGTTGAACACCAGACGGGCTGCGGCGTTCTGGATGAGTTGTAGGGGTTTAATGGCACAGGCAGGGAGGCCAGCCAACAGCGAGTTGCAGTAATCCAGACGGGAGATGACAAGTGCCTGGATTAGGACCTGTGCCGCTTCCTGTGTAAGGCAGGGTCGTACTCTCCGAATGTTGTAGAGCATGAACCTGCAGGAGCGGGTCACCGCCTTGATGTTAGCGGAGAACGACAGGGTGTTGTCCAGGGTCACGCCAAGGCTCTTCGCACTCTGGGAGGAGGACACAACGGAGTTGTCAACCGTGATGGCGAGATCATGGAACAGGCAGTCCTTCCCCGGGAGGAAGAGCAGCTCCGTCTTGCCAGGGTTCAGCTTGAGGTGGTGATCCGTCATCCATACTGATATGTCTGCCAGACATGCAGAGATGCGATTCGCCACCTGGTTATCAGAAGGGGGAAAGGAGAAGATTAGTTGTGTATCGTCAGCGTAGCAATGATAGGAGAGGCCATGTGAGGATATGACAGAGCCAAGTGACTTGGTGTATAGGGAGAAAAGGAGAGGGCCTAGAACTGAGCCCTGGGGGACACCAGTGGTGAGAGCACGTGGTGCGGAGACAGCTTCTCGCCACGCCACTTGGTAGGAGCGACCGGTCAGGTAGGACGCAATCCAGGAGTGAGCCGCGCCGGAGATGCCCAGCTCGGAGAGGGTGGAGAGGAGGATATGATGGTTCACAGTATCAAAGGCAGCAGACAGGTCTAGAAGGACAAGAGTAGAGGAGAGAGAGTTAGCTTTAGCAGTGCGGAGAGCCTCCGTGACACAGAGAAGAGTAGTCTCAGTTGAATGACCAGTCCTGAAACCTGACTGGTTTGGATCAAGAAGGTCATTCTGAGAGAGATAGCAAGAGAGTTGGCTAAAGACGGCACGCTCAATAGTTTTGGAAAGAAAAGAAAGAAGGGATACTGGTCTGTAGTTGTTGACATCAGTGGGATCGAGTGTTGGTTTTTTGAGAAGGGGAGCAACTCTCGCTCTCTTGAAGACGGAAGGGACATGGCCAGCGGTCAAGGATGAGTTGATCAGCGAGGTGAGGTAGGGGAGAAGGTCACCGGAGATGGTCTGGAGAAGAGAGGAGGGGATGGGGTCAAGCGGGCAGGTTGTTGGGCGGCCTGCAGTCACAAGTCGCAGGATTTTATCTGGAGAGAGAGGGGAGAAAGAAGTCAAAGCATAGGGTAGGGCAGTGTGAGTAGGACCAGCAGTGTCATTAGACTTAACAAACGAGGATCGGATGTCGTCAACCTTCTTTTCAAAGTGGTTGACGAAGTCATCCACAGAGAGAGAGGAGGGGGAGGATTCAGGAGGGAGGAAAATGTGGCAAAGAGCTTCCTAGGGTTAGAGGCAGATGCTTGGAATTTAGAGTGGTAGAAAGTGGCCTTAGCAGCAGAAACAGATGAAGAAAATGTAGAGAGGAGGGAGTGAAAAGATGCCAGGTCGGCAGGGGAGTTTAGTTTTCTTCCATTTCCGCTCCGCTGCCCGGAGCTCTGTTCTGTGAGCTCGCAATGAGTCATCAAGCCACGGAGCTGGAGGGGAGGACCGAGCCGGCCGGGAGGATAGGGGACACAGAGAGTCAAAGGATGCAGAAAGGGAGGAGAGGAGGGTTGAGGAGGCAGAATCAGGAGATTGGAGGGAGAAGGATTGAGCAGAGGGAAGAGATGATAGGATGGAAGAGGAGAGAGTAGTGGGAGAGAGAGAGCGAAGGTTGCGGCGGCGCATTACCATCTGTGTAGGGGCAGAGTGAGTAGTGTTGGAGGAGAGCGAGAGAGAAAAGGAAACAAAGTAGTGGTCGGAGACATGGAGGGGAGTTGCAGTGAGATTAGTAGAAGAGCAGCATCTAGTAAAGATAAGGTCAAGCGTATTGCCTGCCTTGTGAGTAGGGGGGACGGTGAGAGGGTGAGGTCAAAAGAGGAGAGGAGTGGAAAGAAGGAGGCAGAGAGAAATGAGTCAAATGTGGACATAGGGAGGTTGAAATCCCCCCAAAACTGTGAGGGGTGAGCCATCCTCAGGAAAGGAACTTATCAAGGCGTCAAGCTCATTGATGAACTCTCCAAGGGAACCTGGAGGGCGATAGATGACAAGGATATTAAGCTTAAATGGGCTAGTGACTGTGACAGCATGGAATTCAAATGAGGAGATAGACAGGTGGGTTAGGGGAAAAATTGAGAATGTCCACTTGGGAGAGATGAGGATTCCTGTGCCACCACCCCTCTGACCAGATGCTCTCGGGGTATGCGAGAACACATGGTCACACATGGTCAGTTTTCAGTGGTAATCCATGTTTCCGTCAGCGCCAGGAAGTCGAGGGACTGGAGGTTAGCATAGGCTGGGATGAAGTCAGCTTTGTTGGCAGCAGAACGGCAGTTCCAGAGGCTGCCTGAGACCTGGAACTCCAGGTGTGGGGTGCGTGCAGGGACCACCAGGTTAGAGAGGCAGCAGCCACGCGGTGTGAGGCGTTTGTGTAGCCTGTGCAGAGAGGAGAGAACAGGGATAGGCAGAGGCATAGTTGACAGGCTGTAGCAAATGGCTACAATAATGCTCTCCTAAATCTGGCAAAGGAGAGAAAGGGTACTTAGTGGCAGAAACCATCCAAAACTGAAACCATCGTACAGATGGGTATTCGGGAATGACCCAGGTGTTGGCATGGAAAGAGATCTCACTATTTGCCAGGTGGCCGGGCTAAGGAAGGTTAAATAGTCCATGTCATGGCAGAGTTCTACTGCCATTGTTTATGATGTTACTGGGGGAGAGGTGAGTGTGCATTAAGGATTCATAAGCACAAAAGGTTAAGATCACGTGGCAAAGCCACACTTTAATAACATTGTAAAACACCTGACAGTCGCTAACAGTGTTTTTGTTACTGAAATGGACCTAGGCTTATGTCCCCTATGCGTTATGAAGTATATTTCAATATTAAGTACATTGTTTCTGATAAAGAGGAGTTTTAATTGCAAACAGTATGAAAGGTCAGTCAGTAGTGTTTCATTTTGAGTATTCATATACTGTATAACTTTTTTTAGGAACTCAGTTTCGTTTTCAACGTAATTTTACTAGTTAGAATACTAGAATCCACAAGGTGGCCCCTCATGATGAGTTCCGATTTTTTGTGGCCCCCACCCCCATCAAAGTTTCCCATCCCTGCTGTATAGTTATGTCTGCATTACGTCCTGCAATGCCACTCCAAAGTTCTCACTGTTTAGTACTTCAACTCTGCACTACCGCTGAACATTTGACAAACTACTCTAAAAAAGAAAACTTTGCAGTGGTTGTTGATGTAATCTAGGCTCAAGTCTATGATCCTCATGTTCAATGCATTTGCAATGGAACAGCACAATTCATGATCATTGACTTATATTCTGTAATTCCTCTCATCTTGATGCTTTGATTAAAATGTTACTGATGTTTTAATCAAGCAGTTAATTGGAGTACTATTAGCGTATCTAAAATCATGTCATTATGATACAAATGTCAACAACGTCTAACATGACATGTGATAATAATGTACGCTTCGGTTAAGCTACACCATAAAAAAAAATATCCTGTTGTTTTTATGGTAAGTTACTGGCAGCCAGTTACCTGTAATTTACTGTAAAAAAAAAGGTACAGTATGTTACTGTAAATTCCAGATTAATTATGGTCCCCTGTAGCTTGTGGGTTCGTTTCCCACGGGGGGCCAGTATGAAAATGTATGGACTCACTAACTGTAAGTCACTCTGGATAAGAGTGTCTGCTAAATGACTAAAATGTAAATGTTAAAATGTTAAACCAACGTTTATTTGGAATTTATAATAACATATTGTACCTTTTTTTACAGTAATTTACAGGTAACTGGCTTCCAGTAAGATACTTACTATTTTTTTTACAGTGTACAGCGGACATATTCAATGGGCTGTGGCTACATAAATTGTTAACCTATATTGTTACTTCCTTGTTCTACCAGCCTTTGCAATGGAACCATTTTCTTACTCCGAACTAAAATATATTGTTCTCCGCTCAAAGCCTCAGGTCACAATTGGCTAACACACTGATGCTTGACATGAGGTAGGACCATGGTACTGTTATTCTCTAATATTAGAGACTCCTCGGGGCAGTCTGCATTGGTAGAACTGTATATGGACTGAGTCATAAGGTCTCTTACAGAAACACTGGGAGCAGCTGCACTAAAACACCATACAGTCAACCAGACAACCATAACTCACCCGCTTTGGGCTGTGACACACTTTAAATAGGCATGTACATTTTCATACACCATAAAGCCCAATCCCATCAGTGAAACAAAAAATAAGCGGTGTTCTTTAATTAAATAGCACGGTGTATATGGGTGTGTCTTTGTTTTTCCCCACGCAGAGTGAAAGAATGTGAGTCAGAAGGCGTCGTGTAGGAAATGCTTTGTTGCCCTGTTTACACACAAAGATGAAGGAGAAATGATGTCACAATATCCTTTCCTCACATAGGTGGATAAAACGGCGCTGAGAAAAATGTGATGTGTCGTGCTGTCTGGAATAATTGCACTCAGTGTCTTTTGTGACGAAGATTACTTTATGATTATCCACAGGAAATGGAAACGGAGGTTTGTGTCATTCAAATGCCTCCAAACATTTTATTTTATTTTTTATTTCACCTTTATTTAACCAGGTAAGCCAGTTGAGAACAGGTTCTCATTTACAACTGCGACCTGGCCAAGATAAAGCAAAGCAGTGCAATAAAAACAACACAGAGTTACATATGGGGTAAAAAACATAAAGTCAAAAATACAACAGAAAATATATATACAGTGTGTGCAAATGTAGCAAGTTATGGAGGTAAGGCAATAAATAGGCTATAGTGCAAAATAATTACAATAGTATTAACACTGGAATGCTAGATGTGCAAGAGATTATGTGCAAATAGAGATACTGGGGTGCAAAAGAGCAAAATAAATAACAATACAGGGATGAGGTAGTTGGGTGGGCTAATTTCAGATGGGCTGTGTACAGGTGCAGTGATCGGTAAGGTGCTCTGACAACTGATGCTTAAAGTTATTGAGGGAGATAAGAGTCTCCAGCTTCAGAGATTTTTGCAATTCGTTCCAGTCATTGGCAGCAGAGAACTGGAAGGAATGGCGGCCAAAGGAGGTGTTGGCTTTGGGAATGACCAGTGAGATATACCTGCTGGAGCGCAGACTACGGGTGGGTGCTGCTATGGTGACCAATGAGCTAAGATAAGGCGGGGATTTGCCTAGCAGTGATTTATAGATGGCCTGGAGCCAGTGGGTTTGACGACGAACATGTAGTGAGGACCAGCCAACAAGAGCGTACAGGTCACAGTGGTGGGTAGTGTGTATGTGTAAATGTTAGTACTTATCACTGCATTCTCTATCAGAAAGTTGGTTGGCCCTCTTTGATGTCATGTAGGTTGATACATTAATATGTTTTCATTCATAAAGCCCTTTAAAAAAAAGTCCCACTGTACCTAACATCTTTACTAAACTTTAGCCATACGAGTTACCACACCCGGTCTCAGGGATGGTAAACTCTGGAAAGTCCTTTGGTCTCTATGGAGTTAGGTAAATCAGCTTAGAGTTTTCTTGCTCTTTATTTCTAGAACAATCTTCAAAATGTTCTTAAATTTGATGTTGTGATTCCACTAGGGCAATTCAGAAGGCTGATTGAGGACCTTATTAGTGATGAATGTGTTTGTTTTTTACAACCGTGTTTTATTTCCACTTGCATTTTGTATTGATATTGATGTGTGTATTTTCTGTAATATATGTAAAAAAAACCTTGGTCTCAGTATGACTCCCTGATAAAATAAAGGTTAAATTAAATACAAATACATACACACAAAATGAGGTTGGAGGGTTTGGAGCACAGGGTCAGTCAAAGTACCTTGCCCCTGGATGAATTAAAGGGGTTAATTGTCTTGCTCAAGGGCACCGTGGCAGGGGATGGCATCCAGTATTTAATACCAACCACCATTGCGGCTACTGTCTCGGATATCTGTCAATTTGCATTCACAAGCACTGGTGTTTGTGGACAGTAAAAGAGATTAATTAGTTGATGTTTATTCTTGGTGCGCACAGCATGGAAAACACAATGTCCCATGTGGATTCCACAGGCGTTAACCCTCTATGCCATCACTGATGGGCTGATAACTAATTAATTTGAAGAAGTAAAGCGTAGCCATTCTCCACTGTGGTCCTGTCAAATTGGGTCAGATTTGGCCAGACTACTCTTAGAAAAAATTTGCTATCTACTCTATACTGAACAGAATATAAATGCAACATCCAGCAATTTCAAAGATTTTACTGAGTTATAGTTCATATAAGGAAATTGAAATAAATATATAAAGGCCCTTTTCTATGGATTTCACATGAGTGGGAATACAGATATGCATCTGTTAGTCACAGATACCTTAGAAAATAGGTAGGGGCATGGATCAGAAAACCAGTCAGTATCTGGTGTGACCACCATTTGCCTCACGCAGCGCGACACATCTCCTTCGCATAGAGTTGATCAGGCTGTTGATTGTGGCCTGTGGAATGTTGTCCCACTCCTCTTCAACGGCTGTGCGAAGTTGCTGGATATTGGCAGGAACTGGAACAAGATATCGTACACGTCAATCCAGAGCATCCCAAACATGCTCAATGGGTGGTGAATATGCAGGCCATGGAAGAACTGGGACATTTTCAGCTTCCAGGAATTGTGTATAGATCCTTGCGACATGGGGCCGTGGATTATCATGCTGAAACATGAGGTGATGGCGGCGGATGAATGGCACGACAATGTGCCTCAGGATTTCATCACTGTATCTCTGTGCATTCAAATTGCCATCAATTGTGTTCATTGTCCATAGCTTATGCCTGCTCATACCATAACGCCACTGCCACCATGGGTCACTCTGTTCACAACATTGACATCAGCAAACCGCTCGCCCACACAACGCCATACACGTGGTTTGCGGTTGTGAGGCCGGTTGGACGTACTGCCATATTCTCTAAAATGACGTTGGAGCAAGCTTATGGTAGAGAAATTAACATTGAATTATCTGGCAAGAGCTCTGGTGGACATTCCTGCAGTCAGCATAACAATTGCACGCTCCCTCAAAACTTGAGACATCTGTGGCATTATGTTGTGTGACAAAACTGCACATTTTAGAGTGGCCTTTTATTGTCCCCAGCAGAAGGTGCACTTGTGTAATGATGATGCTATTTAATCATCTTCTTCTTGATATGCCACACCTGTCAGGTGGATGGATTATCTTGGCAAAGGAGAAATGCTCACTAACAGCGATGTAAACAAATGTGTGGCCAAAATATGAGACAAAACGCTTTTTGCACATATGGAACATTTCTGAGATATTTTATTTCAGCTCCTGAAGTATGGGACCAATACTTTACATGTTGCATTCATATTTTTGTTCAGTGTAGAACCTTTTTTTGGTTCCAGGTAGAACCCTTTTGGTTCCAGGTAGAACCCTTTTGGTTCCAGGTAGAACCCTTTCCACAGAAGCTTCTACATAGAACACAAAATGTTTCTACCTGAAACCCAAAAGGGTTATCCTATGGGGAAAGCCAAAGAACCCTTTTGGAACCCTTTTTTCTAAGGGTGTAAGACAAGACATCATTTAAAGGCATTTTTTGCAGGTACAGTAAGTCAATTAAGAACACATTTTTATTGACAGTGATGACCTGCGTAATGCATGCTTTCTTAATTTCTCTCTTCCATGAATACAACTGTGGCTACTGTTTGTTCTGACCCCCCTGGCTCCAGGTCTTGTGTCGGCCCACTAGTCTGCTTTTTGACATTGAGATGTGGAGATAAAGAAGCAGAAGTTTAAAGAGCAGCATGGGGTTGCTCATCAAAGTCTTGGAGTCAGAGTCAAAGCTGCAATGAAGAAGAACGTCTCAGCTCCTTTGAGGTTATGTATGAGATCACAACATCAGATGTGTTAGACATTGAGATTAATTGCATTAATAAATAATGGATTTCTGTTTTGTCAACTGGGAAATGTAGGAAATGTGTTTGTTATCAAACTGAGATTCCTTTGGAGATTCCTACATACTGGTGGGCTATCTGAAAAGACTGTGGAGTTTATTGTGCGAGTCCTGCATTACTACCATGACCCATCATCATCAAAATGACTAAAGAAAACCACAGAATGCCACTTCAATAACTGAGGAGTAGTGACCATTTGTTCTCGCATACATAACTGCACACAATGTCCCTCATACATCACTCCAATTCATTTCCATGAGAAAACAACCCAATCCTGATCAATTGAAGCTCTGAGTTGGATTTCATTAGCGGTGGCATGTATTCATGGATACCAAGAGAAGGCAGGCTTCCCCAAATAATTCAAAGATTATTTTTTAAACATATAAAAGAATGTATCTTTCGTCTCTATGCTTCATCATTTTCCTATAATTCGCAAGAGCGGAGAAAGCATTAGAGCGAGCGAAACAGCGCCCCCCTGTCTCTGTATGTGAAGCACATCTGTCTGATGCTGTCTTGTCAAAAATAATATTATATTGTTGCTGCCCGTAGCATTGAAAACAAGGGAAGCCAACAAGCATTTGGCCTGCCTTGATAAAAAGATAAGGATAGCCTATCAGTGTTGAGCTAAACTGAGTGAGCTCAACTGTGAATGGTCCTAGTGCACCAAAAGAAAGTGTAAAGAGAAGCTAGTTTGGATTTGTCTTCAGACCAATTACATCACCCCAAAAGCCAAACGTCATTTACTGAAAACAACTTGAATTGTTGCATCTTGTTGTGTTGATGTCTTCCGGTGGCTGGCTAGCTAGCTAAAATTGGCCCTTTCCTAAATTAGCCATGGATGGAGATAGGGATTTGGACTTGTGGTTTTAATTAATTATCCGTACTGGCCAATGATTATAACGGCGATTTTGATCCAACCATACATTGATACATTGTGCCCCTGGCCTGAAAGGATGGAAGTTCAAGATGTAGCCAGTTGTAGTAGGGCAATGTTAACTAGCTGGCCTTTCATTTTAGCCAGTAGCCTTGGACAACAAAAACTAAAAGCGTGTACTTTATCATGACAGAGTCATAGAACGTTTAGGCAGCATGAAATAGGAGGATGGCATTTATGTTTCTCTACAAGTAGGGTGAGTCAACATGTTTTTTCTATTTGCACGCACACACACACAGACACACACACAGACAAACAGAGAAATCAGAACCATGGACAGCCACATCATATTTAGCTTACATTGATTGGTCTAAATCGTTTTTTGGTATCTTTTAGTTGTCACTGTATTAGACTAAGCATATGTGATTAGATTATATTGAAATGGTGCTGGAACAGTGGAGGCTCTGCCTGTTTTCTTTACGACTTGCGGTATCTCATCGTGGTTCTAAATCAATAGTTGTTTAGTAGTCCGAAAATCCGAAACATTAACTTGCTTGACCATGCTGTAGGTCATGTAACTGTTTGTTAAATGCAATATGTTTTGTGTTCACTGGAGAGATGTTGCTTTCCGGTTTAGTGATGAAACAAGGATGTGGTTGAATTGATTCTGCCACTGTGTCTTCTTAATGTCTCGGCCTTAGGCCTATATATTACAGTGTCAAGGCATTTGAACTAACAGGTTATAGAGCAAACAACGCAATTATCACAATGCATTGGTTGTAATATGGCTTTTTTTCCTGGCTTGGCTTCCCCAGTGATTTTACCCACGCACAGCTACTGTTCATAAGCCAAATCAGTTGGTTGAAATGCAGCATAATTGTTTGGGATTTCCTTCTTCTTTGCTGGGCAGACTGTATTGGGCACAGATTACCCAGCCATCCGGCTGTCTGTCTGGCTGGCTGGCTTAACCGCAGCAGCAGCAGAGGCTGATCAAGCTTATGCTGGCTCTCTAGACCCTTCGCTCTGTACCAGCGACACAGTCTGTAGTTGAAATCCGTCTCCAAACCAAGGAAGGATGAGGGAAGGAGAGAAAATGAGAGCAAGATTACAGGCTTTGTATTGAAAGTGCAAATGTGTGGAACTTTCGTTGAAATACAATTAATCATATTTGGTAATTGAACGAGAGACTACATGTAGGATGGTGTGTGAATTTGACACAGGTTTGTAACACGGAGGATAGACTGTTAAATGTTTTATATAGCTGGTTCACTTCCCTGTCAAATCCACTTTGACATAACCACGGTGTCACCACCAGTTACACAAGGTCTTAGAACAATACATATTTTGACAACGACAGTTGCCCTGTCAAATTTCGACCTAAAACCTTTTTGTAGCCAAAGTCCAAAACAAAATGCCTTCACTGTACCATATTGGTGAGCTGGTGTTGTGTCTCTGCTGTTCTTGTGCTGTACAGGCACAGTGCAATCCCTCAATCTCCTCGACAGATTAAAAAATAATTTGAGTAATGATATGCCTGACCATGCAGGTTAAATGCAAAATATTAGTCACTAGCTATACATTGTTCCTAGATTCTGAAGGTTTCTGTATTGCGTTCATACTCAAGTGTAACATTGCATGATTGCATCTTAAATCATATGTTGAAAGCATCATAATCACATTTGTAAGATTCATATTGCAACATCGTGAACTATTATTATAATTTTTTGGTAGATTTCAAAACGGTTTTATGCTCTTGAGTTTTTAAGCATGTAAAACTGAAACACACCCATTCATAATATGATGGGTTCTGAAATGAATAATTCAAAACATCACAGTGCTCCTTTAATCTGTGGCCAAATTGAGGATAACATGTAGCTGCTGACTGGGACAGAGCTGTTATACACCTGTGGCTCCTCTGAGAGTGAATATCACACATATCTGACCGGCATTTACAGTACAATGTTGGTAAAAACAAGTCATGTAATTTGGTCTCACCCCTGTGATTTAACTATAAAGCATTTATATCTACCTGGTTATTGCACAGCAGGGAAAATGCTCAGTAATGTATATACGGCTTTGTCTGTAATCACAAATATGTCATGTAAATATATCATATATGGGGGATTGGAAATGATGCAGACAATTACATTGATGGAAGTCGCAATCTATCTGCAATGTTAAGCTGATCTACAGTACCCTCCCAAATGTTTTATTTTTTTTATGTTATAAGATATACAGTATATATATGTATATGTCATGTAAAGGACATCATCTATTATCCATTATGTACTGTACATTATGTCCGTATTGTGATGTTAGCTTTTTAAATGTAAGCAAAGGAAGTAAATCTTTACATGTATCTGTACAATGGTACATTAAGAAGGCACCACACTGCATTATTCTCTAAAACGTAAGCAATGAAAGCCTTTACTGCTTCTCAAAAACCCTTCGTTTTTCCCTTCTCATTTTCTTTCCTGATAACCACCCAGCTGCATTGTGGTATGTGGCACAGTCGACTGTATGCCACCTTTCAAATATGCAAACCACATTACAGAACTACCTGTGTTCTCTAGACAACAGATCTAGGAGGGCTGACAGCTGTAGTGTTTTAATAACAAAGCGTGTGTCCTTGTGTTTCCCAGCATTACACTGGGGTGGTGTGCGACGAGGGCCCACACATGGGCACAGACACATACACACACCGCCATGCCAGGTGTCTGATTGATGGCACACCTCATCAGGTTACAGCTTGGTCTGGACAGATTGGCACAGTGGTTACCTGGCACGTCCGACGCCGAGCACTAGGCCCTGGCGCTTTGCTACTCGGCACTGCGGCACCACTATCCAAAGGTTCCGGAAGGGGGGGTGACAGACACATGACCTACACGCCGTGTCTGTGGCACTCGCTGCCAAGCAACGTTTAAACTCACCAGGGTGTCATGGTGAACATGTGGATGGATGGATGCACAGGCTGTGTAGGAAACAATATTTCATTCAGTCACAGTAAGGGACATTATGACCCATATATTACTACAATATCTTAATTTTGAGTTGTATCTTTTGAACATACGGCATTTACACAAAACAGCAATTAAGGACATAAGTAAGCTGTAGACTCAAAGAGCCAAATAAAATCACACTAATCAACATATGTTTCTTATTATTTGTTAGAGGAAATTAACACAAGAAAGTTGTATTATATACCATATAAAGGTTTAACAATGGAACAAAATAATGAACTGCCACATGGTGTCGGAGAGCACACAGCTACAACAGTGGAAATATCCTGTGTATTTTGGAGTTAATAAAGCATGTGCCACAGCAACCTGGGCTTGTGAACGAATGATCCCCAAGGTGCTTTTCAGAGAAGAAATACATTGCTGCCTCCAGCAGATTCTGAACTCCCCTCGGGGCCCCAGCACACAGCACACACCACAGAGGTTGTCACCAAGGAAAATGTTCAAAGAACCCTGCAGATTTTTGAGGTTTTTGCTCCACATAAATCTCACCTGTGATTTCACACCTAAGAAAATGTAGGATGAAAAGAAACCTGGGTACATTAACACTATTTCTGACTAATATGAAATGGTTTTTACTGTGAGGCAACCCCATGCTAATTTGTATATAGTCAATATGAAAATATGAAAGCATATTAGGTTCCTAGAAAGTTTAGATAATTTACATAGTATCAGACTGTGATTTATACTGTATGTTGCATTTAGTTTAGACTTCACAATCACACTCCACACCCACAGATGGCAGTATACTCTCAAGGCTAATCTGAGGCAATTGACAGTTTGGAGTTGATCAAAGGAAGAGTGTGGCCAGCCTTCAGGCTTTGTTTGGTTTGGGACATCAGGATGCCAAGTTGAGATGAGAGAGATGGTTGTTTGGTTTGCTCCTGCACATGGAGACCGGATGCAGGGCTGTGGCGGTGTTTAGCATCTCCAGGCCTCCACAGCATACAAGCCACTGATGCTGCCTTTGGAATATATTTTAAAAAGTCTAATAAATCAATTTAATATACACCATCACATACACCATCACAATAACATTTCTTTTAGGCAGGTCTAAAGAAACATGATATGAAGAAAATGTATTTCAGAAGAACAGACTATGAGTCGGCCTACGGTATGTTATCTGGCTATTCCATAGTATTACATTTACATTTAAGTCATTTAGCAGACGCTCTTATCCAGAGCGACTTATAGTTAGTGAGTGCATACATTTTCCATACTGGCCCCCCGTGGGTATCAAACCCACAACCCTGGCGTTGCAAGCGCCATGCTCTACCAACTGAGCTACAGGAGGCCTATACTCTAAAAATCAGAGGTTCAACAAGGGTTCTTCTAAGATCCTCAAAGTTCTTTGAAGAACCTTAGGGAAAATTGCCCCCAAAAGGTTCTTCCAAGAACCCCATAGGAGGTGGGGTTCATCGAGGAACCTCCTTAGTTGGTGGGGACCTAACTGCCCAACTGAAACATTTGGATTTTAATTTGAAAGGACAGCAGGTGCAGGCTCTATACTGAAATATTTAAAGATCTCCTCAATTTAAGGTAAGATTTGTCCCTTGTATGATCTAAATTGTTATTGTTTCATGATGATACCATCTATCTTTTCATATTTGCACAAATCTTTCTAAAACAGAAAATTGACACAATTCAATGGATATCTGTCACGACTTCCGCCGAGGCTGCCTCCCCTCCTTGTTCGGGCAGGTTTCGGCGTTCGGCGTCACCGGCTTACTAGCTACTGCTGATCCATTTATCATCACTCCATTTGTCTTGTCTTCAATCACACACACCTGGTCCTTATTCCCTCATTAGTCATTGTATAAGTGTTCCCTCTGCTTCCTTGTCTGTGTGGATGATTGTTTATTGTGGAGGTTAGTGAAGCTCGGTGGAGCTCGTGTATTATGTATCGACGGGAGTATTTTCTGTGTGCCTTGTATTTTCCAGTTCGCCTGTTTTGTGCCCTGGAGTGTGTTTGACGCATCTAAAATCATAATAAACACTGACAACTAAAATATTGTGTTATTGTTGTTATTGTTATACGTATTATTATTATTATTATTAATAATAATAATAATAGGTGACGGGGTAGTTAAAAATTACCCCAAAAAGGCTCTTCAAAAAGTTAGTAGAGGATCCATCAAAAGGGGTTATTTGAATAACCCTTTTAAACGGTTCTTCAAAGAACTTATAGGGGTTCCCCCACAGTTTCAATTTGAAGAACCCCTAAAGGATACTCCAGGAACCTTTTCTTTTTAGAGTGTAGGCTAGTTCATTTAGCAGACAAGACATGCCATTATTTTACGTTATATGATCTGATAGTAACAAGAATGGGGTGCCTTGCAAAAGTATTTATCCCCCTTGATGTTTTTCCTATTTTGTTGCATTACAAACTGTAATTTAAATAGATTTTTATTTGGATTTAATGTAATGAACATACACAAAATAATCCAAATTGGTGAAGTGTAATGAAAAAAATAGCTTGTTTCAAAAAATTCTAAAAAATAAATAACGGAAAAGTGGTGCGTGCATATGTATTCACCCCCTTTCCTATGAAGCCCCTACATAAGATCAGGTGCAACCAATTACCTTCAGAAGTCGCATAATTAGTTAAAAGTCCACCTGTGTGCAATCTAAGTGTCACATGATCTGTCACATGATCTCAGTATATATACACCTGTTCTGAAAGGCCCCAGAGTCTGCAACACCACTAAGCAAGGGGCACCATGAAGACCAAGGAGCTCTCCAAACAGGTCAGGGACAAAGTTGTAGAGAAGTACAGATCAGGGTTGGATTATAAAAAAATATCCGAAACTTTGAACATCCCACGGAGCACCATTCAATCCATTATTAAAAAATCAAAAGAATATGGCACCACAACAAACCTGCCAAGAGAGGGCCGCCCACCAAAACTCACGGACCAGGCAAGGAGGGCATTAATCAGTGAGGCAACAAAGAGACCAAATATAACCCTGAAGGAGCTGCAAAGCTCCACAGCGGAGATTGGAGTATCTGTCCATAGGACCACTTTAAGCCAAACAATCCACAGAGCTGCGCTTTACTGAAGAGTGGCCAGAAAAAAGCCATTGCTTAAAGACAAAAATAAGCAAACACGTTTGGTGTTTGCCAAAAGGCATGTGGGAGACTCCCCAAACATATGGAAGAAGGTACTCTGGTCAGATGAGACTCAAATTGAGCATTTTGGCCATCAAAGAAAATGCTATGTCTGGCGCAAACCTAACACCTCTCATCACCCCGAGAACACTATGCCCACAGTGAAGCATGGTGGTGGCAGCATCATGCTGTGGGGATGTTTTTCATCGGCAGGGACTGGGAAACTGGTCAGAATTGAAGGAATGATGGATGCCGCTAAATACAGGGAAATTCATGAGGGAAACCTGTTTCAGTCTTCCAGAGATTTGAGACTGGGATGGAGGTTCACCTTCCTGCAGGACAATGACCCTAAGCATACTGCTAAAGCAACACTCGAGTGGTTTAAGGGGAAACATTTAAATGTCTTGGAATGGCCTAGTCAAAACCCAGACCTCAATCCAATTGAGAATCTGTGGTATGACTTAAAGATTGCTGTACACCAGCGGAACCCATCCAACTTGAAGGATCTGAAGCAGTTTTGCCTTGAAGAATGGGCAAACATTCCAGTGGCTAGATGTGCCAAACTTATGGAGACATACCCCAAGAGACTTGCAGCTGTAATTGCTGCAAAAGGTGGCTCTACAAAGTACTGACTTTGGGGGGGTGAATAGTTATGCACGCTCAAGTTTTCAGTTTTTTTGTCTTATTTCTTGTTTATTTCACAATAAAAATATATATTTGGCATCTTCAAAGTGGTAGGCATGTTGTGTAAATCAAATGATACAAATCCCCCCAAAATCCATTTTAATTCCAGGTTGTAAGGCAACAAAATAGGAAAAATGCTAAGGGGGGTGAATACTTTCGCAAGCCACTGTATAACTGAACTTAGCTAAATGAAATAGAAAGTATAGTCTGTAAATCCAAAAATGTACCCCAAAAGGTTCTTCAAAAGGTTATTCTAGGATCCATTAAAATGGGTTATTTGAAGAACTTATAGAGGTTCCCCCACAGTTTCCCCTAAATGATACTCCAGGAACCTTTTCTTTTTAGAGTGTACCACTTGTTAGCTTAAGATTTTGAAGAAAATAAAATGGATCCGATTATATAAAGTGATCTATATCTTTATATAGCTTTGTGCTAGAAACAAGCTGTAAAATACCCTGGAAAGACGTGACTCCGATGCATATGGGGATATTATTGTTTTGTTTCTTTTACATTCAGAGGTACATTGTTTGGGAAGTATTCTAACTTGGTTACTATCAATTGATTAAGCTATTCACTTTCTGTACAATAGAGGATGCTTAAGGAGGGTGAAGTCTGTGAATCCAAAGAATAGTAGTTATACAGATGATTAACAAAACACGACAGTATTCATACCTTGGTTTTTGTGGTAAATGTGAATGAAAAAACTGTTTTGATAATGGTTTGCACAAATATGAAAAGATGGATAGTGTCATCAGAAAACAATATCTATTTAGATCATACAAGTGACCTTACCTTAAATTGAGAAGATCTTTACATTTTAAAGTTAAGTCCGTGCACCTGCTGTCCTTTCAAATTCAAACCAAATGTTTCAGTTGGGCAGTTAGGTTCCTGCAAGAACCCCCACCAACTAATGAGGTTCCTTGATGAACCCCATCTCCTATGGGGTTATTGGAAGAACCTTTTGGGGGCAATTTTCAGTGCCAAGAACCCTAAGGTTCTTCGAAGAACTTGGAGGATCTTAGAAGAACCCTCGTTGAACCCCTAATTTTTAGAGTGTGGGCCTGTGCTTTTTGCCATTTTCTTTAATATAAAGTAGGCCTACGGCATACCCTCTCATACCCCCTCAATTCGAGTCATGGTTTTAACTTAACAGCCCTTCACTGACATAGAGGTGGGCTATTTAAAGAGTACATGGTGGGTGGAGGAATTGACCAACAAGTCTATGGATATAGCAGCCTATAGCAAAGTTGAACTCCGGTCCTCCTTCTCATATTCGCACTCTCCTTCTCAAACTGAACAGAACATAGGCAATAGGCTAGTCCGCGTGCAAGATTTTTTGAACTAGGCCTAATCAACCCCCCAAAAAATCAGAAGAAACCTTTGACTTTCCTCCTGAACTGCCACCGTAGCCCTACTCAGCACAGCCATTGGTTAAGCAGCACACACAATTTGGGATCAGCAAGAGCAGAGCAGGCCAGGGCTCAGGATTGGAATATCCATTGCAGTGTGTAATGCAGCCTAGTTTTATTTACACCATCCCAGCAGCTATCTTGGAAATATACATTTGCTCTGTGCTTCCGAAAGCATGCACTTCATAAACTATAGGCCATGGATCATTTGATTGAGACCACACTAAATAGCCTATTGGAACAATTAATATTGCGCGCCCAGCGGAGGATCAGAGATGAGGGTCGGCATCTGGCACACATCAATATATAATATATAGGCCAATATATAGCATAAACAACTAATTCTAAACACCGAGAAATTTTGAAATTTCATAAATTACAAATTACATGACCCTCCCCTGGACTAGATTTAAAAAATATTAAACCCTCCCCTTGACTGAAATTGAAAAAGCATTGCCCTCCCCCATGTTCCTCCAGGTAACTATTTTTTAAATGTTGAACCGTCCCTTATCACAAAGGAACATATTTAATTGAACGGTTAAAGCCCCTCTCTCTAAAAACTTGAGAAAGGAAGGAAGGAGAGAGGAGGAGATGGTAACACAATGTGGTGAGATATTCTGTAGCTAAAGGTAGTGTCAGCCTATTAATTATGAAAAATAAATCCCTATTACTAGGACATTCAAAATCAAATACAAATGCACTATAATTGTAGGCTAACTCTGTATGCCGCCCTGCACAATCAATGAACCAACAGCATCCCCTAGGCCTATGTATTCTCTCCCAGACTCATGGTTAGAAAGTTTGGAGCGTAGCATTAGGTAACCACTCCATCCAGTATGCATAATAATACAGTCCACACTCAAAGGCAATTACATTTACATTTACATTTACGTCATTTAGCAGACGCTCTTATCCAGAGTGACTTACAAATAGGTGCATTTCCCAGGTATTCCTTAAAGAGGTGGGGTTTCAAATGTCTCCGGAAGGTGGTGAGTGACTCCTCTGTCCTGGCGTCGTGAGGGAGCTTGTTCCACCATTGGGGTGCCAGAGCAGCGAACTGGGGTACAGGCTAGACCAATTATGTACCAAAGACATCGTAAATCTATATAGTAAAAAAAAAAAAATCTGCCATGTGCAATAAGTGGTAAGCTATTAGGCTAGGTATTGTATAACAGCACAATCATTATAAAAAATAAAACAATTATAATCGGGCTTGGGCTCATATATAGGCCTATGCATATGCATAAGCTCTAATATGCATAAGGTTGTTTTGAATTAATCATCACCTTAGAAAGTGCTGTCCATTTCGTTGTGTTTGGCTTTGAAACAGCATCCACAATTACCATGTTAGCCACTCAGTTTCAACCTGTTATTGAAACTGATCATTACAATGAGGTGAGTTTTAAAATCATTATACTGTTTTGATAATAAGTGTTTGATGTGATTTTCGATAGCATTTGCGTTGACGTCAGAGTGGTGAGATGGACAATAGAGCACTGAATACCAGGTCATTAGCAACCTGACAGTTGTTAGCGATTACCGTGACTCAAAGGTAAAATGGAATTTGACTGCGGTCATGACTCATGACTGCCGGTGTGGCAGTAATGTGGTCACCGCACCCCAAAAATCAAGGAGGCTAGGCCCCATGTCAGTAAATTGGAGACTTTAGCATTTTTCAAACACCTGAAACAGCTTTTTCCTGCAATCTAGAGCAATAATCATTATGCTTAATTTTACAGTGTCTTCGGAAGTATTCAGACCATTTTACTTTTTCCACATTTTGTTACGTTACAGCCTTATTCTAAAACGGATTAAATACATAAAAATCCTCAGCAATCTACACACAATACCCCATAATGACAAAGCAAAAACAGGTTTTTAGAAGTTTTTGCAAATGTATTAAACATTAAAAGCAGAAATACCTTATTTACATAAGTATTCAGACCCTTTGCTATGAGACTCTAAATTGAGCTCAGGCGCAACCTGTTTCCATTGATCATCCTTGAGATGTTTCTAGAACTTGATTGGAGTCCACCTGTGGTCAATTCAATTGATTGGACATGATTTGGAAAGGAACACACCTGTCTATACAAGGTTCCACAGTTGACAGTGCATGTCAGAGCAAAAACCAAGTCATGAGTTCGAAATAATTGTCCATAGAGCTCTGAGACAGGATTGTGTCGAGGCACAGATCTGGGGAAAGGTACCAAAACATTTTCTGCAGCATTGAAGGTCCCGAAGAACACTGTGGCCTCCATAATTCTTAAATGGAATACGTTTCGAACCACTAAGACTCTTCCTAGAGCTGGCCAAACTGAGCAATCAGGGGAGAAGGGTCTTGGTCAGGTAGGTGACCAACAACCCGATGGTCACTCTGACAGAGCTCTAGAGTTCCTCTGAGGAGATGGGAGAACCTTCCAGAAGGACAACCATCTCTGCATTACTCCGCCAATTAGGCCTTTATGGTAGAGTGACCAGACAGAAGCCACTCCTCAGTAAAAGGCACATGACAGCCCGCTTGGAGTTTGCCAAAAGGCACCTAAAGACTCTCAGATTTGAGAAACAAGATTCTCTGGTCTGATGAAACCAAGATTGAACTATTTGGCCTGAATGCCAAATGTCATCTCTGGAGTAAACCTGGTATCATCCCTACGGTGAAGCACAGTTGTGGCAGCATCATGCTGTTGGGATTTTTTTTCAGCGGCAGGGACTGGGAGACTTGTCAGGATCGAGGCAAAGATTCATGGAGCAAAGGACAGAGTGATCCTTGATGAAAACCTGCTCCAGAGTGCTCAGGACCTCAGACTGGGGCGAAGGTTCACCTTCCAACAGGACAATGACCCTAACTACACAGCCAAGACAACGCAGGAGTGGTTTCAGGACAAGTCTATGAATGTCCTTGAGTGGCCCAGCCAGAGCCCGGACTTGAACCTGTTCAAACATCTCTGGAGAGACCTGAAAATAAATGGGCAGCAACGCTCCCCATCCAACCTGACAGCTTGAGAGGATCTGCACAAAATAATGGGAGAAACACGCCAAATACAGATGTGCCAAGCTTGTAGCATCATACCCAAGAAGACTCAAGGCTGTAATCGCTGCCAAAAGTGCTTCAACAAAGTACTGAGTAAAGGGTCTGAATAATAATGTACCTCTTTTTGCTTTGTCATTATGGGGTATTGTGTGTAGATTGATGAGAAAAAAATATATAAATAAGGCTATAACCTAACAAAATGTGGAAAAAGTCAAATGGTCGGAATACTTTCTGAAGGCACTGTATGTACTGTACCAGTCAAAAGTTGGAAACTAATGAGCTGCATAAGACCGTAAGTAAACAGGATAAAGCTCATCCAGAGGCAGCGCTCCTAGTGGCCGGGGACCTTAATGATGGGAAACTTAATTCATTCTACCTTATTTCTACCAGCATGTTAAATGTGCAACCAGAGAGAAAAAAACTCTAGACCACCTTTACTCCACACACAGAGACGTGTACAAAGCCCTTCCTCGCCCTACATTTGGCAAATCTGACCATAAAAGCTAAAGCAGGAAGCACCAGTGACTTGGTTAATAAGGAAGTGGTCAGATGACGCAGATGCTAAGCTACAGGACTGTTTTGCTAGTGCAGACTGGAATATGTTCCGTGATTCTTCCGATAGCATTGAGGAGTACACCACATCAGTTACTAGCTTCATCAATGTTTTATTACACCTTTATTTAACTAGGCAAGTCAGTTAAGAACAAATTCTTATTTACAATGACGGCCTACACCGGCCAAACCCGGACAACGCTGGGCCAATTGTGCGCCGCCCTATGGGACTCCCAATCACGTCCGGTTGTGATACAGCCTGGAATCGAATCAGGGGGTCTGTGGTGACGCCTCAAGCACTGAGATGCAGTGCCGTAGACTGCTGCGCCACTCGGGAGCCCAATAAGTGCGGCGATGATGTCATCCCCACAGTGACCGTACGTACATACCCCAACCAGAAGCCATGGATTACAGGCAACATCCGCACTGAGCTAAAGGGTAGAGCTGTCACTTTCAAGAAGCGGGACTCTAACCCGGACGCTTAAAATAAATCCCACTATGCCCTCCGACGAACCGTAAAATTTGCAAAGAGTCAATACAGGACTAAGATTGAATCATACTACACCGGGTCTGACGTTTGTCGGATGTGTCAGGGCTTGAAAACACAAGTCTACCAGACGAGCTAAATCATGTCTATGCTTGCTTCGAGGCAAGCAACACTGAAGCATGCATGAGAGCATCAGCTGTTCCGGATGACTATGTGATCCGGATTACCAGGATGTGTACTCCGAGCATGCACTGACCAACTGGCAAGTGTCTTCACTGACATTTTCAACATGCCCCTGACTGAGTCTGTAACACCAACATGTTTCAAGCAGACCACCATAGTCCCTGTGCCCAAGAACACTAAGATAACCTGCCTAAATGACTGCTGACCCATAGCACTCACGTCTGTAGCCATGAAGTGCTTTGAAAGGCTGGTCATGGCTCACATCAACACCATTATCCCAGAAACTCTAGACTCACTCCAATTTGCATACTGCCCCAACAGATCCACAGATTATGCAATCTCTATTGCACTCCACACTGCCCTTTCCCACCTGGACATGAGGAACACCTACGTGAGAATGCTATTCATTGACTACAGCTCAGCGTTCAACACCATAGTGCCCTCAAAGCTCATCACTAAGCTAATGACCCTGGGACTAAACACCTCCCTCTGCAACTGGATCCTGGACTTCTTGATGGGCCGCCCCCAGGTGGTAAGGATAGGAAACAACACATCTGCCACGCTGACTCCAACACCATCATTAAGTTTGCCGACGACACAACAGTGGTGGGTCTGATCACCGACAATGATGAGACAGCCTATAGGAAGGAGGTCAGAGACCTGGCCGTGTGGTGCCAGGATAACAACCTCTCCCTCAACGTGATCAAGACAAAGGAGATGATTGTGGACTACAGGAAATAAAAAAGAGGACTGAGCATGCCCCCATTCTCATCGACGGGGCAGTAGAGGAACAGGTTGAGAGCTTCAAGTTCCTTGGTGTCCACATCACCAACAAACTATCATGGTCCAAACACACCAAGACAGTCGTGAAGAGAGCACGACAAAGCCTATTCCCCCTCAGGAGACTGAAAAGATTTGGCATGGGTCCTCAGATCCTCAAAAAGTTCTACAGCTGCACCATCAAGAGCATCCTGACTGGTTGCATCACCGCCCGGTATGGCAACTGCTCGGCCTCCGACCGCAAGGCACTACAGAGGGTAGTGTGTACGGCCCAGTACATCACTGGGGCCAAGCTTCCTGCCATCCAGGACCTCTATACCTGGCGGTGCCCTAAAAATTATCAAAGACTCCAGCCACCCTAGTCATAGACTGTTCTCTCTGCTACCGCACGGCAAGCGGTACCGGAGCGCCAAGTATACGTCCAAAAGGCTTCTTAACAGCTTCTACCCCCAAGCCATAAGACTCCTGAAAAGCTAATCATGGCTACCCGGACTAATTACATTGCCCCCCCCCCACCCAACCCCAACCCCTCTTTTACGCTGCTGCTACTCTGTTTATTATCAATGCATAGTCACTTTAACTCTACCCACATGTACATATTACCTCTATTACCTCGACTAACCGGTTCCCCCACACATTGACTCTGTACCGGTACCGGTGTACATAACCTCCCTACTGTTATTTTATTTTACAGCTGCTCTTTAAATATTTGCTATTTTCATTTTTTTCTTAAAAACTGCATTGTTGGTTAAGGGCTTGTAAGTAAGCATTTCACTGTATTGTCTACACCTGTTATATTCGGCACGTGGCAAATAACATTTTATTTTATTTTATTTTATTTGATGAGTTCAATTACCATTACATTTATTCTGTTCCAGCCATTACTATTAGCCTGTCTTCCCCAATTAAGCTGCCACCAACCTCCTGTGACTGTGATACTGTATATACTATGGATTTATGTACAACTTGTACAAAAGCAAGTGTTGTCTTTGCCCTTTTCATGTCTCCAATACATTCCACATCCATTTTGATTAGCTGAGGGGATTATTCAAGTGTGAAACACTATCTAGAAACAAATTGATCCTTGATTGCGATACGGTTTTAGAATCTTTTAACAGAACTTAATTATCATCCAAAAATAACTTTACAAATACAAAATATACACTTACTGTTAGCTGTTTTACAGATTTCCACTGAGGCTTTTTGTGTAGCACAGCAACACGAGCCAACTTTTGTTTTGTTCCCTCGCTAGTTCCCATTAGCTCAGAAAGTGTTGTTGTAGTTCAGGTAAATGTGCAACGCAAAATACCGCCGTGGGATTCTATTAAAACGGCGCACAGTAAGTTGATATTTTGTACATGTACAATTATTTTTCTGTGATATGAAAGTCTATCAAAGCCGCCACCCAGCTACAGCGTTGTTTTGGAGTTCAATTCTTTACAGTTGAGGTGATGTCAAGTTCACACAACTAATAAAAAGGTCCATCAAAGGGACACTAGAGGACTCTAGTGCCCAAAAGCATGTTTTAGCAGCGCCATTGAGGACTTTCCCCATATTGAAGTAGTCGCTTGGGTGGAACTTCTTTTTGGGTAAAGGAAGGATCACATAATTCCCTCCAAGTCATCAGGGGGGGATCAGCCAATTAATTATACTTGGCATATCGCCAACTTGGTTTTTATACCTGTTCAAACAACACTCTCCTGGAGGCAGTATGCACACTTTCAGTTTGTTTACCAACTCAAAGAAGTAGTAGAAAAATATGGTTGACTACTTCAAAATGGAGATGGCCTCAATGGTGCTGCCCATGCTCTCACAGATGCCATAATGAGACAGATACAATGTTGTGTTGTGCCCCCTCAGATTTGTGATGTTCAAAATATACCCCTACTCATTCAAGGTTTTTTCTTTATTTAAAATCAAAAGTGAAAACATCAAAACTATGAAATAACATATGTGGAATCATGTAGTAACCCAAAAAGTTTTCAACAAATCAAATTATATTTTATATTTGAGATTCTTCAAATAGCCACACTTTGCCTTGATGACAGCTTTGCATACTCTTGGAATTATCTCGACCATCTTCATGAGGTAGTCCCCTGGAAGGCATTTCAATTAACAAGTGTTCCTTCTTAAAAGTTAATTTGTGGAATTTAATTTATTTGAGCCAATCAGTTGGGTAGGGGAGGGGTATACAGAAGATATCCATATTTGGTAAAAGACCAAGTCCATATTATGGCAAGAACTGCTCAAATAAGCAAAGAGAAATGACAGTCCGTCATTACTTTTAAGACATGAAGGTCAGTCAATACGGAGAATGTGAAGAACTTTGAACGTTTCTTAATGTGCAGTCACAAAAACCATGAAGCGCTATTATGAAACTAGCTCACATGAGGACCGCCACAGGAAAGGAAGACCCAGAGTTACCACTGCTACAGAGGATAGGTTCATTAGAGTTACCAGCCTCAGAAATTGCAGGCCAAATAAATGCTTCACAGAGTTGAAGTATGCGACACATCTCAACATCAACTGTTCAGAGGAGACTGCTTGTATCAGGCCTTCATGGTCGAATTGCTGCAAAGAAACCACTACTAAAGGATGTCAATAAGAAGAAGAGACTTGCTTGGGCCAAGAAACACAAGCAATGGACATTAGACCGGTGGAAATGTGTTGTTCGGTCTGGAGTCCAAATTGGAGACTTTTGGTTCCAACCGCCTTATCTTTGTGAGATGTGGTGTGGGTGAAAGGATGATCTCCACCTGTGTTGTTCCCACAGTGAAGCATGGAGGAGGAAGTGTTAATATGCGGGGGTGCTTTGCTGGTGACACTGTCTGTGATTTATTTAGAATTCAAGGCACACTTAACCAGCATGGCTACTACAGCTTTCTGCAGTGATACGCCATCCCATCTGGTTTGGGCTTAGTGGGAATATTATTTGTTTTTAAACAGGACAATGACCCAACACACTCCAGGCTGTGTAAGGGCTATTGTACCAAGAAGGAGAGTGATGGAGTGCTGCATCAGATGACCTGGCCTCCACAATCCTCCGACCTCAACCCAATTGAGTGAAGGAAAAGCAGTCAACAAGTGCTCAGCATATGTGGGAACTCCTTCAAGACTGTTGGAAAAGCATTCCAGGTGAAGCTCGTTGAGAGAATGTGTCCAAACCTTTGACTGGTACTGTATATATGTGTGTTTATTTTTTTGCATATCTAAGCTGTCACGCCTTCTCCCACTCCGGCGCTCGACGTCGCCGGTCAACTAACCTGGCAACCCACATTACGCACACCTGGCAACCATCATTATGCACAGCTGCTCCCCAACGTAATGTACGCCTGTACTTCATCATTACTTTTATTACTTCCCCTTTATTTAGCCCTCAGTAGCCTCAGTCTTCAGGCACTATTTGTTTTGTTTTCATGTCCAGTACGCTTCAATTGTTTTGTGTATCTTCATGTTCCTTGTTATTAAATTCACCAACTGCACTTGCTTCCTGACTCCCTGCGTCTTCGTAACATAAGCATACCTCTTTAGCTGTCTGTGTTATGTTTTTAAAGAAACTAAATATGCTTCTCTGTATCTCTATTAAAATCTGGGTAGAAGATTGACAGGAATGTGAGTCTTATTCAGAACATTTAGTAGTTCCTTGCTTTTCTAAAGTCTACCAACCTTGCCAGCTGGGATGCCAGCTAAGATAGTTAGACAAGCTAGCTACTCTAACTTGATTGATAGCCTGAAATGGTGTCTTGGTAACTAGTTATGAGGTTGGGAGATTGGGAACCTATCTGGGATAGCTAAAGCCAACATCATAAAATTGCTATGTGGCTAGTAGTATTACAGAGAAACAAAACCAACAAATGTACATATTATATATATTTTTAAACATCACAAATCTGAGGGGGCACAACGCAACATTCTATAAACAACTGAACTACCAAACAACGCTGTAGCTGGGTGGCGGCCATTTTAGACTTTCATATCACAGAGAAATAATTTAACAAATACAAAAGATAAACTTACTGTGCGGCATTTTAATAGAATCCCACGGTGGTATTTTGCATTGCACGTTTATCTGAACTACAACAACACTTTCTGAGCTAATGGGAACTAGCGAGGGAACAAAACAAAAGTTGGCTCGTGTTGCTGTGTTACACAAAATGCCTCAGTGGAAATCTGTAAAACAGCTAACAGTAAGTGTATATTTTGTATTTGTAAAGTTATTTTTGGATGATAATTAAGTTGTGTTAAAGGTTTCTAAAACCGTATCGCAATCAAGGATCAATTTGTTTCTAGATAGTGTTTCACACTTGAATAATCCCCTCAGCTAATCAAAAGGGACATGGAATGTATTGGAGTCATGAAAAGGGCAAAGACAACACTTGCTTTTGTACAAGTTGTACATTAATCCATAGTATATACAGTGTCACAGTCACGGGAGGTTGGTGGCAGCTTAATTGGGGAGGACATGCTCATAGTAATGGCTGGAACAGAATAAATGGAATGGTAATCGAACTCATCAAACACATGGTTTCCATGGTTTCCATGTGTTTGATACCATTCTAGACATTATTATGAGCCGTCCTCCCCTCAGCAGCATCTGGTGTCATAGCTTTTCGACCTTGAAATCATCCAACTTTTCTGATGTACACAACCACCACGAATGCTACAATTGCCTTTTTACTTCAGCCTATTTAAGTGTTATTTATGTCTACTGTCCATGCTCAAACTGCACTCCCTCCAGTTTGATAATTCAGAGCATAATATGATTATGAGATGTCTCTGGCTAGTCTCTCATTTTTGATGTATTGATCTGATTCTGTCTGGGCTGGCTATTTAAAAAAAACCTCAAAATCTATTCACTTTTCATTCCAGTGGGAACCCTTATAAACTTGTTTAGCAAGCAGTAACTTGCAAAGGCTACCACTTCAAAGTCCTAGCACCACCCAGTTCAGCATTTTCCATCCATACGTGGGAAGCACTTATAAAAAGAAAAGTGATGTTTTTTTTAGCATGCTTTTGAAGTAATTTGACAGTTTCAAGGATTCCTGCATGACATTTTGTTGCATGCTGAGGAGTTCTTGAAAAGATTCCTGCTGAATATTGGATATAACCTCAGGGGTCCATCCTTCACTTTGGTCTTGGTTGTCTCCATGTTCCCTCTTGTATCCTCAAAGAACAATCAAAAAGTAAAATGCTACTTGCCAAAAATAGTATGTATTATTGCTGTGAGAGTGTGATGGAAATTGTGATTGGTTTTCTCTTAAAGAGAAAGTGGCATTAGGTAATGCAAGCTATTAGAGTTTTTCTACAGATTCACTTCTATGGGCTCATTTAAATTAACACAAAAAATAACATTTAATTTGTATCCACTTGTCATATTTCAATATGGAACACACATAATTGTCAGATCCCCAACAGCACATTGGTATTGTGCAGTGATAATGCTTATCTCAAATAAACACAACGTTATTGATTGAAGTCTAGCGCATGTAGTGGACATATAGACTGTGCTTTCTCTTTCCGTAGGAACAAAGTAATGATCATCTATTGTTCTGGTGATGATAGATAGTATAGATAAGTGCATATTACTATGATGTATGGAGTACCGACCCATGTCTGCGTCCTCTATCATGTAAAGCTACCAGGATGTCCCCCTTGCATTAGTCAGTGTGACACCGGATGTGACTGGCACATAATTGCAAATTAAATTCTGATTATGAAAAGAGTGTCTATGAATCACTCGGTTGGGCTCAACCTGCAAAACCAATGGAAAAATCAATTCTGGCAATTCAACCGAAGTTATTGATTTATGAGTACTAATGAAAAAGCATACAGTCATGGGTACTCTGGGACCAAAGTTGCTGGTCAGGGCTATGCATTAGCTGAGAGGGGAGTGACAGTGTTATCTATCCCGCTCTTAATCAGGTCAAACGATACTTGTCAGGGGCTGGAGAAGGGAGCGAAAGCATGGGGTAGGATACAGTCTATTAGTTCATATTTCCTGCTTTCAGTATGAGCCGTGTCCTGGCTTTGCAGAAGATGGATCATAGCTTAGCATACCCACTCTTGGGTTCTCAAATGGCAGCACAGAACTCTGACCACAGAAAGCACTCCCCACAACTGTCTATTAGTTCATATTTCTTGCTTGCAGTATGAGGTGTGTCCTATCCTGTGTTGTAGAATGAATAACACAGCATAGCCCCTTTGTGGGTCTCAATGCCAGTTACAGCTTTCTGACTATAGCCAGCGCTCTCCTAGCCTTCAAATCCTGACTGTATCACTCTAACATGAAGTTGAATTCATTGTGGATTTCCAGGCTAGCACTTGCCACCAGCCCTAACAATACAACTTGTCTACTGCTGTTGATTGTGTTTATCAAAATGGCAGGAGTGAGATGTAGGACATATGTGCAGGAAGAAACATATGTTGCACTAAACCTTCATACTGGTGGTGGTGATGATACAGAAAAACAGTGAGTGGGAGAGAACCTCAGCCTCTGACACAATTACAATGTCATAGTGTGCTACAGTATTGCCAGGATTTTGGGCACCCTGTGAACTGAAGTGTGTTTCGTACCTCTCAGCTGGGATGATGGTTTGATCCTGATAATGTTTACTCACTGACATAACAATGCGTTATGTAACATCACAGGTCCTCCGTGTGTTGTTGGGAAGGATAGTGAGTTGCAATTGTGTTGTATCATGTAATAATATGCCATGAGAAATCCATTATGCATTGCTTATTAATTATTTGCAAACATATGCACAATTGCAATCATGTGAAGTTATTTTCTAGGAATTGATTTCAATAGCTTACACCGTAGGCTAACGATTGACATTGTCCCAAATGGCCATGCCATATTTAAAATCTGAATTATTGCTGAGGCAGAGGTGGTTTGGTCAACTACGCTCATGTGATGTGATGAATAACCATGTCCGAGACCTGAAAACATGTTAAATCTGATAGCTAATGCCTAGGCTTTCGATCAGAGGGCTAATGCAGTTGTGAGTCGCATGTAAGACCCAGGTTGCATACCCAACTTATCACATCATTTTAGATCTAACATTGTCCTGTTTACAATAGAACTGTGATTGACGTTACGCTAACTAGTCCTGTTCACAGTTTTTCTTTAAAACTCCTCAAGGCATTAGCTACAGTATTTATAGATTGGAACAGAGCAGTCATATTAGAGACTATATAGCTGTATGGATGTCTCCTTGTTGTGGAGGAGCAGTCGTGGTTATTTGTAGATACGTAGGTGATTTGATGTGGAGCAGATGGATATTGTGGCTTTCCTTAATTTTCTCATCTCCCAACACCTGAGTTGCAAACTTTGTTTGCGATGGCTAAAGTGAATTTGCTTTGACTGGCATTAGAAACAATCTTTGATTATTATGTTTTGCCTTATTGCACTTTTTTGCCATTCTGGCTTTGCTCTGTCCACATTTATTGCGTCCTAACGGCTCTTTTTGTGTATTTAGCTACAATGTTATGGGTCCATAAAAGTTCTCATTTAAACCCCCTCATAAAACACAATGGTGTTATGACCATAGGTGCTGTATGATCTGTTGGAAAGTGGATTGGATCGTTGTTTCCACTAGAGCTGCTATATTGACCTATCCTCTACCATGCATTTACAATGAATGCAACATAACTGACAAAGGTATGAGGCACATTCAACAACTTTTTGCTTAGATATAACATAATTGCTTATTATCAAGACATATCAAGTAAGCTTTTAATATTGTAGAAGGTAAAAGGATTGGACTAAACAGGGGGATTAAACACTCATTAAAGAATCACTATTCTCCATGTCACTGTTATCAGTTCTTTATCCTGTCATTGTAAACATACAGTAAAACCATTGCACTGCTATCTTGTGGGCAGTAATGCATTTACTCCATATTTACACTGTCAACACAGACACCATTTTTTCATATGTAATGTGTCACAATTGCAATTCGTTATTTTTATTTATGTGCAGGGCATGTTATTATCAAGTCATTTTTTGAATAACACATTACAGGCATCACCTATCCCTTATGCTTCAGTTCTCTTTCTTTGACATTATATCTTATGTAGCTCCAGCTCTGACATAAATCATAGCTCTAGCTACATGACAGCTAATGGTGAAATCAAAATGTCTCCTTGAGAATATTCTCCCTTACCCCCAGATTTTACAGAGATGCATTATAATTAATCCTAACCTTTAGTCTCAATGGCCTTGGGCCAATATGATATGTCCCATTGTTTGTGGATATGTGTGCCATACTCTGACCTCCACTGTGCAATTAGAAGCTGCTTGTGCTATATGTAGTAGAAACATATCAATATACCTAAACTATGATGTCATCTGATTAATCAAACTTTGTGGTAGAATTTCTTTGAAACAATCTTAGGACCTTTTCTTCTTACCTTTTCGACTGCAGAAGGTAGCGCTTCGCCTTTTTTACGTATGCATACACTGGTATGCTGGAGATACTGAATATGATGTTACAATTGTGGATTGCCCTCGTTTTAAAACATTCCGATCTTGATTCCTCGAGCACTCTGTACTAATGTCAATTAGGCACCTTGACCACGTCAGTATAATTTTATACTTGATCTGTCTGTCTGTCTGTCTGTCTGTCTGTATGTCTGTCTGTCTGTCTGTCTGTCTGTCTGTCTGTCTGTCTGTCTGTCTGTCTGTCTGTCTGTCTGTCTAGACTCGGAGCTGAGGTGAGCAACAGTTTGCTGCAGTGCTGTAAGGCTGCCACTATTACACTGCATTATTTATCTCCCTTTTACACCGACCAACTGACCGCCATAACCATAGCAACCTATGCTAGAGTACATGGGAATGTGTTACATTGCTGTTTGGTAGAGTGCCTCTCAAACAAACAATCCCATGCAGCGATTCTGCAGCGACTTACTATTCAGAGGAGCGGAAAAGGAGAATGCTAAGTTGTAGATGGTACTTTTGTAAAACATCACAGTACGGTTGAAATATATATGGCAAATAGAAATCCTATATGTATGGTGTAAAGAGATAGATGGGAGGTATTGAATAGAGTTGAAGGATGGGACTAATAACAAATAACAACAAATAATAACAAAGATAGCTAATAATGTAAGCATACTGTGTCCATAATAAGTATATAGGTTGTATGTTGGGAGCTTTTGGAAAAGAGCACAGTTAGAAAGATATGGCATATAGAAGCAAACCGGATGGACATCATGAAAATGATCGGAGAGGTTGAGAGTAGAAGAATATAAAAATATATATACAGTGGGGAGAACAAGTATTTGATACACTGCCGATTTTGCAGGTTTTCCTACTTACAAAGCATGTAGAGGTCTGTAATTTGTATCATAGGTACACTTCAACCGTGAGAGACGGAATCTAGAAAATCCAGAAAATCACATTGTATGATTTTTAAGTAATTAATTTGCATTTTATTGCATGACATAAGTATTTGATACATCAGAAAAGCAGAACTTAATATTTGGTACAGAAACCTTTGTTTGCAATTACAGCAGGGATTTTGGCCCACTCCTCCATACAGACCTTCTCCAGATCCTTCAGGTTTCAGGGCTGTCGCTGGGCAATACGGACTTTCAGCTCCCTCCAAAGATTTTCTATTGGGTTCAGGTCTGGAGACTGGCTAGGCCACTCCAGGACCTTGAGATGCTTCTTACGGAGCCACTCCTTAGTTGCCCTGGCTGTGTGTTTCGGGTCGTTGTCATGCTGGAAGACCCAGCCACGACCCATCTTCAATGCTCTTACTGAGGGAAGGAGGTTGTTGGCCAAGATGTCGCGATACATGGCCCCATCCATCCTCCCCTCAATACGGTGCAGTCGTCCTGTCCCCATTTGCAGAAAAGCATCCCCAAAGAATGATGTTTCCACCTCCATGCTTCACGGTTGGGATGGTGTTCTTGAGGTTGTACTCATCCTTCTTCTTCCTCCAAACACGGCGAGTGGAGTTTAGACCAAAAAGCTCAATTTTTGTCTCATCAGACCACATGACCTTCTCCCATTCCTCCTCTGGATCATCCAGATGGTCATTGGCAAACTTCAGACGGGCCTGGACATTGCATGGAGCCCCAGACCGAGGGTGATTGACCTCTACATGCTTTGTAAGTAGGAAAACCTGCAAAATCGGCAGTGTATCAAATACTTGTTCTCCCCACTGTATATATAATATAATTATTGTAAAATTAACTGTGTCCATAAGGTGTAGATAGTAAGTATAGGCCGGAAGTAGAGGCCTGGGCATTGTTGTTCACTAATTTACTCCAAGTAGGGAAAGGATGGCGGGGTTGAAAAGTAATAAAGGGGAGTATATATATAAAAAACATGGGGGATTGGAAGTGATGCAGACAATTACATTGATAGAAGATACAATCTATCTGCAACATTAAGCTGATCCATCCCCCAGAATTGTTTAAAATAAAAATAAATAAAAATAAAACGTTGTAGATGGTACGAGTTAAGCCAATGTCCCTGTAGTAACTACTCCACAAGACTGTATTTGTGCTGGTAACAGTCATAGAGAGGTGAGGCCTCAGCTATTCCAGAGCCTTCTGGTGCACTTAGAACACTGGTCATTAAGGACTGAGTAGAGGAAGCTTTTAAATAAGGCATAACTACATCCCTAGAACTTCTCTTGCTCCGGTGAGCGCTAGCTGTTGCCAGGGTGAGAGACATTTTGGCCTGTCACATATTCAACAGGGGAGCAGACAGACTTACAGAGAGTGGGGGAAAGAGAGAGGCAGAGAGATAAAGAGGGAGAGAGAGAGGGGGAGAGAGAGCGAAAGATTGAGTCAAAGAGCAAGAGAGAGAGATTGTGTGGTTGTGTGTGTATGTGTGACTGTGGCCTGACAGGTGACTACCAGGATGATGATGCATGAGTCTGAGCTGCAAATGGCAACGGTAAGCTAGCTTCTGCCTCTGAGACAGCTACGTGGACAGGGTCGGACAAACCCAAACTGACACACACTCCTCTCTCACTGGCCATTGGGATATATGAACAGGTGTATGCAGGACTCAAGGAGAGCTCAGACGCCACGATGAAGCGATTATAGCCTTATTTGGACATCTTAGAGGCAGACACCCAGGGAGCTGCCACTGTTACGTGACAGTTGTCTCTCAATAGACGACAATTTATATAATTCACATTTTCATAAACGTCTTTAATTTTACCTCTCTAGTTGTGTCAGAAAAACTGTTCTGCCCTACGTTATATCAGGGAAATGACTGATTGCACTTATATACTTTAGCTGCCCTTGATTGAGATTCCTGGTGGAATGGAACCAATAAAATTGTCCCAAAAGTGCAAGCTATGTCAGCCCATCTGGCACTACTGGCAGGCTCCATGAAATGCTCAATGTATTTCAAAGAAAACAAATATTATTTGAACCCAGTTCTGATGTCCAAATGACCAGTTAAAACTGTTACATTATCTGCCCTGTTGTTTCCTATTGGCTGATGATTCAGTCTGTCCACGTCATTATACCTTGCCCTATTCTTCCATTTCTATGAAATTGTTCTCTAAATGCGAGCACATCCCCCAATAATTTTACTATACAAAAACGACCCGGAATAAGGAATCTATCTGCATATAATAGGAATTGTTATTGTGGCCGTCCTCGGCTGAAGCTCTATCGATCTCGCCGCAATTGCATTCCCGACCACCTCCCCTCAGGAGAAGATCTAGCAATTAGAGAGGACAGGAGACACCGAGGCATCTTGTAGCTCAATAAATCTCTCTCTCCTTGTGTTAATTAAAAATCATAGCAGGTCTTAAGTGAGCAAAATAAGTTGTTTTCTTATCCCCCAAAGGAAGGTCATGTTTAACTTTATGTTGGACTAATTGACCAGCGATTAGTCAGATAAAGTTTTATTTTTATAATTGGATTGGAATTGTCCACTTTAGGCCATTTTGTCATCTTCTCCTGGGTTTGACATTAGTATTACAGACAGAGCCTGACAATAGCGGAGGAATAGCAGGTATTTATCAATGGACTTTCCAAAATTGTTGTACCACAAGTTCATAAAAAATGCACAAGATATTTCCATTACAAACTTTCTAGACTCTAGACTCCAGAAGGTAGCAGACAGGGAGGTAGTCTGCCTCTCCTCATTTAGTTGCAGCTGAGATTCATCCCCCAAGTAATCTGTCTAATAATATAAACTATTAGCTAATATGCTAATATATGCAGAAATACACCCAACATAACAATAGCAGACAGAAGGTTCCTGAAGTGTGCAATTAAAACCTAAACATCTAGTATTGTTCATACAAACTGTGATTGACATTGACCACAATATAACAACAAGTGCATATCTCCATGTTGACATAATGCAACAAACAAACAAGATAGTGGAAACCACAACTGTGCCCATAGCTCTAGCAATCAATTGAATCTGTTTTGCAGCCTTCATGTACTCCTGTAGCCCTCCTCAGATTCCCCACATCCCCTCTCCCTCCACTCTCCTCGCTCCCTCCTCTTTTCCCTGAACACAAAGTCAAGACTCAGAAGGGAATGGAACAGATTAGCCTCCCCCTGCCTCTCGCTCACACCGCTCACACCCATGGGGTGTTCTTTCCAGGGTGGCTTGCTGAGGGAAGAGGGAGGCAGGGCGGGTAGCAGAAAAAACCCTGTGGTGCAACGTCAGCAGAGGCGTGCGGTACATTGTCAATGGCGTGTCTACTGCCGACTCCGTCTCATACAAGCTGTGTGTGAAGCCTGCGTAGTCGTCTTGCAGGGGGGTGATGCATGGCGATATTAGACAGATTTAAATATGGTTGTGAAGCGTGACCTATTGTTTGTTGTTACTCCCTGTTGAATAGTGTGATACTATGACACAAAGTGTCATTCATTTATGTTAGATTATTGGGTTTTTTCTCTCTCTCTCTCTCTCTCTCTCTCTCTCTCTCTCTCTCTCTCTCTCTCTCTCTCTCTCTCTCTCTCTCTCTCTCTCTCTCTCCCTCTCTCTCTCTCTCTCTCTCGCTCTACCTCTTCTCTCTCCCTCTGTTCCTCCCTGTCATATGTGTATATTTGTGTATCTACAGACAGAGTTGTGTATAGTGTGCAGGCATATGTGCATACATTTCCTGTGTGTTTGAGATTGAATGTGTTCTGGTTGGGTGCAAGTAAAGGCATGTTATCACCAACAGAGGAAACGCTTTTGGCAGTGCATGCACCCGTGGGCTACAACGGGGTCATGTGTGATGTGTGCGCGCCTGCGTGTTGGTGTGTGCATGCATGTTTCACATGACTGCCTTCATGTGTATGTTATTTGTGCGCTAGTTGACTGCCTGTAATACCATCTGATTACATGTCATAATGTCATACAGAACGTAGGTGCTGGAAATACTGTCTGTACTCATGGGTCTGGCATGGTTCCTCCGTGTGTGTGTGTGTGTTTGTGTGTGCACATGCTTGCACGCCTGTGTGCATGCAATTATGTGCAGGGACCTGACTGGTGACCGCAACCACGACCATGGACCATGTCACCATGTCTGTGTTAGTTGGGTGGCGGGAGAGAATAAATAAACGTGTGTAGCGACGGCAGATTGCCAGCAGTTGAAACACGACAGGAAGTGCTCGTGGCTGTGACTGTATCCCTGGGCTGGGTCTCTGTCATTGGTCATTACGCTGATGGCCGTTGTGTGTGTGCACCAGTGACCAAATGCTGCTGCTGGTGAGAGCAATGCATTATGGTCCACTCTGCGCCACCGCCACCGCCACCCAAGGTCCAGTAAGCACAGCCTAACTGTCGCCCCCTGTGCCCCTTGTTGTCATACTGTCAAATGTCCATTTGTAGGGGATGATTGAGGCTTTATTTGACAGCATGCAAACCCTGCTGTACACCCCTTTCCCTCCGCTCCCTCTCTCTGATCATTCGTTATCACGCAATGACAAAAATAGAATAGCAAATTAATTAAATTAATAAATAAAGGCTTGATCTGCTTTCACACCAGTCGTCTGTTTTGTCAGCCCTAATCCAGAAACATGTGCGCTATTAATCAGCTGATTCTGGGACGGAGGATGAGGGGAGAGGGAATGGATGATGAGGGGAGAGCTGGATGAAGCAATAGGTGGGCATTTAGGTTGTGACCGTGGAACTCTCAGGCTGATCAGTGGGGGCTTGTGTATGAGGCAGGGAGACACAGAGGCATGGGGAGGCAAGCAGGGAGGCCTGTATAGAGAGAGAGTGAGGAAATACATCAACCTGCAGGCTTAATTGGCCCTCTGAGGGTTCTAGCAGCACTGTGAAAAGAGAGAGATGGAAGATGGAAGAGTGGGGTAGAGAGGGAGGGAGATGGAGGCGAAGAGAGATGGAGATGGAGAGAGAAGTGGTAGAGAGAAAGGGAAAGAGAGTGGAGAGGAGAGAGAGATGGAGGAGAGTGACAGATGAGATGGGAATATGAGATGGAGAAGACAGGGCGGGAGAGGGTGTGGGAATAAAAACAAGAGAGGGGGAGGGAGGAGAGTGAGAGTGACAGATGAGCCAAACCCTGGAGGATAGAGAGATCATATTGTCTGGGTATCCTAAGCAGCCGAGAAGGTCAGCAAAGTAAAAGGCAGATGTCCTGACAAGTGAGACATAACTAAACAGCCAAAGTTCATTCACAATTACAGCACATAATATACCCCATCATTGCACTGATGCAATTCCAATTGAGATGTCCTTTTGCAGTTTTTATTCATATTCTCTGGTAGAGTTCAACAGGCTGCTTATGACCAGCGCCAGAGTGCGATTGCACTCTCTCAAGCCATGCAGAAATGATTCAAGTTAATTTATGAATGCAGCGTATGGCTTCCACCCATTTGCCGTTATGTAATGTGACTTCAGTGCCTGATGTGTAAGCTATCGTTATAGTTCTGTTACAGTAGATAGAGGAAGAAAAATATGATTAAATAGCATTGTAGCAAGGGCACTTGGTGCAGTGGGCTTTGTGGGCCGATACACTATAGAACTGTTTTATTATCATGGTTAGTTAGGCCATTGTTCTGTGTTTCTTAATCACAAGATCTAAGATGAACAGTATTTGAGTAATTTCCCTAGTGTAGCTTCGCAATCCCAATTCCCTTTGAAATTAATATGGTTCTTCTTTCTCACATTTCAGATGTGCGTCATTCTCTCAAAGCCTGTCTATATGACAGATTTACAATGGTGTGGTAAGACCAAATTAACACAACAACATAGCCTACATCCTGTATGAAGATCCATATACAATGTGATGAGTGGAGGCGAATTTATGGGCTAAGACAGAATGAGATGTACTGCAGGCAGGCAGGCAGGCCAGCTAGCAACGAAATGCGTAGGCTGTCATAGACCACTGCTGGATGCAGCCAACTCCACAAATTAAACTCTTGGGAGACCCAGAGAGAGGCCTAGAGAAACGTAGCAACATCTCATGCGGAATATACAGTGGAGAGAGTGGGAGGATCATTGCTTTTCTTTCTGTCTTTCTTTCTTTCTTTCTTTTCGACTGTGTCTTTTCTAACACCACAGGCTAGAATCATTTCATCTTTAACACGTAAAGAACCACCAGCCGGTTTACGCCTTGGAAGACACATGGAGGAGATCACAGAGAGATTCCTAGGACAAATAGATCACATGGGACTTTCTGAGTGATGTACAGCAGTTAGCCACTGCTAGCAGGCTCATGGGGCCAGTGATGCCAACTTAGCAATTTTATTGCTAGATTTAACAACTTTTCAGACTACCCTGGCAACTTATTTTTCAAACAGCACCTAGCAACAAATGTAGCTACTTAAAAAAAATGTCTTTGGAACTTTTTGCAACTTTTGAAAAGTGACTCAAACGCTAAAATGCACGCATGTTCCCTCTAAATGACACAAAAACGATTTTCTCTGTCACACACTCAGTCACAACACACGTACCTGGCTGCAAAAGTGCATTGTGAGTGACGTCAGCAGCAGGCGCTCAGCTCGTGCACAGGCAGCAGCAGGCCAGCCAAGCAGCACAACAACCTGGAGAGAGCTGGAGAGAGATGCCTAGCGCACACATCATTATTTGAGTTAAGTTGCTTGTTCAATAAGATACAGTGGCTTGCGAAAGTATTCACCCCCCTTGGCATTTTTCCTATTTTGTTGCCTTACAACCTGGAATTAAAATGGATTTTGGGGGGGGGGTTGTATTATTTCATTTACACAAAATGCCTACCACTTTGAAAAAAATAAATAAAAAATGTGTGAAACAAACAAGAAAGAAAACAAAAAAACAGACAACTTGAGTGTTCATAACTATTCACCTCCCCAAAGTCAATACTTTGTAGAGCCACCCTTAGCAGCAATTACAGCTGCAAGTCTCTTGGGGTATGTCTCTATAAGTTTGGCACATCTAGCCACTGGGATTTTTGCCCATTCTTCAAGGCAAAACTGCTGCAGCTTCTTCAAGTTGGATGGGTTCCGCAGCAATCTTTAAGTCATACCACAGATTCTCAATTGGATTGAGGTCTGGGCTTTGACTAGGCCATTCCAAGACATTTAAATGTTTCCTCTTAAACCACTCAAGTGTTGCTTTGGCAGTATGCTTAGGGTCATTGTCCTGCTGGAAGGTTAACCTCTGTCCCAGTCTCAAATCTCTGGAAGACTGAAACAGGTTTCCCTCAAGAATTTCCCTGTATTTAGCGCCATCCATCATTCTGCCACCACCATGCTTCACTGTGGGGTTGGTGTTCTCGGGGTGATGAGAGGTGTTGGGTTTGTGCCAGACATAGCGTTTTCCTTGATGGCCAAAAAGCTCAATTTTTGTCTCATCTGACCAGAGTACCTTCTTCCATATGTTTGGGGAGTCTCCCACATGCGTTTTGGCGAACACCAAACGTGTTTGCTTCTTTTTTTCTTTAAGCAATGGCTTTTTTCTTACCACACTTCAGTAAAGCCCAGCTCTGTGGAGTGTACGGCTTAAAGTGGTCCTATTGACAGATACTCCAATATCCGCTGTGGAGCTTTGCAGCTCCTTCAGGATTATCTTTGGTCTCTTTGTTGCCTTTCTGATTAATGCCCTCCTTGCCTGGTCCGTGAGTTTTGGTGGGCGGCCCTCTCTTGGCAGGTTTGTTGTGGTGCCATATTCTTTCAATTTTTTTATAATGGATTTAATGGTGCTCCGTGGGAAGTTCAAAGTTTCTGATATTTTTTTATAATCCAACCCTGATCTGTACTTCTCCACAATTCTGTCCCTGACCTGTTCGGAGAGCTCCCTGGTATTCATGGTGCCGCTTGCTTGGTGGTGCTCCTTGCTTAGTGGTGTTGCTGACTCTGGGGCCTTTCAGAACAGGTGGATATATACTGAGATCATGTGACATTATTTAGTTTTTTGAATTTTTTGAAACAAGTTTTTTTTTTCATTTCACTTCACCAATTTGGACTATTTTGTGTATGTCCATTACATGAAGTCCAAATAAAAATCTATTTAAATTACAGGTTGTAATGCAACAAAATAGGAAAAACGCGAAGGGGGATGAATACTTTTGCATTGCACTGTAGCATATATACCTTGTTATTAGCTTGTACCTATAATTTTTGATCAGTTAGGTAGCATGTTAACTAACTACCAATACACTTCTTAAAACTATAATTGTTCAGAATGTGTAGGTTTACTAGTTAATAAGAAAATAAATCAAATGTAATTGTTCAATGATGTGTAATGTATAATTGTTCAATAATTCAATGTGTTCTGTTTAAAAATAAAAATATCTGATCATATAAAATCTTTTGTGTTTATATTACTTTTACAAATAAAAATATGTGATAATAAACAAACAAATCTAAACTAACAATTGTAAAATCATATTTGTCGCCGAGATTGCCAGTCAATTTGAGTAACGTTATCATATATTCAACGTAATGATGCAGTTTTACGTTATTACGTAATGACGTCATCACGCAATGACATCACAACATCATTTAGCAACTTTGAGCAACAAATCGACCTGCCTCTAGCAACTTCCCCTGAAAATTAGTTGGCAACACTGCGCGGGGCATCGTTGAGTGCTATCAGAGATGGACAGTGACAGATCATGTATCGCTTTATCCTTTACAGGGTGATGACAGGTGACGAGCTATTACTGGGCACTGTGCTGAATCAGGACTATGCTGTCCTTAGTACTGTATCAGTCATATTCCACCACCTCCTCTTCTAACACCTTTCCTTAGATGACAAAGCTCAAAGGTGGTTTTCATTATTATTCAGGTGGTATGACAGCTGGACACAGCTAACTTAAGCTCTACCTCCTGTCCAAGTCTGGCCATATAGCTTCTACACTCACAGTGGTCTGCTCAGTTAAGCCAAACCGACTCCTTCACTCTATTAATAGCCAAGTTCAAATGTACATAAGCTTCCCACAGCTTGGTTCCCAATGTCAAAAGAGCTACAGTTGGGTAGAGCTATATGTAATATAAGCCTGGAGGCTTCTAGCTCCATAGCTGGTTCTGCAAATCCAAGTCGTTCCAACACATTTTCAAATGGCCAGGTCGTATTGACCTAAATGTCACATCAAATTCCTCAAATCTACGTAAAAATCTATACCACTTGCCCTTGGCCATGCACCTTAAACGTTTGGCATGGAAAGGGATCAGAGCAAATTGGCCAGGCCATGGGAGTGATGTTTAGGCACCGATCAAGAACCTCACAGGCACTCCAATAATAGTGAGGGTAAAAAGACTAGCACACACTAACTGACTCACCCAGAAGATTGTTTGATAGTTGACAACATGCTATTGTGTTCACATTAAAAGCCATGTAAGACCAAATCCACCTACAGTAAGTGAACTGTTAGAAATTCAGCAAACACAGAATGAATACACCATGAAATAATAAGACATACTTTGCAATTTGCAATAATTTGCAGAAATGTCCATTCCGCTGCAGTTCAGTTGGAATGCATGAGAGCTTTGCAATCACTTTTATATGCTCCTAAAACAGTGATCACAAGGCAATTGTGGATCCATTTGTGGTGATTCTGTCTTTGCCTTTAGATTTATATTCCAACATAGACATGTATCTTACAGTGAACATACACAACTGGCCTCTATACAGTTATTTGCCACCTTCCTGATCATGAGTAAATTGCATCTTTGAAACATTTACATTTGTGTCTTTGTATTCCCTACATTAGGTCTATTTCACAAATCTATCTCACTTAATAAAAAAAAGCCATTTGGCTACAATTTTAATAGCATGGGAAAGTAAAACCTACTAATCTGCTTGTAACCCTGCTGTCGTTCATCCCTCACATAGTGTACAGATGAGAATAAAATCCATTGTTCTTGGGATGAGCCCAAAGCAGAACTCTCACAGCATCTGTTGACCCAGCTAACGTTCTGCTAAAATGTATTTTGGTTCCCATGATGTCTCTGGTACTGAATGTTAGAGATAACATTTCTCTAACGCTTGTTTGTCTACATCTCTCAGCATTCCGAGGACATAATATTCCATAACATTCCAACAATAATCTAGATACATTTTCAGAGCTATAGAAGGAGTGTATTTTGTAAATAGAAAGATAATGTTTAATTGAATCCAAACCAGACCTAGATCAACATATTGTTTGCAAGTGAATCAACTGACATCCTCCCCTCAATATGGACTGAAAACCACATAACTATGTGTATTTGAGGAGATGTTGGGAGGTCCATTCACTGACAACCAAAGAAAATAGAGAGACATGGTGCATCGTGTTGATCTGACAGTTAACGCCCTGAGCGCTTGAAGGCCACTGACTGAATACATGATACTGGTTTGCTTCAGAATGGAGAGAAAACATGATGACTTTAAATAGGAGAGGAGAATATAAGAGATGGCTAAGACAGGCCCATATCCCTGCAGATGCCTCAAAAGAACATCCTTGTCAACTAGCATGTCAGAGTAAACAATTTTTCTGACGTTTACAGTACACAAATGCAGCTTGGGTAGCATTGAGGGATCAGGTGTACTGCTTTCATTGCCAGCCACTCTGCCATGAGTGCACATTGAGTGGGCGGTGTGATCAATATGTCCTCTTGGAACAATTTATTGATTAATTGACCATCAATGACCAACAGCCTATATCCAAGACTGAGAGAGGAGATGGAAAACAATCAATGAAACCACAACTGAGACAGGAAATCCTTCAGCTCTCTGTGCCCATATATTCCATAGTATTTCATAGTTTGCTTTCCCATCTGCCTGGAGAAGTTTAGGGGCTGTCCTCAGATCTGATCTCAACCCATTTTCACAATGTGTCTCAGAGTAGGAGTGCTGATCTAGGATCAGTTTAGCCTTTTAGATCATAATGATTTACATTACATGGAAAGTGGATACCTGATCCTAGATTAGCACTCCTACTGTGAGCTGCTTTGTGAATACAGGCCAAGGGTTTCATGTACAAAGGATGTCACTGAAAGGAAAGCTTGCCATGACATTACCAGACAGCATGGAAAACAATAAAGAAAAACGAAATCCAAGCATAGTTAAAGTAATATTTTTTCTCCCTCAACCTAATTGGCTTTATATTTGGTATTACTTGCTACATTACAGAATTACTGAGAACCATTTTACCATCTAAAGTGTGTGTGTGTGTGTGTGTGTGTGTGTGTGTGTGTGTGTGTGTGTGTGTGTGTGTGTGTGTGTGTGTGTGTGTGTGTGTGTGTGTGTGTGTGTGTGTGTGTGTTCCATCAATAGGACATGTTAACCTTGGCCCAGTTACGATCAGCACTTTGACCAGCCTGATAATTGTAAAAAGCAAAGGAGGTAGGTTTCCCTTGGGCCGGAACCAAGAACCAGGAAGGCTTCAGCAAATTACAATGAGGCAGGTTGGAGTGGTGGGGGTAGTAGGTCTCTCACGTCCAACCTACCTTGGTCTACATGACCTACTTCCTCCCAGGCTACTACGTAACCCTTACTGCACCAACATGGCAAAAGTTACTACACCAACTTGATCAAAATGCATAAAGTCTACAAAAACCTCCATGCCAGCATAGGATGAGCCCTATCTTCGTCTAAATGTCTTATTTCAGCATCTATGCAACATCAAATCATTTGTGTTATTGTTACAGCACCGACAAAGGCAAGACAAATTATATTGATCAGGTAGAAATGACGAAAGCTTCAAAAGCCATTGAAGGATGGACACAATAGTGCACCGTGCGGCTCAAAACAAAGTAAATGATATAGTCAATAGATCTAATCAATATGTGGAGGCTGAGAATTGAAGAGGTTAGGTCACATGCAGCACTTGGTGGTCTGATCAGTCATACTGATCAACAACAGCTGTGGTATTTACACCAGTATTGGGAGTAATATGTAAACTAAACTCCTGAGGTGTGTGGCTGATGAGTGCCATGCTGCGAGGGTTGCATCAAGCTGCCAGCTTCTCAGGGAGATGATCAGTTAAGTGTGTGAAGCCTGCTGGGGCTGCAGAGAGCAAAACTAGAGTAAGTTAAGCTTTGGTCTGAACTGTACAGCGCACAGCTGGGGTTCATAGCTAAAATAAAAATCATGGCAGACAGCAAAGACATAGTAGGTTAGGCTTTGATCTGACAACTGCAGCACATAACTGGACAGTAGTTGATATCTCAAATCAAAATTGCTTTTCCAAGGAATTCAGTTTGTGTGTATTTCACCTTAAAATAACCAGCAAGTATCTACTTTGCAAATGAACAAAGGATCAGCACCTGCATTGCTATACAGTAAAACAAAGGCTCACATTTGATAAAAACCGAAAGCAGTGAATGTTTTGCTCAAACATCGTGTAATACTGCATTTGGTTAGGATATGAGGAGGAAGCCAATGTTGGGGTCAAACTTGAACTCTGATGTTGCACGCACCATACTCCTGACTGAGCCATCAGAAGCAACATAATATTCAGTAGTTTGACACACATAATTGTGGACAGCATTGTATTATCTCAGAGATGAAACCATGGAGTACATTGAACACCCCATATACCTACTGTCTCATTGGCAGAGAATGGTGCTGTCCATGGTGCTGAAATATGTTAGCAGCATTAGCATTTTTCTGCAAAAGCAATCGCAAAGCAATCCATTTCAGCACCATGGACAGCACAGACCACGGTGGTTATTATCTCAACAAATTTAGCACATTTAGCACACACATCCCATTATATTGTGTTTCAGTTCAACCCAGGTAAGAAGGAAATGTCTTAGAAAACCAGAGATTTCACTCAACCTCAACCACATTTTATTTAACAAAATAGAAGCAGGTCAAATGTATTAAAGCAGATAAATGTAACTCTGGGACACAGCGTTGAGATATGACCAATAATTCATGAGCCGTGGTAAAATGTTCCACAGTAGAGACTGATAATTACCCTTCCAAGCGATACACCAACAGACTGCAGTCTGAAGTGATGGACAGCATTGATGGTGCCAAAATCTGCTAAGATAATACTCCTCAAGGTCAGCCTACGTGATTGGTTACATTTAGTGGTGGTGGGGGGGGAGAGTGTGAGCATACAGACAGACAGGCACACACGTAGACAGACACTAGTACACATGCACACACATTTAATCAACCATTCTAATCATTTCAATGCATGCATACACACATACACACACACACACACGCACACACACAGCCCAGACACTCGACAATGAGCATTGTTCTGCTAAGGCAGTCACACAGCTAACCATATAGTATGTCAGTCCACAGTGTTTAAAAAGGCCTGGGAAAAAATGGTTGTTGCTGAATTAAGATAAATTATGAATCAGACAGGGTTGAGACATGTTGGGGGGGTATTGAACTGGCTCTGAGCACTTTGACCTTCTGCAGGCCAGTGCATGTCTGACTTGTAACGCCTTATTGACAAGACTATTTCTAAACTGATTGTAGCAATGGGGTGTCTTCCACATATGCGTATTTATAAGAGAGTTAAAAACAGTGGGTACATTGATGGACCTGATCCCTAATGAAAAATAAAAACCAGTATGAACAACAACAAAAAATTCAGAGCTTGAACTTACACAGAGTATTCATTATAAAAAAAACATTTCACAATCCTACGATCTGTACCGTGATACTGCAGAACCAGTGACATTGATCAATTTGATTGGATTATCAGAATATCACGTTTAATGCTAACCATTATTGTACACTGTAATCATCATCTTGATATCACTATAGTTGCTCAGTAAAATGTCATAGCATTGGGCAACAGACCGACTGCTGAACACTTTTAATATTGACGAATATGTATGTTTCTTAATGCAACGTTGCCCATTCATACCCGATTTAATTAACATCTCAAGATAAAAATCCCCATTCCAAAACGCCCTCTTGCAAAAATCCTATACCTCAGCCCTCCCTCCAATCGAGAAGATGCACCAACAGCGACATCGTGAGTTGGCCTCATCTAGAGTAATGCGGTGATCCTGCCAAGTCTTCCCTATGGCATCAGACTAATACTGTCGAATGGTAAGACATGTATGCAAACTGAACATTGCCCAATCTATTTTAAGCACGTTAGTTAGAAAAAATGTAAGTCCATTTCTCATATTTGGACACAATAGATGGCTTTACAAAAGCTCACATAAATGGAGGTGAATCATAGCCTACGCTTTGTGGAGGAATACTTTTTACATAAAAAAGCATTCTAGTCTACCTGCGCTCTGTACATAGATCGAACTGCACATACCATTACTTCCATTGAAAACATTTTAATTTTGAAAAAATATGCAGTTAGAAAACCCCCCATCGTATAATTCGGTAAAGCCTTCTCCTCTCCCCCAAAGCAGGCTATAGTCATTAACACACAAAACCACGAACTGTTTTTAGCTACATTAACCTTGCAGCATAACCATCTGAGTGACGTTAATTGGTCATGCTCATCCGCATCCCGAATATCTGAAATTCAACAATTGGCACACCATAAAATAACACATTATACATTCATAAAGAGATGAATGTGCAGATATGATGAGGTCTGCACCAATTATAAATAACCCCGATATGTATCGACAATCAAATGATAAAAGTAACAAAAAAGAACATGCATGGACAGCGTTTAGCTTATTTTTCGTCCCAATGTGTCCTTTTTCCGTTTTTTATCAGTTTTAAAACAACAAATACAAATCCTATAACCGCAGTTCACAAAAAATAGAGAAATGGCACTTTGTATATATTCATATATAGTTTTATATGTATATATATATATATATATATCATATTGATAACATGAAAGAAGGGTCGAGTTGCCTTCTTCGTTAATTATGATATGGTTCCCCAGTGTGTGTTGAAACCGTGCGAAATCATGCAGATATGATACAGTCAGTTATTTACATTACATTCATGCGCTCGTGCAGCATTTCCCGATTCTTCTCTCTCAGATCCTCAGTCTGATTGCGGCAAATAGCTGTACTGGGAGGGAGGGGGCCGGAGGGGGGCTATACATATATTACAGTTGGTTCTGTTGCAGACTCATTGGCACTACAGTCAACTGGAGAAAACAAAACATGGTCTATCTCCGACAAATAGCAAATGAAGAAGCTTAGTAGCACAGCATTTGTTTATTTTTCTTCAATTGCCATTATGTCAACAGAACGCAGTACATTTGTCTGTCTGTTTTTATTCCGGGTTTTATTGTCAGTAGTCGTTTTACGCATCATTTGTTGTGGAGAAATGGTCGCTACAGTCGAACCCTCTTTGCGCGCCCCCGTCCGCATGGTAAGGCCCGCTATGCCAATAAGATGAGTCGCACACTGTCTGCAAGGAATTGATCTCTGACGCAGAGGAATTACCATCCCTCCGCTTTGATCTCTTGCGATTCCGCAAGATGAAGACAAGCATCCCTACAACAGTGAACGCAGACGTAACAAATACCAGTAGCAGCCCAGGGACTAGTACAGAGATGGATACCCTGTTCGGCTCCACATAGGAGTTCGAGCGCGTACCCGTGTCTGCGGTGAAAGTGCTGTTTTTGGAGAGAGAGGTGGGGTAGATTTTGTCATACAGCTTGGGACACATCAGATCATTTCTGACGTGACGGAAATCCCTTTTCCAGAACTCTTCTGGGGACTCACACTTGAGATCACTAACGATCACATCTGCCCCCAGTTTCTCTGTCCACTGTTTGAAAGGGACAATATTACACGAGCAATCCCAAGGGTTCCCATGCAAATCAATTTGTATGATCGAATTGAGCTGATCTAAAACCCCTACAACAGGGAGATATGTGAAATAATTATTATGCAGGCTAATCTTTGATAAAGACACTCCAAGGAAAGCATCCACAGGTAGCGCTTTCAGCAAGTTATTGTTGAGGAAAAGCACTCGCAGATTAGGCAGAGGGCTGAATGTGCCTGCCACTATCAGCTGTATGTCATTATATTCCAAACTGAGATATTCCAGATTTTGAAGTCCAATGAACATTTCCATAATGAGTGTATCCAGGTAATTCTTATCCATGTACAACCATCTTAATTCGGTAAGGTTTTGAAAAGTACTGTTGTCTATCACTTTGATGTTGTTTCCCCCCAAATCAAGGAGATTCAGACTTGAATAGCCATTGAGATGGTTCTTTTTTATAGCATGGATGTTGTTATCTCTCATGTTTAATTCGTGTGCAGTGAGGGGTTTGGGTTTTAGGTTAGCCAAGCTCTCTATCTTCTTGCCCTCGCAGTTAACCCCTAACCCCTGCCTGGATCCAATGAGCTTGCAGCTGCATGGCACGGGACATGATGCGTTCTGCACAATCTGCAGCTGCTCTCTCTCCCCATTCACACCTGTCATGGATGTGGGCTTCGTTTTCAACTGCCAGTGCGATTTAGAGCGTCCCTTTTGCCCATTCCCAGGGGTTGGGGACCCAGGATCACCACTCGCTTTATAAGGCGTTGGAACGGGCCCTGGTTCGGAGGTCTCGTCTTGGGTAGGAGGTGCAACTAAACTCTCGTCAGCATCACTTTTTAATGAAGGACACAGAACCATCTCTGATGTCTCGTTCAAGTCGTTCCCTTGCAGTGGCGTTGGAGCCTCGCAGATCACCCGGCCGATAAGCGCGTTCTGCGGTATATTCTCCAGCCATTCCTTCAGGGAAACCAGGTCGCAGTTGCAGTCCCAGGGGTTATCCTCCAATAAAACCTCCGCAATGCCCGGTATTTGTTCGAGAACTCCCTCATAAGGCACCGTTTTGATTCGGTTCCCTCGCAGGTCGAGGTGGGTGATGGGAACATGTTGAAACACATTTATAGGTAGTGCACTGATGAGGTTATCGTTTAGAATTAACACTTCAAGTTTATTTAAGTCCCTGAACACGGCCGGGTCAATGTCTCTCAATAGATTAAAATCAGCCTGAAGATATTCCAAGTCATCTAAACCAAGAAAGGTGCTCTTCCTAAATGACCGTATCTTGTTATTATTTATGTGTAGCCTTTTCACGAGCTGCAGTCCCAGAAAAGCTCCAGGGACAATGTCATGCAAACCGTTGTTTTCCAAATGCAAGCTTACGGCATTGTAGAAGTTAGCAAACTCATTGGGAAAAAGCCTGGATAAAGAATTTCCATGCAATAGCAAGTGATAAAACTGGGAACTGGGACCAGTCAAATGGTGCAGATTAGTGAAGCTCCTTTTTTCGCAGTCAATGTGCAAATCGCCTTCAATCTCATTGCAGGAGCAGATCTGCTCCTTACAAATGTCCCTTGTAACATTTCCAATAGCAACACAAAGAGCCGCCTTCAGCAAGACAATCCAAAGCAGCATTTTCAATACAAACAATTCATCCCCGATTTCAAGACATGAAAACGAGCTGTTTAATTAATGTTTTTAGTCCAGTTTATCAAAAAAAAAAAGATAGACCAACGGGTCTAAAAGAAAATACGACAGTCTGTTATAATATCCATGCTCATCTAGCCCGTTATGTCCAGACGTCCAGCTTTAAAATGACCATATAGAGTGCCTCAGATCGACTGAATCCTTTTGCTCGTATGAAAATAATTGAAAACAGCAAACCGCAATAGCAGCCGAAACATTTTTGGGGCTTTTGTTCGGTAATGACTGACCTTGCAAATTTTATAAATCCGTGATTTTCTCGTCGTGCTGCGGTAGCAGTGGGTGCTGTTCTTTTCCCCTCGGTGCTGAATTCACACCCGACGCTGGAGATTTAGTGCTGATCACACTGCCACTGCAAAAAAAACGCATTCCTCACACCTTTCGGTGTCTTCATTGCATTTGTTTCCACTGCTTTCCTTTCGTGATTTTGAATCACAAAGAGGTTACCCAGAGACTGTGCTCGTTCTAGCCGGGTGCTCTTAGAAAGATCTCACACCCTCTACTGAGCTGCAATGGCAAACATCCATCGTCTGAGGGAATGCTGAAAAAATATCAATCCACATAGAGGACTAGAAAGCGTTAAAATGTTCACACTAAAAGCTGTCGATCTGTTCAGTCTTTTTTGACCAATAATATTCCCATTCTAAAGCCAATAAGGTTATGGATTCCAACCGACGTTCTTTTTATGTCACTGCTTAGGCTGAATCCTTGCCTTAGGTCCGCTTCATTTTTTTTTTTTTTTTAAAGTAGACTAAACGTCATAACGCATTGCAAACGTATTGGAGACAACTCAGTTTCCAAATCGGGGGTTGGTAATAACCTCATCTAATGATTAATTTGCGCATTTTATGAAGAAGAAGAATCTCTGGTGTGTATTGCACCAAGCCCAGCATACGAGTGCCCTCCAGGGTGAATGTAACTTTCGCTTTGCTAGGAACCGCTGTTGAATGCGGTAAAATAATTAACTACATAGACTACAACGCACATGCAACCCAGCCAAATCATACGGCTCTCAGTTGACTACAACAAACAATGTGTCTATGTAAACTATGCGCACAAAGGCTACTGTGGGTCACGATTTCAAAGAGGATTGCAAAATACATATATATTTTAAAGATTAAAAAGCAAATGTGCTTTGCGTCAACTAACCCAAATGTTTCCGTATCGATTTTTGTCATAGTCTCTGCTTTGATACTATTGTTAAAACACACTTTGCAGTTATAGGCTAACTCAACCTTGTTGGTAGCACTAGATTTATGGAACATCATTGTTTTGTTTTGTTTTATTGTTGTGGTAGACCTCGTCTACTTATTTGATTGATAAGGAAAAAATGAAAACATAATTGGAATCATGAGATTGACATCACATCTCTGACATAATAGAAATAACTTCCAAAAAAGTAGGATCTCTGACAGGGATAGGCTCAACAACTCATATTGAATAATTTGCGTATTTTAAATGCATCAGTGTCTGTGGCGTTTCAAATGGTATCACATGCCAATGGCTAAGGATAAACCTGGATTTAGGGGTAGAACTAACAGAGTAAATGTAAATCCAGGACACTCCAATTAGTATGGTATGTATTCATTTTTGGATGTCCATCATCCATTTCGTATGATATGTAGTGAATTACAATTCCTATGATATGTTATGAATTGTATGATGTGTTACAATTCATACAATATGTTACTCATTTGCAAAGCATATGATATGTTACGAATTCCTATTTGTTGTGGCTAACATTAACTAGGTGGCTAACACTAACGTTAGCTAGGTGGCTAACGGTAGCTAGGCTAGGGGTTAGGAGTTAAGGTTAGGAGTTAGGGGAAGGGTTAGTTAACATGCTAAGTAGTTGCAAAGTAGCTCAAATGCTAAAGTTGTCTGATGAGATTCGAACAATCAACCTTTGGGTTGCTAGACGTTCACATCATACCAGGTGGCTAACACTAACGTTAGCTAGGTAGCTATTGTTAGCTAGAATAGGGGTTAGGGTTAAGGTTAGGAGTTAGGTTAAAGGATTAAGGTTAGTGTTAGGGGAAGGGTTAGCTAACATGCTAAGTAGTCGCAAAGTAGCTAAAATGCTAAAGTTGTCTGTTATGAGTTTCAAACACTCAACCTTTCGGTTGCTAGACGTTCGCCTTATATGCCTACCCATCCACCCTGACCAACCACCCTACATTCATTTTTTCCTTAGGTAAACTTCTGTCTTATGTAACCATACCAAACTTAAAATACCATACTAATTTGAGGGCCGGATTTATATTTACTATGTTATGTCTAGTCTATGAGACCAGGCTGTAAGGATAGAAGCAACCAGCACTCTTTTCAACCAGGGTCAAATGCCACATTCTCATGTAGGGTATTCTAAAGAGGCTCTTTCACAAATGATAATCTTCTGTTTACAAATATGGAGATGTACAGTGCACTCGGAAAGTATTCACCCCTTGACTTTTTCCACATTTTGTTACGTTACAGCCTTATTCTAAAATGAATTAAATTGTTTTTTTTTCCCTCATCAATGTACACACCTTACCCCATAATGACAAAGCAAAAACAGTGTTTTTTGTTGTTTTGCAAATGTATTAAAAATAAGAACGGAAATATCACAGTTACATAAGTATTCGGACCCCTTACTCAGTACTTTGTTGAAGCACGTTTGGCAGAGATTACAGCCTCGAGTCTTCTTGGGTATGACGCTACAAGCTTGGCACACCTGTATGTGGGGAGTTTCTCCCATTCTTCTCTGCAGATCCTCTCATGCTCTGTCATGTTGGATGGGGAGCGTCGCTGCACAGCTATTTTCAGGTCTCTCCAGAGATGTTAGATCGGGTTCAATTCCAGGCGCTGGCTGGGCGACTCAAGGATATTCAGAGACTTGTCCCGAAGCCACTCCTGCATTGTCTTGGCTTTGTGCTGAGGGTTGTTGTCTTGTTGGAAGATGAGTCGTCGCCCCAGTCTGAGATCATGAGCCCTCTGGAACAGGTTTTCATCAAGGATCTCTTTGTTCTTTGCTCCGTTCATCTTTCCTTCGATCCTGACTAGTGTCCCAGTCCCTGCTGCTGAAAAACATCCCCACAGCATGATGCTGCCACCACCATGCTTCAGCGTAGGGATGGTGCCAGGTTTCCTTCAGACGTGATGCTTGGCATTCAGGCTAAAGAGTTCAATCATGGTTTCATCAGACCAGAGAATCTTGTTTCTCATTGTCTGAGTGTCACGAGTTACAAAGCCAGAACCCAGAAGCAGACCAGGACAAGGTAAGTTGAAACGAAGGTGAGTGTTTATTTACAAGTTCAAGAGTGGTGCTGAATAATCCAGGGAACAGAGCGGGCGGCGTTGATTAGTTGTTGGGGGTGCAGTGGTTGATCCGATCATGGCTCGGCAGCCGCCGACCACCAGGCAGAGGTTGGATGAAGGTTCCGGACGAGGGACTGCAGATGGAACAAAACGGAGGTAAGTAAACAACAAATCAACAAAGTGCAAAACAACAAAACTAACGCTAGAAGCTCTACGACTGATACTCTGGTAAACCTACTGTTCATGGCTAACGATCCGGCAGGGAATGGATGTTAGGCCAGAGCCTAAGAAGGGTGATGATCAGGACCAGGTGTGCAGATTGCTGATGGGATGCAGGTGCGGAAATCAAGAGAGCTCCCCGGAGCGTTCCAGAACCCTCGGGAAACTGGAGATCACGAACATAACAACTAGTCCACAGACAGGACCCGACTCAGACTGCCGGGATCGTTACAGTACCCCCTCCGACGAACGCCACCGGGCGGACTCCCGGAGCGCCAGGATGGAGGCGGTAGAAGTCACTGATGAGGTCAGCATCTAGGACCTGTCGCCGCGGAATCCAACTCCTCTCTTCAGGACCATACCCCTCCCAGTCCACGAGATACTGAAACCCCGGCCCCGCCGTCTGGAATCCATGATGCGACGCACCGTGTAGGCAGGACCACCTCCGATCATCCGAGGAGGAGGAGGAGGAGGCGGAGGAGGCAACAGAGGACTGAGGAAAACAGGCTTGAGGCAGGAGACATGAAAGGTGGGATGGACTCTGAGCGTCCTCGGGAGTTTGAGTCGAACTGCCACCGGATTGATCACCTTCTCCACCACAAACGGACCAATGAACTTCGGTAACAACTTCCTAGACTCAGTCCGTAAAGGAAGATCCCGTGTGGCCAACCAGACCCTATCTCCGATGGTATAGGTGGGAGCGGGGATCCGGCGACGATTCGCCTGGAGCTGATACCGGTCCGAAACTCTAAGGAGTGCCTTTCTGGCCCGATGCCAGGTCCGGTGGCAACGACGAATATGGGCCTGAACAGAAGGCACTGAGAGCTCCTTCTCCTGAGAAGGGAACAAGGGAGGTTGGTAGCCATACAGGCACTGGAAGGGAGACATCCCAGTGGCAGATGTAGGGAGAGTATTGTGGGCATACTCAACCCAAGGCAACTGAGAGACCCAGGAGGTGGGGTTGGAAGAGGCCAGGCAGCGTAGCGTGGATTCCATCTTCTGGTTGGCTCTCTCCGCCTGCCCATTAGATTGGGGGTGAAAACCAGATGTGAGACTGACTGTAGCTCCAATGGCCAAACAGAAGGACTTCCAGACAGCAGAGGTAAACTGAGGGCCACGGTCGGAAACGATATCACTGGGCAAACCGTGGACCCTGAAAACCTCCCTAACCAGGATCTCGGACGTCTCCGAGGCAGAGGGAAGCTTGGCAATTGGCACAAAGTGGGCGAACTTGCTGAATCTGTCCACGATAGTCAGAACGACCGTGTTCCCCTCAGAAGCGGGCAACCCAGTGACAAAGTCCAGGGCCAGATGCGACCATGGTCGCCGGGGAATAGGAAGGGGGTGAAGTAGTCCAGAGCTGGGCCGATTGGTACTCTTATTCTGCGCACACACTGGACAGGCAGCAACATAACCCCGAGTATCCTCGGCCATGGCAGGCCACCAAAAACGTCTGCGAAGAAGCGCCATCGTCCGAGCCACGCCAGGGTGACAAGCCATCTTGCTGGCGTGGGACCATTTGAGGACCGCAGGACGAACCGACTCAGGCACAAACAACCGACCGGGTGGACCGTTACCGGGACCGGGCTGCGTCCGAAGGGGCCGCCATCACCTCCTCCTCAATCTTCCACCTAACAGCTCCCACGACGCAGTTCCGGGGGAGAATTGTCTCGGTCTTGGACCCACTCTCCTCCGTCTTGGAGAACATCCGAGACAAGGCGTCCGCCTTGCCGTTCTTAGATCCAGGTCGGAACGTCAGGGAAAAATTGAATCGTCCGAAAAACAACGACCACCTGGCCTGACGGGAGTTGAGACGTCTAGCCGATTGCACGTAAGCAAGATTCTTGTGGTCAGTCCAGACAATAAATGGTTGCTCCGCCCCCTCCAACCAGTGGCGCCACTCCTCCAAGGCAAGTTTCACCGCGAGAAGCTCCCGGTTACCCACATCGTAATTCCTCTCCGCAGGCGAAAGGCGACGAGAGTAGTAGGCGCAGGGATGGAGTTTACTGTCCGTGGAGCATCGCTGCGACAGGATGGCGCCAACTCCCACATCAGACGCGTCCACTTCAACGACGAACTGACGGGCCGTGTCCGGTTGAGAGAGAATCGGTGCGTTGGTGAATCGCCTCTTCAAATCCAGAAACGCTCGATCCGCCTCCGGATTCCACTTGAAGCTCCTGATACTGGAAGTCAAGGCAGTTAACGGAGCGGCCACACGGCTGTAATCCCGGATGAATCTGCGGTAGAAATTCGCAAACCCCAAAAATCTCTGGAGCTGCAATCTCGTACCGGGCTGGGCCCATTCCAGAACCGCTCTAACCTTCTCCTGGTCCATCCTAATCTCTCCCCTGGAGATGATGTACCCGAGAAAGGATGTCGTGTGGGCGTGAAACTCGCACTTCTCGGCCTTCACGAACAGGCGATTCTCCAACAATCGCTGCAGAACCTGCCGGACATGCTGGACGTGGTCGGAAGGTTCCTTCGAGAAGATCAGAATGTCATCCAGATAAACAAACACAAAGAGACCGATCATATCTCTCAGGACGTCGTTCACCATACTCTGGAATACCGCTGGAGCATTGGTCAGTCCAAACGGCATCACCTGATACTCGAAGTGACCCATCGGTGTATTGAAACCCGTCAACCACTCGTCTCCCTCTCTGATCCGGACCATGTGATACGCATTGCGTAGGTCTAGCTTGGTGAACACCGTAGCACCCTGTAAGGAGTCGAAGGCAGAACTCATCAAGGGCAGGGGATACTTGTTCTTGACCGTGATGTCATTCAACCCCCGATAATCAATACACGGTCGAAGAGAGCCATCCTTCTTACCCACAAAGAAGAATCCTGCCCCCCAGGGGTGATGACGAGGGACGAACGAGACCAGCAGCTAGGGACTCCTTGATGTAGGTCTCCAAAGCCTCCCGTTCAGGGCGGGAGATACTGTATAACCTTCCCTTGGGGTAGACAGCTCCAGGGAACAGGTTGATGGCACAATCATATGGTCGGTGGGGAGGGAGTGACAGAGCCTTCTGCTTACTGAACACTTCCCCCAAATCGTGATATGTCTCGGGAACCAGGGACAAATCTGGGGGTTTAGCCTCAATCACCTGACTGGGAACCGAATGGGGACAGGCAGTCTTGAGACAGTTAGCATGACAATCAAGGCTCCAACTCGTTACCTTGCCCGTCACCCAATCGAACGTGGGATTGTGTTCCTTCAGCCAGGGGTATCCAAGGACCAGAGGAACATGGGAAGACGGCAGAATGAAGAATGAAATCATCTCCGAATGATTCCCCGACAACAGCATCTTAACCGGTTCAGTCCTCATCGTGATACGTGCCAGCCTACTGCCGTTCAGAGTGGTCGCTTCAATGGCTTCCGGCAATTGCTCCTTGGAAAGCCCCAGCTGTTCCACCAACTCGGCATCAAGAAAGCTTCCATCGGCACCTGAATCGATAAAAGCGTTAATCGCTAAGCTCTGATTCCTGTTCACAAGGGTAGCCGGGAAACGGGGTCTGACAGAGGTATTGAGAGGTCGAAACTGGCTCGCTAAAAGTCCTCCCAACTTTAGCGAGCCGCGCAGTTTGACGACCGCCGGGAACAGGTGGCGAGGTAATGTCCCGAACCACCACAGTAGAGGCAACAGTTAGTCCTACGTCTGAGTTGGCGTTCCTCCTTGGTTAACCCGTGCCGCCCTACTTGCATTGGTTCCGAATCGGGAGACAGGACCTCTCCACTAATCCTGTGTGGTGGACGATGATCGACGTATTCTGGTCCAATCCCCGACCCGACTGGAACCTGAGAAGCTGATCGATTGGACGGACCCCACTGCTTCTCCCTCCTTCGCTCTCGGACTCGATTATCCACCCGAATAGACAAGGCTACCAAGCTGTCCAGGTCACTAGGCTCCGGATAGGAGATCAACTCATCCTTGAGCTGCTCCGACAGACCCTGGTAGAAGGCCGCTTGCAGAGACTCCTCATTCCACCCACTCTCCACAGCCAACGTCTTGAACTCGATCACGAAGTCGGCCACGCTGCGAGTTCCTTGGTGAAGCGAAAACAGGCGCCTAGCTGCGTCCCTCCCTCGGACGGAATGGTCGAAAAGCTTCCTCAGCTCGGCCGTGAACCCCGGGTATGAAGCCATACAGGGGTCTTTTCGTTCCCAAACGGCTGAAGCCCACTCCAGCGCTCGACCACGCAGCAACTCAATCACAAAGGCTATCCTAGCCTTGTCTGTGGCATAAGAGTAGGGCTGTAGATCGAACACTAACCCACACTGCATAAGGAAAGAACGGCATCTTCCCAGCTCCCCCTCATATTTATCCGGCGTCGGAACCTTGGGCTCACGGAAGGACACCGCTCCAGACGCGGCAGGCGAGATGGGTGAAACCGGTAGTGGATCCTCCACCGGAAACTTCGCGCTGGTTCTGGACCTCCGTCAGACCGGTAGAAAGGTTCCGAACTGCCAACGCGATCTCCTGTAGCTCCGTGCTATGATGGCCCAACATCTTCTCCTGATGGGTAATGGCATGGCGAACAGAGTCCAGGTCCGCTGGGTTCATTACTGGCCGGATCGTTCTGTCACGAGTTACAAAGCCAGAACCCAGAAGCAGACCAGGACAAGGTAAGTTGAAACGAAGGTGAGTGTTTATTTACAAGTTCAAGAGTGGTGCTGAATAATCCAGGGAACAGAGCGGGCGGCGTTGATTAGTTGTTGGGGGTGCAGTGGTTGATCCGATCATGGCTCGGCAGCCGCCGACCACCAGGCAGAGGTTGGATGAAGGTTCCGGACGAGGGACTGCAGATGGAACAAAACGGAGGTAAGTAAACAACAAATCAACAAAGTGCAAAACAACAAAACTAACGCTAGAAGCTCTACGACTGATACTCTGGTAAACCTACTGTTCATGGCTAACGATCCGGCAGGGAATGGATGTTAGGCCAGAGCCTAAGAAGGGTGATGATCAGGACCAGGTGTGCAGATTGCTGATGGGATGCAGGTGCGGAAATCAAGAGAGCTCCCCGGAGCGTTCCAGAACCCTCGGGAAACTGGAGATCACGAACATAACAACTAGTCCACAGACAGGACCCGACTCAGACTGCCGGGATCGTTACACTGAGAGTCCTTTAGGTGCTTTTTGGCAAACTCCAAGCGGGCTGTCATGTGCCTTTTACTGAGGAGTGGCTTCCGTCTGGCCACTCTACCATAAAGGCCTGATTGGTGGACTGCTGCAAAGGTGGTTGTCCTTCTAAAAGGTTCTCCCATCTCCTCAGAGGAACTCTGGAGCTCATTCAGAGTGACCATCGGGTTCCCTGACCAAGGCCCTTGTCCCCCGATTGTTCAGTTTGGCCAGGCGGCCAGCTCTAGGAAGAGTCTTGGTGGTTCCAAACTTCTTCCATTTAAGAATGATGGAGGCCACTGTGTACTTGGGGACCTTAAATGCTGCAGAAATGTTTTGGTACCCTTCCCCAAATCTGTGCCTCAACAAAATCATGTCTCAGAACTCTACGGACAATTCCTTCGACCTCATGGCTTGGTTTTTGCTCTGTGGGACCTTATATACAGTGCACTCAGAAATTATTCAGACCCCTTTACTTTTTCCACATTCTGTTACATTACAGCCTTATTCTAAAATGGATTAAATTGTTTTTTTCCCTCATCAATCTACACACAATATCCCCTAAAATAATGTTGCCCTACTCCTTGTTCTCCTTCTTCTGTTTGTGAGAGTTGTTTTTGTTGTTTTTATGATTGACTCGAAAAGGATCATATCTGAACACATGCTGGGTTGAAGGACTGGCACACAAAAGACTGATAAACAACTAAAAACACTAAGGTCACTGAATGCTCCTAAAAGGCTAAAGAAAAATAAAAAACATTTTATGCCAATTTCCTGATGCTTTCAGAGATTGTTTCTCTGACTTTTTAAGAGCATGATGGAAACTAATCTGTGTGTGTTTGCTGGTCAGGTTAAGGTTATGTCATAATTTGGTTAATGTTTAGTGTGTCTTAGCCAGCAGCCTTATTATAAAATGTATTAAATAAATACAAATCCTCATCAATCTTCACACAATACTCCATAATGACAAAGCAAAAACCGGTTTTTAGAAGTTTCTGCACATTTATTAAAAATAAAAACATAAATATCTTATTTAAATAAGTATTCAGACCCTTTGCTACGAGACTCGAATTTGAGTTCAGGTGCATCCTGGTTCCATTGATCATCCTTGAGATGTTTCTACAACTTGATTGGAGTCCACCTGTGGTAAATTCAATTGATTGGACATGATTTGGAAAGGCACACACCTGTCTACGTAAGGTCCCCCTGTTGACAGTGCATGTCAGAGCAAAATCAAGCCATGAGACCGAAGGAATTGTCCGTAGAGCTCCGAGACAGGATTATGTCGAGGCACAGATCTGGGGAAGGGTATCAAAAAAATTCTCTAGCATTGAAGGTCCCCAAGAACACAGTGGCCTACATCAAATTTAAATGGAAGAAGTTTGGAACCACCAAGACTCTTCCTAGAGCTGCCCGCCTGGCCAAACTGAGCAATCGGGGGAGAAGGGCCTTGGTCAGGGAGGAGACCAAGAACCCGATGGTCATTCTGACAGAACTCCACAGTTCCTCTGTGGAGATGAGAGAACCTTCCAGAAGGACAACCATCTCTGCAGCACTCCACCAATCAGGCCTTTATGGTAGGGTGGCCAGACAGAAGCCACTCCTCAGTAATAGGCACATGACAGCCCGCTTGGAGTTTTCCAAAAGGCACCTAAAGGACTCTCAGACCATGAGAAACAAGATTGTCTGGTCTGATGAAACCAAGATTGAACTATTTGACCTGATTGCCAAGCGTCACTTCTGGAGGAAACCTGGCACCATCCCTATGGTGACGCATGGTGGTGGCAGCATCATGCTGTGGGGATGTTTTTCACAGACAGGGACTGGGAGACTAGTCAGGATCGAGGGAAAGCTGAATTGAGAAATGTACAGAGAGATCCTTGATGAAAACCTGCTCCAGAGTGCTCAGGACCTCAGACTGGGGCGAAGGTTCACCTTCCAACAGGATACTGACCCTAAGCACACAGCCAAGACAAGGCAGGAATGGCTTCAGGACAAGTCTCTGAATGTCCTTGAGTTGCCCAGTCAGAGCCCAGACTTGAACCCGATCGAACATCTCTGGAGAGACCTGAAAATAGCTCTGCAGTGACGCTCCCCACCCAACCTGACAGATCTTGAGATGATCTGCATAGAAGAATGGGAGAAACACCCCAAATACAGGTGTGCCAAGCTTGTAGCGTCATACCCAAGAAAACTCGAGGCTATAATCACTGCCAAAGGTTCTTCAACAAAGTACTGAGTAAAGGGTCTGAATACTTATGTAAATGTGACGTTTCAGTTTTTTATTTTTTATACATTTGCAGAAAAATCTAAAAACCTGTTTTTGATTTGTCATTATTGGGTATTGTGTGTAGATTGATGAGGGGGAAAAACAATTTCATCCATTTTAGAATAAAGCTGTAACGTAACAAAATGTGGAAAAAGTGAATGGGTCTGAATACTTTACAAATCATGTCCAATCAATTGAATTTTCCACAGGTGGACTCTAATCAAGTTGTAGAAACATCTCAAGGATGATCAATGGAAACAGGATGCACCTGAGCTCCATTTCGAGTCACATAGCAAAGGGTCTGAATACTTATGTAAATAAGGTATTTTTGTTTTTGATTTTAATAAATGTGCAAAACAATTTAAAAACCTGTTTTTACTTTGTCATTATGGGGTATTGTGTGTAGATTGATGAGGATTTTTATTTATTTGACACATTTTAGAATAAGGCTGTAACGTAACAAAATGTGGAAATAGTCAAGAGGTCTGAATATTTTCCAAATGTGCTGTACAGTAGAGATTGCCCACTTTTTCCTAAAGTAGCTCTGTAATGGGCAGTGCTATTGTAGTCCATACAAAATCTGTATGGTTTTGCTATTGTAGTCCATACAAAACCTGTATGGTTTCACAGTAACACGTTACATATAGTCCCAGATTCCCATTTTTAAAGAAGTCTTTATGAGGAGAATGTAGGAACAAGATCATGTTCTGCTGGCTAAGACACACTAAACATGAACCAAATGAGGAAATAACCTTAACCTGACCAGCAAACACACACAGATTAGTTTCCATCAGGCTCTTAAAATGTCAGAGAAACAAGCTCTGAAAGCATCAGGAAATTGGCATAAAATATATTTAATTATTTGGTCTTTAGCCTTTTTGAAGCATTCTGTGAACATTCGGTGACCTTAGTATTTTTAGTTGTTTATTAGTCTTGTGTGTCAGTCCTTCAACCCAGCATGTGTTCAGATATGATCCTTTCGGAGTCAATCATAAAAACAACAACAACAACTCCCACACACAGAAGAAGGAGAACCAGAAGGAGGGCAAAATACCACAAGTCAAATGTTGAAATATTTCAATCACACACACACACAAACACACACACACACACACAAATACACACACACACGGTCTCTTGTCCCTATTGAAACCTATAGTTTTCTGGACATTAACGTCCATTAGGACAGATTCCAGTGAGGGCAGGTTGTTATGTGTTAATGGATGTTTGCCTGCAGACTTTCCAATCAACTAGGGTCCCGCTGTGGGCCAGATCAAAACATGCAGTGATGTGTTCAAGCTAAACTAAGTAACCAATAGTCAATTTGGCCAGCCAAACAAACAGCGCACAGAGGAGGGACATGCATCCAAGGGCACATCAATCATGCACACTCATCAATGTGTGTGTGTGTGTGTGTGTGTGTGTGTATGTGTGTATGTGTGTATGTGAGTGAGTGAGTGAGTGAGTGAGTGAGTGAGTGAGTGAGTGAGTGAGTGAGAGAGAGAGAGAGAGAGAGAAAAAAGGGATACTGAACCATTGCTGAGTCTTGATTGATGATTTATATTCAGAACAAAACACAGTTATGCATGCTTCCTAGGGTTTATGTAGTCCACATATTTAATATTTGCAACATGCAGTTGTTAACAGATAGTGTTAGAGTGATTTGTAGCTATACTCCCATATAGTCACTTCGATATCAATTGGACATAAATAGGCATACTTGGGTTACACCAGGGTATTAAATTCATCTTAACCTAAATAAGAATCTCACATTGTGGAGCAGCAGATATGGTGTCATCTAGCATTATGGTGATTCAATATTTAATATGTGAAAAAACACCTCTAGATTTATGGTTTGAGACAATGCAACATCTGCCTTTTAAAAACTACATCATGGTCTTGAAGGAAGGATAGTAACTCTCAGAAATGCCTGACAATGGGGCTGTCCATGGTGCTAAATTGTTTAATGTGTGATTTTATTAGCAGATTTTATTAGCAGATCATTTGGTGTGTGTGTGTGTGTGTGTGTGTGTGTGTGTGTGTGTGTGTGTGTGTGTGTGTGTGTGTGTGTGTACAACTGATAATGTGTGTGTGTGTGTTCCTCATGATAATACATATACATCATCTTGATTAGATTTTTACCCTCCTATAATAACCATCTGTGTAAGAGACCCATATTGCTAGAATCAGTTAGAAATAGTGTTGTCAGTAAGGTGTTACAAGTCAGACATGCACTGGCCTGCAGAAGATCAGAGGGCTGAAAGTGAGTTTCACATCATGCCCCCAAACATGTTCATCCCTGTCTGATCCTTGATGTGTTTTCTAAATACAGTAACAACCAACAGCATGAGAGTTTCCCCCAGGTTTTTAACCACTGTAATCTGACAGAGGTACTGTCCAAATGTGAAATTGATTGTTTTGTGATTTCAGCATCAGAATCATGTTCTGGGTGTGTGTGTGTTTGTGAATGTGTGTGTGTGTGTGTGTCTGTTTGTGTGTGTGTGTGTGTGTGTGCGTGTTAACCTTAGCCACAACTCTAACCACAAATTGAACCCATCTATTTGCATGCAAACATACAGAAGTTATCTCTATGAATTATGCTAAAATGCTCATGAATTGAAATGCCAATGTCAAGTTAATACCAACCACATCCGCAACACCAGTTTTGAAACTATTTTAATCTTTGAATTTGTTTGGTTATTCAATGACGGAACACACTTAATACATCAATAAACTATTCAAAAGTGTTCAATGCGTCACACGGTTTTATTGACCGATCTGAGTACTGTGTCATTACAGTAAATACACAGTTTTGCTAAATCTGGCTTCTTTTGATCAATAACGCCTTTTGAATATTTTTAGCAAAGGGTGATACAAACTGGGCCTTTTGTAGTAATGGCTGATCAATAAGTTCCAACTAAGTGGTTTGATGAAGATCAAATATTCTCATCCCAGATTGCCCTTTTCTCAACACTCATATTGAACAAGCACCAGGAACAGGGTTGGGGTCAATTCCATTTCAATTCCAGTTAATTCAGAAAGTAAACCAAATTCCAATTCCAATTAAAAATGTTCCTCATTGAAAAACATTGAAGATAAATGGAATTGGAATTTCAGTGAACTTCTGGAATTGACTAGAATTTACATGGAATTGACCTCAACCCTGATCAGGGTCCATATTCACAAAGAGTCTCAGAGTAGGAATGTTGGGGTGTATTAACTTGTGCAAAACGTGAAAAATAAAGAGAAAAAAAGTTTCTTATTGGACAAATTAATGTATGTCCCTCCCAATTGATGCCTGTTTGGTTCCGTTTGGTGAATACACCCCTGATCTAGGATCAGTTTAACCTTTTAGATCATAATGAATAAGACAGGGGGACCTGATCCTAGATCAGCATCCTACTCTGCGATACTTTGCAATACAGTCCTGATTTCAAAGCCATGCTTCGCACAAACCATATGTTATGCACCCCTTAATTCAATGTTTGTAATGTTTCAAATCAGCGACACCCTTTACTCTTAAAACATTGCGAGGCAGAGAAAACCTTGCTAATCCTTTAGCCTACAGTGAGCACTAAACATTCCCACTTAGTCTTTTCAGAGTCCTGTCGGGCAGCTAATAACATCTTTGCTCTTGGCACTCATTTACATTTACATTTACGACATTTAGCAGACGCTCTTATCCAGAGCGACTTACAAATTGGTGCATTCACACTATAGCCAGTGGGATAACCACTTTACAATATTTTTATTTTATTTTTTTAAGGGGGGGGGTAGAAGGATTACTTTATCCTATCCCAGGTATTCCTTAAAGAGGTGGGGTTTCAAATGTCTCCGGAAGGTGGTGAGTGACTCCGCTGTCCTGGCGTCGTGAGGGAGCTTGTTCCACCATTGGGGTGCCAGAGCAGCGAACAGTTTTGACTGGGCTGAGCGGGAACTATGCTTCCGCAGAGGAAGGGGAGCCAGCAGGCCAGAGGTGGATGAACGCAATGCCCTCGTTTGGGTGTAGGGACTGATCAGAGCCCGAAGGTACAGAGGTGCCGTTCCCCTCACAGCTCCAATCATCTGGTGTGATTTCGAAGGGAAAACACATCCCACTTCAGACTCCTCCAGATGTGGTCGTCTTAGCTGGATCGGTAAACAGATGAGAGATTTAATAAATATGAAAATAACAAATGAATATCTAGCTACCTCCGAACAGAGGTGTTAGGGAGGTCAAGCTTGTGTGATCAATCACATGGGTTTCTGTGTATTATGCAGAGGAGTTAAGCCAAGCCAAGGCTGAGCTTTACCTGGGGGTGAGTTCATCCGTTCTATGGTCTGTGAAGATGTTTGGCATTGATTAATAGAAAGTATACCGTAAACATTGAAGATTGACTCACATGGCAACCACGGTGAACTCCTTGGGAGATCAGACAGAGAAACAATCCACAATTTGGTTTCGTCACATGGTCTACCAGAGAATAGCACTGTCAATGGTGCTGAAATCGGTGTGTAGTGTTCTTAGCAGAACATGGATAGTTTGTGTGTGTGCCCGCATGTGTGTGTAAACCCTAACTTGCCACAAGTTGCCATAAGACAGTCCATCATTGAATCATAATCAAGTTCTCATGAATAGCAATGCCAATGAAGCAAATATCATTATCAGCACCAGTCCATCCATGTTTGTCCTTGATCAGAAAGTATAGAAGCTGTAAACACTGACTCATATAGCAACTGCTTTGGCATCCTTGGAACATCAGACTATGAATTTAACTTGTTCTGCTTTGCAGATGCTTTTCGATTATCGTCTCCCTCTTGTCGCCCTGCCCATTCATTTCTTGCTACACTTTTCACATGCAGGAAAGCTTTGCAGGTGTATCATGTACAGAAATAGCTAAGCCAAGTGGCGACTTTAAATCAATAGGCCGATTGGCAGGGAGGTAGCACCTCTTGATATATCGACCTGCGATTGTTCATGTGGAATCAGCTAAGTGTCCTTGATTAACTGTCAAGCTGTTTGCAGCTGTTGGCATACTGCACCTTTACGCTAACGTGCGTCTTCCTCAGACTCCTCTTCATAGCTTGTGTTTTTTGAGAAGAACACAAATCCCTGTTTTGATATACACTAAGAACCCTGTCAGGCCATAGAGTGACATTTCCCCCTCTGACTGTGTCTTCCTTGTAATTATGACTAGTGTCTTGTTCAATGCAGCAGCTGCATCGCTCATGATATCAATACTAGTGCACATGATATGAGTGACGGAGGAGGCTAAGCCTAGCTAATTGTATGTGCAGTGCTGAAACCGCTGCCTTCAGATGTCTCAATTAACTCCATCATCATTTCGGTTACCATGGTTCCCTCCCCTCACTACTGAATAATAAGAGCACACTTAGATTAAAACCAAATAGGGCCACAGTTAGGGAATATGTCTAACAATATTCACATTTTACTCTAAGTGCCCCTTATGTACTGTATTTGCATGGTAGTTACATAGACAGGTACAGTGTGTTTTCATTGGTACATAGAGCAATTATAGCGGTTATATCTGTTTGAGGTTTGTAACACGTTGATATGTGTATACCTTATAGATTTGTAAACAAACAATGGTGGCTAAACCTCCTTTCACACTAGTATGTCTGTTTGATATCACTCAGATATCTTAATTGTGAGTTTAATAGCAACTTCCTGGAAATAGTGTATGTCAGTTGCACTGCAAGTAAGTGGTTTGGATTGATCAGACCCTAAATGTGTGGTAAAGTGTGAGGTGCCTACTGGGGACAGACAGAGACCAGCGGAGCCCTGGACAGAGCCCTGGCTGCATGGGATTCAATTAAGTGAGTGTTTTCATCAAGCAAATCAATTCTCATCATTGTTTCCAAAATCAATAGGCATTAAATGAGTCCGGGCTTCCATGAATTAGAGCCACCATGTTGCAATAAACCCAGCACATGAACGTTGTATAAACTGTCTCCACACCGCCTGGGGTTTTATGCTTCAAATTATCACGGATTCCAAGCAGAGTGCACACAACACATTGTGCTTGCTCGTGGAGTTTAATGACGATTGCAGCAGCTGACAAAATAGGAGGCTCTGTCTGCTTCAATGAGTTGTTGAGTGGCTCGAGGTTTTGATGGTGTGATAATTATGAAGGGATAAATGGAGTGTTTTTTTTGTGTGTGTGTTTAGCCCAGCATCACTTTCAGGAGCGTACGTGTGTGAAAGAGATTTAAAAACATGATACACATACTCTGTACATGTCGTTTAGCAGACGCTCTTATCCATTGCAACTTATAGGAGCAATTAGGGTTAAGTGCCTTGTTCAAGGGCATTGGCCCAATGCTCTTAACTGCAAGGCTACCTGCCGCAGTCATAACGTTTGTATAATGTTCAGCAGAGTAATACTGTGTAGTAGCTAAACTAATACTGAGACTTGAGGCCTTGCGGTAAAGGACATTTATCTACAGAGGGTTTTATGTTTATATATTGTAATACAACTTCAAAGTGATTCTCTAGTGGGGCTGTGTATATCTAGTAACATTAAATGAAATGACTTGAAACATATAATGGAATAAATTACCAAAATACCATCAAAGTGGATGGGGCTTGGTTAGTTAACCATCTTCCATGAATGTCTATCTAATCATGACCAAATGGCTTGTGCAAGGATGGAATAGAGAAATAGGAAAAGAAAAACAGAGAGAAAAAACACGGACCATATGGTTTGTCTGCATGGGTAATGAGGTTATTTCAAAGCAGTGGGTTGATTAGATCAGGGGATTTCGGTGTATAATACTTTCACCACTCATGTCAACCAGCTGAAATACAGAGAGGAATGAACAAAGTCCATTTTATTACAGCATTATTATTTATGGTTATGATTAACCATGATATAGTATTTTTATAGTGTCATCGTATTATTGTTTATACTTAACTAAATAAATCACATATTACATTTGAGCAATATTTTTTGGTGTTATGATACTGTTGTAAGGATACTTGTATTTCCCCAAAGTGTGCCATGAGTACATGACGAAAATTCATTCCAGTCATATGGGGTTGCTATATAACATTTCCCCAGTTGCATCATTTGCTCGAAGTCTGAAGAATGATAGCAAGCTCAGGATAACACATCCCTCAGAGGACACATCCAATCCAGTGCCTATTCCTACTACACAGTTCATATAACTGCTTTGTCTCCCCTCCCAGATACAAATGTATATTCTCAAATATTAAATGATTTCTGGGCATATATCCAATTCCTTTCTTTACTCTGTACACACCCCACCGACAATAATGTATGCATAAATAGACAGCAAGACAACTTTGCTAATATTGCTAAGCTCGTGTTTGCTGTGCATGGTTTGTTTCCCAAATGGGATGCAAGTAGATATCTTCGCTGGTGTAGATAATATAACAGCACTTGCAAGTAAGTGAATGAGCATTCAATTCAGCACTATGGACATCACCATAGACAGCGGATATCCTGTAGCTAGTTGGCTAAAGCTAGCTGACCTCCCCTCTCTCTTATGACAAAATGATGTGACATGTTGCATGAGTTAACGATCACACTGTTATATAGGAAGTAGCTGACTTACACAGATGACTAACACTGAGTTCTAATAACAATCTATACCCTGTTGATGTTAGGTTTCATTTACTAAGGTGAAAAGAGGCCAACTTCTCTTATAATTACCAGTTCCACTGTAGGATAGCCTGATATATGATTTTATGGTGTGTTACGGCTGTCAATGGTCAAATTTGCTTAGTTAAAAGCCCCTGCATTTTAATTAGACACAGGATAGAATTGCTACTATTGGATGATACATTCCTCTGATTCAGATTGCTCTTCTCGCTCTCTCTCGCTCTGCCTTCCTTTAGATTTCAACCAGTCACAGTAACTAGATTGGAACCATTTAATTATACTTAACCTTTCAATCCTGGCTGCTATCTAATAAGCCTCCGATGACGAGGCTGTGATTTTGCAATAAGTGGGTCTTAAAATCCCTCAGCCAAACGTGGAGGGTGACCTTGGAGTCTATAATGATATATTCTTTTAAAATCAGGGACTAATTGAAGCTCTACCAGGAGACAGGTTTTTCACCTGTCCCTGAATGTGAATAATCTGAAGTGGATAAAGAAATATTTTTCTTCTGTCCCATAGCTCAGATCCATTGTGACTGTTCATAGAGACACAAGGATGAAAAGGAAGCCTATATGGATCAAACGTCACAACTTAGACACTTTATCAATTTCCTAACAATCCAAAACATTCATTGAAGGTTTAATAAACCCAAAACCCAGGCAGTTTTTGGATTAGAAAAAGCGCCAGCCCTGTAAATCCAAAACAAGTGACTATAGACTGCAGAGACTGCAGATCACAGAAGCAATACGAATAATGACAACTCAGGGGACTTGGAGCATCAGCTGCAGGGATGCAGAAAGAACCGCTGTGTGTCAGGAAAAAGGGAGAGGGAGTAATCTGACTTTGACATCAGTCTGTCAAACAGCAGGTGTCAGGGGGTTATACATCCATCCGGTGTTAGAGTTCAGGCGTCCTTGGAACTTGTGCAGCTGCGCCTGCGTTGGGGCTGTGGTGACAACCAGCTACAGGTAAAGGGCCAATCTATAGCAGCAGTGAAAGCACAGAGGGAATTCAAAACAAAACACATGATGGATGGTCCCCATCAGCCTGCAAGTGTTGTAGAGCAATGGTGCTGTGATGAACGGTTCTGATCGTGGCCCCTAGGTCTTTCTGTTGCACACTATATGGGGGTTCTGGTTCGTTCATTGATTGCACCAACAAATAAAATTAGAGACATGTACTATATATATATATATATATATCTTGCAAACAAGACCACAAATAGGTTTCGAATGGGCTCATATAGATCTATGTTTAATAGCACACACATACACACACAGTCACACTTTTCGACAAAGTCCTGGATGTGATACTGAATTGGTGTACATTCGTATTCATGATTTATTCATGTCTTGTTACATTGGTAGAAATACTGCATTTTCTAATACATCTATTATTTAAGGATAGGCCCCTCAGGACCTAGCTCAACAGATTGTGGTCTAAAAAATGCATGCAAAACCACACATATGTGTTTGTGTTTGTGTGTGTGTGTGTGCGTGTGTGTGTGTGTGTGTGTTTGTGTTCCCTTTAAACCCAAGTGGAATGAATTTCCTTCAGGCCAATCTATAATGCATCAAATTCCTACCAACTCACAGTAAACACACCTGTTTGTTGAGATATATTTTGTGGAAAGGTATTTTACAATTCATTGCGTCAGAGACGGCAACCCTTCACCAGCATCTTTATTCAGCTTTTGAGTATGACATGAATGTTATGTTATGTCCTCATACAGTGAGGTCTAAAAGTATTTGGACAATGAGCATTTTATTGTTTTGTTTTGGCTCTGTACTCCAGCACTTTGGATTTGAAATGATACAATGACTATAAGGTTAAAGTGCAGACTGTCCGATTTAATTTGAGGGTATTTTCATCCATATCGGGTGAACCGTTTAGAAATTACAGCACTTTGTGTGCATAGTCCCCCCATTTTAGTGAACCAAAAGTATTTAGACAAATTCACTTATGTCTATTAAATTAGTCAAAACTGTAGTATTTGGTCACATATTCCTAGCACGCAATGACTACATCAAGCTTGTGACTCTACAAACTTGTTGGATGCATTTGCAGTTTGGTTGTGTTTCAAATTATTTTTTGCCCAAGTAGAAATGAATTGTAAATAATGGATTGTGCCGTTTTGGAGTCACTTTTATTGTAAATAAGAATAGAACATGTTTCTGAACACTTGTACGTTAACGTGGATGCTACCAAGATTACGGATAATCCTGAATGAATTCTCAATAGCCTTCGCTCTCACAGCATGTCCAGGGCTTGGGGATGAAGGCTGTTAAATACTAGATAAATAGGAGGCCAAAGCCAAGAGAGTAGAGCTTCACTCAATAGTCCCTGCGCTTTGCCATTGTAGCACGGCCTTTTCAGGGAGAGCAGGCCATTGGGGGACGCTCCCAATTAACCTTACTAAGCATCCAGCACAATGTGTGACCTTCTGTGTCACACGAATACAAGGGAATCCCGGGCTGTGTCACACTGGTCTAAATTATCTTGGGTTTGACAACACACAATTACTACCTAATTATGCTTTTGGTCTGCGTCTCTTACGCTCATGTCATAATAATATCACAGCCAGGGAGAACCATACTGCACACAGCCTCTAGAAATGAGTGTGTGTGTGTGTGTGTGTGTGTGTGTGGACTTGCATGCATACGAGTGTGTATACACACTATTAGGATACATTACTACTGGTAATTATACTGCACTTTAAATAAAATACAGGCCACCTCGTGACAAAGGAGTCTGATATTGTTTCTCTCAGTCGTTATGATTAATTTCTCTTAATGAAGCTGTATGCTGCCTTTCCAAGGTCGCTTTTAATTGCAATATTCCCAATGGAAAAATAGACTGACAACCTTTGAATTAAACATCAATATCGATATGCCCTTCATTCTAAGAAGATACAAAAAACACAAGTCTTTCAATGGAAGCATGTCGTATAGAGATTCATTTGTGTTCAATTTAATTATGTGTCAAGTCCATTATCTACTGTGATTGTGACGTCAAGCTGCTCACAGATTTCACCCTTCAATGAAGCCTGCCCAGCTAATGACCTTTTCTCAATGGGCCCTCCGTTTGTTCATTGTCTTGACATGATTTTTCTCCCGATGTGAAGACTGCCCGCCGCCATCTCTAAAACTAGAAGCCCACATCAAGCAAAGCACAAAGGAGTTTAGCAAAAGGGTGTTTGCTTTCATGTCTGGTGCTCCAGCCAACCAGGGGTGCTCAAGGAGCGAGGAGATGGAAGAGGAACACTTGAGTAACTATGGAAAGAGAGAGTGTGCCCAGCCGAGAGCTGGTGCATCGTAGCCCTCTCTCCCTCTCTCCCCGTCAGAGCTAGTGAGTTTCTTTGTCTCGGAGCATCTGTCAGTACCTCTCGAGAAGCATTACTCTTGAAGCCTGGCCTCCTCTCTCTCTCGCTGCCCGGCTAGCCGCTCCGCTCTCTTGGCATGTGGGCTACACGCGTCAGGCCGCTGCAGAGTTGGCTTGAGTCAGGACTGCAGGACTGCAGGACCGTGAGCTTTTCCCTTTGCATTTGTTCCAGTACCAATCATGTCGCTGCCGCAGGGGCCCCAGCCCTGAACCATGGCATACAGCTAGCCCAGTGCTGGATTACCTAACCTTTCACCAACCCCCTGCAGCAATCTATGCTGATAGGACGCATTCCTTAGTATCGGCTGCTTACCCTGTTAATAAGATGTGCACGTGTCTGTGTGTCTGTGTGTCTGTGTGTCTGTGTGTGTGTGTGTGTGTGTGTACTATAACCATGTATTACCATATTACCACAGGAGGCAATTTTTCAAATAGTTTGGGAGTGCAAGGGTCTATGATAATATCCTGTCTACCTCCCCTGTGAATCGTGTGTGTGTGTTAGTGTGTGTGTGTGTGTGTGTGTGTGTGTGTGTGTATGTTTGCACCCAGCATACTGTTCCACCTTATTACCACAGGGGGTAATCCTTCATAAGCTTAGCAACAAGACAGGGTGTGTGATATTGCACATTCCTTTCCCCCCGTGTGTGTATGCATGTGTGTACATGGGTACGTTTGTCTATGTTGTGCATGTGTTGCGTGTGTGTGTTTGTGTGTTGTGTATACACGTGTACAGTTCACTGACAGTATTCATACTGTAGGTGGAAGGATGCGGCATACTGCTGCTGAAGTGTGTTACCATGGGAATGTACTTTTTATTAGGCTTAGGGAGCACAGGTGCCTAAACCAAGGCCTTCCATAATGACACATGCACAACAGAGGGAATAAGAGTGATTGAAATTCCAATTCTACCTTGAGATTATCCTGTTATGCATGGCTGGCTTGGGATTTGGGCTTTTAAGTTGCTGTACAGATATGCAGATTCCCATAATGATGACAATGATGATAGATGTAATTGCAATCCTTTTATTTAGCAATAAATTGATTAGTTTTCTATCAGTTTGATATTCTCTCTGGATATTGTTATATTGTATTTTGTGAGAGGTGAGTTTCATTCATATTTGATCTTTCTTTGCCCTTGCTATTGTATGTAATGGTATATTGTCATTGATTCTTGAAGAATATAACTTCATGAGCTTAGATCAACTGTCTTACTACATCACAACACAAAATGTAAGCTTGTTTCACTCTATTGTGGTGACTGTTTTGTTGTTGTTTGAATCCCAGATTGCCACTTGGTTTGCTATATAGTGTTTGCAGTCAATTGTACAAAGGACGTGTGTTCCGAAAACGTGAGGAAATTGAACCTTCCATTTCCTCGTCCTGTCCAAGATTATGTGAGAAACATAATTCCATTGTGAGTTCCATTTTGATATGGAGACTGAGATACCGGAGATACCAAACAGCTTCCCAGCAGACCTTCACTCCTAAAACAAAATAAAACAATTTGTGCTTTTATCCCTTTGATTGTATTGAGCAATTCGCAGAAAGCAGGTAGTTTGAGTGCAAGATTATTCATCTTGAGTGAAAATCCAACCATTGTTCCATTGTGACTGCATGTTAACCTCTTGAAATCACAGTACAACAGTGATTTTCCACAGACATCAAGGGCTCAGATCTTTTTACTAATACAGACAGCTTTTCAGACAACGTGTATATTTGATGGTACGCTTTAGGGCTTGGTGATAGTCAACCTCTAGTGAGTGCAATCATTATTTTTCCCAGACATCGCTAATAGCAGTATGATTTTGAACTTAAAAGTTAACAAGGTTTCAATTGTGTATACTTGCTATACTTAGTAAAAACATTATTTAAATACAGGTAATCTGTTCCCAAGTATTCTACAAATACAAAGAGAGACATACACTGAGTATACAAAGCATTAAGTAGACGAAACATCCATGACATAGACTGACCAGGTGAATCCAGGCGAAAGCTATGATCCCTTATTGATGTCACTTGTTAAATCCACTTCAATCAGTGTAGCTGAAGGGAAGGAGACAGGTTAAAGAAGGATTTGTAAGCCTTAAGACAATTGAGACATGGATTGTGTATGTGTGCCATTCAGAGTGTGAATGGGCAAGACAAAAGATTTAAGTGCCTTTGAATGGGGATTGGTAGTAGGTGCCAGGTGCACCGGTTTGTTTCAAGAACCTCATTCCTTTGTGTATCAATATACTGTCAAAGAACATTACTTATTCAAGTAAATCATACTTTAGTGGTTCTTGAAATACAATAACAATACAATGTTCCATACTGTGACTATTTTAGAAGATGGATATGCTTATAACATTGAGCACATACAGTGAGGGAAAAAAGTATTTGATCCACTGCTGATTTTGCACGTTTGCCCACTGACAAAGAAATGATCAGTCTATAATTTTAATGGTAGGATTATTTGAACAGTGAGAGACAGAATAACAACAAATAAATCCAGAAAAACGAATGTCAAAAATGTTTTCATAAGTAGGGGGCTCAATCAGAAAGATTTCTGGCTCCCAGGTGTCTTTTATACAGGTAACGAGCTGAGATTAGGAGCACACTGTTAAAGGGAGTGCTCCTAATCTCAGTTTGTTACCTGTATAAAAGACACCTGTCCACAGAAGCAATCAATCAATCAGATCCCAAACTCTCCACCATGGCCAACACCAAAGAGCTCTCCAAGGATGTCAGGGACAAGACTGTAGACCTACACAAGGCTGGAATGGGCTACAAGACCATCGCCAAGCAACTTGGTGAGAAGGTGACAACAGTTGGTGTGATTATTCGCAAATGGAAGAAACACAAAAGAACTGTCAATCTCCCTCGGCCTGGGGCTCCATGCAAGATCTCACCTCGTGGAGTTGCAATGATCACGAGAACGGTGAGGAATCATCCCAGAACTAAAAGGGAGGATCTTGTCAATGATCTCAAGGCAGCTGGGACCATAGTCACCAAGAAAACAATTGGTAACACACTATGCCGTGAAGGACTGAAATCCTGCAGCGCCCGCAAGGTCCCCCTGCTCAAGAAAGCACATATACAGGCCTGTCTGAAGTTTGCCAATGAGCTACCATTAGCCTTCACGAGTGGCGCAGTGGTCTAAGGCACTGCATCGCAGTGCTAGCTGTGCCACTAAGAACACCATCCCCACCATCAAACATGAAGGTAGAAACATTATGCTTTGGGGGTGTTTTTCTGCTAAGGGGACAGGACAACTTCACCGCATCAAAGGGACGATGGACGGGGCCATGTACTGTCAAATCTTGGGTGAGAACCTCCTTCCCTCAGCCAGGGCATTGAAAATGGATCGTGGAATGGTATTCCAGCATGACAATGACCCAAAACACACGGCCAAGGCAACAAAGGAGTGGCTCAAGAAGAAGCACATTAAGGTCCTGGAGTGGCCTAGCCTGTCTCCAGACCTTAATCCCATAGAAAATCTGTGGAGGGCGCTGAAGGTTCGAGTTGCCAAACCTCAGCCTCGAAACCTTAATGACTTGGAGAAGATCTGCAAAGAGGAGTGGGACAAAATCCCTCCTGAGATGTGTGCAAACCTGTTGGCCAACTACAAGAAACGTCTGACCTCTGTGATTGCCAACAAGGGTTTTGCCACGAAGTACTACGTCATGTTTTGCAGTTTGGTCAAATACTTATTTCCCTCATTAAAATGCAAATCAATTTATAACATATAAAAAAAAATTCTCTCACTGTTCAAATAAACCTACCATTAAAATTATAGACTGATAATTTCTTTGTCACTGGGCAAACGTACAAAATCAGCAGGGGATCAAATACTTTTTTCCCTCACTGTATATAGTTGGTTTTGAAATGATTGACACCCTTGATGAAGATGAGCAATAATGACTGTGTCAAATATATATTTTAAATACCGAACTATATTGTATGCTATTTTTGGGGGGGAAGTTAGATTATTTTATACTAAGACAATACAAAACAATTAGCATAATAATTAAAAAATCTGTCAGTTTAAGCTAGAGATATTAGTTGTTGTTTTTTTGCATTGGATGAGTCTCAATCCACCTCATCTTCGGTGAAAGGAGACAGAGCTAGGGTGGTGTTTGTCAGACCATCTCATAAAACCGTCTGCATCTTCCGGATGGTTTGGTCTACATGAAAACATGAGACTCTCACGAACACTACTGTGTTCTCCGTTTTGCTCTAGGACCCCCACAGGGCTCGCAAGACTCATCTGAATGTCCCCCAGCACCAGTCAAATAATTGTTTTATATTGTATTTGATACTTCAAGGGGTCTTAAAATTCCAAATCAAATAGCAAAATTATCCTTGGTATGACCTTCATAAAACAATTCCATATAGCTCAGTAGCACACCCCCCCCCCCCTTAATGCCTCACCTTGCAAGGATATCGGAACCGTTTCCTAAAATGTTTTAGGAGTTGGAGAACACATTGGGAGTGATCTTAGGCCATTCCACCACACAGAATCCTTCCAAAGCACTCACTCTGGCACTCATTCCAGTGTCTGCCTGCTAGCTGAATAGCTTTACCAGTGTGTATGCGTGATTAGGCTACCTGCCCTCCCCCTCCAAACCATAGGCTACTGTACTGAGGTTACAGTCGTTATTCAGAAGATGGGGTGAGAGATTTTTAATTAGCTAGAGAATAATGGATTAACTTTTTCAGTGCTAGTTAAAGACACTATAGGCCTAGTTATCACGTTTCACGTTGGATTTATTAACTAGAAAAAGGTAAGACGTGTTTTTAATTCTGGTGCCACTCTGCAAACACAAGTTTGTTAGCTAGCTAGCTCAAAGGACATTCAGTTCCTCCATAGAAGCCGCTCCTCCTAGGTATAACTCTTTGGACCTAATTCAGATAATGCATGTCATAACAAGATGCCCAGCACTTCAAGCCTCCTCCTCCTCAACCCTTTCTGGCTCTCTCTCCAAAATGTCAGTCGCATCTTGCGCCATAGGCTACACTTGTCTGTCCATCACACATGTGAACAACTAGCTTGCATGCTCTATCTGCACTGATTGGTGAAGTAATTTGATGAGCTAAATGTAAAAAGCTGTTGATTTTACAGGTTTAAAAAGGAACAATATAAACCGGTACTTTTTTGGGGGTTCGAACTGGTTCAGAACTTTATTTTGCTGGCCGGAACAGTGGAACCGAAAGGATTGGAAAATAATTGTGGTTCCAAACGCTGCTTTTAACAATGTTTTCAACTTACATTTGACTACATTGTGCATGTTCATTTATACAGTAATTATTATTCAACATGTCCTCACTTGGAATTTGAACTCACAACCTCTCGGTTCCAAGGCATTCCGATCTTCCTGCTACGCCACCATGTCTGTATCAATTATGAATTAATCGGACTATTCTCTCATAATTTATTTGATTTAATTATTTAAGGAATTTTAGGATTTTGTGTGTAGTTGTCTGTTGTTGGGGCATATTATGACTCCTGAATCACTATGATAAATACAATAGTTTTTCTTGAGTGTACTTTTAACAGCTGAGATTAGATGTTTTTTTTCTTACTAGCTCTGATTTTGCTGATAGCTACTTTATCGAGGGAAAATGTACTTACTATGACTGTTATGTGGTTGTCTCACCTAGCTATCTTAAGATGAATGTACTAACTGTAAGTCACTGGATAAGAGAATCTGCTAAATGACTAAAATGTAAATGTTATTTACTTTGAAGTGCAAAGTGTAGCAATACAGGTGAAATCAGTTATTCACACAGACATGGTGGCATAGCAGGAAGATTGGAATGCTGTGAACCAAGAGGCTGTGAGTTCAAATCCCAGGTGAGGACATGTTGAATACTAATTATTGTATAAAATGTATGTTAAAAGCACTGGGTGTAACTAGCTCCACACCATTTTTTTGGGGTAAAATGTCAAAATAATAATTTCTAGTTTAATGAACAAATTAGACAAATTGAGCAAACACATAATTTTCAGTTGACATAATTTTTGACTATGTTTTCTCATGTTGGAGTGAAGTTTGGCCAACAAAAAATATTATTTTCAGGTAACAATTTGAAAAGATTAGTAAACTAAAAAAAAAGGCTGTGGAACCAGTTACTTAATAATATTTAGTTAAAACAGTGTACATTCAAATTCCCAATTATTTTGGGGGAGCTTTGAAAATCCATGCCGCAGTGAATTATTCATAGATCTGACTTCCTAAATTCCCTTTCATATTAGCCACGTACAGTGATGTAGTGGTAAAAGAGATGGGTAAATTATCAACTCCAGTGGGCGATCGAGATAAGACGAACAACCACCATTGTAAACACAAATGTATGAAATTAATTAAAATTTATGAGATTTTTAGAACGGTATTGTTTGCATTTTGTTTGCATTTGAATGTAGGCCTATTAAGGAAGGTAGGCCATGGCGAGATGTTCATATTGAAATATATCTTGTTATTTTATTTTTTTTGTTCAATAAGATTAGTACATATTTTCAAGTGTGGGAACCACTGTACTAACCTATCTCTCTGATTGCTTCCTCTCTCTGTGTATCTCCTCTGCCTCCTCCAAGTTTCCATTAACTTGTCCAGTGATTTTTTGTAGACATTTAGAAAGTTCGCTTAGATAAGGTATTCGACAATGTATTCGACAGTTTCCAATTAACAATCGTGTGTCGATAAAAACAGCTAGACGTAATTATGTCACACCTAAAACGTATCGCAAAAAGTCCGTGCCATGGTGAAACTTGCACTCCTGTAGATCTGAAATAATTGGATGGTGAAACGTGCATCCAGCCAACCAGAAAAGCAAGGGAAGCAATTCAGGCATTCTTGAAAGTCAGGAAAAGGATCCCGCTAAGAAACATAATTTGTATAATTGAAAAATAGATTACGTGTTGACATCATGTGCCCCACATACCTTCAAAATTATTAGGCAATCATCATTTAATTTATTAGGGGTGTGGCGATCTCGTCATACTCGTAATCGTATCCGTTTTATCACACTTCGTACTCGTAATCGGATTTAGTCGTGATCGGAAAACCCAGAAATGCGCTTTAAATGCCGGTAAAGCCTATACCTCAAGTATACTGCGCTATCACTCAGAGCGTATCGTTATGTTCCTTTCACACACATTGTTCAATGCACATTATTTACTTACTTAGTCCTATTCAATTATCAGCGAAATAGGCTAATAAAGAGCATAATGCATGGCTGACTACTACTACCTGCGTTTATTCCAAACACAGATTTAGATGAAGGTATGCTAATTCATTTACCCCATATATTGTTTCACTTTCGAGAGGAGCAAAACTTCTCTCTCCTGACGCTTATGCCACAACATTTGTACAATCAAAATAAACAATCTACATTTGTCATTTTATTTTCTAATGATCTGTTGCTTGGTAAATATGCCTGGGCGAGAATAAATAACAATAGCAAGCAAGCATGGGCTTGGATCATCACAATGGAATAATTAAACGGATAGACAAGGTTGGCCTACAAAACGTCAAGTAGATAGACAAAAACAACCATATGGCCTCGGCTAAGTCGGCAGGAAATAACTAGATTGAACAACAATGACTAGCTACGGATTCTGAGTCATACACAGTGTTTTGAGAAGGGGAGACTTATGCCCTGAGACGAGTGACTGTGAGTGAGTGAAACAGAGTCGTGCGCGTGTCTGTCTGGGGAAATGAGAGCATAGGGAGAGCGGCTTGTTCTAATCCCATCCTTGCAGCATACTCAATTGATACCCCACCCGTTTCTTTACACACAGGACAGGAGAAAAAAACAATACTTGTTTGGAGCACACAGCGCTTCACACTGTTTGAATGAAAGAGAGATACTTGCTGGCAGCTGAAAATGACTGTTTTTCCGATCACGGATAATTACAATAAATAATAATGTGATAATCGTATTCGGATAATTCACTGTATCCGTTACGATACTCGTTTTGTCCAAGTACTCGGCACACCCCTAGTTTCAATCATCATTTGAAAGTGGGACAAAAGAAAAATCCACCCCTGTCGAATGGATAAAAATGTTGTCGATCTTAAGAAACTGTCTCCTATACCTGCCATTTCCATGACAAATGTTTTTGCCACATTGCTTTTGCTGAATAAACCTGGGTCAGTGGAAACCTGCCTACTGTCTGCCATACCACTGTCTGTCTCACTAGTACTGTCTGTAAAGCAAAGTTATGATGAGAACTTAGTAGCCTTAGCATCTTAGTATCTTTTGTTCCTGCTAAGGTCAGGCTCTTTTTAACGTTCGCTTCTTACTTCATCCTTCTAGCCAGATCCCTTTAACGTTAGCTACTGCAGTACTAATAGAAGTCTCTGCCAGCAGCTAACCACTTAACTGATATATATATATATATATATATTAGAGACTATTTACCAGTTGTGCACTCATTCGCTGAGAGTCTGTATTTTTTGTTTGGGGATGTCTGTAGACATGGCAGGAGTCGCGGACGCATCTCGCAAACCCACTTGTCTGTCAGCGGCATCTATATTTGCCTACTTGTATAGTCACTTGCCATTTATCTGCCGAGCCCGAATACGAGCCGGGGTAGTTCGTTTCACGTCTCACTGGCCATCGGCCTGTGCCACGACTCGCGAGTGGGCGGAGTTAGCCGTTTAAGAGAGTGGTGAATGTCCTGGTAAGGCAAACCCAAGGGGGCAAATCTGGGGGGCCAGGTGAACATAATGAACACACGCGATTAGAACTCCGATCAACAATATAAGCGCTCTGAGCTTTGATCAACGCTGGTAACGCAATAATAAGTGGGTAAATGCTAATTAACAATATAAAAAGGTGAGTTAACGCTATAAATTTTTTTTAAAGTGCTGTAAACAGCGTATACCATGGGTTCTTACCATCCACTAGATCCCTGGCCACGTGGCTCCGTCAAAAATCCTTGGAAATCAGAATAAGCCGGAGCAGCTCATCAATTCACACTTGATGACACACCACAGTTGTATTCAGGTAGTCTTCCTGAAAGGGTAACCAGTTAGAGGAGGCCTTGTGTCTTTGATAGATTACACACATGATTACACACCCCTCCATCTGAACAGTGGCCTCTGCCAAGCGTCTCATTAGCCCGAAACACCTACAGTCAGCCGTTTGAAAACATCCCCTTGGTTTGATGCCTGGGCCTAAGTAACTGAGCTGCCAAGCGGCCGATGAGTCCAAAGTGCTGCGCGTGAGATTAGTACATGCGCAGCACTGACTAATTTATAATTGCTCCAGTGTAGCGTGATGTGGTGGAACCTCAGAGGAGGTTCCTTCACTGTAATCCCTCTGATGCTACGTCCAACACTTTTTGTCCAAGGCCTGATAAATCCATGAAAGTAGACGAGTCAGAGGAGTTTATCTTGAGTTGAGTGGAAAAGTGAGCTGTTTTTTCATGATGAAACAAGCCTGAAATAGCCACTTATTTAGATCAAAGTCATCATCCCACGTTTCAAAGTTTAGCCGATTTGCACTTAGAAGTAGGAACATGGCAGTTTGTGAACTTCATAACCTTTTTTACAAGATTTATGCATTTAACATAAGCACTTCACCTGCAATATGATTGTCCCTGTCAACTTTCATGGTGTCAACATAGAAAGGATTCTGTTGACAAAGCTAGAATCCTTAGTTTCTACATCAATTTTTACTGATACATTAATGATATATACACATTGATTCTTGTAAATGCCTCATGAGCTTAGTTAAACTATCGTACCCAATCAGAACCCAAAATATAAGCGTGTTTTACTGCAATGTTTGTAAACAATGTAAAAAAAACACGGTATAACCTCAAAACATGGTTAAAACTATCATTTTGATACCATGGATGGTCAGTCCTTGTATCAATAGCTCTGTCTATGAATTTGAGATTGGGTACATTTCTCCAGGCCCATCCCTCAGCTTTTTACCAAAACAGAGGTGGGGTGGACGCCTTGTTATTGTTTCAATTAAGGACTCTAGCTTTAAACAAACCTGTCATCACATTTCCGAATACTCTGTTTGACCCATGCACCATTACTCGTGTTCTCTGTGCATTTCAAAAATTTAAAAGATGGATTGCTTTATTCACTGTACATATAGCAACTGTAAATAGTAACATGATGTAGCATAACACAAAGGAAGGAGAACAAAACATAACACAGCTCAGGTACTTAGACATACATTAGATAGACATGTACGAAAATAGACAGATAGCGGGAATGGCGTCGCAGAGGGAAAGACGTCGAAGGCCCATAGCATGTTGGGAGGTTCCTTAATGAGGGCAAAGACGCTCTGTTCATTATGCATCGAGAAAGCTTTTGGCTCATAAATTAAGGATGCAAATGAAAACACAGCCAGCTGGCCCTAAGTGATCATGAGTCACTAGTCAACAAGATGCCAAACAGATGCAGTCATTTCCACACCTAATGGTGAGCGAATACAGTAGCATGTCATGTCAGAATACAGTACCATGCCATGTCAGAATACAGTAGCATACCATGTCATAATACAGTAGCATGTCATGTCAGAATACAGTACCATGTCATGTCAGAATACTGTAGCATGCCATGTCAGAATACAGTAGAATGCAATGTCAGAATACAGTAGCTTACCATGTCAGAATACTGTAGCATGCCATGTTAGATACAGTAGCATACCATGTCAGAATACAGTAGCATGTCATGTCAGAATACAGTACCATGTTATGTCAGAATACTATAGCATGCCATGTCAGAATACTGTAGCATGCCATGTCAGAATACAGTAGAATGCAATGTCAGAATACAGTAGCATACCATGTCAGAATACTGTAGCATGCCATGTCAGAATACAGTAGCATGCAATGTCAGAATACAGTAGTGGTTTATTGGTTTGATTATCAGTAAAGGTATTTTAAGGCAATGAAGAACAATGCAATGAAAGTTTATGGTAATTGATGAGCTTTTCATCAATGGCGAGACCAAGGAGAGGTTAAGAATCTCAGTTAATTAATCCACGGCATTACACACAAATCATACAAAGACTCACAACAGAGAGACAATGGCTGTGTCAAAGAGCATCGCTTTCTAACTGACTGATCTACAAATGATAATGAGTAGTTATGTAGGATGCAGGGTGACTTGTAGATCAGTCAGTCTGCAGTTGCCAACTGCAATGTCTATCTCAAACACGACCAGTATGACTGACTGCTTGTTTTAGGCTGATGAGTTGAAAAGGTACAGGGTCAAGTCATGTTATGCCTCATTTAGCCAAAAGTGATACAAATCAAGTGGTAGACAAAGAAAGGTTGTCTTGCCCAGTGATATCAGTTTGGTGACAGAAATGTAACACTCAGAAAATAAACTACTCATGACTACTCTTTACACAGTGAGAGTAAAAACTCATTAAGGTAATTCCACAATTTTGACCCAATGATAATTATTATTATTATTATTATTATTATTATTATTATTATTATTATTATTATTATTATTATTATCTTCCTCAAATGAAATCCATAAAAAAAGGTCATTTGGGGGAAGCATGATTTGCATACATTTAAAATCTGTATCCAAGATAATTATTGAGAAAGTCTTGTTAAACTCAATTCAACAAGCCTCAAATGTTCCACTTTGTCACTGAACTATACAGTTTCACACATCTAACATTTAAGACACACTTTATAACTCAAAGTGTTGAGTCAATGGATAATAGAATATTTCCAGTTAATTCACATGGGAGTCTTCTGTAACACATATCAATCAACTCCTTGAAAGATCAGATTATGTGTAACACAGGAGGCAATCAATTGAATTAGAATCAGCACATCAAGAACATAATGGATAGTTAAGCTTCGCGTCGGTACAGGTGATGACAGTAGAGAGGACATGATTGTTTCTCTTTGGGGCAGGTGTTTAACAAGAAGTCTGTGGGGAGCCTGTTCACATGAATTAGCTTGATGATAGTATCAGCAGTCCCTGTTTAGACCAAATTCCAATTGGTTGATTAATGCAATTGAATCAACTATTGTGTCAGCACATTAGCCACGATGTAGTACAGTGCCTTGGGATACTTCAGCAGTCCTTGGCGCAATCAGTTGATTCAAATGGTGTGTTCCAATCAAAATATTAAGAAGTTAATCACTGTGGATGTCTCGAGAGCCTGAAGTATGATCAAAGCTGTTATGGACCATAAAATAACAAGCTACTACAATAAATAATCAAGAAATGGGTATACGCAGAGGTAAATAAATAAATAATACATAAATGAGCAAAAGTAGGTTGGTAACCTAAATGAACAGCAGCATCTCTGCAGTTCGACCGGGGAGTTTCCTTTTGATGGGTGAGGAGGCTTGACTGATTGATTTTCCCCAATCAAACTGTTACACTGGTCAATGGGTGTACCTTTTCCCGATACTCATGGAGCTGCCATGTTGTGTGGTCCCTACTCACACTGATGCCTGATTGATAAAGCTAGGACCATATAAGGCCTGTGGGGTAATAACTAAGGCGTTAGCAAGAGCATCCCTTTCATGAACAGTATTGACAGACGGTGTGTATAGAACGTGGAGTAGAACAAGAGAGGAATATGCTGCACCAGGAGAGGGGACGAGGGAGAAGCGAGAGATATTTGCTTGGGGACAAACACAACAACAGTGGGGGTTTTGCTGTCAATACCGACATGGCACCAGAAAACAAATATTGTCACGTACAATCTAATTACAAACACAGGCAAAGACACACATGCGTGCACACGCCACATGAACACTCAAACACGTACAAACACAGGCCCACACAGTCCTGTAATCACAAAGGAATCAATGAATCCATGCAAGATATGTGTAGATTACAGATTATGTTTTACTAGGCTGCACCAAAACCGCTGAATTACATTCATTTGTTTTTGTGGAGTCTTGATCCTGTTACCTCAGCACAAAGAAAGGACAAGTCAAAAATCATCCAAAATAAAGCTGGAGAAATCTCAGCGGTATTGGATATTTCCTTTTCAGCTTCGCAATCCTGTTTAGCATGACGCCTCTACAAAGCCTCAGTGGCAAAACACTAAAAAAAATACAAAAAAAAGAGAACATGATACAGAAAGTGAAAACATTGGTCCAGCTCAAGGGACTGTTTAGAAACTGAACCACTTTACTCACTTTGAAGGCAAGCTAGCAGGAATCTAAGCCGCGAGAGTTATCTCTTTTAAAGTGATGGTAATGTTTCTTCCCTCTTTTGTGCCTTCCCTACTAGGACTTGGTTAATGTTCTTTAAAAGCCTTTGGGAAGAAGTTGGTTCTCACTGTGTCATGTTCTTCCTATGAACTGACACCATGCCTACAGTCTACATCCCTTTGTTCCCCCTAACCCTCATATTCAACCACTTTATTTCCACCAAAACACTTGTGTTTTTTCAACACATCCATCCAACTGATATGCTCTTGAAGAGTGATGTGTGTTTGGCCCAGTGGGTAGCAGTGCTAAATCTAGTCGACATGTTATCCCTTCTCCATAGACTGGGGTTCACTTCCTGGTCCAGGCTGACCATTTATAATCATCCTATCTGTAAAACTACAGTAAAAAAAAAAAGCTGTGATAAAGGGTATATTTGAGTTTGAAAGGCTTGTGTCTAGGATCAAGCCCTACATCATTGACACACGCTTTCTAAAATGACACACAAACGTTATCTATACCCAAGGGACAATTGTTGCTGGGCCTACAATTGCAGTGAACTGCATCCAGTTACAATGTAGACAGCATAGAACAACATGCATGAATTATACATACTGTAAAGCTATGACACAACAACAGACATACAGAACCAACGACATTGTAACACCATTTTACAGACAATAACACTTAGACATAAAATTAATTCAGCTAAAGCAAGTGGAAAGAAAAACAATGCAAGGTGCAGTCCATGCGTTTGCAAGGGCATGCATTGAACTCAATCCTTTACAAGCAATTGGTCCAGAAATATTTATATATTTTCAATCTGCTCTTGACCTTCTTGTCAAGTAGATCTTGACAGACAAAGAGGTCTTGATATACAACCATTACAGACGTAGTGGTAGACAGCCTAATGTGTAGCGGCTGTCCGTGCAGAACCACTGAGACCTGAGGCCCGCAGAGCTTTTTGAGTGGTTATTTTGTCAAGCAGCGGGGAGCCCTACTCACTGTTGAAACATACCAGAAGGACTTCCTAGGGTGTAACTGTGCTAAGAGCGACAAGAATACATAGGTTTAGCAAAGCAGGGTGGCAGGTAGCCTAGCGGTTAAGAGTATTGGTCCAGCAACCGAAAGGTCACTGGTTCAAATCACCGAGCCGACTAGGTGAAAAATCTGTCGATGTGCTCTTGAGCAAGGCACATAACCCTAACTGCTCTTGTAAGGCGCTCTGTATAAGAGTGTCTGCTAAATGTAAAACAAATATATATATTCGGACAGCCTCAGACACCCAGGCAGGATCATAGGAAGTAAGGTTTAGAAATCCATAAGAAACATATGCATGTATTGAAACAATAACGTGGCGTAGCTGTATCCTCAGGATAAGGTTACAGATTACTTTTTACTCTCCCAGAAGAAATGAAACATTCAAGGACAGCTAAAAATAGTTAGCTTAGGCCTATATGTAAAATAGGTAGCTTTGCGAAAAACTTGTGGTATTTATTTGATGTGTTCAAATGTTGCTGGCTTTATCTTGTTACATACTGTTCTGCACATTGTGTAAAACATCTGTAACGTAGAAAGAAATCATAAGATAACGACTTCAAGGGAGGGCTGCTGCTCTGTCGATCGAATGATCAGAGAGAGTAATCATCGACTAATGATTGTCTATAGGAGTCTTTTCGGCCCCCAGGAAAACATAAATCTGCCGTAATTACTGCTTCCTCTGATGTCAGTAGCCTACTTTCAAATAGTCATGTTTCAGTATCACGCGTCAACACGACTGTAAGCAAAGCATTCTTCCCAAGGATTACCGTGTGTAAGCCGTTATGCTTAGCTGCACCCAAGATAAATTTGACTTGCTTTGCTAAACCTTTTATAATTGCATTTTTCATTTGGTGAATGTTTCCTCTTGTATGGCGAAAAAAGTGGAAAACGTTACATGCTGAAAATAAAAATGCCATACTCCTATCAATTATTAAACTGCAATTATTTAACTTAAATCAAGTCATGAAAGTTTTGTGAAGAGAAGATACGACCTATTGTATTTTCTTAGCTCCCCTTACAGAGTGTGTACAGTATTACAGAGTTAATGACTGAAATGCTTGGCATGATACCTGTCCTCCTCCTCAAAGGGTCACATTTTGACATTACAAACCCACATACAACGTTTGCCTTTAGCTGGACCATACAAAATCACATTTTTGAAATAAATATGATGTAGTATTGGAGATAATATGGACTATTTTGGTTGTTATAATGTGGCCGATGTTATGAAAGCTGTATGTCTCTCTATCCCACTCCTTCCATCACACCCTCTGTCTGTTGTCTGTGACTCAGTCTGTGACCTTGTGAGATCTTACTCAAGGGTCACCAAATGTGAGCCATTCACTAAAGTTTAACTCAGTCATTCCCCTCCCACACAGTCTGCATATTAACTGACTCATGTGTCAGATCAAATAGCCTTTATTATCTTAATACGTTACAATCGTGGAGACTGCCATCATGTCTTGGTAACCCAAGCCCAGCAATTAAGACTGGAGAAAACCTCAGCCTGCCCACTTACGCTTTCCATTACCACTGGGTGGACTGAGAGGAGAAACTGTGCTAGCTCTCTCTAAACCTTCACAAGGTCAATCAGTGTCCAACAGGATCAGAGCGCTGCCTGCGGTTCCTGCAACCCCTTCAGGTGGTGATGAGATCTGTGGTCCTTTCTGCCCCCAGGGTCAGGTATCCAAGTACAGTATCACAGGTCACTGGCCTTTCAAAAGGACAGGAGCACCACAATGGTGCAACTACTGGTTGTCATTGATTACCTTAGCACTGAACTGGAAGAGGATTGATTGTAGTAGCAACCTGGGCTTTAGAAGAGTGTGTGAGGTAGGTGGTGAGAGGAATGAGTGTTGAGTGCCATTAGAGTCCCCATCAGGAGGAGCCGCATCACCTCAGGGTCTCCGGCTGCTGTCGCGGGTGCAGATATTTTTAGTACATTAATAAGTAATGTGGCTAACCCATTACATCATGTTTCTATGGAGTGCACATAATGTTAGGCTAATGCTAACATGCATTAAACAGCAGATGTCTTAGATATGACTACGGGCTGTCTTGTGTTTAGGGTTGCGATTGAAACTAATGACTACATTTGGATGACGAGCACATTTTCATCCCAAGCACAAGGGCCATGTTATGAGTGAAATGATGCCTAAATCATCTCCACCATTTTTGAGCTGGTTAGATTATACAAGTGAATCCAATGTCCACACTCAATATATTAATATTTAAATGGGAGGTCCATCCCAAAACACTTATGGGCCCTTAATAACACTTACCTGGTCATTTGTCAGTACCCCAGACATTTTTTAGGTCCATTGCTTGATTATTTAGATGTGCAGTAGGTAATACGCTGATTCTACCCCTGCCTTCCCCATAGAAATCCCATGCAACGTCAAAGTCCATAATAAATACCTCCCAAACACACCGCTCTGGCCTCCCATGACCACAATAGTCCTTGTAATGACTTTCTCTGCACAATTCTTCAGCTAACTTATTTTAGTAAGCACTTTTTTACCAATGTATTTTGTTATTTTCGTATTGAAATCCAGGAAGTAGATTAATGCACACCGCAAATCAGGACTTGGTCGAGGTGGGCGTGGTTGAAGGATGTAAACAAAAAAAATGTGTTCTCACTCCCTCACAGTATTTGCTGCCCTTATCACATTTTATTAGAGTAAAGAATGTCAGATCAAGAACGAAGAGGAAATTGGAGACCTGCCTTATTTTCAGAATGGTACTCTTGTGCCATATCGGTTTGAGACAGATTATACTGAGGCTGTTGTTCCATTTGCGGGTGAGAGAAATGAGCGAGCAGATGTTGAAACACAGGCTCTTCCCAGAACTCACGGTGACTGGTGGTGCAGTTGCGGGAGATGTCTACCTCTACCAGCAGACAGTGAATGTCTCGGCTGTCGAGAACGGGACCAGCTCATTCCAATAAAGGAGGAGGTAGAACATCAGACTGACGATGCACCAGAAGATGGCGTGTGGAACTAAACACTCAGATTTCTTGTCTCTCATCAATCCTGGTGTGTTGGAGACTTTCTTCAGAATGCCCAGGATTGGAAACTGGAAATGACATGCCACACCTGACGGTCCAAATGGCAAGCTCTCTGAAGTGTAAGTGGTTTGCCTAATATTACTCACAGGATATTTATATTACTCTCTAAAATGACAATAAATAGCCTACCTAATGACAGCCTTCCAACTGTATTTTTGCAGTATCCTGCCTACACCCCATAATGTAACTGGCTAGTAGTCCCCTTCAAGTTTTTCTGACAATAATGACATGATGGCTAGGTGAACAGTGTCTGAAGCGAGTGGATGCACGCCATAGAAAGAGAATGTATGGGATGCACGCTTCACAATCTGGGTCTTAATAAACAATAATTTATATTACCAAACAGTATAAGAAGTATAAAGTCAATAGTGGTAGTAGAGAAGAACAATTTGCTTGCAATTGCCAGTTTAGTTTTTATACCAATAATATATTAATTAGCCTGTAAACCCACACACAAGAGGAAGAAAGGCAGCCTCACACTTGACCACTAACACCCGTTCAACAATGAGTTGGCTATACAGTCTTCAAGTATATAACACCAAGAGCGCCATCAATAGTATTGCAGCAGGTACCCTTTCAGTTAGTTTTGGGCCAGTAACTGAAAGGTTGCTGGTTCGAAACCCTGAGCCGACAAGGTGAAAAATCTCTCTATGTGCCCTGAGCAAGTCACTTAATCCTAACTGCTCCTGTTAGTCGTTCTGGATAAGAGCATCTGCTAAATTACCTAATGTACATGTTTTGTGCCATAATCAATATGGCTTACAAATGAATATGTTTAATCATCCCTGAGCCTGTTATATTTTATGTTTTGTAGGCCTAAGCCTATTTATTTTCTTGATTGTTGTATGTAACATTGTCATGTATTTATGTTCTGTCTCTCTAGACAGTACAGACTGGTATCTTATCGGATCACCCTGGAGTGGAAGCTGAGGGGAGAACATCTAGGTCGAGGCCAACGACAGGTACTCCCAGCCTCTGTGGTGGCAGGAATTACATCCAACTATCCTGACCCCAACAGCAGCTACATTGGATTCCAGGAAGTTGAGGAGGCTCATAGTGTCTTATATGAATAACATTTTCAATAAATAACATTGTAGTGATTTTTTTTTAAATAAACAATTTAATGTTATTATGAAATAACATTTACACAGTTACTATGCCATTCACACTGTCACTCAGCATTAGTTAGAGCAGGAGATCAACTTCCTGGAGATCAACCGTCTTGTAGGTTCTATTGAATAGAACGGGTGTTCCCATTCAAGACAATGATGGCATAATGTGTGGACTGCCGGCCATTGCGAGTGTACCCATAGGAGCAAAGCAGGAAGTAAAAGCATAAAGTAAAAGCAGGAAGTGTACCCATCAATCTGTGCTGTGATTTGTTGAATCAACTCAACTGACATTTAAAAAAAAATAGATTCCATTGCATGAGCCATATCCATTAGCATCATTTGAATGAACAGTCTACATTACCATTGAAATTATTGCATCACACATGGCAAGCGGTACCGATGCGCCAAGTCTGGAACCAACAGGACCCTGAACAGCTTCTACCTCCAAGCCATAAGACTGCTAAATAGTTAACAAAATAGATACCCGGACTATCTGCATTGACCCTTTTTGCACCAACTTCTTTGACTCATCACATATGCTGCTGTTACTGTTTATTATCTGTCACTTTATTCTTAGTTATATGTACATATCTGACTCAATTACGTAAGTAAGCATTTCACTGTTAGTCTCCACCTGTTGTTAACAAAGCATGTGGCATGTGTTTGATTTGATGACAACACCAGGCAGCCATTGCATGTGTACCCATGAGTTGACCAGTCAAATTGCCAGGGTTTGAGGTTCCAAGCCTGTTCAATTCATTCTGATTTCAATGCCCATGGGTTTACCGGAAGGAATGCACCCCTGAGGTATAGAATGGTGCTGTTCCAGGTGGTCTACATAGTAGTCACACTGCACGCATTCCACAACATCACACTGCCATCATTAGGCTAGCTAAAGTAAGTTGCAAAGTTAGGCTGAAACATTTTGCCGCCAGCTCCTCCTTGGTTGATTTTTCATCCGGGGATATATTGGGAGGTAGGTCTGGTGTGTCAACTTTGAAGTCTGGGTCATTGTATATGATTTGTTTATCTTCCCGCCGCTTGACAGCCTACTGGACCAATCGGGTTCGAAAGTTGAATGTCTTCTGTTCAGACACTCTTCTCTACCCAGTCCTTGGCCTGTTTGGAATACTCCACACGGCTTCTGGATCTACTGACAGATGTTAGTCATCAAGATGTGTAACAGAATGACAAAATAAAACATTTAAATTAGTCCTAATTAGACTTTCCTTGCATCCTCCTGAAAATATATTGGAGGAGGCATGAGTGAAGGAACACTGGGTCTCCTCTTTGAAAAGGGTGTGAAAAGGATACAATAGAAGATTTGAGAAATTGAACAAAGATATAATCCGAGACAGTATGGTTCATTAACTTATTCTCATGTCTGTTCCACCACCCCTCTCCTTCTTCCATTCCCTCCCAGGAAGGTAGAAACAGAAATACTGATTGGTGAGGTTGACTGGTATAAAACAGTCAGTCATTACATGTCATTTCAGGGCATGAGTTGATATTCTAAATCTTTTAATTGAAATAATATAAAGTTTGGGCTAGTTTGTTGTCATTACAACTCATGCACTAGCTAGGGCCATAGCCATATATTTATCTATACTGAACATAAATATAAGCGCAACATGTAAAGTGTTGGTCCCATATTTCATGAGCTGAAATAGAATATCCCAGAAATTTTCCATACGCACAAAAAGCGTATTTATCTCACATGTTTTGCACAAATTTGTTTACAGTACATCCGTGTTTGTGACACTCTGGCTCCGGGACTTTTGTATTTGAGCCAGGGTGTATTTGTTTTGTTGGGTTTTGTTGTGGGGTTTTGTTGTATAGGGTGTATTCGTTTGGTTGTGTTTTGGGTGAGTTATTTGTGGTGTCGTGTGACTCCCAATCGGAGGTAACGAGTGTCAGCTGTCGGCTCGTTATCTCTGATTGGGAGCCATATTTAAACTGTTTGTGTTCTCATGAGGGTTGTGGGTTTTTGTTCCAGGTTCAGTATTTGTCACTGTTGGACTTCACTAGTCGTGTTTCTTGTTTTGTCGTGCTTTAACTAAATAAAGTACCATGTTCGTTTCACACGCTGCGCCTTGGTCTCCTTCGCTCCTAGACGACCGTGACAGAAAAACCCACCATAAAAGGACCAAGCAGCGTGTCCAGGAACACACGCAGGAGGTGACTCTGGTGGATGTCCTCCTCGGTTGGGGGCAGATTACGCAGGAGGAGGCCGTCCGGTACCGGAGGGCGATGAAGGGGGAGACCCAGGATGGAGAGGAACAACGGCGTCAGCAGGGTCATCGTTGGAAGGACGAGAGGCAACCCCAAAAAGTTTTTTGGGGGGGGCACATGGCTTGGGCGGCTGGGCAGCAGGAGGCTGCCACAGGGAGACGTGGAGAGAAGGCTATCGGATTACGGGAGCCATTGGCGAGTAGAGGAAGGGAAGTTGTTGCGGCACGGCGTGAGAGACTGATGTGTGTTACCAGTCCGGTCCGGCCCGTTCCTGATCCCCAGTTAAAGCCAGTGGTGTGTGTTCCCAGTACGGACCGGCCTGTTCCTACTCCACGCATCAAGCCCACGGTGTGCGTCGCCAGCCCGACCCGGCCTGTTCCTGCTCCACGCACAGAACCTACGGTGTGCGTCGCCAGTCCAGCCCGGCCTGTTCCTGCTCCACGCACAGAACCTACGGTGTGCGTCGCCAGCCCAGCCCGGCCTGTTCCTGCTCCACGCACAGAACCTACGGTGTGCGTCGCCAGCCCAGCCCGGCCTGTTCCTGCTTCACGCACTAAACCTACGGTGCGCGTCGCCAGCCCGACCTGGCCTGTTCCTGCCACTCGCACCAAACCGACGGTGCGCGTCGCCAGCCCGGTCCGGCCTGTTCCTGCCACCCGCACCAAGTCTACGGTGTGCGTCGCCAGCCCGACCCGGCCTGTTCCTGCCACTCGCACCAAACCTACGGTGCGCGTCGCCAGCCCGGTCCGGCCTGTTCCTTCTCCCCGCACTAGCCCTGAGATGCGTGTCCTCAGCCTGGGACCACCAGTTCCGGCACCACGCACTAGGCCTTATGTGCGTTCCCAGGGTCCAGCATGCCCTGTTGCTTCTCCCCGCACTAGCCCTGAGATGCGTGTCCTCAGCCCGTTACCTCCAGTTCCGGCACCACGCACCAGGCCTACGGTGCGCCTCAGACGGCCAGAGTCTGCCGTCTGCCCAACGGCGCCTGAACTGCCCGTCTGCCCAACGCCGTCTGAACTGTCCGTCTGCCAAGCGCTGCATGAGCCGCCCGTCTGCCAGGAGCCAGAGCCTTCCGCCAGACAGGATCAGCCAGAGCCTTCCGCCAGACAGGATCAGCCAGAGCCGTCCGCCAGACAGGATCAGCCAGAGCCGTCCGCCAGACAGGATCAGCCAGAGCCTTCCGCCAGGCAGAATGAGCCTTCAGAGCCGTCCGCCAGACCGGAGCCGCTAGAGCCTTCCGCCAGACAGGATCAGCCAGAGCCTTCCGCCAGCCATGAGCAGCCAGATCCGTCCGCCAGCCATGAGCAGCCAGATCCGTCAGCCAGCCATGAGCAGCCAGATCCGTCAGCCAGCCATGAGCAGCCAGATCCTTCAGCCAGCCATGAGCCGTCCAGCCAGGATCCGCCAGAGCCGTCCAGCCAGGATCCGCCAGAGCCAGCCAGCCAGGATCCGCCATTGAGTCCGGTGCTGTCCCTTAGCCCGGTGCTGCCCCTTATCCCGGTGCTGCCCCTTAGTCCGGTGCTGCCCCTTAGTCCGGTGCTGCCCCTTAGTCCGGTGCTGCCCCTTAGTCCGGTGCCGCCCCTTAATCCAGTGGGGGTTAGTTGGGGGGTGGTCATGTGGAGGAGGCTAGGGAAGCGGGTGGTGACTAAGGTGGGGTGGGGACCACGACCAGGGCCAGAACCGCCACCGTGGACAGACGCCCACCCAGACCCTCCCCTAGACTGTATGCTGGTGCGCCCGGAGTTCGCACCTTTAGGGGGGGGTACTGTGACACTCTGGCTCCGGGACTTTTGTATTTGAGCCAGGGTGTATTTGTTTTGTTGGGTTTTGTTGTGGGGTTTTGTTGTATAGGGTGTATTCGTTTTGGTTGTGTTTTGGGTGAGTTATTTGTGGTGTCGTGTGACTCCCAATCGGAGGTAACGAGTGTCAGCTGTCGGCTCGTTATCTCTGATTGGGAGCCATATTTAAACTGTTTGTGTTCTCATGAGGGTTGTGGGTTTTTGTTCCAGGTTCAGTATTTGTCACTGTTGGACTTCACTAGTCGTGTTTCTTGTTTTGTCGTGCTTTAACTAAATAAAGTACCATGTTCGTTTCACACGCTGCGCCTTGGTCTCCTTCGCTCCTAGACGACCGTGACAGTGTTAGTGAGCATTTCTCCTTTGCCAAGATAATCCATCCACCTGACAGGTGTGGCATATCAAGAAGCTGATTAAACAGCATGATCATTACACAAGTGCACCTTGTGCTGGGGACAATAAAAGTCCACTCTAAAATGTGCAGTTTTGTCACACAACACAATGCCACAGATGTCTCAAGTTTTGAGGGAGCTTGCAATTGGCATGCTGACTACTGGAATGTCCACCAGAGCTGTTGCCAGGGAATTGGATGTTCATTTCTCTACCATAAGCCACCTCCAATGTCGTTTTAGAGAATTTGGCAGTACGTCCAACCGGCCTCACAACCGCAGACCACGTGTAGCCACGCCAGCCCAGGACCTCCACATCCGGCTTCCTCACCTGCAGAATCGTCTGAGACCAGCCACCCGAACAGCTGATGAAACTGTGGGTTTGCACAACCAAAGAATTTCTGCACAAACTTTCAGAAACCATCTCAGGGAAGCGCATCTGCGTGCACGTCGTCTTCACCAGGGTCTTAACCTGACTGCAACTCGACATCGTAACCGACTTCAGTGGGAAAATGCTCACCTTTGATGGCCACTGGCACGCTGGAGAAGTGTGCTCTTAACAGATTAACCCTGGTTTCAACTGTACCGGGCAGATGGCAGACATTGTGTATGGCGTCGTGTGGGCGAGCGGTTTGCTGATGTCAACATTGTGAACAGAGTGCCCAATGGTGGCGTTGGGGTTATGCTATGGTCAGGCATAAAAATGAACACAATTGCATTTTATCGATGGCAATTTGAATGCACAGAGATACCGTGATAAGATATGATGCCCATTATCGTGCCATTCATCCACCGCCATCACCTCATGTTTCAGCATGATAATGCACGGCTATGTCGCAAGGATCTGTACACAATTCCTAGAAGCTGAAAATGTTCAAGTTCTTCCATGGCCTGCATACCCACCAGACAGGGATGTTTGTAGAGCATGGCGTTTGCAACGCCAGGGTTGTGGGTTCGATTCCCACAGGGGGCCAGTATGATTTTTTAAATATATATATATAAATATATAATGTATGCACTCACTAACTGTAAGTCGCTGTGGATAAGAGCGTCTGCTAAATGACTAAAATGTAAATGTAAAAATATTATAGCGTGTTCCAGTTCCCGCCAATATCCATCAACTTCGCACAGCTATTGAAGAGGAGTGGGAAAACATTAGCCACAATCAACATCCTGATCAACTCTTTGCGAATGAGATGAGTCGCCCTGCATGAGGCAAATGGTGGTCACACCAGATACTGACTGGTTTTCTGATCCATGCCCCTACCTTTTTTTTTAAGGTATCTGTGACCGAAAGATGCATATCTGTAATCCCAGTCATGTGAAATCCATAGATTAGGGCCTAATGAATTTATTTCAATTGACTGATTTCCTTATATGAACTGTAACTCAGTAAAATCTTTGAAATTGTTGCATGTTTCATTTATATTTTTGTTCAGTGTATACAGTGGCTTGCGAAAGTATTCACCCCCCTTGGCATTGTTCCTATTTTGTTGCCTTCCAACCTGGAATTAAAATAGATTTTTGGGGGGTTTCTATAATTTGATTTACACAACATGCCTACCACTTTGAAGATGCAAAATACTTTTTGTTGTGAAATAAGACAAAAGAACAGAAAACTTGAGCGTGCATAACTATTCAACCCCCCCCGCAAGTCTCTTGGGGTATGTTTCTTCACATTCTTCAAGGCAAAACTGCTCCAGATCCTTCAAGTTGGATGGGTTCTGCTGGTGTACAGCAATCTTTAAGTCATACTACCGATTCTCAATTGGATTGAGGTCTGGGCTTTGACTAGGTCATTCCAAGACATTTAAATATTTCCCCTTAAACCACTCAAGTGTTGCATTAGCAGTATGCTTAGGGTCATTGTCCTGCTGGAAGGTGAACCTCCATCCCAGTCTCAAATCTCTGGAAGACTGAAACAGGTATACCTCAAGAATTTCCCTGTATTTAGCGCCATCCATCATTCCTTCAATTCTGACCAGCTTCCAAGTCCCTGCCAATGAAAAACATCCCCACAGCATGATGCTGCCACCACCATGCTTGACTGTGGGGATGGTGTTCTCGGGGTGATGAGAGGTGTTGGGTTTGCGCCAGACATTTTCCTTGATGGCCAAAAAGCTCAATTTTAGTCTCATCTGACCAGAGTACCTTCTTCCATATGTTTGGGGAGTCTCCTACAGGCCTTTTGGCGAACACCAAACGTGTTTGCTTATTTTAGTTTTAAGCAATGTTTTTTTTCTGGCCACTCTTCCGTAAAGCCCAGCTCTGTGGAGTTTAGGGCTTAAAGTGGTCCTATGGACAGATACTCCAATCTCCGCTGTGGAGCTTTGCAGCTCCTTCAGGGTTATATTTTGTCTCTTTGTTGCCTCTCTGATTAATGCCCTCCTTGCCTGGTCCGTGAGTTTTGGTGGGCGGGTTTGTTGTGGTGCCATATTCTTTAAATGTTTTAATAATGGATTTAATCGTGCTCTGTGGGATGTTCAAAGTTTCGGATATTTTTTTATAACCCAACACTGATCTGTACTTCTCCACAACTTTGTCCCTGACCTGTTTGGAGAGCTTCTTGGTCTTCATGGTGCCGCTTGCTTGGTGGTGCCCCTTGCTTAGTGGTGTTGCAGACTCTGGGGCCTTTCAGAACAGGTGTATATATACTGAGATCATGTGACAGATCATGTGACACTTAGATTGCACACAGGTGGACTTTATTTAACTAATTGTGTGACTTCTGAAGGTAATTGGTTGCACCAGATGTTATTTAGGGGCTTCATAGTAAAAGGGGTGAATACATATGCACACACCACTATTCCGTTATTTATTTTCTCAATTTATTGAACATTTTTATTTTTTTATTCCACTTCACCAATTTGGACTATTGTGTGTATGTCCATTACATGAAATACAAATAAAAATAAATGTAAATTACAAGTTGTAATGCAACAAAATAGGAAAAACGCCAAGGGGGATGAATACTTTTGCAAGGCACTGTATGGCTCTGGCTAGGGCTGTGTCCTACTCATGGACCTTAACTAGGGCAAGTAATTTTATGCAATCAATAGCACTACAGAAAACTGTTATGCCTAGTCGAAAAGAATATACAATTTCTTATCAGTAACGTTATAATGAAAAAGGGAATTGCATCACAAAGCAAAATAAACAAAACAGTCAGTAGGACAGGATAACGTTGACGTTACAGTAGTAGCTAAGCTAAAAACACCACAAATTAGTTCAGGTAATGGCAAACAAACACCGTTATAAATTATTTTGTGGTGACTAGCTACAGGTGTTAGCAGCTTAGCTAGCTACCAATATACCTTGAATGGTTGGAGCTTTCCCGTCCATGGTGGGAACAGTACCCGGTTTCATCCGGTCCACATTGTAGTCAGTGGCCACAAAGTGATCGCTGGACACGATCAACCGCAGCTGGTGAATGACTTCAGGCATCGTATCGACATCGTAAGCAGGATGTCGGATGGCCTGCGCCATTCCTGACACAAAGCTCCATCTCAGTCAGGAAAAGAGTGGAAATGTGTAGTGTATTTTTTTATGCACTTCATTTTGACCAACGTCATTCAGCTACTCGACTACTAATGTTATTCTCCTACACTTACTTTACTTCAGAGATTACTAACCGCCAGCATAGCTAGCTACCATCTTTTTTTACTTCCTTTCTTTCTGATTTCCTTTCTTGAAGACCAATAGTAAGACGCTCCAGCGTCCCGCCTCCTGTAATTATCTATTTTAGAACCGCGAAGAAGAGTATTTACAGGATTACAGACTATATGGAAGACCTTTATGCTAGCACGTAGTAGGTCATTGGTTTTTGTACTTTTTACGTTAAACAACGCATGTATTTGGCCGAAACACCAATCGTTGTTTATGTAACAATAAATACACAGTTTGTAATGCATTTGAAGTAATTTCAGAAATTCAGCATAAAAATACAGAAATCTAAATACTCAAACAATGGATCTAAAAACTGTCTGGAGTACTGACAAACAGCCAGGCAAGTGTTATAAAGGGCCCATAAGTGGTTTTGGGTGAACTTCCCCTTTAACGCAATACTTTGTGACTTGTGTAGCTACATTAAATTAATGTTATATACCTATTGATTCTTGAAGAATATAACTTATGAATGCCTAATGAGCTAATGCACAGTTCAGATGCCGAAATTACTGCGAGTCGAACTGAATAGAAATTAAGAACTTTGCTTGAGGTACCAATTGATTTCATACAACCACTCTCAACACTGCAGCAGACTTCCTCTGTCACGACTTCCGCCGAGGCTGTCCCCCCTCCTGGTTCGGGCAGGCTTCGGCGTTCATCATCACCGGAGTACTAGCTACTGCCGATCCCATTCTCATCACTCCACTTGTCATGTCTTGTCAATCACACACACCTGGTGCTCATTCCCCTAATTAGTATGTGTATAAGTGTTCCCTCTGTTCCACTTGTCTTTCTGAGTGATTGTTTGTTGTGAGAGCGTGTAGCTCGGTTGAGCTACTATTCACTGTGTTTATGCCAAGGTGGATGTTTTCCCTTGTATAGTTTCGTTTGACGCTTTGGGCGTTTGATTTATGTAAATGGAATAAACTCTGGACTTCGGTATTTTACCTCCTGCGCCTGACTCCTGCGCCATTTACACCTCGTCACATCCTCATTGGTTTTGGGTTGAATTCAGACATAACACTGACCTCTCACAGAAGTCCTCCACCTGCAAATCCGAGGCCATGATTGTGCTTCCTTTGACAATAATAATAATAATAATAATATGCCATTTAGCAGACGCTTTTATCCAAAGCGACTTACAGTCATGTGTGCATACATTTTTACGCATGGGTGGTCCCGGGGATCGAACCCACTACCCTGGCGTTACAAGCGCCATGCTCTACCAATTGAGCTACAGAGGACCACTGTAGCCCACCATTTGACGGTGTGGTAGAGAAGCTAACGTAATTTGCATGTAATTAACACATATTACCATTTCTCCCAAAAGTGGAAGAACTGCTCTGGCGCACTGCATGAAACGCAGGTTGATGTTTATTGTCATGAGTCTTGTCCTGGAGGCAGAACTGGGTGATTTCCCCTTAGATATGCCAGCTGCAAAGTAAAAATGGGCTATATTGTAAACGTGTATGAAAAACAAACATTTGCTTTTTGGTCTTAATTTAAGATTAGGTATTAGGGTTATCAGCGTGGTTAAGGTTAGGTTAAGGTTAGTGTTAGGTTTAAAATCAGATTTTATGACTTTGTGGCTGTGCCAGCTAGTGTCCACACTGCAGAGCTGCCTCCAGAACAAGATTCATGACAAAAAATGCTAACCTGAGCATGAAACAGATGTGTCCAATGAGGCGCACTCTATTGTTTCAGACAATGACATTCTATCCACACTCTTCCAAATAGAAAGTGGCATATTTTTTTGTTTTGTGTGGAGATATAATGCTGTTTGAACTAGGGCTTAGTTAAACAGTCATCCCCATCAGAACCCAAAATATAAGTTTTGTTTTACTCCAATGTTTGTAAACAATGTAATTGTAAACAAAGACTGTATAGCCTCAAACCATGGTTAAAACTATAATTGTGATATCACGGATGGTCAGTCCTTGCATCCATAGCTCTATCTATGAATTTGAGAGTGGTTGCATTTCTCCAGCCCCATCCCTCAGCTTTTTACGGAAACAGTGGCAGGGTGTCTTTGTTATTGTTTAAACTGCAGATTGCTCCTTTGATACTTGAACGACTATATTTTCTTTCAAAAATAGATAGATATGAAAAGATTGAGAGAGTGAGCAGTGCAAGACATAAGGTGTAAGAACGGCATTCCTCTGTCACAAAGGAGTTGAGAAAAAAATCCTGGTCTTGACATTTGCTCAAACATAGCAAATTGAAACCTCAAATGTATGGTTGCCATACAAAGTGCCAAAGTGAAGGCTAGCTGAAACAATTCAATTTCTTTAAACCACAGAGCAGTCTAAAGGTCATATGTTTTTGAATTGGCATCACACATCTGATTTATGGATCGAGGGCAGTTCCCTTCAGTACTTCCTCTATTTTTGAAATATATTTACGTTTCTATTTAAGGTCCAGTAAAGTCTATAACCTCTTAAGGATCGGACCCTTTTTTTCAATTTTCGCCAAAATTGACATACCCAAATCTAACTGCCTGTAGCTCAGGACCTGAAGTAAGGATATGCATATTCTTGTCCACCATTTGAAAGGAAACACTTTGAAGTTTGTGGAAATTTGAAATGAATGTAGGAGACTATAACACATTAGATCTGGTCAAATAAATACAAACAAAACAACATGTGTTTTATTTTATTATTTTTTATTTTTCTATCATCTTTGAAATGCAAGAGAAAGGCCACAATATAATATTGCAGTTTAGGTGCAATTTAGATTTTGGCCACTAGATGGCAGCAGTGTGTATGTGTGCAACGTTTCAGATTGATCCAGTGAAGCATTGCAATACTGGACTATTTTGTATCAAGTCTGCCCAAATGTGCAGAATTGGTCAATTGATACATTTTCAAGTACATAATTATAGAGAACATACAAAAATGATGTGGTAATACAAAATGTAAGTTTACACACTCCCAGGAATGTCATACATGATGGATCATTAGTTTATACACTAACTTTCACATATCTAGATGGCCGGGTGGGGTGGGTGTGGAGCCAGAGACAGCAGGGGTTCAAACTGAGAACCCAGTTCCTGCATTTGAATATAAAAATGGATTTTATCAAACAAAACTATGCTACATTTTATCTCTGGGACCCTTAGGATGTCAAATCAGATCAAGATTACTGAATGTAAGTACATTATTTACCTTCAGAGGTGAATGTATCAAACCAGTTGCCGTGATACGTTTTTTGTTGTTGTGCACTCTCCTCAAACAATAGCATGGCATTTTTTCACTGTAATAACCACTGTAAATTGGACAGTGCAGTTAGATTAACAAGAATTTAAGCTTTCTGCCCATCTAAGACATGTCTATGTCCTGGAAAGTTTGCTGTTACTTACAACAGTCATGCTAATCACATTAGCGCACATTAGCTCAACCGTCCCGTATACGGGACACCGATCCCGTAGAGGATAATTTGTGTAATTATCTGTACTGATGTACATGAGTACTGTGCAGACTGAAGAGTGAGAGGTCTGAGTCTTTTTCCCAATGACTTTGTCCGAAATGTCACCCTTTTGGTGCCATTTTAAATGTAGACTAGTCAGTCAATGGGATAAAAGACTAAAGGAATAGGGTGTAATTTCCATGAACTACAGTATGTAGGAAATATTGTGCGATTTTGAATACACGTAGACTGTTCTCCAAAGGTACACTACTGGTCAAAAGCTTTGGGACACCTACCCATTCAAGGGTTTTTCTTTATTTTTACTGTTTTCTACATTGTAGAATAATAGTGAAGACATCAAAACCATGAAATAACACATATATGGAATCATGTAGTAATGAAAAAAGTGTTAAACAATATATTTTATATTTGAGATTATTCAAATAGCCACCCTTTGCCTTGATGACAGCTTTGCACACTCTTGGCATTCTCTCAACCAGCTTCATGAGGTAGTCACCTGGAATGCATTTCAATTAACAGGTGTGCCTTCTTAAAAGTTAATTTGTGGAATTTCTTTCCTTCTTAATATGTTTGAGCAAATCTGTTGTGTTGTGACAAGGTAGGTGGGGTATACAGAAGATAGCCCTATTTGGAAAAAGACCAAGTCCATAGTATGGCAAGAACAGCTCAAATAAGGAAAGAGAAATGAAAGTCCATCATTACTTTAAGACATGAAGGTCAGTCAATACGGAACATTTCAAGAACTTTTAAAGTTTCTTCAAGTGCAGTCGCAAAAACCATCAAGTGCTATGATGAAACTGGCTATCATGAGGACGCCACAGGAATGGAAGACCCAGAGTTACCTCTGCTGCAGAGGATAAGTTCATTAGAGTTACCAGCCTCAGAAATTGCAGGCCAAATAAATGCTTCACAGAGTTCATGTAACAGACACGTCTCAACATCAACTGTTCAGATGAGACTGTGTGAATCAGGCCTTCATGGTTGAATTGCTGCAAATAAACCACTACTAAAGGACACCAATAAGAAGAAGAGACTTGCTTGGGTGAAGAAACACAAGCAATGGAAATTAGTATTTTGGTCTGGAGTCCAAAGTTGAGATTTTTGGTTCCAACCGCCGTGTCTTTGTGAGACGCGGTGTGGGTGAACGTATGATCTCCGCATGTGTATTTCCCACCATAAAGCATGGAGGAGGAGGTGTTATAGTGTGGGGGTGCTTTGCTGGTGACACTGTCTGTAATATTTTTAGAATTCAAGGCATACTTAACCAGCATGCCTACCACAGCATTCTGCAGCGATACGCCATCCCATCTGGTTTGGGCTTAGTGGGACTATCATTTGTTTTTCAACAGGACAATGACCCAACACACCTCCAGGCTGTGTAAGGGCTATTTTACCAAGAAGGAGAGTGATGGAGTGCTGCATCAGATGACCTGGCCTCCACAATCCCCCGACCTCAACCAAATTGATATGGTTTGGGATGAGTCGGACGGCAGAGTGAAGGAAAAGCAGCCAACAAGTACTCAGCATATGTGGGAACTCCTTCAAGACGGTTGGAAAAGCATTCCAGGTGAAGCTGGTTGAGAGAATTCCAAGAGTGTGCAAAGCTGTCATCAAGGTAAAGGGTGACTATTTGTTTAATATATTTGATTTGTTTAACACTTTTTTGGTTACTACATGATTCCATATGTGTTATTTCATAGTTTTGATGTCTTCACTATTATTCTACAATTTAGAAAATAGCAAAAATAAAGAAAAACCCTTGAATGAGTAGGTGTTCTAAAACTTTTGACCTGTAGTGTAGTTCTCACAAAATATAGAAATGCTTTAAATATAAAATACCCAAAATATTTACGCCATCTGACGCAATAGAATGACACATGACATAGGAAATAAAATGTTATGTCACCCATGGAAATGAAATTTGGCAAACAAGACCTAAAATTGTGTAAGATGACAATTTTAAAGAGCCTGAAACGATATTCACTGTTTACATGCAAACCACAGTGACAAGTATGCTGTGACTGGTCACAAAACAACAATGAATTCAGACATACTGTATACACCAGCACGGTGTTAGCTAGTGCCTAGTGGCTATTTTGTCATATTTTACAGTGACATTTGTGGCGTGATCCCAGTGAAAAACTACTGACTTTGTACCTTGTCAGTATTATGCCTTTATTATGCCTCTGTAGCTCAATTGGTAGAGCATGGTGCTTGTAACGCCAGGGTAGTGGGTTCGATCCCCGGGACCACCCATACGTAAAAATTTATGCGCACATGACTAAGTCGCTTGGATTAAAGCGTCTGCTAAATGGCATATTATTATTATTATATTATTATGTCCCAGTCACACACTAATTACCACAACCACAAAGTAAAATTGGCTATATTGTACAAATTCATTAAAGAAATAGCTTTTTGGTCTTAATTTAAGGTTAGGGTTAGGCATAAGGTTACCAGTGTGGTTAAGGTTAGGTTTAAAATCACATTTATAGAAATGGGCAGGGGTTTATGACTTTGTGGCTGTGGTGGTAACTAGTGACTACTCATTGCTTGTCATGGCTTTCTGCTGTAATGCTAATTTTGGCACAAGATGTGGAAATCAAAGTTATCCATCTCTGACACCATAACTGATGAATTGAAACAGTTGATAATTTATACATACATACTGTATGTATTATTGTAGCTCACATATTTTATGTGACAAACAACACCATGGGTGTTTTCAGACTCATAGTATAACCTTTGGATGTGTGTTATCTGTACCATTTTGGGTGACATTGTCTTTAATCTCTGCATATGCCACAGTGGCTGAATGTATTCCAGACATGGCACATCTCCTGTATATCTGATGTGGCTCTATTCTGATGCATTGTCTGTCACCTTTTCCATGACATAGGCTTTATAATAATGCATAATGACTCATAAACCAATGCAGAAGAAAAACAGTATATTTTCTGTAATGTTAATGCAGTTTGTGGTGCTTTGAAGTCATTTTGTCTGGTGCTTGTCTGTTCAGCTCAGAGATGTGAGCGGAGGCTATGAAGCCCTCTGGACACTGCAGAAAGTAGGCACCTGCATTGATATAGGCCTACTCTAGAGACAAGAAGTGGCCCCAGAGAAGATGGCCGCCGTTTTACGGCCCTCTAACCAATTGTACTATTCTGTGTTTTTTTGCGTTATTTGTAATTTATTCTGTACATAATGTTTCTGCCACCGTCTCTTATGACCAAAAAGAGCTTCTGGATATCAGTACAGCGATTACTCACCTCATATTGTATGAATATTTTTTCTTCAAAGAGCCGGACGCGAAGGATATCCTACAGACACCCGACAAGGCCCAAATCCTTGTCTTTCGCATGAGAAAGAGACGGAGATATCGTGGATGTAGGTCGGGGTGCCTTGTAAGGATCCGACGGCGAGCGAGTAAACTGCCTCTTCCATCAATCCTATTAGCCAATGTTCAATCATTGAGAACAAATTGGACGACCGAAGATTACGGTTATCCTACCAACGGGACATTAAAAACTGTAATATCTTATGTTTCACCGAGTCGTGGCTGAACGATGACATGGACAACATACAGCTGACAGGATATACGCTACATCGGCAGGATAGAACGGCTAACTCCGGTAAGACAAGGGGTGGCGGTCTATGTATATTTATAAACAACAGTTGGTGCACAAAATCTAATACTAAGGAAGTCTCAAGGTTTTGCTCGCCTGAGGTAGAGTATCTCATAATAAGCTGTAGACCACACTATTTACCAAGATACTTTTCATCTATATTTTTCGTGGCTGTCTATCTACCACCACAAACCGATGCTGGCATTAAGATTGCACTCAATGAGCTGTATAAGGCCATAAGTAAACAGGAAAATGCTCATCCAGAGGCAGGGCTCCTAGTGGCTGGGGACTTTAATGCAGGGAAAATCCGTTATACCTAATTTCTACCAGCATGTTAAATGTGCAACCAGAGGAAAAAAACTCTAGACCACCTTTACTCCACACACAGAGACGCATACAAAGCTCTCCCTCACCATCCATTTGGCAAATCTGACCATACCTCTATCCTCCTGATTCCTGCTTATAAGCTAAAACTAAAGCAGGGAGCACCAGTGACTCGGTTAATAAAAAAGTGGTCAGATGATGCAAATGCTAAGCTACAGGACTGTTTTGCTAGCACAGACTGTAAAATGTTCAGAGATTCTTCAGATACCATTGAGGAGTACACCACATCAGTAACTGGCTTCATCAATAAGTGCATCGATGACGTCGTCACCACAGTGACTGTACGTACATACCCCAACCAGAAGCCATGGATTACAGGCAACGTAGCCGATGTGAGTAAGACTTTTAAGCAGGTCAACATTCACAAGGCCGCAGGGCCAGACGGATTACCAGGACGTGTACTCCGAGCATGTGCTGACCAACTGGCATGTGTCTTCACTGACATTTTCAACATTTCCCTGACTGAGTCTGTAATACCAACATGTTTCAAGCAGACCACCATAGTCCCTGTGCCCAAGGACACTAAGATAACCTGCCTAAATGACTACCGACCCGTAGCACTCATGTCTGGTAGCCTTGAAGTGCTTTGAAAGGCTGGTCATGGCTCACATCAACACCATTATCCCAGAAACCCTAGACGCACTCCAATTTGCATACCGCCCCAACAGATCCACAGATTATGCAATCTCTATTGCACTCCACACTGCCCTTTCCCACCTGGACAAGAGGAACACCTACGTGAGAATGCTATTGATTGACTACAGCTCAGCGTTCAACACCATAGTGCCCTCAAAGGTCATCACTAAGCTAAGGACCCTGGGACTAAACACCTCCCTCTGCAACTGGATCCTGGACTTCCTGACGGGCCGCTCCCAGGTGCTAAGGGTAGGTAACAACACATCTGCCAAGCTGATCCTGAACATGGGGGCCCCTCAGGGGTGCGTGCTCAGTCCCCTCCTGTACTCCCTGTTCACCCATGACTGCATGGCCAGGCACGACTCCAACACCATCATTAAGTTTGCTGACGACACAACGGTGGTAGGCCTGATCACCGACAACGATGAGAAAGCCTATAGGGAGGAGTTCCGAGACCTGGCCGTGTGGTGCCAGGATGACAACCTCTCCCTCAACGTGATCAAGACAAAGGAGATGATTGTGGACTACAGGAAAAAATACGGCCCAATAAATCACTATGGCCAAGCTTCCTACCATCCAGGACCTCTATACCAGGCGGTGTCAGAAGAAGGCCCTCAAAATTGTCAAAGACTCCAGCCACCCTAGACATAGACTGTCCTCTCTGCTACCGCATGGCAAGCGGTACCGGAGCGCCAAGTCTAGGTCCAAAAGGCTTCTCAACAGCTTCTACCCCCAAGCTATAAGACTCCTGAACAGGTAATCATTGCTACCCGGACTATTTGCACTGCCCCCCCACCCCCTCTTTTACGCTGATGCTACTCTGTCTATTATTTATGCATAGTCACTTTAACACTCCCGAGTGGCGCAGTGGTCTAGAGATCCTGGTTTGAATCCAGGCTCTGTCGTAGCCGGCCGCGACCGGGAGACCCATGGGGCGGCGCACAATTGGCCCAGCGTCATCCAGGGTAGGGGAGGGAATGGTCGGCAGGGATGTAGCTCAGTTGGTAGAGCATGGCGTTTGCAACGCCAGGGTTGTGGGTTCAATTCCCACCGGGGGGCCAGTATAAAAAATAAAATAATGCACTCACTAACTGTAAGTCGCTCTGGATAAGAGTGTCTGCTAAAATGTAAAAATATTACCTCAATTACCTCGACTAGCCGGTGCTCCCGTACATTGACTCTGCACCGGTACCCCACTGTATATAGCCTCCCTATTGTTATTTTATTTTATTGCTGCTCTTTAGTTATTTGCTTTTATTTTTTATACTTAACACTTTATTTTTTTTATTTTTTATTTTTTTATGCATTGTTGGTTAAGGGCTTGTAAGTAAGCATTTCACTGTAATGTCTACACCAGTTGTATTCGGCACATTTTTTGTTGTTGATTTGATTTGATTTGAGGTAGTAGTGAGCGACTGTAAACTACCTATATAATGGGAGAGGTGGTGTGTGTCTGTGTCCATCTCCACTGGTTAACACTAAGGAGCTAATTAGTACTTGATGTGTTGTCTGTAAATGCAGTGTCTGTCTATTAACTTAGGCGCACAGGGACAACAATGAGAAACACACACCACATCACATCTACCACAATATCCTATGCATTTTTCTGAGTCTACCTCACAAAATCACATATTCTGGGTGAGCTCAGCTCCACAAATAGTGCTATTTTTGCATTGGACTTGGAGGGAAGCCGGTAGGCAAATTGCTCAGGTTAATGAACTTATGAATAATTCATATCATGGTCTAAGTGAAAATGGTGCTCGGCTGCAGCGGGCTGAGTAATCCACTGGCTGGTGTTTTGGGAGGATTTTTTATAGCCTGAAATGAGTCCTGTGGTCCACATAGCCAGGCAAACTCACCTGGGGTGAGTGGCACGGAGTGCAATAGGTATTTTAATGGCAACACCGGGTACAAAGAGCTGGAGGAGGTGAGGGGTGGCGAAGGGTAGCGTTCAGTCACCTAATGTGTTCAGAATGTGCTCCGAGGGTTGTTGCACAAAGTGTGCCCTAATTTAGATTGTTGATCTCGCTGCTGGATGCCTGTGTTTAGGAGCTGTCCTCCAAAAACGCCATGCTGAACATGGTATCCGGAGGGTCCATTTGCGGTGGTCGGCAATTACTGCAGCTGAAATGTGGGTTGGTTGTTCTCTGCCAACACAGTTGGGTGTTCTATCTGTTAGGGAGTGCTGCTGGGAAGAATGCACAGTGGATTTATGTTTCTGCTGTAATATAAGTTGCTTTATCAATGTTTAACCCTAAAAGCACCAACATATTTCGATACATTTCCTCCATAGCAACTTGTCATGAAAAAAAAATGATGTAATTCATTCAAAGTGTTGTGTTTCTGTGATACTCAGGGGCTGAGAAATTGTTTATTTAGCTAATTTGACGTACTGGTATGACCTAAGATAGCCACCAATATGGGCTTTATAGGTGATATGGGCACCGGTGCTCTAACTTTGGAACGCTATGGGCTTTCAACTCCAAGTTCCAATTACATCTGAAAGATGAGACTCTCAACTTGGTATAGATACATTGACTGGAATCTAAATATGTATTTACATTTTTCTTAAATTATTTTAGTTAAAGTGGTTGCCACGCAACCCAGGGTCCACATGTTGGGTGGCTCCATATCTTTTCAGGGTACGTACATCTATTTAAGCGCCAAATGTGGTGTGTTTATCACAAACTAAAATATATATATATTGAGTCCACGTTTTCATTTTAGCCGCACATAGGTTTGCAAAGCTACCCGTAATTTACCAAAATTACTGGAATCTTCAGTAATTTTGGTAATTAACTGAAAATCTATGGCAATCTGTTGTAACATTAGTAATTTATAATGAAATAACTTTTAAAATATGTATGACATATATAATATTCATTTATTACATCTGTGTTTATATTTTGATGAGTTTCTGTTAGATAGATCATATGAAACTAGCCTAATTAATGAAAAACTGCATATTAACATAGTAAAATGAACAGAAGTTTGTAAAGAAATATATAAAGGATATTCCATGCTGAAACCCTCATATTAAACACCAATAGTACTCACTAAATGTATGGCTTCAATTTAGGATGTTTTACAGCTATGTTTTATTTTAAAATCATCTTAATTAATTAGTTCATATATTTTACATGTGATAAGGCCAGAGATAATTACAAATACCTGTGGCACCTGAAGTACCCAAAAGCGTCACTAGATATCTTGTGATAGATTAAATAAAATCCTTGAAAGATACCAACATTCTGGTAGTTTACTGGTAAACTTCGAAAGCTTCCAATAATATACCCTCCCTTTGCAACCCTAGCCACACACCATTAGTATACAAAAGAGAGATTATTTGTCATTCTTCCATCTTAACACATAAATCAGTGTAACGTGTTATTATGTCGGTAGCTATTTGCTTGACAAAGTCCAAAAATTTCAGAAGGATAAAAAATAAGAAATTATGATTAATTTCTTTGCCCTGCTGATACTTTTAGGGTTAATCAGATGTGTGTGTGTAATAAAGGGATAAAGCTGACTATGTTTTTAAAACAGTTTTTCGGTTGATTATGATAATGTAGCCTATTTCATCACGTAAATAATATGAGTTAAGACTCTATAAAAGAGTTATGTCATCTCTGCTCTCATATATGTTTATTTTCCATGCAGGTGAAAATAAGACACGCTGCATTGAAAATAAAGAGCCCTTCCCAAAATGAAAGCCGAAATCTACCTACTTTCTTAACAATAGCACCTTGAGCTTTTTCCTTTGCACAATTCATTTCCCTTTCAAACAAGAGCTCATTCTCCCCCCACTCAGTTTAACTTCAGAGGGTTAGAAATACAATTACCTGATCCCCCCTGAAATATCAGCCGGAGCAGTAAAGAAAAATGCAAGTGTGGAGAGGGAGCGTAGAACTGAGATAAGGTCCCTATAGTGCTCAGGAAGATGATTCGGAATAGAATGATAGGGAACATAGTTCAAATGGCTGAGGCTTTCAAAGGGGCTTCTTAATCATTCCGCCCATGTATCCTCTTCTGATTCGACCAAAACTTCTGCTGCATTCTAATTCGAGAATAGAAGAGCAAGCCAATTAGGCGGAGAGACGTAAAGCCTTTCTGAAGCCTGACTCGACTGGCAGTTTTCCCCCGCTGACAAAAAGAAAGGTGAATGGGATTTGATAGGTAATCAGGTAGGCAATCGGAGTTTCCTGAAGTGACGAGGGCGTACATGGTGATTTAATCCAGTTTTTGTCACTTCCCCAGGTGGTGACGTCATGGCCTATCACAAAACTTTGTGCATGGTGAGATTCTACAAAGATGTGTCATGCTATTCACCTTGACTGTTCAAGGCGGAGTACAGCACCTAGCAATTTCTTACACCAATAGCGCAACTTACATTTTTATCATTTATCAGATGCTCTTATCCAGAGAGACTTACAGGAGCTATTATGGTTAAGTGCCTTGCTCAGGGGCACATCAACATAATTTTTTTCAAAACAACGGAAGTGTAAAATGGCAAGGGAGTTGAAAAAAAAACACTGAAAATAGTAAAATGGAAATTGGAGTTAAAACTCTCTGAGAGTTGAATATTTACTCCATTTAGTGTTGTTTTAACTCCAAAAATATAAACACTGACCAGAGTAGTTTTAACACAAAATGTGGGTGGGACCATATAAACCCCAAAATAGTGTTACATTTGACTCCATGTGAATGATTTTGTGATTTTACTGTGTCCAATCACCCGTTCTTACTGCATGATGAACATCACAAAGATAAAACATATATCCGTTGTTAATTAGAGAGTTGATCCACCCAGCTGAATGTGTGTCATCTGGATCGCTTTGTTGCTTCCCGTTTCCAAAACTCCACGGTTGGATCTCATTTTAAGCACTGCTTTGAATGACTCACACAGCTCAGGTCTAAAAATAGCATTAGCCCGCGCTCTCTCTCTCTCTCTCCCTCTCTCTCTCTCCCCCCCTCATCCATCTTCCCCCCTCCTTGCTTCACTGTTTCCAATGCAAGTAGCTGCTGTTGAAATGGAATATGAATCATCTGTATAAGTCAGGTACTGAGGAGAAAAGAGAATTTGGGAATAAAATACGTTCACTGTCTCTGGTATAGAAGCAGGGTGGGCTGGGATCCCAGAGACTTCAAAGATGAGGCGTGACATGATAATTTCAGCAGTGCCTGTAAAGACAAAGTCACAATCGATATACAATGGTTATGCTGCATAACTACATTTTCCTAGATTTAACCCACTTTCACATGTTTATTCTGGATCAGCTACCCTGAAAAACGTAACTATTAATTGTATATTTAAATTAAGAAAATGTTCATTTATTCCACCTACCATCTATCATTTTTTTCCATTGGTAAAACATAATGTTTGACAAGAATAATCACAGAGGGCCTATTTTCTGTCTCTATTTTATTATATCTATTTTGCTGCTCACGTCACCAGTCCTTGGCAATGATCAGTAGGGCTTCTACTTGACACCTACACTATACAGTGAGGGAAAAAAGTATTTGATCCCCTGCTGATTTTGTACGTTTGCCCACTGACAAAGAAATTATCAGTCTATAATTTTAATGGTAGGTTTATTTGAACAGTGGGAGACAGAATAACAACAACAAAAATCCAGAAAAACGCATGTCAAAAATGTTATAAATTGATTTGCATTTTAATGAGGGAAATAAGTATTTGACCCCTCTGCAAAACATGACTTAATACTTGGTGGCAAAACCCTTGTTGGCAATCACAGAGGTCAGACGTTTCTTGTAGTTGGCCACCAGGTTTGCACACATCTCAGGAGGGATTTTGTCCCACTCCTCTTTGCAGATCTTCTCCAAGTCATTAAGGTTTCGAGGCTGACGTTTGGCAACTCGAACCTTCAGCTCCCTCCACAGATTTTCTATGGGATTAAGGTTTAGGCCACTCCAGGACCTTAATGTGCTTCTTCTTGAGCCACTCCTTTGTTGCCTTGGTCGTGTGTTTTGGGTCATTGTCATGCTGGAATACCCACCCACGACCCATTTTCAATGCCCTGGCTGAGGGAAGGAGGTTCTCAACCAAGATTTGACGGTACATGGCCCCGTCCATCGTCCCTTTGATGCGGTGAAGTTGTCCTGTCCCCTTAGCAGAAAAACACCCCCAAAAGCATAATGTTTCCACCTCCATGTTTGACGGTGGGGATGGTGTTCTTGGGGTCATAGGCAGCATTCCTCCTCCTCCAAACACGGCGAGTTGAGTTGATGCCAAAGAGCTCGATTTTGGTCTCATCTGACCACAATACTTTCACCCAGTTTTCCTCTGAATCATTCAGATGTTCATTGGCGAACTTCAGACAGGCATGTATATGTGCTTTCTTGAGCAGGGGGACCTTGCGGGTGCTGCAGGATTTCAGTCCTTCACGGCGTAGTGTGTTACCAATTGTTTTCTTGGTGACTATGGTCCCAGCTGCCTTGAGATCATTGACAAGATCCTCCCGTGTAGTTCTGGGCTGATTCCTCACTGTTCTCATGATCATTGCAACTCCACGAGGTGAGATCTTGCATGGAGCCCCAGGCCGAGGGAGATTAACAGTTATTTTGTGTTACTTCCATTTGCGAATAATCGCACCAACTGTTGTCACCTTCTCACCAAGCTGCTTGGCGATGGTCTTGTAGCCCATTCCAGCCTTGTGTAGGTCTACACTCTTGTCCCTGACATCCTTGGAGAGCTCTTTGGTCTTGGCCATGGTGGAGAGTTTGGAATCTGATTGATTGATTGCTTCTGTGGACAGGTGTCTTTTATACAGGTAACAAACTGAGATTAGGAGCACTCTCTTTAAGAGTGTGCTCTTAATCTCAGCTCGTTACCTGTATAAAAGACACCTGGGAGCCAGAAATCTTTCTGATTGAGAGGGGGTCAAATACTTATTTCCCTCATTAAAATGCAAATCAATTTATAACATTTTTGACATGCGTTCTTCTGGATTTTTTTGTTGTTGTTCTGTCTCTCACTGTTCAAATACACCTACCATTAAAATTATAGACTGATAATTTCTTTGTCAGTGGGTAAACGTACAAAATCAGCAGGGGATCAAATACTTGTTTCTCTCACTGTATATACAAACATATTTGTACACCCCTTCAAATGAGTGGATTCGGCTATTTCAGCCACACCCAAGCACACAGCCATGCAATCTCCATAGACAAACATTAGCAGTAGAATGGCCTTACTGAAGAGCTCAGTGACTTTCTACGTGGCACCGTCAAGGATGCCACCTTTCCAACAAGTCAGTTTGTCAAATTTCTTCCTGCTGTTATTGTGAAGTGGAAACATCTAGGAGCAACAACGTTTCAGCCGCAAAGTGGTATGCCACACAAGCTCACAAAACGGGTTCCAAACTGCCTCTGAAAGCAACGTCAGCACAATAACTGTTCGTTGGGAGCTTCATGAAATGGGTTTCCATGGCTGAGCAGACTCTCACAAGCCTAAGATCACCATGCACAATACCAAGCGGTGGCTGGAATGGTGTAAAGCTCGCCGCTATTGGACTCTGGAGCAGTGGAAACGCGTTCTCTGGAGTGATGAATCACTCTTCACCATCTGGCATTCCGATGGACGATTCTGGATTTGGTGAAGGCCCTTTCCTGTTTCAGCATGACAATGCCCCCGTTCACAAAGCGAGGTAAATACAGAAATGTTTTGTCGAGATCGGTGTGGAAGAAGTTCACTGGACTGCACAGAGCCCTGACCTCAACCCCATCGAACAACTTTGGGATGAATTGGAACGCCGACTGCAAGCCATGCCTAATCCAACATCAGTGCCCTACCTCACTAATGCTCTTGTGGCTGAATGGAAGCAAGTCCCCGCAGCAATGTTCCAACATCTAGTGGGAAGCCTTACCAGAAGAGTGGAGGCTGTTATAGCAGCAAAGGGGGGACCAACTCCATATTAATGCTCATGACTTTTGGTCATGTAGTGTACCTTCACCCCATGAGTTTTAGGATTCAAATAACTTTATTAAGATGACATATAGTCAATGCCATTGGTAATGTTTGATTGATGTATGTTAATGTATGCGATGTTCTGGAATGGAATGAATGCTTCTGCAAATGCAAAACACGCGCACGCACACACACACAACTGCAATACGTACTTTCTTATGTGTGTGAACTGCCAAATAGGCCATCTACAGATGCACCTACATACTGTAAGTAGATGCTATTCAGAGAAAGCTAGTTCAGTACCTATTCTACCACTCCTGCACTGCAGGCTGCCTGCTGATAGACTGGCATCAACTCTCAGAGGGAGTGGCGCACAAGTCAAGGTTGGCTGTACATGACTTTTGCTCGTTTGACCTTTTCACGGGTTAGAATCATGTTTTTTAGTATTTTTCCATTTCCGCTTTATTGCTCAAGGTAGAAGTACGTACTATAAGACTATGTTTGGACCCTGTTCTTGTGTCTGAAGGCTCCTGACTTTATGGCAGTGAGGGATTGATGTGAGCATTTCCAATAATCTATTGATTAATAAAAACATTGACTAAGTAGAGGGATTCAGATGAGATGTTTTAAACATTTTTTGTGAGCATTTGATCCTCGGCCGGAAGCATGTTGTCTTTTGCTTACACAGCTATCTGTACACACGCATGCACGCATGAACACACACAAGCACACACTTTCCCCTACAAAAACAATCCCCGACACAAAACACACATCAACTCTCTCCTACACACATACACACACACACACACACACACACACACACACACACACACACACACACACACACACACACACACACACACACACACACACACACACACAGACAGACAGACAGACAGACAGACAGACAGACAGACAGACAGACAGACACACTCTACTCACACACACAAAGAGCTATTACCGGTTCTCATTTCCCAGAATTCTTCCCTGTTCTGTTTCCAAGAGCAGGGTGCAGGGAAGTCATTTGCTAATTGGTTTGCAGAGGGAGCGCAGTTGCTCGACTTTCTCCCTAAAACCCCAGGGCTTCTTGTGTTGGATGATGTTCCTGCCTTGTGCTCTGCCAGCTAAGCCAAGCATTTGGAGGGTTGTTACTGTACAGTACAGCCAGGTGCCTCTGTGCATAAAAGAGGATGCCTCTGACGTGGGACCAGAACCTGCTATAAATATCAAATCATTGCCTGTTTTTCCCCTTGCACTGCTCCACCACCGAGTCAACAGGGTTGCTCTAACCTAGATTCCCACACCAATATGTGGCTTGTCTCAGGCTAGTCTTATCTTTATACAGTTACACTGACAGCTGTTAGTATGCGTATTCCATAGAGTGAATATGTGTAGGAATTGTATCGTTACCATTCCTTACCACATAGTGTACTGTAGAAGGAAAATAAGTATGACAAATGTTTTTGAGTTCTGTACTGCAGCCAACTGTAAATAAATGCCAGAATCTCTCAGATTGCAAGTACCCATCTAAATGGCACGTACTAATGGAGATGTTTACATGCTAACCTGATGGCATCATTCTGACATTCTTCGAAGTAACTTTATTCCTATCTCTATAACCTTGGACACTGTTCAATAACTATTAACATTTAACAATCATACCTTCCCTTTTATTTGAGTTTAATGGAAGTAATTCCAAACAGTCTTTGAATTGCTTTAAAATGCATGTGCTATGTTGTTACATAATAAGTAATGTTAAAAGTTCAATTACAAAGATGCCAGGTTTTTCAAACCCATTTCTTTTATATTTCATGTACTGTACTCTGTGGTGTTGTGAGATGTTTTTCCATCTATTCTCAAGTCTGAAATGAATACTAAACTACTGACAAGCACATCTGTTCAAGCATCATGCAGTTTAGTGCCTTTAGCACAAAACAGTGTGAAAGTCATGCAATCTTAAAACTGCCTCTGTTTTCATGAGGGTAGAGGGATACATTTAAAATGAGACAATATATAGATAAAATCGCATACATGTATAGGGAATGTACTGTAAGTCATTGAAGGGCCTCTGTCTTTAGCCATTTCTGCTTTGATTACCTATAAAACTAGTACGGTCAGCATTTACAAAGGGTTTGCATTCTTCTTGGTGGTTTATCCATAACTGAAGAAAGATGGTGCAAGGTTGCAAAGTTTACACCTTTATATTTTATATTCTACCTCAAAGTGGGAGTAAGGTCAGTCTTTGTGTGTGGGTACATGTCTGGCCTTTCAATTTCAGACAATCTCGATAGAAACTCTAGATTTCTGAGATTACATGAAAATAAATGTTCATTCAAATCAAGACGAGACAGTTTTTTTCTGTAATGGATAAACCAAGGGGAGCAAACACTTAGTTAATCTGGTTATTTGTCATAATGAAGGTATTGACAGTAGAGAGTGGCAGGCCAGAAATGTCTAATTGTTCTTGCATTCGTGTATTTGTTCCCCTATGTCTAAAACATATTTTGTTCATTCTAATGTATTATCATAGTTACACATGGACTGGACCTTTGGGCCACCATACAAAGGACAAGTCCATTGACACCCACTGAGTGTCTGAGGACAATCATCCCCTATCATCTCAACATTCCCCTTTCAAATGTCTGACTACCACTGTCTCACACATGTCCCGCACAAGTCCCAGACTGACAGACTGGATGGCTGTGTCCTCAGGGTTATCGACACGTCTTACAATCTTCCAGAGTACATGAAACAGCAAAGCGAATGCCTCTCTGCTGTGATGCTTAAGTCAGCTTGCAACCCCCTTCATCTAAGAGCTGCTGTCTCAGTTTGGTCAAGCTATGTCCTTCCATGCAGAAATAGCCTTCAATCTTTAGTCTTCTTTCCTTTTGTAACAAATTATATAAAAATTGAGTAAATGGGTTAAATTAATACGGAGTACAGAGCCAAACGACTGATCATTTCATTTTAAGTAGTTTGAGTCGATCTTTCGATCTGTGGTCACAAATGAAATGCATTAGGTAATGAATTTTTCACACAAGGTTTCAGAACAAATTAAATGTTCTTGTGATGCCTTGGCTGCTAGATCACAGAGCCAGGAAAGAAAATACCTTGTATGTATCCAAAATAGCATCATATTCTCTTTGTAGTACACTACTTTTGACCAAACCCCTATGTGTGGCCTGGTCAAAAGTAGAGCACTATATAGGGAATAGGGTGTAATTTCTGCCTTAGCAACAGTCTTTAAGTATAACCTCAGGCTTTTAGTATGGGAGGCATCACCCACTAACCCCCTTCCCCCTTCCCCCTTCATTCGGAGAGAGAGACATTGAGTAATGTGAAAATGAACATATGGGAACTTAAAGACGTTATCTTGCGGTTTAAAAAGAATACTTAAAAGTACACTCACTAAAGGGTAAAAAAAAAACGGTGCTTTTTAGTCACAGCTACAAACTTTAAGGAGTAGGGCATTCAAGGAGTTGGTCTGATGGGAATCGAACCCACCACCCTGGTGTTGCAACCGCCATGCTCTACCAACTGAGCCAACTGAGCTACATCCCTGCCGACCATCCCCTCCCCTACCCTGGACAATTGTGCGCCGCCCCATGGGTCTCCCGGTCGCGGCCGGCTACGACAGAGCCTGGATACAAACCAGGATCTCTAGTGGCACAGCTAGCACCGCGATGCAGTGCCTTAGACCACTGCGCCACTCGCCACTCTATACGCTTGAGTAAAAGTTTGTTACAATGATAATAATTGTTCCATGCCGTCACTTCACTCACATTCCACACACATTCCCTGTCTTCAGCCAATTTGACTCTGACAAAGCTGAATTGAGTCTTAATCCTTTGTTTACTCCCCACGGTTGTCCTCACTTTTCACTTGTCTCAGTCAATTACAGGACTACGTTTCCCTGTTCGCCTCCCTTCTAACGATCCAGATTCCCATGCTATCTGAAATTCCATCATGTCTCTGAGGCGTAGTGGCTAGAGAGAAAAAGATAAGCTTTCCATAAATTTCAATAGTTGATAAATGACCGGTGATATATTTTATATTCTACCTCGAAGTGGCAGTAAGGTCAGTCTTTGTGTGTGGGTACATGTCTGGCCTTTCGATATCTGACAACCTCGATAGAAACTCTAGATTGCTGAGATGACATGAAAATAAATGTTCAGTCAAATCAAGACGAGACAGTTTCTGCTTGCTGTCTTCTGGGTAGAAGCCTTTACAGACTTTTCTACAAAGGGTTGGTCAAAACAAGCATTTTGATTGGGTAAGATGTGTTCTAAGCCGTGCAAAAAAACTGTTTAGCATGGGTTTGATGCAAAAATAATTGTTTACAGTTCCATTTGAAATATCATTGTACTGCTCTTGATACCACTGCAAATTACAAGAGAAAAGCAATAAGGCTTTTAGTAATTACATTACTTCTCTTTGGTTCTAGCCTAGCATTTGGTTTGCAACAACAGGGCTTTGTACAAACGTTGCTGTCTGCCTCTCCGATCTTTGCAACATTGTTTTAAATTTGATCTTCACCATCCCATAGAAGGGTTGGTTGTTTAGCAACAAAAACTAAGGGGCAAAACAGACAGGGTTGGCTTAGATTGTTGACAACATGTACAGTAAACTACATTTAGTCTCCAAATGTTTATTGAAAACATATACACACTTGCACAATGAACACTTGTTGTCTCTCAAATCCATCGTTACATTTGTTGGTTAGCTAGCTATTGAATTCTAGCCATATTAGCATTGACATTAAATCAGTCAAAACAACTCAAAACAAGACACGGTATCAATAACAACATACAACGAGTTTAAAGGAGCCACCTACGATTCCCCACAAGGCAGCTTGTTGTCATTGATGCTAGCTATCTGACCGTTCCGAATCATACTTGTGGCACTTCCGGCCACATCAATGCGCGCATATCAGTTTCGTGATGTTGTCAGCCAACATGTCTATAGAGAGTGAACATGTCAGGACGAGAAAGACAGCTTTTCTGAAACCGGCGAACTCATCCATCAGTATTTTTTTATTGATATATACAAAAAATGTCAGTAAAACAAACTGGTAAAAACAAAACAAAATGCAGCTAGTTTGCTGTCTCTCCAGCTTCAGTTTGAAGTGATTGTGTTATCTGTGTAGTTGGCTAGCTAGCAATGTGAAGAGCCTGCATAGCAACTATCTTTATTTGGCACAGCAAACTGCCAATCGAATGAACGACCAGTCAGCTTGGCTAGCAACTCTACATTTGTGTCGATGAAATAGCATGAACAAATTTATCAAAATAACATGTTTAATTAAAATATGTCACTCATTGTTTTAATATATTGTATGGTAACGCATTGTAGAACAGCAATTGTACACTCAAGGTTGTGTGTTGTCGACTTCGCCTCGTACCTACGACCGCAGCACAGCCGTGCTAAAAAATACAAAACACATGCTGTCTAATGTACAATTTATTTAAGCTATAGTGGTATACTGTAGATGCACATGACATCCAGATGACATGACAGTCATCCTGTTTTCTTCAGGTATCTTTACCTGCTCTTCCTTGACTAGACAGAGAAAGCGTGATGTCAAGGCAAAGACCACTCCACCATGCTGTTCTGTTGTAAAGAGCCTTCTCTAAGACTTTGTCAAACATGACCTCCTGTCCTTCCTCTGCATAATGTATGCCCCCATGACACCAAAGGGGCTGACAAATAATGTGGCTAACTCTGGATGACTGGTGTGAGTCCCAAATGGCACCCTATTCCCTATATAGTGCACTCCTTTTGACCCAAGCTCTATGGGCCCTGGTCAGAAGTAGTGCATTACATAGGGGAATAGGGTGCTGTTTGTGATGCAGACTGGATGACTGGGAAGAAGGGCACTTCTTTAAAGTCTCACCACAGAGCAGTGAGTGCAATGTCATGATCTGACGTTGCCTCCAAAAAAGCATGTCTGCGGCAGCGACACATTTGGAATGCACCCTGGCACTCCGGGTGAACAAGACTGGCTCTGTTAGACAAACAATATGATTTATATCAAATTATTTGTTGTATCATCACAGTCAAATAATGAATGCTTCTTATCTAAAGCAGGGCGAGAATGCTGTGTTTTCCTCAAGGTAGACAATTTGGTGTCCTTGTCATCTTAAGAAAGTCTGAATTGAAGGTTCAGAAAATGATCATGCTCTCAAGACCGAATAGGGTTGTAAAGCTACCGGTAATTTACCAAAGTTACCGGAATCTTTAGTAATTTTGGTAATTAACTGAAAATATATGGCAATCTATCTTAACTTTGGTAATTTATAATACAATTACTTTTAAGATGAATTCATATATAATATCTGTATCCAAATTTTCCATGAGTTTCTAGTTGATGGACCATATGCTTCAGGAGAAAATAGCCTAATTAATGAAAAAAGGATCTAATCAATAATGACATAATTTTTATTAACTCGGCAACTCTTCCAACAATTGACTGTGTTCACAACTGCCACCAGTTTGACAACAAAACATTGACAACAAATACATATTGACATAGTAAAATAAATACAAGTTAGTAAAAAAAAATATATAAAGGATATTTCATGCTGAAACCCAATGGTATTAATAAATTGATTGAGGCTGTTCTGAGGGCAAAAGGGGGTGCAACTCAATATTAGGAATGTGTCCCTAATGTTTTGTACACTCAGTGTATTTAGGATAATATTTCACAGCTTTTCCATTCTAATTTTTATTGTTATTTAATTATATCATATATTTTACATGTGATAAGGTGTCTAGATGTCTTGTAATAGATTACATACAATCCTTGAAAGATACCAACATTCTGGTAGTTTACTGGTAAGCTTTCAAAGTTTCAAGTAATATACAGTGCCTTGCAAAAGTATTCATCCTCCTTGGCGTTTTTCCTATTTTGTTGCGTTACAACCTGTAATTTAAATTGATTTTGATTTTGATTTCATGTAATGGACATACACAAAATAGTCAAAATTGGTGAAGTGAAATGAAAAAAATAACTTGTTTCAAAGAATTCGAAAAAATAATTAACGGAAGAGTGGTGCGAGCATATGTATTCAACCCCTTTGCTATGAAGCCCCTAAATAAGATCTGGTGCAACCAATTACCTTCAGAAGTCACATAATTACTTAAATAAAGTCCACCTGTGTGCAATCTAAGTGTCACATGATCTCAGTATATATACACATGTTCTGAAAGGCCCCATAGTCTGCAACACCACTAAGCAAGGGGCACCACAACAGGTCAGGGACAAAGTTGTGGAGAAGTACAGATCAGGGTTGGGTTACAAAAAAATAGCAGAAACTTTTAACATCCCACAGAGCACCATTAAATCCATTATTAAAAAATAGAAAGAATATGGCACCACAACAAACCTGCCAAGAGAGGGCCACCCACCAAAACTCACGGACCAAGCAAGGAGGGCATTAATCAGAGAGGCAACAAAGAGACCAAAGATAACCCTGAAGGAGCTGTAAAGCTCCACAGTATCTGTCCATAGAACCACCTTAAGCCATACACTCCACAGAGCTGGGTTTTACGGAAGAATGGCCAGAAAAAAGCCATTGCTTTAAGAAAAAAATAAGCAAACACGTTTGGTGTTCGCCAAAAGGCATATGGGAGACTCCCCAATCATATGGAAGAAGGTACTCTGGTCAGATGAGACTAAAATTGAGCTTTTTGGCCATCAAGGAGAACACTATGTCTGGCGCAAACCCAACACCTCTCAACACCCCGAGAACACCATCCCCACAGTGAAGCATGGTGGTGGCAGCATCATGGTGGAGAAGTTTTTCATCGGCAGGGACTGGGAAACTGGTCAGAATTGAAGGAATGATGGATAGCACTAAATACAGGGGAATTCTTGAGGGAAACCTGTTTCAGTCTTCCAGAGATTTGAGACTGGGATGGAGGTTCACATTCCAGCAGGACAATGACCATAAGCATACTGCTAAAGCAACACTTGAGTGGTTTAAGGAAACATTACAATGTCTTGGAATGGCCTAGTCAAAGCCCAAACCTCAATCCAATTGAGAATCTGTGGTATGACTTAAAGATTGCTGTACACCAGCGGAACCCATCCAACTTGAAGGAGGTGGAGCAGTTTTGCCTTGAAGAATTGGCAAAAATCCCAGTGGCTAGATGTGCCAAGCTTATAGAGACATACCCCAATAGACTTGCAGCTGTCAATGCTGCAAAAGGTGGCTCTACAAAGTATTGACTTTGGGGGGTGAATACTTATGCACGCTCAAGTTTTCAGTTTTTTTGTCTTATTTCTTGTTTGTTTCACAAAAAAAATTATTTTGCATCTTCAAAGGGGTAGGCATGTTGTGTAAATCAAATGATAAAATCCCCCCCCAAATCCATTTTAATTGCAGGTTGTAATGCAACAAAATAGTACAAATGCCAAGAGGGGTGAATACTTTCGCAAGCCACTGTACCCTTCCTTTGCCAACCTAAGACTGAATTATTTTCAAAAAATGTTGTGAGTTGTTGAGATGATTTGCAGGATTTCTATGAATGTCTAGGAACATTGGAAAATAAAGATTTGGTTCTCTCCACCGAAGATTAGATGTACTGTATTTACAGATTTGAGAGATTTCATGGATTTAGTTCACATTATTCACATGTCTATTTTGAGACAATACAAAAACCACAGCATAGATTATTTTTAGCACAGAGAACATTGTCTCATGCCCCTGTTTGATAACCAGTCTTCTCCTATCAATATTATTTTCAAGAGTAAACAATTTGCTTGTAATTTAAAGTGAATCCATTCTGGTGTGATCAATACGAAGCTATTGAAAAGTTTCACCTGAAAGTTCAGGGTAAGATGCATGATAAAATCATTACAAATACCAGTCAGTCGTTGTCCTTAGGCTTTATGTTCCTCTGAAGGCCCTCTGTGAATTTTAAAAGAGGATTATTTTATTACACACTGACTAGAAGTAGAAGGTGCTCAACCAACCTGAGTAGGGGTGCAACCTAAAACTGTGTAGACGTCATTGGACAGGAAAAGGCGCAACGCTAGCTCACTATAAGAAATTAGTGGACTAGCCATTATACCTATTTGAAATGTCAAGCGTGCTGTCTGCCTGATGAATTGCACTCACTAAAAAGTGTCACAGGCCTTGAATGTTCAGACAAAGAAAATACGAAACAATGTAGGCCTTTATCAGATTCATGAGATGTCATCAACGCATAAACAGCATAAATGTTCTTGATAAGGACAATTAATGGGTGTCAGTGGAACTGTACTTTCTTAAAACTTTCTTAGAGTGTTTGTTCTGGGAATATCAAGACGTGTCCTAATTGTTTATGACAAGAGGCTGCAGACTACTCAACAGTACCAATCCTGTCTGGTTGAGCAGTTCACAGAACTTGAACAGTAAAATATCAACTTCCAATTGCATCAAGGGCGGCAGGTAGCCTAGCGGTTAAGAGCGTTGGGCCAGTAACGGAATGGTCGCTGGTTCAAGCCGACTGGGTAAAAATATGTCAATGTGCCCTTGAGGAAGGCACTTAACCATAATTGCTCCTGTTAATCGCTCTGATAAGAGTGTCTGCTAAATTACTCAAATATAATCTCCCAACAAGACAGCAACAACAATAGTTTTATATTTTGAGGAGATGCCATCATCTCTTTTTTTGGGAATATGACTTTATCACAGGCATATCTAAACTCTTAGTAAGCAATCACCTTTCATAAATATGACTGGATCAAAAGGCTGCTGCCTAAATTGACTAAACACACCATGGTCTGACTTTATATAGTGCATGTTTTATACTGGAGATTATCCCAATGACCATGCATCAACAGAGAATGCTCTTATGTCTCAGACACCCTGTCGCTTCTGATAAGACGAGAGATAGACATCACCCTTTCAGCTGATGTCTTCACCGGTGACAACACGAGCCAGACCCACCTGTGGAGGTTATCTGAAGGTTGCCGCTGTTTGCGTTGCCATCTTAAAAAGAGAGGGATTTTTTAGCTAATTGAGCGAGAGCCGGCAAATAAATGTGCCCCTCCTGAGTATGGGAGGTGTGTGTCTCTTAGATGGGCTGCAGGGTGTGTGTGCGTGTGCATCCACACTCATGTTTTTGTGTGTGTGGCTGGCACTAAGGTATTCTCCAGTGCCCATTTTCCGCAGGCGGCCCCCTCTCCCCTCTCTCGCTCTCTCACAGACAGAAGGGAGCTGTTTGTTCAGGCAAGGCCGACAGCGACGCCCAAGGTGAGCACGGCCCTTCACAGCCCAGCGGACTGGTAACATTTCCCCACATTAGGACGACTACATAATGACGGCGGGTTTTATCCGCTACACAAGTCTCATCCCTCCAACAGTCACCCTCGACTCCAGTTAACGTGGCCATGATCAGAGAGGCACCAGCACACTACACGTCACTAACGGTTTGGGTAAGAGGAGAGGAGGGAGGGGGAGGAGGAGAGGAAGAGAGATGGAGGGCGGAAGGGAGGGAGGGGGTTGGAGGTGAGGGGGATATGCCAGACAGTACCTACTGGAGCTTTAAAAGAAAGCCCCAACATTGGTGCCGAAATCTATTGTCATTTCTGTTTTGGTCTCCTGACATTAATGTTCCTTGCTGCTGCAATTATCTTCAAAGACAGTCAGAGTAGAGGTCTCAGGGGAAAAGGGTGCTTCATTTTGCTCCTCATCAGCCTCAAACACAACAGTACAGGTCCTGCTGGCCACCGGTCTAAGAATGTGTGTGAGTGTGTGTGTGTGTGTGTCTCCAGTCCCAACACAGTTGAGCAGTCCTTTTAGCCCCATCCAGACACTGAGTCATCCTGATACTCCAGTAGGGTCGGCCAGTGGACCGAGTCTCTGATTCATTCTGGCACCTGTCTCCTTCCATGTTGGGCAAGCAGGCCAATGACTTGTTTGTCTCTGGCCGTGACCCTTAAAGTGCACAAAAGCTGACATTTTCAACCACACATGAGAGCCTTGCCTGGAAAGCCGCACCACACTGTCAATAGAACCAATTATGTATTTGAGTCACAGTTGGAATTTTGTTACAGATTCCCCAAGCTGGCATTTAATAATAGAGGAATAGCACGATCCAAAGCACTAATAAGATCTATTTCCTGTTATTTCTTGAGAGAGTGTAAATAATGTTGTCAAGTGCATTTGCCGGAGATGGAAGCTAATATGTCTTTATGGTGGCATTTTCCACACTTGAGAATGAAATCTCGATTGAATAAACACGTTGAGAATTGGATAATACACATATGTGTCTAAAAGGCAATGTTTTTTCCCCATGCCTCAATAGAAACATGATGTGCAGCCAAATTTCCCTTCACATAGTGTGGGAGTATGTATTAGAGGGCACACGTAAATATGCTACAAAGACTGAACAGGAGACCATATTATAATGAGTTCAGTTTGTTTTATCGTTCAAATAATTCCACCCAATGCAATAAAAAGAAAGCAAATTGCAATCAACTTCTATCTATAATTAATGTTAAGATAGTAGGATGAAAATGAAGTTATCAATGATTTAAGCAATGACAATTTATTAACAATTGATGCGTTAAGCAATAAGGTCAGGAGGTAGCACTGAAAAATACATTTGGCCGAGAGCGTTCTCTTGAGATAAACATTCAACGTTGAACAATATTGAAGACATGTTATTGTTGTAATACATGTCTCACACACCATTTACAACAAAACCATACAATGTCATGTCAATGATTGTGACATGAAAAAACAGATTTGCGATAAGCGTGAACGTAAACGCCAGTAGACTGTTCCACTTTGTGAATGCTGTCACCGTTATATACCAGTTATGTGGTCTCACCGTTATGTCCCAGTTATGTGGTCTTCCAGATTCTTCAAGAGTTCTTCCATCGCTGTGTGACTACAACTTCTCCAAACTGAGCACTGTGTGAATTACGGTTCACTAGCATAACGTAATTCCCTGAGCCGTGCTGGAACGCTTTTAAGGCATTTCTCATGTTTTGTTGTTTGTAAAATTAATATGTGTACTAGTGGTAATGCATGGCTGACCGGGCCTGCCTCTTTTAAGTCACAACACCCACTAGGGCTTCTAAAATATGCAGGAACCCCCAAAAGATATGTGGAGAAACATATGTGTGATATGTGCCAGGTGCTGTAAGGCTAACACAAGTTGACATGTCCAGCACGCATCCATTACCTAGCCAGCCATCATGTAGTGGACCAGATGATCTGTGCCCCAAATAGCACCATATTCCCTACATGGTGCACTACTTTTGAGCAGATCCTAATGGGCCCTTATCAAAAGCAGTGCTCTACATAGGGAATAGGGTGCCATTGGGGATGCAGGCATACAATTGATAGAGCAGTAGAGTGGTAGTCTGGCATGTTATCACCATCACATCTGGCTGTAGACGGAGCCATGGCGAATCACCCCATAACATATGACAAGTGTGCATCGTTGCACCACATCCCTATGAAACGGGCCAGATTAGGAACGAAAAAGAGGCAGCGAACCAAAAACCGTGGCTTGGCTTCAGTCTGACTCTGCCAGTCCACATTCATTAGTGTCAGCGCTAACGAGTCATAACTAAGCATACTGTACAAGCAAGCTAAATGAACCCCCTCCATTCACAAACATGGTTGTGCCTTTTCCCTTCTCTTTATAGTGCTTTGCTGTGCCACATATCTGTTATGAGGATATTTACTCCATATAATCATGTAGTTTATATACTGCATGTATGTGGTTTATTTTTCAACAATACACTGACAGTATTTGCCTGAATAAACATGTGAGTGAGAGAAGGGGAGGGGAGGGAGGGAGGGAGGGAGGGAGAGAGCGGCATGTGTGCAGAAACAAATTAGATTTCCATCTCCTTTCGCTCTGTTCGTCCCTTGGGAGCGGCTTGATTGGTAAACATATTTCACGGTGCGGTATATTGCTTTTCACGAGCACCTGTAAATGCGGAGTAGTGCTTAGGCTTATATGCTGTTCATCCCAATCCTGCTTGTTGCTTGTTTGTGAGGATGTGGCTGCTTCCCTGTCTAGTTCCTGCTTGTTGCTTGTTTGTGAGGATGTGGCTGCTTCCCTGTCTAGTTCCTGCTTGTTGCTTGTTTGTGAGGATGTGGCTGCTTCCCTGTCTAGTTCCTGCTTGTTGCTTGTTTGTGAGGATGTGGCTGCTTCCCTGTCTAGTTTCTGAGGAATTTATACAGATTTCCTTTAAGATTGTTCCATTAAATGTGCACAAATGCATCGCTGACCCAGAAACCAGAAAGATCCTAATAAAAGTAATGAACACAGTGGGGAGACTACTATGATGGTTACGCTGCTTCAACCCCTCATCTCCTCCATCTCTCTATCTCTGTCGATCTCGATCTCTCCTCCCTTCCTCTGTCTCCCCATCCCCCTCTCTCTCCTTACTCCATCCCTCCCTCTCTCCACCCCCTCTTCATCCCCGCCCCCCGTCTCTGTTTCTGTACTTCCTTAAGCTGTCATTTCTGTTTGTTTTCATGAATGTGTATGTTTGATGTTATGTCTGGCCTATTCCATGTCTTTCATCCTATCACAGTGAATTTTCCTGTACGTAAAGCAAATATCTGTAAAAATCAGACAATAAAGACATATATAATCTAATCTGTTTCCCTCTGTCTCTCTACCCCCCCCCCCCCCTCTCCCTCCCTCTCTCCCTCCCTCTCTCCCTCCCTCTCTGCAGCTCTACACAAAGGAAACAGTTTGCTTGATTCAACAGTGCCATCTAGTGGCATCCTCTCACAAGACACTTTATATAACCAATGTTGATGAGGTTATACTTTGGACATCTGTTCCATCATTTTCTAAGGCTGTTAAAAGACTGTTAGATTTCATTAATGACAGATTGGCCCGTGGATTAATGATTTATATGGATCTGCTGCTGATAATCAATGTGATTAATTGAACAAGAGTGGCTCTTCAAGCGACGCCTTTAGGGTGATTAGATAGCTGTGATCCCACTTAATGTTTGTTTCATAACCACTTTAAACTTAAGGGCTAATAAAATGCTGGTTTATGTAACACATTGTATATTTTGTGAACTCACACAAACCTTTGTGCAAATAGAGGCATAGGCCTACAATGATGAGGGGATTTTAATGCTTGGTCGTATTATCAAATACACAGTTTAAGTCGGAAGTTTACATACACTTAGGTTGGAGTCATTACAACTTGTTTTTCAACCACTCCACAAATTTCTTGTTAACAAACTATAGTTTTGACAAGTCGGTTAGGACATCTACTTTGTGCATGACACACGTAATTTTTGCAACAGTTGTTTACAGACAGATTATTTCACTTAGAATTCACTGTATCACAATTCCAGTGGGTCAGAAGTTTACATATACTAAGTTGACTGTGCCTTTAAACAGCTTGGAAAATTCCAGAAAATGATGTCATTGCTTTAGAAGCTTCTGATAGGCTAATTGACATAATTTGAGTCAATTAGAGGTGTACCTGTGGATGTATTTCAAGGCCTACCTTCAAACTCAGTGCCTCTTTGCTTGACATCATGGGAAAAGCAAAATAAATCAGCCAAGACCTCAGAAAACAAATTGTAGACCTCCACAAGTCTGATTCATACTTGGGAGCAATTTCCAAATGCCTAAAGGTACCACCTTCATCTGTACAAAGAATAGTACGCAAGTACAAACACCATGGGACCACGCTGCCATCATACCTCTCAGGAAGGAGACGCGTTCTGTCTCCTAGAGATGAACGTACTTTGGTGTGAAAAGTGCAAATCAATCCCAGAACAACAGCAAAGGACCTTGTGAAGATGCTGGAGGAAACAGGTACAAAAGTATCTATATCCACAGTAAAACGAGTCCTATATCGACATAACCTGAAAGGCCGCTTAGCAAGGAAAAAGCCACTTCTCCAAAACCGCCATAAAAAAGCCAGACTATGGTTGGCAACTGCACATGGGGACAAAGATCGTACATTTTGGAGAAATGTCCTCTGGTCTGTTTAAACAAAATAGAACTGTTTGGCCATAATGACCATCGTTATGTTTGGAGGATAAAGGGGGCAGCTTGCAAGCCGAAGAACACCATCCCAACCGTGAAGCACAGGGGTGGCAGCATCATGCTGTGAGGGTGCTTTGCTGCAGGAGGGACTGGTGCACTTCACAAAATAGACTGCATCATGAGGAAGGAAAATGAAGTGGATATATTGAAGACATCAGTCAGGAAGTTAAAGCTTGGTCGAAAATGGGTCTTCCAAATGGACAATGACCCCAAGCATACTTCCAAAGTTGTGCCAAAATGGCTTAAGTACAACAAAGTCAAGGTATTGGAGTGGCCATCACAAAGCCCTGACCCTATCCTTTAGAAAATGAGTGGCAGAACTGAAAAAACGTGTGCGAGCAAGGAGGCCTACAATCCTGACTCAGTTACAACAGCTCTGTCAGGAGGAATGGGCCAAAATTCACCCAACTTATTGTGGGAAGCTTGTGGAAGGCTACCCGAAACGTTTGACCCAAGTTAAACAATTTAAAGACAATACTACCAAACACTAATTGAGTTTATGTAAACTTCTGACCCACTGGGAATGTGATTAAATAAATAAAAGCTGAAATAAATCATTCTCTCTACTATTATTCTGTGATCCTAACTGACCTAAGACAGGGAATTTTTACTAGGATTAAATGTCAGGAATTGTGAAAAACTGAGTTTAAATGTATTTGGCTAAGGTGTATGTAAACTTCTGACTTCAACTGTATAGTGAGATATTTATATTCTGTTTTACTAGGCAGCTTTATTCTCTAGTTATAAAGAAAATATAGTCAACAAAACACATAGATGTGTGTACATAGTATAATTTGTTAAATGTACCACATTTTACATTGAGTGTACAAACATTAGGAACACCTTCCTCTTGCCCTCAGAACAGCCTCAATTTGTCGGGGCATGGACTCTACAAGGTGTCGAATGCGTTCCACAGGGATGCTGGCCCATGTTGACTCCAATGCTTCCGCAGTTATGTCAAGTTGGCTGGATGTCCTGGGTGGTGGACCAATTGTTGATACACACGGGAAACTGTTGAGCATGAAAAACCCAGCAGCATTGCAGTTCTTGACACAAATCGGTGCGCCTGGCACTTACTACCATACCCCATTCAAAGGTACTTAAATTGTTTGTCTTGCCCATTCACCCTTTGATTGGCACATACACAATCCATGTCTCAATTGTCTCAAGGCTTAATAATCATGCTTTAACCTGTCTCCTCTCCTTCATCTACACTGATTGAAGTGGAATTAACAAGTGGCATCAATAAGGGATCATAGCTTTCACCTGGATTCACCTGGTCAGTCTATGTCATGTTTTGTATACTCAGTGTATTTTCCATACACAGAATAATGCCTAGGCCTTGTTATCATCTTGAGTAGCCTATGAATTAATCTAGCCTCTAATCAATAGCAAAACTGTTGAATTAGATGAATAACCCCTAGTACATGGTTGGTTACATCTACTGTGGTCATAATGATTAGGGTGTGGTCTATTTTCTCCAATTTCATAAGACGGCCACTAGATGAAGCACTGAGTCTCATCTCTACCTACAGTACCCTGTTACTATGCGTCTTCCTCTTTCTCATAGACACTGATGCCAGACTCTTGGCACACACTACCCTCCCCTTCCCGGTACTGATATGTATGGAATATTCCTCTCACTACTCAAGGGTTTTGGGAAAACCCATAGTTACCGTGAAATTTGAGAGGGCCCGCAGCCCACTTAAAGGAGTTTTCTTTTTTACAACCAAATCTCTATTTTTGATGTAAATGGCATGTTATAGAACGGTCCAGACACCTTTTTTTTTGCGATTACACATGTTTTTGAGAAACTTACACCAAACAGCGAATCACTTCCTCATCCTCGCTGTGCAGTATGAGGGCCCTGAAAAAAAACATTAACAAAGGCTCCAAAAACACCCAAATACATCCTTTCAAAAACGGCAAGGATCTCAGTATCTTTCTCACTGCAGGCTAGGAATGTGGGACCAAATACTAAACTTTAGTATTTGTCGAAATACTTATGACACCTTCAACTGTGGGGACTAGATAGACTATGTACTTTCATTTCTAAACGGTAAAACAGATATGTATGAAAATACCATAAAATAAAAGGAGCCATTCTGTGCTGTTGTCTCATACTGTCGTCTCATATAACACCCCCCCACATATCTTTCTTAGTATATCTTGTGTAAATTCATCAGGTGTACAGTGCCTTGCAAAAGTATTCAGCCCCCTTGGCGTTTTTCCTATTTTGTTGGATTACAACTTGTAATTTAAATGGATTTTTATTTGGATTTCATGTAATGGACGTACAAACAATAGTCCAAATTGGTGAAGTGGAATAAAAATATTCTCTAAAATAAATAACGGAAAAGTGGTGCGTGCATATGTATTCACCCCTTTTGCTATGAAGTACCTAAATAAGATCTGGTGCAACCAATTACCTTCAGAAGTCACATAATTAGTTAAATAAAGTCCACCTGTGTGCAATCTAAGTGTCAAATGATCTTTCACATGATCTCAGTATATATACACCTGTTCTGAAAGGCCCCAGAGTCTGCAACACCACTAAGCAAGGGGCACCACCAAGCAAGCGGCACCATGATGACCAAGGAGGTCTCCAAACAGGTCAGGGACAAAGTTGTGGAGAAGTACAGATCAGGGTTGGGTTATAAAAAAATAGCTGAAACTTTGAACATCCCACAGAGCACCATTAAATCCATTATTAAAAAATGGAAAGAATGTGGCACCACAACAAACCTGCCAAGAGAGTGCCGCCCACCAAAACTCACAGACCAGGCAAGGAGGTCATTAATCAGTTTCAACAAAAAGACCAAAGATAACCCTGAAGGAGCTGCAAAGCTCCACAGCGGAGATTGGAGTATCTGTCCATAGGACCACTTTAAGACGTACACTCCACAGAGCTGGGCTTTACGGAAGATTGGCCAGAAAAATACAAAAATAAGCAAACACGTTTGGTGTTCGCCAAAACGCATGTGAGAGAATCCCCAAACATATGGAAGAAGGTACTCTGGTCAGCTTTTTGGCAATCAAGGAAAACGCTATGTCTGGCACAAACCCAACACCTCACATCACCCCGAGAACACCATCCCGACAGTGAAGCATGGTGGTGGCAGCATCATGCTGTGGGGATGTTATTCATCGGCAGGGACTGGGAAACTGGTCAGAATTGAAGGAATGATTGATTATGCTAAATACAGGGAAATTCTTGAGGGAAACCTGTTTCAGTCTTCCAGAGATTTGAGACTGGGACGGAGGTTCACCTTCCAGCAGGACAATGACCCTAAGCATACTGCTAACGCAACACTCGAGTGGTTTAAGGGGAAACATTTAAATGTCTTGGAATGGCCTAGTCAAAGCCCAGACCTCAATCCAATTGAGAATCTGTGGTATGACTTAAAGATTGCTGTACACCAGCGGAACCCATCCAACTTGAAAGATCTGGAGCAGTTTTGCCTTGAAGAATGGGCAAAAATCCCAGTGGCTAGATGTGCCAAGCTTATAGAGACATTCCCCAAGAGACTTGCAACTGTAATTGCTGCAAAGGGTGTCTCTACAAAGTATTGACTTTGAATAGTTATGCACGCACAAGTTTTCTGTTCTTTTGTCTTATTTCACAATAAAGTATATTTTGCATCTTCAAAGTGGTAGTCATGTTGTGTAAATCAAATGATACAAACACCCAAAAAATAAATTTCAATTCCAGGTTGTAAGGCAACAAAATAGGAAAAATGCCAAGGGGGGTTAAAACTTTCAAAAGCCAATGTATATGTGTATAGATAACATTTTGATTACTTTTACCGTGCTATTTGGGTCATGAATTGGATTCGTTCCGACATTTCTTGATTTCTTGTGTTTTTTTGTTTACATTTTTATATTTCTGGAAACAGAAGATACCAGTGGAGGCTCCTCAGAGGATGGGGAGCACCATCCTCCTCAGTGAATTTCATAAAAATATAAATTATAAAACATTTAAAAAAGTTACCCTTTTTAGATAAAACTATACCAAACATAAACGTCACCAAATAACTGATGAAAACACACAATTTTGAAAATAAGGTCTACAGTAGCCTCAACAGCACTCTGTATGGTAGCACCATGGTGTAGCCGGAGGACAGCTAGCTTCCGTCTCCTCTGGGTACATTGACTTTAATGCTAAACCTAGGAGGCTCATGGTTCTCACCCCCTTCCATAGACTTACACAGTAATTATGACAACTTCTGGAGGATGTCCTTCAGCCTATCAGAGCTCTTGCATGTTGTCCTCCGATTCAAAGGATCAGAGAATTCATATAGTACTGAAAGCATAAGCTACAGTTAGCTAGCACTGCAGTATATAAAACGTGGTGAGTAGTTGACTCAAAGAGAGAGAAAGACAGTAGGTGAACAGTTTTGAACAAATTCATTTTTTCCAAAATGAAGGAGAAGCAAGAGAGAAATAGAGAGAGAGATCTTTTTTTTTTCACTTTTAATTTCACTTACATAGCTAGCAAATGCAGCTAGCTGGTTTAGCCTACTGAAACACCCTACTCAAATAGAGGGATGCTATGTTAGCTAGATGGCTATGACTTTCCAAACACAACACTGGAACTCTTCCAAGTAATGGTAAGCTTTTGGTACAACTAATTTATTGCCACTGGGGCCCGCCAGTGTAACTGCTTACTGACTGTACACTAATGTTACTGTATGGTTGTGACGGGTTTACTAACAAGTTAGTTCTATTAGCTATGCTGACTATGACGTTACTTTAGCTAATATGGTGACAACGATGAAGGCAGTTTGTGTAGGTTTGGCTTGGAAAGGTTTTTTCGCCTGGTCACATACAGCTGATTTGTTGTGCATTGAAGTCCACAAGTGAAGGGAAGAGAAGGAATACAACGTGGCTTTTATGAGAGTGAACTGTTTATGCATGATATTGGGTATATTCAATCCGCCAATTCTGTTGAAAAACGTTTCTTAAACAGAAGCAAAACGGGAATAAACATACCTGAATTTGTCCAATAGAAACTCTCGTTTGCAACTGTTGGACTAATGATTACAACCTACAGTGGGGAAAAAAAGTATTTTTTCAGCCACCAATTGTGCATGTTCTCCCACTTAAAAAGATGAGAGAGGCCTGTAATTTTCATCATAGGTACACGTCAACTATGACAGACAAATTGAGGAACAAAAATCCAGAAAATCACATTGTAGGATTTTTAATGAATTAGGAAAATAAGTATTTGGTCACCTACAAACAAGCAAGATTTCTGGCTCTCACAGACCTGTAACTTCTTCTTTAAGAGGCTCCTCTGTCCTCCACTCGTTACCTGTATTAATGGCACCTGTTTGAACTTGTTATCAGTATAAAATACACCTGTCCACAACCTCAAACAGTCACACTCCAAACTCCACTATGGCCAAGACCAAAGAGCTGTCAAAGGACACCAGAAACACAATTGTAGACCTGCACCAGGCTGGGAAGACTGAATCTGCAATAGGTAAGCAGCTTGGTTTGAAGAAATCAACTGTGGGAGCAATTATTAGGAAATGGAAGACATACAAGACCACTGATAATCTCCCTCGATCTGGGGCTCCACGCAAGAACTCTCCCCGTGGGGTCAAAATGATCACAAGAACGGTGAGCAAAAATCCCAGAACCACACGGGGGGACCTGGTGAATGACCTGCAGAGAGCTGGGACCAAAGTAACAAAGCCTACCATCAGTAACACACTACGCCGCCAGGGACTCAAATCCTGCAGTGCCAGACGTGTCCCCCTGCTTAAGCCAGTACCCGTCTGAAGTTTGCTAGAGTGCATTTGGATGATCCAGAAGAGGATTGGGAGAATGTCATATGGTCAGATGAAACCAAAATAGAACTTTTTGGTAAAAACTCAACTCGTCGTGTTTGGAGGACAAAGAATGCTGAGTTGCATCCAAAGAACACCATACCTACTGTGAAGCATGGGGGTGGAAAGATCATGCTTTGGGGCTGTTTTTCTGCAAAGGGACCAGGACGACTGATCCGTGTAAAGGAAAGAATGAATGGGGCCATGTATCGTGAGATTTTGAGTGAAAACCTCCTTCCATCAGCAAGGGCATAGAAGATGAAACGTGGCTGGGTCTTTCAGCATGACAATGATCTCAAACACACCGCCCGGGCAACGAAGGACTGGCTTCGTAAGAAGCATTTCAAGGTCCTGGAGTGGCCTAGCCAGTCTTCAGATCTCAACCCCATAGAAAATCTTTGGAGGGAGTTGAAAGTCCGTGTTGCCCAGCGACAGCCCCAAAACATCACTGCTCTAGAGGAGATCTGCATGGAGGAATGGGCCAAAATACCAGCAATAGTGTGTGAAAACCTTGTGAAGACTTACAGAAAACGTTTGACCTGTGTCATTGCCAACAAAGGGTATATAACAAAGTATTGAGAAATGTTTGTTATTGACCAAATACTTATTTTCCACCATAATTTGCAAATAAATTCATTAAAAATCCTACAATGTGTTTTTCTGGATTTTTTTTTCTCATTTTGTCTTTCATAGTTGATGAAAATTACAGGCCTCTCTCATCTTTTTAAGTGGGAGAACTTGCACAATTGGTGGCTGACTAAATACTTTTTTCCCCCACTGTATATCAGCTAGATGCAGGCAAGAGTGTGCAATTTGTCACCTCAAATTTGTCTCTCGACGTTGTAAACTCTCATTCATAGGCTAAATTGTAGCAACCTCATGATGGGTATAGAGAACATTTCAGTATCATGTAGTAGCCTAAACCTATTGCTGTTACATTGAACTGGGTGAATGGAATATGAATGAGAGCCATCCAATATTCTGTAATAGAAATAACGCCATGCTCATGAGAAAAATACATATATAATCTAATCTACGGATTGTGTATGTGCCTCCCTTATCTTAAACGGCATTGACCGCCACTGGAAGATACTCTACAGGAATGACGGAGTCCATCCAAATCATCTTGGCTCCCGGACTCTGTCCACGCATTTTAAGGCTGCGTTGAAACTATGACTTATCAATGACCCAAGACCAGCTCAGTTGATCCATACCATTGTGACAATGAGTTGTCATAATGATGCATCAAATGTACATTGTCCCAGGGGGGTTGGCAGAGACAATGTAAGTAACTTAATATATGTTCCCCTAACTGCCCTGAATACCTCTGTTGATCCTACAGCTATTGTATGCAGTAATCATTTGCCTATGAACCAGAGTTACACTGTTAGCACTGAGGCGGTGTGCACTTGTAGGAATTCCACAGTGTGCAGCTCACCATGCACTATCAGCTCCAACATAAATAACATGAGCAAGTCTACTTCTGATAAGCTTCCCAGTAAAGCATTAAAAACAATCAAGCAACCCAGAAAAGTGCAAAAAATAGCCCATATTAACATATGTAGCCTAAAAAACAAGGTTCATGAAGTCAATAACTTGCTTGTAACAGATGACATTCATATTCTGACTATCTCTGAAACTCACTTAGATAATACCTTTGATGATACAGTGGTAGCAATACATGGTTATAACATCTACCGAAAAGACAGAAATGCCAACGGGGGCGGTGTTGCGGTCTATATTCAGAACCACATTCCTGTAAAGCTTGAAGATGATCTCATGTTAAGTAAGTAATATGGCTACAGGTACATCTGCCTCACCTAAAGCCCATTCTGGTGAGAAACTGCTATAGACAACCAAGTGCTAACAGTCAGTATCTGGATAACAAGTGTGAAATGCTTGATCATGTATGTGATATCAACAGAGAAGCATATTTTCTAGGTGATTTAAATATTGATTGGTTTCATCAAGCTGCACACTCAAGAAACAAGTTCAAACTGTTACCAGTACCTGCAACCTGGTTCAGGTTGTCAGTCAATCTACCAGGGTAGTTGCAAACAGCACAGGAATGAAATAATCAACATGTATTGATCACATATTTACTAATGCTGCAGAAATTTACTTTAAAGCAGTATCCAAATCCATAGTATGTAGTAATTAAATAAAGTAGCCATATCTAGGGAAACCAAAGTTCCATACATACAATACGTTTTGTGGTGATTCGTATGTTGATGATGTAAATAATATTTGCTGGTCTGTGGTGTGTAATGAAGAGCAACCAGACGCTGCACTTGACACATTTATGAAATTGCTTATTCCAGTTACTAATAAGCATGTGCCCATTAAGAAAATGACTGTAAAAACAGTTCAATCCCCTTGGATTGATGAGGAATTTAAAAAATGTATGGTTGAGAGGGATGAGGCAAAAAGTATGGCAAATAAGTCTGGCAGCCCAACCGATTGGCAAACGTACTGCAAATTGAGAAATCATGTGACTAAACTGAATACAAATAAGGATAAACTACACTATAAATCAAAGATAAATGACATAAAGAATGATAGTAAAATGCTTTGGAGCACCTTAAATGAAATTTTCTGAAAAACGGAAATCTCCGCTCCATCATTAATTGAATCAGATGGCTCATTCAGCACAAACCCCACTGATATTGCCAACTATTTTAATGATTTTTTCATTGGCAAGATTAGCAAACTCAGGCATGACATGCCAGCAACAAACACTGACACTAAACGTCCAGTTATGTCTGACCAAATTATGAAAGACAAGCATTGTACTTTTAAATTCCGTAAAGTGAGTGTGGAAGACGTGAAAAAAGTATTATTGTCTATCAACAATGACAAGTCACTGGGGTCTGACAATCTGGACGGAAAATTACTGAGGATAATTTGCGGACAATATTGCCACTCCTATATGACATATCTTCAATTTAAGCCTCCTAGAAAGTGTGTGCCCTCAGGCCTGGAGGGAAGCAAAAGTTATTCCACTACCCAAGAATAGTAAAGCCCCCTTTACTGGCTCAAATAGCTGACCAATCACTCTGTTACCAACCCTTAGTACATTTCTGGGAAAAATTGTGTTTGACCAGATACAATGATATTTTACAGTAAACAAATTGACAACAGACTTTCAGCACGCTTATAGGGAAATACATTCACCTGGTTAAATAAAGGTGAAATAAATAAAAGCACAGCACTTACACACATGACTGATGATTGGCTGAGAGAAATTAATGATAAAAAGATTGTCGGGGCTGTTTTATTAGACTTCAGTGCGGCTTTTGACATTATCGATCATAGTCTGCTGCTGAAAAAACGTATGTGTTATGTCTTTACACCCCTTGCTATATTGTGGATAAAGAGTTACTTGTCTAATAGAACACAGAGGGTGTTCTTTAATGGAAGCCTCTCCAACTCCATCCAGGTAGAATCAGGAATTCCCCAGGGCAGCTGTTTAGGACCATTACTTTTTTCAATCTTTACTAATGACATGCCACTGGCTTTGAGTAAAGCCAGTGTGTCTATGTATGCGGATGACTCAACACTATACACGTCAGCTACTACAGCAACTGAAATGACTGCAACACTTAACAAAGAGCTGCAGTTAGTTTCAGAATGGGTGGCAAGGAATAAGTTAGTCCTAAATATTTCCAAAACTAAAAGCATAGTATTTGGGACAAATCATTCACTAAACCCTAAACTTCAACTGATTCTCATAATGAATAATGTGGACATTGAACAAGTTGCTTGGAGTAACCCTGGATTGTAAACTGTCATGGTCAAAACATATTGATACAACACTAGCTAAGATAGGGAGAAGTCTGTCCATAACAAAGCGCTGCTCTGCGTTCTTAACAACACTATCAACAAGGCAGGCCCTAGTTTTGTCACACCTGGACTACTGTTCAGTAGTGTGGCCAGGTGCCACAAAGAGGGACTTAGGAAAATTACAATTGGCTCAGAATAGGGCAGCACGTCTGGCCCTTAAAAGTACACGGGGAACTAACATTAATTATATGCATGTCAATCTCTCATGGCTCAAAGTGAAAGAGAGATGAACTTCATCACTACTTGTTTTTGTAAGAAGTGTTGACAAGTTGCATATAATTAATGTTAGTTCCCCATGTACTTTTAAGGGCCAGACGTGCTGCCCTATTCTGAGCCAATTGTAATTTTCCTAAGTCCCTCTTTGTGGCACCTGGCCACACTACTGAACAGTAGTCCAGGTGTGACAAAACTAGGGCCTGCCTTGTTGATAGTGTTGTTAAGAACGCAGAGCAGCGCTTTGTTATGGACAGACTTCTCCCTATCTTAGCTAGTGTTGTATCAATATGTTTTGACCATGACAGTTTACAATGTCTCCCGAGTGGCAGAGTGGTCTAAGGCACTGCATCGCAGTGCTAGCTGTGCCACTAGAGATCCTGGTTCGAATCCAGGCTCTGTCATAGCCGGCCGCGACCGGGAGACCCATGGGGCGGCGTGCAATTCGTCCAGGGTAGGGGAGGGAATGGCCGGCAGGGATGTAGCTCAGTTGATAAAGCATGGCATTTGCAATGCCAGGGTTGTGGGTTCGATTCCCACAGGGGGTATGAAAAAATATATAATGTATGCACTAACTGTAAGTCGCTCTGGATAAGAGCGTCTGCTAAATGACTAAAATGTAAATGTAAGTTGAATGTACCGAGCTGTCTGTTTAAACTATTAGCCAACACCTCGGACACCCATGCATACCCCACAAGACATATCACCATATCATCATTTGTTCACAATCCCCCAGTCCAGAACAGACTATGGGAGGCGCACAGTACTACATAGAGCCATGACAACTCTATTCCACATGAGGTAACTGAGGCAAGCAGTAGAATCAGATAACAAAAAACTGGTAAAAATACACCTTATGGAACAGCGGGGACTGTGAAGAGACACACAAAGGTACAGACACACGCATTAGCACACGCACACTACACACGCGTACATTATTGTATGGTGGTATTATATATTTTGTATTATAGGTATGTAGTGGTGTAAAATGTTATATGATGTATTGTTTTATCTTTTGTTTTATATGTAATGTAAGTGCCTTAATGTGTTTGGACACCAGGAAGAGTAGCTGCTGCCTTGGCAACAGCTAATGGGGGTCCCTAATAAATACAAATACTTGTTTGACATTCTACTGCATTGTGAGGAGCTAGTAACATAAGCACTTTGCTGCACCTGCTATAACATCTGCCAATAAACTTTGACGTGAATTTTGATTTTGTTCAGCTTCCTAATAAATAAACTGTATCCCAAGATATGCCTGAATCAACTTCATTTTTCATCACCAGCTAGCACACCTTTTGGTGTGTTTCTGTTCTTATTTTTTCCTTCAAGTTTGAAATCCCTCACATACCTAGACCATGGAAGGGTAAGGTACAGTATGTTGATGGAGAATGTGGATTTTGTTTGAGGAGAAAACATTCATTACGAGCAACTTTTATGATTAGATCCCCTCTGTATAGCTAGGCTACAGTGACATTTCTTCAAGTTCCTTCAACATTTCCTCAAGTTATTTCTTCATAGTCCTTGATGCTGTCTGATGCTGTAGCATATTTTGATGATTTGTTCCAGAAGGGGCACCGTAGTTATGCAACTATAAGAGTCACACTTCAAGACAGAATTCCTGACAGACCTCATTTTCATGTTAGGTTATATGTACAGTATACATTTGATCATGGCAGTTACAATTGTGGTACATATAGGCCTATAGTTATACCAAATAAGATGCAGACCTGGAGCTTAGTTGCTAATTGTTTATCTCAAAACCTTATTGAATAAAAAATTGCAATTTCCCAGGGAAATTATTCTATCCAAGTTTTGAGTTTTTATTGACACGAGAAATAGAAATAAGAAGAACACAAGATATATACAGGGTCAGTTCCAGGGTCAGTGCCAATACCATATTTACAATGTGCAGGGATACTAGAGTGGTAGGGTTAGCTATGCATGGGGGAAGGTGACTAGGCATCAGGATATATGATAAACAGAGTAACAGCAGCATATATGATGATAGTATGTGAGTGTGCGTGTGTGTACAGTCAATATGAATGGGTGTTATGTGTGTGAGCAAACTAAGTGTGTGTGTGTGTGTGTGTGTGTGTGTGTGCGTGTGTGTGTGTGTGTGTGAGTGAGTAGAACGTGCATAGAGTGATTGTGAATAGACACAGTGCAACAAAAAAAATAGAAGGGTCAATGCAGATAGTCAGTAGCCATTTTGTTAGCTATTTAGCAGTCTTATGACTTGGGGATAGAAGCTGTTAAGGAGCCTGTCGGTGTCAGACTTGATGCTCCGGTACTGCTTGACATGCGGAAGCAGAGAGAAGAGTCTATGGCTTGGGTGGCTAGAGTCTTTAACAATTTTCCGGGCCTTCCTTTCACACCGCCTGATGTAGAGGTCCTGGATGGCAGGGAGCCCGGCCCCAGTGATGTACTGGGCTGTACACATCATCCTCTGTAATGCCATGCGATCGATGGTGGTGCAGTTGCCGTACAGTGACACAGCCAGTCAAGATGCTCACAATGGTGCAGCTGTAGAACTTTTTGAGGAGTTGATGAAGCTCTCGACCCGCTCCACTCTGGCCCCGTTGATGCCCCCCCCACCCATTATCTGTGGTCAACGATCAGCTCCTTGGTCTTATTGATGTTGAAGGAGAGGTTGTTGTCATGGCACCACTCTTTCTCATCATAGCCAGTGATCAGGCATACCACCATCATGTCATCAGCAAACTTGGTGATGATGGTGTTGGAGTCGTGCGTGGCCATGTAGTCGTGGGTGAACAGGGGACTATGGGGTTGAATGCTGAGTTGTAGTGAATTAACAGCATTGTCACATACTGTAGGTATTCCTCTTATCTATGTGGGTGACGGTAGTATGGAGTGCAATTGAGATTGCATCATCTATGGATCTGTTGGGGAGGTATGCAAATTAGAGTGGGTCTAGGGTGTCAGGGATGATGGAGTTGATGTGTAACCAGCCTTTCAAAGCACTTCATTATTACAAATGTGAGTGCTACAGTACGGTAGCCATTGTTGCAGGTAGCCTTAGAGTTCTTGGGAACAGGGAAGCAAAACAGTCTTGTAGCATAGCCTCCGTCACAGACTTTTGAAATTCTGCTTGTAAACAAGAAGCAGGAGTATAGAGTCATCATCTGATTTGCCAAAGGGGGGATGAGGGAGGGCCGTGTATGCTTGCTTGTGTGTAGAGTAATTGTGGTCTAGGACTCTATCGCCCCTAATGTCGAAGGAGATGTGTTGATGGAATTACGTGTCTTATTGACGTGGAATTAAAATCACTGGCAACAAGGAAAGCAGACTCCGTGGGCATGGTTTCATGCTTGTTAATATCCTTGTACAGTTCGTTAAGTGCCAGCTTGTTGTTTTTCTTGTCCTGAGGTGGAATATACCGTGCATTCGGAAAGTATTCATACCCATTGACTTTTTCCACATTTTGTTACATTACAGCCTTATTCTAAAATTGATTAACTTAATGGTTTTCCTCAACAATCTACACAAAATACCCCATAATGACAAAGTGAAAACAGGTTTTTACAAATGTTTGCAAATTTATTACAAAACAAAAAACAGAAATACCTTATTTACATAAGTATTCAGACCCTTTGCTATGGGACTCGAAATTGAGCTCAGGTGCATCCTGTTTCCATTTATCATCTTTGAGATGTTTCTACAACTTTATTGGAGTCCACTTGTGGTAAATTCAATTGATTGGACATGATTTGGATGAAGGTCGAGGCACACATCTGGAGAAGGGTCCCAAAACATTTCTGCAGCATTGAAGGTCCCCAAGAACACAATGGTTTTAAAATGGAAGAAGTTTGGAACAACCAAGACTCTCCCTAGAGCTGGCCGCCTGGCCAAACTGAGCAATCGGGGGAGAAGGGCCTTGGTCAGGGAGGTGACCAAGAGCCCGATGGTCACTCTGACTGAGCTCCAGAGTTCCTCTGTGTAGATGGGAGAACCTTCCAGAAGGACAAACATCTTTGCAGCACTCCAGGCCTTTATGGTAGAGTAGCCAGATGGAAGCCACTCCTCAGTAAAAGGCACATGATAGCCCACTTGGAGTTTGCCAAAAGGCACCTAAAGGACTCTCAGACCATGAGAAACAAGGTTCTCTGGTCTGATGAAACCAAGATTGAACTCTTTGGCCTGAATGCCAAGCATCACGTCTGGAGGAAACCTGGCACCATCTCTACGGTGAAGCATGGTGGTGGCAGCATCATGCTGTGGGGATGTTTTTCAGCGGCAGGGACTAGGAGACTAGTCAGGACCGAGGGAAAGATGAACGGACAACAACCCTAAGCACATAGCCAAGACAACGTAGGAGTGGCTTCGGGACAAGTCTCTGAATGTCCTTGAGTGGCCCAGCCAGAGCCCGGACTTGAACCTGATCGAACATCTCTGGATAGACCTGAAAATAGCTGTGCAGCGACGCTCCCTATCCAACCTGACAGAGCTTGAGAGGATCTGCAGAGTAGAATGGGAGAAACTCCCCAAATACAGGAGTGCCAAGCTTGTAGTGTCATACCCAAGAATACTTTTTTAGTTTGCAAAAATGTCTAAAAATCTGTTTTTGCTTTGTCATTATGGGGTATTGTGTGTAGATTGATGAGGGAAAAAAACAATGTAATCAATTTTAGAATAAGTCTTTAACGTAACAAAATGTGGAAAAAGTAAAGGGGTCTGAATACTTTCCGAATGCAATGTATACAGCAGTCACAATAACATATGAAAACTCTCTCGGGAGGTAGAAGGGTCGGTATTTGACCATCAGGTATTCCAAGACAGTTGAACAATGGGTCTGCACACCATTTGTTGTTGATGAAGAGGCAAACCCCTCCCCCTCCCAATTTCACTGAATCCAATGTCCTGTCTGCTCGGTAAATGGAGAATCCATCGAGTTGGATAGCTATTGGGGGTGTCTTGTCCTATAGCCATGTTTCAGAAAAGCAGAGAATATATTGCAGTTACGAGAGTCCCTTTGATAGCAAATCCGCGATCGGAGGTCATCCATCTTATTATCAATAGACTGTTCATTGGCCAACTTGCTAGGTCTCCCCTCTCCTGCCTCTTTATCACCTGCGTTTCCTCTTGGGTAGTCCGAAAATTGGCTCTTAATTACACAAAGAGCCTAGGGCAGATGAGTCAAAGTTGAGGTCTAAGCAGGAATTGAGGTTAGTAACTGCCGATCTGATGTTCAAAAGTTATTGTCGATCATAAGAAATGATAGCGGATACATTTAGTGCAAAAAAAGATAAACGCCAAAAGAATCTCAGAATAGCAAAGTTGGGTCGGAGCACGCAACACGGCAGCCATACAGTACGCACCGTCTTCCATGTTCTCTTTTCTGTGTGGGTCATACATTCACAGTAAATTGCACTCAATGCTTGGAATTATTTTTGTGTTTCTATGGCATTGTTGCAGTATTGGAGAAAACCTTGAGTGTGGCCTCAGATAGTCTTAAAAGTGTGGTGGTTTTCATAGCAGATAAAACTAAATTTCACTCCAAGTCTCTCTTACCACTGGACACACAACGTCATTTCAATGTTGATATTTGGGTAATATTTGGTTGAGGCGTTGATCAATGAGATTTCAACCTTGATTCACCCACTCAAAAGGACAGCCAGCACTTTGTTGAATTGCCAATGTGTTATCACTATGCTTTCAACCATCTGAAAGCACAACAACCTTCCAATGGAAAAACAATTAGTTATAATATAATATGCCGTTTAGCAGACACTTTTAACCAAAGCGACTTACAGTCATGCGTGCATACACACTTTTTTTTTTTGTATGGGTGGTCCCAGGGATCGAACCCACTACCTTGGTGTTACAAGCGCCGTGCTCTACCAGCTGAGCTACAGCTAATTATAGCTATATATATATATATTTTTTTTTTTGCAGGTTTTCCTACTTACGAAGCATGTAGAGGTCTGTAATTTTGATCATAGGTACACTTCAACTGTGAGAGACGGAATCTAAAACAAAAATCCAGAAAATCACATTGTATGATTTTTAAGTAATTAATTTGCATTTTATTGCATGACATAAGTATTTGATACATCAGAAAAGCAGAACTTAATATTTGGTACAGAAACCTTTGTTTGCAATTACAGAGATCATACATTTCCTGTAGGTCTTGACCAGGTTTGCACACACTGCAGCAGGGATTTTGGACCACTCCTCCATACAGACCTTCTCCAGATCCTTCAGGTTTTGGGGCTGTCGCTGGGCAATACGGACTTTCAGCTCCCTCCAAAGATTTTCTATTGGGTTCAGGTCTGGAGACTGGCTAGGCCACTCCAGGACCTTGAGATGCTTCTTACGGAGCCACTCCTTAGTTGCCCTGGCTGTGTGTTTCGGGTCATTGTCATGCTGGAAGACCCAGCCACGACCCATCTTCAATGCTCTTACTGAGGGAAGGAGGTTGTTGGCCAAGATCTCGCGATACATGGCCCCATCCATCCTCCCCTCAATATGGTGCAGTCGTCCTGTCCCCTTTGCAGAAAAGCATCCCCAAAGAATGATGTTTCCACCTCCATGCTTCACGGTTGGAATGGTGTTCTTGGGGTTGTACTCATACTTCTTCTTCCTCCAAACACGGCGAGTGGAGTTTAGACCAAAAAGCTATATTTTTGTCTCATCAGACCACATGACCTTCTCCCATTCCTCTTCTGGATCATTCAGATGGTAATTGGCAAACTTCAGACGGGCCTGGGCATGCGCTGGCTTGAGCAGGGGGACCTTGCGTGCGCTGCAGGATTTTAATCCATGACGGCGTAGTGTGTTACCAATGGTTTTCTTTCAGACTGTGGTCCCAGCTCTCTTCAGGTCATTGACCAGGTCCTGCCGTGTAGTTCTGGGCTGATCCCTCACCTTCCTCATGATCATTGATGCCCCACGAGGTGAGATCTTGCATGGAGCCCCAGACCGAGGGTGATTGACCGTCATCTTGAACTTCTTCCATTTTCTAATAATTGCGCCAACAGTTGTTGCCTTCTCACCAAGCTGCTTGCCTATTGTCCTGTAGCCCATCCCAGCCTTATGCAGGTCTACAATTTTATCCCTGATGTCCTTACACAGCTCTCTGGTCTTGGCCATTGTGGAGAGGTTGGAGTCTGTTTGATTGAGTGTGTGGACAGGTGTCTTTTATACAGGTACAAGTTCAAACAGGTGCAGTTAATACAGGTAATGAGTGGAGAACAGGAGGGCTTCTTAAAGAAAAACTAACAGGTCTGTGAGAGCCGGAATTCTTACTGGTTGGTAGGTGATCAAATACTTATGTCATGCAATAAAATGCAAATTAATTACTTAGAAATCATACAATGTGATTTTCTGGATTTTTGATTTTTAGATTTCGTCTCTCACAGTTGAAGTGTACCTATGATAAAAATTACAGACCTCTACATGCTTTGTAAGTAGGAAAACCTGCAAAATCGGCAGTGTATCAAATACTTGTTCTCCCCACTGTATATATATATATATATATATATACACAACAATTTAATGTGTTATCACTGTGTTTCATCTAATAGCACAACCAAATTACCTGAATTGCATTTGAGATTACATTAGTACATAGTGCAAGTGATCAATGCTGTTCAAGATTCTGTGCAGATTATTATAGCAATTGTGAAGATCTTCACAAACCTGCAACCTTTGCATGCTATCTTGAACTTGCATGCTTTCTATGATTACGTAAGAAGATTTATAGTTACAGTAGGCTAACCTCAAAATGTGGCCATGGATGAATACATACTGTTACCTTAGTTTGTAAGATAGCCTTAACTTTACTGTATTACAAAAGTATTATTGAATTGTGTTTGGTTGGCAACACAGCCAAATATCAATATTTTAAGGATATCTAATGCTTGGATAGTATCAGGGCACTTCAAAGACATGAACAAAAGCTCCAAAAACACCCAAGTATGTCCTTTTAGAAACATACACGTCACTATACTGAGAGTGTCCTTTTCTAAAAGGATGTATTTGGGTGTTTTTGGAGCTTTTGTTCAAGTCTTTTGCATGCCCTGATACTGCACAACAAGTGATGAGGAAGTGATCGCGGCTGGGGTAAGTTTCTCAAAAACAAGCCACTTCACAAAAAAGTGTCTGGACCCTTCTATAACATTCCATTTAATAAGAAAATAGAGATTTACTTCAGGAATAGGAAAATTCTCCTTTAACTTACATTTTGGGTTGAGATGGAGATGTGAATCCAACATATTAATGATTAACTTGAAGATTAAATTTGAAATCAACCAAAGCTTGAACCCTAGGACTATATGTATTGTCTGTTTTAGTTTAACCCTGGGATGAATTGAAACAATAGCTTTTGATGACTTTGCAAATGCTATATAGGCCTTAATAGTATCATTGATAATATGACTATGGTTAGATTTAATTTGGTCTGTTAAACCTACCATTTTCAATGACATTGATAGAAACAGTGACTATATTTAGTTATTAAGTGATGTCTCAACAATCATTCTCACAATAGCACATTGGTAGTAGCCAGTGACATTTATAAAAGCCAAGCAGGGCTGGGCTTGGTTAAAATCCTGGATGGGAGACAAAATTAATACTTAAAGTTCAACTGTCCAGGAGGTGCTGCCCAGACAGTTTTTATTTTCTGATAGTGGCTATAACATTGAATATATGGTGTTGTTTCAACGGTACAAAATCCACATATTTTATAAAAGGTTTGCCTATGTTGAAAATTAGTTACAATGATGACATAATCCTGTGGTTGAAATGTCACACTCAAAACAACAGTTGATGACTTTTTTCAAGTCCAATGTATTTTCCACGTAGGTTCCACGTCACAACACGTTGACAAATTGCATTGAAACAACGTTGATTCCCCCTAGGTAGGTAGCTTAGTGGGTAAGAGCGTTGTGCCAGTAACCGAAAGGTCGCTGGTTCTAATCCCCGAGCCGACTAGGTGAAAAATCTGTCGATGTGCCCTTAAGCAAGGCACTTAACCCTAATTGCTCCTGTAAGTCGCTCTGGATAAGAGCGTCTGCTAAATGACTAAAATGTAAATGTATATAGTTTGTGGCCAAGCCATTAAATGCATGCATATACAGAGGCCTGCATTGGAATATTTGTGAATTGTATGTTTTAATGTGTCCCCCTGACCCTTTATACCGCTTGAGTTAATGGCATTTGTTTGCTTTCTGGCAGCTTTAACACCATCCCTGTCGTGCTCTCTAAACGTGAGCTGGATTACAAGCACTCCACAGGCCCAGCATCCTTCACTGGCTCACAATGTCTTTGCCAGCAGAAAACAGCCCAGTCTTGCCAACTCCTACCTACAATAAGAACACTCGACCACAGTGAACAGCCAGCCTCTATCCCTTCTTGCTATCTTGTTCCACAATGACAGGGTGGTGCGGGGGTAAGGAGGGTGTGAATGTGACAATAGAAGTACAAAGATGCTATGTCTGGAGGCTGTGCTCCCGGCCTGAGTTAGCTTACTACATCACAGAGTTGCTCTCAAGGACTGTGGAAGCTGAGGGAGGAAATGTTCAAGTCCCTCTCCAGAGAATTATGAGGACAAAAAGTATTTGAAAAAACAATGTTAAAGGGATAGTTCATCCAAACTCCATTTGTTCTTTTACAGAGAACTCTATGTAAAACGACAGAGTTCAGTCCTCGCTTTGGGTTTGTTTACCTAGCCACTGCCAACAACCGCTAGCATTTTCTAACAATAATCAGTGGATGTCAATATACCTCAAATGAGCATGCTCCTGATAGCATTTCTAAAGCACCTCTGCTAATATAATCTTTCCTTAGACCATGCATCACACACACCTTGTGCATTTGGATTTGATACAAAAAGTAAGTCTTTAAATCATCCAAATACATTACTTTGTAATAGTGCAATATGGATAAATGGTTGCAGGTTGACTAAGGGACAATGATGATGGTTATAATGGTGATGTGTGAGTGTGTGTAGTGTACACTGTCAGCGATCATTTCATCCATCTTCTCAACAAATTATTAACTGTGTTCATTTAAAATCAAATTACCCTCGTTATAGTCAACACTCAATGCATGTTAATGGTGCATGAAATAGCAGAATAGTTCAATAACAAAGGGCCTGCATAATAATTAGGGTGTGTTTGCATAAATCACCCACAAGGGGGCGATCATGTACCATGGCTGGTTTTGAAATGGTGGTCCCAAATAGTTATTTTTATGTAATGGGTAGAAAGTATGCAACTAGAACAGTGCCACTTTTGCATAATTCTAATGGATAAAACATGGAGCATTCTATTTAAATCTGCATTTTCAGATTTCCTCTTTTAGATCTATTGTCAGCTCAATAGAGGAAAGCACTACTGTATACTATTGTGGAAATACAATTTAGCAGAAACCTAAATATTCTGATGAACGATGATATATGGTATTGTTGGAGATATGCTAAATATGGTAATCCTGTTGAATACTCAAATATATATTTCCATAATATCTTCTTCATGGGGGGATAGGACATGTTTTCATTGTTTTGATGAGACCCAAAGTTCAGTGATCTGTCCTCTCTTAACAATTCAAAACAGATGAACATTTCAAGATCAAAAGTCTAGGAAACATACTGGGACACATCAGAATGAAACACACCTACATTAGTCAAATCCACCAGACTGAATTGTTACAAGACCAAAACACAAAGCTCTTTAACAGCCTTATTGTAAAGCCCAGATGTTAGGCTCTACTTTACTGCATTCCCTTTATAATCTCAGAGTTAGTGGAGAACGTAAAAATACAGTCTTTTAGCATCATCAAAGAGAACACAGCTGGGTTTTTCAATGTGAGAAGCTGATGCTCTGTTTGCATTTTCAATTGGACAGAAAGCAGATGGATTAGCAGATGAGCATAACAAGAACCAGCAGTAAAAGATAGAAGACAGTTGCTGTGTAGTTAACTCTCATTTCAACTCTTCATTTTATAGCTAGCATATGCGCCATTACTCTAGGAAAGAAAAATATAGTATGTCGGTGAACAGGACAGAAGTAAAGTACTCCAGGGTTGCTTCCCAAATGGCACCTTATTTGGGACGCCGCCCAATTTAATAGTCAGAAACACACACCCAAACCATTTAAAATGATTACTTTTGAATAATGACTCACCATACCTGTGTGGCATATAGTGTGCTTAAGTGTTGCTTAGAGGACAACCCTGGCTATAAATTACCTCCATTGTGTTTGTCTACCCTCAAAATTACAGTTTATCCATTGACATGATAGGTTACACATATTCAAAGTACATTGTACAAGATCATCCAGGGATATCAGTTGGTCGTTATGTACCAGTACCTGGTTAATGTATTTCCTGTGTTGAATGAGATCAGGTGTCCACACAACATCCGGCTGCGTCCTACATAGAGATTCTACAGAGACTCATCATGTAAATCTAACTCTCACTGCACCGTGGGACCCAAATCCAGTGCGATGCTGACAACACACTGAGGATCACTGGTTCCATTTAATTGTATTGGAATGCACCCATATGTAGGTTTAACTCCACAAAAGAGATTTACATTCACTGTGACCTAAAATCCAGTTCAGCACAGAACAAACACATTGCGCTTTGCTGATTCCTTCTCCAATTGTGGGTGTTTCTGTGTTTTTGAGTAGTGCTTACCATGCTCATATCTATGCATCACTCTGCAGTTGCTAATTGCACTACTGCATGGCTCAGAGTATTTGAAGACAAACCTCTGCTGCCTCTATCCCCAAGGGTATTAAAGAGGAAGACCTCTGTGTTTGTGGGTGTGTGTATGTGGGTGTTTTTGTGTGTGTGCGTGTGTGTGTGTGCGTTCGCGTGCGTGCGTGTGCGTGTGTGTGTGTGTTTCAACAGGGGGAGAGGTTTGTGAAGTAGTGGATAGGGAGAGCATGTGTGCGAGGGTGCAAGTGTAAAACAGTGTTTACAAGTTGTTGGGTGTACACACACTCACAAGCAATTATGTTGTCATCTCTGTTTTGTCTGAGGTTTTAATCGACATTAAATTGGAGATATAGAGGCCAGATAGTATTGCCATAGGAACAGTGTCTGTGCGTGTGTATGTGTGTCCCTGTGTGTATTCTTTGAAAGGGGATTAACAGCACTAAGTTAATTCAGTAGAGTCATACAGGATTTTCAGTAAACTCAGGATTAATCTGGATTAAGCACTTAAACATTTATAGGTCTTGTTGAGGGTAGAAAGGTGAGAAAAATGCTTTCTCTACAGTCCATTGCCGCCCAGTTGCCCTTGGGGATAAAAATAAGAAAAAAATGCTAGCCACGCTGTGGGATGTTTGCCAACCAGAGATAAACTTGGGAGAAATGAGCCCCAAAACATGGCGTAGTCACTGAAGGTATAATGCAGTATTTCTCCTCTAGTGGAGCAAAGCTTATCCAGTCTTTCCCCATGACAGATGTTCCAAGTCAATTGAGAGGTGGTTAAAGTGGAGACCGCAGCAAGTGTAAAATTGGACTTCTGAGCATGGGTGTCCCCTAAGTCTCCGAGAATATGCTGCACAGCGTTGCATGAAATTAAGAAATTGAGGGGAATAAAAAAAGAAAACGTCCATTAAAGTTTTACTTGAGGATTCTTAGCAAATCATCCCCTCTTTCCATGTATGATAGTGAACCTCTTTCCTCTTCAATGCACTTTATTTGTGTCAATAACACCACCTGGCCTTTGTAGCGTTCGAAACTGTTTCCACATCTTGTGGACAAACTGAAAACAGACTCTTCTTAACAACCACAGATTCAGAAGTTAGCTAATTTGTTGTGGCATATGAATAATCACTGTGGGTCAGTACGGGTGGCCTGGAATGATGGCTCTGTGTCTAGACTGACCGCCTCCCTGTGACAAATCTCACCAGTTGAAATCACAGTTATGCATGCATGAGCCAATACCCCAGGGGAAGACGATCAGCTCCTCCTCATCAGGATGCTAAAGATGATACCGATCAACATGCTCGTCCACGTTTACTCCTTAATTATTTTCACCCTCATCTCCCCACCAGAACCCTGCCTTATCAGCATCCGACACATGGAATGAATTCAGGAGATGGCAGTTCTCACATGAATGCATTGCGGCAGGGCCTGACATAATAGTCTCACTTCCGCGCGCGTGGCACCGAAGCGTCCCACAGGAGAAAATACTGCTCCACGTAATATGGAGCAATACTGGTCCCGACACGCAATATTCCTCTCCTCCAGCCTAATTGACTATATTTCCCATGCCATCACAATCAGTGATAGCTTTATCACTTGCACAGTGTTGTTTAGAAACTCCCAACTGGAATACAAGAAAGTATTTTGGACCCTATTTTGTTATATTTATTTATCCAATTACTTTTTATTTGTTTCTCCTTTTCAAACCACTTTCTTTTCTAATGACTGAGTTACTGGGACCTCGACACATTCCTACTAAGTAGTAGAACAGATGATCAGCCACTTAGTCCAACATGGTCGTAATGGAAGGTTAAAAATGAACTTCAAGTACCTCTTCCCCTCATGCCCTCACTGTTAGACGTTTCAACATAAAACATACGTTAGAATTCCAACATCCATACAGTACGTGTCACACAGTGAGGGAAGACCGGCGGTTTTAAAGGACATTCCCAGGACTGGAATGTTCTCCATCCTCCCAGTTATTTTGGCCCGTGTAAGTTATCATTATCTACAGTAAGTGCCCTGGCAATGAAAATGAGCAGAACCACCCCACAGTCTAACAAAGGGGGTTTCCATTTGGAAAGACAACACTGTTATAACCATCACACAGCAAAATGTTCAGGAGCCACCGGACTTAGCAAGGGCCCAGAATCCATTATTAATAATCCACTGGCTGTTCTAAGCACTCGGCACATGCATATTTCAAAGGAATAACCAGTGACGACGTTATGTAGAAGACTGTTAGGACATTGGATAGAGAATCAGCATCCATAAAGTGATGTGAACTTCTTCTCTCTTTTTCCCCGCGTCTGCACGTCATGCTTCACCAGAGCGCTCCTCTGTTGCTAAGGCCCCCTATGCTTAATTGGGAAAATACAGAGGGCGCCATTCTCCAAGTGCTCTCAGAGCTATTTCTTGATTAGAAGTGAACACGTGCGCAACACAATATGTCGACTCAGTCAGTGACATCTTGGGGAGTAATTATTTCCAAGAGCTTTACCTCTCAGCGTTAATAAAGGTTAGCATGCCTGTTTCTTCACTGTAATTGAATGCATCCTTGACCCTGCACCACATTAAAAACCTACTGTACTAATATGAACACAATATGCAACAATTTCAACGATTTTACTGAGGTACAGTTCATATAAGGAAATCAGTCAATTGAAATAAATAAATTAGGCCCTAATATATCGATTTTACATGACTGGGCAGTGGTGAAGCCATGGGTGGTCCTGGGGGGCATAGGCCCACCCACTGGGGAGCCAGGCCCAGCAAATCAGAATTAGTTTTTCCCCACAAAAGGGCTTTATTACAGACATAAATACTCCTCAGTTTCTGTCCGGGTTGCTGGTCTCAGTCGATACCACAGGTGAAGAAGACGGATGTGGAGGTCCTGGGCTGGCGTGGTTACACGTGGTCAGCAGTTGTGAGGCCGGTTAGAAGTAATGCCAAATTCTCTAAAACGACATTGGAGGCAGCTTATTGTAGAGAACTGAACATTAAATTATCTGGCAACAGCTATGGTGGACATTCCTGCAGTCAGCATGCCAATTGCATGCTCCCTCAAAACTTCAGACATCTGTGGCATTGTGTTATGTGACAAAACTGCACATTTTAAATTGGCCTTTTATTGTCACCTGTGTAATAATCATGCTGTTTAATCAGCTTCTTGATATGCCACACCTGTCAGGTGGATGGATTATATTGGCAAAGGAGAAATGCTCACTAACATGGATGTAAACAAATTTGTGCACAGAATATGAGAGAAATAAGCTTTTTGTGCATATGGAACATTTCTGGGATATTTTATTTCAGCTCATGAAACATGAGACCAACACTTTACATTTTGGGTTTATATATTTCTTCAGTATATATTGTACATTAAATATCTATTGTACTATACTATATTATATTGTACTACAGTATAGGCTATTATACCTTTACAACATCATACTGCATTCTCAAGTAATTTTTACCTCAGTAGTGAGAGGAGAAAGCATATTGAGTTCCAGTAAAACAACCACTCTCCTAGGTTGCCATGAAAAGACAATTCGCCCCTGGGTAGAGATCTCATCCATTTATGTTCTTCAAACTGTCAGTGGATCCACCTTGCTTGTCCTAAGAGGAAGTTATCTAGATACATAGAATCAGCACAATCGAAAACTCTGCTCATCTTCAAAAATACAGTCAAATGTGTTTTGATGCTTGCCGCTTGTCATTCAAAATCACAAGAGAGAGCTCTACAAAGACAAGAACTGTGAGGAATAAACGCCTCGAGCCCACAGCGGGAGATTGTTGATGGGTTGAATGTGCCTTGTGTACTGCAGATGGTCTGGGGATTTCTGGAAATTACAGAAACTTGAGGACCACTGTACTATAGCTAACTGGATGGTCATAACTTGGGGAAAGATTTCTCTTTTAACTTACAAACTAAAAACAATGTGAGTAACCAAAATACTTTGGATGTCATTATGTACAGGGCGGAAAAAAAGTATTTAGTCAGCCACCAATTGTGCAAGTTCTCCCACTTAAAAAGATGAGAGAGGCCTGTAATTTTCATCATAGGTACACGTCAACTATGACAGACAAATTGAGAGAAAAAAATCCAGAAAATCACATTGTAGGATTTTTAATGAATTTATTTGCAAATTATGGTGGAAAATAAGTATTTGGTCACCTACAAACAAGCAAGATTTCTGGCTCTCACAGACCTGTAACTTCTTCTTTAAGAGGCTCCTCTGTCCTCCACTTGTTACCTGTATTAATGGCACCTGTTTGAACTTGTTATCAGTATAAAAGACACCTGTCCACAACCTCAAACAGTCACACTCCAAACTCCACTATGGCCAAGACCAAAGAGCTGTCAAAGGACACCATAAACAAAATTGTAGACCTGCACCAGGCTGGGAAGACTGAATCTGCAATAGGTAAGCAGCTTGGTTTGAAGAAATCAACTGTGGGAGCAATTATTAGGAAATGGAAGACATACAAGACCACTGATAATCTCCCCTCGATCTGGGGCTCCACGCAAGATCTCACCCCGTGGGGTCAAAATGATCACAAGAACGGTGAGCAAAAATCCCAGAACCACACGGGGGGACCTGGTGAATGACCTGCAGAGAGCTGGGACCAAAGTAACAAAGCCTACCATCAGTAACACACTACGCCGCCAGGGACTCAAATCCTGCAGTGCCAGACGTGTCCCCCTACTTAAGCCAGTACATGTCCAGGCCAGTCTGAAGTTTGCTAGAGTGCATTTGGATGATCCAGAAGAGGATTGGGAGAATGTCATATGGTCAGATGAAACCAAAATAGAACTTTTTGGTAAAAATTCAACTCGTCGTGTTTGGAGGACAAAGAATGCTGAGTTGCATCCAAAGAACACCATACCTACTGTGAAGCATGGGGGTGGAAACATCATGCTTTGGGGCTGTTTTTCTGCAAAGGGACCAGAACGACTGATCCGTGTAAAGGAAAGAATGAATGGGGCCATGTATCGTGAGATTTTGAGTGAAAACCTCCTTCCATCAGCAAGGGCATTGAAGATGAAACGTGGCTGGGTCTTTCAGCATGACAATGATCCCAAACACACCGCCCGGGCAACGAAGGAGTGGCTTCGTAAGAAGCATTTCAAGGTCCTGGAGTGGCCTAGCCAGTCTCCAGATCTCAACCCCATAGAAAATCTTTGGAGGGAGTTGAAAGTCCGTGTTGCCCAGCGACAGCCCCAAAACATCACTGCTATAGAGGAGATCTGCATGGAGGAATGGGCCAAAATACCAGCAACAGTGTGTGAAAACCTTGTGAAGACTTACAGAAAACGTTTGACCTGTGTCATTGCCAACAAAGGGTATATAACAAAGTATTGAGAAACTTTTGTTATTGACCAAATACTTATTTTCCACCATATAAATTCATTAAAAATCCTACAATGTGATTTTCTGGAAAAAAAATTATCATTTTGTCTGTCATAGTTGACGTGTACCTATGATGGAAATTACAGGCCTCTCTCATCTTTTTAAGTGGGAGAACTTGCACAATTGGTGGCTGACGAAATACTTTTTTTCTCCACTGTACATATTTCATGATTTAATGCATGGTGCCTCTTTCCATTCAGAATGGCGAGACAAACACGGCACCTCTAGGTAACCCGATACAGGAGCAAACACAGTGTCTAACAACCTCGGCCCGTCTCCCTCTCCATCTTTACTGAAACCGGCACAGGTGCAGAGCACGCACTGTACTGATTAACAATAATTTGTCAACGTCGTCAGTGCCATTGCTAAGACTGTGAAATGTCACCTTCAAAGGGTTCCTAGTCCAACACACTATTGTTCTAAGGGGCTGAAGCGTAGCGTTTGCCTGAGGCAGGGAAATTAGGTTCTATTTTGATTTTCTATGATTAAGTGTTGTGCAGACACATCCTCACCCCACCCTTACCTTTATGTACTCTGTCTGCCCTTCATGAAAAACATGAACATCCCATTCTGAACACCTAATTATAGTTTCTCAAGAGTGTTTTGTTGTCTATATAACTAAGTATAATGAATAACAAAGGTTGCTATAGTTAAACAGTTGTTTCTGGACCAAGTAGTGATTTGTACAGTATATCGTTTTAAGTGAGTTAATTCCACTTGTGTTGTATGTGCCAACTTAAAGTTGTAAAAGGAGTTTCTGCAGTTCACTTCCACTTTGCTTACAGGCTGCAAACTACAAAGTTCTGCTAACCCTATGGGTCTATAGGAGTATAACACTGATGTAACAATACTGAAATGCATCAGGCCTCTCAAATGAAAGTGGTTAATGAGAACAAGTCTAGTCGTTTACAGAGATTTATACCAAGCTAGTTAAATGTATTGGAAATTGATTAGGCTTTGGAATCATTCTTTAACAGCCAGTCATAACTTAGATTTGCAATGGTTTGAAATGTGTTGGCAAGGCAGTGGGAGGAATATAGAGACAGCAGGGAAAGACTGTGACCTCTTGGAAATGACATGCTTTTTACCACTCTACCTTTCTCTTGGCAGTACGTGCAGCAGGTCAGGGGTGGGAGGGCAAAGTGGACATATAGGGAAGTGAACTGTCTTTAATGGCCTGCCTCGTTCTCTCTGTGGGTCAAGATTAATAGTTTCTCCCTGACACTATGTAAATGGGGACCGGCTATATTTAACAATTTAACATTAAAGGACGAATAACGAGGGACGTTTATTTTGCAAATGAAGTGAGTTGAGGAAGATACACCACTACGTTTGTGATATGGTTCCCTATTGGGGTTTTCTTCAATTGGTCTTACAGGTGCTGCTATCTTCATAGTAGTTGTCATAGCTATGAGTCAATGTATGCATTCTTGCATTGTAGAGCACATGAGGTCAGGGCACATCTTTCCTAATGTGTCATGGCCTCCTATTGTAAATAAACAAAGACACAAGGTGTTCATGGGTGTCTCAGGACCACAGACGGATGCACAGAGAGAGTGTAGTGGGCAGTAATATTTATCATATATGCATGTTATATATACCGCCCATGCAAACTCGTAAAAAGACTATGCAATTAGCCAATTAAATGAATAATTTGACCCCATGAGATTTTTTATTTATTTAACCTTTATTTATACAGATAAAATCTATTTTTTCAAGAGAGACCTGGTCAAGATAAATGGCCATATGCAAAAACACCTTATATGAGTACAATAATAGGAAATTAAGAAATGTCTATTTACACAGATATTTCATTACTTTTTTAAATGAATGGATTGACATACAAGGCATAAAGCTTAAGTTACAAAGCACTAACAAGCATTACAAGGCATTATTCAGAGAGATAGAGAGAGAGAGAGAGAGAGAGAGAGAGAGAGAGAGAGAGAGAGAGAGAGAGAGAGAGAGAGAGAGAGAGAGAGAGAGAAACCATGGCTTGTCAGGAACATAAGAGAAAGAACAATGAATCTAAGACCTTTTATAAGCATCTGAGTTGTTTGGATTAAAAATCGGGGTTTTTGACCAATAGCATTAAGGCAAAGTTAACCTCCAATCAGATATCAAACCTACAGTATGTTATCACAACATAAACTCTTCTTCACTTTGGGGGTTGTGCTGCCCTACAAGAGTGTATTAGAGCGATGCTTCATTTGAGCTTGTTAAACCCAGTAGTGAAGTCCTGCATCACATGAAGACATTCTTACTTGGTTAGAGTTTGACATATAATGAGTGCAGGACTTGACATGCCATAATTTTTTATTAATATTTTGGCTAGAGTGCATATAATGTAATTGGTGTTCATGTTTACCTCAAAGCAGGTCTACAGTATTATAGAGTACCATTGAGTTATGAAGGGTTCTGTTAGGTATGATACTGTACATCACCCTAAATGGGCTTTTAGGTTTTCATTAGGTAGGTGCACTAAATCAAATTTCAAATAAAATAAAATTAAATCAAATTGTATTTTGGGGCGGCAGGTAGCTTAGTGGTTAAGAGCGTTGTGCCAGTAACCGAAAGGTCGCTGGTTCTAATCCCCGAGCCGACTAGGTGAAAAATCTGTCTGTGCCCTTGAGCAAGGCACTTAACTCTAATTGCTCCTGTAAGTCGCTCTGGATAAGAGCGTCTGCTAAATGACCTATTTATTTATTTTTATTTTATTTATTATTTGTCACATGCGCCGAAAACAACAGGTGTAGTAGACCTTACAGTGAAATGCTTACTTACAAGCCCTTAACCAACAATACCGTTTTAAGAAAGAATACCCCCAAAAAATCACAAAAAAAACAAATAATATGAAATAAAAGTGACAAATAATTAAGAGCAGCAGTAAAAATAACAATAGAGGGGCTATATACAGGCAGTACCGGTACGGAGTCAATGTGCGGGGGCACCGGTTAGTCACTAAATGACAGAGACAATTACGAACACCTTCCTAATATTGAGTTGCACCCTCTCTTTTGCCCTCAGAACAGCCTCAATTCGTCGGGCATGGTCTCTACAAGGTGTCGAAAGCGTTCCACAGGGATGCTGGCTCATGTTGACTCCAATGCTTCCCTCATTTGTGTCAAGTTGGCTGGATGTCCTTTGGGTGCTGGACCATTCTTGATACACACAGGAAACTGTTGAGCGTGAAAAACCCAGCAGCGCTGTAGTTCTTGACACACTCAAACTGGTGCGCCTGGCACCTACTACCATACCCCATTCAAAGGCACTTAAATATTTTGTCTGGCCCATTCACCCTCTGAATGGCACACATGCACAATCCATGTCTCAAGGTTTAAAATCCTTCTTTAACCTGTCTCCTCCCCTGGATTTAACAAGTGACATCAATAATCAATCAATCAATTAAATGTATTTATAAAGCCCTTTTTACATCAGCAGATGTCACAAAGTGCTATACAGAAACCCAGCCTAAAACCCCAAACAGCAAGCAATGCAGATGTAGAAGCAATGGATCATAGCTTTCACCTGGATTCACCTGGTCAGTCTAGATCGTGGAAAGAGCAGGTGTTCGTAATGTTTTGTACACTCAGTGTATATGACAACAGATAGCATGGGTCACCAGCCACAAGCTGAGTACACAGTAGTGACATATTTTTTATTTTTTATTTATTTATTTATTTATTTATTTCACCTTTATTTAACCAGGTAAACCAGTTGAGAACAAGTTCTCATTTACAACTGCGACCTGGCCAAGATAAAGCAAAGCAGTGCGATAAAAACAACAACACAGAGTTACATATGGGGTAAAACAAAACAAAGTCAAAAATACAACAGAAATACATATAATATACAGTGTGTGCAAATTTAGCAAGTTATGGAGGTAAGGCAATAAAATAGGCTATAGTGCAAAATAATTACAATTAGTATTTACACTGGAATGATAGATGTGCAAGAGATGATGTGCAAATAGAGATACTGGGGTACAAATGAGCAAAATAAATAACAATATAGGGATGAGGTAGTTGGGCGGGCTAATTTCAGATGGGCTGTGTACAGGTGCAGTGATCGGTAAGGTGCTCTGACAACTGATGCTTAAAGTTAGTGAGGGAGATAAGTGTCTCCAGCTTCAGAGATTTTTGCAATTTGTTCCAGTCATTGGCAGCAGAGAACTGGAAGGAATTGCGGCCAAAGGAGTTGTTGGCTTTAGGGATGACCAGTGAGATATACCCGCTGGAGCGCAGACTACGGGTGGGTGTTGCTATGGTGACCAATGAGCTAAGATAAGGCGGGGATTTGCCTAGCAGTGATTTATAGATGGCCTGGAGCCAGTGGGTTTGGCGACGAATATGTAGCGAGGACCAGCCAACAAGAGCGTACAGGTCACAGTGGTGGGTATTATATGGGGCTTTGGAGACAAAACGGATGGCACTGTGATAGACTACATCCAATTTGCTGAGTAGAGTGTTGGAGGCTATTTTGTAAATGACATCGCCGAAGTCAAGGATCGGTAGGATAGTCAGTTTTACGAGGGCATGTTTGGCAGCATGAGTGAAGGAGGCTTTGTTGCGAAATAGGAAACCGATTCTAGATTTAACTTTGGATTGGAGATTCTTAATGTGAGTCTGGAAGGAGAGTTTACAGTCTAACCAGACACCTAATATTTGTAGAGTCCACATACTCTAGGTCAGACCCGTCGAGAGTAGTGATTCTAGTCGGGTGGGCGGGTGCCAGCAGCGTTCGATTGAAAAGCATGCATTTAGTTTTACTAGTGTTTAAGAGCAGTTGGAGGCTACTGAAGGAGTGTTGTATGGAATTGAAGCTCGTTTGGAGGTTTGTTAACACAGTGTCCAATGAAGGGCCAGATGTATACAAAATGGTGTCGTCTGCGTAGAGGTGGATCTGAGAGTCACCAGCAGCAAGAGCGACGTCATTGATATACACAGAGAAAAGAGTCGGCCCAAGAATTGAACCCTGTGGCACCCCCATAGAGACTGCCATAGGTCCAGACAACAGGCCCTCCGATTTGACACATTGAACTCTATCTGAGAAGTAGTTGGTGAACCAGGCGAGGCAGTCATTTGAGAAACCAAGGCTATTTAGTCTGCCAATCTACATAGACTATGTAGATTACAATACGATGTGAAATTGTGACAAAGTAAATAGCATATGATGTGACGTGATAGCCCTACTAATTCAAATAATGTATGCTGAGTTATGCATCGCTGCAGGGAAATGGATGCTGTCACAGAAAGTGGAAAATATAACATTACAATTGAATTTGTTGTTTAAAGGAAAAAGGATAACATGAAAAAATTGCTTTTGATTGCAAACCAAAACATGGGCCGAATAACTTAACTACAGTGTCGCAAAGCCATCAACTTGACTAAATATGATGGATCAGAGTGTCTACAAATCTTATAATCACAGAGCTCTCTCCCTGCTTGACCCTTTACACATTCACATCGTTCTGATTACCCTTTGCTGCGGTTACACTTAGTCCTATTCTTGCAACAAAATTCAGCTGTCTTTTCCCATATTGTGTCCAGTCATGCCTGATGAGAGAACAAATGAAGCCCCTAAGGCTATTTACTGCACTGGAAGCTAGCTACCACTCCTCCTCACTCTGTCCATGAGTGTTAATATTGCCTTGACCACACATTCTGCTATTCTTGTTGTGCTTATCCCTAAGGTTAATTTACGTTCTTGCTTTCAGTTTAAATGCATGTTTTCTTAAATTGCAACATCTGATAAATGGCTAGATTGAGTTTGCTGCCACCTATAGTAGACATATGAGCAATCCATTTTAAATAAACAAAACATGTAATTGAAGTAGGTGATATCGCTCTCACACCTGTTGAACTTTGGCCTTACAACTGTAATATAACTATGGCCTCATTTCCCTAAACCTTATAATTATAACTCACGCAAGGTGCAAAGCTAGCAACAGAGTTGCCTCTGAAAATAGAATGCATTGTTGCACTAAAACTGATAAATAAAATATAGAAACATTTCCCTCTGTGACCGTTTAACATGGGGAAAGATGTACGGATATTTTCACAAGCTAGTGAGACACTGGTGTTATGCAAAACATGCATTAAGTATTAACATGGCTTAACATGGATTCATCACATTCATTGCTGGAAATGAGGCCATTGGCAATTAACAGATTCATATTATGATCCAATGTCAAGCCTTTTTTTTGCAAATAAATGTCTAAAGGTGATATACCAATTGCATTCATGATGTAAATAATGTTGTTCACCAACTGGATAATGGCCTCTCATTTCGCTGTATATTTCTATTATGCAAATAAGCCAAAGTTACTGTCTGGGTACATAATCAAAATGTATTGCAGTTTGAAAGCCTTCTGAGAAGAGTAGGCTTGAAAACATGAAAGTCATTGTTCCTCACTTTTGGTTATTTTCTTTTACAGGCAATTCCAACATGTGAATTTCACATCATTAAAGTGTGAAGGTTCTAAAAGTTCACTAGGAACTCCACTATTACTTAGAGAGAAAAAAAGACTGAAAACGCCATTGAAAAGGTTAAATTAAATGCTTTATTTATGACTCATTATCTTTGTTGGGCTGGGAGATGCGGCGCGCGACCAATATTTGAGGGAGATGTCGCCGGAACTCAGCTGTGTGGGTTGTGAGTGTTGAAGTCCCATTGTACCAGGCTAAAAGCCCAGGTTAATGCTTGCTATGCATTATCTTCAAGCAGGCCGGTGGGGCACATCTCCTCTTGTTTAAATCTCGCCAGCTGCTTGCATAACATCCCTTGTTCCCTAAGTGGCAGACATCTCTGTGCAAAACCACTCCTGTGAGGATGAGCAGTAATCAAATTGATTAAAGGAGCTGTCGATTTGCTCTATGAGTTGTAGTCACAGAAGGCAAATGCTGCATCATGCCTGTGTTGCAATCTTTATCAGAGGATCACAAATTCATTTTCGGATCTATGGTGGTTAGTGTTTTGGTGTTTCAATGAGTCATGATTGTCACAGTTGCAATTGGGGAACCAACCAGGATATATATGCCTTACTGTGTGGAGAAGCCTGACAAGACTCACCCAACAATTACCTATCAAGACGAAGTCTGCCTTGCAGCTGTGACAAGGAACCTGTGTGCATTACCACCTGGGTAACCTTGAACGTTGCCATTCCTGACAAGACTCATCCAAGGGTTTGTATTTTCTGAGCAATCACTCAAGTGGCCACCACAAGGAACCTCTTATCATAGCATAGTACACAAACTACACAAAAAACATTCCCTCAAGCTGAAAAAGAAACAGCCTTCCTAAAGACAACAAAGCCTAGCTCTTCAACACTTCACCTGATACTGAATACATACATACATACATACACATGTGCTGAATGTTTGTTTGACAGTTTGTTTTTTGATATGTTTGATTTGTATGATAGTTTTCGGTATGTACACAGGTTAATGAATGTGCAGTGTGATTGTAATTTCCCAGAACTTTAAACATCAGCAATAGTCCATGTACAATATGGGGATTTATTATGAGACCATTTTCTTTAACAACATCTATGTACTTTATTGTGAGTTCCCACTCAACTATCCACCTGTTATCTATGAGGCAGCACTAAGATAATGGAATATATGCGTGTGCCGTACTGCTGATATGTTAATGTACGAGGCAGGTAGTTAACCGTTAGATTATCACCCATTAGTAACAGCCCTGTCAGCGACTATGACTTTGTATGCTCCTGTCCCTCAACCCATCTACCGAGTCGAACAGGGCTGTGCCGTGATCCAAGTGTCAGTGAGTGACATTCACACGAATGTGGTTAGTCACTGATGAGCCTGCCGCCTTTTCATATCAAGTTAGTTGATGAGCCTGCCACCTTTTCATATCAGGTTAGTTGATGAGCCTGCCACCTTTTCATATCAAGTTAGTGTTCTCCTGTTCTCAGGAATTCCACCTCAGGTCTGACCGGAGACAGCAATCACACATATTTCAGCCCTTTAATAATCACACTTGTTTTACTCCTTTACTTTAGAAGTAGTATCCATAATTTTCTCAAGCAAATGCATACCAGACCAGGTTACTTAATTGTTCTCAATTTTCAGAGGGTATAGTTGGCTGTTGTCATGTACAATAGAGGTCATGCAGGTGGCAACAGTACTACTCTCCAGAAAGAACACCATATCACAGTTATTTCTATCACCAACACTTACCAGCGGAACTTAACATTGTCAGAATCCATGTTTGTTGATGGGACTGAAATGTATTGTTCTGTGGTGCCCCTAGCCCTTGGAATCGCCTTTTAGATAGCTCTGTGCCCTTTTCTGCATGTTATTATTGAACTCAAACACTGAGAACAGACATACAAGTGACTTTACTGCATGGATGGTGCCTCTTCGAGGAGCTCAAGGCCATCTTTGTCATGGTTGGGTGTCACTAGCCGCACATACTGAAGACACTGCCTGCAGGCAGCCTTCTACATACCTCACATTCAGTTCTGCTAGTTTAATGTGTATAGGTTGTGAAGTCAAGTCACAAGGCTTGGTGTTTTTTTCATGTTCCATCAAAACACATTGGGTGACCCGGGTGCCATCACAATGTCATTCACAGTCAGTGTGTGTTGACGAGTGTCTTACAAGCCCTTTGGTAGACGGCAGAAGTGCTGATTCGGACAAGAATGTTTTTCAAAGCCGTGCCTCTGAACACAGCAGGTCAAGGACCAATCAATTCAAATGCAGTGGAAAGCTTCTTCTCTGGTGGGCTGGGTCACAGAAAGTAGATGTTTGAAATGAACCAAGTCGTATGTTGTCTATCTCATGTAGGCATCTTTCTTGACAGGTAAACGTTATGCTGTAGGACTCCTTTTGAATTGTGAGTTGGTGCATACTGTTCTGATCTGTTGCGACTTAAACACGCAGTATGTGATATATTATCTTGGTTGTTACTAGGGTTGGGGAGTAACGGATTACATGTCATCTATTCAGTGGCGGCTCCTGAAAAAATTCTCAGGAGGGGCAATTTTTCTGATGATTTAGGTGACCTACACACATTTAAAAAAAGATATGTCCAGCAACAACATGAAGACAGGGGCAGCATATAAGTCAATACCAGAAGCATTTATTGACTGATCTCAAAAGTGTTGGCTTACCAGGGTTGGTGGAGCCCTCAGTTTCATCTTTGCCTCGCAAAGCTAACTCAAACACTCCGCAAAACTTCACACACTGGATTAGCCGGCTGAGGATGTGGCGGTTCTTGCTAACGTCGTAGTAAATATATTTGTTATAGTGAATATGGAATATGATATGTTGAGTAAAATGTTGTGCTAAGATCTATTTAGGTCAGGAGCTGGTTATAAGTTATGTTCCTATCCAATAACAATGGACAAAAGGGTCCTATCTTGTCAGCCTTGTCAGCAGGTGGCCAAGGACAACACCCACGCCATAGGCCTCTCAGTTCTTCCAACTCACGAGTTCTTGCTCTGAGGACACACACACACACAAACACACACACACACACACATCATCACTGTTAAACACACACACACACACACATCATCACTGTTAAACACACACACACACACACACACACCAAAAATCCCCTCTCTTAGGCTGAACATTTGAAGACAGAGAACCCGACTCAGAGCCAATGCAACAGTGACAGTAGCCTGGAGGGGACCTCGCCCAACTCATCAGGACCAATCAGAAGATCAGAACTACTAGATTGAACCTACTTCATTTATTGCATAAAATGTCTGCACACAATGTTTCGGGCTCTCTTCAGATAATAATAATAATAATAATATGCCATTTAGCAGACGCTTTTATCCAAAGCGACTTACAGTCATGCGTGCATACATTTTTGTGTATGGGTGGTCCCGGGGATCGAACCCACTACCTTGGCGTTACAAGCACCATGCTCTACCAGCTGAGCTACAGAAAGTGGATACTCATGGATGCGCATTGCAATTGTAAAATGTCAACACAATTGGAGACACCACGTCATTTTTGGAGACATGTTATTGACAGTAAACTATTGTAGATGCGACTGCTAACTAAATAAAACATTTTAGCTGGCTAGCTAATCATCTTAGCTAAATGTGGGGCAAATAATTCAGTTATTTACCGTTAATTTGAGGGATTGGGGTGAAAGAAATCGAGTTACATAGTGATACTTTACGATATACTGTATTGACAATATCGCAATATTTTAGCGCTAGTTGGCTGTACCTGCACCAAAACACCATTATAGTTCCTTCATAGCTTGTTCTCAATCTTTTCACATTGGGAGCCAATTTGTTTTCAGCACTTTTATTTCCATGACTGATCAAAACTCGTTCTCATGGCTTTCTGATCCCTCTGCAACAGACATATGGTGCGCAATAAAATCACAGTATCGAATCGCAATACGTATAGAATCATGAGACTCGCAATGCTGATGCATATATCTTATCGTGAGGTTCCTGGCAATTCCCAGCCCAAGTTCATTTGCCACAACAAATCTCTTCGCTAGCAAACGCGATGTCTTCTCCAAAACGGCAATGTGTCTCCAGCAATGTTTACTTTTTTGACGTTCTATGGCATCTCCACTTTCCAAGCATATATGACCACATGTAATATTTTGGTAAGTGATGCAAATAGTGAACTATGTAGGGCCAGGATGTAAAATATATGTAGCTGCAGCAATTTCTCTTATCTGATATGGTAAGTAATGGGGCTTGATTTATAGCTCCCTAAGAGTTTGACGAACGGGTCCGTGAACGCGATTGCAGATATCTTTACCTCTGAATAAACTGCCTTATATTATACAATTATCCACCTTGTCCAAAAGTCTCTACTTTTTCTCCGTTCTCCAGTAAACTTGTTTTATCAACAATAGTAAGGTTCAATGACACAGAAAGCAGTTCAATGTCGGGGTACAGTCGCTCTCTTACCAGGATCGCGGTCCGCTCTGACCAGGGTGAAGGTGGCCGGCTCCACCTCTCTGCCAGCAGCGTTTTCATTATTTAGTCCGTTCGTAGCGGGTATGTACACGATCAACAAGATCAGTCCAAAACCGAAGATCAGTCCAAAGCAGAATGTTTGCAGAATGTTTGTAAACTAAGTCTACAAATTAAAAACATAAAATAACGCCACACTGCAGGTCGCAACATAGACGCTGATAGCCGCCATTGTCTTAGTTACGTTCAACGTTACGTCACGTATGACGAAAGCGCGTAAGTGCATGCACACAGACACCCATAGAGAATGTATTGAAAGCTTTGAAATGTGAAAAAAATAGATTTTACATGACAGGCTATGAGAGACTTCTGGGCGATTTTCAACCTGACTGAAATCGCCCAAAAAACGGGCGGGGCCATTTGAAGCACTACTTTAGCCTGATTTGACATTTAGTGGCTGGCAGATCAGACGTGAACACTGATAACTGCTGTTGCCGTGATATAATTTTTTATAAATTTATAAAAAAAAAATATAATTATTATTATTTTTTTTTTTTTTATAATTGATTAGAAAAAAAATCCCTTCCTTTTCCCGTTTGGCAGTGCGTCGCCCATATCGCCCTATTGAACAAGCCGTCCCTGCATCTATTACATGTCACGGATTACAAAAAAACTAACTGTAATCCGTTAACGTTACCATCAAAAACATTGTAATCAGATTACAGACACTTGAAAAACGACCTTAATTCTAGGATTACTTAAAACTTCAGAAAATCTTTGACACCTTTCTGTTTTCTCAATTACTTTCAAATCAGTGTTGAGAAAATATGAAAATGTAAGTTTGTTTTCCGCCTGAGCGAGTCTGACCACAAGTCAGAGACCACTATGATGACACACCAAATGTTTTTGATGGATTGCAGGAAAATAGCAGGAATAGGCTTTTGTAGGCTACAGTCCAAGCTATGTCTTCCAATTGTGTGACTGCTGTCGGCATCAAAAGATTATCCAACTTGAATAAACGCTTGGCGGTAAGGACGACAGCAGTGGTGTAGCCTACCAGCGATATGGATATCACTTATTATTGATGCCTACATAGCGCATTGATCTGAATCACACTGCTGCTCTCTCATTTAGCTATTTGCACTTTATGGATTGTGGTTGTTGTGGATGGCTGTTCACAAATGTATTTATGTATTTTAACCCAAAAGCTTAAGTTACCTATCAATCATTGTTTTTTGCGACCAGTGGGCAGCCAGTAAAACATGTGCTCTTGCAACAGCTGCATAATGCGGATCTCAGTCTATGAAATAAAAGTTTGAGGGACTTCCTACCTTTTAAACTCCCCCGTGGTATTGTGCTCCAAACTGTCAACAACCAGTTAATTTAAGAATTTGCAGCTCTTTTATTGCTCAATCTAATTCCTGCTGATAAAAATAAAAATGCCCATAGGCCTAGTTGGACACTAGGACCCTCAAACTAGGGCACTTTCGATAGACTTAAAGGGGCAATCTGTAATTGCTACAGACCGATTGATTCTCTTATAAATGCCCTATGAGTTTAGTTCAACTGTCACACCCCATGAGAACCCAAAATGTAATCTTATTTTCTCCAAAGTTTGTAAACATTGTAAATGTAAGCAAACACTGTATAGCCTCAACATAGTTAAAACAATAATTTTGATATCTTGGATGGTCAGGTCTTGCATCCATAGTTCTGTCTATTAATCTGAGAGTGGTGACATTTCTCCAGGCCCATCCCTCAGCTTTTTACCAGCTTTGTTCATGTTTCAACTGTGGATTCACCCTTTAAACAGCTTCAAATGATTGAGATATCAAAGTGTCACCAACAAAAATGTAAACAATAGGCCTATATCAAATGCAGAATATAGCATACATTTTTCACATGCATATAGCACTTTTCGGTAATGCTCAAAGCATGCCATTCCGTGAGAGCAGCATTTATTTTTCAACTCGACGCAATGAGCCCAATCAGTCCTCCATGACAGCAAAATCATAAACAACAGAGTAGCATAACAAGTCCTTTGTTTTTGGGTTATGCTCAGTTTTAAAAAAAAATGTGGCTAATCTATACTTCCATAATTTCAAGTCCTATTCTTGAAGATCAAGGGGTATTAAATTAATTTGAATGACTGGAAATCTGACAGACTTTGGTTTTTAATATAAATATATAAACTAATTATAGATAATCTTTGGATGACGACAACAGCCGCACCATTGGAAGACATAACTTTAACTGTGGCTTACAAAAGCCCATTCCTGCTTAAACTTGTGCCTTTTTTCTATGCTGATTTGAGTGTCATTGAGAAAACAGAAAGTTGTCAAATATGTTTTTTTCTTTTGTATCAGTTACATAAGGCGTTACTCCCCAACCCTGCACAAACATTATTGTGCATATCCTTCTCTCATAGCTGAAATTACTCCATTTGAGATGATCGTCTAAGTGAAATTGTTATATTCTGCAATTTTAGTTCACAGTGCTCTTGATTGTGTGCAATTTTTATCTTGTCTGTGGTTGTAATGATTACGGAAGATTTTTCAAAGATTGCTGCCAAATTTGTCACTGCAGTTATGACCCCTGTGCATCAGTCTAAATCCTACACAGGCCTAAATCTAATCATGTACTAAGTTTACACATAATTAAATGTAGAAAATCTAAATTTTCACATGAGCTGTCATATGATCTGATCTCCATAAACAGAATACGATAAAAACGTAGACGGTAATGAACCTTTTATAGTTCTCAACATAATACTGCATTGCTCTGTGGAGTCAGGGATGAGAGACTGACGTGCTTTCAGAGCTTTAGAAATCAAATGTCACCCAGTCCAAGTTGCTCACAGCAACAAGTGACTACGCTTAACTTCATTCCTCATTTCTTTCCCTCCCATCAAGTATTCTTTCCGGAGAAAATGACTGTAGTTTAACTTCAAAGCCTAAAGCAACATTAATTAATTTAATTGCAATAACGTTTGCATGAGTGAACAACATTTTGGATTAATGTGTCATGTCTTCAAGAAATTAAACTTAACCCATTCATGTCCATAACGGACATTTATAACTTCCTTTAGTGCACTTGTTCCCTGAGTTTATTGATGGAGAAATCTGAATGATTTTTTTAAATAGGCCAAAGCATTTGTCTACAATGTGAGTTTTAGATTTTGTACTATATTTAGTCTTTGGACACATAGGGTTAATGTTTTGTTTTTTATACACATTTCTTGAATCTAGCCCTGTTCAAATGATCAGATCTTAATAATTGTTGGTATATAGATTGTCCGGACCAATATACAATGAACAATAACAATAATATAAACGCAACATTTAACGTGTTGGTCCCATGTTTCATGAGCTGAAATAAAAAATTCCATAAATGTTCCATACGCACAAAAAGCTTACTTCTCTCAAATGTTGGCACAAATTTGTTTACATCCCTGTTAGTGAGCATTTCTCCTTTGCCAAGATAATCCATCCACCTGACAGGTGTGGCATATCAAGAAGCTGATTCTAAAATGTGAAGTTTTTTGTAACAAAACACAATGCCACAGATGTCTCAAGTTATGAGGGAGAGTGAAATTGGCATGGTGACTGCAGAAATGTCCACCAGAGCTGTTGCCAGAGAATTGAATGTTCATTTCTCTACCATAAGCAGCCTCCAATGTCGTTTTAGAGAATTTGGCAGTACGTCCAACCGGCCTCACAACTGCAGACCATGTGTAACCAGGCCAGCCCAGGACCCCCACATCCGGCTTCTTCACCTGCGGGATAGTCTGAGTCCAGCCATCCAGACAGCTGATGAAACTGTGGGTTTGCAAAACCAAATAATTTCTGCACAAACTGTTAAAAACCGTCTCAGGGAAACTCATCTGCGTGCTTGTTGTCCTCACCAGGGTCTTGACCAATGTTCACTCCAATATTTTTTGGCACTGAGCAAATTTCCAGTGCGCGTTTACTGGGAACACTGAGGCTGTACCCACTTTAAGTTACAGTTTTAACAGTGGCCAAGTAGGCTACTGTTGCTATTTGATCATAATGTAGGCCTACCAGGTCTACCAGAGTGGACTACCATATAAAACAATGGAGAAAATGCATACCATAGCATTTGAACATGGAAATAGCTGTTATATTACACTGCTCAAAAAAATTAAGGGAACACTAAAATAACACATCCTAGATCTGAATGAATGAAATAATCTTATTAAATACTTTTTTTCTTTACATAGTTGAATGTGCTGACAACAAAATCACACAAAAATGATCAATGGAAATCATATTTATCAACACATGGAGGTCTGGATTTGGAGTCACCCTCAAAATTAAAGTGGAAAACCACACTACAGGCTGATCCAACTTTGATGTAATGTCCTTAAAACAAGTCAAAATGAGGCTCAGTAGTGTGTGTGGCCTCCACGTGCCTGTATGACCTCCCTACAACGCCTGGGCATGCTCCTGATGAGGTGGCGGATGGTCTCCTGAGGGATCTCCTCCCAGACCTGGACTAAAGCATCCGCCAACTCCTGGACAGTCTGTGGTGCAACATGGCGTTGGTGGATGGAGCGAGACATGATGTCCCAGATGTGCTCAATTGGATTCAGGTCTGGGGAACGGGTGGGCCAGTCCATAGCATCAATGCCTTCCTCTTGCAGGAACTGCTGACACACTCCAGCCACATGAGGTCTAGCATTGTCTTGCATTAGGAGGTACCCAGGGCCAACCGCACCAGCATATGGTCTCACAAGGGGTCTGAGGATCTCATCTCGGTACCTAATGGCAGTCAGGCTACCTCTGGCGAGCACATGGAGGGCTGTGCGGCCCCCCAAAGAAATGCCACACCACACCATGACTGACTCACCGCCAAACCGGTCACGCTGGAGGATGTTGCAGGCAGCAGAACGTTCTCCATGGCGTCTCCAGACTCTGTCACGTCTGTCACGTGCTCAGTGTGAACCTGCTTTCATCTGTGAAGAGCACAGGGCGCCAGTGGCGAATTTGCCAATCTTGGTGTTCTCTGGCAAATGCCAAACGTCCTGCACAGTGTTGGGCTGTAAGCACAACCCCCACATTTGGACGTCGGGCCCTCATACCACCCTCATGGAGTCTGTTTCTGACCGTTTGAGCAGACACATGCGCATTTGTGGCCTGCTGGAGGTCATTTTGCAGGACTCTGGCAGTGCTCCTCCTGCTCCTCCTTGCACAAAGGCGGAGGTAGCAGTCCTGCTGCTGGGTTGTTGCCCTCTACGGCCTCCTCCACGTCTCCTGATGTACTGGCCTGTCTCCTGGTAGCGCCTCCATGCTCTGGACACTACGCTGACAGACACAGCAAACCTTCTTGCCACAGCTCGCATTGATGTGCCATACTGGATGAGCTGCACTACCTGAGCCACTTGTGTGGGTTGTAGACTCCGTCTCATGCTACCACTAGAGTGAAAGCACTGCAAGCATTCAAAAGTGACCAAAACATCAGCCAGGAAGCTGAGAAGTGGTCTGTGGTCACCACCTGCAAAACCAGTCCTTTATTGGGGGTGTCTTGCTAATTGCCTATCATTTCCACCTGTTGTCTATTCCATTTGCACAACAGCATGTGAAATTTATTGTCAATCAGTGTTGCTTCCTAAGTGGACAGTTTGATTTCACAGAAGTGTGATTGACTTGGAGTTACATTGTGTTGTTTAAGTGTTCCCTTTATTTTTTTGAGCAGTGTATTTAGTCTACAGTAGCAGCCAATGTGTGGTGTTCAATGTAGGAATACATTCTATGAGTCTTTTGAAAAAAACATGCAGGGCTTGACATTAACCTGTTTATCCACTTGTCCTTCAGACAAGGAGGTGACTGAAAATGTTGTTGTATTGTTTGATGCAAGAAACCACTTTGGGTCAATCTGTTATATCTGGTGTAATTCTCCTGTCATATCTGGTGTCCTGTGTGAATTTAAGTACGCTCCCTCTAATTCTCTCCCTCTTTCCCTCCCCTCCCGGAGGACCTGAGCCGTAGGATCATGCTTCAGGACTACCTGGCCAGATGACTCCTGGCTGTCCCCAGTCCACCTGGTTGTGCTGCTGCTCCAGTTTCAACTGTTCTGCCTGTGGCTATGGAACCCTGACATGTTCACAGGAGGTGCTACCTTGTCCCGGACTTGCTGTTTTCGACTCTCTCTCTCTCTACCACACCTGCTGTCTTGACCTCTGAATGCTCGGCTATGAAAAGTCTACTGACATTTACTCCTGAGGTACTGACCTGTTGCACCCTCTACAACCACTGTGATTATTATTTGACCCTGCTGGTCATCTATGAACGTTTGAACATCTTGAAGAATAATCTGGCCTTAATGGCCATATACTTAACAGCCAGAAGAGGACTGGCCACCCCTCAGAGCCTAGTTGCTCTCTAGGTTTTAAGCTGGGTTTCTTTATAACACTTTGTGACATATGCTGATGTAAAAAGGGCTTTATAAATACATTTGATTGATTGATTGAAGCAATCACTCCCCTATTGCTGACTACAAATTATCTATAACTGGCCTAATTACTCACTAACTAGCAAAGGATATTAACAACCTATGCACACGTGGCTACATGCAGCTCTTGCTTTGATCCCAAAACAAGTGCATCTACTCACGACCACAGCTGTAAACACAGTCCAGTCAACGTAAATGGCACAGATCCATGTATGGAAATGTTCTATTTGCATATAGGCCTACTGCCGCTCTGATTGGTAATGCCTCACCGGTCTGTGTAGATTACGGGCTGAGTCGTGCGCAATAGAATCCTACTCCTATGTGTTGTGCCTTCAACAAAATCTCTTGCATAGTTTGTTTTGTTTCGGTATGTTGCATTGAAAATGGCTAATATTGCATTGATTCAATCACAATTGCCACAGTAAAGGGAAACGTTGATAGTGTTAACTAACAGGGAAATCTCTAGAAAGTTGAGTGAAGTTCAATCTAATTCCCAGTCATGTGTAATCCATAGATTAGGGCATAATTAATTTATTTCAATTGACTGATTTCCTTATATGAACTGTAACTCAGTAAAATCTTTGAAATTGTTGCATGTTGGGCTTATATTTTTGTTCAGTGTATATACCAACACTTATTCAGATCTGATCATTTCAACATGTATTCACATGACTTGATTTATGAAATGTGAAAAAAGAATTAACCCCATGTGTCCAAAGACTAAAATATAGTAGGATACAGAAAAGGCTTTAGTTCACAAACGACAATGAGTTCAATCATATATTTGGCATAATCGGGCCTTAGAACATGGAAAATAACAATTGCTTTGAAACAATTTAATACATATGCTGAATTCATCTGAAAGATTTTTTCACATTTTCTCACAATCCCAACTTTGATTCAATCTGAAAGTATGATAGATAATGACAATCTTAACATTTCAGTGTGACCTGTGTAGACATTTTTACTAACTATGTTGACACCAAATGTCATGCAGTTACACCAAATAGAATTTGTTCAGTGGCACATTTTGTTATTTTACTAAATATAGTATAAGGATGTGAATGGATTAAAGGGAAACTGCACTCGCTGATTTGGTCTAGTGTTTTGGCTTGCTCCTCAAGAAATGCTGGTGGCCATGACATAAACCCAACAAGATGTCCTTTGGGTGTGTGGTTTGATGTGGGTGTTTCTTGGATGTGTCCTTGCTACCACCAAGAAACACCCATCTGTCAGAACTTTGCCCGCAGCCGTTTCCACCCCACTCAATCATAACAAACAAGCATGGATGGTAGCAGTAGAGACGTCAGTGAAGCTAGCTTTGCTACAGAGAGAAGTTTTGAATTTGAGGACTTCGCCTCAAGACGGTCATAATATACAGCCCTGTGTGTTTGATCCATTGGCTGCCCCGGCCCCCCAAAATGAACCGGTGGCTGTCGACGAAGCAGGAGAGAGGACTGGGGAATGGTAGCCCGATTAGCTAGCGTGTTAGGAAATGTTGACACGTCTTTATCTAGACAATAAAGCTTAATATGAACCTGGGCCTCCGTTAGAGAGCTGTTGTATTTTAGTCCAAAGATTTATAATCGCCCGCATGTTAGTCTAAAAAATTGCTGTGTAGGCTTTGGCTATGTGGAATTAGCTGCAGTTAGCTAGACTAGCTAGCTGATATTTCTATATCAAATCACAGTTATGTTGAAGATCTTGAGAGCCAATGTCTGCATGTGTTTAAAGACACTAATTTGCAACACCTTTGCTACCAAACAAAACTAGCTAGCAGCCTTATGTGTGCTGTTAGATCTGTACAGGGCGACTAATCCCAGAACTACTCATATCATGTCCCCTGCAGGTGTCAATGTGGACATTGGACAAATATCTCCCAGTTTGAAAATGCACTGTAGAGAGGTTACAGAGCACAGGAGGTTGGTGGCACCTTAATTGGGGAGGATGGGCTTGTGGTAACGGCTGGAGCGGAATAAGTGGAATGTTATCAAATACATCAAGCACATGGTTTCCATTTTGTTGATGCCATTCCATTTTCTCCGTTCCTGCCATTATTATGAGCCATCCTCCCCTCAGCAGCCTCCACTGTTCCAGAGATATGCTAGTCATGTTGATTTGTCAGCACTAATTTGATGGGTGTGGTGTTGGTACACAGACCAACATTTTCTGCTGTACAATTGTTTCATATTGAGGTGCTTATATAAAGACAGTATACCTACACTTTAACTAACATCTAAATAAGTTGTGTGGAGTAAACATTTGCTGTTTAACCCCCCTCACCCCAAGAAACAGTATTTGGCTGTATAGCCATACACTATGTAAAGCTTTGCCATATCAAGTCTCCAGTGGGTGATGAAGTATTCTATCCTTTCGTCTATGTAATGCATTGCAGGTTGGACCGGTGCAGTCAGGTGGCAGGAGGGGTGTTATGCATGATACTCCATTTTGTATTTGAGGGAGTTTGCCTCACCCCATGGGTGCTGCAGGTTGAGTTCAATAAATACAGGCAGATGTCTGTAGTTGGGGAGATGCCTGAGGAAGCTTTAAATCAGTCAGTAGCCAGCAGAGCTATATGAGAACAGTGTAATTGCTGAACTTATGTAGATATTCTAAACTAAGTGTTATGATAACTTTCAAATGTAGTAACAGGTCCCTGTAGAATAATCAACCCTTCACATAATACTGTAGAAGCAGTGTTCTGCTAATATAACAATGTGCAAATATTACACTTGTCTTTCAACTTCCATTGTCATTCCATGCCGATACAGATATTGTGACTATCTGCATTTTGTCAGGAGGTCCTGGGGCAACCTTGGCAAATATGTCAGTGTGATGTCCAATATACGACAGGAGTTCCCTGATCCTGGAGGAGAATACCCAGGGTTTCTCCCTCCCCCTATTGACCAATTCAATAATAAAAAAAGACAATAAAAGTAAAAGTTGTGTTTAGTAAAATGGTATTGCTGAGTGCAAGGTATTTCTCCATTCAGAGACATCAGTATCAATCCTGTCTGTCAGCCTTGCAAGTCTCCCAAGTGCTGGCTCCATACATATCTGTGAACACATACACACATAGTCAATGTTCTATTAACAATGGCAGTTCTGACACACAAACATATAATATGTTGAAGTTCCACAGGTCAGACTAAACCTATTTAATTCTGGTCTCCCAATCGACTACTGTTGGTGAGACCGTTGGTGATCAGGCAAGAGGTGAGGCTGGAGGTGAGGTCTTTGCCAGCGCCCGATTGATGGGCATGGGTGCTGAGGAGTATTTATGTCTGTAATAAAACCATTTTGTGGGGAAAAACTCATTCTGATTGGCTGGGCCTGGCTCCTGTGGGTGGGCCTATGCCCAGTCATGTGAAATCAATAGATTAGGGACTAATGAATTTCTGTCAATTGACATTCTATGAACTGTAACTCAGTAAAATCTTTGAAATTGTTGCATGTTGTGTTTATATTTTGGTTCAGTATAGTTTCAGGCGTTTATTTTACGCCTGCTCCGTTAGGTTAATGGTGTATGTTCGGCTGCAAACTGGACATGTATCAACAACTGCAGCAGGCAAACCTCATAAAAAATGTACTTCCTCATCTTATGAGGTGGTTTTGACTAGGAGGGCATGTGACAGGGTGATACAACAGACAGCCAAGTGGTAAACTACACTTTGTTATAAATAAATGACAAAACTTTTTGATAATGCACTTCACAACCAAAATGACTCTACTACTTGTATTTGCTTGGCTGGGTAATTAACCTACTAGTTTATCAAACCGGGTATCTTATAATACAACTTTCACATAACACACATTACCATTGTTGATTAATCCATCTGTGTCATCAGAGCAGTAACTCGGATCAAGCTAATTCTAGGTCGTCACTAGTTACCACCACCACAAAGTCATAAACCCTACAATTTCTCTTCTTAAAATGTGATTTTAAACCTAACCCTAACCTTAACCACACTGCTAACATTATTCCTAACCCTAACCTTAAATTAATACCAGAAAGCACATTTTTGTTTTCATTACTTTTTACGATATAGCCAATTTTGACTTTGTGGCTGCGGTAACTTGTGGAAACCCTAATTGTATGCTTTACAGGCTGTAGCTGACTGTAGCTCCAGATTGGATTACATTCAGGCCGGTGATGCCATTATGGTTTGTTGCTCCTAGTTCACTGTATTAGTCAGACTCAGACATGAGTTAGCTACCACCATAGCTTCATCCATTATTTAGTTTTGCCCTAGACAATACAGAATACACTTGTATGAGCTACGAACTTGCAAATCCGACTTGTAGGCTAATGTTAGCCTGTAGCTATCTAGCCTGCCTCGCTAGTATTATCAAATTATAATGTTACATAACCAGCAGTATCTAGACAATACATAATGAACTCGTATGAGCTACGACCTAACTAAGTTTTAATGAAGTAGCTAGCTAGCTAGTTATCTAGGTAGCTAGCTACGCTAACGCTAGCTAAAACATTTGATAGCCTGCCTCGCTAGCTAACATTAGCTAGCCTACCTCGCTTTATCAAAAGATAGCTACCTACATAACTAGCAATAACTTTATCTAATGCCGTTAACCAAGTTATACCAGAGAGATCATTATATTCCAGTATCTCTGATTATACTTACCACCACCAGTTGTCGTTCACACCAAGCTAGTGTTACTGGTGCAGACTTGGGGACCAACAAACTCCAACCACCTATTCCGCATACTAGGGTCTTTCGGCAGGGCGTGCAAATCATGGAACGTTGGCTGTGGAGGCATGGTAAATCAATTAAGGACTTGAAACAATGGAGCCCCATTAATTGAAGGGAAGCGAAGTGGGCGGAGGGGCGATTTGCACATGGAGCTTGGCGAAAGGGGGCATGATTTGTGGACATGATTTGTTGACCAGTGGCCGTTATTCATGGATGCCAGGAGAAGTCAGGTTTCCCCAAAAAAATTTACCCCCCCAAAAAAGAAAAAAGAAACGTATTTCGTCTCTCTGTGTTTCATAATTTTCTTTCAATTCGCAAGAGGCTGAATGTATCTCACCGGAGAAAGCATCCAAGCGAAATGGCGCCCCTCTGTCTCAGTATGTGTAGCCCATCTATCTGATGCTATCTGGTCAAAAAGAGTATGATATTGTTGCCACCCGTAGCATTGAATGCAAGGAAAGTCGGCGAGCATTTGGCCTTCCTTGATAGAAAAAAGTATAAAATAATAGCCAATCAGCGCTGAGCTAAACTGAGTGAGCTCAAATCTGAATGGTCCTTGCGCACCAAAAAAATTGTCAAGGGAAGCCAGTTTGGATTTGGCTTCACACAAATCACATCACATCAAGCAAAATTTCATTGACAGAAAAAACTTGAATTGTTGCATCTCGTTGTGTTGTTGTCCTCTGGTGGATAGCTAGCTAACAAAAATGGCCCTCTCCTACATTTGCCATGGATGGAGATAGGGATTTGGACTTGTGATTTTAATTAATTCTTTGTACTTGCTAATAATTATAACGACAATTCTAATCTAACCATAAATTCATTCATTGTGCCCCTTGCCTGATGTAGTAGGCTAATGTTACTAGCTGGCTCATCGTTGCTCATGAAAGGAAGTTAGGCTAGCGAGCAAGCATTTTAGGCAGGTAGCCAAGGACAACAAAAACTAAAAGCATGAACTGTATATGACATATGAGTCAGAGACCGTATGAGTCATAGACCGTTTAGGCAACATGAAAGAGAGGAGGATGGCATTGGCATTCCTCTACAAGTAGGGTGAGTCAACATGTTGTTTTTTTTTACTTACAAGCAAGCACACAGAAATCAGTGCCATGGACAGCAACATCATATTTAGCTTATGTTGATTGGACTAAATTGTTTTTGGTATCTTTTAGTTGTCACTGTATTCGACTAAGCATTTATGATTTGATGTGTTGGCATGTTAAAGTTGAAATGGTGCTGGAATAGTGGAGGCAGCTTCGGTTTCATTTGCGACTTGAGCTAGCCTAACTCTCTTTGGTTCTAAATCAATAGTTGTTTAGTGGTCCGGAAATGTCGGAAACATTAACTTGCTTGACCATGCTGTAGGTCATGTAACTGTTTGTTACATGCAATATGCTTTGTGGACTTCACCAGACAGATGATGCTCTCGTTTTGTGACGAAACACAGGTGTTGTTGAATTTATTCTGTTATAGAGCAAAAAACACAATTATCGCAACACATAGAGTAGGTTGTAATATGGCTTTTTTTCCCTGGCTTGGCTTCCCAAGTGATTTTACCCACGCACCGCTACTGTTCTTGACACTAACCCAGCCTTCATTTACTCGTTGTGATGCACTGAGGTTCCAAACTCCATTTTGGATTAGATTGATTTTATTACCAAAATGATCCTATTTACACTCAAAGGGATTAGTTGCTTTTTAGGGGTAGTCACTATTTAAGGAATCCAATATGGCTTAATTCCCATGCATCTGATTCAATGGTTACATGATTGACATAAGGATTAGTGTCACGAACGTTGACTGATGACTCGTGGAACCAAGGCGCAGCGTGATAAGCGTACATCTTTAATTAGTACTTAACACACGAACAAAACCAAAACAACAAACGAACGATACGTGAAGTCCTGAGGTTACACACACCAAACCTTTACGGATCAAGATCCCACCAACTAACTGGTGCCAACAGGCTGCCTAAGTATGGTCCCCAATCAGAGACAACGAGCTACAGCTGCCTCTGATTGGGAACCACCCTGGCCAACATAGAACTAAACGATCTAGAACAAAAAACATAGAAAACTAAACATAGAAAATCCACACCCTGGCTCAACATTTAAGAGTCCCCAGAGCCAGGGCGTGACAGTACCCCCCCAAAGGCGCGGACTGCGACCGCGCCACACAAACACAAGAGGGTAGGGGCCGGGTGGGCATTCCGCCTCGGAGGCGGATCCGGCTCCGGGCGTGACCACCACCTTTTCTCCACCTCCCCGTTGCGCCCCTGGTCTGGTCTGGCCCCGCTGACTGAAGCTGGACCCGACGACGGTGGACCAGACCTTACCGGCTCCGGACTGGAGCCGCTGGCCGGAGCTGGACTGGACATAGGTGGAGCGGATTGCTCTGGCTCCGGAGTGGATCCACTGACTGGAGTTGGACCGGACCCCGGTGGACACACGCACCACTGGCTTGGTGCGGGGAGCAGGAACGGGCCGGACCGGGCAGACGACGCGCACCACTGGCTTGGTGCGGGGAGCAGGTACGGGCCGGACCGGGCTGACGACGCGCACCACTGACTTGGTGCGAGGGACAGGAACAGGCCGGACCGGGCTGGCGACGCGCACCACTGGCTTGGTGCGAGGGACAGGAACAGGCCGGACCGGGCTGGCGACGCGCACCACTGGCTTGGTGCGAGGGACAGGAACAGGCCGGACCGGGCTGGCGACGCGCACCACTGGCTTGGTGCGAGGGACAGGAACAGGCCGGGCTGGACTGGGAACACGCACCACTGGCTTGGTGCGGGGAGAAGGAACAGGCCGGGCTGGACTGGGAACACGCACCACTGGCTTGGTGCGGGGAGCCGGAACGGGCCGGGCCGGACTGTGGAGGCGGACTGGAGGTCTGGAGCGGAGAGCTGACACAACCCGTCCTGGCTGAATGCCTATTTCCACACAATATGTGTGAGGCATCAGCACAGGACGTACAGGGCTGTGCACTCGTACTGGCGCTACAGCACGTGGCACTGGCGCAGGATATACGGGACCGAGGAGGCGTACTGGAGGCCACGAGCGTTGAGCCGGCACACCCCGTCCTGGCTGCATGCCCATCTTAGCACGACACGTGCGTGGTGCTAGCACCGGACATACAGTACTGGGCAGGCTCCGCATAATACGGAGCCTGCCCAGTCTCACGCTTCCTAGCCTGAGTACGGGGAGTTGGCTTTGCTCTAACTCTAGGCTCCGCCAACCACTCTTTTAGCCCCCCCCAAAAAAAATATTGGGGCTGTCTCTCGGGCTTCCTCCTCGGCCGGTACCCTCTGCGTTGCCGCTGCTCCTCTCTGTAGCGCGCCTCCACAGTCTCCTCCCAGGGACGGCGATCCATTCCGGCCTGAATCTCCTCTCAAGTCCAGGATCCCTTCCCGTCCAGGATCTCCTCCCAAGTTCAGGCTGTCTGTTCCTGGACACGCTGCTTGGTCCTCCTTTGGTGGGATCTTCTGTCACGAACGTTGACTGATGACTCGTGGAACCAAGGCACAGCGTGATAAGCGTACATCTTTAATTAGTACTTAACACACGAACAAAACCAAAACAACAAACCAACGATACTTGAAGTCCTGAGGTTACACACACCAAACCTTTACGGATCAAGATCCCACCAACTAACTGGTGCCAACAGGCTGCCTAAGTATGGTCCCCAATCAGAGACAACGAGCTACAGCTGCCTCTGATTGGGAACCACCCTGGCCAACATAGAACTAAACGATCTAGAACAAAAAAACATAGAAAACTAAACAAAGAAAATCCACACCCTGGCTCAACATTTAAGAGTCCCCAGAGCCAGGGCGTGACAATTAGATCCATATTCGTGGACAGATGTGTTATTGCAAATGATCAGCAATTTGAATTGAGTTATTATTACACTTTATGGTTAACACTTTACATTAAGCTGATAGAAGGCACTATGCATTCATACTTTGCATCTCAATATCATGTATTGGTGGACAAGGTACTGTAGGTGAAAAATCTGTCTGTGCCCTTGAGCAAGGCACTTAACCCTAATTGCTCCTTTAAGTCGCTCTGTTAAAGAGCGTCTGCTAAATGACTAAAATGTAAATGTTAAATGTAAGGTCATCACCTGTTGAACTTCAAGTGAATCGGTTATTATATTCGTAATATAATGTGAGGCACTTAAAGCGTCTAGATTGTTTAGAGCATGTTTCTCAGTGGATTTAATGCTCCATCAAGACTATTATTTTTTAAATTAGATTCATCCTTGTCATTTAACGCTTGGCTGCTGTCCAGGGAAGTCATTAAACAAATACTGACATCTTTTTTTTTTTGAATTACCAAAAAGGTTCACTACCTCTGCCTTGACCTACTGTAGAAGGTTGAATTTGTTATTTAATGTTGACAAAGTTTGTTCAACTCAATTCAGTTTCCCATGAGCAAAAACAACCCAGATCAATGAATCTACTGTCTCATTAAAGATAGTTTAGTCTAATAACAATAGCTAAGTTGATACACTTCTTGAATCATCATTGTTCATAGCTAGCTTTTATGTCTCCTCAAATATAACACTTTAGCTAACTAGGAACAACTACAGTAACAAACTGCAGCGAGCTACCATGCTTTCTGTTCAATATGTTAGATAAATAGCGAAAAGTACAGTAATAAACTACAGCTATCTATCATGCTTTCTGTCCAACATGTAATGAAAACTACTGTAACAAACTGCAGTGGGTGGCCATGCTTTCTGTTCAACATGTTAGCTAAATAGCTATAACTAGCCTACAGTAACAAACTACAGCAAGCTACCATACTTCATGTTCAACCATGAAATGGACCAATGAGCACCTTTTCGCAATGGCATCAGAAATCCAGACTGGGGGCATTATTTCACATGATTCACCATTATGTGTAAGTCATTGCAAGCAAAGAAAACAAGTTGTTAAGTAACTGCAGTGGTTTATCTAGTCTACCACTATATTCCTATGAACTCATCAAGTGACTCAAACCACCTCACACCCTCTTGCCTTAGGGCATCCATCTATCATAACATATTGAAATGGCAAAATGCATCTACTATAACAGTCTAAATGACATTGGAATAAATCTGTCTACTTTCATACTAATACAAGTGCATTACACAAACAATTATACAAATGGTATTATTATTATTATTTTTGGTACTTTTTACCCGTTTTTTCTCCCCAATTTCATGATATCCAATTGGTAGTTACAGTATTGTCCCATCGCTGCAACTCCTGTATGGACTCGGGAGAGGCGAAGGTTGAGAGTCATGCGTCCTCCGAAACACGACCCTGTCAAGCTGCTTCTTGACACATTGCTCGCTTAACCCAGAAGCCAGCCGCACCAATGTGTCGGAGGAAACACCGTACAACTGTCGACATGAGTCAGCGTGCACGTGTCCGGCCCGCCAAAATTGAGTCGCTAGAGAATGCTGGGCCAATTGTGCGCCGCCTCATGGGTCTCCTGGTAGTGGCCGGCTGCGACAATTATACAAATCTTAAAGAAAATGATCCATTCACACCTTAAAGAAGGTGGCCTGGTCCAAAACCAAGCCTTCAATCCAGACTGGTCCCACTCGTAGAGATGTACTAGAGAGCTCATCTTAATGGCTGCTTCTGTGACAGCATGTGCAGTGCCATTGAGGGCTATCTCCATTACCTATCCTGTCACAGAAGAGGCCATTGAGATTAGCTCTCTAGTACTCAGTCCCACATTAAAAAATCTCACTGGGCAAAAACTGGTTGAATCAACGTTGTTTCCACGTCCTTTCAACCCCAAAATTAAATGTGATGATGTTGAATCAATGTGGAAAACTGATTGGATTTGCAAAAAGTCATCAACGTAAGGGAATTTCGTATTTTTTTTCACCCAACTTTGAACCTAAATCCAATGACATGTTGACATTTTATTTATTTCATGTTGAATTCACGTTAGTTTACAACTCAACCGAATGTAAACAAAAAAACTAGACGTTGAACTGATGTCTGTCCCCAATGGGATGTTATAAGCAGTATGGAGGAACAGCTCAGCTCAAAAGTTAGGCTGCCCGACCCCCCCCAAAAAAAAAAAAAAATAAGAATCCAATTAAACTAGGCTGACTAACTCACTATAACTTCCTGTACCCTCTGACATTTCGTAAGAGTCAGCAGCAGGCTGTCACACCCGTTTGTCTTCTTAAAGGAAATGTATGCCACCTGAAAGTAATCAGCCCATATGCCACCTGAGAGCCATCCAGCTGAGCTCTTGTAAAGCTGCTTACTTTTCCAGACATTAAACAAGCACCATGCCCATATGTACTTATTACCTTCAAAGTACTTATTTTAATCCATTGCTTACCTCCAGGTTTTAAATTATGTTCTATAAATGCTTAATCAATATTTATTAAATAGGGAAATAAATGCCCATGGGGAATTTCTGTTTTGCTTAATTGTTTTTCACTCAGTACTGCATGTTGACAATATTGTGTAACAGAGCATCTTTAACCAGCCTAGTACATATACCTCCTGAAAATGTCTTAGTATTTGCCACAGTGTGGACTGACTCATAACTTGGCATAAATGTGTGTTTTTAGTGTTCCAAAAGTGATAAAAGGTACCTAGTACCAGATATAGCAATTTATTTGCATTTAACATTGAGTAACTGCAGCTTGATAGACATTCAGTCTTCTGTTATTATTTTTAGATGAATTCATTTCATCTAAAATACGAGCCAGATGAAGCTGATTTCTCTCCATAGACGTTAAACCATGTGGGATTGATATCCTCGCAATCCTCGCTGAGGCTAAATCGAGATTGTTTCAAGTCCTCAGCCTCTCACGCTGATGGCCAAGCCACATTTTAATTTCTCACTCTTTGAATTATTTCTGACCTAGATTCCCAATACCCAGAATGTGTGCTGTCATGGAACTCCTTAACATCATGTGGTGTGCATTCTATATCACTCCATATTACTTCTGACAATAATTAGATCCACAAGATGATAATAACTCTTACAGGTAATGATAGGATTAAGTACACCAATGATGTGGAAGAAAAAAGAAGAACAAGTAATGATAGGTATGTTACAAAGCTTAACAATCTCATGACGCAGGGTTGGGTAGGTTACTTTCTAAATGTAATATGTTACAGTTATTAGTTACCTGTCCAAAACTGTGGATTACCCAAACTCTGTAATCTGATTACTTTCAGTTATTTTTAGATAACTTTCCTCTTAAGAGGAAGTAGAAGAAGACAATAATGAATAATACCAATTGAACGGCCGCTATTGCAGGATAAGTCAATGTAAGAGTTTATATAGCTGACCATAAATGGATGTTGCATTTTACTCTATGGGTTGGTAATGTAGGTTTCATCTAACCCATTGTTTTCTACTACAGATAATATTTTATTTATTTATTTTTATTTCACCTTTATTTAACCAGGTAAGCCAGTTGAGAACAAGTTCTCATTTACAACTGCGACCTGGCCAAGATAAAGCAAAGCAGTGCGATTACAATTAGGCTATATCTTTACATAAAAAATCAAAGTCAGTCAGATTTCAGTCATTCCAATTAATTTAACACCCCTTTATCTTCAAAAATAGGACTGGAAATTATGGAAGTATAGGTTAGCCAAATTGTTTTACCTGAGCGTAACCCAAACACAAAGGACTTATTATCCTACTCTGTTGTTTATGATTTTGCTGTCATGGAGGACTGATTGGGCTCATTGCTTCAAGTTGAAAAATAAATGCTACTCTCATGGAATGGCATGCTTTGAGCACTACCGAAAATGTGAAAAATGCATGTGAAATTTGTATGCCATATTCTGCGTTTGCTATAGGTCTATTGCTTACATTTTTGTTGGTGACGCTTTGATATCTCGATAATTTGCAGCTGTTTAAGTCCATCGAAGGTGCATGAGTGTGAGCATGTGTCCGTTAGGCCTATGGACCTTTCTGTTTTAATCAGCACAAATTAGATAGGCTGTCCACTGGTTACAAAAACAATGATTTGCTTAAACATCTTAAATTCAACCATTATTGGGTTAAAATACACATATACATTTGTGAACAGCCATCCAAAACAACCACAATCCAGAAGGTGCAAATAGCTAAATGAGAGAGCAGCAGTGTGATTCACATCAATGCGCTATGCAGGCATCAATAATAAGTGATATCCGTATCGCTGGGAGGCTACACCACTGCTGTCGTCCTTACCGCCAATATTTTATTCCAGTTGGATACTCTTTGGATGCCGACAGCTGTCGCACCATTGGAAGACATAAGTTGGACTGTAGCCTACAAAAGCCTATTTCTTCTCTTTTCCCGTGAACCATCAAACTCATTTGGTGTGTCATCATTGTGGTCTCTGACTTGTGGTCAGACTCAAGCAGGCGGTTACATTTTTTAAATTTGTTTTTCATTGCTGATTTGAATGTCGTTGAGAAAACAGAAAGGTGTCAAATATTTTTTCTCTCACAAACATCCTTTAGGAAATTAAAAGTAATCCTATAAATAATATCTAGTTTTTCAAAAGTATCTGTAATCTGATTATAATATTTTTGCTGGTAAGGTAACAGATTACAGTTATAGTTTTTGGGTAATCAGTTACATGCAGTTGATTACATCTATCCGTTACCCCACAACCCTGCTCATGAATCCACACATATTGATCCATTATTGATCAATTTCCCAATCAATGTGCAATAACAATGACTTGAACTGCAAAATGTAAAGACAAAAAAGATAAGGATTCTATGGTTTCATAAGATTTGGAAACGTGATCAGGGGGACTCATTAGTGAAGTTGTATCATGACTGTTCACTTCCCTTGTAGTTTATCTCTCATCTGAAGGAAGATTGAACCTCCTAGTCCTCACCCTAGGTAACAATATTAGCTGGATTGCAGCTTTAACTGTTCACTGTCAACTTACTTTCCTATTAGTTCTAAAGTAGCCTTCTTCACGTTGTGAAGATTTTCTCCAATTACGGCCTCAGATGAAACGACCGTGGTGTCTTGTCACTTGCCCAATTATCCTTTATAACGTTACTCGTAATGGTGGCAAGGCCTTCATTCTGTGTTCTTCTTCCATAACAGCTCACCACAACTCACACTTAGCCACGTACTGACATACAACCACCAGGCTTCATTTTCATTTCCTCATGGACGCTATATCCAATCTCTTCTAACAGCAATTAGACAATCATTATATTAGATTGTCTTTAAATTGTATTTATAGCATAATAATAATTGGCTTTGGAATCAGCAAAGTTATAGGGGAGGTGAAGCTTTCTATTTACATTAGTTTGATGGGTTTCACTGGTGTACTCTGTGAATCTTGCATTATCCCAATGCATGGAGTTGTTCTTCCAGAGAACAAGGTTTCCCTGATGTTTGGAGGAGTCACTAATGAGCTAGTTGAATAGAAATAAAGGCTGAATACGACGAGTATTTCCAGATAGTGCACATTAGAAGCTAACCCCCTACCCCCCCAAAAAAAGGTGATACGATGATAATTGTGGGAGCCATTCCACTTTTAAATGTGTGGCACTAATATGACATGTTGGCAAGACAGATTGATTGACAATGTTTATGTTCACATTAGGCTGTGTTCACACAGGCAGCCCAATTCTGATCTTGGTATTTTGACTAATCACATTCGATCTTTGCAAATCAGATCTTTTTTAGAGATGAGCTGATTTGTCAAAATACAAATTAGTTCAAAAAAGATCAGAATTGGGCTGCCTGTATAAACGCAGCAGTCACATTTTCAAACCAGTTTCTCATATGTTAACCACATGTCAATACTGTCATGCAGATGTTGTTTACTGGAGGTTAACTAAAATAAAAACTGAATGAAGATGATTGCAGTATATGATTAATGCATATTGAAAAAATACACATCAATCGGCATCTGAAAGCAATCATAACACCATCAAAACAACCGTCTGGGTAACACACATCATCTGTGACATACAGTTATCATAAAACTTGTAGAATGACACTGCTTCGCCTTTGAAAAGCTATAATGTGGTTCCTATCTTCCAGCACACACTACGACATAACTTACAGTAGATAGTCATAGACAGGCTATGAACCCTCTGTGAATTCCGTCTGTGCACACAGATGCATGATCGCTAAGCCTTTAAACAAATGTTCCTGACTCTGTGTAGAAATGTTTAAAGTAAGCATCTACTGTAATTTGTAGTGTTTGGAATTACACAGCACGACGAGGGGATGAGTATTGAGGGAAGACATTTATCTCATAGATTTAGAAAGGACTTAAGCCCAAACCCTCTATACACACGCCATCAAGACATCTGCTTTCAGAAGTGTGGGTCAGGTGGATCTCTTTGAGCAAACTGAAAGGAGGAAATATATGCATATATAAAATTGTCCCAATTTGAAAATGTATCCTAACTGCCAAGTTTAATATATTCTTTCACCCCAAAACTGAAACTGCAGAGAACTCTCTGGAATCATGTCCCAAACGCAGTGTAATAAATACTAATGCCCATTGATGTAATATACATTTATTTTCTAGTTCACCCAATTGGAGATGCAGTTCAAATTTGTAGGTTTTTGAGAAGTCTGGACAGCCAAACTGTCTCTCTGTATTTACCAGAGACTCTGCACTTGACTTCAGGGTGCTTCTTTACTCAGTGTTCATCAATTTCAAACAAGAAACGCTTCACAGAGATGTGAAAGTCCTTACTTTCTTCCGCTCATGAGATCTCTGTCCCTTTTATGAAATAGTACTCTGTGTTTTAGTCCCTTCTCGAAACTCTTCAGATCATACAAACTGAATATGAATATATATATTATATGCTGAAGTAGTCTACAATGCAGAGTGATGTTATTTTATCTGTCGTTCCTTTATTCCAAGATAACTTTCCGTCGCATGTTCATTGTGGCGTTAATTACCAGATGAGTCTGTGTGCTTATTGGCTCTGCAGTCTAAATGATGAATGTGATCTGACAGAGAACAAGTTGCTAGCATGGCAGACAGGCAGGTAACACATGAATGATACCCAGTTGTTATGAAAGCTTCTCACATGCTCATCTTCACCTCCAGACAATTCTCAGCTTGGCATCTCTTAGAAGCTACAAAAAATAATTAATTATCTGAGATATAATTGACATATGATTCATTGATGGAACATCTACATCTGTTCTTTGGTCTCATGGTGACATATCGCTATACTTTGGTATTCTCTCGCTTTCATTTATTTTAGAAAATGAAGACACATTTGACAGGGTGAAATCCATTTCAAACTCAAGAGCTCTCTCTCCCTCCCCCTAAGTAGCATATTATATGGGGACATGTATCCCAGAATTCATTTGCATAAGATGGTGCTCAGATGATGATCACAGCTTTGATCCAACTGAATGCAAGAGAATGCAAAGTTAGTTTGATCTGCCGATTCATCTGTGATCAAGAAACATGGGAGGATTACTGATATGTAAGGATATGCTAGGGATGCAAAAAAATAATAATAAGACAAGACTTAACAATATGTGTCAAATGGTAGATTGCAAAGCGGTAGGAGTGACGGCATACGGGGGGATGTGAGTGAATTCAAACCAAATAGTTTACTGATGATTAGAAAGAGGAAGACAGCGGAGACAGCTACCTTTAGCTTCCTTGGAACATACTAAGTATGCATAGAGCATTGACAGGTCATCTGTGTTTTGGGAACACAAGGACTTGATGGAAATTAGACGTAGTTCATAAACAGTATTTATACAGTAAATACTGTAGAGGTTGATTATTCAGCATTTATTTAGGACTGTATAAGTCATTCAATATCATCAGAAAAACCACTCTGTGTTGTATGCCCATTTATCAAATAGGAAAGCACGTATTACAATATTTTGTAAAAGACAGCTGTGTCTGTGAAAACAATAGTGACTTGGGGCTTCTAATGCATTATTGCAGTTTTCTTGTTTGATTTCATACTGATTATTTGTTAATAATGCATATTTGGAGAGTTTGTATTAACAGTAGCGTAATTCTTTTACATAAAGCATATATATATAGTGCATTCGGAAAGTATTCAGACCCCTTGACTTTTTCCAAATTTTGTTACGTTACAGCCTTGTTCTAAAATTGATTAAATAGTTTTTTCCCCCTCATCAATCTACACACAATACCCCATAATAACAAAGCAAAAATAGGTTTTTGAAAAAGAAATATTATAATAAAACTGAAATATCACATTTAAATAAGTGTTCAGACCGTTTACACAGTACTTTGTTGAAGCACCTTTGGCAGCGATTACAGCCTCAAGTCTTCTTGGGTATGATGCTACAAGTTTGGCACACCTGTATTTGGGGAGTTTCTCCCATTCGTCTCTGCAGATCCTCTCAAGATCTGTCAGGTTGGATGGGGAGCGTCGCTGCACAGCTATTTTCAGGTCTCTCCAGAGATGTTTGATTGGGTTCAAGTCCGGCCTCTGTCTGGGCCACTCAAGGACATTCAGAGACTTGTCCCGAAGCCACTCCTGTGTTGTCTTGGCTGTGTGCTTAGGGTAGTTGTCCTGTTGGAAGGTGAACCTTCGCTCCAGTCTGAGGTCCTGTGCACTCTGGAGCAGGTTTTCATCAAGGCTCTCTCTGTACTTTGCTCCGATCATCTTTCCCTCGATCCTGACTAGTCTCCCAGTCCCTGCCACTGAAAAACATCCCCACAGCATGATGCTGCCACCACCATGCTTCACAGTAGGGATGGTGCCAGGTTTCTTCCAGACGTGACGCTTGGCATTCTGGCCAAAGAGTTCAATCTTGGTTTCATCAGACCAGAGAATTTTCTCATGGTCTGAGAGTCCTTTAGGTACCTTTTGGCAAACTCCAAGCTGGCTGTCATGTGCCTTTTAATGAGGAGTGTCTTAAGTCTGGCCACTCTACCATAATGGCCTGATTGGTGGAGTGCTGCAGAGATGGTTCTCCTTCTGGAAGTTTCTCCCATCTCCACAGAGGAACTCTGGAGCTCTGTCAGAGTGACCATCGGGTTCTTGTTCACCTCCCTGACTAAGGCACTTCTCCCCCGATTGCTCAATTTGGCCAGGCGGCCAACACTAGGAAGAGTCTTGGTGGTTCCAAACTTCTTCCAATTAAGAATGATGGAGGCCACTGTGTTCTTGGGGACCTTTAATGCTGCAGAAATGTTTTGGTACCCGTCCCCAGATCTGTGCCTCGACACAATCCTGTATCGGAGCTCTACGGACAATTCCTTCGACCTCATGGGTCTGAATCCTTATGTAAATAAGGTATTTCTGTTTTTTATTTTAAATACATTTGCAAAATTCTCTAAAAAACATTTTTTGCTTTGTGATTATGGGGTATTGTGTGTAGATTGATGAGGGGGGGAAATTATGAAATCTATTTTAGAATAAGGCTGCAACGTAACAAAATGTGGAAAAATGGAAGGGGTCTGAATACTTTCCGAATGCACTGTATATCAAATCATGTCATCTTATGATGGGCATACAGATGTAGGATCTTAATTTGATCACTCTGTTGTTGCTGAGAATTTTCCTGCGCCGCAGGAAATGCAGATCAAATCAAATTGTATTAGTCACAAACACATATTTAGCAGATGTTATTGCGGGTGTAGCGAAATGCTTGTGTTCCTAGCTCCAGTAGTGCAGTAATATCTAACAATTCACAACAATACACACAGATCTAAAGGTAAAAGAATGGAATTAAGAAATATATAAATATTAGGACGAGCAATGTCGGAGTCCGGAGCATAAATATACTTGTCACGACTTTGGCCGGGGCTGCCTCCCCTCCTTGTTCGGGCAGGCTTCGGCGTTCGTCGTCACCAGCTTACTATCCACTGCCGCCCCAATCATCATCACAATTGTCTTGTCTTGTCTTGTCAATCACACACACCTGGTTCCTATCCCCTAAGTAGTCTGTGTATAAGTGTTCCCTCTGCCCCCTTGTCCTTGTGGGTGATTGTTATTTGTGAGAGTAGTGTAGCTCGGTGGAGCTACTCATAACATTGTGTTGCCAGGGTAGATTTTCCCCTGTGCCTGTGTATTATTGGATATCCGTTACAGTGTATTTGCCAGGGATGATAGTTTCCCCTGTGCCTGTTTCGTTGATCGCTATTTGAGCGCATTTGTGTGTCTATGAAGGAATAAACTCTGTATTCTGTGATTAGCCTCCTGCGCCTGACTCCTTTCCATCACACGCATCACAATACTGTATATAGGTGATAGGATGTATGGACATTATAGACATTATGGACAGTATGTGGATAGAATATTTAGTATATCTGTAGAACACGTAGGATAGAATAGTATATACAGTGGGGAAAAAAAGTATTTAGTCAGCCACCAATTGTGCAAGTTCTCCCACTTAAAAAGATGAAAGAGGCCTGTAATTTGCATCATAGGTACACGTCAACTATGACAGACAAAATGAGAAAAAAAAATCCAGAAAATCACATTGTAGGATTTTTTATGAATTTATTTGCAAATTATGGTGGAAAATAAGTATTTGGTCACCTACAAACAAGCAAGATTTCTGGCTCTCACAGACCTGTAACTTCTTCTTTAAGAGGCTCCTCTGTCCTCCACTCGTTACCTGTATTAATGGCACCTGTTTGAACTTGTTATCAGTATAAAAGACACCTGTCCACAACCTCAAACAGTCACACTCCAAACTCCACTATGGCCAAGACCAAAGAGCTGTCAAAGGACACCAGAAACAAAATTGTAGACCTGCACCAGGCTGGGAAGACTGAATCTGCAATAGGTAAGCAGCTTGGTTTGAAGAAATCAACTGTGGGAGCAATTATTAGGAAATGGAAGACATACAAGACCACTGACAATCTCCCTCGATCTGGGGCTCCACGCAAGATCTCACCCCGTGGGGTCAAAATGATCACAAGAAAAATCCCAGAACCACACGGGGGAACCTAGTGAATGACCTGCAGAGAGCTGGGACCAAAGTAACAAAGCCTACCATCAGTAACACACTACGCCGTCAGGGACTCAAATCCCCCTGCTTAAGCCAGTACATGTCCAGGCCCGTCTGAAGTTTGCTAGAGTGCATTTGGATGATCCAGAAGAGGATCGGGAGAATGTCATATGGTCAGATGAAACCAAAATATAACTTTTTGGTAAAAACTCAACTGTCGTGTTTGGAGGACAAAGAATGCTGAGTTGCATCCAAAGAACACCATACCTACTGTGAAGCATGGGGGTGGAAACATCATGCTTTGGGGCTGTTTTTCTGCAAAGGGACCAGGACGACTGATCTGTGTAAAGGAAAGAATGAATGGGGCCATGTATCGTGAGATTTTGTGTGAAAACCTCCTTCCATCAGCAAGGGCATTGAAGATGAAACGTGGCTGGGTCTTTCAGCATGACAATGATCCCAAACACACCGCCCGGGCAACGAAGGAGTGGCTTCGTAAGAAGCATTTCAAGGTCCTGGAGTGGCCTAGCCAGTCTCCAGATCTCAACCCCATAGAACATCTTTGGAGGGAGTTGAAAGTCCGTGTTGCCCAGCGACAGCCCCAAAACATCACTGCTCTAGAGGAGATCTGCATGGAGGAATGGGCCAAAATACCAGCAACAGTGTGTGAAAACCTTGTGAAGACTTACAGAAAACGTTTGACCTGTGTCATTGCCAACAAAGGGTATATAACAAAGTATTGAGAAACTTTTTTTTATTGACCAAATACTTATTTTCCACCATAATTTGCAAATAAATTCATTAAAAAACCTACAATGTGATTTTCTGGATTTTTTTTTCTCATTTTGTCTGTCATAGTTGACGTGTACCTATGATGAAAATTACAGGCCTCTCTCATCTTTTTAAGTGGGAGAACTTGCACAATTGGTGGCTGACTAAATACTTTTTTCCCCCACTGTATACAGCAATAGTTGAATAGGATGGCATTGACTAGAATACAGTATATACATATGAAATGAGTAAAATAGTATGTAAACATTATTAAAGTGACCAGTGTTCCATTATTAAAGTGACCAGTGATTCCATGTCTATGTACATAGGGCAGAAGTCTCTGAGGTGCAGGGTTGAGTAACCGGGTGGTAGCCGGCTAGTGACAGTGTCTAAGTTCAGGGCAGGGTACTGGGTGGAGGCTGGCTAATGATGGCTATTTAACAGTCTGATGGCCTTGAGATTGAAGCCGTTTTTCATTCTCTCGGTCCCAGCTTTAATGAATCTGCACTGACCTAGCCTTCTGGATAATAGCGGGGTTAACAGGCTGTGGCTCGGATGGTTGATGTCCTTGATGATCTTTTTGGCCTTCCTGTGACATCGGGTGCTGTAGGTGTCCTGGAGGGCAGGCAGTGTGCCCCCCCGATGCGTTGGGCAGACCGCACCACCCTCTGGAGAGCCCTGCGGTTGTGGGCGGTGCAGTTGCCGTACCAGGCGGTGATACAGCCCAACAGGATGCTCTCAATTGTGCATCTGTATACGTTTGTGATGGTCTTAGGGTCCAAGCCAAACCTCCTGAGGTTGAAGAGGCAGTGTTGCACCTTCTTCACCACACTGTCTGTGTGGGTGGACCATTTCAGATTGTCAGTGATGTGTACGCCGAGGAACTTAAAACTTTTCACCTTCTCCACAGTGGCCCCGTCGATTTGTGGATGGGGGCGTGTTCCCTCTGCTGTCTCCTGAAGTCCACGATCAGCTCCTTCATTTTGTTGACGTTGAGCTTTGTGATTTACATAACTCGTTTGAAAACTCACACTAACACATGGTTATATTAACAGTATTGCAATTTTTATATAGCATACTTTTGGCCAGCTAATAGCCTAACCAATGATAGAGCAACATTATGGACTAAACGTTCAAATCCTGTTGCTGCTGGAATATTTTGCTGTCACAATATAGGTCAAATTAAGATCCTACATCTATAGTAGATTACTCCTAATTAATTGTGCTGCGTTGAACATTTTAAAGTTCCTTAATCCATACCACAAGTTTTCATATCTACCCTTCAAAGGCACCACAGCCTACACCATTCCCCATAAGTATCATAATCACCATTCAGCAGCCATGATGTGTGCATGTGAAGGTATAGAAAAAAGACAGTATCTCTCAGTGTAGAGATACTACTTCTAGTTAAGTCACAGCTGGAGGGAGGGGGTGGAAGAGGAGGAAGTAATCTCATTCTACAGTAGTTCACAGTTAAAGTTCTTAGGGATACGCCATGTCTACTTTGCTTTCATCCTCTACCCAACTACTAAACCTTCCTTCCTCAGCATCCCAGTAGATACAGCAGCATGTTAAAACAAAGTAAGAGACATTTAAAGTGGATCATATAATGGAACAAGTCATAGGGGAGGATGATTATGTAGAGAGGGGTCAGGTTCTCCCCATTTCAATATACTCTCGTCTCCCTGCTTGCAGCACAGCTGTTGTTCCTTACCCCTCCAGCCTGCCGTCTCTGATACGTGGAAACATCTGCACTGTGCAGAAGACCGGATCCCTGCCTCAGCTAGCGGATGGGTACACATAGCCTTAGGGGCCCAGACAATTGTCCTAGCTGCCACACAGAGCACTAGAAGTTTTTTTGTGTTGTTATTTATTGTTTCCCAGCCCATATAAGCCAAAATACATCTTAATCATTAGATACTAATGGTTTACATAAGGAAGCATTTATTTCTTTTTAAAAAAAACTCACTAAGCACAACACAACATATCTCGAGAGGAAGGGCTTCCTACCCCAAATAAAATCAAGCATCCTATTTTTAAATATCAAAGCAACTCTATTGGCGAGTAATTGATTACAGGGTTGGTGAGTAATTGATTACATGTTATCAGTTACATGTAATCTGATTACCAATTTTTTAAAACTATTATCAGTTATGTTAACAGCTAAAATATTGTAATAAGATTACAGATACTATTGAAAAACTAGATGATTACTTATTGGATTATATATTATGACACCTTTCTGTTTTTTCAATTACATTCAATTCAGCATTGAAAAAAGGTAAAAGTTTAAGTCTGGCACAAGTCAGAGACCACTATGACAAACACCAAACGCGTTTGATGGATCCTTTTTGTTTTTTTCTAATCCCTCTCAAGGGGAAAGTCATCAGATTACTTTACTGAGTTTGGGTAATCCAAAAGTTACGCTACTGATTACAATTTTAGACCGGTAACTAGTAACTGTAATGGCTTACATTTAGAAAGTAACCTACCAAACCCTGGACACAGATATATTCTTGATGACGGAAGAGGGAAGCACTTAATTGATACGTGGTCCTCTGTAGCTCAGCTGGTAGAGCACGGCGCTTGTAACGCCAAGGTAGTGGGTTCGATCCCCGGGACCACCCATACACAAAAATGTATGCACGCATGACTGTAAGTCGCTTTGGATAAAAGCGTCTGCTAAATGGCATATTATTATTATTATACTGCATGGTCCTTGTAAAGTTTGCCATTTTCTTGAATATTATCTCCAGTAGCAGTGCGTTGGTAAAATCCCTGGGGAAGCCATATTACAACCTACACAGTATGTGATGTGATAATTGTGTTGTTTGCTGTTAATTCGTATGCCTTGCGACCGTGCTATATAGGCCTAAAGGCCGAGACAATAAGAAGACAGTGGCAGAATAAATTTAACCACACCTTTGTTTCATCACAAAACTGGAGAGCAGTTACATGACCTACAGCATGGTTAAGCAAGTTAATGTTTCCGACATTTTCGGACCACTAAACCACTATTGATTTAGAACTACAGAGAGTTAGGCTAGCTCAAGTCGCAAAGAAAACCGAAGCTGCCTCCACTATTCCAGCACCATTTCAACTTCAATATTTCAACGTCATCAAATCACCTCTGCTTAGTGTAATACAGTGACAACTAAAAGATACCCAAAACAATTTAGTCCAATCAACATAAGCTAAATATGTTTCTGATTTCTGTTTGCGCACGTGTGTGTGTGCGTGCGCGTTCGTGCAAGTACAAAAACATGTTGACTCACCCTGCTTGTAGAGAAACGCCAATGCCATCCTCCTCTCTTTCATGTTGACGAAACGGTCTATCACTCTGTCATACAGTACACGCTTTTATTTTTTGTTGTCCTAGGCTACCTGGCTAAAATGCTTGCTCACTAGCCTAACTTCCATTCATGGTCAACGTTAGCTAGTTAACATTAGCCTACTACATCTAACTACTATACAAACCAGAAGCCATGGATTACAGGCAACATCCACACCGAGCTAAAGGCTAGAACTGCCGCTTTCAAGGAGAGGGACCCTAATCCGGATGCTTATAAGAAATCCCACTATGCCCTCAGACGAACCATCAAACAGGCAAAGCGTCAATACTGGACTAAGATTGAATCCTACTACACCGGTTCTGACGCTCGTCAGATGTGGCAGGGCTTGCAAACTATTACGGACTACAAACGGAAACCCAGCCTCAAGTTGCCCAGTTACACAAGCCTTCCAGATTAGCTAAATGCCTTTTATGCTCGCTTCGAGGCAAGCAACACTGAAGCGTGCATGAGCACCAGCTGTTCCGGACGACTATGTGATCACGCGATGTGAGCAAGACCTTTAAACAGGTCAACATTCACAAGGCCGCGGGGCCATATGGATTACCAGGAAGTGTACTCAGAGCATTCGCGGACCAACTGGCAAGTGTCTTCACTGATTTTTTCAACCTCTACCTGACCGAGTCTGTAATACCTACATGTTTCAAGCAGACCACCATAGTCCCTGTGCCCAAGAAAGTGAAGGTAACCTGCCTAAATGACTAGCGCCCCGTAGCACTCACGTCGGTAGCTATGAAGTGCTTTGAAAGGCTGGTCAAGACTTACATCAACACCATCATCCCGGAAACCCTAGACCCATTTCAATTCGCATACCGCCCCAACAGATCCACAGATGACGCAATATCAATCGCACTCCACATTTTCCTACCTGAACAATAGGAACACCTATGTGAGAATGCTGTTCATTGACTACAGCATTGACAACACCATAGTGCCCACAAAGCTCATCACTAAGCTAAGGATGCTGGGACTAAACACTTCCCTCTGCAACTGAACCATGGACTTCCTGACGGGCCTCCCCCAGGTGGTAAGGGTAGGGAACAACACATCTGCCATGCTGATCCTCAACACTGGGGCCCCTCAGGGGTGCGTGCTTAGTCCCCTCCTCTACTCCCTGTTCACCCACAACTGCATGGCCAAGCACGACTCCAACACTATCATTAAGTTTGCTGACGACACAACAGTGGTAGGTCTGATCACCGACAATGATAAGAAAGCATATAGGGAGGAGGTCAGAGACCTGGCAGTGTAGTGCCAGGACAACAACCTCTCCCTCAATGTGAGCAAGACAAAGGAGCTGATCGTGGAGTACAGGAGGAGGGCCGAACAGGCCCCCATTAACATCGACGGGGCTGTAGTGGAGCGGGTCGTGAGTTTCAAGTTCCTTGGTGTCCACATCACCAACAAACTATCATGGTCCAAACACACCAAGACAGTTGTGAAGAGGGCACGACAACACCTTTTACCCCTCAGAAGACTGAAAAGATTTGACATGGGTCCCCAGATCCTCAAAAGGTATTACAGCTGCACCATTGAGAGCATCCTGACCGGTTGCATCAACGCCTGGTATGACAACTGCTCGGCATCCGACCGTAAGGCGCTACAGAGGGTAGTGCGTACAGCCCAGTACATCACTGGGGCCAAGCTTCCTGCCATCCAGGACCTATGTACTAGGCGGTGTCAGAGGAAGGCCCAAAAAATAGTCAAAGACACCAGTCACCCCCCCTTTAATTACCTCGACTAACCTGTACCCCCGCACATTGACTCGGTACCGGTACCCCCTGTATATAGCCTCATTATTGTTAGTTTATTGTGTTACTTTTTACTTTAGTTTATTTAGTAAATATTTTCTTAACTCTATTTCTTGAACTGCATTGTTGGTTAAGGACTTGTAAGTAAGCATTTCATGGTAAGGTCTGTGACAAATACAATTTGAATTGATATTGAACTTCCATCCTCTCAGGCCAGGGGCACAACAATGTATGAATTAATGGTTGGATCAGAATCGCCATTATAGTCATTGGCCAGTACGGAGAATTAAGTAAAAGTCCAAATCCCTATCTCCATCAATGGCTAATTTAATTTAGGAAAGGGCCAATTTCAGCTAGCTGGCTAGCCACTGGAGGACAACAACACAACGAGATGCAACAATTAAAGTTGTTTCTGTTAATGACGTATGCTCTCAAAGCGATCTGATTGGAGTGACGCCAAATCCAAGCTGGCTTCCCTTGAACCTTTTTTCCCCGCCAGAACCATTCACAGTTGAGCTTGTTCAGTTTAGGTCAACACTGATTGGCTAATTTGTTAAACTTTAATTGTCAAGGGAGGCCAACTGCTCGCTGGCTTCCCTTGCATTCAATGCTACAGTGTCACACCCTGGCTCTGGGGACTCTATATGTTGAGCCAGGGTGTGTAGATTCTATGTGTTGTTGTTCTATGTCGGGAATCTAGTTTTGTATTTCTATGTTGGCCAGAGTGGTTCCCAATCAGAGGCAACGAGTGTCAGCTGTTGCTGGTTGTCTCTGATTGGGAACCATATTTAAACAGTCTGTTTTCCCATAGTGTTTGTGGGATCTTGTTCCGTTTGGTTTGTTCCGTGTTGGTTGTGTTAAACCTAGGACTTCACGTGTCGTTATCGTTTGTTGTTTTGTTATTATTATCACTAAAGATAATAAAATATGTTTGCTCATCACGCTGCGCCTTGGTCTACTCCGTTCAACGATCGTGACATACAGGCGGCAACAATGTCATACTCGTTCGGACCAGACAGTATCAGATAGATGGCCTACACATAGAGAGACAGAGGGGCGCCATTTCGCTTGGATGCTTTCTCCGGTGAGATACATTCAGCCTCTTGGGAATTGAAGGAAAATTATGAAACACAGGGAGACTAAAGATAATTTATTTATTTTAATTGTATTTTTATTTTTTTTACATTTTATGGGGAAGCCTGGCTTCACTTGGCGTCCATGAATACACGCCACTGATTATCTCCAATTTCAAAAGAGGATTGAGCCGTTTCGGAAGTAGCTTACCCTAGGAAAGATAATTTCAAAGAAGAGATGAGAAGGCAAACCCTGGCTATACCAAACACATCCATAAGTGGAGTGGTATACTGCTTGTGTGATACTCATTACCATATAATGACTGAATTACTGAAAGAAGATATACTTTATTTGAAAATGTGAGCCAAATGTTTGGCCAGTTTGGCCCTTTCAGGTTCTATTCATCACTGTCCACTAACAAGTCATGTGATCTTTCTGGGTCCCAGTGCGGCGCCTGTAGTACATCCGATCCCTTTTGTTCCTCTGTATAAGAGAGCCAGGGAAGGAGGACAATATGGAGAAAGTCAAGTATACATTACATTGCAAGGGGCTAATGGAACACAGTGTTAGTAGTAAAGTCAAAGTCTAGAATGTGGACCGTGGAATCTGAGAGGTCACATGAGGTCAGATCCATGGCACTTATCAACAATCAAGGGTCCCCTATCTGTCTCGAAAGAGGATAGACGGGAGCCCTTTTACGAGTATGTCATATGTGTAACCCTCTATGCATTCCTTCTCTCGTTCCCTCTCTCTTTCAGGCATGATGCCATAGTCAACACATGGACTTGAATGCAAGTGTCACGTCTCCCTCTCACTTTGATCAGATGGGGCTATTGTCTGTCTCTGAGACTCGGTCTAGAATCAGCTCCTGATAGGCCCCCACACTGGTAAAGTGAGCTGTTAGCCCCCTCTATGCTCTGTCAAACACTGGGGCCTTTTGTGTGGAGAAGCACACACATTGAAATTACTACTAGACTACACTCTGGGGTAGACCAATGCTGATCTGTCTAATAGCGAGACTAGGCTAGTCAGGGGTTCTCCCGCAGATTTCAACAGCCAAATTCTATATGTGGAGAACAAACACTGGAGATCCTAGAAAGTGATTAAGGTTTCCCTCTCTCTGTTTGATAGGCAAAGAATGACTGTATCCTATTTCCCATACTGCACAAGTATCGCTATTAACAAAGTCATACAACACTCCCCAGTATCTCTTCGCAGCCAATTAAATTAATGAATGGACGTTTTTGATCCACCGTGATAGAATTCCAGCATTTCTACTCTGACAACAAGAGGCTCATAATTTTTTCTTCACTGTGCATTGTCACAGCCAATGGAATGGACACTTCTGTTGAAAAATTAACATTTCTATCCTCAAGATGTGTTCTTTCCCAAACAGAGCGGCAATATTTCTTCTTCAGAGTGAAAAGTAGTTTGCATCTGATTAGAAATCCACAGAGAGCGAGAGAGTGAAACATAAAGTATTCCAATAACTGTTTGAAAATGTGCCTGGAATGTAAATTGTTTAGAAAGAAAGACAAATAAATAGACCTAAAGTACCAGAGCACAAAGACTAAAGACAAGCTGAGAAACTCAGAACCGTTTTATTTCCAAACAGTGAAATCTTGAGTGGTCAATTTACAAATAAAAACCATTTACATACACTACTGAGTAAATCAGACTACTGAGGCGCTCAGAAAACACGAAGGATAGAAAAAAATATTTAGAGATGCTGATGAAGATTGTTAGAAAAGGGAAGTTGTAAACAGGCCTACATTACTAATGTGGGGGAAAAACAGATTTATGATGATAAACATGGATATTCAATCAATAAATCCTATTCAGATTTATTCAGCGGACAGTCAGTGGTGTTTTTTAAAATAATTACAGTGGGGAAAAAAAGTATTTAGTCAGCCACCAATTGTGCAAGTTCTCCCACTTAAAAAGATGAGAGAGGCCTGTAATTTTCATCATAGGTACATGTCAACTATGACAGACAAATTGAGAAAAAAAATCCTGAAAATCAGATTGTAGGATTTTTTATGAATTTATTTGCAAATTATGGTGGAAAATAAGTATTTGGTCACCTACAAACAAGCAAGATTTCTGGCTCTCACAGACCTGTAACTTCTTCTTTAAGAGGCTCCTCTGTCCTCCACTCGTTACCTGTATTAATGGCACCTGTTTGAACTTGTTATCAGTATAAAAAGACACCTGTCCACAACCTCAAACAGTCACACTCCAAACTCCATTATGGCCAAGACCAAAGAGCTGTCAAAGGACACCAGAAACAAAATTGTAGACCTGCACCAGGCTGGGAAGACTGAATCTGCAATAGGTAAGCAGCTTGGTTTGAAGAAATCAACTGTGGGAGCAATTATTAGGAAATGGAAGACATACAAGACCACTGATAATCTCCCTTGATCTGGGGCTCCACGCAAGATCTCACCCCGTGGGGTCAAAATGATCACAAGTGTGTGTGCGTGTGCGTGCATGCCTACATGTGTGTGTGCATACCTGCCTGCGTGCGTGTGTGTAAGCGTGTGTGTGTGTACATTTATGTAAGTGTGTGTTGTAGTGTGTGATTGTGCGGCACACACATGTCTGCGGACACCCTTTTCAAAAAGTGAGAAATCTTTGTCCATAAATTGTCTTGTCCTGTGTAAACATGAATTGTTTAGTGCCAGAAGGTGCCAAGCAGTCTCAGCTCTGTTATGAGACCGAGAAAGAAGTTATGTCGTTTTCACTTTTTATAATTACAGTGTGCACCTGGCACAGGCCCCATAGCTTCCCATACACGCTCAGGCAGGCACGTGTGCAGAAATACATACAGTTACATTTCTACATTTACATTTTTGTCATTTAGCAGACACTCTTATCCAGAGCGACTTACAGTAGTGAGGGCAAACATGTTTGTACTGGTCCACCATGGGAATCCAACCCACAACCCTGGCGTTGCAAGCGCCATGCTCTACCAACACACACACACACACACACACACACACACACAAACACACATACAGTGGGGGAAAAAAAGTATTTAGTCAGCCACCAAATGTGCAAGTTCTCCCACTTAAAAAGATGAGAGAGGCCTGTAATTTTCATCATAGGTACACGTCAACTATGACAGACAAATTGAGAAAAAATAATCACATCGTAGGATTTTTTATGAATTTATTTGCAAATTATGGTGGAAAATAAGTATTTGGTCACCTACAAACAAGCAAGATTTCTGGCTCTCACAGACCTGTAACTTCTTCTTTATGAGGCTCCTCTGTCCTCCACTCGTTACCTGTATTAATGGCACCTGTTTGAACTTGTTATCAGTATAAAAGACACCTGTCCACAACCTCAAACAGTCACACTCCAAACTCCACTATGGCCAAGACCAAAGAGCTGTCAAAGGACACCAGAAACAAAATTGTAGAGCTGCACCAGGCTGGGAAGACTGAATCTGCAATAGGTAAGCAGCTTGGTTTGAAGAAATCAACTGTGGGAGCAATTATTAGGAAATGGAAGACATACAAGACCACTGATAATCTCCCTCGATCTGGGGCTCCACGCAAGATCTCACCCCATGGGGTCAAAATGATCACAAGAACGGTGAGCAAAAATCCCAGAACCACACGGGGGGACCTAGTGATTGACCTGCAGAGAGCTGGGACCAAAGTAACAAAGCCTACCATCAGTAACACACTACGCCGCCAGGGACTCAAATCCTGCAGTGCCAGACGTGTCCCCCCTGCTTAAGCCAGTACATGTCCAGGCCCGTCTGAAGTTTGCTAGAGTGCATTTGGATGATCCAGAAGAGGATTGGGAGAATGTCATATGGTCAGATGAAACCAAAATAGAACTTTTTGGTAAAAACTCAACTCGTCGTGTTTGGAGGACAAATAATGCTGAGTTGCATCCAAAGAACACCATACCTACTGTGAAGCATGGGGGTGGAAAATCATGCTTTGGGGCTGTTTTTCTGCAAAGGGACCAGGACAACTGATCCGTGTAAAGGAAAGAATGAATGGGGCCATGTATCGTGAGATTTTGAGTGAAAACCTCCTTCCATCAGCAAGGGCATTGAAGATGAAACGTGGCTGGGTCTTTCAGCATGACAATGATCCCAAACCCGGGCAACGAAGGAGTGGCTTCGTAAGAAGCATTTCAAGGTCCTGGAGTGGCCTAGCCAGTCTCCAGATCTCAACCCCATAGAAAATCTTTGGAGGGAGTTGAAAGTCCATGTTGCCCAGCGACAGCCCCAAAACATCACTGCTCTAGAGGAGATCTGCATGGAGGAATGGGCCAAAATACCAGCAACAGTGTGTGAAAACCTTGTGAAGACTTACAGAAAACGTTTGACCTGTGTCATTGCCAACAAAGGGTATATTACAAAGTATTGAGAAACTTTTGTTATTGACCAAATACTTATTTTCCACCATAATTTGCAAATAAATTCATTAAAAATCCTACAATGTGATTTTCTGTATTTTTTTTTCTCATTTTGTCTGTCATAGTTGACGTGTACCTATGTTGAAAATTACAGGCCTCTCTCATCTTTTTAAGTGGGAGAACTTGCACAATTGGTGGCTGACTAAATACTTTTTTTCCCCACTGTATAGTTCACCACAAGCCATTGAAAGTAAAAGTCCATGTGGTTTCGCTCATAGTGGTTGTTGAACACATCAAAGAGGTTGTGATCTTTCACCTGGAACACCTGCTGTTAGGCTTGCTGACCAACCAGGTGTAAACAGGTCCCTCATGACCTTACAAGGTCATATGTTGACCCCGGGGCTACAATCTGTTCTGGCTGTAGCAAGGTAGAACTATGCATATATCTCAATGATGCCAGTGGGAAGCTAGCCTGTTAGCAATGCTGCTCTATTGGTTTCATGACCCAGGTTTCCACAGCATGTTTACTTAGAGAAACAGCCTTAGGGCATCCGCCACCTAGCTGCATTGCCTTTGGCTTAGATTCCATACATTGCAGTCATTACGTCTTGAGGTCTGCCCATCTAACCACTTAACCTGCACTGACAAGATATATTTGAGAGCACAGTGGCGCCCCTTTGCATAGTTTGTTGTTGAGGTGTGTAGAAGATGTGCTTGGTTGTAGGACACACAAACAAGTATGAACACCTAAATAATTTTGTTTTGCATATTCAACATTGGTTATATTAATGGTCTACCAGCCTCGGTAGCACCATACACTGGGTATACAAAACATTAAGAACTCTTTCCATTATATAGACTGACCAGGTGAATCCAGGTGAAAGCTATGATCCCTTATTGATGTCACTTGTTAATACACTTCAATCAGTGTAGATGAAGGGGAGGAGACAGGTTAAAGAAGGATTTTTAAGCCTTCAGACAATTGAGACATGGATTGTGTACGTGTGCCATTCAGAGGGTGAATGGGCAAGACAAAAGATTTAAGTGCCTTTGAATGGGGTGTGGTAGTAGGTGCCAAGCGCACCGCTTTGAGTGTGTCAAGAACTGCAACGCTACTGGTTTTTCACGCTCAACATTTCCCCATGTGTATCAAGAATGGTCCACCACCCAAAGGACATCCAGCCAACATGACACAACTGTGGCAAGCATTGGAGTAAACATGGGCCAGCATCCCTGTGGAAAGCTTTCGACAGTCCATGCCCCAAATAATTGAGGCTGTTCTGAGGGCAAAAGGGGGTGGTGCAACTCAATATTAGGAAGGTGTTCTGTAACACTTTACTTGACACCTAGCTTCATAACACATTTTGACATGGTCATAACCAATGTTCCCGCTAAGCTGCTTGCGGGCGTGGAGTAGCCCCGACACTGCTGCGCAGAAGAAATATCAGAGATTTTGTTGTAGGCAGAACGCAAGACTCAGCCATACTGCATTGACATGCATGACTCAGCCTCTACTCTACACAGACCGGTGCGGCATAACCAATCAGAGCTGCAGTAGGCCTATATGCAAGTCGACCATTGCCAATATGGATCTGTGCCATTTACTTTGAACTTAACTGTGTTTACAGAATGAACGGTCGTGAGTAGATGCGCTTGTTTTGAGATCAAAGCGAGAGCTGCATGTAGCCACGTGTGCACATTTGTTCATACCCTTTGCTAGTTAGTGAGTTATTAGCCCAGCTATAGATAATTTGTAGTCAGCAGTAGGGGAGTGATTGCTTCCTACAAAAGCACAAAACGTCTAAATTTCAGGAGATGTTTGAAAAGCAAGTCAGGTAAAGATATTTTTTTGTCTTAAAGGGGCTGTGTTGTATTTTGAAGCAGGCTTGAATAAGCTAAGTAGCCAATAGGCAGAGGGTAGCATAATTTCTCTGATTCTCTGTTATTTTATGGCTGCTTATGAAACCTACATATGAGTGTAATATTTTCTACAAGTAATTTAAAATATGATGAAACAAAACATGACTGTTAGGATTTAAGAAACAAACTTTGAAACGAAAGGAAACTTTTTGGGAGGGAAAAAAATCATTTGAATACATGTGGGTTTTCACACTATTATGTAGGTGTAATAACCAGCTCTAAAATAATGCAATATACAGTACCAGTCAAAAGTTTGGACACACCTACTCATTCCAGGGTTCTTCTTTATTTTTACTATTTTCTACATTGTAGAATAATAGTGGACATCAAAACTATGAAATAACACATATGGAATCATGTAGTAACAAAAAAAGTGTTAAACAAATCAAAATATATTTTATATTTGAGATTTTTGCCACCCTTTGCCTTGATGACAGCTTTGCACACTCTTGGCATTCTCTCAACCAGCTTCATGAAGTAGTCACCTGGAATGCATTTCAATTAACAGGTGTGCCTTGTTAAAAGTTAATTTGTGGAATTTCTTTCCTTCTTAATGCGTTTGAGCAAATAGGTTGTGTTGTGACAAGGTAGGGGTGGTATACAGAAGATAGCCTTATTTGGTAAAAGGCCAAGTCTATATTATGGCAAGAACAGCTCAAATAAGCAAAGAGAAACGACAGTCCATCATTACTTTAAGACATGAAGGTCAGTCAATACGGAACATTTCAAGAACATTGAAAGTTTCTTCAAGTGCAGTCGCAAAAACCATCAAGCGCTATGATGAAACTGGCTCTCATGAGGTCCGCCACAGGAAAGGAAGACCCAGAGTTACCTCTGCTGCAGAGGATAAGTTCATTAGAGTTAACTGCACCTCAGATTGCAGCCCAAATAAATGTGACCGACCGCCTTGATTCGGTCTTATGTAGCAAAATTTGAAATTGTGTTTTTTACATTGGATAAATGCAGAGACACAGAGCTACAAACTGGTATATCATACACTGCATTTGAGGAACAATGGGAAAGTAATTCTGCTTTGAAAGTTGATCAACTTGTAACCCCACTTTTGAGAAAATAACCCTTGAATGTTTTGGGACACCTACTGGAGAGCTGTTCTTTGTCTACACCCATTCAACATTGTTCACAACCTCTTAAGCCAGCCCCACCCATCTCTTTAAGGATTCACATGTGAGGTAATGTGCTAAACAGTGAGTAGTGTAGTAAAGATGAAGACTAAGTGGTAATAGTAGCCTACAATAAGGAACAATTCCAGGTAAACAGAATGTGTCCAGGTAAAAATATTTTATAATTATTAGATGACGCTTACCCAGACACACTGTGTCTAAACCAACTAGACTCATAATTTAACAACTTTATTCGTATTTACAGATGACATAAAACTTTGTTATTAAGGCACATGAACGTTCAAATGTTCCAGAAGGCATATCTGCCAAAAAACTCATTTTGATAAAAAAATAAAAATAAACGTTCAATGCCTCTCCTGTGAAGTCGTGACTTGCGACATACACCTAGTTAAAAAAACTCCTGAAACGAGTTACAAATGCTTCACAGAGTTCAAATAACAGACACATCTCAACATCAACTGTTCAGAGGAGACTGCGTGAATCAGGCCTTCATGGTCAAAACGACTACTAAAGGACACCAGTAAGAAGAAGAGACTTACTTGGGCCAAGAAACACAAGCAATTGACATTAGATTGGTAGAAATCTGTCCTTTGGTCTGATGAGTCAAAATGTGAGATTTTTGGTTCCAAACGCCATGTCTTTGTGAGACGCAGAGTAGGTGAACGGATGATCTCCGCATGTGTGGTTCCCACCATGAAGCATGGAGGAGGAGGTGTGATTGTGTTGGGGTGCTTTGCTGGTGACACTGTAGGTGATTTATTTATAATTCAAGGCACACCTAACCAGCATGGCTACCACAGCATTCTGCAGCGATACGCCAACCCATCTGGTTTGCGCTTAGTGGGACTATCATTTGTTTTTCAACAGGACAATGACCAAAAACACACCTCCAGGCTGTGTAAGGGCTATTTGAACAAGAAGGAGAGTGGTGGAGTGCTGCATCAGATGACCTGGCCTCCACAATCCCCCGACCTTAACACAATTGAGATGGTTTGGGATGAGTTGGACCACAGAGTGAAGGAAAAGCAGCCAACAAATGCTCAGCATATGTGGGAACTCCTTCAAGACTGTTGGAAAAGCATTCCTCATGAAGCTGGTAGAGAGAATGCCAAGAGTTTGCAAAGCTGTCATCAAGGCAAAGGGTGGCTACTTTGAAGAATCTCAAATATAAAATATATTTTGATTTGTTTAACACTTTTTTGGTTACTACATGATTCCATATGTGTTATTTCATAATTTTTATGTCTTCACTATTATTCTACAATGTAGAAAATAGTACAAATAAAGAAAAACCCTTGAATGAGTAGGTGAGTCCAAACTTTTGACTGGTACTGTATGTCACAACAGGTGTAACTATATGGGTCATGACAGTGTTATGACATATTATGTTATGGTTATGACCACTGGGTGTCAAGTAAAGTGTTACCAGGTGTTCCTAATGTTTGGTATACTCAGTGTATTATAGGTTAATCACTGGGATAATCAATCAATCAATCACTGGGGAGGCAGGTATTCTAGCGTTTAAAAGTGTTGGGCCAGTAACCGAAAGGTTGCTGGTTCGAATCCCCGAGCCGACTAGGTGAAACATCTGTCGATGTGCCCTTGAGCAAGACACTTAACCCTAATTGCTCCTGTAAGTCACTAAAACCTCAAAAGCAAGGAATGCATTTACAGAAGCACAGTGGCTAGGAAAAACTCCCTAGAAAGGCAGTAACCTAGGCAGTAACCTAGAGAGGAACCAGGCTCTGAGGGGTTGCCAGCCCTCTTCAAGGTGTACCGGATGGCGATTTGGCCATTAAGGCCCAGATTGTTCTTCGAGACGTTCAAACGTTCATAGATGACCAGCAGGATCAAATGATAACCACAGTGGTTATAGATAATGCATCAGTTCAACACCTCAGGAGTAAATGTCAGTTGGCTTTTCATAGCCGAGCATGCCGAGGTCGAGACAGCAGGTCCGAGAGAGATGTAAAAGATCTACTATCGATGACATTCACATTAATTTCCAAAGTGCTGATGGCCATGTGTCATCCACAGTTCCATAGTTTCCCTACAAGTTAGCTTGTCTAATTCTTCACACCTTTTTCCTTCCTATAATTTTTTCATGTACCATGCTTTTTCCCGCCTTCCCTGAATAGCACATCGTTAAATTAGGCTGAAGCAGCTACACACATTGTACATTTCATGCACTGATTGGTCTCCTCAATGCTTCTTCCTCTTAAGCACTCGGGTTTATTCAAAACACCAGCCATAATGCTGTGTGGAGAACTAACTACTTTTAAGTTTGAAAAATTTATTTCCATTGAAATGCATGTAATGACTCTTAATGGGCCTTGTAACTCCCACCATGTAACTTATTTGCAACACCCAGTATTGTGCATGGGCTTGAGTATAGGAAATGGTTGGCATATCCTATTAGCTATGCCAGCTGCCTTAGCTTTGTAATCTCTCACCCCATGCTGCCCATCTGCCACTGTTTCTCTGAGCCCAAAGATCAGCTCTCTCACCAAGCAGAGAACAAGCACCAGAGAAAAGGGGGGGAATAGATGAATGCAATAGAATTACATCCTGACTTGTGGGGCCGAGAGATTAACCCAGATTGAATAGCAACACAGAAACTTAATCTGACTTTATTTCATTTTCCATAGACTAGACGCACACTGGGGCACGCACATGAGCAGGCAGACGGACAGACGGGCAGACGGGCAGATGGGCAGACAGACAGACGAGGTGCATGGTGCCACTTGACTTGTTTATTTACTATGTCAATCAATTTAAAGAACATGAAAATGCCATTACTTGGGTCAGCAGGGGTTTCAGAGTCCACTGGTCACAAAGTGGTTTGAATACCCACACTGAGATCATTCAGAGGGCTTTACAGCCTACAGGGAAACATACAGCCCAACTCATATCAAAGGACTAACGTGGTGTTGGTGGCTCGGAGGCTGATACAGTCTTCATCCATTTGAAGTCGCCATTTCCACTGAATAAAACAACTAAAAAACACACCCACGAATCAATGAACGCTGTGTTCTTATTTTGCAACAACATATTTACAACTTGCAGCTGTGTTTGTTTATGCAGGATTTGGGGGGGGGGGGGTTATGTTTAAATGACAAGGAAGCCATTTACCACACAACCTTTCTTCCTAAACAACAAAGCCAAGTGGGTCAGCATTCCATTTTAACTGTTCTACTTTGGAATCTGAGCTGCACTTTAGGCAACAGTAGCAAGGCTTAGCAAAGCTACACACACAAGCTTAATGCTCTGCAAACTCAGACCAGTTTGCATTACTCATGAGAACACTGAAATCCATGTGCATTTAGACCTTTTAAAGTGTATATCATCCCAGTTCTCTCTGTGTGTGTGAGTGTCTGTGTGTGTGTGTGTGGGTGCGTGCGTGCATGTGCGTGCGTGCCTACATGTGTGTGTGCATACCTGCCTGCGTGCATGCGTGTGTGTAAGCGTGTGTGTGTGTGCATTTATGTAAGTGTGTGTTGTAGTGTGTGATTGTGCGGCACACACATGTCTGCGGACACCCTTTTCAAAAAGTGAGAAATCTTTGTCCATAAATTGTCTTGTCCTGTGTAAACATTAATTGTTAAGTGCCAGAAGGTGCCAAGCAGTCTCAGCTCTGTTATGAGACCGAGAAAGAAGTTATGTCGTTTTCACTTTTTATAATTACAGTGTGCACCTGGCACAGGCCCCATAGCTTCCCATACACACTCAGGCAGGCACGTGTGCAGAAATACATACAGTTACATTTCTACATTTACATTTGTCATTTAGCAGACACTCTTATCCAGAGCGACTTACAGTAGTGAGGGCAAACATGTTTGTACTGGTCCACCATGGGAATCCAACCCACAACCCTGGCGTTGCAAGCGCCATGCTCTACCAACACACACACACACACAGACACACACACACAAACACACACACACAGACACACACACACAGACACACAGACACAGACACACACACACACACACACACACACACACACACACACACACACACACAAACACACATACAGTGGGGGAAAAAAAGTATTTAGTCAGCCACCAAATGTGCAAGTTCTCCCACTTAAAAAGATGAGAGAGGCCTGTAATTTTCATCATAGGTTCACGTCAACTATGACAGACAAATTGAGAAAAAAAAATCACATTGTAGGATTTTTTATGAATTTATTTGCAAATTATGGTGGAAAATAAGTATTTGGTCACCTACAAACAAGCAAGATTTCTGGCTCTCACAGACCTGTAAGTTCTTCTTTAAGAGGCTCCTCTGTCCTCCACTCGTTACCTGTATTAATGGCACCTGTTTGAACTTGTTATCAATATAAAATACACCTGTCCACAACCTCAAACAGTCACACTCCAAACTCCACTATGGCCAAGACCAAAGAGCTGTCAAAGGACACCAGAAACAAAATTGTAGACCTGCACCAGGCTGGGAAGACTGAATCTGCAATAGGTAAGCAGCTTGGTTTGAAGAAATCAACTGTGGGAGCAATTATTAGGAAATGGAAGACATACAAGACCACTGATAATCTCCCTCGATCTGGGGCTCCACGCAAGATCTCACCCCGTGGGGTCAAAATGATCACAAGAACGGTGAGCAAAAATCCCAGAACCACACGGGGGGACCTAGTGAATGACCTGCAGAGAGCTGGGACCAAAGTAACAAAGCCTACCATCAGTAACACACTACGGCGCCAGGGACTCAAATCCTGCAGTGCCAGACGTGTCCCACTGCTTAAGCCAATACATGTCCAGGCCCGTCTGAAGTTTGCTAGAGTGCATTTGGATGATCCAGAAGAGGATTGGGAGAATGTCATATGGTCAGATGAAACCAAAATAGAACTTTTTGGTAAAAACTCAACTCGTCGTGTTTGGAGGACAAAGAATGCTGAGTTGCATCCAAATAACACCATACCTACTGTGAAGCATGGGGGTGGAAAGATCATGCTTTGGGGCTGTTTTTCTGCAAAGGGACCAGGACGACTGATCCGTGTAAAGGAAATAATTAATGGGGCCATGTATCGTGAGATTTTGAGTGAAAACCTCCTTCCATCAGCAAGGGCATTGAAGATGAAACATGGCTGGGTCTTTCAGCATGACAATGATCCCAAACACACCGCCCGGGCAACGAAGGAGTGGCTTCGTAAGAAGCATTTCAAGGTCCTGGAGTGGCCTAGCCAGTCTCCAGATCTCAACCCCATAGAACATTTTTGGAGGGAGTTGAAAGTCCGTGTTGCCCAGCGACAGCTCCAAAACATCACCGCTCTAGAGGAGATCTGCATGGAGGAATGGGCCAAAATACCAGCAACAGTGTGTGAAAACCTTGTAAAGACTTACAGAAAACGTTTGACCTGTGTCATTGCCAACAAAGGGTATATAACAAAGTATTGAGAAACTTTTGTTATTGACCAAATACTTATTTTCCACCATAGTTTGCAAATAAATTCATAAAAAATCCTACAATGTGATTTTCTGGATTTTTTTTCTCATTTTGTCTGTCATAGTTGACGTGTACCTATGATGAAAATTACAGGCCTCTCTCTGTTATGATTTAACTGGATAAGAACCCAAATGCAGACAAGTACACCAAGCCAGAGAAGTTTTAACAGGTTTATTTACAATGTTCAAAGTCCAGGTTTCCAAATATATGGGAAGAGCAAGTCCAGGTACAGGGAGGGTAACAGATCCAGATCAGGGCAGGTGTGGTACCGTAATATCCTAGTGTCCGTGGTGAGTCCAAAAGAGAGGTCCGGTAATGGAGAGCAGGATGGTGGTGGCAGGAGTGAAGCGGAGGCAGGAGTCAGGTTCCAAATATCTGTGGCACAGGAGAAAAAGTAAATAGAACAGACCAAAAACACAAAGAGCAAAAATAACCAGGTTGAGTCGGCAGCGAGACTAACATGGTCGTCTTGACTATGATCTGACGATGAGTGGTAAGTTTGACCGGGTCTTAAAGGCTGAGGTGATATGGTGAATGAGCTGCAGCTGGAACCCTGACTCCCGCACACCAGACTTCACTCCTGCAATCAAGGACAGACAGAGGGGAGGGAGAGAGCAGAGAGAGCTACCTATCAGCAGTAGGCCTAACAGTACCCCCCCCCTCTACGGGCGCCACCTGGCGGCCGACGGGGTTTATCGGGATGTAACCTATGAAACTCTCGGACCAGATCAGGATCCACAATGAAGCTCCTGGGCACCCAGGAACGTTCCTCGGGACCATAACCCTCCCAATCCACCAGGTACTGGAAACCACGACCTCGGCGGCGAACATCCAGAAGTCGCCGGACAGTGTAGACCGGACCCCCACCCACGATCTTGGGCGGAGGAGGGGGACGAGAGGGCGGGCACAAAGGGCTAACCGACACAGGCTTAATCTGGGAAACATGAAAGGTGGAATGAACCCGTAGGGAGGCAGGAAGCTGTAGCTTAACCGCGCAGGGGTTAACAATAGACAGTATCTTGAACGGTCCTATAAAACGAGGCGCCATCTTCTTAGACTCCACCTTCAATGGAAGGTCCCATGACTTCAGCCATACCTCTTGACCAGGAGAGTAACCGGGAGCCTGGGACCGGTGACGGTTGGCTTGCCTCTGCATGTACGCCGAAGCTCGGGACAGAGCTACCCTGGCCTTCCTCCAGACCTTGAAGCAGCGGCGCATGTGGGACTGCACCGAGGGTACCGCAAGTTCCCTCTCTTGGGAAGGGAACAGGGGAGGTTGATAACCCAGAGCACACAGAAAAGGAGACAAACCAGAGGAAGCGTTAGTCAAGGTGTTATGAGCATATTCCACCCAGGGGAGCATGGAGCTCCATGACCCAGGGTTAGACCCAGTGACACAGCGAAGTGCGGTCTCCATCTCCTGGTTCGCTCTCTCGGCTTGCCCGTTGGTCTGGGGGTGATATCCAGAGGACAGGCTGGATGTAATGCCCAAAGCTTTACAGAAAGCTTTCCACACCTGGGAGACAAACTGGGGACCCCTGTCAGAGACAATATCCGTGGGTAGACCATGAGAGCGGAACACATGTTCAACCAAAATATCCGCCGTCTCTCTGGCAGTGGGCAGTTTAGGTAGGGCCAAAAAATGAGCGAACTTAGAAAACGATCAATCACCGTAAGAATGACAGTCTTACCAGATGAGGGGGGAAGTCCAGTGACAAAATCCATAGCGATATGCGACCAGGGCCGGCTGGGTATAGGTAGAGGTCGTAGATGACCAGCGCTGGCCTGGGTGGAGTTTTTACTTCGTGCACATACCGTACAAGCAGCAATGAAGGCTCGAGTGTCCGCCTCCATCGTGGCCCACCAGAACTTCCGTCGCACAAAGTCAAGGGTCCGCGAAACTCCAGGGTGACAGGTAAGGGGAGACGAGTGAGCCCACTGAAGTACCTGGGAGCGAGCAGACTCAGGGACAAACATCCGGTTAGGAGGACCCCTCCCAGGGTCAGCTTGAAGATGTTGAGCCTGTCTAACAATCCCCTCGATGTCACATGTGATGACTGCAATACTGCAGGTAGGAGGCAAAATGGGTTCAGGGTTACTACCAGTATCAACAGCCGAATGAACACGAGACAGGGCGTCAGGCTTGACGTTGCGTGACCCAGGACGGTAAGACAGAGAAAAATTGAATCTCCCAAAAATAGTGCCCACCTGGCTTGACGGGGGTTGAGCTGCTTCGCTGACTGGAGGTAAGCCAGATTCTTATGATCCGTCCAAACGATGAAGGGTTGTTCCGCCCCCTCCAACCAATGTCGCCACTCCTCGAGAGCCAGCTTAACGGCGAGCAGTTCACGATTTCCAACATCATAATTCCTCTCTGCCTGAGAAAGTTTCCTTGAGAGAAAAGCACAGGGATGCAGTTTGTTATCTTCAGGAGAACGTTGTGACAACACTGCACCTACCCCAGTGTCGGATGCATCCACCTCCACGACAAACTGGCGGTCGGGGTCCGGCTGCATCAGAATGGGAGCCGAGGCGAAGCGATGTTTCAGTTCTTCGAACGCTGATTCGGCCCCCTTCATTCCAAGCGAACGGTCGTGAGATGGAGGTGAGAGCGGTGAGTGGCGCCGCAATGCGGCTGTAGTCCTTGATGAACCTCCTATAGAAGTTCGCAAACCCCAGGAATCGTTGAAGTTGTTTGCGGGTAGAGGGAGCTGGCCAGTCCGTGACAGCAGAGATCTTAGCTGGGTCCATCCGCAGCTCCCCCTGAGCTATGATGTAACCCAAAAAGAGGTCTCAGACACATGAAATTCACATTTCTCCATCTTCACAAACAGTTTGTTCTCCAACAACCTTTGCAACACCTGGCGCACATGCAGTTCATGTTCCTGGGAGGACTCTGAGAAAATCAAGATATCATCCAGATAGACAAAAACAAACCGATTCAACATGTCCCGAAGGACATCATTGACTAGTGCCTGAAAAACAGCAGGGGCATTAGACAACCCAAAAGGCATAACCCGATACTCAAAATGTCCCAAGGGTGTGTTGAAGGCAGTCTTCCATTCATCACCCTTACGAATGCGCACCAGGTGATACGCATTTCGTAGATCCAGTTTCGTAAAGATGGTAGCACCATGAAGGAGGGGAAAAGCAGAATTAATCAAAGGCAGAGAATACTTGTTCTTAATGGTGATGTTGTTAAGTCCACGGTAATCAATACAGGGTCTGAGGGTCTTATCCTTCTTAGCAACAAAAAATAATCCCGCTCCTACAGGTGACGAGGAAGGACGCATAATACCTGCCGCCAAGGAGTCCCGAATGTAGTTCTCCATAGCCTCCGTCTCCGGCCGGGAGAGATTGTACAGGCGACTGCTGGGGAGCGGGGCTCCTGGCTGGAGGTCAATGGCGCAGTCGTAAGGCCGGTGAGGAGGAAGAGAAGTAGCTCTGTGTTTGCAGAAAACGGATGCCAGGTCATGATACACGTCAGGAACAGCAGAAAGATCCATGGACTCCAGTGGAGGTTGAGGCACAGTACTGGCAGGAGTCTGAGCAGAACACAAACAATTCACATGACAAAATGTGCTCCATGAAACAATGCTACCTGTCACCCAATCAATGTGTGGATTGTGTTTTATGAGCCAGGGGATACCAAGGACCAGGGGAGTCTGTGGGCAGTCGATAATATGGAATTGAATGTTCTCCTGATGATTTCCTGACACTCTAAGACAAACAGGAACAGTCTGATGGGTAATGCGGGTCAACAATTGTCCATTTAGACCCTTAGCCTGCAGCGGACAGTCCATAGGAACAGTCTCCAAATCCATTTGTTGAGCCCACTCTCTATCCAAAAGCTTTCGTCGGCACCAGAGTCAATCAGCGCACTAACAGAGAAATTCTGGGACTGCCACTGGAGGGATGCCTGGAGCAGAATGCGGGGAGAAGAGGAAGAATCCGCTGCTCGGCTCACCAAAACTTCTCCCATTAATGATGAGCCGGCCCTTTTCCCCGGACGAACTGGGCAGGAAGGAACGAAATGACCAGCTTCTCCACAATACAGGCAGACCCGAGCCTGAATACGACGTGCACGCTCCTCTGAGGACAACCGTGCACGACCCACCTCCATGGCTTCGGGTTCAGTGCTCCTCGTATCGACTCGGGAAGACACGGCTCTCTCCGTAGGGACGATGCAGGGAGGAGTTTGTTGATGACAGACAGGTTGCTTGGAACTAACACTCCTCTCCCGGCGGCGCTCCCGAATCCGATTATCCAACCTGATAGTGAGTGAAATAAGATTATCCAGCGTAGGCGATTCATCATATGACACCAATTCATCTTTTAAGGTCTCAGACAAAGCATTGATGAACACTCCTTGTAATGCCTCGTCATTCCAACCACTCACTGCTGCTAAAGTCCGAAACTCCACTGCCATCTCCGCCACACTACGAGCCCCCTGCCGAAGAGAAAACAGCCGTTTCGCAGCCTCCTTGCCTCGTACGGGGTGGTCAAAAACCTTCCTCATCTCCGTGGTGAAGGCAACGTAAGCGTTGCAAATGTCCGACTGACTCTCCCAGACCGCGGATCCCCAGGCACGAGCGGAACCGCTAGTAGAGTTGATAAGGTAGGCAATACGGGCTCTTTCTGAGGCGTAGGTGAGGGGCTGTTGTTCAAACACTAACGAGCATTGAGTCAAAAAATCGCCACAGGTTCCCATGTTCCCGTCATAGCGCTCTGGAGCAGGAACAAAAGGCTCTCTGATCTGGGCTGAAGGGGTAGTAAGGGCAGATACTTGATTGGAGAGTAATTGAACCTGATTAAGCAGCACCTGACTGTCCTCAGCAATCGTTTTAAACAGGGTATCATGTTGGCCAAGTAAAATGCCCTGATTGGCTATGGCAGTCCAAATTTGAGTGCACTCTGGGGTGGTATCCGAGCTACTGTCTGCTGGGTTCATGTTGGTCAGATCATACTGTTATGATTTAACTGGATAAGAACCCAAATGCAGACAAGTACACCAAGCCAGAGAAGTTTTAACAGGTTTATTTACAATGTTCAAAGTCCAGGTTTCCAAATATATGGGAAGAGCAAGTCCAGGTACAGGGAGGGTAACAGATCCAGATCAGGGCAGGTGTGGTACCGTAATATCCTAGTGTCCGTGGTGAGTCCAAAAGAGAGGTCCGGTAATGGAGAGCAGGATGGTGGTGGCAGGAGTGAAGCGGAGGCAGGAGTCAGGTTCCAAATATCTGTGGCACAGGAGAAAAAGTAAATAGAACAGACCAAAAACACAAAGAGCAAAAATAACCAGGTTGAGTCGGCAGCGAGACTAACATGGTCGTCTTGACTATGATCTGACGATGAGTGGTAAGTTTGACCGGGTCTTAAAGGCTGAGGTGATATGGTGAATGAGCTGCAGCTGGAACCCTGACTCCCGCACACCAGACTTCACTCCTGCAATCAAGGACAGACAGAGGGGAGGGAGAGAGCAGAGAGAGCTACCTATCAGCAGTAGGCCTAACACTCTCATCTTTTTCAGTGGGAGAACTTGCACAATTGGTGGCTGACTAAATACTTTTTTTCCCCACTGTACTTCCGTTTTACATTTTTGGTAAGGACTACGCTGTTGTAGATGTTAGCAAAGATAGGGAAGTTGAAATTAATGGGCAAAGCAGTGTTGTTTCATGTACCAGTTAATTAAATTGATAGTATCTGCATGCTGTCAGATGATGCATGAATTCATCACTGAACTCAGCAGTTCAATAATGTATTCATAGAAAGTCAGGATATAACGCAGAAATTCAAATGATCAATTCAAAACATCCATAACACCCTTGAACTCCATAATGTCCAAAATATTAGTCACAAACTGCCACAAAAAGCTCATTTCAGAGGATAGACAGACATGAATGTCTGGTAGTTTCCATGCTCTGTATGTGTGGTGTCTTTCTCAGTGCTACTTCATATGGGTTGCAGAGGGTGGCAGGGTATGAATCAGACGGTATTGTAGGAGGGGTTTACTGTGCCTAAAAGGGAAGAAATGTGAGTCAAAAAGATACTGAACAGCCAAATCTTCCTCAGCTTAATTTCTTCAGTGCTGTAAAATCAGCTTATGTGCTGTGTGTAAGGAATGGTGACGCCAACACAAAGCAGTGCAGAGACAATGGAGAGCTAACATTTGCAGCATTCAGTCATCATAGGGCTATTGTAATTAGAGCAAAGACACACAGACACACACACCAAAGATAACAGGATATTTATTCTTCAAACAAAACAGAAAATTACAATACTCTTCTACATTCAAACAAACTTTGACAACAAAATAATGACCTCCTTTTCTTGCCACATGCAGCATAATTGCCTCCATTCAGGACCAGCTGCAAGCCTTATGTTTACTGATCTGAGGTCAGACATGGTGGTTCAGAGCCAAGAAGTCTGTAAGTCGCTCTGGATAAGAGCGTCTGCTAAATGACAAAAAAAAAAAAAATAAGACATGTTTTCACCCAGATTCCAAAAATCCAAACCTTCCTAATGTTGGTTTTACTGTTGAGTGCGGAAAGGCAGACATTTAAAAAAGCTAAGTCATTAAAAATCCCATAGTTGAGAACGTATAGTCAACCATGAACACTCCGAGAAAGCCTCTTCAGTAAAATAATGAGGAATGATCTGGTAGAGCCACAATTTATACAAAATGGCTGCTAGCAGATGAAAGGTAAGGCTTGCTCTGGAAATAACAAACCACAGTTTCTAATATGGAAATGTATTTGAATAATATACAAAGTCAAACGTACATGAGTCAAATCCACTAATTCAGCATGCCAATACACCTCCCATAGGACATTGAAACTTGCTGTCCTGGTGTACATTTGGTGTTCACCTTCTTCCAGAATTTTCTGTGTCTGACATTAGCATGAATTATTCAACAAACCAAAGTCTATTCTCTGCTTTACAACATTTGTTATCCTTTTTTGGGCACGGCTTTAAAGTTTAATTACACAATATAAATGATACATGTTGGAATTAAACTTGCTTACGAAGTAACTATAAATTATATTCACCCCATAAGGTGTGCAGGCTATTATTCCAGCCTAATACCAACACATCTTATTAATCTGAATAGTTGGTGGTGTATTAGTATTGGGCTGGAACAAAGGCCTGCACTCTCAAGAGTGCTTGACAATCTATTCTACATATCTTGTGAGAACAAAATAAACATCAACATACAGTTCATCTTAAACATGTCTGCACCCCATAATAAGGAAATGACAGAAGACGCAAGCAGTACATCAGCTTGGTCAAACACATTGAGCCCGTTTCTCTGGCACTGTTCTTCAGAGGTCTCTTAGATAGTACCATAAAAGGTACCATCCACCAAGCCCAGAACCATCTACTATCGGTAAAGATCTACTTTAGACATTCTGCTGGCCAGTGTCCCTCTGTACCTATCATTCTGCACCACAGGGTGTCTTCTTTGCAACATTTCCAAACTACAGATATCCAACTATAAATACACGTCTTTAATCTGTCACTGGAAAAGAGAGCACACTTCACTGAGAAATACAACCCCTCTCCAGCTCGCTCGAGTTTCAGTTCCTCTCAAGTTTTTGCATCGTGTCTCAATCCGCCACCTTGGGACGGAGCATAGCCATCTGTCAAACTGAGTCAAACGGTATTTCCGCCACAGTTCTGACTGACTTTTGATAAGAATTGGACTATGCTGTCGAGCTGATTTTGAAATTGGCTAATGCAGTTTTAAAAAGTGAATTAATTGGCATAGGAACTTTGTTCTTTGGAACAGTGATTGTGTCATTCTGCCCTGGATTCCGTCCCAAGTGTCTACGCCCCTCGATTTGAATGACCCACCCTGATTAGAATAATGAGACACGTTATGTTAGGTGGTATAGGGAGGAGAGTTATGATGCGTCATGGACAGATGAGGTAGCAACAGTAACTCATACGCACAAAGAGTCTAGACAAGAGAATACCCTCATAGGGCAACTCCACCACTTTTAAACCTAATTTTCATCATCTCCGGCACAATACCACTGTCAACCTATGTGAAAACAGAGCATTTCTAAGTTTTGTATAAAAAAATATTACGTTCAAAAGTTGTACACAATGACATCATCAAAAGTTTCAACATTTAAAAAAAAAGGGATTTTCAAACGCTATGAGATTCGCAGTGACTTGAGGAGCAAGAAAATACCCTCACTTGGGCTAAAAACTAGTTGCTGGTTTTGAAAATCACAGTTTTTTACTTGTAATCCTACCCTGTGATGTCACAGAGAAGTATTGTTTTTACCTTCTTATCTTTTCAACCACAGATCGTAGAAACATGCTGTTTTCACATATGTAGACACTGTATGGTGCTGGAGATGATGAATATGAGGTTGAAAAGTGGCAGAATTGACCGTTAACTGTTGTTCTGTGTATCCAGAGTTGAAAAAAAGAAAAAGCTGAATTTCGAGAGATCGATCAATGTTCTTAACTTTTGTGTTGGAATTAGTATTCTACCTAACGTACGTGGAAGAGGAAGTATTAAAGAATAGAAATAAACACCATGCTATTCAGCTTTGACTTGTTTTGACACACATAGTACTGTTTGTTCAGTCTATGCAAATAAGGCGTAACGCAAAACAAAGAGGACGCGATGCAGTGCAGCTAGGAGAGTATCCGGCCAGATCTCACTCCCTCCAGTCAATAGGCTAACTTTGCCAGTATAAAAAAAGGCCCTCTGTAATGTCATGGTGTATAGAGACGTCAGCACGACTGAGGATTTTGGCTTTAGTGCAAGCGCTGCAAAAAACTCCATGACCTGACTGCTGCTTGACCTGAAAAAGGACAGATGAACAAACCATGGATTTGTAAACTTACAACAACAACAAAACTGTACATTAGCTTATGTCACTGTGGTTACATAATTTTCTGTAATGAATTCATATCAATTATGTTTCACATAAGCCCTATTTCACGTAAAATACAATATAATGTACCCAATAAACCCAAATTAAATTACCTTCTAATGTGTGATGAAAAACAACAACAGAAAGATATCATCCCTAATCATGAGCTTCTTACTTGGGTATTCCATCTGGGTATTTTGGTCTCTCATGCTAATTGTCTTGATTGACCTGGAGTCCTGGGGACAGCCTCTAGCCCAAATGAGTTGTCACAGTGCATTAGATTTGCATTGTGAATCAGACAGGACTGACCCAGGCAATTAGGTGTGCATAGTGTACGTGAGTTTAGGTACAGTAGACTGAAGTCTCAGTGCCGTTAGTGTGGACCTAAATCTGTACTAAGTAGTGTAACATGTGCTTGTGTCTTTTGACCTCTTGTCACAGATTAGCAACAAATCATAGCCCATAGGCTAGATGTACAGAGCTAAAAATTAATCTGCAAACAAACAATACAATAATAATATATTCATAAGGTGATTTTATGCACTATACCCACGTTTTGTTGTTCGTTATTTCCCAGCAAAGGAGACTGCATGTGATGGTCAGCTTGTGTTTGGAATGTAAATTAATTTGAATTTTGAATATGTTCTTTATCCTTCAAATCACTTCTTGAATCGTTGCGCTTTTGTTCTGAAAGTCAACTGTCTACCTCCAACACCACTGTTGTTGAGGGGCGAGCAGAAGTAAAGATGACTAGATATGTTGCAGCATTTTTCTACATCTGATGTTTTTGTCATTAAGTGCCCTTGAGTTTAGAACACTGTTATATGAAGGAACATCATTAAGGTGTATTACTATGAAGACAAGTGACAGTATCACTGGCATGTTGTGGAGGAAGTAAAACAACTTCTTCACAACTGAAAGTGCATCGAGCATCTATAATGAAAGAATGACAATTGTTGTTGTCCTCTAGGTTTACTCTACGGCAACAAACGCACACGCATGCACACACACACACACACATACCCACCCATACACAAACACACACACATACCCACGCACAGACACACACACAGAAAAACACACACACCAAGTAAAATTAGGTTGATATTCAACCACACTGCCATAGTACATTCACAAAGATTCCCCCCTCAGTCATGTTGGGTCAAATCAAATCTCACCAAACCATTAAACCATGGAGTGCGGCTTTAAGGTACATTTAACTTGGCTTACAGTAAGTGCCATTGGTCATCAACAATCTGTATCTTTCCAGAATGTTACATACTTGTCTGGAATATTGCCAACCAAAAACCTGATAATCTGCAACAAAGATGACACCTCAGCAATGAAACACAGTATCTGTTTCATGCCACCGCCTAGGTATAGAGCTTTGATATGCCCAACAGCCCCCGAACCTGTGGAATGCTTTTCAGTTGGACTTTCACCTTCCAGCACCCCCTTTTGAGGCTTGCATTTCACTGAGGAGAATAGAAATCTTGATCCCCTACCAACAGCCTTGTGTCTACGATAGTCTTACAAGGTTGTGTGACTTTGAAACTGACTCCTAGAGTAGAGTGTGTTATACAAATACAGTATCGTATGGCATTGTGGTAAATGTGTGTAATATGTGTGTAACGTGATTGGACCATGGTTATGTGTGACTTATAAAGATGACGTACCTCTGTGGTAAGTATGTTGCACATAGCAGTGCACATATAGAACGAACTGCAAAAATCTCTGAAGCTGGAGACACTTATCTCCCTCACTAACTTTAAGCATCAGTTGTCAGAGCATCTTACCGATCACTGCACCTGTACACAGCCCATCTGTAATTAGCCCACCCAACTACCTCATCCCCATATTGTTATTTACATTGTTATTTATTTTGCTCATTTGCACCCCAGTATCTCTATTTGCACATCATCTTCTGCACATCTATCACTCCAGTGTTAATACTAAATTGTAATTATTTTGCACTATGGCCTATTTATTGCCTTACCTCCATAACTTACTACATTTGCACACACTGTATATAGATTTTCTATTGTGTTTTTGACTGTACGTTTTGTTTACTCCATATGTAACTCTGTGTTGTTGTTGTTTTTATCGCACTGCTTTGCTTTATCTTGGCCAGGTCGCAGTTGTAAATGAGAACTTGTTATCAACTGGCTTACCTGGTTAAATAAAGGTGAATTTATTTTATTTATTGTTTTATATACAGGAGAAACATGCACTTGATATGGATAAATCCTGTATCTCCAATCATAACCAACTGAAACTAAATACAAGCTTAATCCCAACATAATCTTAATAAACACTCATTCTATCCAGTCTAATAGTCTCTTACGCAACTCACTTAGATACACAGAAGTTTAAGTATGTTCTCAGGGTCTGGAGCCTTGAGGGCTGTTCACACATTAAAATTAGTGTAAAATCAAAGTATCTGTTTTTTCTGTTGAAGCCTTAAGCATTTTTTTCGGCAGGGAAAAAATGGTTATTTAAAGGCGTCTCATACTAATCTTGTGGTTAATTGATTGTGATTAAATATTATGCATATTTGAATATTTAGAAAATTGGAGGCAAGGAAATTGAGAAATTAATGTTATGTAAATCAAATTAGATTGGCCAACTGACGACTCCAACACGCTAATCTTCAGTGTAAGCAATGAGGAAAAAGCTTAATCCTTTCTTCCCCAAAATACCCCTTAAACAAGCAGTAATTCCTAGAGGCAAATTGCTTCATAATCTTTACGCTTTGGGTTTCATGTTAATAGACCCAAAATCCTATCACCTAACGTCAACAAAACTAAATTTGCTAATTTACAACACAGCCGAAAACAGTCCTGAAGCAATCATTGAGCATATGATGGCTTCTGTCTTGGATGAGGATAAGTAAAAGAGAAAGGTCTTGATGTTTCTTATATGTTTATACACTCTCGCTGACAAATAGCAGAAATTGGACTTAAGAATGTTGTTAATAAACTCATCTTGAAGACATGTGGTTCACCTTATGTCACGCCCTGGCTCTGGGGACTCTTAAATGTTGAGCCAGGGTGTGTATATTTCGTGTTGTGTTTATTTCTATGTTTAGTTTCTAGATCGTTTAGATTTATGTTGGCCAGGGTGGTTCCCAATCAGAGGCAGCTGTAGCTCGTTGTCTCTGATTGGGGACCATACTTAGGCAGCCTTTTGGCACCAGTCAGTTGTGGGATCTTGTTCCGTGTGAGGTATGTTATTTTGTCTACCTTGGACTTCACGGTTCGTTTGTTGTTTTGTCGTGTGTTCAGTACGTAAATAAATATGAATACATATCACGCTGCGCCTTGGTCCTTCTCGTTAATGAACGATCGTGACACCTTAACCAATGAGAAGGAATAAAGTACTGTCTTGAGTAGCTACCGGAGAAACAAGACAAAAATACACATCAAATATGAAACTTTTTCTATTTCCCTTGCTGGAGATATTGAGATCCGGACAAAGGGAAATTCTGAGAGTGTGTGTGGGACCATCTGGTCACTTCCAGGAGGCAGTTGTTGCAGACTTTGCTTCCCCTCTGGGCTATGACGGAGATGGTCACATTTCATAGGCTATAGCACAAATCTGCTCTTGAACACACAAACAAGAATGTCTACAGTAAATGTCTCTGAGACTACTCTTTTAACACAAAGCATGCCATATATGATATGTCAATATCATACCTTACCAGGAAAATTCTACAAATAAACATATCTTAATGTACTTTTGTGATATCACAGTTCTGTTATATTGGTTGATTCTCTTGGAGGATTTTCTAATTACGAATAGCAAAGTAGGAAGCATTTCCCTTTACTTGAGGATTTCAGTTCTCCATTTGTTGATGCTGATACAAGACAATGCAGCTTTTTAAATATGCCTCATTTCACTCTGAACGGAACAGCAACTCACTCTCTAAGGAGCAGCTTAAACAGTAGATTAATACAACCGCGATGGGGCTGAGGGACATGGCAGCAATTGCACTGTTGTTCCCTCTCCTTTACGTAATCAAATAAAATAAAATGGTATTCGTCACATACACAGTTAACAGCAGGTATACTAGCCACAATGACATGCTTAATATCAGAAGTAACAGAGGTAGTTGCATAGTAACTTACACTGTATTTACAATTATAAACTGGGTGGTTCGAGCCCTGAATGCTGATTGGCTGACAGCAGTGGTATATCAGACCGTATATCACGGGTATGACAAAACATGTATTTTTACTGCTCTAATTACGTTGGTAACCAGTTAATAATAGCAATAAGGCCCCTCAGGAGTTTGTGGTATATTGCCAATATACCATGGCTAAGGGCTGTATCCAGGCACTCTGCGTTGCGTCGTGCATAAGAACAGCATTTAGCTATGGTATATTGGCCATATACCACACCCCATCGTGCATTATTGTTTAAATATAAAGTGGGTAGTGACTTGGTCACGCAGTAGACAGATACATAGATAAATAGTATATAATTCCTCTGGTCCTCAAAGGCAACATCCTATCATGATCTAGGCCAGGGATGGGCAACTTTGATGGGGGTGGTGTATTTTACTATTCTAACTTGCAACAGTAAGTTGAGACCCCGACTGAGTTCCAAAATGATGTTGTGACATTAAAGGTTCCAAAGCTCCATGGGAACTTGCCACGTGATCCACTATACAAACGCTATGAGCAATGAGAAAGACGTCATGTTTAATCTACTGTACAGGCCCCTACTGTATGCATGGGTTCATGTCTAGCCTTGTAGAGTATATGCATTTGGTGTCCACTTCGTCCAACATATATAATGTAAAATACTTGTAAGCCCAGGTCCTCCAGAGAAACTGGACTGACTTATGGGGAGAAGAAGAAGAAGGAAGGATACGTAGTACAGCTTGTCAAGATTCAAATACACGTGTAGAGTACTGTATACATGCTTTGATAATATGTGCTCTGTATCTTCCTTTCAAGTGTTATAAAACTGCATTTGACTTGTTAGTTGTATTGAGGACTAATCACTCCAATTATGGAAATATTCTAGAACATATGAGAAGCCTACCGATTTTTTTTGGACAGACCTGTTTGGTATGCATGTTACACATTTCCCTTTTACTAATAGTATGAGTTCTCAACACAGGGCTACTCTTCAACTAGTTGACGTTACAGTTCAGTTTTTGCACAAATAGCTGATTTTGGGTGGCACATTTCCAGTGTATTTTGCTCATTGCTCACAGAGGCCCCCATTTTAAGATTGTAAATATACAACATCAATGTTAAATGGGACTGTAGCATTTCATAGCTCAAATTTATTGTGCAGGGTGTAATCCATAGTTAATTAATCAGGGTTTTACTCTGTTCCTCCTTAGGAAAAAAATTAAAAATGGTGATGCTCAACTGATGCTGTGTTGCTCTATAAAAAAGGACCTTGATCTTGGTTGCAAAAAAAACATTTTCCCTTCAAGTAGATTACCATGGATAAATGTATCAGTGTGGTTATGGTTGGCTGAAATGACTGTGTTTGTTATATACAATTACGCAATATGCTACCATTCATTTTCACTGTTATCTGTTCAAAAGATAGCACTGAAAGCTGCTATTTTCTGGACTGAAAAGTAAATGAGATATAATTCAGTAAACATGTAAGCTTACCAGTCTACCAGGACCAAAAAGCCTCCTGAACAAGTCTTAAATGAAGGTTTGGAAGGAAAATAACAGTTTGTGAGAATACACAATTCTCTTTGAAGGCTATCACAGCTTGTTCTAACTTAAAATGCAATGAATTATTAATTGCTTGTTCAAAATACCATTCACCTGAAAGACATCATTAAGGCCTGTGAGAAGATAGAATGAGGAACACTTTAAATCCTAAAAAATCATATTCATACTGCATGCATTATATAACCATCCACACAGCGTGAAGCTGACAGCTAAACAGCCTTACATAATATTGACCAAAGGGTACTATCCATACAATTGCAAGTAATAACATTGTAAGGATTACAGTCCTTCATTAAGCTTTCATCATGCTCTATATGTAACTATTATGCCCTGTTCCTTCTGTGCTTATACTAGACAAACACATTTTAACTCAATCTTCAGAATATTTGATTAAGGATCTCAGTATATATTATTGTGTATATCCATTTTATGAACCAAACCTACAAGAAGTGTGTGCACACAGGGAGTAGTTACTGTGTGAACATTGCTATGGCAGGTTTCAAAGGACCCATCCACACTGCTGTGAAACAGTAGAATCCATCACAAAAATGAGTCACTTTCAAAGCCACTGTTTCCAAACTCTGACATAGGACGAGATCTCCAAAATCATAGATACTTCTTCACGTTTCACACTGTGTGCTTGTCTATGCAATTAACCCGGAGAGGGATAGTGTGCACGTAACAATTGAACCCAGGGTGAAAACAGGGTCCTAACTTTTCATTTTAACTTAAAAATAACCACTGGGGCAGGGAATCTTCCTTGAAATACTGTCAGAACCAATAATACAAGGTAGAACATCTCCCTGGAGACAGGGTTTAGTTTCTGCAGATGGACAATATCGGTTAATTTGAATATCTAACAAAATCACTGCAATGACAACTGTATAGAATGACTATAAATAGCTCAAGGCAGCTTTGGTCTATACTTTTAAAGGCACAACATAATTAAGATGGTTACTTTCTCTGGCTATGCTTATTTCAGTATCACCCAAGTGTTTTGATATCACAATATGAAATTAGAATTGCATATTTTTTACAGATGAAGGTAACCTTTAAGACTGTGTGTCATCAGCCCTACTGTTATAATCATGAATGCATGATATACTCCACAGCTCTTTTAAGAGGTCAAAAGGAACTAAGGCCAGAGCCTGTGGCCTTGCTTGTTGAGAGTTGGCATGAACAGACTATTCAAAGGGTACTCGTTCTAAGTCTACCCATGGCTTCCCAGTCCCAAAAATAATCAGACATTTTTTTTATTGATTGTATTTGCAGTTCTAAAAACGTGACAGTGATAATACAAAATCAAAGGCTTATTTCCACTGTGGTCCCTAAAGTGCATGGAGCAAAACTAACAAAGATACATTTAAATGAAGATGGTGGAGATGGAGATTCAATGTCTCTAGTTGGCTTCAGGTGATGAAAAGGCTGTGAGGTAGTTTGGATTGGAAATTAGGTGTAGCTTCAACAGAGGGGGCATCGATGGTAAAGCCAGGGAGAAAGAAAGACAGTCTGACAAACAGGCCCGAAGCTCTTCATCAGTGCACCACAACTCCTTCTCCGACGGTCAGTTCCTCCATAGGAGCCGCTCCTCCATAGGTACTGGTCCTCCATGGCCGAACATGTAGCACCCACCTGGGTGATGCCACAGCTGCTGAAAGTGCACAAAAAGCCACTACATCCTGGCAGTGGTTAAGATCAGCCCCTGAGCCTCTGCCACCTCTGGACAAAGCATGCAGTCCTTGATTGTTATTCTTCCCGACAGATGAAACAAAAAAGCTGGGGCTGCATTATTTTAAATCCAAACAGCCAAACAGCCAGATATCTAGCTAGCTATAAGCCAAAAAGGTAGACTTTTCATCCCAATTCTGCAATTCTGAGAGTCAAGACCACACAATTTAAGTGATCAAAGCCCAGAGCAGTCAAACACAAAAAGATTATTATAAAAAATGCACCAAGCCTCCCAGCCTCTGGAATGCCCTCCCGGACCACCTGAAAGCACCACAGACTCAAGGCTCCTTTAAAACGAGCCTAAAGACCATTCTCTTCAGGAAGGCTTTCTGTTGATAGCTGTGCTCCTTGGTGTCCTTGTCCCTTGCAGTGTCATCTGTGTTCTTTGTGTCAGTTTCCCTGTCTAGTTGAAAACATTTTCTATTTGAGATTATTCTGTATAACGAAAAGTGCTTTACATATGTAATTAATTCATGAATTAACAAAAAACACTTAAATAACAAAAACATGTACAATATTTACAGAGCTCTCTGCCTAGGCGACCTCACAGTGCCATGGCAACCACGGATATATTATATTCTTGATTAATTCAAATCACATGTTTTTCACATTTTGTCCCAAAGATATGAACTTGATTTGACTGATAAGTGAAAGCTAAATCCTTAATTTGACTATATGCAAATGTTCAGATTAATGTCTCAAAGTACACAAACTGTAACAGTATTGGGTGGTTATTATAAATCCTACATAATATGTCACAATGCATGTCATGTCATAGGTCTTCATCAACATCAACATCACTCTTCCTGTCCAGCAGAGAGTCACATCTTGACTTAATTATGCAGTGGGATGACACACATCAAGCCATCTCTGATCTGATATCATCTGACATGGCTGACATTGATATTCATGGCGAGCACAGATCATTTAGACCATTCCAGGGGAATTATGCAGAAACTGCCGATCTGCACAATACTTGTCATGCCAGTGTTCGGAGATGCCCCTGGAGTGTCCCTCTGAGCAGGCACCAGTCAGTTGATGGGTCAGGCTGAGGAAAATATCTCCCTTTGTCATTCTCATATTGTCTTAATACGTAACCGGTGACTGTGGCTGAGAATTTGCTTACATACTGTATTCAAACACTGCTGTTTTCTGTAGTGTTCTGATGTAGGACGTCACATCACATGATCAAATGAAAGTTAATTGTCCCCAAAAGGCAATTACTTAAGAACAATTGAATAAGTTCATTGCAGTTTAGAAGATCACTAAACTGGTCATTGTTCATTGCAGTTTCTACTCAGTGTGTTACTGTTAGTAGGCTATTCTGTTACTGTTTTTCACATTGAGATCAATGGACATCAATACGTAACTATTCTGAGATCACATCAATACACTATACTGTATATGTCATGATAGGGTTTGCCATTCCATTGTCTGTCTATGGAACTCCCCTTCTTTTGATGTGATAAGCACTGGGGGCTTTCTCATGCGGTCACACAGATGACCGCATATCACTGCTGTTGATTTCAAAGTGATTTTGCTGTGAATGGGCACCAGTGTTCACAGGAAATGCCATAGTGAGACTCAGGCTTCTGTTCCAGAACCCACCATAGACAAGATGGCTAGGGCATGGCAAATTGACAGTCATGTCATCGGCAAAAACTAATTGGATGACGATTGAGCTCAGGATGTAAGCAGAAAGAAATGTGTCATATGAAATGAAAAACATGAAGAAAACCAAAATGTAAGACTGAGTTATTTTGAGAGTGCATTGTGTTATGCTTTGGCTTGTTGTGTACAGTGTTTGTTATTGTACCATACTTTATTCCTTAAGAGTCTATTGACTCACCCGTGCATCAATTTCATTAACATATAAAAAAATCCCCATCAAAATCTGTCTGTTTAAGCTAGATATATGTTTTTTTGCATGGGCTGCGTCTCAATCCCCCACATCCGCAGTGGAAAGTGGCAGCCCTACAGCGCTGTTTGTCAGACCATGAGACATCCCACTCTATCGAATGATGAGACTCTCTCGAACACGATGGTGTCCTCCATTTTACTCTACGACTCCCATATCTGTCACGGGACTCATCTGAAGGTAACCCGGTACCGGTAAAACATTTTTTTATGGAAGTATGGAGGTAGTTTTGTGCCAACAACAAAAAAAAGGGGGTAAATATGTGTCCAAAAAACTAAAATATTTCCTGAGCTTTCTTATTTTACATTTTTAGTCATTTAGCAGACGCTCTTATCCAGAGCGACAGTTAGTGAGTGCATACATTTTTCATACTTATATCTCCTAGATGTAGGACAGACACTTCAAAACCTTTTCCTTATGATTATTTCCAAAGGGATATTCAATGTCTGCTTTTTTAATTTGTACCCATCTACCAATAGGTGCCCTTCTTTGAGAGGCATTGGAAAACCTCCCGGGTCTTTGTGGTTGAATCTGTGTTCAAAATTCAGTGCTCGACTGAGCGACCTTGCAGATAATTGTATGTGTGTGGTACAGAGAATCATGTTTAACACTATTATTGCCCACAGAGTGAGTCCATGCAACCGATTATGTGACTTACTCCTGAACTGATTTAGGCTTGCCATAACAAAGGTATTGAATACTCATGACATTTCAACTCTTCATTTTTTATTAATTAGAAACATTTTCGAAAGAAATCTCAATTTAATCCAGTTTAAATGCAGGCTGTAACACAACAAAATGTGGTAAAAGTCAAGGGGTGTGAATACTTTCTGAAGGCACTGTATGTATGTTGGATGGTCAGTTCATTGCTCTGTCTATGAATTTTAGAGTGCTTAGCCTACATTTCTCCAGGCCCATCCGTCAGCTTTTTACTAAAACAAAGGTGGGGAAACCACTTTGTTATTGTTTCAACTGCTGATTGCACCTTTAATAGCTAAAACAATAATCATTACAAACCTCAAGAATAAAGCATTTTCCTTTGCATTCATCACCATTGGATGATAGTTCTGATTCTATCATAACTGTTTCTAAAGTGCCATTACAATAATAGCTAATAGCGCTTCACAGATCAGATCAGACTGTTCCCTTATACAAGGCCTTAAACTGCGGTCTGGTTCATGTCGACCATTAACGGTTCTAAAAATGGACGATGTTTACAGTCAACAGTGGTGGAGTGGTGGGGTCTGGTTTAAGTCACAGCCAGGAGACTGATCTGTTTTCACTTTTCCCCTCAAACATGAGATATGGCTCCCAAAGTTTACACAACCAGGAAGTTCTTGTGAAGGACTCTGTACCTGGCCTCCGTCCAGAGTAGGCTAGTCTACATACAGGGGTAGTAATAGACTTGCTTACCGATTGTAGAGTACAAGTGGCTACAGTGGAATAATGGCCGATGTTAAGCTTTGGTGAAATATCTATTTTGACAATAGTTTATTTTCCGATAAAATTCAAGGAGGAAGTGCTTTGACATTATTGATGTTCTAATGTCAAGAAATGTGACTGTTCTATCACGTCATATAAGATGTGTTGGGATGACATAACTTCCCCGTTTTTTCTATACTCACTCATACTGTATACGACCGGGCTGATGGTAGCCTGAAATGCAGGTACAATTTTATAAATGCAGACAGAGAATTTGTTTGTTCGACACGGCGGGATTGTTTGTATTGGTAAAATGTATTATGAGAGAAATGGAGGTGTAAACGGCTTTATGAGCAAATATTGATATAATAACCATAATATCGAAGTAAACTTGGAGTCACAAGATTATATATTGTGTGGTCCTCCAACTACGACTCGGGAAATCATGCAGTTTATTAGGCTACAGATGAAATAAGTTATGATAAACTTCACAGGGTGGTGAATGTGCAAGGTGATGAGCTTGATGCTCCTTTCCAATAAATATTGAGGGTCTTATTCTGGTGACATGATGATTGATGCTTGGCTGCCGTTTGACAAATACAAATAATATTACTCTTATCCATAGTAATCTCATAATGTACAGTGGCTTGCGAAAGTATTCACCCCCCTTGGCATTTTTCCTATTTTGTTGCCTTACAACCTGGAATGAAAATTTATTTTTGGGGGGTTTGCATCATTTGATTTACACAACATGCCTACCACTTTGAAGATGCAAAATATTTTTTCTTGTGAAACAAACAAGAAATAAGACAAAAAAACTGAAAACTTGAGCGTGCATAACTATTCACCCCCCCAAAGTCAATACTTTGTAGAGCCACCCTTTGCAGCAATTACAGCTGCAAGTCTCTTGGGGTATGTCTCTTCAAGCTTGGCACATCTAGCCACTGGGATTTTTGCCCATTCTTCTTGGCAAAACTGCTCCAGTTCCTTCAAGTTGGATGGGTTCCGCTGGTGTACAGCAATTTCTAAGTCATACCACAGATTCTCAATTGGATTGAGATCTGGGCTTTGACTAGGCCATTCCAAAACATTTAAATGTTTCCCCTTAAACCACTCACGTGTTGCTTTAGCATTATGCTTAGGGTCATTGTCCTGCTGGAAGGTGAACCTCCATCCCAGTCTCAAATCTCTGGAAGAATGAAACAGGTTTCCCTCAAGAGTTTCCCTGTATTTAGCGCCATCTATCATTCCTTCAATTCTGACCAGTTTCCCAGTCCCTGCCGATGAAAAACATCCCCACAGCATGATGCTGCCACCACCATGCTTCACTGTGATGATGGTGTTCTCGGGGTGATGAGAGGTGTTGGGTTTGCGCCAGACATAGCATTTTCCTTGATGGCCAAAAAGCTCTATTGTAGTCTCATCCAAACAGAGTACCTTCTTCCATATGTTTGGGGAGTCTCCCACATGCGTGTTGGCGAACACCAAACGTGTTTGCTTATTTTTTTCTTTGAGCAATGGCTTTTTTCTGGCCACTCTTCCATAAAGCCCAGCTCTGTGGAGTGTACAGCTTAAAGTGGTCCTATGGACAGATACTCCAATCTCCGCAGTGGAGCTTTGCAGCTCCATCAGGGTTATCTTTGGTCTCTTTGTTGCCTCTCTGATTAATGCCCTCCTTGCCTGGTCCATGAGTTTTGGTGGGTGGCCCTCTCTTGGCAGGTTTGTTGTGATGCCATATTCTTACCCTTTTTAAATAATGGATTTAATGGTGCTCCGTGGAATGTTTTATAACCCAACCCTGATCTGTACTTCTCTACAACATTGTCCCTGACCTGTTTGGAGAGCTCCTTGGTCTTCATAGTGCCGCTTGCTTGGTGATGCCCCTTGCTTAGTGGTGTTGCAGACTCTGGGGCCTTTCAGAACAGGTAAATATATACTGAGATCATGTAACAGATCATGTGACCCTTAGATTGCACACAGGTGGACTTTATTTAACTAATTACAGTGGGGGAAAAAAGTATTTAGTCAGCCACCAATTGTGCAAGTTCTCCCACTTAAAAATATGAGAGAGGCCTGTAATTTTCATCATAGGTACACGTCAACTATGACAGACAAATTAAGATTTTTTTTCTCCAGAAAATCACATTGTAGGATTTTTTATAAATTTATTTGCAAATTATGGTGGAAAATAAGTATTTGGTCACCTACAAACAAGCAATATTTCTGGCTCTCACAGACCTGTAACTTCTTCTTTAAGAGGCTCCTCTGTCTTCCACTTGTTACCTCTATTAATGGCACCTGTTTGAACTTGTTATCAGTATAAAATACACCTGTCCACAACCTCAAACAGTCACTCTCCAAACTCCACTGTGGCCAAGACCAAAGAGCTGTCAAAGGACACCAGAAACACAATTGTAGACCTGCACCAGGCTGGGAAGACTTAATCTGCAATAGGTAAGCAGCTTGGTTTGAAGAAATCAACTGTGGGAGCAATTATTAGGAAATGGACGACATACAAGACCACTGATAATATCCCTCGATCTGGGGCTCCACGCAAGATCTCACCGCGTGGGGTCAAAATGATCACAAGAACGGTGAGCAAAAATCCCAGAACCACACGGGGGGACCTAGTGAATGACCTGCAGAGAGCTGGGACCAAAGTAACAAAGCCTACCATCAGTAACACACTACGCCGCCAGGGACTCAAATCCTTCAGTGCCAGACGTGTCCCCCTGCTTAAGCCAGTACATTACATTACATTTATGTCATTTAGCAGACGCTCTTATCCAGAGCGACTTACAGTTACTGAATACATATTTTTTTATACTGTCCCCCGTGGGAATCGAACCCACAACCCTGGCGTTGCAAACGCCATGCTCTTTCAACTGAGCTACATCCCTGCCGGCCATTCCCTCCCCTACCCTGGACGACGCTGGGCCAATTGTGCGCCGCCCATGAGTCTCCCGGTCACGGCCGGCTGCAACAGTACATGTCCAGGCCCGTCTGAAGTTTGCTAGAGTGCATTTGGATGATCCAGAAGAGGATTGGGAGAATGTCATATGATCAGATGAAACCAAAATATAACTTTTTGGTAAAAACTCAACTCGTCTTGTTTGGAGGACAAAGAATGCTGAGTTGCATCCAAAGAACACCATACCTACTGTGAAGCATGGGGGTGGAAACATCATGCTTTGGGGCTGTTTTTATGCAAAGGGACCAGGATGACTGATCCGTGTAAAGGAAAGAATGAATGGGGCCATGTATCGTGAGATTTTGAGTGAAAACCTCCTTCCATCAGCAAGGGCATTGAAGATTAAACGTGGCTGGGTCTTTCAGCATGACAATGATCCCAAACACACCGCCCGGGCAACGAAGGAGTGGCTTCATAAGAAGCATTTCAAGGTCCTGGAGTGGCCTAGCCAGTCTCCAGATCTCAACCCCATAGAAAATCTTTGGAGGGAGTTGAAAGTCCGTGTTGCCCAGTGACAGCCCCAAAACATCACTGCTCTAGAGGAGATCTGCATGGAGGAATGGGTTAAAATACCAGCAACAGTGTGTGAAAACCTTGTGAAGACTTAAAGAAAACGTTTGACCTGTCTCATTGCCAACAAAGGGTATATAACAAAGTATTGAGAAACTTTTGTTATTGACCAAATACTTATTTTCCACGATAATTTGCAAATAAATTCATTTAAAAAAACTACAATGTGATTTTCTGGATTTTTTCTTCTCATTTTGTCTGTCATAGTTGACGTGTACCTATGGTGAAAATTACAGGCCTCTCTCATCTTTTTAAGTGGGAGACCTTGCACAATTGGTGGCTGACTAAATACTTTTTTTCCCTGCTGTATGTGACTTCTGAAGGTAATTGGTTGCACCAAATCTTATTTAGGGGCTTCATAGCAAAGGGGGTGAATACATATAGACATATGCACGCACCACTTTTCCGTTATTATTTCTTTTGAATTCTTTGAAACAAGTTATGTTTTTCATTTCACTTCAACAATTTGGACTATTTTGTGTATGTCCATTACATGAAATCCAAATAAAAATAAATTTAAATTACAGGTTGTAATGCAACAAAATAGGAAAAATGGCAAGGGGGCTGAATACTTTTTCAAGGCACTGTAGGTAGCCTACCCGCACTGTATCTGCGAGCTGTTGGCTAAAGCGCATGTGCCAAGACCAGAGTGAGCACATTTGCTATATAATGCAAGAGTTTTTGTGACAAAACCATCAGTAGAGTTGAAAATGCGAGGGAAACCCATTTTAACGGCAAAAGTCATTTTTATGTGCACTACGTCATCACGCACAGCCTTTTTTCCGCAAAAAGTCTGTTTGATTTTAGAAAATTAGCTTGAAAATCTATCGAAAATTGGATGGAAACCTAGCAACTGACAGTCACTCAATAAGCTGCTCCATCTCCTTCAAGTTGGATGGGTTTGTCACGCCCTGGCTCTGGGGACTCTTATATGTTGAGCCAGGGTGTTAGTTTCTATGTTTAGTGTTCATTGTTCATGTTCTAGTTCATGTGTTTCTATGTTGGCCGGGGTGGTTCCCAATCAGAGGCAGCTGTGGCTTGTTGTCTCTGATTGGGAACCATACTTAGGCAGTCTGTTTTGCACTTGTCATTTGTGGGATCTTGATCCGTAAGGTTTGTGTTTAACCCTAGGACTTCACGTATCGTTTATTGTTTTGTTCGTGTGTGTACTCATTAAAAGAATGTACGCTTATCACGCTGCGCCTTGGTCCGGTTCTTATGACGATCAGGACAGAAGATCCCACCAAATAAGGACCAAGCAGCGTGTCCAGGAGCAAACGCCGGAGGTAACGCTAGTGGATGTCCTCCTCCTTTCCCCCTTCTGATAACCAGGTGGCGAATCGCATCTCTGCATGTCTGGCAGACATATCAGTATGGATGACGGATCACCACCTCAAGCTGAACCCTGGCAAGACGGAGCTGCTCTTCCTCCCGGGGAAGGACTGCCCGTTCCATGATCTCGCCATCACGGTTGACAACTCCGTTGTGTCCTCCTCCCAGAGTGCGAAGAGCCTTGGCGTGACCCTGGACAACACCCTGTCGTTCTCCGCTAACATCAAGGCGGTGACCCGCTCCTGCAGGTTCATGCTCTACAACATTCGGAGAGTACGACCCTGCCTTACACAGGAAGCGGCACAGGTCCTAATCCAGGCACTTGTCATCTCCCGTCTGGATTACTGCAACTCGCTGTTGGCTGGCCTCCCTGCATGTGCCATTAAACCCCTACAACTCATCCAGAATGCCGCAGCCCGTCTGGTGTTCAACCTTCCCAAGTTCTCTCACGTCACCCCCTCCTCCGCACACTCCACTGGCTTCCAGTTGAAGCTCGCATCCGTTACAAGACCATGGTGCTTGCCTTTGGAGCAGCGAGGGGAACGGCACCTCTGTACCTTCGGGCTCTGATCAGTCCCTACACCCAAACGAGGGCATTGCGTTCATCCACCTCTGGCCTGCTGGCTCCCCTTCCTCTGCGGAAGCATAGTTCCCGCTCAGCCCAGTCAAAACTGTTCGCTGCTCTGGCACCCCAATGGTGGAACAAGCTCCCTCACGACGCCAGGACAGCGGAGTCACTCACCACCTTCCGGATACATTTGAAACCACACCTCTTTAAGGAATACCTGGGATAGGATAAAGTAATCCTTCTACCCCCCAAAAAAAATTGTAAAGTGGTTATCCCACTGGCTATAGGGTGAATGCATCAATTTGTGATTGGACAAGAGCGTCTGCTAAATGACGTAAATGTGCCCTTGAGCAAGGCACTTAACCCTAATTGCTCCTGTAAGTCGCTCTGGATAAGAGCGTCTGCTAAATGACTAAAATGTAATGTAAAATGTTGGGGGAAGATCACCAAGGAGGAGGCCGTCCGCTACCGGAGGGCGATGAGGGAGGATGCCCAGGCAGGAGAGGAGAAGCGGCGCCAACCGGGCCGTCGTCGGACAGGCGAGAGGCAACCCCAAGACATTTTTCTTGGGGGGGCACACGGCATGGACGACGGGGCTGCTGGAGGCAGCTACAGGGCGAGTTTGTGGACTAGGAGAGGAGGCCACCAGGTTACGGGGGCCATTGGTCAGGAGGGAGAAGGAGAGTGTGGAGGCACGGCGAGAGGAACTGAGTAGGCAGCAGAGGGAGCGGAGGTTTATGAGGAAACCCAGTCCCGCTCCTCGCACCAAGAAAGTGGTGTGTGTCATCAAGTCCGGTCCGGCCTGTTCCTGATTCCCGCACAAGGCCAGTGGTGTGTGTTCCCAGTACGGTCAGGCCCGTTCCTGCTCCCCGCACTAAGTTAGTGGTGCGTGTTCCCAGTACGGCCCAACCCGTTCCTGCTCCCCGCACTGAGTTAGTGGTGCGTGTTCCCAGTCCGGCCCGACCCGTTCCCGCTCCCCGCACTAAGTTAGTGGTGCGTGTTCCCAGTCCGGCCCGACCCGTTCCTGCTCCCCGCACTAAGTTAGTGGTGCGTGTTCCCAGTACGGCCCAACCCGTTCCTGCTCCCCGCACTAAGTTAGTGGTGCGTGTTCCCAGTACGGCCCAACCCGTTCCTGCTCCCCGCACTAAGTTAGTGGTGCGTGTTCCCAGTACGGCCCAACCCGTTCCTGCTCCCCGCACGAAGTTAGTGGTGCGTGTTCCCAGTCTGGCCCGACCCGTTCCTGCCCCTCGCACCAAGCCAGTGGTGCGCGTCGCCAGCCCGGCCCGGCCTGTTCCTGCCCCTCGCACCAAGGCAGTGGTGCGCGTCGCCAGCCCGGCCCGGCCTGTTCCTGCCCCTCGCACCAAGCCTGTGGTGCGCGTCGCCAGCCCGGCCCGGTCTGTTCCTGCTACCCGCACCAAGCCTGTGGTGTGCGTCGCCAGCCCGGTCCGGCCTGTTCCTGCTCCCCGCACCAAGCCAGTGGTGCGCGTCGTCAGCCCGGTCCGGCCCGTTCCTGCTCCCCGCACCAAGCCAGTGGTGCGCGTCGTCAGCCCTGTCCGGCCCGTTCCTGCTCCCCGCACCAAGCCAGTGGTGCGCGTCGCCAGCCCGGTCCGGCCGGTTCCTGCCCCCCGCACCAAGCCAGTGGTGCGCGTCATCAGTCCGGCACAGCCCGTGCCTGTTCCACCGGTGCCTGGTCAGGTACCGGTCAGCTGCTCCACACCGGAGCCTAAGCAATCCGCTCCACCGATGTCCAGTCCAGCTCCAGCCAGCGGGACCAGACCAGGGGCGCTACGGGGAGGTAGCTAGCCTCCGAGGCGGAATGCCCCCCCGGCCCCTCCCCTGTTGGGTTTAGTTGGCGCGGTCGCAGTCCGCGCCTTTGGGGGGGGGGGGGGCTACTGTCACGCCCTGGCTCTGGGGACTCTTATATGTTGAGCCAGGGTGTTAGTTTCTATGTTTAGTGTTCATTGTTCATGTTCTAGTTCATGTGTTTCTATGTTAGCCGGGGTGGTTCCCAATCAGAGGCAGCTGTGGCTTGTTGTCTCTGATTGGAAACCATACTTAGGCAGCCTGTTTTGCACTTGTCATTTGTGGGATCTTGATCCGTAAGGTTTGTGTTTAACCCTAGGACTTCACATATCGTTTATTGTTTTGTTCGTGTGTGTACTCATTAAAATAATGTACGCTTATCACGCTGCGCCTTGGTCCGGTTCTTATGACGATCGTGACAGGGTTCCGCTGGTGTACAGCAATCTTTAAGTCATACCGCAATAAGGGGGGGTGGCATTGATCATCAGATATCATATTAAAAACTGCAAACATTTGTCTCCACCCTATGGCAAAATGTGTATAATTGCAGGAAATTAGCTGTAAAACAGTGAATTTTTTTCTACGCCCCATGGCAAAATGAGCTGAATTGCAAGGAGTTAGTGATAAAATTGCTAAATCAGGGGAATTGGAGGGACGCCATGTGCGACTGACGTGTTTTCCGTTTGCTCCCGTGATATTTTTAAAGTTTATGTGAATTTTGCAGCAAAACCGTATTTATTTTCATATATTATTTTGGTGATCCCTTCCCGTAAAAACCAAGACTACTTTACTTCCAAATATCAGCATGTCGACGAAACATAAGGCCAAAAACATGACTTTGAGAAAACCCGGCCTACAAGACACACTCTCATCACCGCCCTCCCCTGAGCCTGACGACCCGGGGACTGATACTCTACCCGGAGGGGCGGCTTGGCCTGGCGGCGCTGAAGTGAACATTCTCGAGGCCATCAAACTACTACGCTCTGAGATAGTTGAAATGAAAACGGAGGTGGTTGCTACGATTGAGGCCCGAATAAAGGAGGTTTCTGATACTTTAAAAGCAGATCTAACCATCCTGCGGAACGAGACGGTGCCGGCAATCGCATCACTCAAAACAACAATGGAGTCGCACACTACAACGATTGCAGCACTGGAGACCTTCGCTACAAATGTCTCCGACTTAACTACATCCCTGGAGGCTGACGTGAAACGCCTAGCTGCGGACTTAAAAAAGGTGAAGGAGAGCTGTGTAAGTTTGGAGGGATTCTCTCGCCGCAATAACCTGAGACTGGTATCAGTCCCAGAGTCGGCGGAAATGCCTCGCGCCACGGATTTCGTTTCTGGGCTGCTGAAGGATGTTCTAGCCTTGGATGAAAAGCCCCTGATTGATCGTGCCCACCGGTCGCTGCGCCCAAAGCCCCGGGATGGGGAGAGGCCCCGTGACATAATTCTTCGAGTGCACTTTTTCCATGAGAAGATGGAGATTCTCCGACGAGCCCGCAATACCACTCTGAGCTTTCAAGGACAGAGCTTCTCCATCTACCAGGACTACTCCCCCCACTGTTTCCAGGCAGCGCGCAGCTTTCGGACAGGCCAAACGACTACTTCGGGACCATCCAGGTGTGAAGTATGGACTGCGATTCCCGGCCCGTTTATGGCTATCTCATGATGGTAAAGACTACACATTTGAATCTCCGGATGAGGCTCTCTCTCACATTCAACGTCACATCAAGAAGTCTTGAACTTGCTCATAGTTCAGCATTGCTAGCGAACTGTGGATAGTAAGTAACCCACCTGTGGTACAACTATGTTTAGCTACAACATGCTAATTTTGTATAGTTGGGGGTTGGCGTACCCATTCAGGCTTATTTGATGTGATCTAATGTTTTGATCATCTAGTGTGCTTGCCTTACAAGCATTCAGTCATTTTAATCTCATTGTATTGCGGTTTTACTATACTCCTGTGTTTTCTAGGCTGTCTTGCTCACCTATTCAGTTTGTTTACATAGTGTCTCAGTGACTCAAAATATTCTTGGTTATTTGCTTACTGCATCCGTTTGCATTGACCCAGTAAACAGTAAATGCTTCCCGAGGCGACACGTTTTTTTGGGGTCTTCACTTAAATTTTAAGGCTCAGAGCGTCATTTATGCCCAGCAAGCGTTAAACGTTGCGCACACGTAGTTTTTTTGGTCTTGGTTGTAAGTTGTCTCAGCATTCAACTAGACAACTATTATAATAATAATAATTATTATCTTCTTTGATTGTCTTACTAAGATTTCCTTACTTCAAATTAGGTTTTCGGCTGAGAGCCGTTACACATTCTATTTATTTTCTTTATTTTCTCTCTCAAATGCCTGTTATAAGACTGGGAATATAATTATAATTATATACATCTACAAGTGGTGCTTTTGTAATTTCGTCTGCACAAGGGATTCACCTTAATTTCTTTTATTTAAAAAATGATTATCTCTTTTTGCTGTTTGATCCACTAACAAAACACGACTTTAAAGAGCGGGACTGTGGGTTTAGGTTTAAGACCGCACTCTCACAGACATACTGTGCGAAGAGAACATGCTCTATTTAGGCTTGTACCTCGTTTGGGGAGGTACTGTCTGGGATGGGGGGAGGGGGTGGGGGGAGGGGTTGAATTGTTCAGTTCTAATGTTGTCATTCTGTCTTTTTTGTTTTTTTTTCGGTACTTTTTCTCAACATCTACCACCGTACATTATTACTCTGAGACAAGTTATTCTGGGGTTTCTGGGCGCTCATTGCTTTTCCATTCTATGCTCTAATGACGGGGTTGTATAACGGGAATGCCCAGAGGGGCCGAAACAATGCGATCAAATACATTTCGTGGAACACCAAAGGGGTTAATAACCCAGTGAAACGTAAGAGGGTGTTGACACACTTAAAGGGTTTGAATGCAAATGTTGCATTTCTACAAGAGACTCACTTGAGGACTGGTGAGCACTTTAGGATGCGTAGGGACTGGGTTGGTCAAGTGTTCCACTCTAACTTTCATAGTAAATCAAGAGGGGCTGCCATTTTGGTTGATAAAGTCACTCCCTTTGTAGCTTCTGAGGTTATCGCTGATCCTAAGGGACGATACGTCATAGTAACCGGTAAACTGTTTTCTACCCCTCTTGTTTTGGCTAGTGTTTATGCTCCCAATTGGGATGACACAAGTTTCATTTCTTCCTTTTTGTCTGCTATACCCAATTTAGATTCTCATTTATTGATTTTAGGGGGGATTTCAACTGCAAAATGTCCCCAGTTCTTGACAAGTCCTCACGAACAACTACAGGCCCATCTAAATGTGCCCTACTTATTCAAGCCTTTCTTCAGAAATATGCCATGTTTGAGGCCTGGCGTTTCCTACATCCTACAGATAGACAGTATTCCTTTTATTCTCATGTTCATCAAACATACTCCCGGATTGATTACTTCTTTTTGGACAAAAAACTTTTGCCTAACCTTCGGCAGTGTACTTACAAGAGTATTGTTATTTCGGACCATTCACCATTAGTGCTTGAACTAGAGTTTCCCCAGCGACCTCCTATGTGTTATCAATGGCGTCTTAACCCCATTTTACTCTCAGATAAGGAGTTTGTCAGTTTCATTTCTTCTGAAATCACCTTATTCCTAGAAACTAATTCAACACCAGGTATGTCCTGCTCTACCATATGGGAGTCTCTCAAAGCATACCTACGTGGCCAAATTATTTCTTATACAGCCAACCAAAACAGAGTTCGCTCTCAGCGACTTCCCGGGACCTGAGCGAATCCATAGCCACATTGGATGAGAAGTATGCCACGGTTCCTTCCTCTGATCTGCATAAAGAGCGCCAACTACTCCAATCTGAATTTGATGAGCTTTCTACCAGGCAAGCTGAACAGCTACTCTTGCGAGCTCGGTACAGAGTGTATGAACAAGGCGACAAGGCCAGTAAACTCCTTGCACATCAGATCCGTAAATCTGAGGCCTCACGTTTAATCCCACAAATAAGGACCCCGTCTGGTGCCACCACAGTTATACATAAAGAGATCAATGATCAATTCAAACAATTTTATTCTGCGCTATACACCTCTGAATCCCCTCAAGACCCTTTGCTGATTGATTCCTTCTTTAATGGCCTGAATATGCCTTCAATTGATACAGACACCCATGACTATCTAGAAGAAGAATTTACACCTGAGGAGATTGCAACAGCAGTGTCCGCAATGAAAAGAGGTAAATCACCGGGTCCGGATGGTTTTCCAACCGAATTTTACAGGACGTTTTCTGGTCTGCTTTGCCCGTTCTTGTCTCGACTATTTGCAGAGTGCCTTAATACCTCAAAGCTACCGCCTAGTCTTTATCAAGCTTCAATTTCATTACTATTAAAGAAAAACAAAGACCCTCTGGAATGTGGATCCTTTCGCCCAATCTCGCTTTTAAACTGTGATTACAAAATCCTAGCCAAGCTTTTAGCCATCCGTATGGAAGGCTCGCTGCATCAAGTAATACACTCTGACCAGACTGGCTTTGTGAGAAATAGGCATTTATTTTTCAATATTAGGCGCCTTATGAATATACTGTACTCCCCTGCGTCGGAGGACCCAGAGGTGGTGGTCTCACTTGATGCAGAAAAAGCGTTTGACCGCGTTGAGTGGGATTACCTAACAGCCACCCTTTATAGATTTGGCTTTGGCCCCAAATTCATTGCGTGGATAAAGATTCTTTATTTTTCCCCCATGGCTTCGGTACGGACTAACAACTTGTCCTCTGACTATTTTCCCTTGCACCGCGGGATCCAGACAGGGCTGTCCACTCTCCCCCCTTGTTGTTTGCTTTGGCAATCGAACCTCTCGCCATTGCATTACGCTCTAATGATGCCATTCAAGGAATAATCCGGACGGGCTCAGAGCAGAAAGTCTCGCTATATGCGGATGACCTCCTTTTGTTTATCTCTAACCCTGATACCTCATTGCCACGCGCCTTATCTGTTCTTAAAAGGTTTGGATCAATCTCAGGGTACAAGCTGAATCTAGGCAAGAGTGAGCTTTTTCCTGTAAACAAGGCTGCTTTAAAGTGCTCTTTTACAAGCTCTCAGTTTAGGATTGTCCGGGATCAATTCACCTACTTGGGAGTTAAAGTGACAAGGAAATATTCAAATCTGTTTCAGGAAAACTTGGTTGCTCTAGCAGACAGTTTGAAACAATCTTTTGCTTTTTGGAATGCGCTACCTCTTTCTCTTATCGGAAGGATTAATGTCATTAAAATGAGTGTGTTGCCCAAATTTCTATATTTATTTCAATGTCTACCCATTTTTATTCCAAAATCTTTTTTTATTTCACTGGATCAAACATTCATGCATTTTATTTGGGATGGCAAGGTACCACGGATTGGTAGAAAACATTTACAGAAGCCTAAGTCATTGGGGGTTTAGCTCTACCAAATTTTCAGACATACTATTGGGCTGCAAATTTCAGAGCCCTTCTGTACTGGCTGCAGACTGATCCTACTGGCCCTAGACCAATCTGGGTCCAGATGGAGTCTGAATCGTGTAAACCTGCTGCACTTTCTTCTGTGTTGTGCTCGTCTCTCCCAGTGTCCCTAGGCAAAAGGTGTGTCAACCCAATTGTAAAGCAGTCTCTTAAAATTTGGAATCAGTTCCGCTTAGCCTTTGGCCTCCGAGGCTTTTCTCTATCAGGCCCAATCAATCAGAACATTTTATTTCCTCCATCTTTGAATGATGGGGCTTTTGACATCTGGCACTCACTAGGCCTCTCCTCACTAGCCCAATTATTCTTTGATGATACATTTGCCTCTTTTGCTCAGCTACAGGAAAGGTTCAACCTCCCCCAATCCCACTTTTTCCGCTATCTCCAGACTAGGAACTTTGTCAGAGCTAACACACCTGAATTTCCCCATAGGCCTGTGAATACAGCTATAGAGAGCATCCTGGAGCTGAACAAGCTTCCTAGGGGCGCAATTTCAGATGTATATACAATCATTCATGACTTACAGAACCCTTCTTTGGTGCCTTTAAAGACTCGATGGGAAAAGGATTTGGGGGAGGAACTTGGGGAAGACACCTGGGAATCTGTGCTGCGCAGGGTGCATTCGTCCTCTTTTAGCACTAGACACAGCCTCATTCAATTCAAGGTGGTTCACCGTATCCACTGGTCTGGGGCCAGACTTGGAAGAATATTCTCTGATTTTGATCCTACCTGTGTCAGATGTAAAATTGAACCGGCCACACTGTTGCATATGTTCTGGGGCTGTCATAAACTGTCAGGTTTCTGGGAATTAATATTTAAATGTTTCTCTGATATATATAACACTGTTATAGATCCCTCTCCCCTTACAGCCCTTTTTGGAGTACTGCCCATAAGCACCCCCCTGTCAAGAATCCAGTCGGACACTGTTGCTTATACAACTCTTTTAGCTAGACGGCTAATACTACAGAACTGGAAGATGGCAGCTCCCCCATCTTATAAATATTGGGTGAGAGACGTGTTGTGCTCTCTGAAACTAGAAAAAATTAAATTCAATTCACGTGGGAACCCCAAACTGTTTAATGAGGCTTGGGCTCCATTCCGGTCTTACTTTAAACAGTCCATCCTCGGATAGCATTCCTATTAAAACCAAAATAAGTCTGTATTTGACCCCCCTGTGACTTAGGGGTTGGATGAGCATTTCTCTGTGTTTTTTTTCTGGGGTGGGGGGCATTAAGGTTGATGTGCTTATTGATTGTGACCTGCGGATGCCTTGTTCATCTCGCCCGGGCAGAGACTAAGGTGTGAGCTTGTTTTTCCCAGTTATTTTTATTTTTTAATTCTGTTCACGCCTACATAAAATTATCAATATTCATTTTTTATTTTAAAGCATTGTAACTTTTTATTTTTGGTCCAGTGGATGATTGGTCTGTGGCCTTGACTGTCTGTGAGTGGTTGCATTTCTCCACCCCATCCCTTAACTGTTTACAGGAACAATGGTGAGGTGTTTGCTCTGTCCCTATACTATAGATTGCCCTTTAACCTTTTGTAGCCTTCTGCCTGGTGTGTTTAACTTGTCTAAAGTATGGTATCTTTAAAGTTATTATTATTATTATTATTATTATTTTTTATTTTTTTATTTTTTTATTTTATATATGTATTATTTGTACTTTTGTCTAGTTGAGTATATTATTTATATTGCTTTGTCTTGTCTGTGTGTGTGTAAAACTTAATAAACAGAGTTCTCAAAAAAAAAAAAAAAATTGCTAAATCTTTTCTCTGCCCCATGGCAAAATGTGTAGAATTTAATCAAACTTGCTTTAATACTGCAACATTTTCTCTTCGCCCCATGGCAAAAAAAAAGTATAATTGAAGGTAATGTTTTGGGCTCCCAAGGTTTTTTGGGCTCCCAACAACATTTGCCTTTTAGCCGCCAAAAGGCTAGGGCCGGCTCTGACTGCTATGTGGGTACACAGACCCGCGAGCCACTGCGGCCCACCATCAAAGTTGCCCATCCCTATTGTAACTGAACCAATCCCAAAATGAGAGAAGCCCACATTTACACCGTCTTAAATAAACATGCTTTGGTGTGACTCAAGCATTAGTCATAGAGTGGACTGTCACTTGGTGTCATATCTTCTGCTGAACTGGGCCTGCATGCATAAATCATCTCATAGAAGCTCCTAGAACCTATTCTAAAGCAATTATACTGTACCTGAGACTTGCTCATTGGAGGATGTTATGAAGCCACTTTAAGCAACTTTCAGCAATGAGAACAAGCAATCGTTTGACACCATGTACTGTAGGTCCTTTGAGATCTGTTCTATTCAAAGGCCTAGTAGATCTATTCAAAGGCCTAGTAGATCTATTCTAAGGCCTAGTAGATATATTCTAAGGCCTAGAAGATCTATTCTTAGGTCTAGTAGATCTATTCTAAGGCCTAGTAGATCTATTATACTATAATGTCTACTAGATCTATTCTAAGGCCTAGCAGATCTATTCTAAGGTCCAGTAGATCTATTAAATGCTTACATGAATATAACAATAACCAGACCACTTCAGTGGCTCAATTGGAGCATGGCGCTTGTAACGCCAGGGTAGTGGGTTTGATCCCCGGGACCACCCATACATAAAAATGTATGCACACATGACTGTAAGTCGCTTTGGTTAAAGAGTCTGCTAAATGGCATATTATTATTATTATTGTTTTTCTGCAGTATGTGCCTGAAGCACCTCGACTAGCCTACATGGTGCATTCCAATGGTGTAGAATGACAGTCAGTCAGATTGGGCATGGTTTCCATTTGATTTCAATCCACTTCCAATGGGGCATTATGATGACATGGGCAATGTCCTACTCTTTCAATTATTTTTCCAGCACTTAGGACCGATTTCCTTCAGAGATAATTTACCCTTGGTTTCACATTCCCTACTTCCTGCCACTGTCAGGGTTCAAAGGTCAGGGAGTCACATGACAGACCTGACAGCCTCCCTATCCCATTTCTGGAAATAGACACCTGGGCCATGTCCCAACACTCTTAGACAGTTCACTATTTTCGTTCCCTTTCCTCTTTGGCCATTGCTATAAGAGGAGTTGATAGGTTTAAAGGAATCAGAGTGACAGCTTTATGTAGCTGTTTTCGTGAAGGAAAGGAGACAAAGAGTAAAAGCTATTTTAGAGTAACCCAACCCTGGTAAGAGGGAGCTTATTTAGACATCCCTACAAGAACAGCACAAGCAACTGAGCTTAGCATGCGCCTTGGCAATGCCTTTGGCTGATGGCCTTTGGTCCATTAACAGATATGATTCATCTCTTTAAGCCTATCCAAGCTTGATCTACATGAGACATCAGACTCATCGCATTAGGATCTGGTATTTGCACATATTAAATAATGGTTCAATATTGCGTAATAATTCAATATTTTGTAATGGTTCAATATTTACACAATTCATTAACCTCAATATAGCATGTCCCCGGTGGCATATGATATGCTGGTTGTCTTGTTGAATGAAGGAAATAGATCTTACACTTTACTGTCTGTTCTGTATTCTTCCTTTCATTAGTGATTACAGAGATAGACAATGAGTCCCTATGTAGTTGTGAGGTGCTTGCACTGAAACATAAGGCAAAGGAAGGTGTTTTAGTTAAGAATGCTGATGACATATGGCTCAATTACTCCCTAAAGTATCTAAGAATAAATGTCCCATTTTCATGGAAGCCATCAGGGAACAGAAGGGTCAATACTCTTGTAGGTGAAGACACTACTGTTGCAGGCTGCAGTTCTAAAGCTAATTTATCATTGTGGAACTCACAAACTGACTAGTGTTTATCAACTCAGGGGTACCATGGTCCTCGATTGGAATGTTTCCGCTGTCCTAAAACCACACATTGCACAAAGAGTAAACTTGAGTTAGAACTTGAGTAAGAACTTTGAGTCAACTAAACTTTTCGAGTGTACTGTTTATCAACCAGAACCTAAAAAAAATGCTAGATCATGCAGACTTTTCCTCTGTGGTTTAATTTAGATGGTAAGGACAGCTACCTGTGCTATCTGGGCCATTGTAAACTTTCCTGGGATAAGTTTACTCCTCTGGCTCCTATAATCATCACAAGGAGATGTAAGCACCTGTGACTGAGAAATTATTTATTCTTCTCTTTGCCGAGGCACAAACAGGACGCGCTTGCTTCAAGCCTCTTTCTTTATTTTTAGTCCAAATCCCCCCTACCCAAGCGTATTTGTCTTACTATACCCTTTGAGAGTTTCTCTGCTATTTTATTTGGTTTGCCTCCACGTTCAGATCCTAGTGTTTTTGTAACCAGAATAAACCAATGCTGGAGAATCCATAAAATAGATTGAAATTAGTAATTGGTTAATCTTACAGAATGTTGTTTTAATGATTTTAATACACAATCGTTGATTGTAAAGCAATGTTTCCTTTGATAAATGGTATTGTATGATGCCGGCATGCAATAAATGATTCAACTAAATTAGGTAGTTCAGTGAATCAGAGAATTGAATTATCAAATCACATTTTATTTGTCACATGCGCCGAATACATGTGCCCTTTCCCAACAATGCAGATCAAAATCGAATAAATAAATTATGAGCAAATAAGAGAAATAAATCTCTAAATAAATAAATGACGTTACCCCATGTGATAAGAACCATGCAATATCTCAGGATAAATGTATCTTTGCCTGATGTCCATTACCAATGCAGCCAAACATGGACACATAAAGTCCCTAGAAACATACTGCATGTGAAACAAAACAAGGTCATTTGAATAGCAAAGTAGCTATATTATTGCTGCTCTGGGACGAGTGTTATGACAGGAGTCAAAGGGGAGGAAAGTGAGAGCAGCATGTCTGTGAAAGCTGGGGGAAAAGTAGAAAGGTAAGAGATGGGGGAGGTGGTTTAATATGGGCCCCAGATGTCTGAAGGTAATTGTGCATAGGGATTGCACAGCAGCCATCTGGAACGCTGAGTGCTTAATACCCCTCTCACACAGATCTATGGCAACTTCCTTAACTCATCTCCCTGGATGTATTTCTCCTCTCATCGGGGTTCAATCATTCCAAGTTGACTTTTGTTTATACAATACAACACCCAGGTTCAATCTTCATATGGCTTAATGGAAATACTTGGTTTGGGGTAATAACAAAATTGCATGCATGCTATTGCCCCAGGGATATTATAAAAACAGGCTCTGATTATGTGAATGTAGTTCAAAATGTTTGGTGTGGGTTAGAGTTGCATTTATTCACTTGACCGTGGTCAGGTTAGCGTTTTCACTCGTAATGGTTACAGTTAAAGGGTATCGTGGGAAAGCTGAGGGGCAGCTCGTCCCTAGAGCAAAACATGTTGCAGCTGAAATTTACACACAGTACCTAGCAAACCACATGCACAAAGTGTAGGTCTATGTTTTAACCCTTAACAAGCACACTTCAGTCACACTAATATGCCATTGTGAATCAGTTCATAAACATTCCAAGGATGTCATGAGGAGACTTTTCAATTACAATTCAGCAATTGCCCCATTAATTAACTGAGGTTTCATTGTTGGTTCCTTGAATAGTTCCTCGCGACTTTGCAGTATTGTCCGGTTAAATCCACCCCATGTTAAAGAACGGCATGAAAACCTCAAATGGAGAAAAAATGCAGTTTAGAGGTTAGGCGTAAACAACGGGCAGATGTTGTATCTGGCTTCAAACCCCCCAGAGTGATACACTGGGTCCAGGCACCACTAATACTTAATGAAACCTTCAGGGGGTTACAAGGAAGGAAAGTCTTAAAATATTAAATGCTGTTCTCTTCGTCAGGATAATGTGAGAGGACGAGGTAGTGCCGTCCTCCATCCGGGTTGGTCTATACTCATTAAATTGCACTGCATTGTACTGACGAGTGATGTAGGAAGGAAGCAGTCACTCTCTGAGTTTAACTTTCACTAACTTTTATTGTATTTTTTTGACTTAGCCTTCATCAGGGTTTGATTAAGGCTAACGTGACGAAGGCTAAGGGCGGAAATGCGTTGGTTTTATCGGTAAATACAAGTTTTTGTCAACTTCCTCTGGCCTCTGAGAGGTGCTGAATTTCTTTTTCACTTTAGTTTGCTCCTCAATTCATGCAGCTTGTTTGGAGAGCGAGGTAGCGGCTGTGTTCACTTCCCACTACCTCTTTTACACCAACCCAATATTATTGTGTTGGAAATAAAGGTCCCAGTGTTGGATTGTTAAAGGTGTTGTATTCTGGAAAGTGTTGTGACGTGTTATATAGCAGCCATGCTACATTTTGACAGTTGATATGGTACATCACCTTCTTGACCGTTTCCACAGAAATGGACTTGGTTTTGCACATGTGCACTATGGAATACAGAAGATTGACAGTTAGTCTGTTGACTTATGGGGGGAAATGCACAGGCCCTGCAATTAATATCTACTCACAACAGCAGAAGTTGGACAGGTTCCATTGTTTTATTGCTTTTAACGCCAATCATACAGGAGCTTAACTCAGAGAGATCCACACATAGAGTCAAATGGAACTCATACTTGTCAATTGACAGTTCTCTCTTTCTCAAACGGAGCCTCAAGGTGTAAACAACCTTATTTCCCACGCTCTTGCAGACACACTTCCCTCGACGACCCCCTGCTAATTCCACAATCACAATCAGCCCTGTGCTAAACAGCGTCACATTAATAACGTTAGTTATTTGAGAGTGTATAAAGGAAGTGAGATTGCTGGGCTGTAGGGTTGTGACAGGGTATCAGTGGACTGGGCTGAGTGTTATTTGGCCACCGGCTAGTCAATCCTTGAGGGAAGGAGCCAAGGCGTCTGCAAGAGTCAGAGAGATATTCTTGAGGGCCATTAGAGAGATAGCCAGTGACAGCCCCAGAACACACAAACACACAAGGTCATTATCTAACACAAACTAATGACAGCAGGATGTAACGTGGGTGACGAGGACAATTGTGGTATCATTACGGCACATTTTGTCTCCTCACACTGACACTTTTTTCCACATTTGGAAAAAATGAAACAAACAAATTCATGCTTCGGCGAGGTGGACTTTATAAGGCAAAATTGACCACATGGGTACAACTATTAGTCAATAAATTATTTTATTGCCACTTCCTCTTGAGTCCATCATCTTTACAGCATGGCAAACTGAACCTATTTCCTTAGCCCAGACCACCTTCCAACTCTGTAGTCCGCAAACAAGCCAAGAGGCTCTCCATTGGACGATGTTGCCACTTCCTGCTGGCAGACAACAGTGTGAAAATTACTCGAGCCAAGTTTCTGCCCATGTTACACACGTGTCCTTTTCCCCCAGGACTCAATTACAAGATCCATCACAGAATGTGTGAATCAAATGTAACTGGGCTTCTCACTGAGTTCACACAATTCATGTCACTAATCCCTGGGATGTTGAGTGCATGAAGTCCCTCCATAGGGAGAGGCTGCCTCTTTGTAATTGCTGACTTGGTGTGGCCTATCACGGTGACTGCAATAACAACAGTATTTAGGCTACAGCCTAAAAAAAAGACACAGATACTGACACACCACGGCTAGATGATGTAGAAAGTGTCATGAATTTTATTGTGATTTTGAGTTATTTACTCAGATTTATGTAAAGACTATATGGGTTGATATACAGGATTGCACCAAAGAAAACAAGTGATAGACAACAATACAATACAGAAAATAGTAATACAATACAGAAAATAGTAATACAATACAGAAAATAGTAACGAATACAATTAAAATTAAATGCTGTGCAGGTGTGGTTGGAAGCCCAAGGGCTTTTGAAAACCACACCACACAAAAACAATATTCAATACATAAGGACAAAAATAAAAAAGGTTTGTTAAAACAGATAACAAAACCTACTAATTGTAAATGTATAAATTAATTAATCACGTTAAACAATATATATATATATATATACAGTGGGGGAAAAAAGTATTTAGTCAGCCACCAATTGTGCAAGTTCTCCCACTTAAAAAGATGAGAGAGGCCTGTAATTTTCATCATAGGTACACGTCAACTATGACAGACAAATTGAGAAAGAAAAATCCAGAAAATCACATTGTAGGATTTGTAATGAATTTATTTGCAAATTATGGTGGAAAATAAGTACTTGGTCACCTACAAACAAGCAAGATTTCTGGCTCTCACAGACCTGTAACTTCTTCTTTAAGAGGCTCCTCTGTCCTCCACTCGTTACCTGTATTAATGGCACCTGTTTGAACTTGTTATCAGTATAAAAGACACCTGTCCACAACCTCAAACAGTCACACTCCAAACTCCACTATGGCCAAGACCAAAGACCTGTCAAAGGACACCAGAAACAAAATTGTAGACCTGCACCAGGCTGGGGAGACTGAATCTGCAATAGGTAAGCAGCTTGGTATGAAGAAATCAACTGTGGGAGCAATTATTAGGAAATGGAAGACATACAAGACCACTGATAATCTCCCTCGATCTGGGGCTCCACGCAAGATCTCACCCCGTGGGGTCAAAATGATCACAAGAATGGTGAGCAAAAATCCCAGAACCACACGGGGGGACCTAGTGAATGACCTGCAGAGAGCTGGGACCAAAGTAACAAAGCCTACCATCAGTAACACACTACGCCGCCAGGGACTCAAATCCTGCAGTGCCAGACGTGTCCCCCTGTTTAAGCCAGTACATGTCCAGGCCCGTCTGAAGTTTGCTAGAGTGCATTTGGATGATCCAGAAGAGGATTGGGAGAATGTCATATGGTCAGATGAAACCAAAATAGAACTTTTTGGTAAAAATTCAACTCGTCGTGTTTGGAGGACAAAGAATTCTGAGTTGCATCCAAAGAACACCATACCTACTGTGAAGCATGGGGGTGGAAACATCATGCTTTGGGGCTGTTTTTCTGCAAAGGGACCAGAACGACTGATCCGTGTAAAGGAAAGAATGAATGGGGCCATGTATCGTGAGATTTTGAGTGAAAACCTCCTTCCATCAGCAAGGGCATTGAAGATGAAACGTGGCTGGGTCTTTCAGCATGACAATGATCCCAAACACACCGCCCGGGCAACGAAGGAGTGGCTTCGTAAGAAGCATTTCAAGGTCCTGGAGTGGCCTAGCCAGTCTCCAGATCTCAACCCCATAGAAAATCTTTGGAGGGAGTTGAAAGTCTCATCTTTTTAAGTGGGAGAACTTGCACAATTGGTGGCTGACTAAATACTTTTTTTCCCCACTGTATATATATTTGTTTTGTTTATATGTGTGTGTGCATGTGAGTGTATGAGAGTTAGGCTATATGGAGGAGATTACTGAGTAGTTTGGATCATCAGGCTGACCCCCAGTCTTTGCTTGAAGTTAATGTGAAGACAATAATTCCAGAGTATGGTACCTCTATATCTGATAGAGAATTGACTATGTGAGGTGTGGCAGGAAGTAGGGTGAAGGTTATCACAGTGTCTTTTGCATTATAGATGGATTTCAGAATTTACCATTGAAGGGTTTAGGTAAACTGTCTGGGAGGTATGAGTATTTGTAGATGAAAATGCATAATTTGCGTACACTAATGTCATAAATGTACAAGATATTTCATTTCTTAAACAAAGGTGCAGATGGAGCCAGGTAATTAGAGGAGGTGACTGGTCTTGTACATTTATTTGGTATGATGAGTAATTTGTGTGGGTAGGAAGCATAGGTACTGGCACAGACAATATTACAGTGCAGTGCCTTCGGAAAGTATTCAGACCCCTTGACTTTTTCACATTGTGTTACGTTACAGCCTTATTCTAAAATTGATTAAATAAAATAAAAAAACTCAGCAATCTTCACACCATACAAAGCGAAAACAGGTTTTTAGAAATGTTTGCAAATGTATTACAAATAAAAAAACAGAAATAACTTATTTACATAAGTATTCAGACCCTATGAGACTCGAAATTGAGCTCAGGTGCATCCTGTTTCCATTGATCATCCTTGAGATGTTTCTACAACTTAATTGGAGTCCACCTGTGGTAAATTCAATTGACTGGACACAATTTGGAAAGGCATACACCTGTCTATCTAAGGTCCCACAGTTGAAAGTGCATGTCTGAGCAAAAACCATGCCATTAGGTCAAAGGAATTGTCCATAGAGCTCCCAGACAGGATTGTGTCGATGCACAGATCTGGGGAAGGGTACCAACACATTTCTGCAGCATTGAAGGTCCCCAAGAACACAGTGGCCTGCATCATTTTTAAATGGAAGAAGTTTGGAATCACCAAAACTCTTCCTAGAGCTGTCCGCCCGGACAAACTGAGCAATAGGGGGAGAAGGGCCAAGAACCCGATGGTCACTCTGATAGAGCTCTAGAGTTCCTCTGTGGAGATGGGAGAACCTTCCAGAAGGACAACCATCTCTGCAGCACTCCACCAATCAGGCCTTTATGGTAGACTGTCAGACGGAAGACACTTCTCAGACCATGAGAAACAAAAATCTCTGGTCTGATGGAACCAAGATTGAACTCTTTGGCCTGAATGCCAAGCGTCATGTCTGGAGGAAACCTGGCACCATCCCGACGGTGAAGCATGGTGGTGGCAGCATCATGCTGTGGGAATGTTTTTCAGCTGCAGGGACTGGGAGACTAGTCAGGATCAAGGCAAAGATGAACGGAGCAAAGTACAGAGAGATCCTTGATGAAAACCTACTCCAGAGTGCTCAGGACCTCAGACTGGGGCGAAGATTCACCTTCCAACAGGGCAACGACACTAAGCACACAGCCAAGACAACACAGGAGTGGCTTCGGGACAAGTCTCTGAATGTCCTTGAGTGGCCCAGCCAGAGCCCGGACTTGAACCCAATGGAACATCTCTATAGAGACCTGAAAATAGCTGTGCAGCAACGCTCCCCATCCAACCTGACAGAGCTTGAGAAGATCTGCAGAGAAGAATGGGAGAACTCCCCAAATACTGGTGTGCCAAGCTTGTAGTGTCATACCCTAGAAGACTTGATGCTGTAATCGCTGCCAAAAGTGATTCAACAAAGTGCTTCAACAAAGGGTCTGAATACTTTTCTGTTTTTTATTAGTAATAAATTAGCAAACTTTTCTAAAAACCTGTTTTTGCTTTCTTATTATGGGGTATTGTGTGTAGATTGATGAAGGGAAAAAACTATTTAATCAATTTTAGAATGAGGCTGTAACCTAACAAAATGTGGAACACTATTTCTTATTCTAACCAGTGAATACAATAAAGTTGGATTTTTTAACATTTAAAGATGATTTGTTTATCTGGAACCATTCAGTAAATGTGGCCATCCTTGAGTTGGCTTCATTAATTAGTGGATCAAAAGTCTTGTGTGATAAAATATGGGAAGTACGGTAGAAGACACAGCAGCAAGGGTATGGATATAGGCAGCAGGTAGCCTAGCGGTTAAGAGCATTGGGCCAGTAACCGAAAGGTCGCTGGTTTGAATCCCCAAGCTAACTAGGTGAAAAATCTGTCTGTGCTCTTGAGCAGGGCACTTAACCCTAGTTGCTCTAGATAAGAGCATCTGCTAAATGACTAAAATGTAAAAAGAAAAGTAAAATATAGATTAGAAATAACAAAGGTCCAATTATTGAACCCTGTAGCACGCCACAGGATATCTTGGCCCTGGGAGATGCACATACATTTGCATAAACTATTGTTCTCTATCATAAACGTAACTATATAGCCAATTATAAATAATGTAAAATCATGAAAAATGTAAAACATTGATTCTTTAAGTACCATAACCCAATATCTAAAGCAATTTTAGTCAATTGTGTATCTTATTGTCATTTGAGTTTTGAAAAGAACAATATAAATATCTGTCAATCTTTGCATGCATAGCTCTGTCTATAAATCTCACATTGGAAAATGTCTATGAATTCATAGAAAGTGAACTTTTATTCACTGTCTATGAATTTCCAACTTCATAAAATTGCTAGGTGGCTAGTATTACAGAGAAACAACAAATTGTTTTCATTTTATTTATTCATCAAGAAGGAATCAATAGGCTACATAACTTGATAAAATTCATAGCTTGATCAAATTCATTCATACTGTACCTCCTGCCCATCACCGGCAGCTAAAATCAAATCAAATCAAACGCTGTGTGTCTCACTCTACTCTACAGTCCACTCTCTCTCCTCTTCCACTGACGATACTGCAAGAACTAGAGTATGTAGCTTCCTGCCTAGGGATCTTTGCTCCGTGAACCTTGGAGGAAACCATTTACTAGGGAGAATAGGGGGGTACTCTTTGCCTGGTAAAGACAGTTTGCCTCCTCCGCAAAATACCACTGACAGATATTTTTATAAATAGTTATGATAAAAAGTGGCTTAACAATGAAGTTTAGTAATTCATTTAACATTTTAAATGTTTTAAAACAGGACAAATCTGAGGGGGCACGTGCCTTTGTGCCCCCTATGGGAATGACGCCACTGTGACACATAAGCGCCCACACACACAAACACAGACCGAGCGTAGAGCATGTTCTCTCCTTTTACAGCATTCCAGCTGAGTGAAGCTGCAAATGTAACTTTTCCACTTGAATCATCTTTGAACACTCAGGCATTCGTTCAAGAAAATTGGTAGAAAGAAGAAGAAGGACGCCATTGAGCCATAATCTCCACACACACACCTCAAACTCTCACAACCACTTGGCTGAAACAAACCACGTCCATCAAGAAGTGAGCGAGCAGAAAAAAATGTTAAGAAACCTTTTGCTGCATCATTCAAATCTAATTTATAACCGGAAAATGCCAAACAAATGATCTCGAGGAAGCATTTAGTCATGCGTATTTAGAAAAATGCACACTTCGCTATGTAAATCAGAGTGCCTGCATGGGATTATATATCCCACAGTTGATTTGCTATCTTTCCGTCAACACTGACCCGAACAACACAGAATGAATATGATGTACTGTACACAGCTGCTTGCCTCGCCTCTTGGCTGTTATTTTTACCCTATATTCTTCTTCTATCATAAAATATACCACACATCCACCTGTAATAGTCTATCTTGGTGTCTTGAGGTAAAAGGAGTACAGCTCCTGTGTTGTTCTACCGTTGGGCATGTGATTTGTGGATGAGATCTCCCCAAGGGATTTAGCCTTTGTTCCTCTATAAAAGGGCAGCTGTCATTAGTTGAATATGAGGCACACCTGCGAAACATTAATGCAGCCTTACAGCTGACAGGATAAAACAGCCATGCCTTGCCTGAACATTTGTGATGTGGCGTGTTTCACAGAAATGAGTGGGCTTGGGCACTGGGTACTGAGATGCAAGCACACGCGAAGAAGACAAATCCCATATCTGGTTTTATGTAGCAGGAGAAATGTTACATAATGTTGCTGATTTAATTGGGAAACTGAAAGGACACAGTTCTCTATTTCATATGACAGAGAATTGAGTCCATTTTTTATATTCAGTTTCTACCTGAAGAGATTTGTATGATTGAGCCTATTCTAAACATTCTCCATTTGTCTGCAGTGCCTCAGTTAGCGGTTCGGTTTAGAGCCCTAGCCGTCCAATGCGTTTACATCAACATTCTTTCTTAGAGTTGTTGCACATAAGCTCATTCTGTGAGAGCAGAAAACATCCCAAAATACATGTGCCTCCAAGCTAGATACAAAACCAAAAATAATGCTGATATTAAAACAAAGGTCAAACTTACATTTGTGTTCTGAGGCGCTAACACACTCCAAACACATGTCAAATCCCTTCCTTATCTCAACATACATTTACGTCATTTAGCAGACGCTCTTATCCAGAGCGACTTACAGTTAGTGCATACATTATTCTTTTTTATTTTCATACTGGCCCCCCGTGGGAATCGAACCCACAACCCTGGCGTTGCAAACGCCATGCTCTACCAACTGAGCTACCTCCCTGCCGGCCATTCCCTCCACTACCCTGGACGACGCTGGGCCAATTGTGCGCCGCCCCATTGGTCTCCCGGTTGCGGCCGGCTACAGCAGAGCCTGGATTCGAACCAGGATCTCTAGTGGCACAGCTAGCACTGCGATGGAGTGCCTTAGACCACTGCGCCACTCGGGATAGATCAATAGTTGACAACAAGGCTACAGCAGGGAAAACAATGTTATGACTGACGGATGAAAAGGCCTCAGTGGAACGTTCTCAAGGTGACAGGAATGCTGAGATGTCTGAACACCTTAGAGTAGGGTTTTACAAATTGTTCACATGCCTAAGTTATTTCGACAAAGTACACAAAAAGATGCCAAACAAGTTCCAACGTTACAAAGGAATTCGGAGTTTACAACCTTCCACCATTGTATTTCAAGGAGAGCTAATCTCTTACCAATTAAACTTTGCAAGGGGGCATAGCGACTGCATAATCACATTCAATTTAAGTTGGGGAGGTTATAGCTCACTTTGAAGGTGCAGTGAAGCAGCTAAAAATAGCTTCAGGGGGTGACAGAGCAGACAGTCCGCGTGGAGCTTCCTCAAACTGGGTGGGGTCTAACTCTGGTGCTCACTGCAGCCATCACAGACCTGACAGGCCAGTCTCCCGCAGAGAAGGGGGGCTACAGAGGAGATGAGTGGGTTGGTAGGGAGGGGAGGGGAGGGGGTGGAACACAGCGGAGATGGATGTTAGCACAGTGTCAACAGTGTTAACCGTGTCCTCTTCACCCCGGCACACACACCACATTCAAATCAGGTTGGCTCAGAAGAAAGGCCTGTGTGTCGCAAGCAGGAAACTACCTAACACCTCAAATCAGTTGTCCTTCAAAAAAAGGCTTGAGACAAGTCTGTGAAGAGAGGAGAGAAGATTACATTGGGAACATTGCATGTAAGCTGTGGAGGTCAGAAAGGCTTTTGAGAGATGAATCGAGGGTCACAGCGTTAACTGATGAGCCAGAACAGTTATACTTCTGAGGGCTTTGTGCAACCACATAGAACTAGAGAGTACACAGCTTTGCAACCGTGATTCACAATGCTAAGAGTCAGATGTGGTGTGCGGGCATCCAAAAACGGTGAAGTCCATCCTCACTCTCGACAACAACCCCCTTTTACTTCCAGTTTACTCCTCAAACCGCCTCAACATGAACTAATTAAACTCAGCTGAGAGCTTTGGCGGTATAGAGAACACATGTTTTGGTTTCTATCGTGGCGGAATGTCAAAGTAGGGGGCCCTGATGGTGCCTGTCTGTTCAGGATATGGACTGGGCCATGTAGCAGAGGCCCACCGATTAATCTCTAAACAAGCTGAAACTCGCGATGGTGTAAACTAAAGCCGAGCGCTCGTCCTTCACCGCTCATTGCCCCCTGGATAACACAACACCAAGCCGGTCGAGTGGGGATGGTAACACGGCCACTCGTCACATTTAGTGTTTACACCCGCTCTGGTCTCCTGGAGAAACAACATCAATTACAGATGTAGGTAGAACATGTTTGCAAGTGACAACGGCACAGGAAGGATAGCGTTGTTGCTGATTTGCACATCCATCTCTATCAAGAGAGAGTAAATTAAACTGTTAGTGAAATCTGGGGGTCTCTAAACAACGTGAGTGAGGGCTGACATCATTGTTGTGATTGTGATGTCAGAGGTACTGCGTATAGCGGGGACACTTGATGCTTAAAGCTACATATGCTCAAAGAGACATTCACTCTGAACTTACAGTTGAAGTCGGAAGTTTACATACACCTTAGCCAAATACATTTAAACTCAGTTTTTCACAATTCCTGACATTTGATCCTAGTAAAAATTCCTAAGTGTATGTAAACTTCCGACTTCAACTGTATACAGGGAGTAATAAACATGTAACGAATAACTAGGATAGTGCTGTGAGATAATGAGGATTCTAGCTTTCCAGCCAGTGTGAATGTGGCATTACAACTGACATACAACACTGTTTTTATAGTGTTCCATAGTGGTTGCTTGCTAATCTAGCAAATTATATATGAAATGAACAGAATCCATATGATGTCAGCCAGAGTACCATTGTGGTCCCGAGGGCTGCTCATATAAAATTACTATCAGCATGCCAACAAAACTGAATGGCGTGTGTGTACACATTTTAATTGTGCATTGTGGTTAATAGAGTTGGGTGCCTGGCATGGGTATATGGAACCAAACATCAAATAGACTCCCGAGGCTGATAACAAATTAAATGTATTAAAATACAAGTGGAGTTGTTCCAGATTCAGACACATCGCATAGGAATTTGAATTACCATAATGTAGTTACATTTTAAGGGCAAAGGTGTATAATTACATAATTATTATAATTTAAAATCATTACAAAATGAAATAAAACAACAACAAATGTACTAAGCTATACCAAGATGTAGAAGTAGAGAAGTGAAAAATGTTTCAAGGAAGATTTGCAGTTTCCGGCAACACGGATATGAGTGACAATGGTGATTATGAGCTGGAACATCTGGGATGAGTCACGAACGCCTCACCAAAATTTCACCTCCTTTTTGTCAGGACAAAAATACACACTAAGAAGGACACAACATGTTATTTTTGAAGTCAAGACAAATGAAGATACAGGAAATTGGATCAGAGTATGTGCTATGGCTTACTCTAATTGTGATGAGGTGGTGATGAAGGAGTCAGGCGCAGTAGGGTAAATCACAGAATAACAGGATTTAATCCGCAAAATACAGGTTTACGCAAAAATGCATCAAACACACTCCAGGGCACAAAACAGGCACACTGGAAAATACAAGGCACACGGGAAAAATAATCCAGTGTCACGATCGTCTAACAGAGAGGAGGACCAAGGCGTAGCGTTGAATGCGAACATATTATTTATTATACTGATCACACGATCAAAACAACAAAACGATGACGTGACAGTCAATGGTCATACACAAACCAACACGAACAAGAAACCACAAATAATGAATGCCTAACGGCTACCTAAGTATGACTCCCAATCAGAGACAACGAGCTACAGCCGTCTCTGATTGGGAGCCACCCTGGCCAACATAGATCTACAACCACTAGAACATAAACAAATGAAAACTCACACCCTGGCTCAACATACTAGAGTCCCCAGAGCCAGGGCGTGACAGTACCCCCCCCTAAAGGCGCGGACTCCGACCGCGCCAACCAAATCCACAGGGGAGGGACCGGGTGGGCACTCCGCTTAGGCGGCGGATCCGGCTCCGGGCCTGATCCCCGCTCCCTCTCCAACCCCCCAAAGTACCCCTGGTCCGGTCTGGCCCTGCTGGCCGGAGCTGGACTGCACACTGGTGGAGCGGATTGCTCTAGCTCCGGCGTGAAGCATCTGACCGGTGCCGGAACAGCCACCGGTGGAACAGGCACGGGCCGTGCCGGACTGACGACGCACACCACTGGCTTGGTGTGGGGAGCAGGAGCGGGCCGAGCCGGGCTGACGAAACGCACCACTGACTTGGTGCGGGGAGCAGGAGCGGGCCGGACCGGGCTGACGAAGCGCACCACTGACTTGGTGCAGGGAGCCGGAACGGGCCGTGCCGGGCTGACGAAGCGCACCACTGACTTGGTGCGGGGAGCAGGAATGGGCCGGACCGGGCTGACGAAACACACCACTGACTTGGTGCGGGGAGCAGGAACGGGCCGAGCCGGGCTGACGACGCGCACCATTGACCTGGTGCGGGGAGCAGGAACAGGCCGGACCGTACTGGGGACACACACCACTGGTCCTACACAGGGATCTGGAATGGGCCGGACCAGACTGGTAACACACCCCAGTACCTCTCGCCGTGCCTCTACACCTTCCATCCCCTCTTCGACCAGTGGCCCCCGTAACCTGGCGGCCTCCTCTGCCAACCCGCTGTGCCGCTCTGCCGCGGTCTCCTGCTGGCCCGTCGTCCACGGCGTTAGCCCCCCCCCTAAAAAATTTCTGGCCGTCTCTCCTACCCGTGGACCAGGTCTCCATGTCCCTCGCCAGCCTTTCGCCCTTCTGCCTCCATGTCAAGCCCTTCTCTTCCTCACCCGGCTTGACCCAGTCGAGGAGGCGAAGGAGATCTGCTAGAGATCTCCCTGGCGATGGCTCCTGGACACGCTGCTTGGTCCAATCTTGGTGGTTTCTTCTGTCACGATCGTCTAACAGAGAGGAGGACCAAGGCGCAGCGTTGAATGCAAACATATTATTTATTATACTGATCACACGATCAAAACAACAAAACGATGACGTGACAGTCAATGGTCATACACAAACCAACACGAACAAGAAACCACAAATAATGAATGCCTAACGGCTACCTAAGTATGACTCCCAATCAGAGACAACGAGCTACAGCCGTCTCTGATTGGGAGCCACCCTGGCCAACATAGATCTACAACCACTAGAACATAAACAAATGAAAACTCACACCCTGGCTCAACATACTAGAGTCCCCAGAGCCAGGGCGTGACATCCAGTCGAAACACAATACACAAGCTCCACCGAGCTTCACTAACCTCCACAATAAACAATCACCTACACAGACAAGGAAGCAGAGGGAACACTTATACCATGACTAATGAGGGAATAAGGACCAGGTGTGTGTGATTGAAGACAAGACAAATGGAGTGATGATAAATGGATCGGCAGAGCTAGTAAACCGGTGACGCCGAACGCCGAAACCTGCCCGAACAAGGAGGGGAGGCAGCCTCGGCGGAAGTCGTGACAGTACCCTCCCCTTGACGAGCGGCTCCAGCAGCGCGCCGACCCCGGCCTTGGGGACGGCCAGGAGGATGCGAAGCAGGGCGAGCCGGATGGCGACGGTGGAAATCCCGTAACATGGAGGGATCGAGGATATCCCTCACCGGGACCCAGCACCGTTCCGGACCGTACCCCTCCCACTCCACGAGGTACTGAAGGCCCCCCACCCGACGCCTCGAATCCAGGTTGGAACAGACAGAGTACGCCGGGGCTCCCTCGATGTCCAGAGGAGGTGGAGGGACCTCCCGCACCTCAGCATCCTGGAGCGGACCAGCTACCACCGGCCTGAGGAGAGACAAATTAAACGAGGGGTTAATACGGTAATCAGGGGGAAGTAATAAGCTATAAGTGACCTCGTTGACTCTCCTCAGGACTTTGAACGGCCCCACAAACCGCTGGCTCAGCTTCCAGCAGGGCAGGCGGAGGGGCAGATTCCGAGTCGAGAGCCAGACCCGATCCCCCGGTACAAAGACGGGGGCCTCACTGCGGTGGCGGTCAGCGTTGGCCTTCAGACGACGCACGGCGCGTCGGAGGTGAACGTGGGTAGCATCCCACGTCTCCTCCGCGTGTCGAAACCAGTCATCCACCGCAGGAGCCTCGGTCTGGCTCTGGTGCCATGGTTCCAGAACCGGTTGGTAACCTAGAATACACTGGAAATGAGTTAGGTTAGTGGAGGAGTGGCAGAGAGAGTTCTGGGCATATTCTGCCCATGGCAAGAACACCGACCACTCCCCTGGCCGGTCCTGGTAGTAGGACAGCAGGAACCTACCCATGTCCTGATTTACCCATTCCACCTGCCAATTACTCTCGGGGTGGAACCCAGAGGTCAGGCTGACTGAGACCCCCAGACGTTCCATGAACGCCTTCCAGACCTTGGACGTGAACTGGGGACCTCGGTCAGACACTATATCCTCTGGTATCCCGTAGTGCCGGAAGACAAGTGTAAAAAGAGCCTCCGCAGTTTGCAGAGCCGTGGGGAGACCGGGCAGAGGAAGGAGGCGGCAGGCTTCAGAAAAGCGGTCCACAACGACCAGGATGGTGGTGTTACCTTGGGAGAGGGGAAGATCAGTTAGAAAATCAACACTTAGGTGAGACCATGGTCATTGTGGAACTGGTAAAGGTTGTAACTTACCAGCTGGGAGGTGCCTAGGTGCCTTACTCTGGGCGCACACTGAGCAGGAGGAGACATACACCCTCACGTCCTTAGCCAAGGTAGGCCACCAGTATTTTCCAGTCAGGCAGCGCACTGTACGGCCGATACCTGGGTGACCAGAGGAGAGTGACGTGTGTGCCCAGTAGATCAGACGATCACGGATAAGAGCCGGCACGTACTGTAGCCATCTGGACACTGAGGTGGAGAGGGATCCGTGCGTAATGCCTGCTCTATATCCGCGTCCATACTACTGGCTCCACAATGCAGGAGGCCGGCAGTATGGGGGTGTTGTTGCTGGGCCTCTCTTCTGTGTCATACAGCCGGGACAGTTCGTCTGCCTTCACATTCTTCGTACCCGGGATGTATGATAGAGTGAAATCAAACCGGGTGAAGAATAGGGCCCACTTGGCCTGGCGAGGATTCAGCCTCCTCGCTGCCCGGATGTACTCCAGGTTACGGTGGTCCGTCCAGAAGAAGGAAAGGGTGTTTTGCCCCCTCGAGCCAATGCATCCACATGGTCAAGGCTCGGACAATAGTCAACAGCTCCAGATCACCAACGCCGTAGTTCTGCTCCGCCGGGCTGAGCTTCTTCGAGAAGAACGCACAGGGGCGGAGCTTGGGTGGCGTACCCGAGCGTTGAGACAGGACAGCTCCTATCCCAACCTCGGACGCATCCATCTCCACTACGAACGGTAGTGATGAATCGGGGTGGGCCAGTACTGGGGCTGAGGTGAACAGACCCCGCTGTTTGTTGAAGGCCAGGTCAGCCTCAGCAGACCAGTGGAGCTGGGACGGCCCACCCTTCAACAGGGAGGTAATGGGAGCTGCGACCTTGCCAAAGCCCCGGATAAACCTCTGATAATAGTTGGCAAAGCCAAGGAAGCGCTGCACCTCCTTAACCGTGGTTGGAGTCGGGCCAATTACACACGGCTGAAATGCGATCTCCCTCCATCTCCACACCTGAGGTGATGAAGGAGTCAGGTGCAGTAGGGTAAATCACAGAATAACAGGATTTAATCCGCAAAATACAGGTTTACGCAAAAATGCATCAAACACACAAAACAGGCACACAGGAAAAATACTCCCGTCGAAACACAATACATGAGCTCCACCGAGCTTCACTAACCTCCACAATAAACAATCCCCCACACAGACAAGGAAGCAGAGGGAACACTTATACCATGACTAATGAGGGAATAAGGACCAGGTGTGTGTGATTGAAGACAAGACAAATGGAGTGATGCTAAATGGATCGGCAGTAGCTAGTAAGCCGGTGACGCCGAACGCCAAAACCTGCCCGAACAAGGAGGGGAGGCAGCCTCGGTGGAAGTCGTGACACTAATGACTCCAACCTTTACCTTTTGCATAGGTTTACAAAAAAACAATGCATTCAATAATCTACATCTACAAATGACATACATTTATCAGGATTAGCTGTTTTAAAACAGAAGATATATGTACAATCCTGCCTCAGGTTGCTGCAGGCCAATACCATGTGATAGCCGATTGAAAATACAGAGAAAACGGATTCCTCCAAAGTGATGAAACACAGACAAGATCTAAGGCATGTTTGCCAGAACATTGCTGCAGAGCTATGAGCATTCTCCATACAGAAAGCCTCAACATCCACACCCCATAAAACAGAAAGAACAAAGCAGATGGATTGCGAGAGGAAGAGAGAGAGAGGAAGAGAGAGATAGAGAGGAAGAGAGAGAGAGAGCGAGAGAGAGGAAGAGATATATATATATATATAGAGAGAGAGAGAGAGAGAGAGAGAGAGAGAGAGAGAGAGAGAGAGAGAGAGAGAGAGAGAGAGAGAGAGAGAGAGAGAGAGAGAGAGAGAGAGAGAGAGAGAGAGAGAGAGAGACATGCAAGCCATCTCTTTGTGCTGTGCGTAACTGTGGCCTGTGAATGAGATAGCTGGGCGCGAGCACAGATAGTAATATGTTGGCAAACCATTAAACATGTAATTGCATCATCGGTCAGGTATAAACAAGGGTGCTTTACACTCCAGTCTCACTGAAAATAGCTTTCTATGAATTTTCCATAATTTATATGGATTTATGCGGTGTCTAAGCTAATCTCTAGCTAGCTAATGTTAGCTACTCCTCCAGGTTAAAGAACCCATATGAAGGTTATCATAATATATTGATGAAGGTTCCCTGTTGCGGCATACATTAAAAGTTGAATGCATTTATGCATTTGGCTTCACCTAAAGGCTATGGATTCATTAGCTTACTGTATAAGGGACTGTTGATAGCCTGAACTATTCATGGGCAAGATGAAAATCAATAATGTGCTCTAATGAAACCTCTGTGGAATTCACCTCAATGGATGAACTCAAGCATAAAAAAGTGTATCGTATCGACTGACGCTTTAGAGTGGCTAAATAGAGCTTTTTCTGAATGTTTACTGCGGCGCAAGGTCGAAGCGTTCTACAAATCATGAGGTGACATCACCTACAAACAAACCTCTAAATTGGCCGTAAATCCACTTATATTACTGGGGTTGAAATTCAGTTGTCTGTTTTGTGACAACATGTGAAACATTGATGTTCTGATAACTTTGTTAAGTAGGAGTATATAAACAGCAGTCACCCTGGTGCCTTCCTTTCAAATGTTTATATAATCCAACTAGACCATTTCTGGTAGAGTGCTCTTGTCCAAACCAAAAGACGATGCACTATTCATAATTACAGTTACATTTGGGGTCATGAGTCTAGCTTTTCTACACCAATGAGAGCAGTGATACGGTACAAATACTGTAACTCTCAGCTGGGTCATAATGGAACTAACTATACCAGTGTACTGCTCAAAACTGCAGGGCAGAGGGCATTCTGTAATACAAGATGGTAAAGACAAGATATTAGCCAGTGGGTGTTAGTTACTTTACGAAGTCTCCTGTCTAGAGATCCACTGAAAAGTTAGCAAACGGGTTGGCAATTTCACATCCCACTCTATTTATGGATCATATGATTGACTTTGGCAAGCTGTACAAGTAGGTCTATTACTGAAATAAAATGTACCTTTTCTGGAGTACAAAGGAGAGGGGTAAGATATTCAGCATTGATACTTTCATGTAGTTACTCTGACATGGGGAACTATAGTTGATTTCTAGATGAAAATAAATGTATTGTAAGATTGATTTTACAGTAGAGGCCTACGTCTTGTGTGTGTTCCAATATTAATGTCAGCTTTTCTTTTAGTTCAGGCTGTCAGTGGCAGTGCCTATAGTATGTATATTTTGTGACGTCCTCCAAAGACTGAACTGTCGGCATGTCAGTAGCTGAACTTGAGGTTTCAAGTCGGTCAAGGTCTCGTATAATCACAGATTTCAAGTTTGAACTACTATATAAACATAACTGGGACATTTCATATGCCATGGTCTCCTCCCATAGCAAATATTTGCTTTTGTATAATTTTTCACCACACAGATATGAGTAAGTCATCATGGTTTATATACCATGTATAATGTACTACTGTACATGCTAGTTTGAACCAAAACGCAGCATCTGGAAATAATATACCTGCACATGTTTAGAATTTTCCATTGTTAGCTCCTTGCCCTCATGCTTAGTCATTCATAGTAGGCATTGGGCTGGATTCATTTCATATAGACTAAAGGTGGAACCAGTCAGACAATCACTGCATACATATTTTATCTCTCCTCCAATCTTGACATTAAATACACCTTTTTTTCTTTTCTTATCGGCACTCTGTATGTTGAGCAGTTTCGACTTCCAACTTCGACTTCCATTGCTGAAATATTAACATCCACAACGGTTTCATGAGCACAAAATACAGAAAACATTTCCCTCCAAAGTGAACATTGTTTTGCACTTTGCTAAACGTCACGCCGAAAGACCTACCGGCGCACATTTTCCTTAATTCTCAAAGGAGAAAATACCAAGCCTTACTGCTGTGTCCATATTCCAACCCCAGTTCACCGAGGGGGGCTGTGTGAGCAGTTGTAGTTCTATAAATTATGATGTATAATGGAAGCACCGGAACAGCCTACTAAATCACCAGCTAAGATGAAAATGGAAGTCGTGTGGAGCAGTGCAGAGGGAATTCTCTATACCCCATTGTTGTGCGGTAATTAAGCACTGTGGATAAACAATCTCAGAAGGGTGTCCAATAATGCAAGGGGGAAATTACAGACTTGCGTTTGCATGGCAAAGAACTGGAAAGACTTGACATGCCATATTGGGCAATGAGGGAGTGACTAGGGAAGCAGGGCTTGAGCATGGATTTGACACGATATAGATTTTCGATGTGTGCGTATGTGTGGATATACCCCATATAGCAATTCATATTAAATTCTACTTAGTGTAAAATGACTAGGATTAACCTACCTATCAGCTTGATTTATTCAAACATGCACTCAGATGTTATAGAATGCAGTACTGTATGTCCATGGGAGGAATATAGAACATGCAGCAGCATTGAGGACATGCATAACAGAGTGTGAATAACAATGTAACTTCATTACTATCTTAAGTGCCCTCTGTGTAGAATAGCATCATGATTTCACCCACTCCCATGTTGAGCATGTACTGTAATGTGCTAGAATATTAGATGTTTGGTCACTTTCCACTGACTTTTTATGCTCAACTGATAATGACAGAAAGTTGTTTTTTGCAACAAGCTCTGCAATATACCTGCAAGCTTATCTATTGTATTGAATCTGAATTGTTTAATATTTGCAGTATTGCAATTCTTTATTTACAATTAATACATTTTCAACTGGACAACACTGAAGGCACAAAATAACATAGAATGTGTGACATTTATACAAAATGTACAGAATAAATAATGTAATCTACATTGGTATAAAATAAAGCTTACATAAAACATTTTTAGAGTTGAACAGGGTTGCTTACTCAGTCAGAATAATAAAGAACGCATATCCTGAACATTTATCATGCTGAGAGAAACTGGTCGGATGTGATTTGTAAAAATGACACTCAAACAAAGGTTCTTAAACACCTCAGTAGTTATGTCCCCTTCAATAGTAGGAAAAGAACAACAATAAACAGGAAGTGTTGTTCAACAGTAAATTGATTGTCATGCACCATCTTTTAAATGGCGTTTGATTAGTGCAATGCATTTTATTTTTTACAGATACAAGATATGATTTATATATGTACTGGGACTTTTAAGTGCTATGTTTTGGGAAAATTGATTTGCATCAACACGTTCCCACTGGTTGGAATACAAAATGTGGTATTGAAATAACGCAGGGGCTAAATCTAATGAATGATAGCACTAATGTGCACTCCATCATTGAGACCCAGAACACGTTGGCATTTTGTTAAGTCTATGGCACTTTGAGCATGCTGATTATGGCATATGATTGAAACAGCCTGACATAGTTGATGGAAAGCATTGAGGCCTGCCAAAGATCTAAGCTGAACTGGTAAAAAAATACGTACCCCTGCAGTACCTATTTGCCTTTCTACCAGATAATTACATTTGGGCAAGATATCTGTTATATCAGCAACTTCAAGTGCTGTCTGTCTATAGGACAACAAAATAACATGAAAATAGATCATTATACAGTATATTCTGTGCTACAAATGACTTGTATGTCCAAGACCACTGTGGGATATGTAGGTCTTAGACTGTGAACATATTAGAGGGCAGTTTTGGACAAGGCACTTCTCGAGTTGAATATAAAACCATGAGTTGTCTTTTTATATCAGTTAAATGCAGTTTGATGCTCCAGAACCTCCAAATAATCTGGCTCGGTGTGTAGGTTAGCTTTGAGTTCAAAGTACTCATTTTTCGTTTGTTCCACCATGACCTTCCGCGGTCCCGACAACATAATAGTCTCCATTAATTTCAGTTCCTCGTGGTGTCCTGGGACCTGCATCTCTACCGTTGGTTGCAGCTGGGACATGTTTTTTCTGAGGTATTCCGTAATTCCGAGCTGCTGCAGCTCCCTAACCCTCTCCCTCTCTAGTATGTTTTTATAGAGGGAGCTCGCATCTCCGAGTGTTACGAACTCAGTTGGGCAGTCTGACGTCACAGCTCTGAACTTCAAATTAGAGCCTGTGAGAGGGGAAGTATTCTCTGTCTCCATGATGCTACGACAGATGTGCTTTGGTTCGTCCAGTTCATCGAGGTCGGTGTCATATTCTTTATGCTGAGCGCAGTAGGTGGGGTTGCGGCAGATCTGGACGATGGGGCTGTGTGAGCGCTCGTCGTACACAGGGCTTCCTGTCCTCTGTGCCAGTGTGTGGTGGGTGGTTTTCTGGCCGTACATGCTGTATTGCAGGTGGATGGGGCTGCTACTCTCCCGCGGCTGCTCCTCCGCCTGTTTCTTCTTCACACTCCTTCGCCGTCTGTGCACGAGGTACACCACGATGCCCGCCGAACAGAAGATGACCATGAGGAAGATGACGAGCAAGCTAAGGATCAGAACGGAGAGCGGAACTGAGTCCGTGATGGAGCTGAAGAAACCGCTCCTAGCGCCGTCAATCGCCACTGTGCTTGTCACACTCTCGTCCTCGTCTGTGGGCAAGGAGTAGGTCACTAGGCCGGGGCACAGCAACTCATTTCTGAGGGCCCTCAGCTCAGCCTTTGCCACTTTTCTCGGTGTGTGACACAAAATGGAACCTATGACTGTGTCCTTCCTCAGCTTCTCAACCCACTGTTTGAGACTGACTAAGTCACAGCTGCAGTCCCAGGGGTTGTCCTCTAAATAAATCTGCTCTAAAGAGTCAAGCTGGTCCAGCACGTTGCTAACGGGCAGGTGAATGAGCAGATTTTTCCTCAGGTTCAGTTTGGTGAGGGGCACGTTGCGAAATATCTGCAATGGGAGACTAGTCAGCAGATTGTTATTCAAAGACAAGAGTTTGAGATTTGGCAAAGGATTAAAAGCTCCTGGAACTATTTCTTTGATAATGTTGTATTCCAAATATAGGTATTCAAGGTTGTGGAGTCCAATGAACATGGTCGCGGAAAGCGTTTCAATTCTGTTGCCGTTGAGATAAAGTTTTTTCAAATTGCTTAAGCTGAGAAAAGTTTCATTGTCAACGTAATCGATTCGATTGTTGGCCAAATTTAATAACTCCAAACCGTCATATGTGACAAAGTCATATTTTAACAGTCTCTGAATCATATTTCCTGTGAGCACCAGCTTGGTGGGGCTTTGCTCAAGTATTCCAATATCTGATATCCGCTGAATCCCTCTGTCCTGACAATGCATTAAAAACCCAGCCACAGGGTGATTGTGACAAGAACAGTGCTCCACACAAGGACTCCCTGGAACATAAGCAGGTGTCGGAATCTTTGCGTCATCCTTGGCGTCCTCCAACTTCGGAATCTCTGCCACTTTGGAAGACGGAGTGACCACCATGTCCAGTGACTTGGAAGGCTCCTCTAAGTTGATATCGGCGTGAGAGGGGCAGAGAACATCCCGCTTGATTTTGGCCAGGATGGTGCCCCTGAGATGGTGGGGGCTGCTGCAGACCACCTCCCCAATGGCCGACTGGGCCCGCATGTTCTCCATCCAGATCTTTAGGTGAAGGATCTCACAATCGCACATCCAGTCGTTGTCCTCCAGAAGAAGCTCCATGATCCGCCCAATGTGCTCCAGGAAGCCAACGTAAGGCAGGGTCTGTAACTGGTTCCCCCGCAGGTCCAAGTGGGTGAGCGGAACAAACCGGAAAATATTGCTGGGAAGAAACTTGATGGTGTTGTCATTGAGGATCAGAACTTTGAGGCGGATGAGTTTGTTGAATGCCCCTGGCTCGACCACGCGAATGAAGTTTGTGTCCGCCTGGAGAAACTCCAAATTTACCAAGCCGTGAAAAGTGTCTTCTTTCAACATGACCAGGAAATTACTGTTGATGTGGAGCTTCTTCAGGGAGCCCAGTGCACTGAAGACCCCAGGTTCAAGCTCTTGTATGCTATTAGCCCCGAGATGAAGCGAAACGGCATTCTTTAAACCTTCCAAGTCTTCTGCACACAACTCCACCAAGTCGTTTTTGTACAGATTGAGATGGAAAGGTAGAGCTGACGGCACTTTGATTTGGGAGATCTTGCTGATATTTCTCTCCTCACAGTTAAGATACAGGATGCCATCTTTTTCTTCACAAGTACACAATGAGTCACAGGATTCGCTCAGAAATGCCTTGGAGGGCTGGATGTCTTGGAAACAAGCAGCAGCGAAAAAAGAGCAAAGGAAAACGATGCAGGGTAGCATTTTCTGTCCGGTGTATCTGCAAAACAGAAAGAGGAGGGAGGGAAAAGAGGAAGGGGGGAGAGAGCGAGAGATGTTACCAAAATGTAATTGACTTGGAAAATAATAAAAACATAGGTTAAATCAATAAAGTATCTGTTTATATATTTTTGCTATAAGTATCTTAACTACTTTGAGTAGATTGTCTGTCCCTTCAGACAGACAAAGCATGGCCTCCTATTACAGAAAGTACATTTACCCATTCTTTCAGAACTGTGCATATACTTTTAATCCTGGATCATAAGGTCAATGCAATTCTCACAGTATAGAAAATGAACTTTAAACTGAATACAATTGCCTTTAATGATGTATCGTATGCATGAAGGGAGAATACAGTTATCTTGGAAGGAGCTGGAGATGTGAGGAATTCATTTTCTTTAAAACATGCATGGCCTAGTGAACATTGGAATCTTGTTTACATGGCCACAATACCTCATATACAAGGTAAGGTAGAAAATGTCATCTGTTTAAATAATACACTTGGGTATGGCCTAGAATAGATTTGATCCATGTTTTTTACAAAAGAAGAGGCAGCATCAATGAAATACTTGTTTTCCTCAAATGAGCAAACTTATTTTCTCACCCATGCAATTTTCTTTTTCGAAATCTCTCATAAAGCAATGTATGATCATCACACGAAGCGATGCTATTTCATTGATTCTCCCTAGATACCAAACTAGTTTGATACTGTAGGTTGGGTGTATTGTGCAGTATGACAGGCCTCACACTGTTTGATGACATCTCTGCACTGCATTGGTAGAAGAAAAAATTCCACTGATCAAAGACTGAATGCTTTATCACTAAATGCTTTATCACTGAATCCGTTATCACTAAATGTTTTACTATTGACACGTGACTGGGTGCATTATACAATGGATGACAACAGGGTCAGGATAGGGGAAAAAAATTGTCCCACATCTATTTTCAGAATCAAATGTGTATAGCTTGTGGCGAAGCGACTACACAGATCCATTGGAGTCCAGTGAAGCCTTATAATTCCTTCTCATGCATGTAAGCAGGGCCAACTCATCAGCAAGCAGTTACTGAGCTAGTAAGAGGTCATAGAAAAATAACTGGGAAAACGGTGCATTCTGAACGAAAGAAAAATTACCTCGGAAATAAAACGTGTATTACTCATCCCCTGCGGCCATTGTAATATACACAATGATCCTTGTCCATATATCGCCAGACAAATAAGTCATTCACTCTGTTTGCTACATATTGCTCTCAAGTGCAATCTGTTAGGTGGTTCCTGCTTGGTGGGTCCATCGCACCGTTATCCTGCATCACTGACGGTGTATTAACATAACCGTGGCAGGTAGCCTAGCGGTTAAGGGCGTTGGGCCAGTAAACAAAAGGTCACTGGTTCGAATCCCTCAGCTGACTAGGTGAATAATATGTCGACGTGTCCTTGAGCAAGGCACTTAAACCTAATTACTCCTGTAAATCTGCTAAATGACTAAAATGTAAATGTCACGGTGGTGTGGAATATTCACAATTTAGTATATCAACCCTGTTATTAAGTCATAGCCTTTCAGCTAAACAACAGATACTTTTGCTGTTTCCTCCCGTTTGAGACCATTGTTTGCCCATTTAAATTGATTTGCGGTGACTGATGCTCCTAATACTTCCCCTCTGCCCAGAGCAGCATTCACATGGCACTGATATAGCCTTGTAGACACATCCTCGGTAAAGGGGAATGACATATATGCTAACGCGTCAATCATTATTTCATATAGCTGCTCTTTTCTGCCTCTAAGCATTGCAGACACAGGAAACTACTGCTACTTCTATTGCTACATCTACATCTACTGCTACCACCATCAACACTAACAAGACTACTATTACTACTATTGTATACACTGAGTGTACAAAACATGCTCTTTCCATGACAGACTGACCAGGTGAATCCAGGTGAAAGCTATGATCCCTTATTGGTGTCATCTGTTAAATCCACTTCAAATCAGTGTAGCAGAAGGGGAGGAGACAGGTTAAAGAAGGATTTCTAAGCCTTGAGACAATTGAGACATGGATTGTGGAGTGCCTTTGAACAGGGTATGATAGTAGGTGCCAGGTGCACCGGTTTGAGTGTGTCAAGATCTGCAGCGCTGCTGGGTTTTTCACACTCAACAGTTTCCCCGTGTGTATCAAGAATGGTCCACCTCCCAAAGGACATCCAGCCAACATGACACAACTATGGGAAGCATTGGAGTCAACATGGGCCAGCATCCCTGTGGAACACTTTCAATACCTTGTAGAGTGCATGCCCCAATGAATTGAGGCTGTTCTTAGGGCAAAAGGAGGTGGAACTCAATATTAGGAAGGTGTTCCTAACGTTTTGTACACTCAGTGCATAATTATGGGTGGTTATGAAAGGCTTCAGTATTTTACATAGTTTTTAATAATGGAATGGTCAAGATGTCTTTATCACTATCAACAGAGGCTTTGACTTTCACAGAAATATACCCAATATATTCCACATTTTGGCATTTCTTCCAGAGCAGGGGGTCTTCCACAGCAATGTCATCCATTACGCAACCAAACCCTGATGCCCCCCCCCCACAGCATTGATAACGGACACACAGTGGATAAGAGATAGCAGGCGTCCATGATGTTACATCACGTCAGCTGCAAACCCAGCTCCATTCAGGCGGCCAATCTTACAGCACACACACACAGCTGATCCCCCGACGAGATAGCTATAATTGGTGCCTGATTGACTGAACACCTCCGTGCACACGCCTTGCCACAAGAGACAATGCAGCACATTCTTTACAGTGTGCCCGGCTGGTGGGCCCCTCCTCGTTGATAGCGAGCATATGCGTGATAGGCTAATAATAGCAGCGCGACAGGAGGGCACCCAGCTCCCCTGGTAAAGACGATTTAGCAGGCGTGCATTTCAAATGGTCTGTTTAACTAATTTGGTGCAATTGTTTTTCGCAAGGATTATCAGTCAGATGTACCAAGTGACTTTAAATATGTTTTGCAAGAAAGACATCTGCAGATAGCAGATGTACATTTCTGTGCGAATAGTTCTCACAATAAAGGCACTAGGTTCTGCAGTACTGTAAAACAGTACACTGCAGAATCTGGTCCAAAGGAATCCCCCTCCCTTACTCCCTAGTTAGACCAGAAATTAATTATTCTTCTGTTTTAAAAGGAGACTTCGGATGAGGCCATTTGAGAATGTCACACACTGACAGAAGCAGTCATTGGATTATAGAGGGCCCATGATTTGTTTAAGAGTTGTCTTTACTCAAGTCATTACGGTAAAAGGAAGAGGATCTTCCATAACAGCACTGAGCTGCATGACCAAAACCACAGACATGCCCAAACCTGGGAGATCTTGTAAAACTAGTCAACTTTCAATGCCTCATGATAAATCACTTTGACAAGCGACTGTAACAATTTCTCCTCACCACACAAAGTAGTGACAGTAAAAGTCTCAACAACAGATCTTGTTTTCTACAGAAGCATCATCCAAAATGACGTGATGTTGAAATAACTTACAATAACTTACTATTTGTTGGTATCCCTTTAATCTGTGTAGATCCATAACACAAAACAAGATTATAACATTTAAAGCCAACCCAAAACAAAAGGCTTTGATTTCAGTATAATCACTTTACACAACATTTTCAAGTCACGTACACCACTTTACCAGTTTTAAATCAACACCATGATTCAAATGGCCCCTCTAGATAGATAGGTGCTGTTAGTATATGATTAAGTATTTCTGCATGGTGTATGGCATTGGCATTTGTGTATTGACATGCACACTGACTGTACAAAGCATTAAGTACACCTGCTCTTTCCATGACATAGACTGACCAGGTGAATCCAAGTGAAAGCTATGATCCCTTATTGATGTCACTTGTTAAATCCACTTCAAACAGTGTAGATTAAGGGGAGGAGACAGGTTAAAGAAGGATTTTTAAGCCTTGAGACAATTACGACATGGATTGTGTATGTGTGCCATTCAGTGGGTGAATGGGCAAGACAAAAAATTTAAATGCCTTTGAACGGGGTATGGTAGTAGGTGCTAGGCGTACCAGTTTGTGTCAAGAACTGCAACGCTTCTGTTTTTTTCACGCTCAACAGTTTCCCGTGTGTATCAAGAATTGTCCACCACCCAAAGGACATCCAGCCAACTTGCCACAACTGTCGGAAACATTGGAGTCAACATGGGCCAGCATCCCTGTGGAACGCTTTCGACACCTTGTAGAGTCCATGCCCTGACGAATTGAGGTGGTTCTCAATATTAGGAAGGTGTTCCTGATGTTTGGTATACTCAGTGTATGTTCACCATTTGCAATAGGACCTCTAATTGCTTATTTAGTTATATTATGGAGACATAGTGTTGAAAGCTAAGGGCCACAGTGTCTCTGTAAATAAGTAGCTTAGCCAGCAGACTGGAGGCTAGACTAGAGGTTGTTACTGCTGCACACCGGATGCTACACTCATGGCTGAAGGACTCTGAGGGAGGCAAGGCAGAGAGCAACTCAACTCGAGAGCCATGAGAGCAAATTAGGAGCTTCTGCACACTGTATTGTGCAGTGCACGAATATGAACCTGGTAGAGGGCCCCTGCCCAATGTTCCCAGGCCAATTAATGGAAGGACAGTTCCCTATTCCAGTGTATTGGAAGTGATGTGCTTGCCCTACAGGGAAACCACTACTCCCACATACATCCACAGAGACGTCGCCATGGTCCTCAGTCCACGGATGATAACAATTACATTCGCCCACTCAAGACAGACGAAAGGTCACTCACTCTCTGTTCCATTGCAACTATTTCATAAGGTCTGTGTGTGTTTGTTTGTTTCCTGTTCTTGCCATCTTTTGAGCATTAAAAACAACCCTGTTCTGAAATATGCCAAATAAACAATGCTGTGGATGTACCTCGATTTGCACCTCCATTAATTAATACTCAATGACTTGCCTAACCAGGAATACAGTTAGTGGGAGTGTTCACGGGTGAACAGTCCAAATGGGAATTGACATGATCCTACCAAAGCAGGAATACAATCTAGCAAAATAACCATATATTGTACCACTTTCTTCATGTTTTAAGTTAGATTTTAATGCACAGTGCATCAATTTGATGACAAACTCAACTTGGTCATCCTTTAGCTCAAAGACCATGCACTTACATGGAATCCATAGTCATATTCCATTCTGTTCTATATTTTTTCCAATGTATAATATTCTTCTACACATATGCCTACAATGTAGTTCATTTAAAACCTAGGCACGTGTATTTTATTTCATACATTCTAAAACAATATTTAATCTGCAGTTACAGTGCACAGTTGAGTAATTGCATTCTGGTTACATGGAAGGGTCAGGTACCTTCCATGTTAGATTGATGTTATAAATGCCCCCATTTATGTGGTAGCCTAACTTTACTGTTTTACACACAAAACATGTTGAAATTAGAACGTCTGCACAAATACATTTTGAGTCAAGTCAACTGGTAAGATTAGTGTGTGCTTTTATTACCAATGGAAATCGGGAGGGAATATTTTAGGTGAGCGTATGATGAATCATTGTACATGTTCTCAATGACGATTAATTGTAGTATGCTAAATCAATGCGTTGCTAAAGATTTACAGTACGTGTGGTTGAATTTAATGTATGACCGTGCGCCAGGTGCGCGTAAAATACCTTAATGTGTCTGTCGACCCAGGTGTCCTTTAGCAGTTTTATTTCGACTAGTTCAACTGCCCTCACAAACTAAAGAGGTATTGAATCAGACAATCCCATTTGTAAATGGGGGATAACAATTTTCCAAGTTATGTCTTTCCAACCGCAATCTCTAAAAACACACGCGCTTTGGCCAGAACACCCCGAAGGTTTAGATACCAATATAATAACAATCGATATGTCTGTAGGTTATTTGGAGGAAAGCGAGTTCCCAGCCTCAGCTCCAGCTAGTCCGAACAAACCATAACATATCGAACGGACACCTGGATACCACACAAGACAGACGCAGGAAGTTCAAGTTACTATATGTCCTACCAGTCTAAAGAAAGGTTGTCAACAAACAATTTTGAGAAAGTAACGAACTTATAACAGTAGGCTACAAATTATGAGACTTCTCGTTCTTTGGATATGATAGGCTACTTACCCGTTGTGCAGAGCTAGAAAGACTGGCAAATCCAAAGGATGCTTGGGTTAGAGAGGTTGATCCATGTGGAGACGGAAGGATGCAAGGCATCAAAAGTCCCTCAAGCTGTTTATTTCAATGTTACAGCATCTTCTTTAGAGAATAGGCTAGGCATACTGGTGTAACTAACCTTAACTCTTGTCCCCTCTTGTTTTTGTAGAAGACTGTCGGCGTTTACAAATCCGATATTTCCATGATATCGCAAAGTGTTCAACCCGACACGATCCTAGTCCGAGGCAGTTTTTGGGTGTGTTGGCCTTTCCACTTTATCTTTGATTAATTAATTAATTAATTAATGTAGATCCTTTATTAGTGTCTCTGGTCAGTCCTCTCTGTTAACTTCGTCGGTGCTAAGCTACCAGCAACTAAAAGGTGAGTACAACTGAAGAGCCTATTTGGTTTGCTGATCCTTCGTATAGTTCGTTAGAATGTGCATGCTTTCGAGCCACGGAAAGCTCCGAAGTATTGTAGTTGTTCTGGGCTCCTCCCCCCGAGACTCAGTGACTTTTATGGCATTGAATGGTGTTGTGGAACGCGTTTAGAGAACGGCCCTGTGAATGTTGATATAATATAATTATTTCGTATGTGTATATATAGATATCAATTCATTTGCGCCATTACAGATTCATTAGATATTTATCTAGATCAGTAATGTTTTATTTATGTTTTTGTTTGTGTGAAGATTAGTGTTTTTGGGGAAAAAATATTACCCTTCAGTTCTGAACTCTGGACTGTCACAATCTGAGTGACACCTTCCAGTGTAGCCTATATCAAATTCAACTGGATTCCAGTAGCCAGGTCAGCCTTAAGTGATTTCACTGTGGTGTTTGTTTACCTCTCCCTCCTGTCAACCTGTCATATCACCATTTATTCCTGAGTGCCTTGTTCACAGTGAATATTTCTTTGGGTCACACGACTGTCAGAAATCACAGGTTCCAAAGTATTTCAATGGTGTGTGTGTGTGTGTGTGTGTGTGTGTGTGTGTGTGTGTGTGTGTGTGTGTGTGCGTGCGTGCGCAGGCGTGTCCTTTATGGCTATGTGTGGTAAGCATGAATCCTAATATTTCAAGTGAACTACAAGGAATGTTTACTGCTCAGAGGTTACCTTGTAATGGTGTTTACATGCATACGTTTTACAGTAAAATAAACCCTCACCGTGGCTGGCTTTTTACAGTTTCTATCAGGGAAGCTAGCAGTAGGCTAGGTGTTCAACACATCATATTTTATTCATGCTCAAAATAACAGGAGACAATGGATATGGTTTCACCCACTAGATATGAAAGACAATTGACATGTTTGACAGTTGTCTTGAATAATGCAATGTAAACATGTTTAAGACATCCACATTGAAAATGTGTTCTCATCCTGAAAGCACATAGATACATATTATTGGTTATTTACATTCCATCAACACTACCAGTTACTGTATTCTTTCCATTACAATTTTACCTGTCACTCACTGAGGCCTCATACAATGGAAGTTATGTGTGAAGGTCTGAAGCTTAAGCAGCTGAACCTGTCTGTTGACAGTCTATGATACATTGGCCTATACATACAAACACCCTGTGCATACTTCATCCTATATAAAATATCAATGGTTGGATGTTCTGGTTAGTAGTGCATGAGCTTGGATGGGATCTGACTCCAATTGAATCCCACAGTTACAGTATATATCATTACCATATATCTGACTGATTGTGTCAGGTGCATTTGGAAACTGTTCAAATAATCATTATCTGATCTGAAGATGTTCAAAGAATGATTATCTGATCTGAAGATGTTCAAAGAATGATTATCTGATCTGAAGATGCTCAAATAATGATTATCTGATCTGAAGATGTTCAACGAATGATTAACTGATCTGAAGATGTTCAAAGAATGATGATCTGATCTGAAGATGTTCAAAGAATGATGATCTGATCTGAAGATGTTCAAATAATAATGATCTGATCAGGGCGGCAGGTAGCTTAGTGGGTAAGAGCGTTGTGCCAGTAACCGAAAGGTCGCTGGTTCTAATCCCCGAGCCGACTAGGTGAAAAATCTGTCGATGTGCCCTTAAGCAAGGCACTTAACCCTAATTGCTCATGTAAGTCGCTCTGGATAAGAGTGTCTACTAAAATGTAAGATGTTCAAATAATGATTATCTGATCTGAAGATGTTCAAAGAATGATTATCTGATCTGAATATGTTAAAAAAGGGATTATCTGATCTGAAAATGCATTGGGCTTCACTTACAATATAATACTCTCATGGGGTAAGATATATTAAGATAACATATAGAATAATCTATCTGTAGTTAAGATTATTTAGTCCAACATTTGTTCATTGGGTTTACTGTTTCGTAACATCTAATTTGAATCAGAATTTGTCCCCACATTAAGTAAATAACAGTTATTTGAATCCTCACTAACTACTAATGAACAGCTTTCGAAAGTAGAGGTCTTGGAGGTATTTGAATGAGACTGGTTCAGTATTTGAAGATATACAGTTGAAGTCGGAAGTTTACATACACCTTAGCCAAATACATTTAAACTCAGTTTTTCACAATTCATTACATTTAGTCCTAGTAGAAATTCCCTGTTTTAGGTCAGTTAGGATCACCACTTTATTTGAAGAATGTGAAATGTCAGAATAATAGTAGAGAGAATGATTTATTTAAGCTTTTATTTCTTTCATCACATTCCCAGTGGGTCAGAAGTTTACATACACTCAATTAGTATTTGGTAGCATTTCCTTTAAATTGTTTAACTTGGGTCAAACGTTTCGGGTAGCCTTCCACAAGCTTTCCACAATAAGTTGGGTGAATTTTGGCACATTCCTCCTGACAGAGCTGGTGTAACTGAGTCAGGTTTCTAGGCCTCCTTGCTCGCACACCCTTTTTCAGTTCTGCCCACAAATGTTCTATAGGATTGAGGTCAGGGCTTTGTGATGGCCACTCCAGTACCTTGACTTTGGTGTCCTTAAGCCATTTTGCCACAACTTTGGAAGTATGTTTGGGGTCATTGTCCATTTGGAAGACCCATTTTCGACCAATGCTGCCACCCCCGTGCTTCACGGTTGGGATGGTGTTCTTCGGCTTGCAAGCACCCCCTTTTTCCTCCAAACATAACGATGGTCATTATGGCCAAACAGTTCTATTTTTATTTAATCTACCAGAGGACATTTCTCCCAAAAGTATGATCTTTGTCCCCATGTGCAGTTGCAAACCGTAGTCTGGCATTTTTATGGGGGTTTTGGAGCAGTGTCTTCTTCCTTGCTGAGCGGCCTGTCAGGTTATGTCGATATAGGACTCGTTTTACTGTGGATATAGATACTTTTGTACCTGTTTCCTCCAGCATCTTCACAAGGTCCTTTGCTGTTGTTCTGGGATTGATTTGCACTTTTCACACAAAAGTACGTTCATCTCTAGGAGACAGAATGCGTCTCCTTCCTGAGTGGTATGACGGCTGCGTGGTCCCATGGTGTTTATACTGCGTACTATTGTTTGTACAGATGAACGTGGTACCTTCAGGCGTTTGGAAATTGCTCCCAATGATGAACCAGACTTGTGGAGGTCTACACATTTTTTTTCTGAGGTCTTGGCTGATTTCTTTTGATTTTCACATGATGTCAAGCAAAGAGGCACTGAGTTTGAAGGTAGGCCTTGAAATACATCCACAGGTATACCTCCAATTGACTCAAATGATGTCAATTAGCCTATCAGAAGCTTCTAAAGCCATGACATCATTTTCTGAAATGTTCCAAGCTGTTTAAAGGCACAGTCAACTTCGTGTATGTAAACTTCTGACCCACTGGAATTGTGATACAGTGAATTTTAAGTGAAATAATCTGTCTGTAAACAATTGTTCAAAAAATTACTTGTGTCATGCACAAAGTAGATGTCCTAACCGACTTGCCAAAACTATAGTTTGTTAACAAGAAATTTGTGGAGTGGTTGAAAAACAAGTTTTAATGACTCCAACCTAAGTGTATGTAAACTTCCGACTTCACCTGTAGCTAGAATTCAATCAAAGTTGCACTGTAACCATTGGGCTTGTCGTTTGAATCACAGATGTGGACTGTTTACGTTTGTGTGCATTAAGGCACTTTTAAGTTTTCTGTGGTTTGAGGCATTATCCACAATCGATTGAATTTCAGCCTTTCAGGTACATATTTCACAAAATATCAATATGCAGGTATCACAGAAAGTTTAGAGCCCAGCTGTCTAGCTCCAGTGTTTTCTTATGGTGATGGAAATATAGCACCTTTGAGCAAACAGAATCTCACTGGAAGTTATACATTTGCTGAGAGTTTGTTTGTTTTGACCTGAAGGCACAATGTGCCTCATTGTTTTTGTTGACTCTCCCCACACACTGTCACAGTCTTAGACTCAACTGTACTACCCCACACTGTTCCTCTTTGTCCTCCTCCGAGGCATGTCACAACTGGCCATTTTCCATGAGGACCCCACTTTACCCTGGAGAAATAAGACAAACTGGGAAACACTGTAAAATACTGAGATTTTAATCTGAGGAGGCAACATGGGTGTCTGTAAACTGGTATAACGTCAACCCCGACCCCCAAATGAGTTCAAAGGTCATATTCAGGGTATACATGTTAAACACACTGGTATTGTAGATACAATGTTGATAGTAGAGATGCTCAACAAACTACAGTAATCACAGGCAATCAATTACAGTATGTACTGTATGTGCACAAATACAGTGGGGAAAAAAAGTATTTAGTCAGCCACCAATTGTGCAAGTTCTCCCACTTAAAAAGATGAGAGAGGCCTGTAATTTTCATCATAGGTACACGTCAACTATGACAGACAAATTGAGAAAAAAAATTCCTAAAAATCACATTGTAGGATTTTTAATGAATTTATTTGCAAATTATGGTGGAAAATAAGTATTTGGTCACCTACAAACAAGCAAGATGTCTAGCACTCACAGACCTGTAACTTCTTCTTTAAGAGGCTCCTCTGTCCTCCACTCGTTACCTGTATTAATGGCACCTGTTTGAACTTGTTATCAGTATAAAAGACACCTGTCCACAACCTCAAACAGTCACACTCCAAACTCCACTATGGCCAAGACCAAAGAGCTGCCAAAGGACACCAGAAACAAAATTGTAGACCTGCACCAGGCTGGGAAGACTGAATCTGCAATAGGTAAGCAGCTTGGTTTGAAGAAATCAACTGTGGGAGCAATTATTAGGAAATGGAAGACATACAAGACCACTGATAATCTCCCTCGATGTGGGGCTCCACGCAAGATCTCACCCCGTGGGGTCAAAATGATCACAAGAACGGTGAGCAAAAATCCCAGAACCACACGGGGGGACCTAGTGAATGACCTGCAGAGAGAGTTTTTCTGCAAAGGGACCAGGACGACTGATCCGTGTAAAGGAAAGAATGAATGGGGCCATGTATCGTGAGATTTTGAGTGAAAACCTCCTTCCATCAGCAAGGGCATTGAAGATGAAACGTGGCTGGGTCTTTCAGCATGACAATGATCCCAAACACAACGCCCGGGCAATGAAGGAGTGGCTTCGTAAGAAGCATTTCAAGGTCCTGGAGTGGCCTAGCCAGTTTCCAGATCTCAACCTCATAGAAAATCTTTGGAGGGAGTTTAAAGTCTGTGTTGCCCAGCGACAGCCCCAAAACATCACTGCTCTAGAGGAGATCTGCATGGAGGAATGGGCCAAAATACCAGCAACAGTGTGTGAAAACCTTGTGAAGACTTACAGAAAACGTTTGACCTGTGTCATTGCCAACAAAGGGTATATAACAAAGTATTGAGAAACTTTTGTTATTGACCAAATACTTATTTACCACCATAATTTGCAAATAAATTCATAAAAAATCCTACAATGTGATTTTCTGGATTTTTTTCTCTCATTTTGTCTGTCATAGTTGACATGTACCTATGATGAAAATTACAGGCCTCTCTCATCTTTTTAAGTGGGAGAACTTGCACAATTGGTGGCTGACTAAATACTCTTTTTCCCCACTGTATATGTATCTTTAGAGGACAGTCAAGGTGGTCGCATATCTTTATTTGTGATGAACAATGTTATCAACTGATGCCTACATACGGTAAGTAGTATTTATGTAAATTCAAAGCTTTAGATGACAGCTTCTTTTGACAGTTCCAGTATTTATTTTCTCTGTTTCATTTACAGAGACATATTGGTGAAATGACGGAGAGCCTATCTACGGAGCTGGTTTCAAGGCCCAGCCTTCATCAAAACATGAAATTATGATGATGAGGGGAGTGAGATGAGTGAGGTCGGTGAGGTGTGAGCATATCATTTCCCATGATGAGACACGAATACACAGGAACCAGGTCCCAACTTGTCAGATTCTCAGTAACTGGTAGCATAACCTGTCCTGGCAGAGTTTCACAATCCAGCCATGCATTAGCTACATTGACAGAGCATTGTTTTTCTATGTAATAGATGGTGATACGGTAGGGTAAGAAAAGATAAAGAAACATTATTGTACTTCTCTTTGATGCCAGAAGTGTGGGAACATTTATTGTAGTAATTAGATGGAATTTGTCATCACAATGTAAACGTTTGAGAAAATCAAAATGGTATTATATTACTGTAAACTTTTATAAAAATGTTGATAATAATCTCATAGAAATCCTGCACCCACCACTAGCAAATATCAAAACAAAATGTATAGGTTATGAGTATTACTGTGCATTGACATTGCAATAACAGATTCTCAGCACACAGGAATGCAGAAAGACATGTCCCGACTCAGTTGAAATTCTGACCTTTTCAGTTTCAATCATCAGAGGCAGGCAGTAACAATCTGAAGTACAGGTCCTGTAAATCCAGAGGCCACATCCACAAACAATTTCAAAAAAGGTCCTAGGAATCCTGTTAAAACCTGTTTTAAGACCAAAAAAACTCCCAGCTCAGAGTAGGTTTTAGGATGATGTTAAGACACTGCTCAGGCAGTAAAATCAACTCTCATCTCTCATGACAGTTTGAGGTACCACAAAGTTACCACAATTATAGGATCTTAATTTGACCTATATTGTCAGATCAACATAATCCAGCAGCAACAGGATTTGAACATTTAGTCCATAATGTTGGTTGATCACTTTGCCTACTCTTTATCCATGCCTAATAGGTTGGCAGGCATAACCTTTTTTTGTACCAATTCTGATGGTTGTTAAAAGCGAAATCTTGACAACGTTACCATTATAACAACACACTCTTCTAACATCACACCGCTTAATAACTCTAAATCACTTTCGCACACTAGGCATCAAGTAACTTGCCGATAATGTTGCATACAACGTTTGAAAGGTCTATCATTTTCATCGAACACAATCAAAGTTAACATAAGCCATAGATGCCTTCAATTGGCATGCCTAATTTAGGCATATTTTTTAACAATGTGATATTGTGCTCCAAAGGTATAACTTAAAATAACATAACGTAGCTAATTCAATAATAAAAAATAATTAAAAAAGGTTTATTTATTAGCATAGTGGTTATAGGTATTTAGGCATTTCGTGTGAAATACGCCTCATGTGAAATCCTTGTCAAAAGTGCAAGAGATACTGTTGCATGTAGGTCTAGATTATTTATGGGATGATCATATACAAATAACAAAACATTATTTTAACACCTTCATAGCAGTTGCATAAGGCGCAGGAACCACTGACTCACTACCTTTTACTATTATCAACACACTTGCTGCTAACTCTTAACTGGTTAGGCCAAATCAAATCAAATCCAATTTTATTTGTCAAATGCGCCGAATACAACAGGTATAGACCTTACCGTGAAATGCTTACTTACAAGCCCTTAACTAACAATGCAGTTAAGAACAATAAGAGTTAAGAAAATAAATAACCTAAAGTAAAAAAAAAATGAAAAAGATAAGAGGTTTCCTAACTATCTGTCGACTAGGTGGGACTCTTATGACTAAAGAGGCTTCATGCATAGCTTTTATTTTGACCCATAAGTAGGAGTAAAATGTATCTATTCTCAGCCCTTACGACCAATTGTTTATGTGGATACTAACTTAAGATGTGATTATGTGACTCAGACTTGCACGTAATTGCATTGTAAATCCAATGTCAATATTAATGGGAGATGTGTTGTACTGCAGACATATGACTCAGGTTAGGATTATGTCTATAATGATCAAAATGAGTGGCCCATGGGTTTATTCATTTGCGGACATGTAACAAAATGTTTTTGCACCATAACAAACATTTTGCAACAGAAAAATGAAAACAAGTGTTTCTTATTGGACAAGGTTAGAAAGGGGTCTTCTCGTTTTGGCCACATTGCTTCGGTTTGGTTCCTAGTGAATATACCCCAGGCCTACTGCTGCCTTGTCACTGATAAGGTTGATTTGTTTTTCTGAAGCATCAGTTGAGGACCATTTGGAGTAAAACGGCAAACAAGAAGTTTGTCTGAAAGATGGTAAATGAGCCACAACAGATTGTTCTTTGATCTTTTCTTAAATCCCTAAAAGTTACAACAGAGTAATTCAAACATTACTTTACTGCTTTCTGATTGTTTTCCAAATAACAAGCATTTAACTAAATTATGATGTATATCAACAAAACACTAGGCTGTAGCATGCTGTATCTTTTTGATGTTGCTTGTGTCAAAGTAAAAATGAGCTTGAAGGCTACCAATGATGAGGGAAGTGAACGTGAAGGTTTGGCATAGTGAGTTGTGTTTCCTGTCCAATAGCAAATAACATCACTAAGGGTTATCCTTCTCCTTCTTTATGACATATCATATGATTTCTTGTAGCTACACTTTATTTCATTTATCTGGTATACTATTCACATTGAACATTGTAAATAACTACAGGTGTTAAGCAAGTCTAGATGTTGTAATTCAATACATTTTGCGGTGCCACTCATTGATATAGTATTACGTTTGAGCATCAATTCATTATAGATCCCCTTGCACATATCCCTTGTTTCATATAGGCAGCATCATATAGATATTACTAATAGATTTTGTTGTCTTTATTGTACAGAAATACCCAATAGTATTTACAATACTATGATGCAAAAACATCTACATTTATCCTGGAAGTGTGTGGCTGGTCTATCAGCTCGACTGCATGTGCAGTCTGGGTCATTGCAGTGGCTGCAAATCTGTTGGGATGGAATCTTCAGTGAGATGAATTGTTGGCAGAACAAATATGTTATCTGCAAACAGAGAACAAAGATAAAGGGAATTTATGGAAAAAACAATCTTTGTGTCCAGAATAACTTTGGGTAGGTGACCTATGAGAAGAGAAAAAAATTGTTTCCTTGAGCATCACAGCATGTGACCAAGTTAGCTCTGCTTTCATTTGAGAAAGCACAAACTATGTACCCTGAGGTAGAAAAACACAAACATTATATGATTGCCAAAAGCATACACAAATTGCAGGACACTACTAGAAAATGACAACATGAAAGACAAAACGGAGAACACCACAATATCAAGGGGGGGAAGTTGGGTAAACTTGTTCCATCTACAGGGATAGATAGGCATGATTACACAGGCCCACTGGCACTAGCACATAATGTGATATTTTCAGGTCATGTTCAGGCTGCAACGGTGCAATACAATAGGTTGGCTGTTAGGACTTATTTCAGGATATTATTGGACATCAGCTGATCAGTATTGGATCTGTTGAGCATTTGTTTACTGCTTAATGTGACTAATCAAACCTGTGGCATGTATTGAACCCTGCACAATTTAAGACGTAGGCATTAGCCCTGGCAGCTAACACGAGTCTTCAGGTCTCATGTAAGGTTGCCTACCACATGAGTATATGGGTAGATCTCAATTGTATTTCCTTGATTCCTCGTTTCCTCTCTCCTCATCTCCTTCGCAAAGCGCATCGGAGAAGGGCAGACGGGAGGTACCTCCAATGCGTTTTGAGAAGGAGGCGTGGAGAGAGGACACGAGGACTCAAGGAAATACAATTGAGATCTACCCATATACCCATGTGGTGGGCAACCTTGCATGAGACCTGAAGACTCACGTTAGCTCCCAGAGCTAATGCCTATGTCTTGGAAACACCCCGTGCTACACTTAATTCCTCTTTCACCTCTCCCCCCTCTCTGCAGCGGCTGACAGATATCATTTGTGTGATCTGAGTCACATGCACCAATGAGACTGACCGAGTATCAAACCGGAGTCACCCAGGCGACTCCAGACTAACTCTGACTGGAAGAGAACAAAAATCTCCAGGCTTCAGGTATGAGGTTAGTCATCATTCAAGCCTCGTTCGCCAAATTACCTCTGCTATACACTGCTGAATATGAACCTATTATTGACTTAGCAAGCTCACATATAGGCTTTCTATACATGTGTGAGTCATATGTGCTGAATCATACTACACAAACAAAAAAACAGCATGCACAGTAAGATTGATATATATTTTTTGTGGTCAATTTCCAGAAGATTGGACAACGAGACACCTGTCTACACACTCACTACCCCAGAGACATTCACTTGATACGCTGCTCACTAATAGTCGTGTGACAGACTATACCTCCCCTTCCACTGAATAGAACAAAGGTTTGTGTACCTGGCAATATCTCCCCTTCCACCGACTAGGACAAAAGATGAGTACCTGGCAATATCCTCTTTATTGTTCCACTGAGGCTCGTTTAATTTAAAATGAACACCTCTTTATGGTCCAAGGTCGCCAATACAATTGGTGTTTGATTGTACGTGATTGAAAGCCCTTTGTGTCTACTTTAGCTTTGTTTACTGACCTTTGTGTCCCCTTATCACCCTCTTCCTGTTTCTAGACAGGATGTCAGTGACCTACTCTAGCCTATTGTGGACAGAAGCAGATCAGTGAGAGTGGACAGCTTGTATTGGTCGTATAGAAGGGCTGGACAGCCTCAGGGTAAGGCCTCACACCACATGCTGTTCGCTTTCCGTCTGCCCTGGCCTGTCCTCCCCTCTCGTAATGGACTCCTCTCCAGCCACATTTAGGTCATTGTGTAATGGGTGGGCAGCGTGGTCCATCGGTCCCGTAAGTAGACAGGTTGTGTGTTAATTAAAGGGGCTTGGGTTACAACTGAATCACCACAGTCTGAGAGCCTGCACTGGTCGACCACATAAGACAAGCCTTGTTTATATAAAGGTACATCTAGGTTCAGTCAGTGACATTATGCACAAACATTTATTTTTCAACGTTTTTGTTAGCTTGCACAATAGGCACATGTCTCCATTAGTATGGTAGTTGCTTTCTCAATGACACAGATGATATGATTAATGGTTCCTTTTACAACCTTTCTAAATCAAATTCACAGGAAGCATGGTATTTCCATTGGTTTGCATTGCCCCCTTCTGGTGATTTGCCATACAAATTCAAACAGAGAACAGCTTTGGGGATGAGGGATCCAAAACTACAGTGGCTGCTTGCACCTACTGCTTGAACCTTATCTACTCGGACAGTGTACATAACACAGCATGGCAGAGAACTGTTTATTTGGGATAGCATTTGAGCTTCTAGAACTTTCTGTCTGAACTACATAGAACTTAATGACATATTACAATAATACAAGCCTGCCATTTAATTGTGGGTCTGTCTGTCTGTCTGTACAATAGTTTGCTCATGAAGATGGCTGGCAGCGAAACTATTTGATTTTGATGTTGCTAGTCAAACAAAAACAAGGGATGGATGTGAAGCAATACATTTCATATAACGTATATGCTTATATAACACAATACCGTATATCATGTGACATTGCAATTAGCTAAGCTTCAAAGTAAGTGTCAGTAGAGCCTTCAAATCCATCCTATTTACTTTCAAATGCATTATATGTTTGTCGGAGACCCGTAGTGAGAGGAAATACACACTTTTGACAGCTCTGTCAACTGCACAGCTTAATCACAACAATTACCTGTGTATCTACTGCACAGTGCACACTGTGGAAGAGTGCTGAAAATACTGTATGTTCTCAGGCATGGTGATTGTGTGCAGAACCTTTTCTGGATGTATTTGCCCTCATCTAAAATACATACAGTATATGTACACAGTAGGGGGTTGCTTCTGTTTGGTAAAGCTCTTGAATCAATTTGAACAAATATTACAACATTTAGCTACTGCTTAAATTGACATAGATCACCCACAACCTGTTCCACATATAATGTAATGTATGTGCGGTAGAGTTGCTGCACGTTTTAATGTATACACTGTGATATTCTCTCTCTCTCTCTCTCTCTCTCTCTCTCTCTCTCTCTCTCTCTCTCTCTCTCTCTCTCTCTCTCTCTTTGTGTCTTTGTCAGTGTGTGTGTGGCGTGTGTACCTTGTCTCAGATTCTTGTGCTGCAAAAACCTGCCCATTCAGTCCCAGCTCCTGTGACCCTCCTTTAGCCTTCCATCCACACACACAGGGCCTCTGCTGCAGGTACACCTCCACCTCCCATTACCAATGACCTTCATCTGCTGACTGTGACCAGGAATTCATCCCCGGGGACCCTGACTGGCACACTGTTGAATGCTAATACCCGGCTCAGGCTGTTCTGGCTTTAGAGGTCCTATACCACAGCTTCCCTTCACTTCCTCTGAGCCCCCATCAAACGTTAAATCCTCCTAAATGCACCTCAACAGCTTTGGGACCAAGCGTTCCCTGCATGACCGCGCGGGTCACTCCAGCTGAGGCCTTGCACTTTAGAGCCAGGCAGTGAACGAGTACACAGGGAGAAAAGATCAGTCCAAAAGACCTGGCGTCGGTTGTGAGTTGTTTGTGACGCTAATGGGAAGCGTTTGAGGACAATTAGCGACAGGCAAGGCAAATAAAGAGAAGAGGTCATCGGGGAGAGGAGATTAAGCCAGAGATTTGATTTGGAGGCATGTGTGGTGGGGTTTGAAAACGGTTCTACGTTAAGCAGTTTGATCCACCATTAAAGGTCATAAAACAGATTGACTACTTATCAGAGAGACTCAGAGAGCTCACTGGGGCCCAATGTAGTAGGACTATTCCTGGTGAAAACAGTACAGTCGTAACTAGAGTCCAACGGAGGGGATTATAGTTAGTTATTTGCAGTCAGAAACTCCTCACAACACCTGTCATCACCACGACCCGAACCCCCTTGTGTGTCAACTCAAGTAGCACCCCTGGAGTGCTGAACAACAAGCCTTGTTTGGTGGCAGAGATAAAAGTCCTCCAAATGATAATGAAATCAGCTCATTACAATAATGAGCAGCATTGGTAATGAAGGTGATTTGCCTAGCCTCTTCAAATGCCCGAGATCTGTCACCTAATTACAGGCAAACACCAACAAAACATGTAAAACGTGGCGTTTGGGGCCTGGGGCAGATCAGCCTGACAACAGCTGTATCTGTTAGTCTACAACACTACACTTCTTGTTTTTTCACACTGTATTCAAATTGGATACATGCTGGTTTAGGGGTTGTCAATTACCTCATCCAATATACTGTAGTTCGAGACACTGCCCACTGGGCAAAAACTGGTTGAATCAATGTTGTTTCCACGTCATTTCAACCCAGAAAATCAATGTGATGACGTTAAATCAACATGGAAAACTGATTGGATTTGCAACAAGTCATCAAAGTAAGGGCATTTCCTATTTTTCTCACCCAACTTTTAACCTAAATCCAATGAAATGGTGACATTTGATGTTGAATTTATGGTTTGTTGACAACTCAATCAAATGTAAATCAAAACTAGACGTTGAACTGACGTCTGTGCCCAGTGGGTGCGATCTGTTATGTCTTGAACGTGGGGCAGAGTAGATTGTTGATGAGCTATTTCAGGATAAATCTAGTGATGTTGTTGTCTTTTTTGGTTGTCATTGCATATATTTATCCATATTTAATGGTACACTATCGTCCCAGTATGTATTTAAATTGTATAGTCTACAAAGACGTACTTGAGTGTATTCATTTGTTAACAGAGCACACTCTGCCTTCATGCGGTTTTGAATCCTTTCAATCTTCTGCATTTGCATTGTCAGACAATAGGTGGCTCAATAGAACTATGTCAACGGGTGAACTTGAAGTGTACTCAGCTAAATCTGGTGGAAATGGAGCTTTAAAGATCGTTTCGTTCAGGTCAATCGGTAACACAAGACCCACTTGTTCAGTCCTCAATGTACGTTCCTAAGACTAGAAGATTTAGAGGACTACATTCATGCGATTTGTTTGTATTCATCTCACTTGAGCAAAACCCTAAACAAATATGTGTTGGGTGATTTTTCTGGCCTGGAAAATGTATTTTTGGAGAGGATACCATCGTTGTACAGGAGAGGGCACTGTTGAATTTCCCAAATTATTTGAAATAATAAAGTCATAGAGGATTAAATCCCTCCCCTATACATGTTATGTACACACACATATGAACACACACACAAACACATACACACACACACACAGACACACACACACACACAACCCCACCCCCCTGCCATCTTCCCCTCTCAACTAAACCAAATTAGAATTAGTTGTATTTTTAATCCCCCATTTTTACTGATGCCGTTTTAAATCAAATACACCCAACAATTGAGTTTCACATCACTGGTGACATTGAGGAGCATCTATAGGACGGTTACCAGCCTCCCCTTGAGGCATGAGCGTTGTCAGGCCAGAGCCAGTTTGATTTCATCACTTTGATTAAGTGCTGAGAGCTGACACACTCCTGGTGATGATGGACAGCTATTAGGCTCTCCAGGGTGTTTGGAGACTTAAGATGCCCATAGCTGTTTGCTCACACACACACATTAGTGCTGACACACAGCAGTTGAAAAGGAACCCTGTATGTCATGCTGTGGGGACCATGGAGTGAGGAATAATGCAATATAGTAGCCTACTGCATTGCCAGATTGGATGTTTGTATTTGTTTTCCCTCTAGATGACAATTGACCCGCACAATGATTGGTTAGTTGATAACATAACACAATATACAAGTCTATTCCACACTGTAATCTGTAATGCCGCATTCACATAGTGAGCAGAATATCCTTCAACCACAGTCAACAGAAACATATACAGTCATCCTTATCGTGGGTACTGTAGCTTTCAGATGAAGGCGCTGCTCAAAATGGATGTTACAGAAATAGTCGTCATGTGGCTCATGGTGACTGGCCTGAGTACAGCTGTAAGTAGAGTGCGCGCCCAGATGAGTGCACACGTAGCGATGAGAGAGGCAGCAGAGTGAATGATGGGAGGAAGTGGGACGTACACTGGAGCCTGGACTCCCCTGGATAGCTGCTCATCTCCTGTCTTTGCACCCTGGTCAGGGAACGCATAAATACATCCGTCACTGTGGTGGCTGTGCTCAAAGCACTTACCATGTGACTGTGGAGAATATGAGTACTCTAAGTACATGCATTTAGAGGATGTATATGTTTGTGTGTGTGTGTGTGTGTGTGGGGTGGAGTGTGTTTGTGTGTGGGGTGGAGGGTGTTTGTGTGTGTGTGTGTGTGGAGAGTGTTTGTGTGTGTGTGTGTGGGGTGGTGGGTGTTTGTGTGTGGGGTGGAGGGTGTTTGTGTGTGTGGGGTGGAGGGTGTTTGTGTGTATGGGGTGGAGTGTGTGTGGGGGTGGAGGGTGTTTGTGTGAGAGGGGTGGAGGGTGTTTGTGTGTGTGGGGTGGAGGGTGTTTGTGTGTGTGGGGGTGGAGGGTGTTTGTGTGTGTGGGGTGGAGGGTGTTTGTGTGTGTGGGGTGGAGTGTGTTTGTGTGTGTGGGGTGGAGGGTGTTTGTGTGTGTGGGGTGGAGGGTGTTTGTGTGTGTGGGGTGGAGGGTGTTTGTGTGTGTGGGGTGGAGGGTGTTTGTGTGTGTGGGGTGGAGGGTGTTTGTGTGAGTGGGGTGGAGGGTGTTTGTGTGTGTGGGGTGGAGTGTGTGTGGGGTGGAGGGTGTTTGTGTGAGAGGGGTGGAGGGTGTTTGTGCGTGTGTGAGTGTGGGGAGGGATGGAGGGTGTTTGTGCGTGTGTGTGTGTGTGCGCACACGTAAATCAATGTATTGTAGCTTCTTAAACGTGCACTATGCATAACATTGGGTGGGTGTTTGTGGGTGTTTGTGTGTGTGGGGTGGAGGGTGTTTGTGTGTGTGGGGTGGAGTGTGTTTGTGTGTGTGGGGTGGAGGGTGTTTGTGTGTGTGGGGTGGAGCGTGTTTGTGTGTGTGGGGTGGAGTGTGTTTGTGTGTGTGGGGTGGAGGGTGTTTGTGTGAGTGGGGTGGAGGGTGTTTGTGCGTGTGTGTGTGTGTGTGTGTGTGTGTGCGCACACGTAAATCAATGTATTGTAGATTCTTAAACGTGCACTATGCATAAAATTCTCATAGTTCACCTTATTTCAGTTTAGGTGTCAAAACAAGCAAGTGTAGTGTAGAGAATCATTTTACCATCTAAACCTCTGTGAAATATATGTTCCATAACCAAAAATATAGTATTTTCTGATGGTTGAAGCTAGTGTACAAAACCGAAAGTTAAAGACGCAAAAACTAAACTTAAGAACGTGAAGCATAGAAATGGCGCACATAGAACACATTTTAGACTTGCTTTCAATGAGAATGACAGATCTATAACTCACATTTCTATGTGGATTTGGTCAGGTCGCCCAAAAAGGTCCATATTGCAGCTTTAACCCAACTCCTAGCGACCTTGTGAAGATGTTTGGACCTCTTGGCGTAACGGTTAAGGGGATGACTTGACAGTCGCTGCATCCAGGTTTGAGTCCCAGTCGGGGCTACCGGTGAAATTCACTACATTGGTGTCAGAAGTGGGATGGCTCCTGTGAGGCCATCGGAGAGGCGTGTACACGTGAGGGACTTGGTATAGAGAAGCATAGGGACACGCTCTCTCGAAGGAAGGAGGTAATGTAGCGACCTTAAACCAACACCTAGTGACATCATGGCATAATGGTTAAGGTGTTGGCTTGACAGTTGCTGGACCCAGATTGGAGTCCCAGTTGAGGCTACCCCCTGAATTTACTACAATATCATAATTATTTTTCCATCTTTCGAGTGCTCCCAGATTCTTCATAGCACATAATGCAGCGAGACACCCACTCCCTCTCCCCACACCCACACACAGCGACACCCCCACCGTCCTTCTCAATTAGCCGCACTTAGTTGGCAACACCACTGTGACGGAACAGACTACATCTCCCAGGTCACCGCGGGGTGGATCCCTTCCCATTATTAATGACTAAGCTGTGGGGCGAACAGAGGCTTAGCGCCACAGCGCTCATTTGAGGGGCTGGGACTATTGGAGGGGATTGGCTAGCACAACTACCATTACCCGATTGTGTGGGCGTTGCGTTGGCAGGCAGAGGGGGGCTGGGGCAAGGGAAGGGTGAAGTTTGATTGACAGATTCTTCCCATTGTTAATTGTTTTAGTGATGGAAGCCACATATATGTAACAGACAGTGCATGACCGCAAGGCATTATTGATCATCTCCCCGGGGGTGATATGGTAATGCTCAGTGTTTTGAAGTGCTGGTCAATGCCCAGCTTAACTGAGATGACTATGAAAAACCCAAGAGAGGTTTTGTGTTTTAACCCCAGATAAATAGAAATGGGTTATATGCTAAGTGTCACCTTCACCTCTGTGAGGGGTCTACATTTAAAACATTTAAAACATCAGTTTAGGATGTGATTGGTTACATTAACCGTCAACTGTTAGAATTTAGCGATATTAGACTGGTGTTAAAATGTCAATGACATCACAGTCTGTAGTGGTATGACTAACTATACATATATCTCATTGCATATAACATAAGATTTGGTAAAGCCTTGATATGCATCACGTTTCGTGGATCAAAATTCCACCAGCAGTATTGGCTAAATGTGGGACCTCTTTGGGCAAGGTCCATTTTGGCAGATTGCCAGTGGCTCGGGTCGTATATCCCAACGACCACCTGCATTGACACTCTCAGATCCCTTCCTCCATTCATGGGGCATAAAAATGCCGTTCACATGACCAGGAAACACTGAGTGTATTGTCTCCCCTGGATGAGATGTCCCTGCAGGCACATGCATTTTAATCATACCCCACAGTCCTAAATAGCACTTGAAATACGGCAGCGTCAGAGGTTCAAACTAAGTAGAAAAAGCAGATATTTTTGGGAGGATAAAACGCTGATCCAAGCGGCATGCTAGCTGGCAGTAGCACCTCCACTTTACTTAACTACCATCATAAAATTAACAGCCGCAATAAAACACATACTGGGAAAGTATGTTTCTAATGACCCCTGCGGGCCCTTAGGTCAATTACGTCGGAAATTATACAGTCAAATATTATGGAAGTCATGCTATAGTCCCAATGCTCAGCACTGGGATTTTGAGGTGTGCAACTGGATAGCAGTTATCCTCCATAAGAATGATGAAACACTCATTTAAAAAGAGTTATGGAGAAAATCCTGCATATAAATTCCTTTCATTAGTTAGTTCATCTTCTTAGAGCAAATAACACAATTTTCTGTAGCAATGTTGCACAGGGTTATTTAGCTCTATGAAATTCTAAGGTGTTATCTAGGGGGGACATCATTGGGCACATCTTATCCACCTATTTTGCTAGGGATTACGAGTGTTTACAGGAGTTTTGTACTGTTTCAAGGACAACATGTGAGCCCTAGAGATAACGCCACAGGTTATGTGGATGCTGAACCCATACTAATATTCTCTGGGCTACCACAGAGAAAGGGTATCTGCTTTAAAATGCATGAACTTGCTATACCTTGTAAAAGTGTTATAAAAATGTGTAGACACAATCTTGTTATGGCTGTATGTGGCTTCTCCTAGTGTCGTTTCCATAAAGCAATAGATACTTTAGTGTATTCCATGGAGCCCCCTTCAGACGACAGAGGCATTAAATCGTATGTACAATACTATAGCTCCCAGCCTTTACAACAACAAGCAAAAGCATGACTCAAGTCCTAAACATGCCAAGTTGTTATAGAACCAGAAGAGAAGCATAGGAGTTGATGGAAAACCTGCTGTGCTACACAACCCTGAGTTACTGTGTGGCTTTTGGAGAACATGCTAGCTCTAGAAACCCATGCATTTTGTCCTGCCCTCAGGGCACAACTCACTGGGTAGACCCCTACTCTGCCCCTAGCCTAAAGCCCAATTCAATTAGAATTATTTGCATACCACTTGTTTAAAAAAATAAATCAATATGGTGATTTATAAAATACATTGCTATGCACAATCTGCAAAACAGCAAATGTTTTTCTATATGTCATTGTACAAATGGTTTCCAATTGTCTTCTATTAGTAAAAAAGACATAGCTTGACAGAAATCTCTGCATATAGTCCCCACTCCCACTTCATTATTCGTCATTTCCTTTCAGACTTCCCCAGTAATATGCAGAGCACTCTAATCATGGCAGTTACTTAACTCTGAAGTCTCTATCATTCATCCTCTCCCATTCAGTGACTCCCTGCAACCCTGGACAGAGTAATATACTTCTGACGTCAGTTATCCACCATTATCAGACAGCGTTCCTCCCTCCTCTTCAAGGACTGTATGGTAGAATGATATCATATTGGCCCTTCTATGGGCTTTTGTTGACATCCTTAGTGTGTTTGATCTCTACAAATTGTTCTTTTTTTGTTTGGCCTAGCATTGACCTTAGCAGTGATTTCACCACAACCCCACTGTTTTACCCTACTTGAACTGGAAACAGGCATACACAAAATTATAACTGCATTAAAAGTTTCAAAAAGTAAAGGGGAAAAAGTAAGGACAAAGAAAGAGAGGAAATAAATAATGAAAAAAAGTTCATTATCACTCCCTGCATTAAGTGGACTGTTTATTCCCCCCTAAGCACAACACAAGGACACAATGTTTTTTACAAAGGAAGAAGACCGGAGGAGACGGATATGCAAAGACCTGTTATGCAGATAAAAAAATACTTGAATATCCTAGCACATTAAATATTTAGAATACAAATGGAAAATCCATTATTACCCAAAGTACCTAATGTTCCACTTGATGTCCAATGCCAAGGTACAGTACACACTGACCTCTTATTAACCTTGAGTCAACCTGAACTCAACATACAGCTATAGTATGTGGACAACCCTTCAAATTAGTGGATTTGGCTATTTAAGCCACACCTGTTGCTGACAGGTGTATAAAATCGAGCACACAGCCATGCAATCTCAGTGACTTTCAACGTGGCACAGTCATAGGATGCCACCTTTCCAACAAGTCAGTTCGTAAAATTGCTGCCCTGCTAGAGCTGCCCCGGTCAACTGTAAGTGCTGTTATTGTGAAGTGGAAATGTCTAGGAGCAACAACTGCTCAGCCGCAAAATGGTAGACCACACAAGCTCACAGAACAGGACCGGCGAGTGCTGAAATGCGTAGCGGGTAGAAATTGTCTGTCCTCGGTTGCAACATTCACTATCGAGTTCCAAACTGTCTCTGGAAGCAACTTCAGCACAATAACTGTTCGTCCAAAGCTTCATGAAATGGGTTTCTATGGCTGAGCAGCCGCACACAAGCCTAAGATCACCATGTGTAATGTCAAGCGTCGGCTGCAGATGTGTAAAGCTCGCCGCCATTGGACTCTGGAGCAGTGGAAACGCATTCTCTGGAGTGATGAATCACGCTTCACCATCTGGCAGTCCGACGGACAAATCTGGGTTTGGCGGATGCCAGGAGAACACTACCTGCCCGAATGCATAGTGCCAACTTTAAAGATTGGTGAAGGAGGAATAATGGTCTGAAGCTTTTTTTTATGGTTCGTGCTAGGCCCCTTAGTTCCAGTGAAGGGAAATCTTAATGCTACAGCATACAATGACATTCTAGACAATTCTATGCTTCCAACTTCGTGGCAACAGTTTGGAGAAGGCCCTTTCCTGTTTCAGCATGACAATGCCCCTTTCCACAAAGCGAGGTCCAAACAGAAATGGCTTGTCGAGATCGGTGTGGAAGAACTTGACTGGCCTGCACAGATCCCTGACCTCAATCCCATCGAACACCTTTGGGATGAATTGGAATGCCGACTGCGAGCCCGGCCTAATCGCCCAACATCAGTGCCTGACCTCACTATTGCTCTTATGGCTGAATGGAAGCAAGTCCCCGCAGCAATGTTCCAACATCTAGTGGAAAGCCTTCCCAGAAGAGTGGAGGCTGTTATAGCAGCAAGGGGGGGACCAACTCCATATTAATGCCCATGATTTTGAAATGAGATGTTCGACGAGCAGGTGTCCTCATATAGTGTAGCATGATCAAAGAGGAATGAATATCACCAGCAACACAATCAAGGAAGGGTATGTACTCATATCTGTCAATCACAATCACAATAGCCTCAAAGGACCCGAATGTTCTAGATCATTCAAACCAATCCATCCAATGAGGGGAAATTATCTCACAATGAACTGTGCTTGAATACAAAGTGTGGGCTGAGGCTGTAGTATCAGGAGTAACAGCATGGGGGCATTGAAAGATTGAGACAACAGAGAGGTAACCAAATGAGATGGTTATGTCATTCCTTGCATGCAGCAGCAGAGAGGCAGAATTAGATTAAAACAAAGCTTTGCCATGTTATGTTATTTTTTTGGGGTCTTTTGTTTTTCTGTTGATTTGTCCTATTTTAGCTCCTGCCCACACACTGTATCAAGGCATGCACTATTATGCCATGTCATTGAGGGGAGCATGTAACATGGGCTGAATGGATCTCAGACTCTGCACTGTTCCTGTGGAAGGACATTTGTAAGGGATTGATGTAGCATCCACCAGCTGTGTGTGTGTGTGTGTGTGTGTGTGTGTTGTGTGTGTGTGTGTGTGTGTGTGTGTGTGTGTGTGTTGTATGCTACTGACTACACAGTCATCATAGTATGTATAGTCCCCTATTGAGGACATCACAGTGATTCTCAGCTGGTCCTCGCTGAGGGGGAACGTAATGTTCTCATTTGCCAGTATCGCATACACACCGTCATGTATTATATATCATGAACAGTGTTGTCCCAGGGCTCCTCTGTAGGATGAGGGCATGGTGGCACTGCCTGTGACTCTAACTGTCTCTCTATCTCTCTCTCTCACTCTCTCTCTCTCTTTTTTTTTTTCTACAGTCTTTTGGAGCCTGTGGATGGTGCCCAAAGGGCTGGGAATGATTCACAGGCAGGGAGATGTCATAGAGGGGCACGCAGCCATGCACATCCACCATCCACCCCCACAGCACACACACACTGTAAAGCCATGCCCTTATGCCTGCTTTTCCTGCCACTGCCTCTCCCCCGCCTGCATGTCTATTCACTGTCCACAGTGTCCAGATGGGAGTCCTGCTACTGTACAGTTTGAACACCTATGCACTGTGGGATCCAAGGGTCACATGATGACGTCTAATGTAAAGTCCTACTCAGTTGAACTTCTCTTTTCAGAGACACATACAGTATTTGATGTTGTCCTGAAGTAGCACACCTCAATGGGGGGAAACGGTAGTGTTTGGTTATACTTCTTGGATGCTTTCTTCAGCTTCTTAGACCCATTATTTTTCATTAGCAGGTGTGTATCGGTGGGTCTGGGTGACTGGTGGAAACACAATGGAAACACTAGTAGAAACACAGGAAACACTATTGTTTGTATATTATTTTCCAATGCATATACTTCTTGGATGCTTTCCTCAACTCCTTAGTACCCATTATTTTGCATTAGCAGTTGTGTATCGGTATGTCCGGGTGACTAGCACATACACACTGTTTAATTAAGGGTCTTTAGTATATCGTGTAAGATAAATGAAATACATATCCCTTTGCTTAATTCACGCAGGGGATAATGGCCCCATGGTGTAGGGATAAATCTCACCTTTTAGGAGATTAAGTTTAGATGGGGACCGACATAAATAATGGCTAAATTAAGAAGATTAATGTGGAAAATAAAGCAGTCAGGCACCACTGAAATATGTCATAGTAATAACAATAACTTCTCTGCCGCTACAGTACTTCTGGGTGGCTTTTTGTGTGTGCACACCCAGCATGCACAGCGAATGTCTACTGCTGTGTATAAGCACCAATATTTCACACATAAAAGCAATGGTGATACTGCAAAATCATGGTTGTTAATCCCAATTACTAAAGCATCATCATTAACAATACTATCTTGGTTTCAGTTCCTTTCCGAATTTGAAACTGGAAGTGAGAGCCCCCTTTTGAAGCTGGTAGTGAGAGCCCCTGTTGGGAAGGTCATTGTTGACCTCTTCTCATATTAGGAAGAAAACAAACAGCTTGTAAATGTCAACAGAGATGGTGTACATCCCTGAATATCCTCTCATATGTCCAACTAGCCTGGCCAACATCTGTATGTCTGCCTTGCACACGGCACCGAGTCCTAGTGGCAAGCTTATTTTTAGCCAGGCAATGTGGTTTTTTTAGCAGGTGTTGAAGTGGGCAGGTATACAGGGACTCTGGTCAAACATAGGAGCATTGTATTCTCGTTTCTCTCTCGCTCTGACCCATTTCTTTGTCTCTCTGGTGTGCTAGATACAGACTCGGTGCATGTACCTGATCTGATCTCACACTGTTCTTCTGAAACCATGCAGGGCTTAATTTGCCACAAGAGTTAAAGCAGCAGAATGGCTAATTAGAATCCACTGCAACACTTCGGTCTCGAACGCAAGCCCCAGGACCATGTGTTTAGGAATTTATCACCCGTACTGAATGTTAATAGCATAGCATGAACCTGAACATCCGTTGCCTCTCTCCCCAATTTGATCTCTAATCACTGCGTGCACTGAGCCAATCAAACCTTTATGTGTTCAACAACTTATTTTCTGGTTGGGTAAAAATGTGTTGTCTGCCAATGAAAATGCGGTACCATAACAACCTGCACGCTTCTGAACTGTGTCCCTTTCAAAGAAGACATTGAAGTTGATATGAAATCCAAGATGGATGTTTCTCCCAATGTTATAAGCAACATTTTCTTGCAAGAGGGGGTGACAGTTTGAGCACAGGAAATAGGACATGGCATAGTCATGTGCCTCTGTGTAATAGAATATATGCCATTTAGCAGACACTTTTTATCCAAAGAAATAGATCAACACATTACGGTAGGTATAGGATAAAGTTGCTTCATAGTTTGACTCGGCTTGTTGATTTCATGACAACGGTTTGTCGCTCAGGAGGACATAGTCATCATCCCCATCCTAGTCTTTTCTACACTGTCACCCTGTGCATGCTGACTGAAATTGCATATAGACTGGATGACAACAGACAGTGTTTGTGTGTGTGTGTGTGTTTAGTTTTATTTTGCATACATGTCAGCTAAAAGCTGAATTGCATATACAAGTACAAGCAAACATACAACAACAAATCGATACATTGTGAAAGCAATGGAACTGAAAGGGATGATGGATGATAGAGTTGAAGCAGATGTGATGGCATTGGGAGCGGAGGAAGCATTGATTGATGGATGAATGGAGAAGGGAGCCGGTCAGAGTAGAAAGACAGTCAGGTCCGGAGCCTCAGCACCGCATCTAGCTGTCCCCTCACGTCCTTTGTGCACCGAGATGTAGATGTTTAGTTAGTTAGCTGGCTAGCCACTCTTCTCTCCACTAGCACCGTGTAGCACCCACTTGGGTGATGCTAAACTATGCTGCCACAAAGGCGCTGGAAGCTCACCACACCATATTATCAGTCAGAGTGGTAGTTTATCCACTAGACCGAGCCATCTCTGCATGCTTATCTTATCACTTTTTCTGCTTCTCTCTCCAAACAGTCCCCAAGCTAGCTAGCCATAAACATTGGTCATTCAAGATGACCAATGAATTACTACTTCTAAATAAGCAATCAAAAAACAAAAAGCTGATAGATAAATGTCAATACAAAAAACACTTAAAAACAATAAAATACAAATACGTTTTTTAAATATATCTTCTTCATATACATGAACTAAGCAGACCATACCCAGCTGCTAATGCATTGGTGCCTTAAGAGAGAGCCACCCCATTACGCAGGTCGGAACTGACAATCTTTTTCAATAGTAAACAGCCTGAGTGGTTCATCTTCATTTATCCACCATCTTTGGTGGCGCCATGGCAACCCAAACAAAAGTGTGTGGGCACATGCCTGTGTGTGAGAGAGAATGCTCCTGTTATATCACTCTTATATACTGTGACATTTGCTTATAAATGATTTGTGAAGCATCTATGTTTCATTTTTACAGTTAGTTGTCTTTCTGAAAGAAAGTAAGATCAACAAGACATTGAAGTCCAGTCTATATATAGTGGGCCAAGTCACTCCTTATGAGCCTAACTTCTTAACTAATGCCAGTCCTCATTAAACAGATGAGCATGATGCAGGGTACTGTATACAGGTCAATACATCACATATGAAGCATATCTTTACTGTTGGAAGAAGATAATGAGCTCAATCTATGAGAGACAATGTGGAACATGGTCACAATTTGACTTCAAATGTATAAAAATGACAAACAATTTTTTGGGGGGGAAGTGGACTTTCCCTTTAACTCTATACTAATTACTAAATTGAGTTGTAACTGTGTTTTCTTATAAATCAAAACGTTCACTTTATGTCAATGTAAGATTGACAAGATGCAAAGAAAATGACAAAGGCATCAGCCTGATGGCTACCTATTCATTGGGGGTTCAATGTCTACCACAGTCCACCATACCCTCACATGGATCATTCCCATTGGAACCTTCCATTTGTCATGTACCTAATATAGACATTCTATATTCTATATATCCAGACCCAGTGGGACGGACATAATTGAATGGCTTTGTCAAAGACTCTTTTTCCTAAAAACCTCATAGGGATTTGCTACTGTTAATTATCTCCCATTGGTATATGGCCTAGTTTTATAATTACTGGTCCTTCCAAATATATTATCATGATAGACTTCCCTATGGATTGTTATTAATTTTGAATATGAAAAAAAAACAATGTACAGTGAGGGAAAAAAGTATTTGATCCCCTGCTGATTTTGTACGTTTGCCCACTGACAAAGAAATGATCAGTCTATCATTTTAATGGTAGGTTTATTTGAACAGTGAGAGACAGAATAACAACAACAAAATCCAGAAAAACGCATGTCAAAAATGTTATGAATTGATTTGCATTTTAATTAGGGAAATAAGTATTTGACCCCCTCTCAATCAGAAAGATTTCTGGCTCCCAGGTGTCTTTTATACAGGTAATGAGCTGAGATTAGGAGCACACTCCTCTGTAGCTCAACTGGTAGAGCACGGCGCTTGTAACGCCAAGGTAGTGGGTTCGATCCCCGGGACCACCCATACACAAAAATGTATGCACGCATGACTGTAAGTCGCTTTGGATAAAAGCGTCTGCTAAATGGCATATTATATATTATTATATTATATTATTACACTCTTAAAGGGAGTGCTCCTAATCTCAGCTTCTTACCTGTATAAAAGACACCTGTCCACAGAAGCAATCAATCAGATTCCAAACTCTCCACCATGGCCAAGACCAAAGAGCTCTCCAAGGATGTCAGGGACAAGATTGTAGACCTACACAAGGCTGTAATGGGCTACAAGACCATCGCCAAGCAGCTTGGTGAGAAGGTGACAACAGTTGGTGCGATTATTCGCAAATGAAAGAAACACAAAATAACTGTCAATCTCCCTCGGCCTGGGGCTCCATGCAAGATCTCACCTCGTGGAGTTGCAATGATCATGAGAACGGTGAGGAATCAGCCCAGAACTATACGGGAGGATCTTGTCAATGATCTCAAGGCAGCTGGGACCATAGTCACCAAGAAAACAATTGGTAACACACTACGCCGTGAAGGACTGAAATCCTGCAGCGCCGCAAGGTCCCCCTGCTCAAGAAAGCACATATACAGGGCCGTCTGAAGTTTGCCAATGAACATCTGAATGATTCAGAGGAGAACTGGGTGAAAGTGTTGTTGTCAGATGAGACCAAAATCGAGCTCTTTGGCATCAACTCAACTCGCCGTGTTTGGAGGAGGAGGAATGCTGCCTATGACCCCAAGAACACCATCCCCACCGTCAAACATGGAGGTGGAAACATTATGCTTTGGGGGTGTTTTTCTGCTAAGGGGACAGGACAACTTCACCGCATCAAAGGGACGATGGACGGGGCCATGTACCGTCAAATCTTGGGTGAGAACCTCCTTCCCTCAGCCAGGGCATTGAAAATGGGTCGTGGATGGGTATTCCAGCATGAAAATGACCCAAAACACACGGCCAAGGCAACAAAGGAGTGGCTCAAGAAGAAGCACTTTAAGGTCCTGGAGTGGCCTAGCCAGTCTCCAGACCTTAATCCCATAGATAATCTGTGGAGGGAGCAGAAGGTTCAAGTTGCCAAACGTCAGCCTCAAAACCTTAATGACTTGGAGAAGATCTGCAAAGATGAGTGGGACAAAATCCCTCCTGAGATGTGTGCAAACCTGGTGGCCAACTACAAGAAACGTCTGACCTCTGTGATTGCCAACAAGGGTTCAAATACAGAGGGGTCAAATACTTATTTCCCTCATTAAAATGCAAATCAATTTATATCATTTTTGACATGCGTTCTTCTGGATTTTTGTTGTTGTTATTCTGTCTCTCACTGTTCAAATAAACCTACCATTAAAATTATAGACTGATCATGTCTTTGTCAGTGGGCAAACGTACAAAATCAGCAGGGGATCAAATACTTTTTTCCCTCACTGTATATATACTGTATATAACAGTCAAAAGTTTGGACACACCTGCTCATTCAACGTTTTTTCTTTATTTTTACTATTTTCTACATTGTAGAATACTAGTGAAGACATCAAATCTATGAAATAACACATATGGAATCATGTAGTAACCAGAAAAGTGTTAAACATATTTTATATTTAGATTCTTCAAATAGCTATGATGACAGCTTTGCACACTCTTGGCATTCTCTCAACCAGCTTCACCTGGAATACTTTTCCAAAAGTCTTGAAGGAGTTCCCACATATGCTGAGCACTTGCTGGATACTTTTTCTTCACTCTGCCATCCGACTCATCCCAAATCATCTCAATTGGGTTGAGGTCGGGGGATTGTGGAGGTCAGGTCATCTGATGCAGCACTCCATCATTCTCCTTCTTGGTAAAATAGCCCTTACACAGCCTGGAGGTGTGTTGGATCATTGTCCTGTTGAAAAACAAATGATAGTCCCACTAAGCCCAAACCAGATGGGATGGCGTATCACTGCAGAATGCTGTGGTAGCCATGCTGGTTAAGTGTGCCTTGAATTCTAAATAAATCACAGACAGTGTCACCAGCAAAGCACCCCCACACCATAACCCCTCCTCCTCCATGCTTTATGGTGGGAACTACACATGCGGAGATCATCCGATCACCCACACCGTGTCTCACAAAGAAACGGCTGTTGGAACCAGAAATCTCAAATTTGGATTCCAGACCAAAGGACATATTTCCACCGGTCTAATGTCCACCGGTCTAATATCCATTGCTCGTGTTTCTTGGCTGAAGCAGGTCTCTTCTTATTGTTGGTGTCCTTTAGTAGTGGTTCTTTGCAGCAATTCAACCGTGAAGGCCTGATTCACACAGTCATCTCTGAACAGTTGATGTTGAGATGTGTCTGTGACTTGAACTCTGTGAAGCATTTATTCTGGCTGCAATTTCTGAGGCTGGTAACTCTAATGAATTTATCCTCTGCAGCAGAGTATTGACTGACCTTCTTGTCTTAAATTAATGATGGACTGTCGTTTCTCATTGCTTATTTGAGCTGTTCTTGCCATAATATGGACTTGGTCTTTTACCAAATAGGGCTATCTTCTGTATAGCCCCCCTACCTTGTAACAACACAACTGATTGGCTCAAACGCATTAAGAAGGAAATACATTCCACAAATTAACTTTTAAGAAGGCACACCTGTTAATTGAAATGCATTCCAGGTGACTACCTCATGAAGCTGGTTGAGAGAATGCCAAGAGTGTGCAAAGCTGTCATGAAGGCAAAGGGTGGCTATTTGAAGAATCTCAAATATAAAATATATTTAGATTTGTTTAACAGTTTTTTGGTTTCTACATGATTCCATGTGTGTTATTTCATAGTTTTGATGTCTTAACTATTATTCTACAATGTAAAAAATAGTAAAAATAAAGAAAAAACCTTGAATGAGTAGGTGTGTCCAAACTTTTGACTGGTAGTATATACAGTGGGGAAAAAAAGTATTTAGTCAGCCACCAATTGTGCAAGTTCTCCCACTTAAAAAGATGAGAGAGGCCTGTAATTTTCATCATAGGTACACGTCAACTATGACAGACAAATTGAGAAAAGAAAATCCAGAAAATCACATTGTAGGATTTTTAATGAATTTATTTGCAAATTATGGTGGAAAATAAGTATTTGGTCACCTACAAACTAGCAAGATTTCTGGCTCTCACAGACCAGTAACTTCTTCTTTAAGAGGCTCCTCTGTCCTCCACTCGTTACCTGTATTAATGGCACCTGTTTGAACTTGATATCAGTATAAAAGACACCTGTCCACAACCTCAAACAGTCACACTCCAAACTCCAATATGGCCAAGACCAAAGAGCTGTCAAAGGACACCAGAAAAAAAATTGTAGACCTGCACCAGGCTGGGAAGACTGAATCTGCAATAGGTAAGCAGCTTAGTTTTAAGAAATCAACTGTGGGAGCAATTATTAGGAAATGGAAGACATACAAGACCACTGATAATCTCCCTCGATCTGGGGCTCCACGCAAGATCTCACCCCGTGGTCAAAATGATCACAAGAACAGTGAGCAAAAATCCCAGAACCACACGGGGGGACCTAGTGAATGACCTGCAGAGAGCTGGGACCAAAGTAACAAAGCCTACCATCAGTAACACACTACGCCGCCAGGGACTCAAATCCTGCAGTGCTAGATGTGTCCCCCTGCTTAAGCCAGTACATGTCCAGGCCCGTCTGAAGTTTGCTAGAGTGCATCCAGAAGAGGATTGGGAGAAAGTCACATGGTCAGATGAAACCAAAATAGAACTTTTGGTAAAAACTCAACTTGTCGTGTTTGGAGGACAAAGAATGCTGAGTTGCATCCAAAGAACACCATACCTACTGTGAAGCATGGGAGTGAAAACATCATACTTTGGGGCAGTTTTTCTGCAAAGGGACCAGGACGACTGATCCGTGTAAAGGAAAAATGAATGGGGCCATGTATCGTGAGATTTTTAGTGAAAACCTCCTTCCATCAGCAAGGGCATTGAAGATGAAACGTGGCTGGGTCTTTCAGCATGACAATGATCACAAACACACCGCCCGGGCAACGAAGGAGTGGCTTCGTAAGAAGCATTTCAAGGTCCTGGAGTCTCCAGATCTCAACCCCATAGAAAATCTTTGGAGGGAGTTGAAAGTCCGTGTTGCCCAGCGACAGCCCCAAAACATCACTGCTCTAGAGGAGATCTGCATGGAGGAATGGGCCAAAATACCAGCACCAGTGTGTGAAAACCTTGTGAAGACTTACAGAAAACATTTGACCTGTGTCATTGCCAACAAAGGGTATATAACAAAGTATTGAGAAACTTTTGATATTAACCAAATACTTATTTTCCACCATAATTTGCAAATAATTCATTAAAAATCCTACAATGTGATTTTCTGGATTTTTTTTTCTCATTTTGTCTGTCATAGTTGACGTGTACCTATGATGAAAATTACAGGCCTCTCTCATCTTCTTAAGTGGGAGAACTTGCACAATTGGTGGCTGACTAAATACTTTTTTTCCCCACTGTATATTAACAGGTGTGCCTTCTTAAAAGTTAATTTGTGGAATGCATTATTTATATAGTTATGGATCACAAGAATACACCTCTGAATAAACAGTGGGGAAAAAAGTATTTAGTCAGCCACCAATTGTGCAAGTTCTCCCACTTAAAAAGATGAGAGTGGCCTGTAATTTTCATCATAGGGAACACGTCAACTATGACAGACAAAATGAGAAAAGAAAATCCAGAAAATCACATTGTAGGATTTTTTATGAATTTATTTGCAAATTATGGTGGAAAATAAGTATTTGGTCAATAACAAAAGTTTCTCAATACTTTGTTATATACCCTTTGTTGGCAATGACACAGGTCAAACGTTTTCTGTAAGTCTTCACAAGGTTTTCACACACTGTTGCTGGTATTTTGGCCCATTCCTCCATGCAGATCTCCTCTAGAGCAGTGATGTTTTGGGGCTGTCGCTGGGCAACACGGACTTTCAACTCCCTCCAAAGATTTTCTATGTGGTTGAAATCTGGAGACTGGCTAGGCCACTCCAGGACCTTGAAATGCTTCTTACGAAGCCACTCCTTCGTTGCCCGGGCGGTGTGTTTGGGATCATTGTCATGCTGAAAGACCCAGCCACGTTTCATCTTCAATGCCCTTGCTGATGGAAGGAGGTTTTCACTCAAAATCTCACGATACATGGCCCCATTAATTCTTTCCTTTACACGGATCAGTCGTCCTGGTCCCTTTGCAGAAAAACAGCCCCAAAGCATGATGTTTCCACCCCCATGCTTCACAGTAGGTATGGTGTTCTTTGGATGCAACTCAGCATTCTTTGTCCTCCAAACACGACGAGTTGAGTTTTTACCAAAAAATTATATTTTGGTTTCATCTGACCATATGACATTCTCCCAATCCTCTTCTGGATCATCCAAATGCACTCTAGCAAACTTCAGACGGGCCTGGACATGTACTGGCTTAAGCAGGGGGACACGTCTGGCACTGCAGGATTTGAGTCCCTGGCGGCGTAGTGTGTTACTGATGGTAGGCTTTGTTACTTTGGTCCCAGCTCTCTGCAGGTCATTCACTAGGACCCCCCGTGTCGTTCTGGGATTTTTGTTCACCGTTCTTGTGATCATTTTGACCCCACGGGGTGAGATCTTGCGTGGAGCCCCAGATCGAGGGAGATTATCAGTGGTCTTGTATGTCTTCCATTTCCTAATAATTGCTCCCACAGTTGATTTCTTCAAACCAAGCTGCTTACCTATTGCAGATTCAGTCTTCCCAGCCTGGTGCAGGTCTACAATTTTGTTTCTGGTGTCCTTTGACAGCTCTTTGGTCTTGGCCATAGTGGAGTTTGGAGTGTGACTGTTTGAGGTTGTGGACAGGTGTCTTTTATACTGATAACAAGTTCAAACAGGTCCCATTAATACAGGTAACGAGTGGAGGACAGAGGAGCCTCTTAAAGAAGAAGTTACAGGTCTGTGAGAGCCAGAAATCTTGTTTGTAGGTGACCAAATACTTATTTTCCACCATAATTTGAAAATAAATTCATTAAAAGTCCTACAATGTGATTTTCTGGATTTGTCTGTCATAGTTGACGTGTACCTATGATGACAATTACAGGCCTCTCTCATCTTTTTAAGTGGGAGAACTTGCACAATTGGTGGCTGACTAAATACTTTTTCCCCCACTGTATATATATATATATATATATATATATATATATATATATTCAGAGGTGTATTCTTGTGATCCATAACTATATAAATAATGCATTTTGAACTTTGAGAGAACATTGCAGCTCTTTATTTAAAGTTGTCAATGGCTAGCTAGCTGTAGCCTAAATGCAGTGCTAATATGAGTTGGCCAGCGAAGAGATCTGTTATGGTTTCAATTACCAAGCGCTATTCTAAACCTAAGGGGGATATTTCAAAGGATATCATTAACTATAGGTCGAACAGTCAGATAGTTCAAATTAACTGAGGTTCAAAAATAATGGCTAGGTTTCTAATCTCAAAGCCCTATATCTTAGTATGGTCCCCAACGTATTTAAAATAGTCTCTCATTGGTTGGGTCATAATATATTCCCAACCCTAGTTCCCCTCCACCCCCTCTCCCTAATGTAGATTTAAATGTAGCCCTAAGCAATGATCCAGGGTCAGTTTTGCTTTTTAACCTCTGTTAGTGAAGGTTAGGGTTATGTTAAAGAGCTTATTTTTAGATCAGCGCACAATGCCTTGAACTTTTAGCAACGTCAGGGTTATGTGATATGTATTTTTTTATTGTTGCAGTTTCTTTCATTCTACATCATGACATTACTAAGTTGCATCATAAAATATCCATCATAAAAAAGCAAAAGGCCAAATCGATGTCTTAATGCAAATAAACGATGAGCTGTTCATCCATTTTATGAAAATATCACCTTTGCTTTAATCTTGAGGTATATCTCAGTAGGCATATCTGTTGCCTAGGGCTGTCATCTTATATTCCATTAACTTAATTTGCCATTAAAGTAGCTTTCACATTATCCCATTTCAAAGCTGTTCTACTTTTTCATTGCACGTTACAAATATTCAAATGATTTATGTATGGATGTGCTTTACCAATTTCAATGAAAAAAACATTGTCAGACTAAATTAGCACAAGGTATATTTAAAGTGGTAGACCTTTTTACCTTTTAAACTCATATTGAAGTCAATGCACATCCTGATACTTTTTTGATACATGTCTTCTAAATTATTCTTTATCAAACAAACTTTCTTACATCAAGCTAAAATAAATATCTTAAGTTCCACAAATGGTGCCTTCCGTTCGTGATCCCACACAGTTTTACTTTAAAATAGTAAATAAATAAAAATAAAATACAATGTGGCAACAATGTAGTGACAAAGGATTCTAAAGAATTAGCCCACACAGTTGTAATGGGTTCTATTTTAATAGCTAAATAATTATCTCCTCACAGACATTTGCTATTAGTTTTTTGTGTGGCTTTTGTGTGTTCAGAGCTCCAGTTCTGTTTTCTGTGAGCAAAATAGAGGCTCTTGATTCTCTGCAGACTTTCTGTTTCAGTCTCAGTCTTCATAAACAAGACTAAGGGCTCTATTCAATCAGATCTGCTTTAGCCGACATCTGCATAGAGGTTGTTTTGACTGTGTTGTAGGTGGAACTGTGTTAGAGCTGTCAAATCCACAAATGGCTCCCGACATTATACCTAAAGCGGACATTGCCATTGGCTGCACGGAGTCGCAGTAACAGAAATCCCATGCAGCCGTGTTTACAAGTTGGAACACTGGAATGTGAGATGTAATCTACACCTCGATTATTATGATAGAAATCCTCATTATTTCGTTTAATTATTTTTCAATTTGAGAGTCATTATTTCTGAACATGAGTGGGGCGGGTGTGGCTTCGTGACAATGACCAAGAGCAGCTGTTCACCGATTTAACGGCTCCAATGCAGTTCTACCCTCCAAAACATCCGCTATGCGGGTGTATGCTATTGCCGGTTAACGCTTGATCTGATTGAATGTATGACTTAGAGCCCTGTTCATGTGTGATTTGACTCACACACTTCATAGAAAGTGTACAAGATGCACTAAACCAAACTAGTCCAGGATAAATTGTAATTACATTTACAGGACCCTAGATAAAAAACAGAATGAGTCATGTTTAACACATTCTCGGAAGTCTGTGAGTCAAACCACACATTACTCTGTAACCTCTACCAGGCTGGCTGAAGTGTTAAAGTAACTGTCCAGTGAAAATCTCACTTTTATAAGCTCATAATCTGTTAACTCATACCCAAATAGTGTTGTTGAATCGTACTATACTTGTATTTGTGGCCAAAACATAAATGAGAGAAAATTATACTTTGGAAACACCTCAAACTTGTATCTCAAACAGACCATTTAAAAAATGCTTACTATTTCCTCATAGAGGATGATGTCATGTTTTGGTCGAAACGGCTCATTGGGTCATTGGCTGAGATGGCCAGTTTCATGGATATTTTTACTGACCCATATACGACCACACCATTCTGTTGTTGTGGTATGCCCATACTATTCAAACACAGAAAAGCTGCTTTTTAACATACTTGGAAAGAAAAATGATCTCACCCATATTGTAATTCATTATGATCACATTTCATAGAAATCTGGAAACACTGGACAGCTACTTTAAACCATGTTGGCCCTGACTAGCTCATGTTGAACTCAATTTCATACTCCAGTCAACTTGTTATCCATCCATGGGAGGTACAGCTGATGACCAGGGCATTTTTAATATACACAATGATGACATGGCACTACAGTTCCCATGATTCCATGCATGGAACCCTTCCTGCGTTTGTCTGGGTATTGTAGTCCATCAGCCAGTTGCCACTCATCTGGATTCTTGTCACTTCTCATTTGGGGTAGAAGCCAGGCTGATCATTAGTCAACCATGAGTGCCTCTCCGCCAGCATGCCGCCTGTAGCTGCTCCATGGTATCAGCAATTATTCACAAAGCCCCACTTTGGCTAACACCTCCCTTCAGAGTCTGCCTTTGTTTAAAAGCCATTGTGATGTTTCAACAACAGACACAGGAGATTCACTTCAGCCAGACAGGAACCAAGAGAAAGCTGGCTGTAGTTGTGTAGTATGTTTCATGCATCTGCTGTGTGTGACATGACATATGGCGTATGATTTCTATCTTCGCCAGAGGGGTCGCATCCTAGCTAATATCAGATTGGGTGGAGATAAAGTCTGGCTAAACCTTCAAAGGGAATCGAGAGCAACAGAACTATCATCCATCTTGAGGGAGCGGCATGGTAATAAGAGGATATTCACTATGGCTCAGTGTTTGTAAAGTCATCCCCTCCGCCTAGGGATCGGGGATCGTTGTTCTTCGGCTTCACCATTTTTTTAATGTAACCACGCCGTCTTGCCTGCCTCTCTAGTGTATGATTCGGAGCGAAACAAGGCTTTTAATGCTCGCAGCTCATTCATTCTTCTAGTTAATTAAAATGCTGAATGGCACACTTTAGGTAGCAAACACAAAATTCTGTTGTTTGACCTTTTTGTTTTTCCATTATGTGCCGAGGTAGAAATGACGTGTTGATGAATGGATAATGTATTATCATGGCTGACAGGCCTATTTGGAGAAGTGAATGATGGGAGAACATGAGAACAGGGGAACAGAGTTTTGGTTAGACTTCATCACAAATCCATTTGTGCAGAGCTAGGTTCCTCCCGATGCATATGTGTGGCTATTGACTGGATATGGCTGTGCTTAATATATTTGTTTTTCTTGCATTTTTGTTGATGATTCCATTGTAGACCAAACAATGGATGATTAACTATAATTAGATGTAATTGGCATTTCTAACAGAAACCTTGTCAGTGCTTTCAACTCAGAGAACACTTCCAACCTCAATCATTGGAGTTTGATCATGTTGCTTGTTATGCAGCAGAGGTAGACATTGGGATAGAGACCAGAATATAACTCTCTGGTTGTGCCTTAGTGTCTATCTGTCCATCTGGTCTGGTCTGGTCTGTCTTATCTTGTCGGTGCGTCTGTCCGAATCTCACTTTGTTACTTTGGTCACGTACATATTAACATAATATACACAATGTTCTCCTATTTCACCAGTTAGTAGACCTCTAGAAGCAGTCAATGAAAACTGTATGAGTCACCTCAGACTTTATAGATGCGTGATGAGTCCGTTCCAGGTACTGTAGACTCCATACTGTTAGAGCCCTAGGCACATACTAATGAACAGCCAATAACACTCCAGTATGCATGTGCATATAAATCTCCAACTAGGCAGTCCTTGCTGAATTCACTCCCTTTACCCATCATCAACCTTCCCTGTCCACTCCTTTTTCCATTTGGCTCAATATCTTTTCATTATATGCTGAATTTTCATGTGAAAGACAATTACATCAAGGAACATAGATGAGGCTGTTGTGTCAAATCAAATCAAATTGTATTAGTCACATATGCCGAATACAACGGGTGTAGACTTTACCATTAAATGCTTGCCTATGAGCCCTTCCCAACAATACAGAGATAAAAAAAGAATAATAAAAAGAAAAATAGTAACACAAGAGGAATAAAGTACACAAGAATGGAGCTGTATTACAGGGAGTACCAGTAGCAGATCAATGTGCATGGGTATGAGGTATTTAAGGTAGATACAGTGGGGAGAACAAGTATTTGATACACTGCCGATTTTGCAGGTTTTCCTACTTACAAAGCATGTAGAGGTCTGTAATTTTTATCATAGGTGCACTTCAACTGTGAGAGACGGAATCTAAAACAAAAATCCAGAAAATCACATTGTATGATTTTTAAGTAATTAATTTCCATTTTATTGCATGACATAAGTATTTGATACATCAGAAAAGCAGAACTTAATATTTGGTACAGAAACCTTTGTTTGCAATTACAGAGATCATACGTTTCCTGTAGGTCTTGACCAGCTTTGCACACACTGCAGCAGGGATTTTGGCCCACTCCTCCATACAGACCTTCTCCAGATCCTTCAGGTTTCGGGGCTGTCGCTGGGCAATGTCGCTTCAGCGGGGCTGTCGCTTCAGCTCCCTCCAAAGATGTTCTATTGGGTTCAGGTCTGGAGACTGGCTAGGCCACTCCAGGACCTTGAAATGCGTCTTACGGAGCCACTCCTTAGTTGCCCTGGCTGTGTGTTTCGGGTCGTTGTCATGCTGGAAGACCCAGCCACGACCCATCTTCAATGCTCTTACTGAGGGATGGAGGTTGTTGGCCAAGATCTCGCGATACATGGCCCCATCCATCCTCCCCTCAATACGGTGCAGTCGTCCTGTCCCCTTTGCAGAAAAACATCCCCAAAGAATGATGTTTCCACCTCCATGCTTCACGGTTGGGATGGTGTTCTTGGGGTTGTACTCATCCTTTTCTTCCTCCAAACACGGCGAGTGGAGTTTAGACCAAAAAGCTATATTTTTGTCTCATCAGACCACATGACCTTCTCCCATTCCTCCTCTGGATCATCCAGATGGTCATTGGCAAACTTCAGACGGGCCTGGACATGCGCTGGCTTGAGCAGGGGGACCTTGCGTGCGCTGCAGGATTTTAATCCATGACAGCGTAGTGTGTTACTAATGGTTTTCTTTGAGACTGTGGTCCCAGCTCTCTTCAGGTCATTGACCAGGTGCTGTGTAGTTCTGGGCTGATCCCTCAACTTCCTCATGATCATTGATGCCCCACGAGGTGAGATCTTGCATGGAGCCCCAGACCGAGGGTGATTGACCGTCATCTTGAACTTCTTCCATTTTCTAATAATTGCGCCAACAGTTGTTGCCTTCTCACCAAGCTGCTTGCCTATTGTCCTGTAGCCCATCCCAGCCTTGTGCAGGTCTACAATTTTATCCCTGATGTCCTTACACAGCTCTCTGGTCTTGGCCATTGTGGAGAGGTTGGAGTCTGTTTGATTGAGTGTGTGGACAGGTGTCTTTTTACAGGTAACGAGTTCAAACAGGTGCAGTTAATACAGGTAATGAGTGGAGAACAGGAGGGCTTCTTAAAGAAAAACTAACAGGTCTGTGAGAGCCGGAATTCTTACTGGTTGGTAGGTGATCAAATACTTATGTCATGCAATAAAATGCAAATTAATTACTTAAAATTCATACAATGTGATTTTCTGGATTTTTTAGATTCCGTCTCTCACAGTTGAAGTGTACCTATGATAAAAATTACAGACCTCTACATGCTTTGTAAGTAGGAAAACCTGCAAAATCGGCAGTGTATCAAATACTTGTTCTCTCCACTGTATGTACATGAAGGCATGGTAAAGTGACTAGGCATCAGCATAGATAATAATAAGGTATTTAAGGTAGATATGTACATGAAGGCATGGTAAAGTGACTAGGCATCAGCATAGATAATAATAAGGTATTTAAGGTAGATATGTACATGAAGGCATGGTAAAGTGACTAGGCATCAGCATAGATAATAATAAGGTATTTAAGGTAGATATGTACATGAAGGCATGGTAAAGTGACTAGGCATCAGCATAGATAATAATAATAATAAGGTATTTAAGGTAGATATGTACATGAAGGCATGGTAAAGTGACTAGGCATCAGGATAGATAATAATACAAGCAAAATAATCAACAGAGTAGCAGCAGCATATGATGAGCGTAAAATCGTATGTGTGTTTGTGTTGTGTTGGTGTGTGTGTGTGTGTGTGTGTTATGTGTGTGAGTTTTGTGTGAGATTGTCAGTGTATGTAATCTTGTGAGTGTGCATAGAGTCAGTGCAATATAGGGTCTGTGCAGATAGTCCGGGTAACCATTTAATTAACTATTTAGCAGTCTTATGGCTTGGGGGTAGAAGCTGTCTTGGAGCCTGATGGTCCGAGAGCCGATGCTCCGGTACCATTTGCCGGACGGTAGCAGAGTGAACAGTCTATGACTTGGATGGCTGGAGTCTTTGGCAATTTTACGGGCTTTCCGCTGACACCACCTTCTATAGAGGTCCTGGATGACAGGGAGCTCGGCCCCAGTGATGTACTGGGCTGTCCGCACCACCCTCTGTAGCAATTTGCGGTCAAGGGCGGTGCATTTGCCATACCAAGCGGGGATGCAGCCAGTCAAGATGCTCTCAATGGTGCAGCTGTAGAACTTTTTGAGGATCCGAGGGCCCATGCCAAATCTTTTCAGCCTCCTGAGGGGGAAGAAGCATTGTCGTGCCCTCTTCACGACTGTGTAGGTGCGTGTGGACCATGTTAATTCCTTAGTGATGTGGACACAGAGGAACTTGAACCTCTCGACCCGCTTCACTACAGCCTCCTTCGATGTGGATGGGGGTGTGATCCCTTCTTTCTCCTGTAGTCCACACTCAGCTCCTTGGTCTTACTGACGTTGAGAGAGAGGCTGTTGTCCTGGCACCACACTGCTATGTCTCTGACCTCCTCCCTGTAGGCTGTCTCATCTCCGTCGGTGATCAGGCCTACCACCGTTGTACGTCAGCAAATGAAGGTGCATTAGTGCATGGCATAAAAAAGGCCCCCTTTGCAAAACACTCGTCATCGAGGCCAGACCTCTGCTACACGTCAATAAGTAAGCCCTTAGTGTGTCCATTTCTGCCTAATTGTGCCACTCATTAAGGTAGAGCTGGGAGTATTTGACATTTGGTCAATAACTGCTGTTATGATTAAGCTAAATGGGGAGAAATATTCTCGGGATATATATCGAAAGCCTGTCCATTACTTGACACTCAGAAAATAGAGTGATTGTTTCAAACCTTTCGAGAAGAAAAGCAACGTTAACCTTTCTGTTTCATTTATTTGACTGTGATGATTGTGGCACAATGGTATTAGTGTATTATACATAAAATGGTTATAGTCTTTGGAAAGTCTCATACATTGGATCAGTGAAAGCATATTGGAATTCTGAAGACATAGTGAGTCTCTTTTCTATGAAAAACCCCCCTGAAATGTATGAAGGCACGAAATAAGGACACATCAAAGTTATTAACTTACTTATCATGACAAACACGTATGACTGGCACGCTATATATTACAATTTGACAGATTGACGATTCCATGGAACATTCATTAAACTAAGTAATCGAAACTCTGGTAAGTTTGCTATACATTAATGGTATTTACATTACATTTGCTGTGTTCTAATCAGTTCTCATGGCACAAACCTTCCAACCTCAGAGCAGAAATGCATTAACGTTCAAACTAAGATGGACACTATGATGACATAATGCCTCAGAATACTAAACAACCATGCATAATATATGGGGCTGCGAAAAAATTACCATTTACCTTCATTTTCATCTGTCAAACATAGTTACATTATACACAGCACTATCTTTAAATATGTCAGTGCCCACAAATAGATAATTGCATATATCTGTTTGCACAGTTCTCTGACTACTCTGGCAGAAAATTTGTGTTGGGTGATTTGTTGACAATAGTTGATTTCTCTTATTTTTTTCTTCAGATACACAGACCAGTCTTTGCCATCTCTGGGAACCAAAAGCCACTACTAAAGATGGCTGGTGCCCTATACAACACACATGGTATGCTGTCAGGGTTCAAATGGGTAGTGTGTTCCAGGACATAGTTTCTTCCTGATTGTTATTGCAAAGATCTAGACACCAACCAAAGACCCTATTTGGCACCATTTGCTTGTCCTTGTCCAGGTCAGCATTACCTCTGTCCGATGCTTCCAGTTCTTCAGGACACAGGTTTCCTGGTAATGGACGAGCCCACTGATCCAGTCCTCATATCCATCTCATTATTCCCCTGGAACAAGCTACATCAATGGTCCTGCCAGTATGCTATGGCAGCTGTGCTGTACTTTCACAGATGTGCCAACATGTGGTGCAGAACAAATAAATCCTAAATAACCAAGGCACAAGGCAGAGGAACAAAAACAGTGGGTCTGTTCCCTTTGACGGTCTTTGTTATAGATAACAACAAACTTTTACAGGTGAATTTATTGGACAACAACAAAATTATTAAATTGAAACGCCATTAGGTGTCAGACAAGTGTTGCTGTGTCTGCAATATTACCGTAATTTTCGGACTATAAGCCGCGCCTTTTTTCCAATTTTTCGACCCTTACGGTGCGGCTAATCTATGGATTTTTACAGCTAACGGCCACTAGAACACCTCCTAAATCTATGGATTTTACAGGTTACAGTCCACCAACTTTATGGGCTCTATGACCGGTCCGCGCCCCCCACCTTTAAGCGGCGGGCTCCAGCAGGAAAAGCTGGAGGCCGGAAAAGAGTGAGACAGGTAGCGCGCAAAAGTAAAAGTGGAACCGAGAGTGGTACGAGAGACAGAACGAGAGCAGTGTTGAAAAGTTTGTGTGTCTGAAACGCTATGTGATACAGTACAGTTTACACAGCACAGTATATGTTCTGTAGCTACTATTGCACTAAATGGTAACACTTGAATACGTTATGCAAATATGCAACTTGTTTGTTGAAATGTTAATAAATGGGAGCTTCCTCAAGCAGCCATCTCTTTCCCGACAATCCCCTCTGTGCACGAACCCTTACATGTGGTAATTAAACATTAAAACACCTGCGGCTTATAGTCCAGTGCGGCTTATATATGTACACATCATTCAATTTAGCTGCTGCGGCTTATACTCCGGTGCGCCTTATAGTGCGGAAAATATGGTAATCATTTTCTGCAGTGTGCCGCTGTGTTAACCATCATCAAAGGTTCTGTCTGGAGAACAAAGTTGTGTCTTGTAAGTCTTTCTTTGAAAGGCCTGTACATTCTGAGAAGGCTAGTAAATAATTGATTTGTAATCTTGTTCCACCCTATCTATTCCATGTTAACCTGTCATAGGATCTGTCAAAAGGTAGTTGTATTTGGTTGGTTAGTATCAAATTCAGCCTATTTAGTACAACTTGTCCACCCTGTCTATTCCATGTCAGCCTGTCGTAGGATCTGTCAAAAGGTAGTTGTATTTGGTTGGTTAGTATCAAATTCAGCCTATTTAGTACAGCTTGTCTGAGGTATTCAGAGAAATGGGACGTCCATTTGCCTTGGTAATTTTACATTTCCCTCTGTATTTGATACTTGTGTAATTTTGTAATCTCATTTAGTCTCTCGGAAACGTTGGATGCATTGAAATCATCTGCACAGCCAATGTATTATACCTTTTAAGATGCCAGTGGGTTAATACATTGATAAAAATGATGAGACACTTTTCCACACTTGATCCAAAGCTCACCACGTTCACGCTCAATGTTACAGCTAGATCAAAGTGAGCAGAGGCCTTTTCTCTTGCTTCTGAATCATTCACTTTCCTCTTGTTCTGAAAACCCACTTGCAACTGCTGAATGTGTAACTTCTTCTCTCTGGCCACAACTTTTTGGCAGTCTCATATTGAAGGAAACGCTGTGTTGTTGACCGGTTGCCATGGAGCCGGTGAGTCTTTACTTCGCTTGGACACTGCCTTCAATCACACACTGGACACTGGCTTATCAGTCCTTATCTTTATTTCCTTTAAAGAACAAGTAACAGTAGGAAATAACCATTTTGAGTCAGATAAAGTCATGGAATGGGTGTGGGTATGAACTTTACTCACTTCTGTGGACAAACATTGCTAGCGTTTTTCTATAGGAATTTGGGGAAGGTGGATGTCCAGGACTAAATTGATTCAGAGTAGAGAGAGTGCTATCTGCTGTTGCTGTCCATACGACATGAAATAGATACGGTATAAACTGCATATTGCTTGAACCTATACCCACATGATAAATACATCCAGTAAGCCATGCCAACGGTCACCCAAGCGGAGGAAGGAACTGTAATGAGATCTTTCAAATAAAATTTAAGGTAGAAAGATCTGGTACAGAGCACTGACCCTCCCACTCCTCCCAGTCTCAGATATGTCTCCTCTCACCTATTGGCCTATATTTCATAACCACTTTCCCATGTGGGCCAATCAGCCTCTTTCTCTCCTGTGACCTAAAGAGTAAACATGAGCCAAAAAGCAAACAGTAGGATGTTAGTTCAACCAGAGGTTAGATCACATGGCTGTAAGGTCTATTTATTTTGTACCAAACACTAAATAATAGATCCTCCACCTTGCCCCGGCATTCAATATGAACCACTGCAGTTATTTAGGGACGCTGGCATTGCCCTTACAGTTTCAGACTCCCTCCTCCTTCATGCTCAACTAACATTCTAATGTTTACCGTCTCACGGTTCACAGTAGTGATGGTATTAGTGCTGGTTGGTTTGAACTGCCACCAGACTTTATGACAGGTGATCTGTCATTCTTAACACAGCTCAGATAAGGTTTGGTCTAGATGTCTCAATTTGAACTTTAACATCATGGAATTGCTATTGCAAGGTGTGCAGTAGTAATATACATTGATGGTTGACACATGTTTTATGATATTTATTTGAAACTAAAATGTTTTATTTCAATGTATTCACAAAAATATATTCTCTCCAAAACAGGAATTGATGTGGCAGCACCAAAATTGCCACATGCGCCAAATACAACAGGTGTAGACCTTACAGTGAAATGCTTACAAGCTCTTAACGAACAATGCAGTTTTAAGATAAATAAGTGTTAAGTAAAAAATAATTAAAGAGCAGCAGTAAAATAATATAACAGCAGGGAGGCTATATACAGGGGGTTCCGGTACAGTCAATGTGCAAGGGCACAGGTTAGTTGAGGTAATATGTATACTACCAGTCAAAAGTTTGGACACACCTACTCATTCAAGGCTTTTTCTTTATTTGTACTATTTTTTACATTGAAGAATAATAGTGAAGACATTGAAACTTTGAAATAACACATATGGAATCATGTAGTAACCAAAAAAGTGTTAATCAAATCAAAATATATTTTATATTGGAGATTCTTCAAATAGCCACCCTTTGCCTTGATCACAGCTTTGCACATTCTTGGCATTCTCTCAACCAGCTTCATGAGGTAGTCACCTGGAATGCATTTCAATTAACAGGTGTGCCTTTTTAAAAGTTAATTTGTGGAAGATAGCCCTATTTGGTAAAAGACCAAGTCCATATTATGGCAAGAACAGCTCAAATAAGCAAAGAGAAATGACTGTCCATGTCCATGACATTTTTACTCAATAAACATAGAACAAAACAATAAACAACGTAACGAAGTCCTCCGGCTATACACATACAAGCCAACACGGAACAAGATCCCACAACTAAGGTAGGCAAACAGGCTACTTAAGTATGATCCCCAATCAGAGACAACGAGCGACAGCTGCCTCAGATTGGGAATCACACCCGGCCAAACCTAGAAATACACATCTAGATCCTAAACATAGAAATTCTAACATAGATCCTCGTGCCCTGACCAAACCAACTAAAGACAACCGGCCTCTCAAGGCCAGGGCGTGACAGTACCCCCCACCAACCCAAAGGTGCCTACTCCGGCCGCACCAACCTGACTCATTAGGGGAGGGTCCGGGTGGGCATTCAGCTTCGGAGGCGGATCCGGCTCCGGGTGTGACGACCTCTCCCTCTCTGCCTCCCCGTTGCGCCCCTGGTCTGATCTGGACCTCGGCGCGATGCTGCCCCTCTCCTTCCTCCCACGATGCACCAAGCCCTGTCTGGACCCTGGTGTGGGAGACCCCGAACCTGGAGAGGGGCTGACGTCTGGGCCTGGATCGGCAATCCCCCCACGATGCACCAAGCCCTGTCTGGACCATGGTGTGGGAGGCCCCGACCCAGGAGAGGGGCTGACTTCAGGGTCTGAAGTGGAGTCGCTAACTGGAGCTGAACTGGAAACCGGTGGAGCGGACTGCTCTGTCTCCGGAATGGATCCGCTGACCGGAGCTGGACTGAGCACCGGAATGCTCTGACTCCGGAATGGAGCCACTTACCGGAGCTGGATCAGGCACCGGTGGAGCGGATTGCTCTGGCTCCGGAGTGGAGCCGCTGACTGTTGCTGGACCAGGCACCGGTGGAATAGGCTGGGCCGGACTAGAGACACGCACCACAGGTCTGGTGCGCGAAGCAGGAACGGGCCAGGCCGGACTGGAGACACGCACCACAGGTCTGGTGCGCGAAGCAGGAACGGGCCAGGCCGGACTGGGAACACGCACCACTGGCTTGGTGCGGGGAGCAGGTACGGGGTTTACCGGGCTGGCGACACACACCACTGGTTAGGTGCAGGGATCAGGTCTGGGCCGTACTGGACTGGATACACGCACCACTGGTTTGGTGCGAGGAGCAGGAACAGGCCGGGCCGGAGACATGCACCACAGGTCTGGTGGGAGGAGCAGGCACGGGCCGTACCGGACTGGGAACACGCACCATTAGCTTGGTGCGAGATGCAGGCATGAGGTGTACCGGACTGGAAACTGTCGTTAGAGATCTCCGACTGTACTAGTATTTTACTCTCCACGCCCAGTCCTCCTCCAGTGAGGACTCCTCCTTGAGCCCCCACGAGTGCAGTGGTCGGGGCTCTATCGATCCCCGACCACCCTTTTAGTCCCCCCCCCAACATTTTATTGGGGCTGTCTCTCGGGCTTCCTCCTCGGCCGGCACCTTCTGTGTTGACGTTGCTCCTCTCTAACCTGGGCTTCCTCTGTCTGTTCCCAAGGACGGCGATCCATCCCAGCCTGGATCTCCTCCCATGTCCAAGATCCCTTACCATCCAGGATCTCCTCCCATGTCCAGGATGTCTGCTCCTGGCCACGCTGCTTGGTCCTCGTTTGGTGGGATCTTCTGTCACGCACGTTGAGAGACGGGTCAGACCAAGGAGCAGCGTGAAAAGCATACTTGTTTATTTCCTCAATAAACATACAACAAAACAATAAACAACGTAACGTGCCGTGAAGTCCTCCGGCTATACACATACAAGCCAACACGGAACAAGATCCCACAACTAAGGTAGGCAAACAGGCTACTTAAGTATGATCCCCAATCAGAGACAACGAGCCACAGCTGCCTCTGATTGGGAATCACACCCAGCCAAACCTAGAAATACAGATCTAGATCCTAAACATAGAAATTCGAACATAGATCCTCACATAGATCCCGCGTGACAGTCCATCATTACTTTAAGACATGAAGGTCAGTCAATAATGAACATTTCAAGAACCTTGAAAGTTTCTTGAAGTGCCGTCTCAAAAACCATCAAGTGCTATTATTAAACTGGCTCTCATGAGGACCGCCACAGGAATGGAAGAACCAGAGTTACCTCTGCTGCAGAGGATAAGTTAATTAGAGTTACCAGCCTCAGAAATTGCAGCTCAAATAAATGCTTCACAGAGTTCAAGTAACAGACACATCTCAACATCAACTGTTCAGAGTGGACAGTGTGAATCAGGCCTTCATGGTCGAATTGCTGCAAAGAAACCATTACTAAAGGACAAATAATAAGAAGAGACCTGCTTGGGCCAAGAAACATGAGCAATGGACATTAGACAAGTGGAAATTTGTCCTTTGGTTTGGAGTCCAAATTGAGATTTTTGGTTCCAACCGCCGTGTCTTTGTGAGACGTGGTGTGGGTGAACGGATGATATCCGCATGTGTAGTTCCCACCATAAAGCATGGAGGAGGAGGTGTTATGGTGTGGGGGTGCTTTGCTGGTGACACTGTCTGTGATTTATTTAGAATTCAAGGCACACTTAACCAGCATGGCTACCACAGCATTCTGCAGTGATACGCCATCCCATCTGGTTTGGGCTTAGTGGGACTATCATTTGTTTTTCAACAGAACAATGACCCAACACACCTCCAGGCTGTGTAAGGGCTATTTGACCAAGAAGGAGAGTGATGGAGTGCTGCATCAGATGACCTGGCCTCCACAATCCCCCGACCTCAACCCAATTGAGATGGTTTAGGATGAGTTGGATGGCAGAGTGAAGGGAAAGCAGCCAACAAGTGCTCAGCATATGTGGGAACTCCTTCAAGACTGTTGATAAAGCATTCCAGGTGAAGCTGGTTGAGAGAATGCCAAGAGTGTGCAAAGCTGTCATCAAGGCAAAGGGTGGCTATTTGAAGAATCTCAAATATAAAATATATTTTGATTTGTTTAACACTTTATTTGATTACAACATGTTATTTCATAGTTTTGATGACTTCACTATTATTCCACAATGTAAAATATAAAGAAAAACACTTGAATGAGAAGCTGTGTCCAAACTTTTGACTGGTACTGTACATGTGGGTAGAGTTAAAGTGACTATGCATAGATAATAAACAGAGAGTAGCAGCAGCGTAAAAGAGAGGGTGGGGTGGGGTGCGGGGGACAATGCAAATATTCTGGGTAGCCATTGTTCAGGAGTCTTATGGCTTGTGTGTGGACAATTTTTAGGGCCTTCCTCTGACACCGCCTGGTATAGAGGTCCTGGATGGCAGGAAGCTTGGCCCCAGTGATGTACTGGGCCGTACGCACTACCCTCTGTAGTGCCTTGCGGTCGGAGGCCGAGCAGTTGCCATACCAGGCAGTGATGCAACCAGTCAGGATGCTATCGACGGCGCAGCTGTATAACTTTTTGAGGATCTGAGGACCAATGCCAAATCTTTTCAGTCTCCTGAGGGGGACTAGGCTTTGTCGTGCCCTCTTCATGACTGTCTTGGTGTGTTTGGACCATGATAGTTTGTTGGTGATATGGACACCAAGGAACTTGAAGCTCTCAACCTGTTCCACTACAGCTCATCGATGAGAATGGGGGCGTCCTCAGTCCTCTCTTTTTTCCTGTAGTCCACAATCATCTCCTTTGTCTTGATCACGTTGAGGGAGAGGTTGTTATCCTGGCACCACACGGCCAGGTCTCTGACCTCCTCCCTATAGGCTGTCTACAACAGTGTCGTCTGCAAACTTAATGATGGTGTTGGAGTCGTGCCTGGCCATGCAGTCATGGGTGAACAGGGAGTACAGGAGGGGACTGAGCACGCACCCCTGAGGGGCCCCGTGCTGAGGATCAGCGTTGCAGATGTATTTTTACCTACCCTTACCACCTGGGGGCGGCTCGTCAGGAAGTCCAGGATCCAGTTGCAGATGGAGGTTTGGTTATAGGGTCCTTAGCTTGGTGATGAGCTTTAAGGGCACTATGGTGTTGAACGCTGAGCTGTCATCAATGAATAGCATTCTCGCGTAGGTGTTCCTCTTGTCCAGGTGGGAAAGGGCAATAGAGATTACATAATCTGTGGATCTGTTGGGGCAGTATGCAAATTGGAGTGGGTCAAGGGTTTCTGGGATAATGGTGTTGATGTGAGCCATGACCAGCCTTTCAAAGCACTTCATGGCTACAGATGTCAGTGCTACGGGTCGGTAGTCATTTAGGCAGGTTATAATAATAATAATAATAATAATAATAATAATAATAATAATAATAATATGCCATTTAGCAGACGCTTTTATCCAAAGCGACTTACAGTCAGTTATATTAGTGTTCTTGGGCACAGGGACTATAGTGGTCTGCTTGAAACATGTTGGTATTACAGACTCAGTCAGGGACATGTTAAAATGTCAGTGAAGACACTTGCCAGTTGGTCAGCGCATGCTCGGAGTTCTTGTCCTGGTAATCCAGTCTGGCCCTGTGGCCTTGTGAATGTTGACCTTCTTAAAAGTCTTACTCACATCAGTTACAGAGAGCGTGATCACATAGTCATCCGGAACAGCTGATGCTCTCATGCATGCTTCAGTGTTCCTTGCCCTGAAGTGAGTATAGATAGATTTAGCTCGTCTGGTAGGCTTGTGTCACTGGGCAGCTCGTGACTGTGCTTCCCTTTGTAGTCTGTAATAGTTTGCAAGCCTTGCCACATCCGACGGAGTAGTATGATTCAATCTTTGTCCTGTATTGACGCTTTGCCTGTTTGATGGTTCGTCGGAGGGCATAGCGGGATTTCTTATAAGCGTCCGGGTTAGAGTCCCGCTCCTTGAAAGCGGCAGCTCTACATTTTCGTCATTTAGCAGACTCTCTTATCCAGAGCGACTTACAGGAGCAATTAGGGTTAAGTGCCTTGCTCAAGGGCACATCGACATATTTTTCACCTAGTTGGCTCGGGGATTCGAACCAGCGACCTTTCGATCACTGGCCAAATACTCTTACCCACTAAGCTACCTGCCGCCCCGGCACTCTAGCTCAGTGCGGATGTTGCCTGTAATCCATGGCTTCTGGTTGGGGTATGTACGTACAGTCACTGTGGGGACAACGTCATCGATGCACTTATTGATGAAGCCAGTGACTGATGTGATGTACTCCTCAATGCCATCGGAAGAATCCCGGAACATATTCCAGTCTGTGCAAGCAAAACAGTCCTGTAGCTTAGCATCTGCGTCATCTGACCACTTCCTTATTAACCAAGTCACTGGTGCTTCCTGCTTTAGTTTTTGCTTATAAGCAGGAATCAGGAAGATAGAATTATGGTCAGATTTGCCAAATGGAGGGCGAGGGAGAGCTTTATACGCGTCTCTGTGTGTGGAGTAAAGGTGGTCTAGAGTTTTTTTTTCCTCTTGCACATTTAACATGCTGGTAGAAATTAGGTAGAACGGATTTAAGTTTCCCTGCATTAAAGTCCCCGGCCACTAGGAGCTCTGCCTCTGGATGAGCATTTTCCTATTTGCTTATGGCCTTATACAGCTCATTGAGTGCAGTCTTAGTGCCAGCATCGGTTTGTTGTGGTAAATCGACAGCTATGAAAAATATAGAAGAAAACTCTCTTGGTAAATAGTGTGGTCTACAGCTGTTGTTTACAAATATACACAGACCGCCACCCCTTGTCTTACCGGAGTCGGCCGTTCTATCCTGCCGATGTAGCATTTATCCCGCCAGCTGTATGTTATCCATGTCGTTGGAAGAAGCAGATTACTCGCTCGCCGTCGGATCCTTACAAGGCACCTACGTCCACCATATGTCTGTCTCTTTATCATGCTAATGACAGGGATTTGGGCCTTGTCGGGTGTCTGTAGAATATCCTTTGCATCCGACACGTTGAAGAAAATATCTTTGTCCAATACGAGTTGAGAAATCGCTGTCCTGATATCCAGAAGCTCTTTTTGGTTGTAAGAGACGGTGGCAGAAACATTATGTACAGAATAAATGACAAATAACGCGAAAAAACACACATAATAGCACAATTGGTTAGGGGGCCGTAAAACCTCAAAGACAGGTAACAAAGCACTTATCAGAAAGTCAGCTCACATGACAAAATACAGACAGAGAAAGGCAAATCACCAAGTCGCCACTACGTCTAGATCCCTGCACAAAAGATTTGGCTGTCACTATGGAGATCAGTGAGGTCAGTTTAATTTGTGAGCCCCTCTCAACCACCTACACACTCATTTCTAGGCTACAGTGACGGATAATACACCTTTTCTGTGGGTATACAGTCTGCAAACCGGTAGAGGCTGCTGAGGGGAGGATGACTCATAATAATGGCTGGAATGGAGTGAAAGGAATGGCATCAAACACATAAAAAAATGTGCTTGATACCATTCCATTTACTCTCTTCCGGCCATTATTATGAGCCGTCCTCCCCTCAGTAGCCTCCACTGCTGCAAACAAAGCCACAAGTGTTTGATATATTCCCAGACATTCATGTCCACTTTGGAGCATCACAATCTCTGAAGCACACACACACACGGATTTGGTACGTACTCTCATAGTACCCGTGTCAGAATCTCTTGGGGTATGTGTGCAATTCTTTCTGGGCTTCACCCCAGATCAGCAGGCCTCCCATTAGATTGAGACTGACTATAGGAGACAAGGCGTGCGCTGGTGCATCTAAGGCCCGTGAGGCACCCCCATCCACACACAGTGTGACTCATGTGATCCAAGGCTATGACTAAAAGAATAAGGAGGACTCCTTTAGGGGGCTAGCTGCCTTCGCTAGCTGCCTTCGCTAGCTGCCTTCGCTAGCTGCCTCATTGTTGTTGTTTCCCCCCCCGGGAGGCATTTGATTTCATGTCGCTTTGTTTTTATGTAGGACAGGGAGCGTTTCTTGATGTTGGAGTTTGGGGAAAGAGTGTTAACTCACTTGCTAAGATGTTGTTCCGTTTGGGGAAACCTGGCGGAGATTCGAGTTGTGACATTCTGAGAACTATTTTGGTGACAACAAGCGACCAAACAGATGATATTCCCATTTGATGTAATACACACCAGTGATTCTTACAATGAAGGTGTTTATTTTTCTAGCTTAGATGAATTTGTTATGGTCTTGTTTTTGTAGAGCTTATTCTGGAATTTAGGTCACTTTTATTATAGTAAGATCATGTGGCTATTTGAAAATTACTTCAGTTTTAATCACATTCACTATAGCCCATGCTTCAACTAACTCTACCTCTTACAATGACTTGAATCCCCATTCTCCAACATCTGCTTAGAAAGTTATGCTCCAATTTTTGCAAAGTGATTAATATCAATGGCTTAAATGTGGAGAGCTCTTCTCATGATTACTAAGCACTTTCCCTCTATGGATCACTGGACATGGTCAGTGAATAGATATTTAAACTACTTAGGGTATTAGCAACAGTTACAATTGTCAGGAAAGCGGATTAGAATTTACTGTGAAGATTAAAAGCTTGAGTAACCCTTGGTGCTACCCCCACAACAAAAGCTACCGCCACCTCATGCAAATGTAACGTGTCCCTGCAAGATTTCTGGGGAGTCCAACAGCTAGAATATACTGTGTTTTAGGCAGTGGCGGCTCCTGAAAAAATTCTCAGGGGGGGCAATTTTTCTGATGATTTAGGTGACCTACACACATTTTAAAAAAGATATGTCCAGCAACAACATGAAGACAGGGGCAGCATATAAGTCAATACCAGAAGCATTTATTGACTGATCTCAAAAGTTTTGGCTTACCAGGGTTGGTGGAGCCCTCAGTTTCATCTTTGCCTCGCAAAGCTAACTCAAACACTCCGCAAAACTTCACACACTGGATTAGCCGGCTGAGGATGTGGCGGTTCTTGCTAATGTCGTAGTAAATATATTTGTTATAGTGAATATGGAATATGATATGTTGAGTAAAATGTTGTGCTAAGATCTATTTAGGTCAGGAGCTGGTTATAAGTTCTGTTCCTATCCAATAACAATGGACAAAAGGGTCCTATCTTGTCAGCCTTGTCAGTTTCAGTTCTCCAGTAAACTTGTGATTATCAACACTAACCTCATCGTTGTGGCGGCGGACAGCTAGCCTGTATCCCTCATCCAGTTGAGTGGGAATGTTCACTCTCCCCAAAGCAGACAATCTCAAACAGCTATCCATGTGGGTCTTTGACAGCTCATGTTTCTTAATCTTTCCTGAAAGATGGTGCATGTCCGTTACACACCAGTCGCTGTCCAAGCGGTGCTGTCTGCCGTGCCGCCTTCAGGGTGAAAGAGTAAGCAGGGGGTAGCAGAAGACTGCATTAGCTACATCGCAGCCTGCTAGCCAGGTTTTTCGTTCGTACCAATTTTTGGAAAATCCTCGGGTGTAGGACTTCCCCCTTTTAGTAGAAACCTGTTGAATTATTAAATTTGGTCTGGGAGGTCCTAATTGTTTCGTTGCCAATTTATCTTCATTTGTTCGCCGACAAAAAGGAACTTCTTTCAAAGACACAATCGAGTTGCACTGAAGCCTAGCCATTTTGATAGTAGTAGTGAATTGATTGACGAGGCTACCCGCTCTTTTCTTAGTTACGTTCATGGTTATGTTACGTATGACGAAAGCGCGTAAGTGCAAGCCCTCAGAAACCCATAGAGATTGTATTGAAAGCTCTGATATTTGAAAAAATAGATTTTACATGGGAGTCTATGACAGACTTCTGGGCGATTTTCAACCTGACTGAAATCGCCCCAAAAAGGGGGGGCATTTGAAGCACGACTTTAGCCTGATTGGACATTTAGTGGCACTGTGGCAGATCAGACGTCTAGATTACAACACTGATAACTACTGTTGCCGTGATATAATTGATTAGAAAAAAAATCCCTTCCTTTTCCCGTTTGGCAGTGCGTCGCCCATATCACCCTATTGAACACACCGCCCCTGGTTTTAGGTATAAAGCTGATCCCAACATTGACCAGTCAGAGTTAACCAGATTTTGAATGGTCCAATTACTTGAAGTGATCTCTTTTATCGAAAACACGTCTGTAAAACATCATTATCCTCTTAATTCATATAATCTAACACACTGGCAATAAGGGTACAATTCTGTGTGCAGCTGAAGTATTGAAATCACTATTTTTCTGGTCTGTATAATGTCTCCACCTTTTTATGTTATTATATGGCAGGATGCCAGTTCAACACTGCAGTTCCTCCTCTCATGGCTTGGGAGCCCAGAGGTTGACTTACATTGTCAGTTGTCATCTGGCAGAGATGGAATTCAGATATACTGTAGATTATTTTAAAACAAGTTGATGTGAGAATTGTTTATTAATCCTTAAGAGTCTATTTGTATTTGTGTTTATTAGGGATCCTCATTAGCTGTTGCCAAGGCAGCAGCTACTCTTCCTGGGGTCCAAACACATTAAGACGCTTACGTTACATATAAAACAAAAGATAAAACAGTACATCACACAACATTATTACACCATTACATATCTACAATACAAAATGTATAATACCACCATACAACAATAATACAATGTACGTGTGTGTAGTGTGCGTGTGCTAGTGCTTGTGTGCTTATGCGTGTGTCTGTACCTTTGTGTGTGTCTCTTCACAGTCCCCGCTGTTCCATAAGGTGTATTTTTACATGTTTTTTAAATCTGATTCTACTGTTTGCATCAGTTACCTGATGTGGAATAGAGTTCCATGTAGTCATGGCTCTATGTAGTACTGTGCACCTCCCATAGTCTGTTCTGGACTTGGGGATTGTGAACAGACCTTTGGTGACATGTCTTGTGGGGTATGCATGGGTGTCCGAGCTGTGTGCTAATAGTTTATACAGACAGCTCGGTACACTCAGCCTGTCAACACTTCTTACAAAAACAAGTAGTAATGAAGTCAATCTCTCTTCTACTTTGAGCCATGAGAGATTGACATGCATTTCATTAATGTTAGCTCCCCATGTACTTTTAAGGGCCAGCCGTGCTGCCCTGTTCTGAGCCAATTGTAATTTTCCTAAGTCCCTCTTTGAGGCACCTGAACACACGACTGAACAGTAGTCCAGGTGCGACAAAACTAGGGCCTGTAGGACCTGCCTTGTTGATAGTGTTGTAAAGAAGGCAGAGCAGCGCTTTGTTATGGACAGACTTCTCCCCATCTTAGCTACTGTTGTATCAATATGTTTTGACCATGACAGTTTACAATCCAGGGTTACCGCAAGCAGTTTAGTCACCTCAACTTAGTCAATTTCCACATTATTCATTGCAATATTTAGTTGAGGTTTAGGGTTTAGTGAATGATTTGTACCAAATACAATGCTTTTAGTTTTTATAATATTCAGGACTAACTTATTCCTTGCCACCCATTCTGAAACTAACTGCAGCTCTTTGTTAAGTGTTGCAGTCATTTCAGATGCTGTAGTAGCTGACGTGTATAGTGTTGAGTCATCCGCATACATAGACACACTGGCTTTACTGTCGTTAGGAAAGATTGAAAAAAGAAAGGGGCCAAGACAGCTGCCCTGGGTAATTCCTGATTCTACCTGGATAATGTTGGAGAGGCTTCGATTAAAGAAAACCCTCTGTGTTCTGCTAGACAGGTAACTCTTTATCCACAATATAGCAGGGGGTGTAAAACCATAACACATACGTTTTTCCAGCAGCACACTATGATCGATAATGTCAAAAGCCTCACTGAAGTCTAACAAAACAGCCCCCACAATCTTTTGATCATCAATTTCTCTCAGGCAATCATCAGTCATTTTTGTAAGTGCTGTGCTTGTTGAATGTCCTTCCCTATAAGCATGCTGAAAGTCTGTTGTCTGTTGTTTACATTAAAATAGCATTTTTTTTCAAAAGTTTACTAAGGGTTGGTAACAGGCTGATTGGTCAGCTATTTGAGCCAGTAAAAGGGGCTTTTAATATTCTTGGGTAGCCGAATGACTTTTGCTTTCAACCAGGCCTGAGGGCACACACTTTCTAGTAAACTTAAATTGAAGATATGGCAAATAGGAGTGGCAATATCGTCCGCTATTATCCTCAGTAATTTTCCAGCCAGGTTGTCAGACCCCGGTGGCATTGTTGATAGACAACAATAATTTTTTCACCTCTTCCACACTCACTTTACGTAATTCTAAAGTACAATGCTTGACTTTCATAATTAGTCAGATATACACTACCAGTCAAAAGTTTGGACACACCTACTCATTCCAGGGTTTTTCTTTATTTGTACTATTTTTTACATTGTAGAATAATAGTGAAGACACCAAAACTATGAAATAACACATATGGAATCATGTAGTAACCAAATAAGTGTTAAAGAAATCAAAATATATTTTATATTTGAGATTCTTCAAATAGCCACCCTTTGCCTTGATGACAGCTTTGCACTCTCTTGGCATTCTCTCAACCAGCTTCATCTGGAATGCTTTTCCAACAGTCTTGAAGGAGTTCCCACATATGCTGAGCACTTGTTGGCTGCTTTTCCTTCACTCTGCGGTCCGATTCATCCCAAACCATCTCAATTGGGTTGAGGTCGGGGGATTGTGGAGGCCAGGTCATCTGATGCAGCACCTTCTTGGTAAAATAGCCCTTACACAACAGAACACAGATGTTATGTTCTGTTAACATTTAGAGGCATTGTTCTGCTACCTAAGTGTCCACATTGCATACCTAAATTGCACTCTAAATATTCTCTCCACATTGTTAAAAAGCAGATGAGCACATGCTTACTTTGACCATTTATTATGAAAGGGAGCGATAAGAGGAAATTATTTCATTATTTCAAAAGGAAATGCACGACAAAGAGATAAGGGAGATAGCTAGGATCCGCTTAGAGGACCTTAAAACGTGGCTCAAAAACACAACAATTAATAGATCCAGCTCTTTGAGGAGGAATTGTAATGCAACGAAATGACTGTCATTTATTCAGGGTCTCACATTGCATTATGGCCACATTATACTTCATTATACCTGTCGGCCTTAAAGGGGCATTGTGCAGTTGCTACATCCATTTTTAGACTTTTAAATCAATGATATATAATAATAAGCCATTTAGCAGACGCTTTTATCCAAAGCGACTTACAGTCATGCGTGCATACTTTTTTTTTTGTGTATGGGTGGTCCCGGGGATCGAACCCACTACCTTGGCGTTACAAGCACCGTGCTCTACCAGCTGAGCTACAGAGGAGACATTGATTGTTGAACAATATAACTTATAGATGCCTCATAAGCTTATAGTTCAACTGTCGTACCCCATCAAAACCCAAAATATATGCTTGTTTTATGCCTTTGTTTGTAAACAATGTATATGTAAACAAACACTGTAAAGCCTCAAAACATAGTTAAAACTATAATTGTTATATAATGAATGGTCAGACTTGTATCCATAGCTCTGTCCATGAGTTTGAGAGTGGTTATATTTTTCCAGCCCCATCACTCAGCTGTTTACCAAATCAGTGGCGTGGTGCTTGCGTTGTTATTGTTGGAACTGCAGATTGCCCCTTTAAGTAAAGTGTAACCTTCCTTGAATTCTAAACTGTCCAATTTAGTCAAACTGTGAAAAAAGGAAGAGAGCCTTTGTAACTCTATTTCACTTTAACTACCCAGACTATCCTTTGTTGTCTGGCACATTTGGATCCCCAGGACAAGGACAGTCTTTTCTTATGCATCATCTATGTTCATTAAGTCAACCATTAAGGGATATGTCAGTCTGTCCTCTTTGCCACAAGAGTGTAACTGTTTTCACAAAACCCAGGGCATCTCTTCTATTCAAAGGGTACTTTAAGATTTATTTGACCAACTGGTGTTCTTGCTGTAGTGACGAAGAGATCATCTCAGCTAGATGCACCTTTTTCTAAATGACACCTGTGCTCATAAGGAATCGATGGACAAATTAATATGATCATGACAGTGCAACCTAATGCGATGGTCCATGACTATACATTTCTACCCATTTTGTATAGGTGTATCCCTGAGTTGTTAGCTACCATCCATGGTTGTTAGACAGATATCAACATTACTGTATGTTACTGACATGGATTTCATTGGATGCATACTTTACCTAGAGGATTAGAAAGACATATCTATACATATGTAGCAATGTATTAAACAACTTCCATTGCTCCACACACACAGGATTTAGTGTTTGTTTTAAATAATGTATTTCAAAATAACCAGACTTAGACAGTAAAATGTATTTACTATTTAATAGATGTGGCACCCCAGGCTAAAGGCTTGTCCCATCATGTTTTGTTAAAACTCCGTTCCAGTGTTATAATTTTCCAACCCGAGGTGCATGGTGGATTATACATGCAGAGAGTGCAGTATGTGCCTTTTTAGGATTAAAACAGTCCAAAATAGAAATGGAATTCTTACAATACATCCTTTCTCAATACTACACAAAAGGCCAAGGTAGATCAATGATTCCACCAGAGATGAGTGAATTTGTAACCTTCACAACATGTTCAGAGGGAGTAGTACAACTTTTTAGATCAATAGAAATAAAACATGTGGGCAGCATTTACACGGAAACTACCTCAATGCTACATGTAGGGAAATATAGTGTAAGATAATTGATGTAGATAATGCACTAGTAGTCAGCAGCATCAGCAGTTGTCTATACTTAAGAGCCTCATGCAGATTCTAAATAATCTAATTTACTATCCTCTCTTGTTTTCCTGTGAGCTCACCAAAATAACCATGTAACCCCATGTATATGTATACATGCAAATACATTTTGTCTCAGGAAACCATTCAATAGATGCCATGTGAATGGCATTAAATGATATGCAAATGATTGGATGAGGATATGTTGTACTGCGACTTAATTATCTTTATTGTGAAATCATTAATACCCTGGTAGAAGATACTGGTGCCGCTGAGACCAGTACCGCTGAGACAGGTTCTTGGAATGATTGGTCAGGATGATTGATATCTGGCTGACTTGGTGTCACTCCATAGGAACACTTAGCCGCTGCTGAAGTTGCAACCATTAGCTCCCTCCACAGAGGAACTTGACTTGGGTTGCCATAGAAACTAGGATTTGCTTAAAGCTTGGTAATAATGGTGGGATGAGAGGAGTAAAGTTTTGGCCCTGTGGTGCGGAGAAGGGGTCAGCATCCAATTGCAACTTGGCGATAGATTGACACATGGAAAGGTTCTGAGAAAATAAATACCACAAATAATATAAGCGGGTCCCGTGTGGCTCAGTTGGTAGAGCATGGCTCTTGCAACGCCAGGGTTGTGGGTTCGATTCCCATGGGGGACCAGTATGAAGAAGTCTGAAAATGTAAGCACTCACTACTGTAAGTCGCTCTGGAGAAGAGGGTCTGCTAAATGACTAAAATGCTTTTCAGAAATGAAATATATAATAAGTCCTCCTAAAAAAAGGCTCAAATCATACATTTGCATATGGAGAAGTAGGACCCCCAAGTCAATATTTTTGGCCAGTATGCATTACAATGAAAAGGAGTAATGTGATGATTTTTGCATATTGACTATATTGGAGAGACAATTTTATTCAATTTCATGAACTATCACATTGTATTCCATGTGCATGGGTGTATTCTGCCCCTCAGGATGGTTCCTTATCAATGCTTTGAGGCAACATCTTAAAAGTCAATGGAAAAATCAGTGAATCGGAGATAAGATGCAGCAGATATCAGAGAGCTAGGCTCTAATTTGTAATGGGAATTCTCAGCACACAGTGTGAGACCAGGTAGGCGTTTGGGTGGTACGTCTCCGACTGTGCGTACAATTACTAATTACAGTAGACTGATTAATTCTAGATTCCACTGATGTAGATGGATCTCACAGCCACGGGCCTCAGAATAAGCCTGCTTGATGAGACAGAGTATGGTGAATTCATGACTTAAATGAACATTGAGTACCCAAATGTTCTTCTTACCTGTGTTTGTATCTTTGACTTACTTCCCAAAACTTTGCAGGTTGATGATTTCATTACTGTCTTTTTGGATATTGAATACTCAGGTCAAACATACTTTGCCCAGGTAACAGTCAACTGAGAGTGCTTTTTCACTGACCGAAAATGGGACCCTTAACCCTTAAACAAACATATCTTCACATCCCATCTTTCACCCCAAAGGAGTCTTAACATTATCTATTAAAATGTCATTTTTAGATGGAAATGAAGACATTTATTCTAATCATTTTCCTTAGAGTCCCATTGACCCATTTCTGAAGTCCCAAGAGTTTCCTGTTGTCAGTGGCACACTGCAGTAGAGAGATCGCTCTGAAACCGTGGCCTTCGCTCGCACAAGGAACGCATAGGTATTATTTGATTTTCACGGGGAGGAACTGTCCTACAGCTAGCAATAGCACTCTCGAGGGGCTCAATTCAATCCACAGCGGTACCCAGGTCCATGGGTTAAGAAACATCTATAAATAAGTATTATGTCATCATAGAGTTTTCATTTTTCTTTTAGTGAAGTTTGTTGTTTTTGCTCCAACACATTTTTAGTTTCCAGTGTTTCAATCCCAAAATAATCTTTGTTATGTCAGGATTTTTCCAATAACACTAAAATCATCACATTGCTGAGTTTTTATGCAAATATATTTATTGCAGGACAAGACACAATTAGTTTTTTATTTTTATTTGTTTTACTTATCCCAGAAACCTGGCCATAAGGTTTGATTGGCCATATGGTTTGATTGGTCTTATGTTTCCAAGTGTTTGCCAGATTACCAGTGCCATATTCACAAACAGAGCCAGACACCACAACACACACCCACTCATATACAGCACAAACACAAATAGAATGCAAGTAGAGGGCCTACGACATATGTCGCTGTAAAAGTGAGCAGACAGACATAATCCCTTCAAATGCATCCTCATTAAAAAAATGCTTATCTCTTGGGGTCTGTCCCCTGAATACTGTAAACCAACAGTCAAAGTGAAACGTACAATCACGTGTTGGAGGGGAGAAAATAAATGGCACTGAATATAAATGTAGATTAACTGAGGGAATTTTTCAAAAGGATTAAAAATATATTTAATGTAGCGATGGATGTTACTTATGCATTAGAACATTGTTCAATGAGCATCTGAAATGTTCGATGGAGAAATTCCATTTCAGGGTTCACTGGCCTTTCTGGAGCCACTCATCCAGGCAGCTGTGTAATGTATGCCCTCGTAAAACTTGTCTATCGAATCAATTTCCCTATTTCAATGGCCACCATTACGAAATGTGCCTGTATGTGTCAGTCTAGTTTCACTTGCGCAAATAGATGAATGTAGGAGTTTCACTCTGATCAAAGTCTATATAGAATAAAATGGCACTTCATAAAATTAGAAATATATGTTTTATTTAAAGATAATGCCCCTGACCTCCACCCAGCCTTATATACAGTATAGTTTCTATGAAGCTACTGCAATGTATTGTTTTTGTATGAGATGAGTTGGCCTGTTGATGACATGCTGATCAATACATCCATCCAAGTCTACAGATGTAGGATTTTAATTTGACCATCTTTCGGAAATGCAGATTAGCTTAATGATTGGCATAAATTCACTGAAAACCCGCACAAACACACTGTTATATTAACAGTATTGCACATTTCATGTAGCCTAATTTTGGCCAGCTAGCCACCGGTCAAGCAACATTATGGACTAAACGTTCAAATCCTGTTGCTGCAGGATTATTCTGCTGCGACAATACTGATCCAATTAAGATCCAATATCTGTATAGAAGTCTATATGCTGATATGTCCTTGAACAGCATCTCTCTGAGGAACTATGTAAAGCTAAAAACGAATTAACCCTAGGATCAAAATGACCTGGCCTAATGTTTTTTTTTGCCGTATTGTCCCCCCCCAAAAATGTTAACATCTAATATTCCAGGAATTCCTTAAATAATGTGTCTTTAATGTTCTAACGTCCTAGTTTAGTTTTTTTATATATAAAAAAACAAAAATGTTTGCATCACTACCCCAAGTTTTCATACAGTGAGGGAAAAAAGTATTTGATCCCCTGCTGAATTTGTACGTTTGCCCACTGACAAAGACATGATCAGTCTATAATTTTAATGGTAGGTTTATTTGAGCAGTGAGAGACAGAATAACAACAAAAAAATCCAGAAAAACGCATGTCAGAAATGTTATAAATTGATTTGCATTTTAATGAGGGAAATAAGTATTTGACCCCTCTGCAAAACATGACTTAGTACTTGGTGGCAAATCCCTTGTTGGCAATCACAGAGGTCAGACATTTCTTGTAGTTGGCCACCAGGTTTGCACACATCTCAGGAGGGATTTTGTTCCACTCCTCTTTGCAGATCTTCTCCAAGTCATTAAGGTTTCGAGGCTGACGTTTGGCAACTCAAACCTTCAGCTCCCTCCACAGATTTTCTATGGGATTAAGGTCTGGAGACTGGCTAGGCCATTCCAGGACCTTAATGTGCTTCTTCTTGAGCCACTCCTTTGTTGCCTTGGCCGTGTGTTTTGGGTCATTGTCATGCTGGAATACCCATCCACGACCCATTTTCAATGCCCTGGCTGAGGGAAGGAGGTTCTCACCCAAGATTTGACGGTTCATGGCCCCGTCCATCGTCCCTTTGATGCGGTGAAGTTGTCCTGTCCCCTTAGCAGAAAAACACCCCCAAAGCATAATGTTTCCACCTCCATGTTTGACAGTGGGGATGGTGTTCTTGGGGTCATAGGCAGCATTCCTCCTCCTCCAAACACGGCGAGTTGAGTTGATGCCAAAGAGCTCGATTTTGGTCTCATCTGACCACAACACTTTCACCCAGTCCTCCTCTGAATCATTCAGATGTTCATTGGCAAACTTCAGACGGCCCTGTATATGTGCTTTCTTGAGCAGGGGGACCTTGCGGGCGCTGAAGGATTTCAGTCCTTCACGGCATAGTGTGTTATCAATTGTTTTCTTGGTGACTATGGTCCCAGCTGCCTTGTGATCATTGACAAGATCCTCCCGTGTAGTTCTGGGCTGATTCCTCACCGTTCTCATGATCATTGCAACTCCACGAGGTGAGATCTTGCATGGAGCCCCAGGCCGAGGGAGATTGACAGTTCTTTTGTGTTTCTTCCACTTGCGAATAATCGCACCAACTGTTGTCACCTTCTCACCAAGCTGCTTGGCGATGGTCTTGTAGCCCATTTCAACAATCTGGTCCCTGACATCCTTGGAGAGCTCTTTGGTCTTGGCCATAGTGGAGAGTTTGGAATCTGATTGATTGATTGCTTCTGTGGACAGGTGTCTTTTATACAGGTGACAAGATGAGATTAGGAGCACTCCCTTTAAGAGTGTGCTCCTAATCTCAGCTCGTTGCCTGTATAAAAGACACCTGGGAGCCAGAAATCTTTCTGATTTAGAGGGGGTCAAATACTTATTTCCCTCATTAAAATGCAAATCAATTTATAACATTTTTGACATGCGTTTTTCTGGATTTTGTTGTTGTTATTCTGTCTCTCACTGTTCAAATAAACCTACCATTAAAATTATAGACTGATCATTTCTTTTTCAGTGGGCAAACGTACAAAATCAGCAGGGGATCAAATACTTTTTTCCCTCACTGTATGTGGGTCATATATCACCCGTATGTATTTCCTATGGAATTCATTGCTGTGCACTCATCAAACTGACCTTTCTTTTTGCTACAACAATAAAATCAATGTAATTAATGAAGTATTTATTAAATATATTGTTTTTAATGTTCATTAATCACCATTTTCCTTTTTCCTTTTTAACTCATTGAGTAAAAGGAGTTTAATAAGGAGGCTCATAAGAATGTTGCCAGATATTCAACCAAAATGGTTTTACAGATGATGGATGAGGAAGCCATTGGTGCCTCCGACTCAGAATCTGAGGTATCCAATTCAGATGACACAGACTATGTGCCTGTGGGTCAAGTTGGAGTTGTGGATACACCTGGTAGTCCAGCTGTCCTAGATGATTCTACAGATGGGGAGTACTCCTCCTCTGAGGAGAGTGAAAAACAGTCAAATAGACTGAGTAAAAAGGGGTCTTACTGGAGTGAACATCCCCCCCATTAAAGGCAGGACCAGAAGCCATAACATCCTGATGAGCTGCCCAGGGCCTGTGCCGGGGTCAACAGTTGTGTCACCAAAATATGCCTGGGAGCTGTTCATTAGTGACAACATCATTGAGGAGGTTCTAAAGTGTACAAATTTATAAGGACAGAGAACAGCGACAGCAAAAGGGAAAGTGGAGAGAGGTCATCAAAGAGGAACTAAAGGCCTTTATTGGTTTAATCCTCCTCGCCAGCATGGAGAAAAGCTGGGATGTCTCCACATGGGAGCTATTTTTGGATCCACTGCAGAATCCATTGTATAAGGCCACCATGTCGGTCGGAGGATATGAGGATATCCGTCACTACCTGAGGCTTGATGACAAGAGGACCAGTGTTCAGAGAGGCAACGGACCACCTGGCAGCCTTTCGGTATGTGTGGGAAATTTTCCTAGCAAACTGTAGAGGAAGTTTCATCCCCAGCGACTGCGTCACAGGTCTGAGAGTCCTTTAGGTGCCTTTTGGCAAACTCCAAGCGGGCTGTCATGTGCCTTTTACTGAGGAGTGGCTTCCATCTGGCCACTCTACCATAAAGGCCTGATTGTTGGAGTGCTTCAGAGATGGTTGTCCTTCTGGAAGGTTCTCCCATCTCCACAGAAGAACTGAGGCAATGGAAAGATGTGGGGTGATGAAAGAGAGCCATGCCACCACCACTCAGAACAGCCAAGGCCAGAAGAGGAAGAGGTGCCAGCTCTGCCCAAGCGCAAAGGATAGAAAGGTCAGCTGCTGGTGTTCCCAGGGCAACCCACCCATCTGCAAAGAGCACAGTCACATGCTTTTTGGTTTGTAACAAATGCATGGACTAAGACAGCATAAGTAAGCATGACTCACACGCACACACACGCACACTTTGTTCCTTTTAGTGTTTATGTTTTCTAAAGTCACAATTGTTAGTGTTGTTGTTAATATTGATGATGAACTTTGGATTTTCAAATAAATGTTTTGAAATATTATAAAACATGCTTAAGGTGGTTTTATTTTGTTCTTCACACTACAAGGTTGAATGTGAAACTTTGATTGTAAGATTGATTGAAAGAAAAATATGCTAATATTTTCAATAGCCATTATACATTTTCATGTGTATCAAACTGTTGAAGAGCGACTAAAAATATTTCATACAATAAAATAATTATTGAAAGGCCCAAATCATCACTCAAAATAATTATGTTCCACAAAATTGATAATATTTTAGACCCATATAAATAAAACACAGATATTACATTTACGGGTCATTTTGACCCGGCATATGCATTCTTGGTGCGTCATGTTTACTATGCATCCTAGGGTTAAAATGAATTCACAAAGATGCAGTTGCGTAATAGAGTTGTCTCCCATATGGACTCTAAAGGCTGGATGATCTGTACAGTAATCCATGGCTGCTTTTAAAATACAATTAAGGACTGACAAAGAATTGCAAAGCCGTATGACGTTCATATAGCAGGGAATAGTACATCAACAATGCAGAGTAGTGGTTGGTTACAAGGGGTTATGCAGATATGGCACTATAACACTCAGACATCAGGAGAAAGAGTCAATGGAACAGTCTAAGTATACCTCATGGCTTCTTGGAAAACAGTGTTGACATACAGTGCCGCCGCACACTGTGCGTTTTTACAATGCGCACTTATATTAAACCCTCTCGAGAAATACCTTATTACATTCATTGCCATACAGAACCCTTGTCAATAACTACACTCTCAACCGATTCAATTTCCCTGGCCTTATACGAGTTCTTCCAGACAGGGGAGAAGACATATGCATTGTCAACGGCAAATCTAATCAAGTGACTTCCTGGGCAAGTCCTCCTGTGCTTGTTTGTATTCAAGATGGTGGACGCGTGGCTGTGGTTCTCTTTAGAGACTTCTTAGCTGTGTGATGTGCAGCACCAAAGCCCCCCTCCATTTGTTCTCTGTTCTGGATTGCTGCAGTCCTACAGGATTTGGAGTTAACATGTAATTATCAACGGATTTACACCCCAAGACACCTAAGCTATTTTAGCCTCTACTTTCCAAATAATTACTTAAATTAATGTATTAAGCGCTCTGGCACAGCAAAACATTAACTGAGTTGGCAAGTGTCCTGGGAAAGTGTTGCATACTGCTGTTGCAGATGTTGTCACACCAGGGACAGCAATATGATGTTTAAAGCAACGGCTGAAATCACTGCAGTGCTTAGATTAACTTTAACAATGGCAGAAATCACTGCAATGCTGAAATCACTGCAATGCTTTTCTGTCACGTTGTAGTAACAATGTACATGCTGTGAGGCTGGTGAGAAAAGTAAATGGGATTGGAGATATGATACACTACGTGGCCAAAAGCTTGTTGAACATTCCAAAATCATGGGCATTAATATGGAGTTGGTCCCCCCTTTGCTGCTATAACAGCCTCCACTCTTCTGGGAAGGCTTTCCACTAGATGTTGGAACATTGCTGCGGGTACTTGGTTCCATTCAGCCACGAACATTAGTGAGGTCGGGCACGCCTCCCGAGTGGCACAGTGGTCTAAGGCACTGCATCGCAGTGCTAGCTGTGCCACTACAGATCCTGGTTTGAATCCAGGCTCTGTCGTAGCCGGCCACGACCGGGAGACCCATGGGGCGGCACACAATTGGCCCAGCGTCGTCCAGGGTATGGGAGGGAATGGCCGGCAGGGATGTAGCTCAGTTGGTAGAGCATGGCGTTTGCAACGCCAGGGTTGTGGGTTCGATTCCCACGGGGGGCCAGTATGAAATAAAATAAAAATAAATAAAAATAATAATGTATGCACTCACTAACTGTAAGTCGCTCTGGATAAGAGCGTCTGCTAAATGACTAAAATGTAAATGTTGGGCGATTAGGCCTGGCTCGCAGTCAGTGTTCCAATTCCTACCAAAGGTCTTCGATGGGGTTGAGGTCAGGGCTCTGTGCAGGCCACTCAAGTTCTTCCACACCGATCTCGACAAACCATTTCTGTATGGACCTCGATTTGTGCATGGGGACATTGTCATGCTGAAACAGGAAAGGGCCTTTCCCAAACTGTTGCCACAAAGTTGGAAACACAGAATTGTCTAGAATGTCATTGTAGCATTAAGATTTCCCTTTACTGGAAGTAAGGGGCCTAGCCTGAACCATGAAAAACAGCCCCAGACCATTTTTACTCCTCCACCAAACTTTACAGTTGGCACTATGCATTCGGGCAGGTAGCGTTCTCCTGGCATTCGCCAAACCCAGATTTTTCCGTCGGACTGCCAGATGGTGAAGCGTGATTCATCACTCAAGAGAATGCATTTCCATTGCTCCAGAGTCCAATGGCGGCAAGCTTTACACCACTCCAGCCGACGCTTGGCATTGCACATGGTGATCTTAGGCTTGTGTGCGGCTGCTCGGCCATGGAAGCCCATTTCGTGAAGCTCCCGACGAACAGTTATTGTGCTGACGTTGCTTCCAGAGGCAGTTTGGAACTCAGTAGTGAGTGTTGCAACCGAGGACAGCGGTCCCATTCTGTGAGCTTGTTTGGCCTAACACTTCGCGGCTGAGCCATTGTTGGTCCTAGACGTTTCCACTTCACAATAACAGCACCGGGGCAGCTCTAGCAGGGCAGAAATTTGACGAACTGACTTGTTGGAAAGGTGGCATCCTATGACGGTGCCAAGTTAAAAGTCACTGAGCTCTTCAGTAAGGCCATTCTACTGCCAATGTTTTTCCATGGAGATTGCATGGTTGTGTGCTCGATTTTATACACCTGTCAGCAACAGGTGTGGCTGAACTATCCAAATCCATTTGAAGGTCCACATACTTTTGGCCATGTAGTGTATGTACATTTCCGTGCCCTAGGTTTTTTTGTGCATCTGGTGAGAATCAGCAATCACAACCTATACACAAAGTTAATGTTCTGTTATCACTTTGTTTATAGCTATGTTCCAAGCCCATGGCAGACATATGGGACATGTTGCTCCCATCTCCCACATTTTATTCATTGATTGAATTTGACACATTAATATTATTGCAATTTTTACATTACATTGTTCTTACTCATGTGTCTTGAGAGATGACGCCATCTTTGAACTGTATTAACCTCTATTAATTTCTGTTAAAGCAATGCTAATCACATGGACATATAGACCTTCCTCTCTCTGATGTTCTAGTACTTTAAGGTGCTGCACCCCAAGGCCATGTTTTTCTCACTGGCATGTATCACTGCTGTTGGGAGAAAGGGATTGAATTGACAATCTCATTTTTCATATCACTCTCATATGATTCTTTATACCTCTTGTGTTTCAAGTTTCTTTCATCTCTGCTCTCACAAATAGTATTGAGTCACAGCCAGCCATTTCACAGGGCAACGCTTGTCTTCACATTTTTCTAACACATTTTCTCCAATCAATGTTGCCTTGAAAGTAATCAATACTCCACACAACTGTGTTGTCAGACAAAACATCAAATTACTCTGTTTTTTGCGCAAATTGTTAGAGAACACATACAATATAGCACGCACAAGGTTGCACATAAACACACACACACACACAAGCAACACCATCAAAACGATCTCACTGAAGTATGCAGGGGCTGCTGAGGAGAATGTAGCTCGCTGCAAACATACATAATGAAAAGTGCAAGCTTTGTCATTTCTGAAGATAAAAGTGTTCTGATGAGAGCCGGAGACAATAGCGCCACATTAATCTTACTGACAAGTAGGTGAAGCTTAACATACTGTTCTCCATGCTGAAGCCTTTTTCCAGAGCTAGTCCCGGGCCTGCATTATACCAGATTTATTCAACCAGCCTTTTTATCAGTGGAATTGATCCCCATTTCCTGTTTGTTACGAAGAGCAGATATCTTCGGAACAGGCATTCTATTAGAAGCAGCAATGCCCCCCACATATGTCAAGACGATCTGCCATGGAGGAATATAAATCACAGTTGGAAGACAGATGGTGAGGTTTAAAGACAATTCTGTTTTGTCAAAATTAGGTTTGCGGGATGGCTCTACTGCTTTAGATTACACTGCTGTAAATGTGCAGATGTTATACTTTGAACATCATAATGATATGGGTATATAGTACATTAATTGCTTTGGCCACATGTAAGAATCTTACAGTATGATAATTAGTGTAAGTGACACTATTTATTTAGGAATATACTGTATGCAGCCATACACAATGCTAGCACAAAAGCGTTTTAATGCTATTCCCTGAAATCCATGTCCAATTGGTATTAATGTTGTTTTTACTAGAAATGTAATAGTCAATGCAATATTGATGGCATATCTGTCACGACTTCCGCCGAAGTTGGTGCCTCTCCTTGTGTGGGCGGCTATCGGCGGTCGTCGTTACCGGTCTTCTAGCTGCCACCGATCTACGTTTCTGTTTTCTATTTGTTTTGTCTTTATTGTACACACCTGGTTCCCATCACGTTATGATTATTTCCCAATTTAACCCTCTGGTTCCCTCATGGTTTTGTGCGTGATTGTTCTTTGTTTGGTGTTTATGACTGCTGTGAGCTGATGTATTTCCCTGCGTGGAATTAGTATTTGTTTATTTTCCGAGTTCGTCTGTTACTCAGTTCTGTGTCCTGCGCCTGACTCCGTCCTACCGCTGCACACTGACATCTGACAATATCATTGCTCTGCCGTTGTTTCAGATCTTGGGGTTTCATAAAATGTCTATCTATAGGCTTACTAGAGCTACTACTGTGTCCACTAAAAAAAGCATCATACCTGGAGACTGAGAGCTTTATCCAGGTTATTATAACAGCTTGAAATTGGGTCTTGTGTTTGAGCACTACTCCTAAACCCAGCTGCAATACAATACCGGAGTCATGGTGCCACTCAACCACTACAATGTAGCTTTTCTACCCTAAAGAATAATCTCTCATTCCCTCTATTTTGCATCCACTAGCGGTCTGCCGTCCTCTCTCCCTGGATAAGAGGACTTCACTAGTGCCCACTCTGTATTTATCTGTAACTGCCGAAGCATCGGAGCTCATAAGAAACCCTTAATGCAGCCTCTGACAAGTGCCTCCATCCTCACTAACGATGACAGAGGAAGTTCCCAGACAATCAGCGACTGCATCAGTCTTGGTAAGGGGGACCACACCAGAAAAGACAGGCATTCAACTTTGTCTGCCAAAGCATAACAGCTGCTGGTTCTGTCTGGCCATGCACCGGCAACTCTTGTTTTTGCCGTTACTCCCGGCAACCACGTCAATGTCTCTATTGCCTATGCTGTTGAAGAAATGGCGTTCACTGTGCTCTATTTAGAGAGTATATATAACAAAAGCATCATACATTATGGGAGTGTAAATATGTTCAACAGAGATAATATTAACACATGTATCACTCAAGGATGACCTAAAAATCTTGTCATTGGTGTTTGATGGGAAAATCCTTTTTTTGAGTTACTCAGTTTGCATTTAGATTGCTGCAGTTAAACCACACGTTTTCACTGGCAGCAATGTTAGTTATCTCATCCTATTATCACAGACAGACACTTGAATATGGACACACGCAAGTACATGCATGCACACATACACGCATACATGAACATACTCACATACACACACAGATTCACAATGAATCATATTATGACATTTACGTACTGTCATAAGAAATATTACTCATGGCTCTATATCCAAGTCACGTTACAAATCACCACTGCATACATCACATCCTAAACTACTCCACAATAGGCCTCCTAGGCTACAAGAAGGGCTGGCAAAAATAACCAGTGACAGTTTTTTCACTTGCCTTCAGCTGTCAGATCAAATATAGAATTATACCCTCAATCTGGGAGGCAGCCGGGACCGTTTCTGCTCTGTAACAAGCTATGGCTGCTTAGTCAGATGACTTGTTTCTCATTTTAAAAGGACTTATCCTAGTTTTGATCTGATCTCTGGGATAATGTCAGAATGCCTGATGACAGTTACAGTGGGGGAAAAAAGTATTTAGTCAGCCACCAATTGTGCAAGTTCTCCCACTTAAAAATATGAGAGAGGCCTGTAATTTTCATCATAGGTACACGTCAACTTTGACAGACAAATGGAGAAAGAAAATCCAGAAAATCACATTGTAGGATTTTTAATGAATTTATTTGCAAATTATGGTGGAAAATAAGTATTTGGTCACCTACAAACAAGCAAGATTTCTGGCTCTCACAGACCTGTAACTTCTTCTTTAAGAGGCTCCTCTGTCCTCCACTCGTTACCTGTATTATTGGCACCTGTTTGAACTTGTTATCAGTAAAAAAATACACCTGTCCACAACCTCAAACAGTCACACTCCAAACTCCACTATGGCCAAGACCAAAGAGCTGTCAAAGGACACCAGAAACAAAATTGTAAACCTGCACCAGGCTGGGAAGACTGAATCTGCAATAGGTAAGCAGCTTGGTTTGAAGAAATCAACTGTGGGAGCAATTATTAGGAAATGGAAGACATACAAGACCACTGATAATCTCCCTCGATCTGGGGCTCCACGCAAGATCTCACCCCCGTGGGGTCAAAATGATCACAAGAACGGTGAGCAAAAATCCCAGAACCACATGGGGGGACCTAGCGAATGACCTGCAGAGAGCTGGGACCAAAGTAACAAAGCCTACCATCAGTAACACACTACGCTGCCAGGGACTCAAATCCTGCAGTGCCAGACGTGTCCCCCTGCTTAAGCCAGTACATGTCCAGGCCCGTCTGAAGTTTGCTAGAGTGCATTTGGATGATCCAGAAGAGGATTGGGAGAATGTCATATGGTCAGATGAAACCAAAATATAACTTTTTGGTAAAAACTCAACTCGTCGTGTTTGGAGGAAAGAGAATGCTGAGTCGCATCCAAAGAACACCATACCTACTGTGAAGCATGGGGGTGGAAACATCATGCTTTGGGGCTGTTTTACTGCAAAGGGACCAGGACGACTGATCCGTGTAAAGGAAAGAATGAATGGGGCCATGTATCGTGAGATTTTGAGTGAAAACCTCCTTCCATCAGCAAGGGCATTGAAGATGAAACGTGGCTGGGTCTTTCAGCATGACAATGATCCCAAACACACTGCCCGGGCAACGAAGGAGTGGCTTCGTAAGAAGCATTTCAAGGTCCTGGAGTGGCCTAGCCAGTCTCCAGATCTCAACCCCATAGAAAATCTTTGGAGGGAGTTCAAAGTCTGTGTTGCCCAGCGACAGCCCCAAAACATCACTGCTCTAGAGGATATCTGCATGGAGGAATGGGCCAAAAATACCAGCAACAGTGTTTGAAAACCTTGTGAAGACTTACAGAAAACGTTTGACCTGTGTCATTGCCAACAAAGGGTATATAACAAAGTATTGAGAAACTTTTGTTATTGACCAAATACTTTTTTTCCACCATAATTTGCAAATAAATTCATTAAAAATCCTATAATGTGATTTTCTGGATATCTTTTTCTCATTTTGTCTGTCTTAGTTGACGTGTACCTATGATGAAAATTACAGGCCTCTCTCATCTTTTTATGTGGGAGAACTTGCACAATTGGTGGCTGACTAAATAGTTTTTTTCCCCACTGTACTTACAAAAAATATATATACAGTAAGGGAAAAAAGTATTTGATCCCCTGCTGATTTTGTATGTTTGCCCACTGATAAAGAAATTATCAGTCAATAATTGTAATGGTAGGTTTATTTGAACAGTGAGAGACAGAATAACAACAACAAAATCCAGAAAAACGCATGTCAAAAATATTATAAATTTATTTGCATTTTAATGAGGGAAATACGTTTTTGACCCCCTCTCAATCAGAATGATTTTTGGCTCCCAGGTGTATTTTATACAGGTAACGAGCTGAGATTAGGAGCACACTCTTAAAGGGAGTGCTCCTAATCTCAGTTTGTTACCTGTATAAAAGACACCTGTCCACAGAAGCAATTAATCAATCAGATTCCAGATTTTTTTGTTGTTATTTTGTCTCTCACTGTTCAAATAAACCTACCATTAAAATGATAGACTGATCATGTCTTTGTCAGTGGGCAAACGTACAAAATCAGCAGGGGATCAAATACTTGTTTCCCTCACTGTATACACTACCGGTCAAAAGTTTTAGAACACCTACTCATTCAAGGGTTTTTCATTATTTTTACTATTTTCTACATTGTAGAATAATAGTGAAGACATCAAAACTATGAAATAACACATATAGAATCATGTAGTAAATAAAAAAGTGTTAAACAAATCAAAATATATTTTATATATGAGATTCTTCAAATAGCCACCCTTTGCCTTGATGACAGCTTTGCACACTCTTGACATTCTCACAACCAGCTTCACCTGGAATGGTTTTCCAAAAGTCTTGAAGGAGTTCCCACATATGCTGAGCACTTGTTGGCTGTTTTTTCTTCACTCTGCGGTCCGCCTCATCCCAAACCATCTTAATTGGGTTAAGGTCGGGGGATTGTGGAGGCCAGGTCATCTGATGCAGCACTCCATCACTCTCCTTCTTGGTAAAATAGCCCTTACACATCCTGGAGGTATGTTGGGTCATTGTGCTGTTGAAAAACAAATGATAGTTCCACTAAGCCCAAACCAGATGGGATGGCGTATCGCTGCTGAATGCTGTGGTAGCTATGCTGGTTAAGTGTGCCATGAATTCTAAAGAAAATCACAGACAGTGTCACCAGCAAAGCACCCCCACATCATAACACCTCCTCCTCTATGCTTTACGGTGGGAAATATACATGGAGAGATCATCCGTTCACCCACACCGCGTCTCACAATGACACGGCGGTTGGAACCAAAAATCTCAAATTTGGACTCCAGTCCAAAGGACACATTTCCACCAGTCTGATGTCCATTGCTTGTGTTTCTTGGCCCAAGCAAGTCTCTTCTTATTATTGGTGTCCTTTAGTAGTGGTTTCTTTGCAGCAATTCAACCATGAAGGCCTGATTCACACAGTCTCCTCTGAACAGTTGATGTTGAGATGTGTCTGTTACTTGAACTCTGTGAAGCATTTACAGTTGAAGTCGGATGTTTACATAAACCTTAGCCAAAAACATTTAAACTCAGTTTTTCACAATTCCTGACATTTAATCCTAGTAAGAATTCCCTGTCTTTTGTCAGTTAGGATCACCACTTTATTTTAAGAATGTGAAATGTCAGAACAATAGTAGAGAGAATGATTTATTTCTGATTTTATTTATTTCATCACATTCCCAGTGGGTCAGAACTTTACATACAGTTCAATTAGTATTTGGTAGCATTGCCTTTAAATTGTTTAACTTGGGTCAAACGTTTCGGGTAGCCTTCCACAAGCTTCCCCAGCCAATCAGAAAAACTCATTCTGATTGTCTGGCCCTGGCTCCCCAGTGGGTGGGCCTGGCTCCCAAGTGGGTGGGCCTATGCCCTCCCAGACCCACCCATGGCTGCGCCACTGCCCAGTCATGTGAAATCCATAGATTTGGGCCTATTGAATTTATTTCAGTTGACTGATTTCCTTATATGAACTGTAACTCAGTAAAATCATTGAAATTGTTGTATGTTGCATTTATATTTCTGTTCATTAGATAATGGAAATGCTGTATCAAATCTTCATGATTCTAAATGATTGCATGGTGGTTGTCGTCCATAATTCATTATTAGAAGATTCTGTAACACACCAGACATTTACAGGGAACAGGTAATTGCATTTCCTCTGTCTCAGAGGTTGAGGAACAGCTCAGGGAGACGGGGAGATGGGAACCTTACCTTCCGAGTGGGGGTGCTGCAGATTTAGGAGGCGGCGGCAGATGACTCCCCCAGGTCTGGAGCCACGTGACAGCCACGTCTGTCTGTTCTGGGACCTGTTACTACAGATATCTGCACATTTACTCCATTCCTGCTGACGAGCACACACAGCTCTGAGAACAGACTCACTTTATTCTAAATCCACATAGCTACTGTACAGTACTGTGGTACAGTACTATACACTGAGTTTACAAAACATTAAGAACACCATGAAATAGACTGACCAGGTGAATCCAGGTGAAAGCTATGATCCCTTATTGATGTCACCTGTTAATACACTTCAATCACTGTAGATGAAGGGGAGGAGACAGGTTAAAGAAGGATTTTTAAGCCTTGATACAATTGAGACATGGCTTGTATATGTGTGCCATTTAGAGGGTGAATCGGCAAGAAAAAAGATTTAAGTGCCTTTGAACGGGGTATGGTAGTAGTTGCCAGGCACACCAGTTTGTGTCAAGAACTGCAACACTGGTAGGTTTTGGATGCTGAACAGTTTCCTGTGTGTGTTAAGAATGGTCCACCCCCCAACTTGACACAACTGTGGGAAGCATTGGAGTCAACATGGACCAGCATCCACTAGCTCAGCCTGTGAATATCATAGATACAAAAGGAAGTCACGTCTTTCTTTTGCATCTCATGGCTTGTTTACAGCCAGAATTGTTCCGACCTGAGATTCTGCAGTAAATAACAAAGAAAATCGGAACCTTTCAGGTCAGAACGCACAGCTGCCATAATGTGGGCACCACGGAGCCCGCACGGGATATAGCTCGAAAACGTACAGTACATGGCCAACGAACATCTCATTCCAAAATCATGGGCATTAATATGGAGTAGGTCCCCACTTTGGTGCTATAACAACCTCCTCCTTTCTGGAAAGGCTTTCCACTAGATGTTGGAACATTGCTGCAGGGACTTGATTCCATTCAGCCACAAGAGCATTAGTGAGGTCGGGCACTGATGTTGGGTGATTAGGCCTGGCTCGCAGTCGTTCCAATTCATCCCAAAGGTGTCTCAATCCAGGGATGGAAGATGTTGCTGTACTCCTAATGATTCCATTATCCTAATTGATCAATCAAGAAGATAAAAATACTGCTATTTTTTTATTAAACTGCCTTTTTTGTCCTCATGCTACTAACTAATGCTAAAGCAACCCATTGGATTCCATATGACACCTAGCGTTGATATGAGTAGCTACCAGAAGTGTTGTGGAAAACAATGGGTTGCTTCGAATTGAATTGGATATCCACATTTTTGGCTTGTTCTTACCAGGTCATATCTTCAGATGTATAGACGTCTTCATATACAGTAGTCCACTGGCCCCTCATCTCTCTGTTCCTCTGTGGCTGGACCAAGAGCCGTTCATAGTGCTGAATGGAGACAAGATATGGACTTGATCCCCTCCTCAAAGGGGTTAGTCATACACCTTTTGATGACATTCTAGAATTGACCCTCTTCACTGTCTGTCATCTTGAATTGAATTGAACGGGTGAACATATTCATTTGAATCAGGATATGGCTTTAGGGCAGCATTGAGGATTACGTGATGTATTTAATTTAATTGTTAACAATCAAGTTGGTTATCAATTGGCAGGGTTGTTTAGGTCACTTTCTTAATGTAATCTGTTGCAGTTACAAGATTCCTGTCTAAAATTGTAATCAGTAATGTAACGTTTGGATTACCCAAACTCAGTAACATAATCTGATTACTTCCAGTCACTTTTATATTACTTTCCCCTTAAGAGACATTAGAAGTCGACAAAAAGGATCCATCAAAAACTTTTGGTATGTCATCATAGTGGTCTCTGACTTGTGGTCAGACTCGCTCAGGAGGAACAAACTTAAAATGTGCACCTTTTTTTAATGCCGAATAGAATGTCATTGAGAAAACAGAAAGGTGGCAATGTATTTTTTGCAATGTATTTTCTGAATTTAAAAGTAATCCAAGAAGTAATCATCTAGCTTTTCAAAAGTACCTGTGATTCAATTACAATATTTTTTGCTTGTAATTTAACTGATCACAGTGTAATCAGATTACATGTAACTGATTACATGTTATCAGCTACTCCCCAACCCTGTCAATTGGGATGTGTTTTTCTGATACACATTGTGTGGTGTGTGTGGTTAATCATGTCATCTCTCTGGTCTGGTGTTAAGCGATAGCAGGTGAGGGGTCAGACGCTATTGCAACGATGGGCTTCCTCTGCTGTCAATAGTGTACATTCTTGGTTACCTCTTTTTGCTGCCTTGTTAGGTTGGGGCTGTTTGTTTTTTGCTGAAGATCTTTACTCAGGGCCGCAGCACTGTTTTTCGAAATGTGTACAAAAAATAAATAAATGAAAAGCTAAAATGTTTTGAGTCAATAAGAATTCAACCCCTTTGTTATGGCAAGCCTAAATAAGTTCAGGAGTCAAATTCTGCTTAACAAGTCACATAATAAGTTGCATGGACTCACTCTGTGTGTAATAATAGTGTTTAACATGACTTTTGAATGGACCTCATCTCTGTACCCCACACATACAATTATATGTAAGGTCTCTCAGTCGAGCAGTGAATTTCAAAAACAGATCCAACCACATAGACTGAAGAGGTTTTCCAATGCCTCGCATAGAAGGGCACCTATTGGTAGATGAAAAAAACAAACAGACATTGAATATCCCTTAAAGCATGGTGAAGTTATTAATTACACTTTGGATGGTGTATCAATACACCCAGTCACTACAAGGATACAGGCGTCCTTCCTAACTCAGTTGCCAGAGAGGAAGTAAACCACTCAGGGATTTCACCATGAGGCCAATGGTGACAGTTACAGAGTTTTAATGGCTGTGATAAGAGAAAACTGAGGATGGATCAACAAAATGGTATTGTAGTTACTCCACAATACTAACCTAAATGACAGTGTAAACAGAAGGAAGCCTGTACAGAATAAAAATATTCCAAACATGCATCCTTTTTGCAACAAGGCACTAAATTAAGACTGCAAAAAATTTGGCAAAGCTATTAATTTTTTGTCCTGAATACAAAGTCTTATGTTTGGGGAAAAGCCAACACAACACATTACTGAGTACCACTCTCCATATTTTCAAGCATGGTGTAGTCTGTATCATGTTATGGGTATGCCTGTAATCGTTAAGGACTGAGGAGTTTTTCAGGATAAAAAAATAAATGGAATGGAGCTAAGCACAGGCAAAATCCTAGAGGAAAACATGGTTCAGTCTGCTTTTTACCAGACACTGGGAGATCAATTCACCTTTCAGCACAACAATAACCTAAAACACAAGGCCAAATCTACACTGGAGTGGCATACCAAGAAGACAGTGCATGTTCCTGAGTGGGAGAATTACAGTTTTGACCTAAATCTACTTGAAATCTATGGCAACTGAAAATTGTTGTCTAGCAATGCTCAACAATCAATTTGACGGAGCTTAAATAATGGACAAACGTTGCACAATCCAAGTGTGGAAAGCTCTTAGAGACTTACCCAGAAAGACTCACAGCTGTAATCCCTGCCAAACGTGCTTCTACAAAGTATTGACTCAGGGGTGTGAATACTTAGGTAAATTAGATATTTCTGTATTTCATTCTCAATAAATTTGCAAACATTTCTAAAAACATATTTTCACTTTGTCATCATGGGGTATGGTGTTTAGATGGGTGAGAAACATATATTTTGAATTCAGGCTGTAACACAACAAAATGTGGAATAAGTCAAGGGGTATGAATAATTTTTGAAGCCACTGTAACAAGAGGAAAACTGATAATACACATTTTACCTTGAGTATTCTACTATTCTAACTCTCAAGACTAAATTGAAACCCCGACTAAATTCCTATATTTAAAAAATATTACTCATATTTATTTATTTATTCAAAAAATTACTGAGGTCCGGCTACGGCCCTGCCTAAAATAAACCTAGATCCACCACATGGTGGTGCAATAATTAGTATATGCTTATATCCTAGGTCAAAAATATACAGGATAAAGTTGAACTGCACTCACCTATCCCGCATGTGTTTCTTCCGGTGCTCAGTAAGAAATGCAGCGGCCATTGCTGAAGCCCAAACGACAGTTGTCTTTGGGGTGTGGTTTAACGTGGGTGTTTCTTGGGTGTGTCTTTGCCATTCACTCACAACCAACAAACAAGGGCAGTAGTGAGTAACTTGGTGACAGCGAGGTAAACTAAGCTAGCTTTGCTATGGAGAGGAGTTTTGAAGTTGAGGACTTCTCCCCTCCTGACTGACTCGCCATCTCAAGATTATCTGCTAATTCAGTTCTGTGTGTAGGCTAAAGCCTGCGCTGAACTTGTGTTCAGCCAACCTGACAGCAGCTAGTTAGCATAGCTTGGGGATAGCTACAGCTGGCTAGCCTATCTAGCTAGCTGATATTTCTCTTTCAAATCAGTTATGCCAATATAGCAAGAAGTACCAGTGTCTGGAATGTGTTTCATGAGCCACTCAGTCAACAACACCTTGCTACAACAGTAGCTTGTAACTTGAAGTTGTATCATGTCATGTAAAGACATGTTACCGTAGAAACTATATCAACAACTGCTAGTTGAATGCCCGGGCTCCAGTCAGCTCAGCTGTCAACACAATATTCTATAACTGGCTAGTTTTGTCTCGTCTCTCCTTATATCCGCTGTTAGATCTTACCCGGGGGACAAATCCCAGAACTAATATCCCTACAGGTGTAGGCTACCTGTGGACATTGCACAAACATAGCCAGCTTGAGTGTAGATACATTTATCAACAGAAAAAATCGATGGGTGTGTTACAAAGACAAAACATTGTTTGCTGTAAATAGGCTACCATATTGATTTGCTTGTAAAAACAGTATGCCTACACTTTACCTAGCAAATTTAAAAAGGTTGTGTGTAGAGTACAGCAACAGATGGAACAAGGAGGATACACATATTTGGTACAACTTCAGCTGTCACAGAACTAGCATGGCATTATATTCTATATCTATGGTATAGTCTAAGGATTTGGCTGTCTAACCACACAATGACATGCACAGCTCTCTGGGTGAGGTGAGGTTCTGTCTTCAAGTCACCAGTGGGTGATGAAGTCCCTTCCATCTATGTAATGTATTACAGGTTATTGACAGGTGCAGTCAGGTGGCAGGAGGTGTGCAGTGCATGACACTCCATCCTGGATATGACAGAGAGCCTCAACCCATGAGTCCAGCAGGCAGAGTTCAATAAATACAGGCAGATGTGAGATGCAGGAAGACGGCACTGTTCTGTAGCTACTGACCAGGAGGAAGCTTTGAATCGGTCAGAAGCCTACAGAGTAATATGAGAAAAGTGCAATTGCTGAACTTATGTAGATATTCTAAACAAAGGGTTTTGATATCTTTCAAGTATAACAGTTCCATGTAGAATAAACCATCCTTCACATAATACCGTAGATGTGCAATATTACACTTGTCGTTCATCTTCCATTGTCAATTACAGCCGATACAGATTCTGGACCTATCAGCATTTTGTCTGGTGGTACATATTAGTCGTCATCCCTTCGTATGTTGTCCCATATAAGACAGTTCCCTGACGTGTTTAAATAATACACAGGGTCCCTCTCCCCCCATCATTCAATTCAATATTAATAAAAGACGATGAAAAGTAATAATGTGTCTTGTATAATTGTAATGCCGAGTGCAAGGTCTCTCCCAGTTCAGACATCTGTGTCAACCCGTCCTTTAGTCAGTGGACTCCATAACAAACCATCTCTCCTGTCCTCTATCTTTAGAAAAACAAGGTAGAGTTGATACACACATCACTGATTCCATTATTAATGGTTGTTAGGTGAATTCCAGGGCAGACAAGTGGTTGTATATTGACCTATGAACAGATCAAAAGTGACCAACCTGAAGTGGGACTGGTGCCAGGCCACATACTGCCTCAGCCTTCTGTCCCATGACACTACTGAACAACACATCCGCCAGGTTTTGTAAGTAGCCTGTGAATGAAGTAATATAGTCACTCAATAAACACACTTATCTTGTTTGGAAGTAATTATACTAATAGAGTGACTGTAAGTACAGAATAGATTCAGGCCAGTGACCCTGACGCCATAACTATATAACCAGTTGTGTAACGTTGTGTTGTCGAATGCTTCCTGACACATATTTGTAGCATGTTAGCTAAAGAAACTGTCACTCAGGCTAGACAAGTTCCATATTTAATTTATTTTTGCCCTAGAAAATATACAATAGACTTTTATGAGAACAGACTTGTTGTTTTAGCACTAGTAGCAGGCGAAGCCCCCGAATGCTAGCTAGCTAGTTCTAACCTAGCCCTTGATCATGACTCCCAGTTCCATTACAGTGAAGGCAGAATACCGCCAGGCCTGAGTTATCGAGAGCAAGTGCTAACCCAAACAACATGCCTGTTCTCATAAAAGTAGCTAGCTACCTAACTTGCAAATCCGGGTTAGTGATCCGAGTTTAAATGAATTGGCTAGCTAGCTAACGTTAGCTAGCAGGGATCTTATTTGCTAGCCAGTTCGAGTTGAAACATGATTTATCGATAGCAAGCTGGCTAACAATAGATCCTGTATCAAACCTTATCGTCAGGTGCAACATTAGCTATGCAAATCTTCCTCTCTATGACATTACATCACACATTAGGGAGAGGCTATGTATTTAGCTAGTTACGTCACAGGATCACAGTATCATAGCTAGCTAGCTAGCTACTCACCACACACCAGTAACAGTCATGATGTCATACGTTTGTTGTATGTAATCCATTCCTTGCCATCTTGGACAATATTGTTTAATGCGTTAGAAGTTTGCACCAACTTTATGGAAGCCCATTTTCCAAATCTCGTTTTGGACAAGGCTGAGTTTAGTACCAAAATTATCCTATTTGCACGTTGTAGTCAATTTTGACTCTAGAATTAATGTTTCTGACTCATATCGATACACATAGGCCATTTATAACAAGATAAAAGGCAGTTCCCCTTGTAAGAAATTAGTGCTGTTACTGACTACCATCGCTGTTGCTAACTACCAGAATCGTTGCTAACTAGCACAGCTTGTCCCATTTTTTCAAACAATTATGGGATATTATACTGCTGTTGTCTTAACCCCCATATATTTTCCCTTAAAGTTTGCTAAACTTTAAGTCAGTTGCACAAAAAGTTTTAAGGTGAATTTCCCCCTTAAATTAAGTGAAAAAGTTAGTGGTCCCTAACTGCTTAATTCAATATGGACATCAATGTAAAGAGCATTTGTGGAAGTGATTGTTGCTTTCCTCTGCCTTGGTTTCAAAAGGAAAACATCCACCAGCTAGCTAGGTAGCTACAGTAGCTAGCTATCTACTTAGCTAAACAATAGTTAGCGAGCTACTTTATAAGCTAGCTTGACATGCTAGAAAGTAATAGAAACAAGTTGAGAAAGAAGTAACTACAAGAAACGTGGTTTATTATATTCTGAAGCAATTTGGTTTTCCTTTCTTGATTGTAGAAGTTCTATTTTGCTATCTCAAACAAATGTGATCTCTTTGATGAGACGTGGTAACCAGATACTCTTTCTGCCGTACAAGCCTTCAAACTGCCGTAAAACCCCTTAAGTAAGTAAGTAAGGAAATATTTGAGGGGCTCTATGCAATTCCCTTGAACAATTCCCTTAGTTAAGGGGAAATGATACCTTAAGGGAAACACTTAAGATGTTTTATGCAACCGGGCCCTGACCCGGGACTTGTGGTTAGGGCAAATTCAGGAACACTCTTTGGCTCTGGTTTTACCGTATTTAGCTGTAATTTTCCTGGACTAGCTACAGCTCTCATGGCTCATGAGTCTTAAAGGAGAAGGCGACCATTGCCTTGGCTACCCCTTGTGATGACACAAGTCATTCAACTGTGATTTAGAGAAGAAAAAATAGAAAGAGGCAAAATTATTGCTTTTGCTCTCAAATGCAATACTACCCGGAAAATGACAAAGACCCGAGTTGGCACAAACTGTACTCCATACTATGCTACACTGCATCTCCTCTTCCTTCCATATGAAGAATCAATATGGCTGAGTAACATGCTGTCAATCTATGATGAGCTAAAGCCATATTCCATACACTCTGCTCAGGTCATGGACTCTTATAATAAGTTTAATACCCAAGATTTAACTGGTGGCTAATCAATTTCTAACTCATAGTTATTTATCTAGCACAGGGAGCCCCAGAGGAGGCGAGGCCCACACTCCAGCATTAAGGGATCAGAGTGAAGAGGTAATTACTAGGACAGGGAGTGAGCCGGGACAAACATAAGCAATACTGAGCTGACAACACAGAGAGAAAGAGAGCGAGAGAGAGAGAGAGAGAGAGAGAGAGAGAGAGAGAGAGAGAGAGAGAGAGAGAGAGAGAGAGAGAGAGTGTGTGTGAGCTTCAGAAAGAGATTCTGTCTTACTGTACTAATGATTTGTTGTTCCCAAATGTCAGAAGCAGCATTGAGTTCAATAGCTAAGAACAAGATGTGCTCAAAGCATCATAAAAATATTCTGCAATTATCCAGGCCGCCGGATTGACGTCATACTGATTAGTACGCATTTCAAATAAATTATATACAATATGCATCATTTCATAGTCCATAGTTGCAATGGATATGTTTTGCACAACAGAACTCAGTTGCATGTTTTGTAATAGCAAAAGCAGCAGTGGTACATAACAGGGTCTTTGATGGCAGATACAGGGAACGAAGGCTGTTTTCCTGCTCGCCCAGAGGGATATGATCAAGACATTCAGTAGAAGCTTCATCTTTTCTGCAGACTGTCCTCCAGTCATATGCTAGCTACGTCTTCGGGAATGCCCTACTTCTGCCTTTCCCTTCTGCAATAATGAGGTAGCTAACAGATCATCTTCGTTATGGGCGAATGGACTTTTATGGATGATTCTACATTATGTAGATACATTCTGTAGATTGGAATTGATTTCAATGTTCCAATGTCATTGTTGTTTGCTACGGGTTAACGGGTGGAACAATGAGATAACTGGACATAGTTAAACGTCTGAAAGGTGATTGTGTTGGGAATGATGTATGAAGGAGTTTGCAAAGCATTGATGCTGTTGGGGTTCACTATATGGCATGAAATGAACTCACCACACACCCATACACGCGCACACGCGCGCTCACACACAAACACACACACACGCAGTGAAAGACAGATAGTGGGAGGGAGGTAGAGAGAGAAAAATAGACAGAACGAGAGAGAAACATTGACATACCCCATGCAGTGCAAACACCTGACTCATTTCATGCAGGCACAAACATGTTCAAATTACTGCTCCCATTCGCTAATTTGTGCTTTCTCCAGACGTCCCGCTGGGCCTGTTCAAAGGGGAATGGGTCAATGCAAATGTGAAAAATACCTTTTAAAGAGAGAGGTCACTCTGTACTAATCGACTAATCAACCTTAATGGATAACTAGCGAGTTGTCCATTCATTCAAACAGTCTGATGCCATAGATAGGGATTTTACTATTCAGTTTACTAACCCACAGTTAGTATTAGCAACCATGTTAGCCAGACTATTCTCAAGGAGTAAGATAATATCATATTGATATTCTAAGACCAGGGCCAATATTCATAAAGTGTCTCAGTGTAGGAGTGCTGATCTAGGATCAGGTCCCCCCTGTTCATTCATTATGATCTAAAAGGCCAAACTGATCCTAAATCATCACCAATACTCTGAGAAAATCTATGAATACAGACCCAGAAGTTTTTATACAATGAGAGTTGTTCAGTGGAAAAAACCTTCAGCTTGAAAATCATCAGCATGTGACAATTGTTCATGCTGGCCCAAAAAAAGGAAATATGAAATGCACAAAACGGTGCTGGGTTGTGTTAATTGAAGTAATTGAATTGATTCTGTGGCTGGAAAAAATGTTTTCTATTCTGGCATTGTACTTTTTCATATCTGTCTTGAATTGAATTTAAAACCCATCTATCTAATAAAGGCTTCAGTGGCTTGCCTGAGTCGGACACATCATTAAATATGCATGAGGCCGAGGCAGTCTCCGGTAAACAAAGATGAATGCCGAGTGTGATCCTCTAATATAGAAATGGAAACGGGAATTATCATCTTCTCATTTCATCTATCGACATGCATCGCCCAAAAGCCATTGTGTTCCAGAAACTCCAAGAATGTAAGAATGAAACCGGCCACTCTCGAACCCTTTCAGAATGCAGAATGTCATCAGGGAAGTGCATGAGTACAAAGAAGACTGGCACCTTAGATTAATTTCACTGGTTCGCTCCTCTGCAAAATAATTCATTTACTTGTTATTTAATGTCACTGCTGCTGTATGGCAGGGACAATGGCCTGGTCCAGGCAGAGGGCCAGAGGCAGTAGAAGAACTGTAATTTTAGAATATTGCTTAGCAAGGGCACCTTATGCTTGACCTGCCATTGCTGTTCCTAGCTTTGCCCAGATAGGAATGTAACATCAAATCCACTGGCAATAAACGACTGTGCAGCTTAATAGAAAAACATAAAGCAATCCAAAATGGAGCTAAGGATGAGTGTACTTTATTCCATTGTCTTTACCCCTTCACTTTAGGTAGTGTTGCTACATATAGGTAACTGTCAAAATAAAGGAAACACCAACATAAAGTGTCTTAATAGGGCGTTGGGCCACTATGAGCCAGAACAGCTTCAATGCACATTGGCATAGATTCCACAAGTGTCTATAACTCTATTGGAGGGATGCTATATAATTCTTCCATGAGAAATTCCATAATTTGGGGTTTGATGGTGGTGGAAAATGCTGTCTCAGGCGCCGCTCCAGAATCTCTTATATGTGTTCAATTGAGTTGAGATCTGGTGACTGAGACGGCCATGACATATGGTTTACATCATTTTCATGTTCATCAAACCATTCAGTGACCACTCGTGCCCTGTGGATGGGGGCATTTTCATCCATAGCCATGATGGCAAAATAATTGTCTGCCAATCATTCTTATACATGACCCTAAGCATGATGGTATGTTAATTGCTTAATTAACTCAGGAACTGCAACTGTGTGGAAGCAACTGCTTTCAATATACTTTGTATCCCCCATTTACTCAAGTGTTTCCATTATTTTGGCAGTTACCTGTATCTTGCCACTTTCCTTCCTTGCCACTTTCCTTCCCTTTTATAACTACTAACTAGTTAGTGGATACCAGTGGTGTGAAGTACTTAAGTAAAAATACGTTAGAGTACTACTTAAGTAGTTTTTGGGGGTATCTGTACTAAACTGTTTATATTTTTGACTACTTTTACTTTTACTTCTCTACATTCCTGAAGAATATAATTTACTTTTCACTCCATGCATTTTCCCTGACACCCAAAAGTACTCGTTACGTTTTGAATGCTTAGCAGGACAGGAAAAGGGTCCAATTCACACAATTATCAAGAGAACATCCCTGGTCATCCCTACTCCCTCTGATCTGGCGGACTCACTAAACACACATGCTTCATTTGTAAATTATGTCTGAGTGTTGGAGTGTGCCCCTGGCTTTCCATAAATAAAAAAACAAGAAAATGGTGCTGTCTAGTTTGCGTAAGGAATTTGAAATTCTTTGTACTTTTACTTTTGATACTTAAGTATATTTGAGCAATTACATTTACTGTTGATACTTAAGTATATTTAAAACCAAATACTTTTAGACTTTTACTCAAGTAGTATTTTACTGGGTGACTTTCACTTTTACTTGAATCATTTTCTATTAAGGTATCTTTACTTTTACTCAAGTATGACAATTGGATACTTTTTCCAGCACTGGTGGATACACAGTATCATCATCATAACGACATTGGCTCTGGACATGCAGTGGCTTGCGAAAGTATTCACCCCCCTTGGCATTTTTCCTATTTTGTTACCTTACAACCTGGAATTAAAATGTATTTTTGGGGGGTTTGTATCATTTGATTTACACAACATGCCTATCACTTTGAAGATGCAAAATACATTTTTGAGTGAAACAAACAAGAAATAAGACAGAAAATAGAAAACTTGAGCGTGCATAACTATTCACCCCCCCAAAGTCAATACTTTGTAGAGCCACCTTTTGCAGCAATTACAGCTACAAGTCTCTTGGGGTTTGTCTCTATAAGCTTGGCACATCTAGCCACTGGGATTTTTGCCAGTCTTCAAGGCAAAACTGCTCCAGCTCCTTCAAGTTGGATGGGTTCCGCTGGTGTAGAGCAATCTTTAAGACATACCACAGATTCTCAATTGGATTGAGGTCTGGGCTTTGACTAGGCCATTCCAAGACATTTAAATGTTTCCCCTTAAACCACTCGAGTGTTGCTTTAGTAAAAATGCTTACGGTCAATGTCCTGCTGGAAGGTGAACCTCCGTCCTAGTCTCAAATCTCTGGAAGACTGAAGTGCCATCCATCATTCTTTCAATTCTGACCAGTTTCCCAGTCCCTGCCGATGAAAAACATCTCCATAGCATGATGCTGCCACCACCATGCTTCACTGTGGGGATGGTGTTCTCGGGGTGATGAGAGGTGTTGGGTTTGCGCCAGACATAGCGTTTTCCTTGATGGCCAAAAAGCTCAATTTTAGTCTCATCTGACCATAGTACCTTCTTCTATATGTTTGGGGAGTCTCCCACATGCCTTTTGGCGAACACCAAACGTGTTTCCTTATTTTTTTATTTAAGCAAGGACTTTTTTCTGGCCACTCTTGCATAAAGCTCAGCTCTGTAGAGTGTACGGCTTAAAGTGGTCCTATGGACTGATATTCCAATCTCCGCTGTGGAGCTTTGCAGCTCCTTCAGGGTTATCTTTGGTCTCTTTGTTGCCTCTCTGATTAATGCCCTCCTTGCCTGGTCAGTTTTGGTGGGTGGCCCTCTCTTGGCAGGTTTGTTGTGGTGCCATATTCTTTCCATATTTTAATAATGGATTTAATGGTGCTCCATGGGATGTTCATTGTTTCAGATATTTTTTTATAACCCAACCCTGATCTGTTGTTCTCCACAACTTTGTTCCTGACCTGTTTGGAGAGCTCCTTGGTCTTCGTGGTGCCGCTTGCTTGGTGGTGCCCCTTGCTTAGTGGTGTTGCAGACTATGGGTCCTTTCAGAACAGTTGTATATATACTGAGATCATGTGACAGACCATATGACACTTAGATTGCACACAGTAATTTCTTTCATTTCACTTTGTGTATGTCCGTTATATGAAATTACAGGCTGTAATGCAACAAAATAGGAAAAACGCCAAAGGGGATGAATACTTTTCTAAGGCACTGTACCATGGATCAAGTTTGCTTCTTATTTCACCTCTGTATGTCTGTATGGATATCTGTTGGCCAATGCTATCTAGTTTTAAGTTTAACACAAAACAGTGTCATATTAATATCAAATGAAGTCAAATAACAATAGGTCTAGAAAAAAAACATGAATCTCAAATCAAGAAAATAGTACCCTGATTAGACTCAAACACAAATGTAATCTCTAAATGTGAATCAATTCACGTATATAGTGTCAAGTTTTAAAATGGAACTTATCAGATAATACAGTTATTCTCTCTAAAAGCCGCAGTGAGGAGGAAGGAGAAAAGCTAGTTAGACTGTTCAATGTATTTATTCCCACTCCCAAGAGACAGGAGGCCTATGCACTTTTCTCATTACATCGCCTCTTTAGAATGTAAAGGCTGATTGTGGAAAGAACCAGACATCGTAGCAGGCAGCCCAGATATGGCCCTTTGGAAATGTGACAGTCGCTTCCCCTTCTAGAAAAAAAGTCCTAATTTAAAAAGTGTGCCTTGGCAAAGAGAGACGTACTTGAAAAGGTTTTCAGAGACGTGCTAAAAGGCTTTGAAAGCACCTGCAGTTCCTCTAAGACTGCATTCACAATGAGTTTACTCAGTACATTTTCCTTCTATAATACAGGCATTAGTGAGTATGTACATTCCACATTGCCAGTGTTGAATCACTCAGCGGGTTGGTGGTTTGCCGCCAAGGGATGTAAAGCATGAATTTCCATCGATGTTTGCTCTTATTGTTATAGCACATTTGCATATCGAATAGCCCACCATGTACGGTAGTGCTATCTTCTACTGCTCTGAACATAGACTTACTACATATACACATTGGGGGAGAGGCACTTAGGCACAGATGTCTGGGGTATGTTTGGAGTGATTATAATGATGACAGTCATTTTTCTTTTTGTCTGACTGGATGTGGCAGTAATTACGTAGGAGATATTAGCTATTAAAGTTACATTAGTCATAGAGGTTACATTAAAACACAGAGAACCGTCTGACATATTGGCAAATCTCCAACTAAAATGGCTGCATCTGATTCATCTATATCACTTTTGGTCCATTCCATTGCAATATGATGAATTATGGAATGTTTTAGTTGGATACATTATCCCTTCATAATTATTACATTTTGTATAGCATTATCTTTGCTACTGTTCCTGTTATGCAAAACAATCAGGACTGAGAGCCAATTTCGATATAGCTAATGTCACGCCCTGACTCAGGGGACGCTTATATGTTGAGTCAGGGTGTGTATATTCTATTTTGTGTAGTTCTATGTTTTCTATCTAGTATGGGTATTTCTATGTTGGCCGGTGTGGTTCCCAATCAAAGGCAGCTGTCGCTCGTTGTCTCTGATTGGGGACCATACTTAGGCAGCCTATTGGCACTGTGTAGTTGTGGGATCTTGTTCCGTGTGAGGTATGTTGTTTGTGTACCTTGGACTTCACGTTTCGTTTAGTTTAGTTTGTTGTTTTGTCATTGTTTATTTGGTTCAAATAAACATGTATGCATATCACGCTGCGCCTTGGTCCGTCCCGTCTATGAACGAACGTGACAGAAGATCCCACCAAACAAGGACCAAGCAGCGTTCCCAGAAGGAGCAAACGCCGGGGATTCAACGGGAGCTAACTTTAGTAGATGTCCTCCTCGGTTGGGGGAGAATTACTGAGGAGGAGGCCGTCCGTTATCGGGAGGCGATGAAGGTTGATGCCCAGGTAGGAGAGGAGAAACGGCACCAACCGTGCCGATGACGGAGACCCGAGAGGCAACCCCAATAATTTTTTTGGGGGGGCACACGGGGTGGATGACGAGGCAGCAGGAGGCCGTGAAAGGGCGAATCTGCAGGTTAGGAGAGGAGGCCACCATGTTACGGGGGCTATTGGTTCAGAGGGAGCAGGAGTTATTCGGTCAGAGGGAGGCGCTACAGGAGGCTAAAAGGGAGAAGGAAAGTGTAGAGGCACGGCGAGAGAGCTGGTTAGGCAGCAGAAGGAGCAAGTGGTGCGTGTCGCCAGTCCGGTCCGGCCCGTTCCTGCTCCCCACACTAAACCAGTGGTGCGTGTTCCCAGTACGGCCCGACCCGTTCCTGCTCCCCGCACCAAGCCAGTGGTGCGCGTCGCCAGCCCGGCCCGGCCTGTTCCTGCGCCTCGCACCAAGCCAGTGGTGCGCGTCGCCAGCCCGGCCTGTTCCTGCTCCTCGCACCAAGCCAGTGGTGCGCGTCGCCAGCCCGGCCTGGCCTGTTCCTGTTCCTCGCACCAAACCAGTGGTGTGCGTCGCCAGCCCGGTCCGGCCTGTTCCTGCTCTCGCACCAAGGCAGTGGTGCGCGTCGCCAGCCCGGTCCGGCCTGTTCCTGCTCCTCGCACCAAGCCATTGGTGCGCGTCGCCAGCCCGGCCCGGCCCGGCCCGTTCCTGCTCCTCGCACCAAGCCAGTGGTGCGCGTCGCCAGCCCGGTCCGGCCCGTTCCTGCTCCTCGCACCAAGCCAGTGGTGCGCATTGCCAGCCCGGCCCGGCCTGTTCCTGCTCCTCGCACCAAGCAAGTGGTGCGCGTCGTCGGTCCGGTCCGGCCCGTGCCTGCTCCTCGCACCAGACCAGTGGTGCGTTTGTCCAGTCCGGCACGGCCCGTGCCCGTTCCACCGGTGCCTGGTCCGGCACCGGTCAGCTGCTCCACTCCGGAGCCAGAGCAGTCCGCTCCACCGGTGCCTGATCCAGCTCCGGTCAGCTGCGCCACTCCGGAGCCAGAGCAGTCCGCTCCACCGGGGTCAAGTCCAGCTCCGGTCAGCTGCGCCACTCCGGAGCCAGAGCAGTCCGCTCCACCGGGGTCAAGTCCAGCTCCGGTCAACGGCTCCACTTCGGAGTCAGAGCAATCCGCTCCACCGGTGCCAGCTCCGGTCAGCGGCTCCAGTCCAGACCATGACGTCAGCCCCTCTCCAGGTTCGGGGTCTCCCACACCAGGGTCCAGACTGGGCCTGGTGTATCGTGGGAGGAAGGAGAGGGGAAGCAACGCGCCGAGGTCTAGACCAGACCAGGGGCGCAACAGGGAGGCGAAGAGTGAGAGGTCGTCACGCCCTGAGCCGGATCCGCCTCCGAGGTGGAATGCCCACCCGGCCCCTACCCTGTTATGTTTATGTTGTGCGGTCGGAGTCCGCACCTTTGGTGGGGGGTACTGTCACGCCCTGACTCAGGGGACGCTTATATGTTGAGTCAGGGTGTGTATATTCCTTGTTGTGTTTGTTTTATGTTGTAGGATCTAGTATTCTAGATCTAAGTTGGCCGGTGTGGTTCCCAATCAGAGGCAGCTGTCGCTCGTTGTCTCTGATTGGGGACCATACTTAGGCAGCCTATTGGCACTAGTGGGTTGTGGGATCTTGTTCCGTGTGAGGTATGTTGTTTGTGTACCTTGGACTTCACGTTTCGTTTAGTTTGTTGTTTTGTCGTTGTTTATTCGGTTTAAATAAACATGTATGCATATCACGCTGCGCCTTGGTCTGACCTGTCTATGAACGAACGTGACAGCTAATGAATAGAATGTTTGATTAACGTTTATACTAATTCATCTTATTGGTTATAGCCCCATCAAAATAATCTAATTTGAATGTAGTGGATATCTGAATTCTGTGGATTGCTTCTATGTTTTTACAATTAAGGTTACTTCTCCGGTAAACTCGTTTTCATCAGCTTTTTAAGTTGTAATTCATTTCAGTACAGGATGTAGAAGCTTCTATCCAGATAGAGAAAATGTTAATGTTTTCTGAATTGGGCCACTTTGCTTAGGGCTTACCCAGAGGCAGCAATAATGCAATGAAAAAGCTTTGTGGAAACTAAACAGCCAGTGAGACAGGAGGGCCTTGGGCCATCAACATAGATATTGCATCATCTTACCTTAAAGTAAATCTAGGTTTCAGAAGACTGAGAAAAGATTAAAAGAAAGTCATATGAACTCATCATACAAGTATTTCCTTTAGAACTTCCCAGATAAAATATGACAGGAATTCAACAGTCAGGCATAGAGTTTCTAAGAGTGCAAAAAGGAAAGAATCAATGGCTTCACGTCACATGTTGGGATGTCACCTGTAGTCTAAACAGCCATTATCATGTGTAGAGGCATGACAAATGTCTGCACTGCCAGGTTACAAAATCACTACTTCCTTATCCATGTCACTAACCAGTGGATGGCAGTCACACCAACTCAAATCTATGGGGATGGAGATGTCCTCACCCACACTTGATACATTCATGCTGTCTCAACTGGTGAGGGACTAGTTGCTCCAACCATATCACCACTGGAGCAGTGGGAGGGCCTACTATATGACCTGCGTTGGCTCTGGGGACCCTGTTTACAGGCCGCCATTGTTCCTACACACACTGAGAGGACAATTCGAGAGGGAACGACGGTGGGCCCAAATGTGCCAAACACGGAGCCCCAGAGAGCACTTTGATTGGGCAGAAATCCATGCCAGGAACCCCTTGCTTTGTCTCAGTTGTCGAGTGAAGCTGAGAGCCTGGGATCACACCTGTGAGCACTTGAAACTGTGCTCTGGCATTTCAACCATGCAAATTATCGCAGGCTCCCCAGCACTTAGTTAAAAAGTGTTTCAAGTGCCAGATGTTTCAAGATGAGTACCTGTTAAATTGTACATATGTAACATAACATTTTTATTTCATGATTGTATACATTGTATAAAACAGCGACATGTTGAAAACAATTGAAAAGAGGGGAAACAACTTCACCTTGTTGATGACTTGGCAATCTGCATCGTATGGCTCCAAAATCATGTAGGTCTACTGTCTTTCCAGCTCTTCAGTCTTCAGAGCTTTGTGTATCCTATGTATTGCCAGCTGGCTCAGGGCTGTTGCGCTAGCCTCAAGCTCGATGGTAGGTCCAGGAAAGTGGCTTAATACTTACTGTTATTGCTCTAGGCAAGCATTAATCCCTGAGACCGTATTAGATTTGAAACTTTAGATTTTCCTGGGTCAATTTAAACCGCTCAGCTCCACGTCCTCTGAATGACGATATGAAGAACTGTCTATGCCGTTTAGATACCCACCAGGCCCACCTACAGCGGTACCCACTAGGGTTTTCATAATGAGGCTGAATATGTCCTTTGTGGTGAGGGGAACCATTTCTGAATCAGAAAATGTCATTGTATAGTGAACATCAACAGGCCTTGAACATGGGAACCAAATGTCAGGCTATTCCCCATTGGAAATGACATGTCTTGGGACCACCTGGTGGATGGCTTGAGACCTGCAATTGTGATGTCAAAAACAATTAGACTATTCCCTGGACAGTTGAGCCACATAGGCTACTCTTGGAGGGACATATCGTCAATTGGTAGATGGGGAAAATGCAGGTGAGTTTTAGTATCAGTGTGTTTTAACTTCATTATATTGGCCTTGGCTGTTAAGCTAAATGAATAAAATGTGTTATCGTGCAAATATGAAACATTGCCTAGCTAGCATGTAACTTCAATGTCTTATTTAAAGGCATTAAAATTTGTTTTTGCTCTGTTGTACCTCTGCTCCCATTTGGAATAGAAGGCATTGATAACCAAATGAAGGTGATGGGAGAGTGCCTGGGATAATGTGTGTGTTCGCTGAACGAACTGGCCCACTGTGTTAGGAAAACTCAGAGGGAGTGCTATCAAAAGGAGAGATACATCTGTCCAAAAGCTACTCAGCTTTTTATTCTGCCATAATGACTCCTCTCTCTTTCTCCTATTCTCCCATTCGCTCTCTCTTTTATGCTCTCTCTCTCTCTCTCTCTCTCTCTCTCTCTCTCTCTCTCTCTCTCTCTCTCTCTCTCTCTCTCTCTCTCTCTCTCTCTCTCTCTCTCTCTTTCTGTCTCTCACCTCTACCTCTCTCTCTCTCTCTCCACCACTCTCTCCTCTCTCTTTAACAGACCAATTTGATGAAATCCCACAGAGACTTGAGATAATTCAATTCCCATCCTCGCTAACACTTCTGTGCACCTTGCTGCAAGTTGACTTCTTATTATTGGGATCCATTTCCATGCTAACCCACATTAGAAAATATACCCCCCAAAATGAAATGTTTTTGCTGGTCAATTGTATGCCTATTGCAGGTCAACTATGAACCAGGCAAACATAGCAGCCATATTTGACTGTGTCAGGGTCAACAACTAATGATAAAAAATAACATGACACATTTAAGTAAAATAGATTCGTTTTTTGAGAAAATGAAAGAAAATAGCATCCAGTTTCAGCTTGTCGTCCTATTTGACTTGGTCTTTTTCTGCGTGCCAGCGATAACGGTCCTCCTACGCCAGTTTTCCAACTGTCTGAATATTCTTCCGTAAACGGATGAGTGGACATGTCAAAGAGCCTTTGGTGGGCTGTCAACGACAAAGCCACTTCAACCAAATGTGTAGTATCTGTCTGCCAGTACACAACATTGGTGTAGTGAAGCGTACAAGGGACAGTGTCCATTTTCTTCAAAATGTCAAAGCTGATGCTGTCTCAATTATGCCATCACTTTGAAGTGGGCATAAACTAATGCCTAAGCAGGATTTATATCCAAAACTCTGGATGTGCCACGTGCATACTGGAAGCTTGGTTATAACATACTGTCCAGATGAATCAAGGTGATCGCAATTGGTGGTTACTTGAATGTCAGTAAGTTTCAGAATACTTAAAAACCCAAATAATTATGTTCACTCGTGTCATAGATACCTGTTTCCGAAACTGTACACAGTGACTTATTTGGTCTCTAGCCCATTAAGAGTTTATTTCCCAAAATACATTTTGGTTTCAGTCGCAAGAGGAAGGAGAAGGGTTAGATTTCTGTCGTCCTGTCCTCCCGAATCGGCATGTTCCCTGTTAACCGTAAACCACATCTCATCATTACATCAGCAGCAGTAGCTGTAAAATAATCGACCAATACCGAATGGAGATTTTAAAAATAACAGCAGTGGGTATTGAATGATCGTACCTTTCCGAAAAACACACCATATTTGGTTTGGATTACCCCTGCCTTCAAATCAATGTCCCTCACTCCTCCCCAACCCACCCACAACCTTTTCTTATTTTTATTTTCTATGCCCTCAGTAAGATGACACTCCTTTTCTCCTGTTTGCTCTATCATCTCACTGTCCTTGAACATTTCTCTCTCAGTTTCTGGCTCAGCTAACTCCACTGCACCGTGACCTGTCCGTCTCCTGCTTGGTTTACACAGCCACTCTGTGAAACGGATGCCTACAGTATCTACTAGTTCATATGCATTGATTAGATTGATTCAGTAAGCCAGTCCATGGAATGTCTCCACGATAGACTGACTTTTCTCTCCAAAACACACACGTGCTGGTTGCATTTGATTGCAATGTAATGGACGTGCCTGGCTCCAATTGGTCTTCACCTCCTCCTCTTCATTAAAATTGAAAATGGCTGGACCATTCAGGACAATGTTATGCATCTCCTGCATCAGTGATAATAATACATTTAAAAATGCAAAGTGTTTTTGACACCTGTGACCATATCCTTTTGTGAGATATGGGAAAAATAATTTGAAGACGGAATATGTTTAGATATTTCTTTTTTTAAGAAGGAACTACCTAGTGCTCATACTGTTGCTCTTCCTCTTCATTCACTAAATGGTAAAAAAAAAAAAAATCCCAAGATGCCTCAGTTCTAGATCGGAAACACTTAATAAGAAATTAGTTCTAGAGCTGTTAAAAGTAATGTCAATTATAGTGAAATTGTCTAAATAAATGTGATACTCAAGTATCCCCCAAAAACTTTGTTGCATCCTATGTACAATTGACATAGCGGTCTCATCAGTGTCCACTGTGTTTACTGGATTGGAGGCAATGGGCTGTGCCAAAAGTATGGGTCTGTCACCATCATGACAGGCCTGCCATTTCTCATTTGGACACAAGTACTATCCAATTGGCAAGGATCACATTACTGGCTGCGAACAGCTGACGCTGCAGAATAGCAACTTTGCCTGACTGGTCTGGGATTTCAACGGAGGTCTCTAATCGCTCTAATTCTGAATCGGTCTGGAACACTCCAAAGGATGTGTTCATTATAGTGTATTAATCTTTAGCTGAACTGATGTTGAACCCTTTATCAGCAAAGGGGTGAATCATAATTGGTGGAGAGAGGTTTGAGGATTTCGTGCTCGCTCGCTGCTTCACAGCATCATTTCTTCACTGTCGCCTCGGAATGCCTCTCCGACAGTGACTTCCCATGCTGTTTGACATCACTTCTTAAATGTATGTCACAACTGGTACACCTTAAGAGTGAAAGGGACAATCTGGGATTATTACATCCATTTTTGGACTTTTAAATCAATGATAGATACATAGCCACTGGTTATTGAAGAATATGACTTATAAATGCCTCTTGTCCTTAGTTCAACTGTCTTGCCCCATTCCTCAACTGGTGACCAAAAAAGTGACACTTTGTTGTTTGAATCCCAGATTCCCCTTTAAGTTAAATAACAATTGATAATTGTAAGACAGTAATACAACATCATTAAGACAAGACAAACATTCTCATGACAAGTCTCATAATGCAATATCACTTCATCATAATGCATTGGCATTGTACCTATCAGCATTATGTCAATTGTAAAATGTTACCAAAATTGCAGTCAATACAAAAAGCCATTGCAGGTATAATCTTTGTAATGAACTTAAATCTATTCAAACTGCATCAATTCACCATACAAGTATGATAATGAGAAATCCCAATGAGTCAGTGTTCTCCTTATTCATCCCATTGTATTTAAGATATAATGTATTGCACTGGGACTTAGGGAACTCCATTTGTGCCTGTGTTTCATAATGTAATTGTGAAAACTCCTCTACTATCCTTTAGTAAATTCAATGAATGATTACCTGGGGAAGACGAGGCTATGCCCTTTCTGTTTTGAGACAGTTTGTAGAATACCGGTCATACTCATTAAATTAAACAAATATTATGATGTATTTATCAGAGGTTTTGTGTTGTATCCAGTACTTCGTGTTTCACCAATCTATGTTGGAATAGTATACTTAAACTTCAGTGTCTTTATGCAGGTTGTCATGGAGACCTGTGAGCTGAATAACCATCAACACGTCTTGTTTATTGACTGCTTTTTCAAACGCCTATTAAGAAATGCCTACTTCTTAGAAATATGTTTTCTTGTTGATGATTGCATTCAGCCATTCCCCGAAATGGGATTACAGTCATAGAGTCTAGCAAATGTGTAATGGTATGGAATGAATACGTATATAGGATACATAGAGCAGTCATTGCAATGTATAGTACAGAGTATCCTACCAAAGAGATATGCTTCTGGTACAGATCTCAGTGAAACGATGCATGAACAATTAATTTCACTGAAATGTACTGCAGAGAAGTCTCAAGCTGAATGTATTCTTGTCTAAATATATTCTAGGCCAGGCAAATCCGTCATATTCCACATTCCCCATTGCAGGCCTCACTACTCAGCATAGAGAGAGAGAGAGAGCGAGAAAGAGAGAGAGAGAAAGAGAGAGAGAGAGAGAGAGAGAGAGAGAGAGAGAGAGAGAGAGAGAGAGAGAGAGAGAGAGAGAGGCGTGCTTGAACTTATTTCACTTTGAACTTCTACTGGCTTTCATCAGAACTGAAACAGATGACTGACGTTTAGCTTGCAGCATAGAGTATGTTACTGTTCTATCACTCGGTGCAGAGTGTCATAGGATTCGGTTCCATTACATTGCTTGTACCAATGAAGTGCTTTCCTTCAAATTAGGTCTCTTCAAATCAAAACACATTACTGCAAGCTGTGTAGTAATCCAAGGTGATACAGCAACCTTTTCAAAAATTGCAACTATTCATGTAGCAGCAAAAAATTATGGAGGAGGAAATTATTTCAGGATTGATAGCTTAAGTGGCTATGTACTGTAGCTGGAGAAATGGTGCTCTAGGATGTAAAGTGAAGGGCTTCGAAGCATTCCGAGGTAACCTAAATAATTACATGGTTTCTACTCCCACAGTGATTAATTATATCTGTAGAATGGGGATTTCTTATTTTAGAGTCCTCCACAGACAAGGGCTGGGGAAAAAAACACAGAACACAAGCAACAACTTTGCTTGACAGAATCGGGCTATACCGACCAATAAGGGATATGCCAGGGATGGGTATTATTTCAATTATGTACCATTGATAAACATTCGCAAAAAAGACTGTATAAAATCAATACAAATACTGAGCTATATTTTATGCTCCAAAAAAAAATAACATTATTATTTTATACTAATACTATTGCTCAGAGAGATTTTGATTAACAAGTAATTAGAAAAACATGTAAAAAACACAGGGGTAAAAATTGTTAGCGCCCCTATTCTCAATACATTTCAATACCTCACCTTGCAAAGATAACGACACTGAGGCTTTTTCTAAAATGTTTTATGAGATTGGAGAATACATTGGGAGGGATACACTTGTGGCCATTGTTTCAGCCTCCTGGTAGAGGCAACCAGGTTTTTGGCTAAAATGTGCTGGTAATATCCAGGCATCTCCCGTCTGGATTACTGCAACTCGCTGTTGGCTGGGCTCCCTGCCTGTGCCATTAAACCCCTATAACTTATCCAGAACGCCGCAGCCTGTCTGGTGTTCGACCTTCCCAAGTTATCTCATGTCACCCCGCTCCTCCGCACACTCCACTGGCTGCCAGTTGAGGCTCGCATCTACTACAAGACCATGGTGCTTGCCTACGGAGCTGTGAGGGGAACGGCACCTCCTTACCTTCAGGCTCTGATAAGTCCCTACACCCAAACGAGGGCACTACGTTCATCCACCTCTGGCCTGCTAGTTCCCCTACCTCTACGGAAGCACAGTTCCCGCTCAGCCCAGTCAAAGCTATTCGCTGCTCTGGCACCCCAATGGTGGAACAAGCTCCCCCACGACGCCAGGACAGTGGAGTCACTGACCAACTTCCGGAGACACTTGAAACCCTACCTATTTAAGGAATATCTGAAATAGTATAAAAGTAATCCTTCTACCCCATGTTGGAGTCATGTAAAGCACCGTTTGCAGGGTTCGAAGAGTGGAACGTCAACTATATTGAAAGTTAAGACCAGACATAGGCAGCATACAGCAGCTCTACAAGACGTGGCTTTAGTCATGACAGGCAAGGCAACCACCATCTCCCTCACTGTTAGCTGTCGGGCAAACATTGAGTACTGTACTGAACACTTCATTACAAATTAATAATTTTTACCTAGACTTTTACACATCTTGGACATTTATTTTTGCTTTGTGGACTTAGTGGGAATGGGGCTTCTTCCGCCACTCAATGTGGGCCCGAACCTTGGCTTCTACAAGATGGATGCGACTAACTACACTACAACCATTTTACGTGTGTGACTGCATGGCGGCGCACTCGTATGGGAGGATTCTGCTCTCCTGACTGACTGGATGCCCAAATGGATGGAGCTGCCTGTGTGCTGCGTGGGAGGACTGTGCTACCAGCTACTGTTTGTTTGTGTGTGTGAGACCTTTTGTGTTAGTGTGAAAATGGAACCGAAGGAGGCCTTGGGGATGCGTCTCCCACACCACTGTGGGCCTGCTGTGTGCATGCAGAATAAAATAATGGACATGGGGTTCTGCTGTGACTTCTACAACTCTGTCACCGAGAGGTTCACCCTGAAAGACAGATAAATGGACTACATTTATAACAAGTAAAGTTAGGCCTAAATACATTTTCCTTTTCAATTTGCGGGTTAACATCCCTTTGAATGCATTTTATTTATCAAGTTAGAATGTTGTTTTGATTAAACACTTTTTTGACGTTTTGAACTGCATTTTTCAGTCATTTCTATTGTTTACGTATTTTTCATTAGAACCTTATTTTTCTATATGTGTGTGTAAAAATATTTCACACAATAATATTATTATGTGTGTGTGGGGGTGTTTGGTGCATTGGAAGAATTGTAAATCCGTTGTAAAAGGCTATGGAGTTTGCGTTGCGAATTATTCAGATGAAATGTGTCTATATTTTGGGTTTTAGTGCCACCTATCAGTTGTAACTGTGGATGCTACATCGGTCTATGGCTGACCTGATTTGAGCAGTGTATAATTTTGTTGGATGATATGAAATGTGCCGCCATCGGAGGCTATCGCTTGTGTATCTTGGTTACATTGGAATGTACATTTGGTGAAATTTGTTTGTCTATTTTGGTTAATAGCCTATGTCACTCTGGTTGTAATAGCCTATGTCATTCTGGTTGCTACTGTATCTGTTGTATGGTGAACTTGTGCTTCAGCAAGGATTATTTGTGAGTAAATCTGGCGTTGATAATAGCCAATGCTTACCCAGCCACCGACCTCACCGCACGTCACTGAATTGTATCAGTATAAAATAATATAATATCCCCAAAAATGTGAGCATGCAATATTGCTCAGTATTTGTATTATTTATTTTATACAGTCTTTTTTGCTCATCTTTATCAAGGGTGCCAATAATTATGGACCTGACTGTATACCTCGAAAGCCCTAATAATGATAGGTAGGATGAGCTATGATAGAACTGCACACTATATGAGCCCATGAGGCCTGGTGTTCCTCATTATACAAACAGGCATATGGAACTGATGAGTAATCAAGGCAGGCTTAGACGTCCCATATATGTAATTAATGTCAATACTGTACGTAATGTCCAGGAGCAGAGTAAATGTCCAAGCCTTTGTTGAGCCACAATGTCCAGCATGACTCACACGACATAGTGGCGTAGTCCAAAATCTGCACAAGGGTTTTATCCCACAAAGTCCATTAAGTCTGATTGTCCACAGATGCTGAAGATTGTGGCTTTTTTTAAATCTGTGGTTACAGTTACTGTATATCAGTAAACCCAGCTAAACCCTAGCTAAATCGAATGTTATGCAGTACTGCACTTGCCCTGAACTTGGGGAAGTAATTAAGGCATGACCCTCATTCAACAAAATAGGGTGATCAGAGGTCATGAATGAATATAGTCCGTGGAGCATTCCATAAATCTCAGGGTAAATACAATTTGTGATCAGCCACATCAGCTTTTGCATGGCACATAATCTTGGCAATGCTTTTTACTTAATCTCTTCACGGTCCGGAAGACATTAGTGACATACATCAATCAACTCCCTGCTGGTGCAGTAGATCTGTCAGGGCCTAAAGCGACTTTTCATCCATTACCACTGTGTTGTGGGTTAGCTAAGAGAGTTAGAGACATAGCATGCTGTGTATGCAGGATAACGAAACACAAAACTCATTGTAAGCTTTTAAACATTAAAGCATTAAAATGCATAATGTGTAGGGATCACTTATGTGTGTGTGCGGTGGCGTTCGGATATTTCGGATCAGGAAATTAGCTGTATTTTGCCCCGTAAGCCTAAAATACCAATGTACAAAACATTAAGAACACCTTACTAATATTGATTTGCAACCCCCTCCCATGCCCCCTTTTGCCCTCAGAACAGTCTCAATAGTCGGGGCATGGTCTCTACAAGGTGTTGAAAGCGTTCCACAGGGATGGTGGGCCATGTTGACTCCAATCCTTCCCACAGTTGTGTCAAGTTGGCTGGATGTCCTTTGGGTGGTGGACCATTCCTGATACACACGGGAAACTGTTGAGCATGAAAAACCCAGCAGCGTTGCAGTTCTTGACACAAACTGGTGCGCCTGGCACCTACTACTGTTCAAAGGCACTTATATATTTTGTCTTGCCCATTCACCCTCTGAATGGCACACACACAATCCATGTCTCAATTATCTCAAGGCTTAAAAATCCTTATTTAACCTGTTTCCATCATCATCACTGATTGAAGTGGATTTAACAAGTGACATCCATAAGTAAACATAGCTTTCACCTGGATTCACCTGGTCAGTCTATGTCATGGAAAGAGCATAATGTTTTGTACACTCACTGTATATCTGTATTCCAGTATGACATTGCATGACCTATAAATTCATATAAACAATATTTTACTAAAGTAATTCTGTTCAGATGGGAAACATAATTACTGTCTCTGTTGACATACTTTAGGCTATTTGTGACAGAAAGTGCTTTCATAAAGTATTTACAACCCTTTACTTTTTCCACATTTTGCTGTGTTGCAGCCTGAATTTAACATTGATTAAATTGAAATTTGCTGAAATTTCTTTGGTCAATTAGTATTCAACACTTATGTTATGGCAAGCCTAAATAAGTTCAGGAGTGCAAATGTGCTTAACAAATCACATAATAAGTTGCATGTGTTCAATAATAGTGGTTAACATGATTTTAAAAAACTACCCCATCTCTGTACCCCTCAAATGAAATGATTTGTAAGGTCCCTCAATTGAGTAGTTAATTTCAAGCACAGATTCAACCACAAAGACCAGGGAGGTTTTCAGTGCCTCGCAAAGAAGGGCACCGACGCTGAATGTGTCTTTGAGCATTGTGAAGTTAATAATTAGGCTTTTGATGGTGTATCACTACACCCAGTTACTACAAAAATACAGCCGTCCTTCCTAACTCAGTTGCCGGAGAAGAAGGAAACTGCTCAGGGATTTCACCATGAGGCAAATGGTCATGTTAAAACAGTTAGAGTTTAATGGTTGTGATATGAGAAAACTTAAGTAATACTGTAAAAAATGTTGCAAATAAATGTACTTTTTGTTCTGAATACAAAGTGTTATGTTTAGGGCAAATCCAACCACTCTTCATATTTTCAAGCATGGTGGTGGCTGCATTATGTTATGTGTATGCTTGTCATCAGCAAAGACTAGGGAGTAAAACATTTTTTGTAAAGAATTCAGCTATAAGCACAGGCAAAATCCTAGTGAAGAACCTGGTTCAGTCTGCTTTCCAACAGACACTGAGAGACATATTCACCTTTCAGCAGGCCAAATCTACACTGGAGTTGCTTACCAAGGTGACATTGAATGTTCCTGAGTGGCCTAGTTACAGTTTTGACTTAAATTGGCAAGACTTGAAAATAACTGTCTAGCAATGATCAACAATCAACTTGACAGAGCTTGAATAATTTGTAAAAGAATAATGGGCAAATATTGTGCAATACAGGTGTACAAAGCTCTTAGAGACTTATTCAAAAAGATTCACAGCTGTAATCGCCGCCAAAGGTGCTTCTTCAAAGTATTGACTTAGGGATGTGAATACTTATGTAAATGAGATATTTCTGTATTTCATTTTCATTATGGGGTATTGTGTGTAGATTGGTGAGAATTTTTATTTATTTAATCAATTTTGAATTCAGGCTGTAACACAACAAAATGTGGAAAAAGTCAAGGGTGTGAATACTTTCTGAAGGCACGGTATGTATGATGCACGCATTAACATAGGTATTGTCTGTTTTATACTGACAAGGCCTTACATTAAGAACATTAATCTTTAGAGTTGGTGAGTGAATTTTTTTTGGGGGGAAGCATTCTTTGGGGTTAATATGGGCAGTGTGAACACTCTAGTCAGACATGGACAGGCTATGTTGTAACGGGATTATACGACTCGGCAGTTTCCCTTCTCCCCGCCCTCCATCATTCAAGACTAACTGACCACATGATTTGACCAATTACATGTAGAGCTGGACAGGCGCAGCGTGATATACGTACATGTTTATTTAGAACGAATAAACAAGCGACAAAACAACTAACCAAACGCAACGTGAAGTCCAAGGTACAACAAACAACATACCTCACATAGAACAAGATCCCACAACCCACTAGTGCCAATAGGCTGCCTAAGTATGGTCCCCAATCAGAGACAACGAGCGACAGCTGCCTCTGATTGGGAACCACACCGGCCAACATAGAAATACACATAATAGATCCAACATAGAAAATACAACATAGAAAATCACACCCTGACTCAACAAATAAGAGTCCCCAGAGTCAGGGCGTGACATTACCCCCCAAAGGTGCGGACTCCGACCACACAACCTTTACTTAACAGGGTAGGGGCCGGGTGTGACATCCGCCTATCTCCGGCCTCCGCTGACGCCCCTGTTCTCTGCCTCCCCTGTTGCCCCCCTCTCCTTCCTCCCACTATACTCTAAGCCCTGTCTGGACCCTGGTGTGGGAGACCCCGAACCTGGAGAGGGACTGACGTCTGGGTCTGGACTGGAGCCGCTGACCGGAGCTGGACCAGGCACCGGTGGAGCGGACTGCTCAGGCTCCAGACAGGAGCCGCTGACCAGAGCTGGACTTGGCACCGGTGGAGCGGACTGCTCTAGCTCCGGAGTGGAGCCCCTGACCAGATCTGGACTAGACCCCGGTGGAGGGGACTGCTCTGGCTCCGGAGTGGAGCCGCTGACCGGAGCTGGATCAGGCACCGGTGGAGTGGACTGCTCTGGCTCCGGAGTGGAGCAGCTGACCGGAGCTGAATCAGGCACCGGTGGAGCGGACTGCTCTGGCTCCGACCTGGAGCTGCTGACTGGTGCCGGAACAGGCACTGGTGGAACGGGCACGGGCCGTGCCGGACTGGACACACTCACCACTGGTCTGGTGTGAGGAGCAGGAACAAGCCGGGCCGGACTGGCGACACGCACCACTGCCTTGGTGCGAGGAGCGGGAACAGGCCGGGCCGGACTGGCAACGTGCACCACTGGCTTGGTGTGAGGAGCAGGAACAGGCCGGGCCGGGCTGGCGACGCACACCACTGGCTTGGTGCGAGGAGCAGGAACAGGCCGGGCCGGCGACGCGCACCACATGCTTGGTGCGAGGAGCAGGAACAGGCCGGGTTGGGAACACGCACCACTGGTTTGATGCGAGGAGCAGGAACGGGCCGGACCGGACTGCGAAGGCGGACTGGAGGTCTGGAGCGGAGAGCTGGCACAACCCGTCCTGGCTGGCTGCCCACTTTCGCACTACACATGCGGGGCGCTGGCACAGGACGCACTGGGCTGTGCACGCGCACTGGCGATACAGCTCGTAGAACTGGCGCAGGATATGCGGGACCGAGGAGGCGTACTGGAGACCAGGAGCGTTGAGCCGGCACACCCCGTCCTGACTGGATGCCCATCTTCGCACGGCACGTGCGTGGTGCTAGCACAGGACGTACAGGACTGTGCCGGCACACTGGCGACACAGTACGTAGCTCCACATAACACAGAGCCTGCCCAGTCTCACGCTTCCTCGCGTGAGTACGGGGAGTTGGCTCTGCTCTAACACTAGGCTCTGCCAACCACCCTTTTAGCCCCCCCAAAAAAAATTATTGGGGCTGTCTCTCGGGCTTCTTCCTCGACCGGCGCCTTCTGCATTGCCGCTGCTCCTCTCTATACCGGGCCTCCACTGTCTCCTCCCAAGGACGGCGATCCATCCCGGCCTGAATCTCCTCCCATGTCCAGGATCCCTTTCCTTCCAGGATCTCCTCCCATGTCCAGGCTGTCTGCTCCTGGACACGCTGCTTGGTCCTCGTTTGGTGGGATCTTCTGTCACGTTCGTTCATAGACGGGACGGACCAAGGCGCAGCGTGATATACGTGCATGTTTATTTAGAATGAATAAACAAGCGACAAAACAACAAACCAAACGAAACATGAAGTCCAAGGTCCAACAAACAACATACCTCACACAGAACAAGATCCCACAACCCACTAGTGCCAATAGGCTGCCTAAGTATGGTACCCAATCAGAGACAACGAGCGACAGCTGCCTCTGATTGGGAACCACACCGGCCAACATAGAAATACACATAATAGATCAAACATAGAAAATACAACATAGAAAAACACACCCTGACTCAACAAATAAGAGTCCCCAGAGTCAGGGCGTGACAACAGTTTTGGCTGAATTTCATTTTGGGAATATATATATATATATATATGGATAAATAATACCCAAACTCTCTTCTCCTCAAAACGCATAAATATGATATTGTGCATTTTACTCCGGAGATCTTTACTCAATATTGTCAAATGTTAGGCTCAATGGTTTATCCAATCATCCGTCACCAGTCCAGCTCTACATGTAATTGGTCAAATCATGTATATACACAGTGTATATGTGTGTGTTTTTGAAATTCATTTATCACCGGGCACAAGAAGGTATGGATGCCTTGAAACTGACGTGTTACCGTTCAAAGTGCAAACATGACATTTCTGAGACTTTGGAGATGTTCATTTTTTTTCGTAAGCGGTCGCTAACACCATTTCCCTAATATAACACCATGTTGCTGTTTAAGTCTGACTCATTGAGACGTGTCACGTTTGAATGTTTAAAGTGCGTCAATAACAATAACCCCGGATCCTGAGCAAGCATTAAGTTCACTCACTCTCCCTCACTCACATTCTCTCTATTCTTCAAAAGAACCTCACATGAATCTTGACAACTGCCCCACACATGCGTCATCACATCTCTGGATGCAGAGAGCACATATTTCTCTGCCTGACTATATGGCTTGCTTTCTCCTCCGCCTTTGAATAGTTTGCCAGGGCCTCTGAATTCCAAATGAACACTTCCAATTCATCAGTGGTGATGCTGAAGGCTCTTCTTCTCATAGAGAAAAAATAAGTCTAAAAAGCAGCAGCATCGCACAAGGAACTACCAACATTGAATTATCTTATAATTGTAAAAGTCCATAACTAGAGAGAGCTCTCAAAGGAGGGCAATCTAGAGTAAATGCTCACAGTTAAAGTGACGCACCAGAACGTTTGTATAATTTCAGCCAGTAGTTTTGAAAGTGGTGCTCACGAGCCAAAAGGGGTCCCCGTTTTATCAAAAGATAAACTGAATGCGATGTCACCATTTATCTCTTCAATGGTCTGTGTCATAATCAAATTAATTTAAGACCGAGTAACAAGATCTTTGATTGTCTTCCACTTGGAATTTCATGATTTCATTAGGGTTTGTTCAAAGATAAATGAGGAAAAACCTGCATACATTGATAATAGCCTTCTAACATCAAATTTTTGATCAATCTATATATTTCAATAATGCGATTTAGTCATGACACTAAATATGCTACTTGATAATTTAGCAGCTTTTTTGAGGTGGCTATCATGTCACACAAGGGTACAGTTTGACATACTGTTTCGGATTAATGCCTCTTACCACCCTGCAATACAAGCTGTTCAGCTGTTTAGACCAAAACCTGTCTCTTCCCCCATTTCACTGGGGTAAACCACCATATTAGCCCCATATTCTTTTCTGAGACTAAGCCTGGACTCACACTCCACTCTTTCACTCCCCTCAGTGGGTTCTCCATCCCATGCAATCCTACTCTGGCTCCCATAAGCCTCTGCAAACACCCAAGCAACTTGAAGCGGCCACCGTCAGGAGAATACCAGCGCTGCTTAGAAGTGGAATTTGCGTGATCCTTTTTCCCAACATTGTTCCAGGGGTCAATTTGTGTCTGAACACACACTGTGTGACAGTAAATAATCAAACCGTGCTGCTCTTGGCATCGCAGAGTAGCGCTGCCCGGCTCCTCGCTTCCAGAATAAACAGCTGCTTTCTGCTGATTGTGCCTTGTCAAAGGGACTCAAAGCTTCATAGATTGTCTATGGTGTGTCCAAACTGACAATATCCCCAGTTGACATACTGTGCTTTGTTTTTTGTTCCTCTGGAGCAGAGAAGAGAATATTTTCAATCAACTCATAATGTGAGAATTGAGTGAACATCCCCAGATGAGTGATGGGTGAATGGTGGTTGGCAATGGTATTTGAAATTGTCATTCAATAGTGAGTTCAAAAGTTTGTCACTCAAAAGAGGAGTTGAAATGCATATGTGCTCATGCAGTTCTGACATAAAGGCATTATTGCAAATGTTGTAATAAGATTAAATAAAAATTGTTATGCCAACAATGAAGTTCCTTGCTCCACATTCTAGCAAACATTCCATTGGACTGTTTTACAGATGGAAACATTTTCATCAGGCTTGTGTTCATATCGACTAGGGTTACAATAGTATTTTAAAAAAAAGAAAAGATTACATTCGTCAGCATCGTTTGAGATATTTACCAAGGGGTCCCCGAGATTTTCTTATATATTTTTGTTACTTCCACATGCCAAACCGTCTGACACTCAAAGGCAAAACATGAATAGAAATCACTTCTTCAGATTGTTGTCTGAAGGGATTCATTTGACGGAAGACTTATGAAACTCCTCGTTGTCATGAATCGCACTTGGAAAGTGAGCTGAGGAGAAGAGTAATGTTATGCTAATAGAGTCCCCTGAGACATGGATCATGACGGCCCCACAATCAACGTAAGAACAATACAGGAGTGACTCATCACTAAACACCACTCTTCCACCATTTTGTAAAGATGGGCTAAATATAATTGGCTGTCTATTCAAATCTGTTTCTGTGAAGCGCCATGACACGTTTTGACAAAACTGTATTTATAATCAATCAGATCTGTCAAGTAAACGTGTCAAGTAATGTTCCCTCTAAAAATGTTCCGGCACTGAGCAAATTTCAGGTCTGCTGAGCACAAACTTGAACGTTGTGAAAATTCTGTGCAACTTCCAGCGAGCCTGTACCCACTTTAAGTTGCAGTTTCAGACAGTGGTCAAGTAGGCTACAGTGGCTATTTGATCCTAATGTAGGCCTACCACTCACTACCAAATAATGGAGAAAATGCATCCCAAAACATTTGAACATGGAAATGGCAGCCAATGTGTAGTGTTCAATGTAGGCCTACATTCCATGAGACTTTTGAAAAAAAAACATGCATGGTTTGACATTAACCTGTTTATCCACTTGTCCTTCAGACAAGAAGGTGACTGAAAATGTTGTTGTTTGATGCAAGAAACCACTTTACAAAATAAAATGCATTATTATTCCCATACCATTATTACAGAGAATCAGACAAATTATGATACCCTCTGCCTATTGGCTACCTAGCTTCTTCAAGCCTGTCTCAAAATACAACACTGCCCCTTTAAGACAAAAAAAAGCTCTTTACCCGACTTGCTTTTCAAAGATGTCTAGAAATGTACACGTTTTGTAGGAATCAATTACTCCCCCATTGCTGACTACAAATTATCTATAGCTGGGCTAATAACTCACTAACTAGTAATGGGTATGAACAAATGTGCACACGTGGCTACATGCAGCTCTCGCTTTGATCTCAAAACAAGCGCATCTACTAACGACCGCTCATGCTGTAAACACAGTCCAGTTCAAAGTGAATGACACAGATCCATACATGGTAATGGTCTTGTTGCGTATAGGCCTATTGCAGCTCTGATTCATTATGCAGCACCGGTCTGTGTAGAGTACGGGCTGAAAGCCAATTTATGCTTGATCCGAAAATGTAGTCGGAGGCTCCATATGGAGGGTGAGACGCAATTGCGGAGCCTCCGGAGGCATGCAGAGGCCAAATTGAGCTCCGTACCGCATCGCAGTGCCCCTCCCAAATGTTGTAACAATGTGGAGGGCTCCGTATAGCTCCGCATTGACATGATAGGTTGACGGTAGGTGGGGGCGGGAGGTCCTGTATAAACACAAACTCACTTCCTTGACAACTTCCTTCACAACAGATTTACATAGCTCTGCGCTGCTCCGCAAAGCGCAAAAAGTATGAATGCCCTTACTTCTGCAGAGGCCGTATCACCGTAAATGCTTCATGGCCAATGCAGAAGTCTGATTAACCATGCAGCGCCTTTAAGTCTTGCATAGTTCGTTTTGCTTCGGTATGTTGCATTGAAAGTGGCTAATATTGCGTTGATTCGATCACAATTCCCACAGTAAAGGGAAACATTGATTGTGTTAACTAAGGGGGAAAACTCTAGAAAGTACAGTGAAGTTCTCTGCACAGGCTGATATTTCTTCTGCGCGGCAGTCCCGGGGGAACTGCACATGCGCGCAGCTTAGAGGGAACATTGGTGTCAAGGCCCCGTGACTCAGGATGGTTATGCACTGTGCCCAACTCAACTATGCAGCTTGATGTGCATTCATATCATAGCCCAAGAGCCCAAGACACTACACTGTAATTGCTTAGATCCCCCGCTGAGTTATTTATTGGCTGCCTTACTGTTTACTTTCGGTATGAATAAAGACCCCAGATACACTGGCTTTGGTAAGATATTCCTCTGCAGATGCTCATTTATTTGCAAACTGAAATTATCACAATGTGCTTGCACCTAGGTGAGTATTTCAGATCAGCAAACACCAAAAGGTCTAGGGCCATGCGAGATGAAGGGATCATAAGCCATAAGACTCCTGAACAGCTAATCAAATGGCTACCTGGACTATTTCCATTGTCATCCCCCCACCCCCTACTGCCCTTTAATTATTTGTTATTTCTTTTTATTTTTCTATTTTTCACTTAACAAATATTTTTCTGCATTGTTGGTTAAGGGCTTGTAAGTAAGCATGTATTCGGCACGTGACAAATAACATTTGATTAATAATAATATGCCATTTAGCAGACGCTTTTATCCAAAGTGACTTACATTCATGCGTGCATACATTTTTGTGTATGGGTGGTCCACATACTTTTTTGATTTGATTTGATTTGCAATGGTTGTTTCTAGGCCCTAAACTAACTAACCACATACTTTGTTTGCAACTATCCCTCAGTCATTAGTTTGCACCTCTATACGACACCTGCTCCTCAAACATCTCATTCCAAAATCATGGGCATTATCATGGTCCCCCTCATGCTGCTATAACCGCCTCCACTCTTCTGGGAAGGCTTTCCACTAGATGTTGGAACATTGCTGCGGGTACTTGCTTCCATTCAGCCACAAGAGCATTAGTGAGGTCGGGCATTGATGTTGGGCGATTAGGCCTGGCTTGCAGTCGGCATTCCAATTAATCCCAAAGGTGTTCAATGGGGTTGAGGTTAGGGCTCTTTGCAGGCCAGTCAAGTTCTTCCACACTGATCTCGACAAACCATTTCTGTATGGACCTCACTACGCGCTTCAGCACTCGGCAGTCCCGATCTGTGAGCTTGTGTGGCCTACCACTTCGCGGCTGAGCTGTTGTTGCTCCTAGACGTTTACACTTCACAATAACAACACTTACAGTTGACCTGGGCAGCTCTAGCAGGGCAGAAATTTGACGAACTGACTTGTTGGAAAGGTGGCATCCTATGACTGCGCCACACTGAAATTCACTGAGTTATTCATTATGGGCCAGTCTACTGCCAATGTTTGTCTATGGAGATTGCATGGCTGTGTGCTCGACTTTATACACCTGTCAGCAACGGGTGTGGCGGAAATAGCAGAATCCACTAATTTGAAAGGGTGTCCGCATACTTTTGGCCATGTTGTGTACGTAATAATCTACAGATAATTCATTTCTCAGTGTATAAGTCAATGGCTCATCTCCACACAACACTGCACATTAAAAATACCAGCCTCTGCCACCACAAGCCCTGGTTTCTAGGGCATAGGCCTCTTTTATTTGGGTCAGACACCCATCCAGGCAGCTCACACAGTCCAGTAGGGGATAGAGACAACTGGGTCCACCCAGGGAAATCCCTGGCCACCAGCTATCATCAAGCCCAATTACTGATCCTCTGCCCAGGCACTGAGGCCCTGCCCAGTCCTTATTGGATACTTTGACCAATACCCCGGTAGGGCAGAGTGTCCCAGGCTCCATATTCACAAAGGGAGCACGAGTGGCTCTGGCAAGATATAGACAACTGCTGTCCTGTAGGAATGGAGGAGTGGAAATTTTAATTGGTTTTGTCAAGTACTGGAAGCACATTTTAATCTGGAAATGAGGTCAGTTAGAAACACCATATTTTGCACAGTATTACCCTATATCACTTGGCCTTTTGAAGGATATGGTGCTTGCTGAAGCCAGTTAGGAGAACGTCTGAGGAGCATACAATTCATCTGTTGTTTTGCATACTCTCCTCAGTTCTAGAGTACCATGGATTGTATGTTAATGGCACTTTATTGATAAATGAATTCAACATTTGTTTATGAATGTATTCTTGTCCCATTACTTGTCATTGTGAGGGTGCATTATGAAATGATTTCCCTTGGGAGCTCTCCTCATCAACACGCTCTACTAAGTACCAATGTCCTCCATTGGGATTGGGGGTGGGTGTTAGAACAACTGTATATTTAATATTATTATCAAATAAATATTTATTTTGCTGTTTCATGCGTTCACAGAAGCCTATTGCGATCACTCAATAAGCATGGACCCTATTTCTTTGAATCTAAAAATGTTATATTATTTTTCAGGCATTGTAGAAAATAAGCCTGATTGAGCAATGGTCTTTGTTCATGTGATTTTACCATGCAGTATGGTACAGAACACTGTTCATTCAGAATGTTTTAAAGTTATTTTTCATGGTTCATGGTCAGTGTGCTTATTAGTTTATTCTATCGTTTTCTATTGTGATGTTCTGTAACATACTAGAACATAGAACATACTGAAGAATAGTGTGAGAGGTCTCTGTTGTGATATATTCAGACTCCTTCGGCCCCTCTGAACTTCCCCCTATACCTTCCCAGCATGGATCAAATCACTCTTACGGAAATCAATGACCCAGACATAAAAAAGGCAGCTAGTGCAAAGAATTGGAACGTCATAGGGTTCAACAACCTTTTTCCATTTGAAATACCTTTTGATTCTATGTTGTCCCTGTTCATTCTGCTGTGGCATTCTGTGGTGCACTGTGTGTGTTTGATGGTACCACATGTCAGCTATGTAAAGACATGGGTAGAGTGTTGTTGTGTCTGTTTGTGCGCCGGACGAGCGTTTTTCATGCTTCTTTAGGCTCCTGGCGAGCGAAGTAGTTTTATGAACCTCAACTACTGATCTAGGAACATCAGCTGCTGTGGGAGGAAATGGCTAAAGATGCTGTGACAGAAATCTGGCTATGATGTATGAGTATTTGGAGATGGAAGAGAGTTCCATGCAATCATGGCTCTGTATAATACTGTGCATTGCCGTGAATTTGTTTTGGACTTGGGGACTGTGAAGAGACCCCTGGTGGCATGTGGGTTATGTATGGGTGTCTGAACTGAATGTTATTTGATTATGCAGACAATCTGGAATTTTCATTACAGTAATATTTCTCATAAAAACTATAAGAGAAGCAGTTAATCTCTCGTCAACCCTCAACCAGGAAAGACTGGCATACATATTGTTGATGCTAGTTCTTTATATGCAGTTAAGGGCAAGGCATGCTGGTCTGTTTTGAGCCAGCTGCAGCTTTGCTAAGTCGTTCTTTACTGCACTTGACCATATTACCGGACAGTAATCAAGATGGGACAAGACCAGAGACTGAACAACTAGTACAGTTGATTTTGGTGTCAAAAACACAGAGCATCATTTGGGGTGACACACTGACAAACTGACACTACCAGTTGTAGGTTAACTGAAAGGAGTCTATCTCTGGAGTTATATTTATTGTGTCTAGATGTGTGGATTTGTAGTGCAGAGAGAAAAGGAAAGAGACTACCAGACATGCATGACAATTGATATGTACATGGTGATATTCTCATCCATATTTTCATATACTGTAATTATCTTGACTATTTAAATTAGAGGGCAAATGATTCCTCTTGTGACTTAGAAATCCATTACTGCCTGGCTAATTGGCTAGGCAGGCTTTTCCCCCTCATTCATTCCCTCACTCACAGATTGAAATCCAACAGTGATTCTAATTTAGACTAGAACATTGCACAGTAAAATTAATTTCCAATCCCAAACAAGACAGAAAAGTTTGTTTGAACAATAGGCCTCACGCTGTGTGTGTCTGACATGTGACTTGAAGATGAGCTTTACATTTTGTTGCACGTCTGTGACGTTTGAAATTCTGTGGGTTATCCCCCCAATTTTGTACCAAATTCATAAAGTATAGACATTTACAGTGGAGAAAAAAGTATTTAGTCAGCCACCAATTGTGCAAGTTCTACCACTTAAAAAGATGAGAGAGGGCTGTAATTTTCATCATAGGTACACGTCAACTATGACAGACAAAATTAGAAAAAAAATCCAGAAAATCACATTGTAGGATTTTTTATGAATTTATATGCAAATTATGGTGGAAAATAAGTATTTGGTCAATAACAAAAGTTTCTCAATACTTTGTTATATACCCTTTGTTGGCAATGACACAGGCCAAACGTTTTCTGTAAGTCTTCACAAGGTTTTCACACACTGTTGCTGGTATTTTGGCCCATTCCTCCATGCAGATCTACTCTAGAGCAGTGATGTTTTGGGGCTGTCGCTGAGCAACACGGACCTTCAACTACCTCCAAAGATTTTCTATGGGGTTGAGATCTGGAGACTGGCTAGGCCACTCCAGGACCTTGAAATGCTTCTTACGAAGCCACTCCTTCGTTGCCCGGGCGGTGTGTTTGGGATCATTGTCATGCTGAAAGACCCAGCCACGTTTCATCTTCAATGCCCTTGCTGATGGAAGGAGGTTTTCACTCAAAATCTCACGATACATGGCCTCATTCATTCTTTCCTTTACACGGATCAGTCGTCCTGGTCCCTTTGCAGATAAACAGCCCCAAAGCATGATGTTTCCACCCCATTGCTTCACAGTAGGTATGGTGTTCTTTGGATGCAACTCACCATTCTTTGTCCTCCAAACACGACGAGTTGAGTTTTTACCAAAAAGTTCTATTTTCGTTTCATCTGACCATATGACATTCTCCCAATCCTCTTCTGGATCATCCAAATGCACTCTAGCAAACTTCAGACGGGCCTGGACATATACTGTCTTAAGCAGGGGGACACGTCTGGCACTGCAGGATTTGGGTCCCTGGCGGCGTAGTGTGTTACTGATGGTAGGCTTTGTTACTTTGGTCCCAGCTCTCTGCAGGTCATTCACTAGGTCCCCCCGTGTGGTTCTGGGATTTGTGCTCACCGTTCTTGTGATCATTTTGACCCCACGGGGTGAGATCTTGCGTGGAGCCCCAGATCGAGGGAGATTATCAGTGGTCTTGTATGTCTTCCATTTCCTAATAATTGCTCCCACAGTTGATTTCTTCAAACCAAGCTGCTTACCTATTGCAGATTCAGTCTTCCCAGCCTGGTGCAGGTCTACAATTTTGTTTCTGGTGTCCTTTGACAGCTCTTTGGTCTTGGCCATAGTGGAGTTTGGAGTGTGACTGTTTGAGGTTGTGGACAGGTGTCTTTTATACTGATAACAAGTTCAAACAGGTGCCATTAATACAGGTAATGAGTGGAGGACAGAGGAGCCTATTAAAGAAGAAGTTGCAGGTCTGTGAGAGCCAGAAATCTTGCTTGTTTGTAGGTGACCAAATACTTATTTTCCACCATAATTTGCAAATAAATTCATAAAAAATCCTACAATGTGATTTTCTGGATTTTTTCTCTCTCAATTTGTCTGTCATAGTTGACGTGTACCTATGATGAAAATTACAGGCCTCTCTCATCTTTTTAAGTGGGAGAACTTGCACAATTGGTGGCTGACTAAATACTTTTTTCCCCCACTGTAGTAGTTTTATTAGCTACATTCATTGTAATGAATATGTGGTCATCTGTAGCTCAATTGGTATAGCATGGCGCTTGTAACGCCAGGGTAGTGGGTTAGATCCCCGGGGACCACTCATATGTAAAAATTTATGCACACATGACTGTAAGTCGCTTTGGGTAAAAGCGTCTGCTAAATGGCATATTAATACGAGAGTAGTGTTCAGTAGAGGAACTGGATCGGATAAATGTTTCATTCCTACTTCAACAATGTTGCGATTTCCGAAAAATATTGTTTACCCTTAATCAATAACTACCAAGCTTGGCTACTGTGCAAACATAGAACTGCATAGCAGCAATCTGTATGTTGTACTGAGGGTAAGTATGAGTCTGTTTTTATGACTCCTGTCGGTTTATGAAATTGCTGAAAAAGTGGCCCAACATTTGAAAACCGTCTCAGCCATCCATTGTCTGCAATACATAATATTAACCTTTTGAATGCAGGCCACCACACAATTTTCCTAACCATGCTCCACTTCAGGTAATGTTTTCGATTTTGCCTTTCAACTGGCCAGGCAATGTGGAGTGGTGCTTCAAAACGGCTTATGGCCTGAAATGTTGCTCTGTGAGTGGATGATAGTAAAGGATTTAGACAAAAATATACTAGCCAGACAAATGCACTGTTTAATATGTACATGTGTAATGCAAATGCTCTTAATATCTTATATTTCTTATACTATCACTTGATGCCCTTGAACTTTATGATAATGGGTCAAAGTCAGAGTTTGAAATGACATTTGTATCTGTGCTTTTCATATAGGTAGTGGTGGTGTTACCTCACAGATGGCTGAAGACCTTAAGTGTTGTTCACCCATACTGAAGCCTAATATATTTACATACATTTTAAATACATATACACTACCAGTCAAAGGTTTGGACACACCTACTCATTCAAGGGTTTTTCTTTCTTTCTTTTTTACTATTTTCAACATTGTAGAATAATAGTGAAGATATCACAACTATGAAATAACACACATGGAATCATGTAGTAACCAAAAAAAGGGTTAATCAAATCAAAATATATTTTATATTTGAGATTCTTCAAATAGCCACCCTTTGCCTTGATGACAGCTTTGCACACTCTTGGCATTTGCACATCCAGCTTCATGAGGTAGTCACCTGGAATGCATTTCACTCGAGTCTCCCGAGTGGCGCAGTGGTGTAAGGCACTGCATCACAGTGCTAGCTGTGCCACTGGAGTTCCTGGTTCGAATCCAGACTCGCACAATTAGCGCACAATTAGCCAGCATCATCAGTTGGTAGAGCATGTCGTTTGCAACGCCAGGGTTGTGGGTTTGTTTCCCATGGTGGGCCAGTATGAAAATATATGCACTCACTTAACTGTAAATTGCTCTGGATAAGAGCATCTGCTAAAATGTAAATGTAATTAACGGGTGTGCCTTCTTAAAAGTTAATTTGTGGAATTTATTTCCTTCTTAATGCGTTTGAGCCAATCAGTTGTGTTGTGACAAGGTAGGAGTGGTATACAGAAGACAGCCCTATTTGGTAAAATACCAAGTCCATATTATGGCAAGAACAGCTCAAATAAGCAAAGAGAAACGACAGTCCATCATTACTTTAAGACATGAAGGTCAGTCAATACGGCACATTTCAAGAACTTTGAAAGTTTCTTCAAGTACAGTAGCAAAAACCATCAAGCTCTATGATGACACTGGCTCTCATGAGGACCGCCACAGGAATGGAAGACCCATAGTTACCTCTGCTGCAGAGGATAAGTTCATTAGAGTTACCAGCCTCAGAAATTGCAGCCCAAATAAATGCTTCACAGAGTTCAAGTCACAGACACATCTCAACATCAACTGTTCAGAGGGGACTGTGTGAATCAGGACTTCATGTTTGAATTGCTTGAAAGAAACCACTACTGAAGGACACCAATAATAAGAAGAGACCTGCTTGGGCCAAGAAACACAAGCAATGGACATTAGACCGTAGAGTGTCCTTTGGTCTAGAGTCCAAATTGGAGATTTTTGGTTCCAACAGCCATGTCTTTGTGAGACGTGGTGTGGGTTAACAGATGATCGCCGCATGTGTAGTTCCCACCGTAAAGCATGGAGGAGGAGGTGTTATGGTGTGGGGGTGCTTTGCTGGTGACACTGTCTGTGATTTATTTAGAATTCAAGGCACACGTAACCAGCATGGCTACCACAGCATTCTGCAGTGATACGCCATCCCGTCTGGTTTGGACTTAGTGGGACTATCATTTGTTATTCAACAGGACAATGACCCAACACACCTCCAGGCTGTGTAAGGGCTATTTTACAAAGAAGGTGAGTGATGGAGTGCTGCATCAGATGACATGGCCTCCACAATCCCCCGACCTCAACCCAATTGAGATGGTTTGGGATGAGTCGGACATCAGAGTGAAGGAAAAGCAGCCAACAAGTGCTCAGCATATGTTGGAACTTCTTCAATACTGTTGGAAAAGCATTCCAGGTGAAGCTGGTTGAGAGAATGCCAAGAGTGTGCAAAGCTGTCATAAAGGCAAAGGGTGGCTATTTGAAGAACCTCAAATATAAAATATGTTATTATTTTTTAAACACTTTTTTGGTTACTACATGATTCCATATGTGTTATTTCATAGTTTTGATGTCTTTACTATTATTCTACAATGTAGAAAATAGTAAAAATAAAGAAAAACCCTTGAATGAGTAGGTGTGCTAAAACTGTTGACTGGTACTCTATGTAATATACTGTATGTACTAATATTTGAAATAAAAATATCCAAATACATGTATTACTCATATATGTCCACGTCACATATATTTAATATATATATTTACATATTCGATTTTGTCCGTTTTTGAATATGTTTTTATATTTATATATACAATACCTTTCAAAAGTTTGGGGTCACTTAGAAATGTCCTTGTTTTCGAAAGAAAAGCAAATTTTTTGTCCATTAAAAGAACATCAAATTGATCAGAAATACAGTGTAGACATTGTTAATGTTGTAAATGGCTATTGTAGCTGGAAATGTCTGATTTCTTATGTAATATCTACACAGGCGCACAGAGGCCCATTATCGGCAACCATCAGTCCTGTGTTCCAATGGCACGTTGTGTTTTCTAATCCAAGTTTATAATTTTAAAAGGCTAATTGTCACGCCATGACCTGGAGAGACTGTTATTCTCTAGGTAGTTTGGTCAGGGTGTGAAACTCTATGTTAGAATTTCTATGTTTAGGATCTAGAATTGTATTTCTAGGTTTGGCCGGGTGTGATTTCCAATCAGAGGCAGCTGTCGCTCGTTGTCTCTGATTGGGGATCATACTTAAGTAGCCTGTTTGCCTACCTTAGTTGTGGGATCTTGTTTATGTTCCGTGTTAGGCTTGTATGTGTATAGCCTGAGGACTTCACGTTACGTTGTTTCTTGTTTTGTTTATGGTTATTGAGGTAAATAAATATGTACGCTTTTCACGCTGCACCTTGGTCTGACCCGTCTCTCAACGATCGTGACAGAAGATCCCACCAAAAACGGACCAAGCAGCGTGCCCAGGAGCAGCAGACACCCTGGACACAGGTGGGATAGTCATTTTGGACTTAGGAGATATTGGCAGGTAAAGGACCCTGGGTGAAGGAGGAAGACCAGGCAGGAGAAGATCAACGTCGACATCAACGGTGCCGGCCGAAGTGGAAGCCCGAGAAGCAGCCCCAATAATATATTTTTTTGGGGGGGGCTCACGGGGTGGACGACGAGGCAGCAGGAGGCCGGGAAAGGGCTGACTAGAGAGGAGGAGGCCGCTATTCTAGAGGTCCTCCAAGACCTGCGGATCGAGAGTCTGAGAGAGGAGGCCACCACGTTAGGGGAGCTGTTAGCTCAGAGGGAGCAGGAGTTATCCGTTCAGAGGGAGGCGCGACAGGATGCTCAAAGGGAGAAGGAAGTAGTGGAGGCAAGGAGAGAGGAGCTGGTCAGGCAACAGAAGGAGCGTGTGTTCATAGAGGAACCTAAGTATGCGGAGATACGCACTGTCGCCAGTGCGCATGCACAGCCCAGTGCGTCCTGTGCCAGCGCCCCGCACGTGTCGTGCGAAAGTGGGCATCCAGCCAGGACGGGTTGTGCCAGCTGTACACTCCAGACCTCCAGTACGCCTCCACGGTCCAGTATATCCTGCTCCGGTTCTACGCACGGTGTCACCTGTGCGCCTCACCAGTCCAGTACGGCCCGTACCTGCTCCCCGCACCAGACCTGTGGTGCGGGTCTCCAGTCTAGTCCGGCCCGTTCCTGCACCTCGCCCCAAGCCAGTGATGCGTGTCCCCAGCCCGGCCCGTTCCTGCTCCTCGCACCAGACCAGTGGTGCGTGTTCCCAGTCCGGTACGGCCCGTGCCCGTTCCACCAGTGCCTGATCCAGCTCCGGTCGGTTGCTCCACTCCGGAGCCAGAGCAGTCCGCTCCACCGGGGTCCAGTGCAGCTCTGGTCAGCAGCTCCACTCCAGAGCCAGAGCAGTCCGCTCCACCAGTGCCCAGTCCAGCTCCGGTCAGCGGCTCCATTCCGGAGCCAGACGTCAGCCCCTCTCCAGGTTCGGGGTCTCCCACACCAGGGTCCAGACAGGACTTGGTGCATCGTGGGAGGAAGGAGAGGGGAAGCATCACACCGAGGTCCAGACCAGACCAGGGGCGCAACGGGGAGGCAGAGAGGGAGAGGTCGTCACGCCCGGAGCCGACTCCGCCTCCGAGGCGGAATGCCCACCCGGACCCTCCCCTTATGAGTCAGGTTGGTGTGGCCGGAGTACGCACCTTTGGGGGGGGGTACTGTCACGCCCTGACCTGGAGAGACTGTTATTCTCTAGGTCAGGGTGTGAAACTCTGTTAGAATTTCTATGTTTAGGATCTAGAATTGTATTTCTAGGTTTGGCCGGGTGTGATTCCCAATCAGAGGCAGCTGTCACTCGTTGTCTCTGATTGGGGATCATACTTAAGTAGCCTGTTTGCCTACCTTAGTTGTGGGATCTTGTTTATGTTCAGTGTTAGGCTTGTATGTGTATAGCCTGAGGACTTCACGTTACGTTGTTTCTTGTTTTGTTTATGTTTATTGAGTTAAATAAACATGTACGCTTTTCACGCTGCACCTTGGTCTGACCCGTCTCTCAATGATCGTGACACTAATTGATCATTAGATAACCCTTTTGAAATTATGTTAGCACAGCTGAAAACTGTTGTGCTGATTAAAGAAGCAATACAACTGGCCTTCTTGAGACAAGTTGAGTATCTGGAGCATCAGCAATTGTGGGTTCGATTACAGGATCAAAATGGCCAGAAACAAAGAACTGTCTCAACGTCTACCGTGTAGAGGCGACTCCGGGATGCTGACCTAGACAGAGTTGCAAAGAAAGTCCAGTGTCTGTGTTCTTTTGCCCATCTTTTCTTTTTATTGGCCAGTCTGAGATATGGCTTTTTCTTTGCAACTCTGTCTAGGTCAGCCTCCCGGAGTCGCCTCTTCACTGTTGAGGCTGGTGTTTGCGGGTACTATTTAATGATGCTGCCAGTTGAGGACCTGTGAGGTGTCTGTTTCTCAAACTAGACATTCTAATGTGTTTGTCCTCTTGCTCAGTTGTGCTCCGAGGCCTCCCACTCCTCTTTCTATTCTGGTTAGAGCCAGTTTGCGCTGTTCTGTGAAGTGAGTAGTACACAGCGTTGTACGAGATCTTCAGTTTCTTGGCAATTTCTCGCATGGAATTGCCTTCATTTCTCAGAACAAGTATAGACTGACAAGATTCATAGGAAAGTTATTTGTTTCTGGCCATTTTGATCCTGTAATCGAACCCACAATTGCTGATGCTCCAGGTACTCAACTAGTCTCAAGAAGGCCAGTTTTATTGCTTCTTTAATCAGCACAACAGTTTTCAGCTGTGCTAACATAATTGCAAAAGGGTTTTCTAATGATCAATTAGCCTTTTAAAATGATACACTTGGATTAGCAAACACAACATGCCATTGGAACACAGGACTGATGGTTGCTGATAATGGGCCTCTTGTACGCCTATGTAGATATTCCATAAAAAATCAGCCGTTTTCCAGCTACAATTACCATTTACAACATTAATAATGTCTACACTGTATTTCTGATCAATTTGATGTTATTTTAATGGACAAAAAAATTGCTTTTCTTTCGAAAACAAGGACATTTCAAAGTGACCCCAAACTTTTGAACGGTAGTGTATATAAATACATTTTATAATATATTAGTTTTCCATATGGGCACTCAGTCCTGATACTCTAACCAAAAACCCAAGCCTCAACAAGTCAACTCTATCAGTTTCTATTTCTGAAAATGTAAACATTGGATATTTCTATGCCCAGAGTTATTGTGAAAATATGTTGTTTTTATTGTATTGTTTTGGGCTGTTGTGGATCTTTTTTTTTAACCTAGGGCCTACTGTAACTGAAGTCTACGAGGGGAAAACTTGTTTCCAGTTCGCCGCTTTGTTCAATTCATGCACTCATTCATATTGTTGATACTGTGGATGCACTTATCGCTGTCGTCAGCAGCTCTTTTCATTATAGCTCCAGGTAAGTTGGCATGTTACCGATTCAACATTTTAAAATTACCTTCCCTTAGACCGGTAGAGGAACCTGTGAGAAAAAAACAAACAAAGGAAAGACCCCTGCGAAACCTCCCTGCACTTTGGTAATCAATCTTAGCTGTCTGAAGAGGCAATGCAGTCATTCTTCAATGGGAATCCACTCCAGCGCTGTACATCCTCTCAGGCCTGATAAATGCTGAGGGTTAGCTTTGATGCTTTTGATTAGCACCCGGGCATCGACAGCTAGTATCACGCTAAAGTAAACGCGGCATATGAATGGCCAGAAAATGTTATATGGAAAGTAAAGAAGTGATCTACACATTCCAGGCGCTAACTTTATTGACGTGATGTACAGTGTCTTCAGAAAGTATTCAAACCCCTTGACTTATTCCACATTTTGTTGTTACAGCCTGACTTCACAATGGATTAAAATTATTTTAGACATTTTTTCTCATTTATTGAAAATGAAATACAGAAATATCTCATTTACATAAGTATTCACACCCCTGAGTCAATACATTTTAGAATCACCTTTGGCAGTGATTACAGCTGTGAGTCTTTCTGGGTAAATCTCTAAGAGCCTTTTCACACCTGGATTATACAATATTTGAACATACGTACATTTTTGTTTTATTCTTCAAGCTCTGTCAAGTTGGTTGTTGATCATTGCTAGACAGCCATTTTCATGTCTTGCAATAGATTGTCAAGCTGATTTAAGATAAATGTATGTGTGGGGTACAGAGATCAGGTAGGTTTTTAAAAATCATGTTAAACACTATCATTGCACACGTAGTGAGTCCATGCAACTTATTATGTGACTTGTTAAGCACATTTTTACTCCTGAACTTATTTAGAGTTGCCATAACAAAGGGGTTGAATACGTATTGACTCAAAACATTTTTGCTTTTCATTTTTAATTAATGTGTACACGTTTCTAAAAACATAATTCCAATTTGACAAAATTGGGGGATTGTGTGTAGGCCAGTGACACAAAATCTCAATGTAATCCATTTAAAATTCAGGCTGTAAAACAACAACATGTGGAAACAGTCAAGGGTTGTGAATGCTTTCTGAAGGCACTGTATTTGCCACTGCTGAAATAAAGTGGATGGTGCCATTCCACTGTTGAGAAACCAAAGTCATGTACGGCATACACTAATTTGTGGTGCATCTAGATGATCAATTACTTATCTTTCCCTTATCAATTTCATTCGTTTTAATTGCTTTGCACTTATTGCACTATATTGACCAAAATATATTAATGTCATCAATAAATATGATGTCAGGTTCATATATGTTCTTGTGGGGAAAGTGAAAGGCTATTGTTAGATACTTCACAGAGGCAGCTGCATGTAACATGTACCAATCAAGAGAAGTTGGTGTTTCAATGGGGTTTTCATCAATATGCTTCAATAAATGATCCTGTGAGGGTATCTTTATAATCACAGTGGTTCCAATTGCAAACGTCAACCTTTGTGCTGATAATTTTCGGATAGGGTTAAAAACACATGACATGAATCAAGATTAATTTTGCAATGCCATGAATAGTCCCATTCAACCTACAATCACACACAAAAAATGAACTAAAAAAAAAGTGTCCTTTCAAGACTCCAGGGCCCTATTCCAGAATGTGAGCTTTTTTTATAGAGGCCCAAAATGAAGGCAGCATTTTAGAGAACAGAAGGGCCCGAAACTCAGTGTATCTGTAGATATGTCATAGCCGTCACAGGGGGTGAATCATAGCCAAGTGTCCACAGGCTAATGGTGGAGGCCAGGCGCTGTCATGGGCTGAAACGATGTAACCTAGGCTGTTGACAGTTTTGGGGGGTAAATTATGTGCCAGTGTAACTAATTTGGGAAGTGACACAAAATCTAAACATTTTACTGCCGGCACCCTCAGCAAAAGCTGCATGTTGGTGTGTGTGTGTGCTATTAGCCAATAGTGAGGTATATCTGACTGAGGGACATTACAGATAATTGTATGTGTGGGGTACAGCGATCAGGTAGTCATTCAAAAATCATGTTTAACACTGTCATTGCACACGTAGTACATGCAACTTATTATGTGACTTGTTAAGCAAAAATGTACTCCTGAACTTATTTAGGCTTGCCTTAACAAAGGGGTTGAATACTTAATGACTCAAGACATTTCAGCATTTCATTTTTTATTAATTTATAAAAATGTCTCAAAACATAATTCCAATTTGCCATTATGGGGTAATGTGTGTAGGCCAGTGACACACAATCTAAATGTAATCAATTTTAAATGCAGGCTGTAACACAAACAAATGTGGAAAAAGTTAAGGGGTGTGAATACTTTCTGAAGGCACTGTATTTGCCACTGTTGAAGGAAAATGGATGCTTGCATTCCACTGTTGAGAATCCAAAGTCATGTAATTAAGGCATACACTAAGTTGTGGTTCATCTAGATTATCAATTACTCTAAGCAATCCAGCTAACCCATCAATCAAATAATTAGCTAACCGAAATAGTGTTTTTACCAGAAATCAGTGAAGTCTATTGAGCTGGAATTACTGTTTGTTATTCGAGACATGCACTGTAGTTGAATCAAATTAATGTGCAGTTGCTCAAACAGGTTAGTCCCACCCCATGTATCCTATTTAGGAATTCAACACCACATCTCTACATTATCCCATTAAACATGACATCCACATGACATTGACATTTGATGATTAGCATCCGTATTTACATGAATAACCATAGCAAACGGTCAACATTGTCTTGAGAATATGAGTATGAAAAAAGTGTATGCACTCACTAACTGTAAGTCGCTCTGGATAAGAGCGTCTGCTAAATGACTAAAATGTAAATGATAACTAGCTGAGAATATGAATACATTTGATTGAATGTTAGTATTCTGGTCCCAAAAGGATAACTCAAGGACAACAGTGATAAGAGTACAATTTTTGTTTTTCTTCTATGAGCATCTCACATCTTGGCTCTGACTGTCTAGGTGCAAGAGCTGTCGGTGCAAACAGTAATGTGTGACATAGAAACACAACACATACTGTATACTGCACTGAGATAATCCCACATACCATTAAGCACAAGACTTGGGCTCATCATCCGATCTCATTATGCATGGGCATTGGGCTCAATACTTTATAGCATCACATCTCAATGATATCAGATCTTTACTGCTTGTTATTTTGATTGGGTATGATAGTGTGTGCATAGCACAGGAGGTTGGTGGCACCTTAATTTGGGAGGACGGGCTCGTGGTAATGGCTGGAGCGGAATAGGTGGAATGGTATATAACACATGGCTTCTATTTGTTTGATGCCATTCCATTCAGGCCGTTCCAGCCATTATTATGAGCCGTCCTCCCCTCAGCAGCCTCCACTGGCATAGTAATTATTTAGTAGGTGATCATTTGGCAGAGCTTTCCAGGTAGAGTTTATAGGTACCTAATTCTACAAACAGTATGCACACTCAGTTCATGTTGGCCAAACAGCCGTATGTGCTCCCATTTCAAACCAATTACAAAATCTGTAGTGCCATGTGTGTATAATAATTATTCGTTTTTGTCTGTTATCAGGCAGGTTGGCATAGATGCATCTGCTGTAGAGTAGATACAAAGGCCTACACACACACACACACACACACACACACACACACACACACACACTGATTTGAATAATACTGCTACTGTTTATTTTTAAATGATTGCATGTACACATATCTATCCTTCGCTCTCGCTCTCTCTTTCTCTCCTTCTTTCTCTCTCCCTCTCTCTCTTACGCACGCACACACACACACACACACACACACACACACACACACACACCTTGTATGTCCTCCATCAGAGGAAACCGATAAAACATGTCACGTAATGAAAAAAATGACTGCTATTTTAATGTCATGATTCTTCTCAAGGGAGCCAGCCAAAGTGCCTTCCATTGGGAAGACACCACTGCCACCGCGCCACGCTATCACGACAACGACTTCTTTAACTGGATTTCCAGCTGGGTGCCAGAGATTGTGAGATTTGTTCTTCACAACAGGCAACTTACTGTTAACGTATTGTTAATGTGATTAGCCAGCCAGAAACGTTCAGATAATTTAATGCATCTCCACGGCTAATTTGGAAGCCGCCTATATGACACATCAGCTTACCGTTGTGTTTGGTCACTAAAGAGAGTATCGGAGTTGACTTATGGATACGTAATACAATGTAGACTGAAGGGAAGATCAGTTTGGACATGCCAGCCCCCTCCATATGCTAGATTTAATTATATGTATACATTGCTTGCTCAATGGCTCTCAAGGTCTAATTTGACTTTATCCCTGGCAGAGCTAACACACATAGGGTTGCAAAGACTTATTGAAATTTGCCAATGGACAGATAAACCACAAACAGTCTGCTAAATGACTAAAATGTAAATGTTGAATAGGCACCAGACAAAAAAGTTTATAAATTCAGACAGTTCAGACTCTAATGGCTTATTTCCACTAAGGACTTACCCCAGTGTTTTACCCAAAAGGCTCAGACTGATATGTTTGCACCTCCACCACCTGGCTCCAGTGTCTCACAGCAGACTTGATGTGACTTGGAGCCAAGATCCTGGCCACTTTTACTTTTCCGCAAGCATTTACATAACAATGGCTAACCGTGAACTGGGGTTAACACCTTCTACAGTTAACATCTTCTCACAAAACAACTGTCTTGATGCAGTTGTTGTTGATTCTGCTCCACACAAGTCCACAGTGTCAGCCCTAGCTATATGGAAACACAGTTCCCCAAAAATAACACTAGAGCTAACATTAACATAAGCACTGGCGACACACTGGTGCTGTACTGGATAAACCTCATAATGGTGAATTTCCTATAAGGACTTAGCAACCCTGTTGTTTTACCCAAAAGGCTCAGACTTTTGTGTTGTTACCTCCACGGTCCGGCTCCAGTGTCTCACTGCGCCATGGCCTCAGTGGACCAGCTCTAACTTGGGGCCAAGTCCAGACCATTGGTACTTTTCAGCTTTCATTTACATAGCAATGGCTAACTGTGAACATGGGTTAACACCATCTATGGTTAACACCTTCTCACAAAGCAACTGTCTTGATGATGCAGATGTTGTTGATTCTGCTCTACACAAGTCCTCAAAAAGAACAATAGAGCTAACATTAATATAATGACTGGCGACACACTGGTGCTGTAATGGGAAAACTCAGTTTACCAGTCCCAGATTTAGCCTAGTCCTGGACTAAAATGTACTTTTCAGGGATAATCTCCATTAAACATGCTTCTTAGTCCAGAATTAGGTTTAATATTTTTTTCAGGAAATCAGCCCCAAATGTGTTGGTTGTTATAATTGTTGAATTAATTTAGAAAATACATGCAATTTGGAATTTTGTGCACAGATTTCCTGTATATTTCAGTACATTGGCATGTCTTGAAACACTTACCCAAACCATACGGTTTAGGCATGCCTGAGATTTAAGTTAGGTGCAGGCAGTTTGGCCTACCAAAGAGAGTTGCAGCTACCCTCAACTACAACTAGGTTATACTGTATGTCTCATAGGCTGTGTTCTATGTCACTCACTCACACACACACACACACACACACACACACACACACACACACACACACACACACACACACACACACACCCTTGGACCACCCTTGGACTCTACTCACACACTGACCTTAACATGCCACATCAACAACACCTGTTGCCATGTTGTCACAGCATTTTCTCACAAGCAGCCCAATTCTGATATTTTGGGTAACAGATCTGATCTGATTGGTCAAAAGAATAATTAGTGGCAAAAATATCAAAATTGGGCTGCCTGTGTAAATGCAGCCTTATTGCCTGGCAATGTGTACAGTACACCCTCAAACAGGTATGTTTCATCGCATTGCACTGCCCTCTATAGGTCTCCCTCACTCCCACGAACCCACTTGAAGTACTACACCACAAATAGCATCTAAATATTGACAACATGCACATTTTGCTCGTTATATACATTAGGGGTGGAGACATTAATACATATTTCAGGATTCTTTCTGCCTCCAACGAATGGGAATTTATATTGACTTTACATAGTGTGTATGCTGCGCCAACCTTGATCCACGATCCACCAGTTGAAACATTGGCAGCCCAAATAACGCATAATTGATGCGCAGAGACATAGGAAGGACATCATATTATTTCGTCAGACAATGTTGAATTAAAGTCAACTATCTAAGATGCGCATACATATTCAGTCAAATTGTGCGGTCGACTCTGAGAAAAAAAATAAGGATCTTGGGTAGATCAATTCACAACGCAATACAACCGTACCACTCACAAGATACAAAGGGATTCGTGCCTTTCCCCCTCCGATTCACCGGCGCGCGTGCTACAGAGGGAGATCTCGGTTGAAATGGATGTATCTGATGTTTTGTATTTCGGTTTATTACACTTTTTTCCCATATGAAATTCTAACTTTTCTTTGAGTCCATTCCAAAATGAGAGAGCAAGATTCGATGTGAGAAATACAAGAACCCGCTTTGTCGCGCTGATCGTCACGTTGCAGGCGTGAATGAGACAGTTTGTGCAATTCATTGCCTGGTATATGGAGCTAAAGACCGCGGTGGCTCTACTTTGAGGATTTTACAGCGGGGAAAAAGGAAAACAGATTCCACATTACCATAGGACAGGAGGATAAACAGCGGAAGGTAGTCGGAATGCTTTTGCATTGACAAAGTTCAACATGGTAAGGACAGCGGATTTTCTGTCTGAGATGCAGGGCTGTATTGCTCATTTCATGGGAAGCTAATGCGTGAGTTGGGGAGCTGTCCATGGTACTGAAAATGATGTCTCTCCCCATGCTGCTCATACAGCTATATTGAAATGGGTTGAATCTAAATTTAAAAACGATGAAAAGGGTGGCTTTCATTAAAGTGGCTATAATATACATCCGCGTTTACTGGTAGACATAATAGATTGACATATCAATTGCATAACTTTTTTTGGGGGCTACTCAGTGTCCTCCAACGTGATGAATGAATGCGCAATTTATGAAATCATTGCAATGCCTCATATTCAAGTAGGCCTGTTTTGATTGAATACATTAGTGGTAAATGGCCTACATAGGCTACAGACTAACGAAATATGCAATGCAAAACACTCTTCATCGGTATGAATCAAATGTCCTTTCGCAAAAAATAAATAAACATAGCCTATTAGCCTACCATAAACTCTATGATCATATTAGGAAGACTACACCCACAAAATCGAACCTCTAGGCCGATAGCTTTTTTTATTTTCTCGATTTTGTCACCACACAGACAGAACTTACGTGTATATGTGTGTGTGTGTGTGTGATTGTGTGTGTAGTGCGCGCGCGTTGGTTAGGGGTGGGGGGGGCGACAGAAAGGGAGAGAGAGATTATTTGAACAAGAATCAAAAGATTCTTCAACTTCAACATATACCGGATGCGATATAAAACGTTTATTATAGTATTATTTATTCCACATCAAGATGTAATTTGTTCATGACATTCGGCAATGCTTGCAAATCCGTTTTTGCTTTTAATCTACTCGGGTCTCTTTTTTTCGCCGGAGGGATGAAGGGCTGCGACTGTCCCTGTGTAACATTCAGTATTTCTAACGCATGCAGGATTGAGGATGAACAACTCTCATAATGACCACGACTAGCCTATTTATCATTTATTAACAAAATATCTCCGGGTATCTGATGATAATGATTAATACCCGGCAGTTTCTATACTATTCGCAATTCGTCGGATATGCGGGGTGAGTAGGATATTGGTCTTTCCATAGGCTTTCTCGTATCCTACGGTTAAAATATATCCTTAGTTCTAAACTAAATAGCGGGATTTTCTTCCATTCGATTTATGAAATGTATATTTTAATCCTTATTCGCATCGATAGTTTTAAATGTACACATTGTCTCAAGATTAACTCTTTGCTGGAAGATTCGGGGAATAGAATTTGAAATGGCAATGGTTTCTGCATAAATACCGCAGATGGCTAGTCGGTTTAGTTTGCAAGCCATTTGAATGCATGGATCGCTTTCAAAGTCGGGCTTCGCCAACCTAAAGGCGGCTCTAATCAACCTGCTTGTTCTATTTACAAAGAAACATATGTATAGGCTGTACTCTTTTCCATGGCATTCACCAATATGCACTGCATGTCATCAATATTTCGCATGGAGTTATTTCATTTTCAGATGTCTATACCATGTTGTGATATGATGCTGTAGCTTAAGATATAATAATGGAACTGTACTGAATGTGGCATTTGAGCTGCAACAAATGTTTTTGGCAAAACTATATTGTGTTTGCAACTCTATCCAGATGTCTGCTCTTTCTTACGCACATAATGCCATCATATGGTGTTGGAAACCATATGTTATATCCTCCAAATATGTATATGCATTTAGTTACCTAAAATGCTTTACAAAGTATTTCATGTCTCTATCCACAAGTATATAGCTCTTTGTAACCACTGCATGCAGGGACGTTCCACTTAACACAAGATGTCCATTAAACAGACAATGCCTGCCTTTCTCTTCTAGATGACACCCCATACTGGCACCATACTTCAGTGAGCTGGGGCACCTTCTCCCTCGAAAATGCATATCTGGATACTGAAAATAATCCTTCTGATCGCAGCATCTCTGAGTATGGTTGAGATGTACGACAATTATGGGGAGATCTGTAGGAATCTATGTACATGCGAGGAGAAGGAAGGGACACTGACGGTGAGCTGCGAGAACAGAGGGATTGTCAGACTGACAGAAATAAGCCCGGTGCATTTTTCAATGTACCACCTTCTGCTGACAGGGAATCTCTTAAAGAAACTGTCCCTCAACGACTTCATCAACTACACTGGGGCGACCATATTGCATTTAGGCAACAATGATATTGCTGAAGTGGAAACGGGGGCTTTCAATGGACTCCAGGGATTAAAGAGATTGCACCTGAACAACAACAAGATAGACGTCCTAAGGGATGATACGTTTGTCGGCCTGGAGAGTTTGGAATACCTTCAGATTGATTACAATTACATCACCAATATAGAGCCCAATGCCCTTAGTAAATTGCATCAGCTCACAGTTCTCATTTTAAATGACAATTTGCTCTCTGCTCTGCCTACCAACATTTTCCGGAATGTTCCCTTAACACATCTGGACCTCAGGGGCAACCGGTTGAAAATGTTTCCTTACATCGGGCTCCTGGAGCACATGGACAAAGTGGTGGAATTACAATTTGAGGAGAACCCATGGAATTGCTCATGTGAGCTCATCGCCCTGAAAGCTTGGCTGGAGAGCATATCGTACACAGCTTTAGTGGGGGAGGTGGTCTGTGAGACGCCATTCAGGCTGCATGGCAGAGACCTGGACGAGGTCTCCAAACAGGAGCTGTGCCCCCGCCGAGCAATCTCTGAATATGAAATGCGCCCCCCTCCCCCACTCAGCACCAATGGATATTTCCAAACCACGCCAGCTTCGGTGACTGCCTCAGCCACCTCGTCGAATGCTTTCAAGGCGTCGTCAAGGCCCACCAAGGGCACCCGTCAATCAAACCGAACCAGGTCAAAGCCCACCTCCCGGATTCCGGCTAACCCTTACAACTATGGCCCCATCATTGCTTATCAGACCAAATCTCCTGTGCCTTTGGACTGTCCCACCACCTGTACGTGTAATCTGCAGATTGCTGATCTTGGACTAAACGTCAACTGCCAGGAGAGAAAGATTGAGAACATATCTGACCTGAAGCCCAAGCCATACAATCCCAAAAAAATGTACCTCACGGGGAATTACATTCCTGTGGTACGCAGATCTGATTTCTTGGAGGCTACCGGATTGGATTTGCTTCACCTAGGAAACAATAGGATATCCCTCATCCAAGACAGAGCTTTTGGGGATTTAACCAACCTGCGTAGGCTGTATTTAAATGGTAATCTAATCGACAGGCTTACAGCAGAGATGTTTTTTGGCCTGCAGAGTTTGCAGTATCTCTACTTAGAATACAACAAAATCCGAGAGATTGTAGGGGGCACGTTCCGGTTTGTGCCAAACCTTCAGTTGCTTTTCCTCAACAATAACCTTCTGAAAACCTTACCAGGGGGCATCTTTACTGGGCTGTCCCTCTCTAGACTTAATCTCCGCAGTAACCATTTCCAAAACCTGCCTGTGAGCGGTGTGTTAGATCAGCTGAAATTGCTCTTGCAGATAGATCTGATTGAGAACCCGTGGGATTGCTCGTGTGACGTTGTCGGCATGAAGATATGGCTCGAGCAGCTCAGTGCAGGCACCGTTGTTAATGAGGTTAAATGCGAGACCCCCAAACGGCACAGCGGGATTGATATGCGTTCTATTCAGTCTGAACAGCTGTGTCCAGATTACTCTGACTTAGTCGTCTCAACAGCGCCCCCCCCTGACGAGCCTCTGCCAGACAGAGCCACCACCACAGAGACCTACCAGAGATCTAACCACACTAGCAGCGTTGTCCCTCTCTCTGTCCTCATCCTCAGCCTGCTGCTCGTGTTCATCATGTCCGTCTTCGTGGCAGCGGGGCTGTTTGTGGTCGTGGTGAAAAAGCGTAAAAAGTCCCAGAGCGACCGCACCAGCACCAACAACTCTGACGTGAGCTCGTTTAACTTGCAGTACAGCCTTTACAGTAATAACCGAACCGTCCCCAAAGTCAAAGCCCCCGCCGGACATGTGTACGAGTACATCCCTCACCCTATGGGCCACATGTGCAAAAATCCCATTTACAGGTCCAGGGAAGGCAACACAGTCGAGGATTACCGCGACCTCCATGAATTGAAGGTGACTTATAGGAGTGACGTGGATGAGGAAAGGAACAGTAGCATGAGAAGTCCCACTTATAGCGTGAGTACTATTGAGCCTCGCGAGGACCCCTCCCCTGCACAGAATGCTGAGCACTTCTTCAGGGGCATCATAGAGGCGGACAACCAATCCCCCTCCGGTAACAGTCTAGAATACAAGTACACTGGGCCTGTCTCGTACACGTACAACCCAAACTTTGATGTTAGACGCCAGTTCTTACACCCAGAGAGGATACGAGAAACAGTGCTCTATGGCACCGCACCGAGTACTGTTTACGTGGAGCCCAACAGAAATGAATATTTGGAACTAAAAGCGAAACTTCAAGTTGAGCCGGACTACCTCGAAGTTCTTGAGAAACAGACCACTTTCAGTCAGTTTTGAGCAACAGATTTGTCCATATATGAAGGATTTCCCCACTTAAAAGTACTCAATATTGAGGGTGCCTTGGCACGACACATCAACAAAATAAGCATTAAACGGGGTGTGCCAAACTCTATTATTATTCTGATTTCTTAAATACATAACATTGCAGGAACTGAAAGTCTCTCTCTGAACCTAACTGGATGAATAAACAAGTTGCTCTACTTAACTGGTGATTAAGAATCTATTTTTCTATGGTGAAGATTAAATACACATACATGTAAGTGTACAGGTCAACTTACCCAACTGCATTTTCAGGAATATAACCATACATATATTGTGAATCACAAAAATTTTATAAATCACCTTCTGACGAAAACACTGTACAGCAGTGCATCCATCAAACTGCGCAGGATAATTATCTGCTCTAGTCTGTAAGTAAGTATTTATTGGAATACTCTGCCATGTATTTTCAAAACTTTTGATTCTTCATCAATATTACCTGTGTCATAATTCCATGTGTCATAATTCCATGATCCTCTGTAAACGCTTATGTTTGTAGTTCCATATCATTTACTGTAGCTCGCATTGTACAAGTGGCTTTTTTTAAAGGTGGCACACCCCCAATGTTAAAGAAAGACTGCATCATTTAAAGAAGAAAAAAGGTGTCTTTGTATGCTTTCTGCACTTTTTTGGAATTGGAAGGCAAGTGGGCCTTTAAACAGCTATCAATAGGATGATTACTATTAAAAATGAATATGTGCATTCATTCTTAATATGTATTCTTGATATGTTATCAAATTCATGAATAATAATTGAAGTAATAATTATGTTGTGTAATACTGATATTTTAATGTAACACCTATTTTTATACAAGCATTCGCAATTCTCTTTCCCTTATCAATTTCATTCGTTTTAATTGCTTTGCACTTATTGCACTATATTGACCAAAATATGTTAATGTCATCAATAAATATGATGTCAGGTTCATATATGTTCTTGTTGGGAAAATGAAAGGCTATTGTTAGACACTTCACAGAGGCAGCTGCATGTAACGTGTACCAATCAAGAGAAGTTGGTGTTTCAATGGGGTTTTATGTTTCAATCAATGATCCTGTGAGGGTGTCCTCATAATCACAGTGGTTCCAATTGCAAGCATCAACCTTTGTGCTGATAATCTTCTGATAGGGTTAAAAACACATGACATGAATCAAAATGAATGTTGCAATGCCATGAATAGTGCAATTCAACATACAGTCACAAAAAAATCAGAAAAATAAATATGAAAGTGTTCCTTTCAAGATTCACTGAGTTTCAATGCCCTATTCCAGAAGGGGTGCTTGTGAGCCTTTTTGTAGAGGGCCAAAAGGAAGGCAGCATTTTAGAGAACAGAAGGGCCCGAAACTCAGTGAATCTGTCGATATGTCATAGCCGTCACAGGGGGTGAATCATAGCCAAGTGTCCACAGGCTAATGGTGGAGGCCCTGTCATGTGCTGAAACGATGTAACATAGGCTGTTGACAGTTTTGGGGGTAAATTATGTGCCAGTGTAACTCATTTGGGAAGTGACACAAAATCTAAACATTTTACTTCCGGCACCCTCAGCAAAAGCTGCATGTTGTTGTGTGTGTGTTATTAGCCAAAACTGAGAATCTGACCTAGCTGGTCTACTGCTGTGCTACAGTTTCATTTCCTGGTATTTGTGTTTCACCTTGGTAAACAACTGCAGTGACCATAGAAATCCTTGCTTGGGAAATGTTTTATTTCCGGTGTGAATCAAATGATGGCATTAGTATAGGGACGTGTGTTCGGTGTTTGTGTGTATGTACACAAGTGTGTCTTTACACTGACATGTGCCTCTTTGTGATTTCATAATATACCCATCTCATTTGTTAAGTGAACCTGGTGGTGGTGGGGGGTTCATGTATTTTCAAGCCAGAAGCTAGCCCCAATGTTGCCATGACCCTGAGCAGAGTAGCCGACTCCTGGCTAATGGATGAATGAATTAGCCATGTCCCACTGCAGGAGGTTGCCGTGAGAGCCTCTAACCTGACAAATAATGCTTTTAATCAGCCAATGGGGTCCTCTGTGGGGCTCCATGTGGAAGGGCACAATGGTTTAATTCGCCTCCCTGGATTCTTTAACTTAGCTCATTTGGAGGAGCCAAAGGAGAGAACATCACTGCTGTAAACCTGTGGTGCTGCAGTGCAGGGCCGAAAGGATATGTGAGGAGGACGCTCTGCCACAGCGTCATGATGAGCAATTGAGTTCAAGGAGATTTGGGTAATTGAGAAGGCAGAGATGAGATCTGACAGGCACCAATGAGTCTGATGATTGCTTTAATCATGATAGTTAATGGAATTCCTCCAGGCATGTAAAAGCGCTCAAATGTTCATCAACAGATGAAGACTCCTTGTCCCTCACCTCTGTAATTACAGATGTACGTTTTTTCTGGTGTTGTTCTATCCGATTGTAATGAATGTGTTTTTATTGTATTATTTGAATCAATATGTCTGACACTATTTCTGATTTTGCAATCAGGCTCACAATGCAAAACATGTGTTTTTAACATGATTTGCAACCTTGTAATGTTTTTCATGGGTATCCAGAAAGAAACTAGAACTTATTATTCAAAGCAAGGGTAACTCATAATTTCCATTTGGCATTTTGACCTTCAACATATTGCAGTTTAGAGAACATTAGTGTTATTTTACTCTAGCAAAGCAGCCTATTTCTCAAGTACCTGTTGTAAAGCTTCCCTAAGGGATGTTGTTTGATGTTAATTCACCCGTCTCCCAATTCTATAGATTCCCGAGACCACATGGAATGTAGTATAATATGGTAATGAAATATCCTGTAACAGTACACTAGAAAAGGACAGTAATAACTGCATGTATGTGTGCTCCACATTTCTGTAGTACTGAGAGGTTGAGCTGAGCTACTGTGCATACAACTTCCTGTTACATATGTGTGATTAGTGATTATTCCTCTCTGCAGGGATATAACCAAATCAAATCAAATGTGCCGTATCAACAAATCAATTCTGTTAGACGGTGAAAAGTTTTTGCAGAAAGCCAGCAAGGCCCCTGGAATACTAACAACTGCATGAACAGTTTTCAAAATGGATGCTATTTTTGTCTGTCATCGCATAACCTTGTGTGTGTGTGTGTTTGAGAGAGTGTGAGAGTTGTGTATGTGCACAGAATCTCAGTGACAGTGTGTGTGTGTTAAGGAGGGAGGGAGAGCGAGTTGTGTATGTGCGTAGAATGTTGGTGACTGTGTATGTGTGTGTGTATGTGTGTATGTGTGTATGTGTATGTGTGTGTGTGTGTGTGTGTGTGTATGTGTGTGTATCTGTATGTGTGTGTGTGAGTATGCATGTGTGTGTGTGTGTGTGTGTGTGTGTATGTGTGTGTGTGTGTGTGTGTGTGTGTGTGTGTGTCTTTCCTGTCTCCCTGTTTCCAAGCATGCTCCCACTGGGTCGCCCAGTAGTGTGTATTAGGCTTGCGTTTTGTTTGTTTGCTTATAGTGCTGCAGCCGTTGATCAGAAGCTGCAGTAACCCTGTTGTTTGATAAATGGCAACCATAGCATTACTGACTCCCCAGCCTCGTGATGTCTGGCCAAAAAAACAACAGGTTGATGTATTGCTTCCTTGAGTGTGTCAAGTCATTTAACTGTAGCCCCTGCCCTAGCTCTGTGCGTCATTGTCTCTGAGTGGGAGGAAAGGAATGCATAAATGGAACACCCAATGATGCAGCATACTGTAGCAGCAGTTATTTTGTCTCGAATGTTACGGCTGTACTGGGTGATATTGTTAGTTGACTTGAGAGCTGTTGACAGCCGTAGATATGCGAGAAGGTGTTGCTAAATTGATGTCAATGTGGCAATGGATTACAGTTTATTTTGTTTGGTGTGCTGACTGGATAGGCTGTCATTTATTTTCCTTGAAACCATGCAGGATCACACACACACACACAGTCAGAGTCACAGTCACACACACACACACACACACACACACACACACACACACACACACACACACACACACACACACACACACACACACACACACACACACTGTGTATTGAAGATGGATTTTAGCACAAGCTCAATATGTGACAATGTGATTTCATGCAAGACTCATGACCATAATATGGAGATTGTTTACCCTCACAGGGACAGACTTTTAAATGGGTAGAAATAGTCTATTGTCATTGCCAAGATTATAATTCTTACACCATACTGAGGTATACGGGATTTGTGTGTGTGTCATACGTATGTGTGTGTGTTTATGCATTTGTGTGTGTGTTTTTCTGTGTGTGGTTTGCTCATCAAGGTGTATGTGCGTGTGTGTGCCTGTGCTGTATGTAGATAGTAGACCGTCTTTAATTGGAGTCTGATTTACTGTAAAATTGCACTCGTGATGTTTTTTTCTCTGTTGTCCCCATTTCTCAATCTCTGTGGCTTTCAAAGTACATTGAGGAGCATAATTCAGAATCAGGGCTGATAAAGGAATTAGACTATGCGCTAGGAGATTGACCTGATAATAAATGGTGGGAGGTAGAAAACGAATTTCCCGTTTTTATGAGACAGACATTTTAATGTGGACCTCGAAATTGACTCTGGAATACAGTATTGAAATGTTTTTTAAACAAACACATTTGATTAATGTAGGCTAGTTTGAGATTTGTTAAATGGAGATAGTTACAATGGGTATGTTTAAAAACTCAGATTCATATAATAGTTCAATAAAACATTTACATGCTCTGTAAGAAAGATGATTTCCCTAATAATCCTGTTTAATAGGACACATCTGAAATCAGGCTACCTGATGGGACTCAAAATAAATGTTCTACCACAGCGACCATGTCATTCTTGGGAAGCCTGAGTTCGGACATGTAAACTCACTCCACTCGCTCAAAAGAGGGAGGCTCACGCTGCTGGTGCTAGCACATGCGCAGATCAAATACACTGCTGGAACTCCGATTAAGGTGTTTACATGTCCTAATAATTTGAAAGATTGCTCAGAAATCCAGGTGTTTTAATCAGCGTATGCTTACTTCGATTAGGACCTTAGGCCGATTAAGATAAGCAGAGTAAGGTGTTTACATGACTAAAGCCATACTCTGCCTTCTGCCATAATCCGTTTAATCAGTTTGAATTATTAATGTGCATGTAAACATACTAAATGTTGTAGTCTAAGTAAATCAGTGTGAAAGGACAATAACAAGGAAAGGAAAAATCAGTGGCTCTCTCCTCCTCTGCGGAATTAATCATGTGACAGTTTGCACCCATTTGAACACCAGAGAGGGCAGAGTTGGCAAAGTGTGGGTGTGGAACTTGTGGAGGATCTCTCAACAGGCCCGATGCAGCATCTACGTCAGCTTACCTCCTTGTGCTTTCCTCCCATCAGTCGTATGCCACAGTACATGAGTCAGCCATCGTCCTCCAGTCCTAAGGAATCCAATAGTTTTATTCCACATGCCGATGTAGTGCTCTGACTAGCAGGTTGCAAAGGGGTTCTTGAGTTGTTGCTTCTCTCCCCAGGCGAGTGTTCCACGTGATCAAATGCTAGAAAGTGGAATATGCTATCGTCATCGCCTTTTGTTGTCCATGTCCCGGGTGGGTTGTTGGAGATCACTCGTTTCTTGGCAGTGTCTATTCCCATTGGGTGGAGCATCATGGACATATGGTGTTTGAGAAAGGATAGTAGTAGACCTACACTTCTAGTGAAAAGGGTTCCAAAAGGGTTCTTTGTGGAGGAATAGGGTTCTACCAAGAACTGTTTTCATCTGAAGAACCCTTTTTGGAAGACAAGGGTTCTTTGTAAGGCAAAGAGTTCTACCTAGAACCTTTTTCATCCTAAGAACCGTTTTTGGAAGAAAGGGTTCTTTGATGATTCTTTAGAAGGTAAGAAGGGTCCTATATAGAACCCTTCTGAACCTGAATAATATTTTTTCTTTCAATGTTTTTCTTTCTTTTAAACAGTGCCTGAGCATTACTCTTTATCTCAGTGTTTAAACTAACATCAGGAATGAGAGTAATCTGATAAGTAAAACAATTGGTGAGTATGTGATGCATGTGTGTGCATGTGATTTGTGCAATGATTCCCTTAATCATTGTACATATACAGTACTGACATAGTTGACATCTTTGCCATGATTTCTGCCTTTCAAATGAGTATTTTCTGTGATTTTATTGAGCAGAGAGTAGGAAAATAGAAGGGAGTGTGAGTGAACCAGCAGAGTATTGTATGGTACAGAGCAAATTGGCCAGTTTTACCTAGTGTTGATTTTTCAGTGTAATATCTCTAGTTCAGGAGTTAAATGAACTTAACAGTCAGTGGTGTAAAAGAACATCAGTGTTGGTGTTAATGATCAGAGTTGAGTGTGATTGTGTCATTTTTACTCTAAGTAGAGTAAAACACTCAAAACCATGCCCATCACTATCATATTTCCCAGCATGCTTTATTGCAGGTTGATTTTTGGAAATGTTTGTTTTTGCATGTACATTGATTAGTTGATTAATGTTATGCTACACAAAGATAAATAACATACATTTTTCAAAACTAATAAAATCTGTTAGTAGTTGGAATTATTGCACCCATTATTGAGAGTGTTGTTCCAGTTTAGATGATTTAGCTACTTTCATTTTTCAATCTTCCCTACCCTGGCAGTCATTCTGAATGCAGGTTACAGTGATTAAAAGTTCTTATTGTTGGATATCCTCACTCTGGCTGGATTCCAACAGGAATTACCCATCACTTTCCAAGCCAGCATAATTTGACTTGCAGGCCTGATGTGGCCTGTAAACCAGGAGTATGTTAACACCACTGTGTTAGGGTATAACTATGCTAAAAAAAATACACATTATGATGTACTGTATGTTATGTATTGTCATGAAGGGTTTAATTTTAAAGGCTAATAAGCCTGGTGTGACCATTAATAGAGGGTTCTAGGAAGAACCCTTAAAAGATAAAAGCATTCTCGGTAGAACCCTTCATAGGGGTTTCCTCAATCACCTCAACTACTGCATACCCCAGCACATTGACTCAGTACCAGTACTCCTTATATATAGCCTCGTTATTGTTATTTTATTATATTACTATTTCTTTTTTGTGTGCATATTTTCAGACTTTTTAATTCTGCATTGGTGGGAAAGGGCTCGTAAGTAAGCATTTCACTGTAAAGTCTACAGCTGTTGTATTCGGCGCATGTAAGATTTGATTTGATTAGAGGGTTCTAGGAATAACCTTTTTAATGATAAAGGGTTGTTGGTAGAACCATTTATAGGGGGTTCTAGGAAGAACTCCTCATAGAGGGTTTTAGGTAGAACCATTTACTGGGGTTCTGTGAAGAACCCTACATAGAGGGTTATATGTAGAACCCTCTGCAAAGGGTTCTACCTAGCAGCAAAAAGGGTTCCCCTACGAGGACAAACCAAAGAACCCTCTATTTAGCACCTTTTTTCTAAGAGTGTATACCTACAAACTATGAAGCTGGTTTTTACATTGAAATGACTTCTTGCACCTCCGATAGATGGAAAGGGTACACAATGCCAAGCAATTTTGCAAGGAATCTGAGAAAAAAACAATCCTGTCTTTTGAAGTTGTATTGGTGCAACATATTATGGTATCCCTGTTGACAACACCGTCTATCAACGTAAAGTATTACAGTATATCTAATATAGTGTTAATTTTGTTAACTACAAGAAATTAGGATCAAATTATAGCCTGAGAAATTATCAGGTCTTTGCATGGTGAGAGTGCTAATAGGAACATATCATAAATGTGTGAGGTGTCTAGGGAGACAGTGGTGTTAAGTTTTAGAAAAATAAAATAATACATCTCATGAAATTGAGATCTCCAATGTGATTGCAATGCTATAATAGCTCAGTCCCGATGCAGGGAGGTGTTTTAATGTAGCAGAAAGAGCTCAATATGATTAGTTGGGTTAATAAGAAATGATAATGCCCAATAAGCTATGAAGTGTTTTTGAGGGGACTACATTAAACATTTAAAAACAATTGATTACTCAATGCAAAGTATAACAGATTCATAAATGCTAATATCAGCATAGCATGTACCTTTATGCATGTTCAAACACTTCTATGCAATATTAAATGTGGCTTTATATAGCTTAATAACTTAACAGTTATTACAGTGTAGAGTGAAATATAAACATTTAAAGGGGCAATCTGCAGTTGCTACATCAATAAAAAAGGCATAATAATAGTGATATGTACCCATTCATTCATGAAGAATTTAACTTATAAATGCCTCATGAGTTTAATTCAACTTTCATACTGCATCAGAACCCAAAATAAAAGCTTGTTTTACTTCAATGCTTATGAACAAAGTAAATGTAAACAACCACCATATACCATCAAAACATGGTTAAAACTATAATGTTGATATCGCAGATGTTCAGTCCTTAGCACCTGTCTATGAATTTGAGAATGGTTCAATTTCTCCAGCCCAATCCCTCAGCTTTTTACCTGAACAGTGGTGGGCTGTGCACTTAGTTATTGTTTCAACTGCTGATTGCTGCTTTAAGTAATAGTAGTGGGGTTTATTTGATCATATACAGTAAAAATGTATTAATGACAAGTATTACCATTGTACAAGTAGAGGCTCCTCTACTCTGAATATAGCCTGAGCACAACTGCTTCCAAGATCTTTGGCAGAGAACTATACAATGACTTGAAGCGATAATGACTCTCTCTCTCTAAAATGTCCTCTCTCAGATTTAGGATGATGGCTTGCAATCACATTTCATACTTGCTACCAAGTGTTAAAGGGGAAGTCTGTCTGAGATTGTCTGTCAGCACAAGTGCTATGCAAACCTCTCACCCTAATCCATTCCTAGAGTCCCCAGCCAGAATGTGTGGCACAGTGAAAATCTGGATATTTTGGTACCATTCTGTTCTTTTTTGTGATTACCGGTATATAGTATATGCCTTGTTTACGCAATTTACTATGGAGGCCCTATTTAATCCATCCCGGTAACCATGTCTCTGCAATGAAAATGCATTTATGTATACCCATGTTCTTTTCACTGCAAGCATGCTCATATTAGTTTTGATTGCGTTGTAGCTGATGTAACAATGTAACAGATTGGGCTGCTTTGAAACATTAACAAATATAAAATGTATATCAGTTTTCTCTCTTTATGGGAATAATGTTGTTGAATCCCAGAAACCTGGTTACTAGTTTTGATTGCATATGACCCTGTTGTGTCGTAAATGCTCAGGCTATTATAGAAAACAGTATGACTATATATGGGTTGTTGTAATACATTATTATTTACTTGTGTAGCTGCAACCTGGTCTCAGAGCATTTTGTATTATTCTGTACGTAAATCCGGGACACTAGTATGATACACATTTAGTATGATTTGTTACGTTTTGTATGGTATGTATTCATTTGTGGGTGTCCATCACCCATTTCGTAGGATATGTTACAAATTACAATTTGTATTATATGTAACTAATTTGCAAACACGTACTATATGTTACAAATTAGCAAAATGTATGATCTGTTATGAATTCTAGCTAGGTTTCAAACATAGCTAGCTGGTTAACGTTAGCTAGGCAAGGGGTCATAGTCAGGGGTTAAGGTTAGGTTAAAGGTTTAAGGTTAGGGGAAGGATTAGCTAAAAGGGTTAAGGTTAGGGTTAGCTAACATGCTAAGTAGTTGCAAAGTAGCTAAAAATCTGTAGCCTAAGTAGTTGAAAAGGTGCAAATTAGATAAAATGCTAAAGTTGTTTGATTAGATTCGAACTCGCAGCCTTTGGGTTGCTAGAAGTTTGCATCATACACCTATCCATCCATCCACCCCTACCAACCACACTACTTTCATTTTTGCCTTAAGTAACCATTTGTCAATACCAAATGTAACATATCATACTAATTTGAGTGTTCTATATTTACATTTACTATATTACGTCTAGTCTATGAGACCAGGCTGGTACCTCTGCCAAATTCACTAATTGCTCCAATCCCACAGGATTACACCTAGACAAGTTAAGGAGCCTTTAACCATTGTTTGGAAGTAAGCATACATGGGAATCAGTGGTCATTTTAAAATCAACAAACGTATTCAGTACCTGAATGTATGCTACCTGTTTTTTATTAACTTTCCATTGGCAATTTATGACATTCATGTAAAGCAGTAGCGGACTAAGCTCCACTCCAGGTTTTGTGGAATCTAGCTCCGACTCCATCGATTCGCCCAACGTCAATACTTTAAAAAATGAAACACCTACCTTGTACCTATGTTTGTCTTTTGTAGTTGTGTGCCTTTCTTTGTTTGCTGAAATCCATACTTTTTCAATAAACGTTAATCAAATACAACCACCGACTGTTTCCTTGTTGAGATTAAATTGGCACATGAAATTTTAGAGCAACAGCAATGACCAAACAGCTGATGGTTGTATTTGATTAACGTTTATTGAAAAAGTATTGATTTCAGCAAACAAAGAAAGGCACGTAACTACAGAGGACAAACATAGGTACAAGGCAGGCATTTGAACTTGGGTGAATCGTTGTAGTCGGAGCTAGATTCCACAAAATATAGTAGGCTATTTATCAAGGTCTAGAAAATAGCTTAGATTATTGAAGTATTTTGTTACCCTCATATTGTCAGCATCTATTATCAACAAGATCTCACGGTTTTACCAATTTGACTTCAGATTCTGACGTTTCTGCACATCTGCCACCCCCGTCCACATCACCCTAGCAAAACCCAAGCCTACCTGATGGTAATAGCGCTCACTGTTGCCCCTAGTTGCCGGACGTCCAATTTCGAAGTCAATCTTGAACAATCTCCCTGCTATTGTAGATATGATATTCAAAACTATCCATTTTGTTAGAAGAAAGCCTTGTTGAAACATTGTTAAAATTGAGGGCAAGGTTTAAATATGAATACCAGAATACTTAATGTATTACATTTCTTAATGCCTGTGTGATATGACACACACGTGATTATAATTGGTAAGATCTTTAAATGGTGTTCATTTCAGAGCTATACCTTTTTTAAATGTTCTAACTTATTCACTTCTTGGTCTACTCCTTCAATGAAACTTTAAAGTCATAAAGCCGTGTAGAGCATCATCACTCAATCGTCTAGCGATTGGTGAGAAATTATTCAGTCTGTGATGAACGTGAGAAGGAGATAAGTGATGCTAGGAATGTAAGACGGGAGCATCTGTGAGCGGCTGATGAGGGAGGACCAAAGGTGACACAGCAGCTGCATTTAAATAGTCTTGATTCATTTCCTTTTCCTATAACCCTGTCCTTTCATGACCATTGGTTGATCTAAGGAGGCTTGGATGGGCTTAAGGGGGTAACAGCTGCATTGTCAAAGGTCATGAAAAGAAAAGGAGACAAGGAAAATAGAGGTATTTAAGAGTGGTATGATCTGTGGAGAGTGATGCATGTGAACTAAGAGCTGTGGACCTTAGACAGATTTAAGATACCCTTCATTGTCAGCTTCCGATTCTTCAAGGGCCCAACCAGCTCAGTACTTGTGATTTCTGTTTCAGTCAGTCATTTATTCCACCTCTGTACCACTTCACAAGAAACTGGGGCTTAGGCCAGTCCCAGAGGAAGTCTTGGCAAAGGGAACCATTGATTTTAGGTCTCCTTTTTTGTCTAATTACACCCCTTTCATCAGTGGGTGTTATCGATGGGCAGATCTACCGTTCTACAGTCCGCCTGAGTGATATACTCCTGAAGAAAGCTTCAGCATCGCACTGTTTGGTTCAATGGTGCCATTGTCCTACATGTGACCTTTAGACAAAATTAGATTCACTGCTATGTAGAGGCTGCATAATTCTCACACGTGAGGTAAATTCAGTGTTGCGCTGGCACGAGAGTTGGAGGGGCCGTCTGTTATTGAAACAGTCCGAGGTGTTAATGAATGCACATTCATCTAACCCAATACTGATAAAGCGGCTCCAGACTCGCCAGCTCGTTAATGGATTGGAATTCCATATCAGGCTGTGGCGAACTAAAACGAGCGTCTCTCTGGAAAATCCTTGGCAGGATGCTGTGGTAAACAACGCTGACTGATGAGCATTCTTCCCTGTCAAGTTCGCTTTGCTCCCTCTCTCTCTCGCTCTCTGAGAGAAGAGATTGATTGATTTGCTCTCCCCAATGACTGATGATAAGCTCCCAACTCATTTAAATAAGAAGTACCACTTCATGAAACTCTGTTATATAATGTCTCATATACAGTACATCTGGTGTATGTTGGAAATGTTCTTCTACAAATTAATTGGCTGATAAATGTTTTTATAAATGTAAAGCGACATATTTGACCCTTCATATACAGTATGTTCCTTACATCTATCTGCACACTGAATAATTATGAATATTAGTAATTTTTTGTATAATGGGCAAACAACATAACTTACAAATAATATCTCTACATGTATGATGGATTATTCCTTTGATATTGTACAGATGTATTTAAACAATGACTAAATGTTCATTTCAGTAGGTGTGTTAACATAGAGTTTAGACCAAACGTATTGCTGTTAGAAAGGGTGACCTTCAAAATAGATGATTTATGCACTCCATTTGGGCTGATTCCTAAATTTGACATGCAGGATTTATGTGAAAGTCTGAATTACATGCTCATATCTTATGTTAGGATTGGTCCCTACGTGCCCAAGAAACAAATCAGTCTAAAACCCGTTGCTTATAGCACATATACGATTATACCACCTTGTAGATTTCATTGTGAACCACCAAGCTATTTATCAGCATTTCCGGAAAGAACTTGACATTTGTGTCAGCTTTAAATCATAGAAAAAAGTTTTTCTCATTTTCCACCATACAAAATGCTTTCTGCATCATTTCAGAGGACCCGAAGACAGCCTCCCAGGGCTGGATATGCCAAGGTCTTTGCTGTCGTTTCGTTTGAAGATAATCTACTGCAGGATGAAAAATATCATGATTAAAACCATGCAACATAAAGACTGAAAGAAATACAGATCAGACTGTATCGTTTTAGAAGGATGAATAGAGCCAATTGCCCTCTGCTGAACAATACCAGATTTGGAACTATAACAAAACATTTTTTAACTAAGCTAACTCCCTCAGATAAAATTGGGTCTCTTTTAAAGATTTGATACCTTGGCTTTATAGAACACTGAAGGTTGAACTCTGTTCATATCATGATTTTTAAGATAAAAAATACAGTATTACAGTATGTATAAGAAGCTTATGCCAACTCTGATTTAGCTAACATGACTCTTCACATTGATGTCTTCATTGATATGTCCTACATGTCAGAGGAGGCTGCTGAGGGGAGGACGGCTCATAATAATGGCTGGAATGGAGTAAATGGAATGGTATCAACCGTTGATGTATATGATATGATTCCATTGACTCCATTCCAGCCATTATTATGAGCCGTCCTCCCCTCAGCCTCCTCCATTGATACATGTCCTCTAGACATTAACCCTTCAATACAAGTTGCCTTCAGAAGGGTTACAGGGCGATAACCTATAAGCTAGCTAACCTAACGTGAGAAGGAGATCAGTGATGCTAGAAATGTGAGACAGGGTGCATCTGTGAGCGGCTGATGAGGGAGGACCAAAGGTGACAGAGCAGCTGCATTTAAATAGTCTTGATTAATTTCCTTTCCCTATAACCCTGTCCTTTCATGACCATTGGTTGATCTGAGGAGGCTTTGGTGGTCTTGAGGGGGGTAACAGCTGCACTGTCAAAGGTCTTGAAAAGGAAAGGAGACAAGGAAAATAGAGGGTATTTAAGAGTGGTATCAATAGTAGGGCAATAAAGTTTCATAATCAGAGCATTATGGCGTAGTCATCTAAACATCCTGGGTTGCAATCATTAGTGCACACCGTAGCAACATTTTTTGCAATGGAAAACAAAAACAATCGTTTCTTATTGGACAAATTCAGGTAGCCCCTTCCTGTTTCAGTCTGTTTTCTGCTGTTAGGTGAGTGAATATTACCATGGTTTATCTCATAGGACCTTGTCCTTTCAAACTAGACTGAGGAAAGTAAACCAACCAGACACTATTTATTTCATTTTCTACCACACCAGGGATTATACTGTAAGTGGGAGCATGCAATGCCTAAATCATCTGTATTCACTGAGTGATTTTGAATCATGTGACTCCACTCACAAATATAATGAAAGACACAGTGGCGAAATGACTGAGCTCTCTGCAAAGATTGTGTTTGTGCTAGACGACTGATTTTTCAGTTTAGTTGTTTCTGTTGAAACAATATCAACAATACACTCAATCCTATTATCACTGTCTGGAAGTGGGAATCTGTACCAAACCTTGTGTATTCTACGTAGCTACAAAACAGATGTGGAATAGGAACTTGAAGAAACCCTAATCTGGAATCCTAAACACATTTCAAACCAAATAAAATGTTATTGCCTCCATAACAGAAGTCTTCATTAATTATGATTAAAATAAATGGTAGATGATGTTGACAATAGGGGACAATGCCTAAGACTTTTTCTTGTTTATTTGAAGTATCTCCAAGCAGTCTCCTCATCTCAATACTTCCAGCAGTTCAACAGGCACTCTCATTTTCTCTGTAATTCCAATCACCAACAAAACAAGTATCTTGAACATCTCCTTATTGTTCAACTCAGACTATTTGAACAAAAGACCAGAAATATTAATCAGATGCTAGGATAATTTAATGCTGATCCTTTGAATCGAGAGCATTTCAAGTTTGAACTTCTGGTAATTTGTGAGAGACACTTAACAATGGCCTCTGACTATTTCCCACTCAAAAACAGTAGAGTTGAAGATCAAAAACAAGTGCCATTGATGGATCTTGTTTCTGGTAAAATGGTAATGAGTCAATCACTCAGAATTTTACTGCATGGAATTTTCAATCTGAATGATGTCTGTTTTATCTTACAGAGGAGATCATCGTTAATAGCATAGGGGCCATTCCATGGTAACAGTGTGATGCTGAGACTCAGATTTTCATTGAGTCTAGCATCACTCTGTTACTGTGGAATTGTCCATAGTATAAAATAGGATGATTACTGCGGAATATGAATCACTGCTGTGCTTAAACTTGCAAAGTCATTTCTGGTTATTATCTAATGACAATCACAATCACAAATGTGGATAAGTGTATAGCACAGTGATTCACAGCGTTGGTGTAATACCATAGACCCTTCAAACTCAACTCTGGACCTCGAAGCCAGTTCCAATGCAGTTTTTAATTATTCCCCTCTAAACAGGTACTGATTTAGACCTGGGACACCAGGTGTGTGCAATTCATTATCAGGTAGAACAGAAAATCAGCAGGCTCCAGACCTCATAGGGTAAGAGTTGAATACCCCTGCCATAGATGCCACGAAGCCATCAATGACATCACCCCATTGTTTCGTATGAGATGCTCAGTGGCACATTTGATGATCAGGAAGTATTATTTTAGCATGTCGTCATCTTGCCACATGGAGGAGTTTTTGGAAACATTGTAGCACAGTTTGAGCTACTAGGAAGTGACGTTAGAGGCTAGCTCAGTGCTGCCCCCTCTCATGGTGTATCTCAAGTTAAAGGCCGACCAAGGTCCTGCAGGCTGCCATTAGCAACTATACTGAACAAAAATATGAATGCAACATGTAAAGTGTTGGTCCCATGTTTTATGAGCTGAAATAAAAGATCCCAAAAATATTCCATGCGCACAAAAAGTGTATTTCTCTCAAATTTTGTGCACAAATTTGTTTACATCCCTGTTAGTGAGCATTTCTCATTTGTCAAGATTATCCATCCACCTGACAGGTGTGGCATATCAAGAAACTGATTCAACAGCATGATCATTGCACAGGTGCACCTTGTGCTGGGCACAATAAAAGGCCACTCTAAAATTTGCATTTTTGTCACACAACACAATTCCACAGATGTCTCAAGTTTTGAGGGAGCGTGCAATTGTAATGCTGACTGCAGGAGCTGTTGCCAGAGAATGTAATGTTCATTTCTCTACCTTAAGCCACCTCCAACGTTGTTTTAGAGAATTTGGCAGTACGTCCAACCGGCCTCACAACCGCAGACCACGTGTAACCACGACAGCCCAGGACCTCCACATCCGGCTTCTTCACCTGCGGGATTGTCTGAGACCAGCCACCCGGACAGCTGATGAAACTGAGGAGTATTTATGTCTGTAATAAAACCCTTTTGTGTGGAAAAACTAATTCTGATTGGCTGGGCCTGGCTCTCCAGTGGATGGGCATATGCCCCTGCTCAGTTATGTGAATTCCATAGATTAGGGCCTAATTAATTAATTTAAATTACTGATTTCCTTATATGAACTGTAACTTGTAAATTGTTGAATGTTGTGTTTATATTTTAGTTCAACCATCTGTGTCTGATTTTAAAGTAAACGGTTCAAGGACATACAGTACCAGTCAAACGTTTGGACACACCTACTCATTCAATGGTTTTTCTTTATTTTTTACTTTTTTCTACATTGTAGATTAATAGTGAAGATATCAAAAATTAAATAACACATATGGAATCATGTAGTAACCAAAAAAGTGATAAACAAATCAAAATATATTTTATAATTTAGATTCTTCAAAGTAGCCACCCTTTGCCTTGATGACAGCTTTGCACACTCTTGGCATTCTTTCAACCAGCTTCACCTGGAGTGCTTTCCCAACAGTCTTGAAGGAGTTCCCACATATGCTTAGCACTTGTTGACTGCTTTTCCTTCACTCTGCCGTCCGACTCATCCCAAACATCTCAATTGGGTTGAGGTCGGGTAATTGTGGAGGCCAGGTCATCTGATGCAGCACTCCATCACTCTCCTTACTGGTCAAATAGCCCTTACTCAGCCTGGAGGTGTGTTGAGTCATTGTCCAGTTGAAAACAAATGATAGTCCCACTAAGCGCAAACCAGATGGGATGGCGTATCACTGCAGAATGCTGTGGTTGCCATGCTGGTTAAGTGTGCCTTGAATTCTAAATGAATTACCGACAGTGTCACCAGCAAATCACCCCGCAACATCATAGCTCCTCCTCCATGCTTCACGGTGGTAACCACACATGCAGATATCATCTGTTCACCTACTCTGCGTCTCACAAAGACAAGGCGGTTGGAACCAAAAATCGCCAATTTGGACTCATCAGACCTAAGGACAGATTTCTTGGCCCAAGCAAGTATTTTCTTCTTATTGGTGTCCTTTAGTAGTTGTTTCTTTGCAGCAATTCAACCATGAAGGCCTGATTCACGCAGTCTCCTCTCAACAGTTGATGTTGAGATGTGTCTGTTACTTGAACTCTGTGAAGCATTTATTTTTGCTGCAATTTCTGAGGCTGGTAACTCTAATGAACTTATCCTCTGCAGCAGAGGTAACTCTGGGTCTTCCATTCCTGTGGCGGTCCTCATGAGAGCCAGTTTCATCATAGCACTTGATGGTTTTTGCAACTGCACATGAAGAAACTTTAAAAGTTCTTGAAATTCCCCATTCTCTATAATGGGGGATCCTGTTTTCTGGAAACAATGCCTGCAGTCCCGCGGTCAGCCTTCAAATTGAAATCCTCAAAGTGAGGGGGCAGTCATTTTCCCCTGTGTAATACAGTGCCTGCCATACAATTATTTAAGTTATTTCAAAATATGACACCAGTAATGAATGCGATTAATTTATGAAATCCAGTAATATCCAAGGTCAAATGCCTCCAAACATAAATCTGACAAACTATATTGTCTCCATGGTTCTTTAAGTATAGTTAAATTGTTCATTGTTGATTGCTGTCATACCTTGTCCATAGACTGCTTACAGGGTAAGGAAAGTGATGTAATTTTGGTAAACTATCCCTTTAATTGTACCCTTTTATTCAGAGGAAAAATTACAACACACATTTGAATAAGGATGCTAACTGAAAGGTTGCTTGGCTTTCCTTTCCAGTGGGCAGGCCGTGGAGTGGTGCAGTGAGGCTAGGGGGAGGATAGGGGAGGGGTAGCAGTTGTTAGGGAGGAAGTGACAGCTGTGAAGGAGCAGATTAAAGCAGCGGGAGGAGGAGTAGGGAAGCACGGCCAACAAACACATCAACCGGAAACTTCACTACCCAGCAGCCCCCTCCTCCTGGCCCATGGACCCCAGAGGACCAAGGGAGTTCCAGGAGCTCGGTCATTGTGACACCCCTTGATGATGCCTGCTGGACCATGGCCCTGTCTGAATCCCTAAAGATGTGTCTCACCATCGCTTACTGCTTTGGATTGGATAGATTTCAGCAAAGTTGGAGATCTTTTTTTTCTCCTAACTGATACTGGCAGTTAGGAAGAACTTGAGAAATAGACGAACAAACTGAAGGAATTGCATTTGAACAGTATTTGGACTAGGCCTGTATCCAAAAACCATAATGGCTTCATAACACGTGTCATTCCTCTCACCAGCACTACTCTTTCATACGTAGCAGCAATATGGAGGAAAATCCACCAAGAATTGGCTTCTTTTACACTATGAAATCTGATAGTCATATCAAATCTGAGATTCCAGGGAATGTACAGTAACCATGATACATTGTCGAGCCATATTCATAGAATCTACCCGATCATAATGCGATGAACAGGAGGGAGGGGAGTGTGTGACAACCATGTGTCTTGGCACACCTGGGACATGTGTGCTTTAGTTACAGTGGGGGAAAAAAGTATTTAGTCAGCCACCAATTGTGCAAGTTCTCCCACTTAAAAAGATGAGAGAGGCCTGTAATTTTCATCATAGGTACACGTCAACTATGACAGACAAATTGAGAAAAAAAATCCAGAAAATCACATAGTTGAATTTTTTATGAATTTATTTGCAAATTATGGTGGAAAATAAGTATTTGGTCACCTACAAACAAGCAAGATTTCTGGCTCTCACAGACCTGTAACTCCTCTGTCCTCCACTCGTTACCTGTATTAATGGCACCTGTTTGAAATTGTTATCAGTATAAAAGACACCTGTCCACAACCTCAAACAGTCACACTCCAAACTCCACTATGGCCAAGACCAAAGAGCTGTCAAAGGATACCAGAAACAAAATTGTAGACCTGCACCAGGCTGGGAAGACTGAATCTGAAATAGGTAAGCAGCTTGGTTTGAAGAACTCAACTGTGGGAGCAATTATTAGGAAATGGAAGACATACAAGACCACTGATAATCTACCTCGATCTGGGGCTCCACGCAAGATCTCACCCCGTGGGGTCAAAATGATCACAAGAACGGTGAGCAAAAATCCCAGAACCACACGGGGGGACCTAGTGAATGACCTGCAGAGAGCTGGGACCAAAGTAACAAAGCCTACCATCAGTAACACACTATGCCGCCAGGGACTCAAATCCTGCAGTGCCAGACGTGTCCCCCTGCTTAAGCCAGTACATGTCCAGGCCCGTCTGAAGTTTGCTAGAGTGCATTTGGATGATCCAGAAGAGGATTGGGAGAATGTCATATGGTCAGATGAAACCAAAATAGATAATTTGGTAAAAACTCAACTCGTCGTGTTTGGAGGACAAAGAATGCTGAGTTGCATCCAAAGAACACCATACCTACTGTGAAGCATGGGGGTGGAAACATCATGCTTTGGGGCTGTTTTTCTGCAATGGGACCAGGACGACTGATCCGTGTAAAGGAAAGAATGAATGGGGCCATGTATCGTGAGATTTTGAGTGAAAACCTCCTTCCATCAGCAAGGGCATTGAAGATGAAACATGGCTGGGTCTTTCAGCATGACAATGATCCCAAACACACCGCCCGGGCAACGAAGGAGTGGCTTCGTAAGAAGCATTTCAAGGTCCTGAAGTGGCCTAGCCAGTCTCCAGATCTCAACCCCATAGAAAATCTTTGGAGGGAGTTGAAAGTCTGTGTTGCCCAGCGACAGCCCCAAAACATCACTGCTCTAGAGGAGATCTGCATGGAGGAATGGGCCAAAATACCAGCAACAGTGTATGAAAACCTTGTGAAGACTTACAGAAAACGTTTTACCTGTGTCATTGCCAACAAAGGGTATATAACAAAGTATTGAGAAACTTTTGTTATTGACCAAATACTTATTTTCCACCATAATTTGCAAAAATTCATAAAAGATCCTACAATTTGATTTTCTGGAGAAAAAAATTCTCATTTTGTCTGTCAAAGTTCACGTGTACCTATGATGAAAATTACAGGCCTCTCTCATCTTTTTAAGTGGGAGAACTTGCACAATTGGTGGCTGACTAAATACCTTTTTCCCCCACTGTGTATAGGATAACAAATAATTAACAGGTAACCTACAACCCTTTGTGCTACCCGCCCTTCCCCAGATTGAGAGAGAGGTTGACTGGTTATATGGGGTGTTCATGTTAATGTCCGGGAACCCTCCCAGAAGTGCTGAGTTGAGGGTTTTAAACTGAGGAGGTGGTATAATCTCAGTCCTCCAGTGGGTAGTGAATGCTCGGCTAGGTTAATGCGGTTATAGGTGTGCATATGGCACTGCATAGTGTGTACCTCAATGGAGCGTGTCGAATCTATGGGGAAATCAAATATGCAGGGTACCATACAACCTCTACCAGAAAGTGGGATCCAGCTTATTGTTATGGCTAATTGATTCCCTCCCCCCCTCTAAGGATGAGAGGAAATAATACATATGATTTTCTTAATTAATGGTGCCTTTTTTAAATTAGATATATGCAGCGTGAATTAAGAAAAAGAATGAGAAAGAGTTAAACAAATCAGTGTGGTAGAAACGTATGAACACATTGCATAGTGATAGCAGGGTCCCTAGAGTTTTGAGACGTTTAGTTATGAACACATTGCATAGTGATAGCAGGGTCCCTAGAGTTTTGAGACGTTTAGTTATGAACACATTGCATAGTGATAGCAGGGTCCCTAGAGTTTTGAGACGTTTAGTTATGAACACATTGCATAGTGATAGCAGGGTCCCAAGAGTTTTGAGACGATTAGTTATGAACACATTGCATAGTGATAGCAGGGTCCCTAGAGTTTTGAGACGTTTAGTTATGAACACATTATGTAGTGATAGCAGGGTCCCTAGAGTTTTGAGACATTTAGTTATGAACACACTGCATAGTGATAGCAGGGTCCCTAGAGTTTTGAAACATTTAGTTATGAACACATTCTATAGTGATAGCAGGGTCCCTAGAGTTTTGAGATGTTTACTTATGAACACATTCTATAGTGATAGCAGGGTCCCTAGAGTTTTGAGAACATTAGTTATGAACACATTCCATAGTGATAGCAGGGTCCCTAGAGTTTTGAGACTTTTAGTTATGAACACATTCTATAGTGATAGCAGGGTCCCTAGAGTTTAGAGACGTTTAGTTATGAACACATTCTGTAGTGATAGCAGGGTCCCTAGAGTTTTGATAGGAATACACATGGATTCATTCATCAACTGAGCAATGAATGTCATGAAGTTTGGCTATGTAAGGATATATTTATTTATATATTTTTTAAATAAATTATGTTAGACATTTCTCCAGGCTGTCTTAAATGGACCACATAATGGTTTGTAACGCACCAACTCCCCCAAAGTTACCTCTTGTATCATTCACCCAAAGTGAGTGACTTTGATCAACCTCGAGACAGCCAAATGCACTTGGAAGTTCAAACAGAAGCAGTGTCTCTCGGGAGACCATCCGTATTACATGTCACTCATGATCCACAAACAAACTCCCACAACAACACTGTCACAGACTGACAGTGAGTTAGGAGGTTGACGCGACAAAGAATGACGCCTAGCACAGTGGCAGAATCAGGTTGTGTCATTGTGTGTCATTTCACAAAATACTCCCCAGACCCATGAATCGCTTAAACACATCTCACTGTCCGTGGACACTTCTTACTTTTTATGATGGACACTGTATTAGAGAAGCTGTAGACTTCTTTTCAACTAACTTCTACTTGTGTCCAAAACTGTTCAGTCTTATCAGACAGCACATGATGGATTGCTTAATTAGTGCGACAGACAATGAGTGAGCGCTTTCGTTGTGTTTGGCCTCTGTGGATTGTGACAAAAAAATGGATCGCTCTTTTAAAACCATCTCTTCTTGGGGAAATGTCACATATAGAATTTAGACACATCTATCTCTAGCTAGTGGGATATGTGTCCATCAGTCCTGTTTGTGTATAAATGTAATCATGTTTTACTTGATAGCTGATTCCATTAACATTCCATGACAATTTACTAACAAAAGCTTTCATATGCAATTCAAGAGTACAAACATATTACAAAGAGGGTGCCCATTTTTTTAAGTAGGCTGGATCACTTCAGACCAAAACATGCAATCTGTTGCCTCTGAGCATTGATGTGAAAATGGGTGAACTGCCAGGTATTCTCAAATGGCTTTTTGCTTTGACAGAATCATAAAGGGACATTAGCAGAGTGGCCACTAACAGCACGTTACCATGGATGCAGAATGGCATGGACTTTGTATGAAAGTGAAAGACCAGAGCCATGTATTTAGAAAAATATTAAATCAAATACAGTATATGGTTCTGTGAAAGACTAATGGAATGGCAAAATAACTCCAAGGTTCCACAGCAGCACAAGCGCCTTTGCTCCTAGGTTTATTTCTAGGTAGGTATAACTTGTGACTGTGTTTTGTTGTGACCAGATGCTATCGGGTCTAACATGATACAAAGCTGGACAGCAATCGATAATTTCCAGCCGAGTGTGTTGATTCTGGCCTGATTGCCAATATGTTGCAAGGGGGCTATTTCTCCTTTACTAACCTCAAAAGACATACCTCACGTTGGGCCAATGATGTGCCAGATATGCTCCCATGAAGACAAAAACATCTATAAGGCTGAACCATTGGTAACAATTGTGTTTTATAGACATAGGGTTCTATTCAACCTGCATTCAAGCGCTACAGATTGTGTGATAGAAATTCAAAGGTAATTTCCGATTGAGCCGACATATGTAGCGTTTACCGTGAATGCAGTCTCCACCGACAATTGAACATTGCCTTTAAATGTAAATCACGCTGTAATGCTGAACTTCAGGGATACAGATTGAATCGAGCCCATAGTTACAGATGCTCTCGGTAGGATACCAAATGAGAGATAAGGAAATGTTTTTTTGATCCTTCGGTTTTTGTAATGAATTTATCTGGATGGATTGTCATGGACAACAGAAAATGTGTGATCCCAGGAATGTTCCATTCGCACAAAAAGCTTATTTCTCTCAAATGTTGTGCACACATTTGTTTACATCCCTGTTAGTGAGCATTTCTCCTTTGCCAAGATAATCCATCCACCTGACAGGTGTAGCATATCAAGAAGCTGATTAAACAACAAGCATGATCATTACACAGGTGCACCTCGTGCTGGGGACAATAAAATGCCGCTCTAAAATGTGCATTTTGTCACACAACAAAACTGTGTGCAATTGGCATGCTGACTGCAGGAATGTCCACCAGAGCTGTTGCCAGAGAATTTAATGTTCATTTCTCTAACATTAGCCACCTCCAACGTTGTTTTATAGAATTTATCAGTACGTCCAACCGGCCTCAGAACTGCAGACCACGTGTATGTCGTTGAGTGGGCGAGCGGTTTGCTGATGTAAAAAATGTGAACAGAGTACCCCATGGTGGCGGTGGGGATATGGTATGGGCAGGCGTAAGCTATGGACAACGAACACAATGTTATTTTATCGATGGCAATTTGAATGCACAGAGATACCGTGACAAGATCCTGAGGCCCATTGTCGTGCCATTCATCCACCGCCATCACCTCATGTTTCAGCATGATAACGCATGGCCCCATCTCGCAAGGATCTGTACACAATTCCTGGAAGCTGAAGATGTCACACTTCTTCCATGGCCTGCATACTCACCAGACATTTCAACCATTAAGCATGTTTAGGATGCTCTGGATCGACGTGTATGACAGCGTGTTCCAGTTCCCACCAATATCCAGCAACTTCGCACAACCATTGAAGAGCAGTGGGACAACATTCCACAGGACAACATCAGCCTGATCAACTCTATGCGAAGGACGTGTCGCGATGTGTGAGGAAAATGGTTGTCACACCAGATACTGACTGGTTTTCTGATCCACACCCCTACCTTTTTTAAAAGGTATCTGTGACCAATAGATGCATATCTGTATTCACAGTCATGTAAAATCCATAGATTAGGCCCAAATGAATTTATTTCAATTGACTGATTTCCTCATATGAACTGTAACTCAGTAAAGTCTTTGAAATTGTTGCATGTTGCATTTTATATGTGTAGTTTAATATTATAATTTATACCATTTGCCTTTAAACATTTCCGTTCTGTTTATTGTATAGAACATGCATGGAGACATTGTGGAGAACAACTCATGGAGAATCAGTCTCACCGTATTATGTGCCAATATCCATGCTGGCGATGCTATCAAGCATCTTATCTCGAGGGATCCTATTTACTTAGGGAGCTCTATGACAGAAGTTGAAACACACGCACACACACACACACACACACACACACACACACACACACACACACACACACACACACACACACACACACACACACACACATCCAGACTGTTGGGAACACAGTTATTTTGATCAGTTGTGGCTTCTAGGGCTGTCTGCCGCTCACATATTCTGTTTCATTCTTTGCCTATAGCTGCTTCAGCCATCTCCATCCCTCTCTCTCTGACACTGCAGCGACTGTGCCCTCCCGCTATCCCTCTATCATCTTTAATGATTTCCCTCTGTATCCTGTCAACTATATTCCCGTGGAGCCTTCTGCTGTAGCCTCGGACTTGTCAGTAGAGCCCCGCATCAACGTTCTATCCCCTCTTTTGTTCCCCAATCAACTGTCAGCCGTGCACACCATGCATTTCCTAAGTTTACCACCACAGTCCTCATCCTCCTCCTACATCCCTCTCCCCCCTCCCATGCCTCCTTCCCTCCCCAGGCTATGTCAGATTTATGACACATTCTATTTCGGGGAATGTTTGTGTTTTCTCTTTCTCTCGTGTCGTGTTGTGAATAAAGGGATGATGGTGAGATTGTAGAGGCTTGGCAGGAAGTGATGAAACCCACACTAGTAGGAAAGCCTCTGATTCCTACCACTTCTTCACTTTTTCAGGCCAACAAAGTAGATGCACTTGCAGGTTGCTGGTTGCCTTTCCTTGCCTGACAATAACTGTCTCATATATATTTATTCCTCTCTTCTTCACCCTTTCTCCCACAAACCATCTGCTTCCTGAAGAAGTTGCTATGCAACCAGGACACAGAAGGGTCCTCTCCTTCCCTGTTTCTGAATGTAGATAACTGAAACATTGTTACTCTTTGTTGGACCGATTGAGACGTCATAGATATTGTACCAGCCAAAAAATACCCTCTGACATTTCTCAACAACAGAAGAGAATTTGAATATGTGCTGGTCCAATTAATCAGACTATAGAATGCATACAGAGGAAGAGAAAGTTGATTCTGTGTGCTTAAATATCAGTATTCTGGAAGTGTTTTCATGAAACGAGGTCAGCGACAAGAGAACAAGCTAAAACGGATGACTTGATGTGGAGGGAACGAGAGATGCTGGTGTTCTCTGATCTCGGCCTCCTTTTCTGGCACCGCCTTTGATTCAGTCCTTTGATCCTTTTCTTACACTGGCCGGTATCTCATAAATACAGGGCTGGGACAACAGCAGGTGTGAATGCATAACTGCATAACAGCCTCTACTTCACCTCAATCATAAATCCTCTCCATCCCTCCCTCATTCCCTCCTCCTTTCTTCTGTTTCCAGCAGCCAGCTTCTGATGCAATCCTGTTGCCATGTCGTTGTCATTCAGCGTGGCAGAATTAGCATAGGCTCAGACTGTGTTACTGTATGTGTGAGTGGTGTGTGGCAGCTTCGCTCAAAGGCTTTCTCTAAGCTGTTTGACATTGCCATTCACCTTAGTCTCCCACACTCATGTATTGTGTTGCGAGAAATAGCTGAGTCAGCACTCTCCTTTGGAGGAGTTCGGGAGTCAGAAGAGGGAGTGTTTGGGTTGGGGGTAGGGAGTGGAGTGGAAGCCATGAGGGCTGTACTGTGATGCCGTCACCTTTACTTCCCCCCCACTGGCTTTGTCTCTTTTCTGTGGGTGACACTGTCACTCTATCCCAGACAGCCTATCAGGCAGATTCAATAATGAATTACACCTCGCCCCACACACCAGGTACCTGAGCACTGGAGACAGACTGTCTCATTACTCCACATCCTGTGATCTCTGCCAAGGATGCTGAGTAGGGCTTTGTTGGGAGAAAGAAGGAGAGGATGAAGGAGGAGAGATGGAGAGAAAAAAAGAGAGAGAAAGATGCAGCAGCAGCTGGCAGGCAGTGCAGGGCTATATAGTCTCGGGAATCATTTACAAGCAAGTCGTCATCTTTTTTTGGAACTCATACTGTAGGTAATCCATCGTCTGAGCTTTGTGGCTTACGCTCGTAGTAAAAAGAGTTCCAAAAGGGTTCTTCGGCTGTCCCCATAGGATAACCATTTTTGTGTTGAGGTAGAACCCTTTTTGGTTCCATGTAGAATCCTCTGTGAAAAAAAGTTATAGCTGGAATCAAAAGGGTTCTAGCTGGAGCCAAAAAGGGTTCTCCAAAGGGTTCTCCTATGGGGACAGCCAAATAACTTTTTTAGGTTCTAGACTGGTGTCTGCCAGAAACAGGTACAGAAGTGTTGAGGTAAAGCTGAACAGGGGAAACGGTCTGAACCCCTTACAAGCAATGGACACCCCTGGTTGGTGTAAGTCCTTAGGTAATACATCATGCAAAATCATTTGAGAATATTTCTTCAAAAAGTGTGTTTCAGTGCATATTCAACATTGATGCATGTGTGCTTTGCTCAATGCCACAATCTGGCAAATCTTGGATTGAAACTAAAAGCACAAAACTGCCTTTACTGTCATTCTGTCTACACTGTTCACTTTACTGTCATTCTGTCTACACTGTTCACTTTACTGTCATTCTGTCTACACTTACGCTGTGTGAACTTTTTTTCCAAACACATTTTCAAAAGGTAGAACATTTTCTTCTGGATTTCCCAGATTTTTATGGATTATTCCTTTTCTTGAATAGCACCCCCAGAGCCATTTTGTAGGAGCTCCACAGAGCTACCCACAGTGCCTTCACTTCAAGCTTTGTTGGCAAGGTTTATCCCCCTCTCACAGTTCGAGTACTTGCGCTTCAGTCTGCTGTCTGGCACAGCACAGCGGTTCCTCACACTACCTTGGCTACCTGGAATCTGCAACAAATGGCTTTCCTGTCACTGCCTTTCGATTGAGGTCCCCGAAGCCCGCAGCTCCGGTGACTGGGTCTTGTTTCCAGATGTCATGGTGAATGCTGTATCAGGGTGGTGTGGTATCACTCTCGGTGGCTCAATGTGGTAGAAGAGTCTCTCAGCTTCTACTACCTGACAGTGACTAAGGTGTAACACAGCGCTTTGCCTTGGCGTCAAGCAGTGGGAGAATGCTCCACTGACCCGGTTGTGCAATGAAAACAGCTGTTTTTTTTAGCAGTGCTGGGTTACTCAACTTAATATATCCACAAGCAAATAGGAATCAGCATTGAGGCCATTTGTTCCAAAATAAGTGACTGGACATCGGTCATAGCTACTCCTTTGAATTGTGCCGTGCTTTCATTCACACCTGCACCCAACTCTGTCACAATAACATAAAGAGGGTCCTGACTCATGACATACTCTCTTCAGCTACACACTCGTGGTATATTTGAAGACCATACCTGAGTGATGCTCCATGTTGTCAGAACCCAATATCATGTGTCATTTCCATTTGTGAGATTGTTACTTTTATGTATACCCACACATCTTCCACACCTAAAGTACTACCTGCTGTAGAGAACAAGTCCATTTCCTCCACCCCTACCCTCATACCCCGGGCTACAAAAAGACATACACCAAAATAGTCACAGTTTCCGCTCCAATCAATGTAAACCTATATGGGATTAAAATAAGGGGATATTCTCTTCCTGCTCTGTTCCTTCACTAATGCTATAATCTCTTCCCCAGTCTGTTCTCTCTCCAGTTGAAATACCTTCACATAGGCTTTGTGATGTGATCTTTCACCCATGGTGTGTTGCTCTTTTTTTTATTTTACTTCTGCTCTTTTTTTCTCAACACTTTTTTGTTTTATTCTACTTTTTTTATTAAAAATAAATGCACTGTTGGTTAAGGGCTGTAAGTAAGCATTTCACTGTAATGTCTGCACCTGTTGTATTCGGCGCATGTGGCCAATAAAATTTGATTTGATTTGATTTGATGTATTATCTACAGTATATTCGTACGCATATTTGTAAACTCCCCCTCCACTCTACGTTCTATCATTGACACTATATGCATTCATTGTATTATAATCCCAACATACGGCATCCTCAGATTACTTTGGAGCACTTTGATAAAACGCCTCCGGTAATATGTTGATTGGATAACGTTGATCATGTCTAGCTGTTTCTATGTATGTAGGCTTGCCAGCAATCTATGTGAGAACACATATCTATCTTTTGCACACTCTTAGAAAAAAAGGGTCCCAAAAGGGTTCTTAGGCTGTCCCCATAGGATAACCCTTTTTTGGTTCCAGGGAGAACCCTTTTGGGTTCCATGTAGCACCCTCTGTAGAAAGCGTCCTGCATAGAACCCAAAAGGGTTCTTTAAAGGGTTCTCCTATATGGACAGCCTAAGAACCCCTTTAGGTCCTAGATAGCACCTGTATGAACAGGAACCATTGAGGAGGATATGAATGATTTAACAGTAGTTTGGATGAATCCAACATAAGGTCACAAATGTCATTCTTGGCTCGTATAACACCCTAGGAGGGGCCTTCTCAGTCAACTCACATTAGATAATATGCTTTCTTGGTCCATGCGAGTTTTATTTATGCAGACAAAAAATACATGATGCCTGGGGCATTTCAGCTGCTAGTGATGGTGCTTTTTACCGCTGTATGGAAGCAAGAACATATTCATGATTCAATTACCAAACACTGAGACATTCTGCTGGATAAGTACACATGATATAAGCTACAAGCAACAAATCATGATTCATATAGCAAGAGCTAGTCTTACATCCTGGGTGACCATATATGTCAGACACAATACATCATACTTACAGTACAGTGCCTAGTGAAAGTCAACACACCCCTTGCACAGCCTTCACATTTTTATAAAGGGACTAAATTAGATTTTGCTTAGGTCTACTCAGTCTACTCCACATTTTCAAAGTGAAAGAAAATTATTTAAAACAATTCAAATCAATTAAAGATTTTAAAAATATGAAGATGTCTTTATTGCATATGTCTTCACACCCCAAATGTATTACTTGGTGGAAGCACATTTGGCAGACATTATAGCTGTAAATCATTTTCGATAAGATTCTACCATATTTGCACTGGCAAGATTGCTCAAGCTCAGTAGATTTGTTTGGGAATCATTGATGGACAGCAATATTCAAACATTGTCTCTGATTTTCAAGCAAAGTTAAGTCAGGACTGAGACTTAACCACTCTGTAACACTCACCACCACCACTTGGAAAGCCATTCAGGTTTGTCTTTGCCATTAAAGTTTGTGTAATTATTGCCCTGAAAAATACAACTCTATCCCAGGTTCAAATCAAATCAAATCACATTTTTATTTGTCACATATGCCGAATACAACGGGTGTAGACTTTACCGTTAAATGCTTGCCTATGAGCCCTTCCCAACGATGCAGAGATAAAAAATAAAAATAAAAATAAAAATAGTAACACAAGAGGAATAAAGTACACAAGAATGGAGCTGTTTACAGGAGCACCAGAAGCAAATCAATGTGAAAGGGTATGAGGTAAGAAGACGGAGATGGGTTTTCCTTAAACTTTTTACCTGGGCTTTGCTCCTTTCATATTTCTTTTGATCCTGACGAACTGCCCAGTCCCTGCCGATGACAAGCATGCCTATAACATACTTGAAAATACAGAGGTTTTTTTTATTGGATTTGACTCAAACCTGTAGTTTTTAATTTAGGGGAAAAAGTGCATGTCTTTGCCGTATTGTCTTGCAATATTACTTATTAACGGTCTCATTGCAAACAGAATGGATGATTTGGAGTGGATATTATTTTGTTAACACAGGCTTGCTTCTTTTCACTTTGTATTAAAAGCCAGTAATGTGGAGTGAATGCAATGTTGTTGATCGTCTGCATTTTCAAGTATTGTAGTGGCAGCATCATGCTATGGGTTTGCTTGTCACCGTTAGGGACTGGGGAGTTTGTTAGGATCAAAACAAATATGAAAGGAGCAAAGCCCAGGTAAAACGCTTTCTGAAAACCTAACCTTGGGATAGAGTTACATTTCTCAGTGGGACAGTATTTTAATGCCAAAGACACACCAGAATGGCTTTCAGAGAAGTTGTAAGTGTTCCTGAATGGTCCAATCTCAGATCTTTTTTTTGTTGTTGACAAAAACAATGGATATACAGTATGTTGCCCTTCAGAGTTGTGTAAAGTTGGTAGAATCATATTCAAAATTATTTACAGCTGTCATGGCTGCCAAAGGTTTTCTTCTTTTACATTTTCATTTTTTTTTATTTACTTTTGGCAGGACATAAATGTAATCCCAAATGTAATCCCTCTTTAGATAAAATTTTAAGACAGCAAAATGTGAAGACTGTGCAAGGGGTGTGTAGACTTTCACTAACAAATAATTCAGCTTCAGGTCTGTAATATTGGATGTTGAGGTAAATATTTATTCCTCTGTGTTTCTGTTTTTGAGCAAAGAAGAAAGATGATCAAGTACTTATTCTATCTCTAATTTTAAACCGACAAACCTGGTTTCTCTAGGAATATGTTAGTTTTGAAGTTGAGGAACCTTGGGACTGAAAAAACCACAACATTGGAGTGCTCCTGGGAGGATAGTGTACATCAACAGCGCACCTGCAATACCTATTGATTTCCAAGCTATATAAAGAGAGGATACACTTAACTACCTCTAATTACCGAACCTACTACAATATCCATTAGCTATGTGGGTTGAAAGGTAAGATTCTCCGAAATCCCTATTGAGAAGACAACTCTACAGTTCTTTGAAAACAGTATTTATTTTGGTTGAAAATACACTCCAGAGGAAACATACCGGCTTATTTGAGGAAGCAGCTGTGATGGGTGATTTGAAAGAGTCAGGCGCAGGAGGGTAAATCACAGAATACAGAGTTTATTCCGGAATACAGAGTTATGCAGGATAGCATCAAACAGTCCAGTGCGGAAAACAGGCGCACTGGAACAAAACAGGCACACTGGGAAAATATACCCCGGCAATACAAAATACACGTAGCTCAACCGAGCTACTCTCTCCTCACATTAAACAATCACCCACAAGGACAAGAAGGCAGAAGGAACACTTATACACAGACTAATGAGGGGATATGAACCAGGTGTGTGTAATAGACAAGACAAAACAAATGGAATGATAAGATGTGATGCGGCAGTGGCTAGAAGGCAGGTGACGACGAACGCCGAAGCCTGCCTGAACAAGGAGAGGAGGCAGCTTCGGAGGAAGTCGTGACAGCAGCTGATAGGCTTACATTGACACTGCAACCTAATTAAATGTTGCCACATATTTTTATTTTATTTTATTTCACATTTATTTAACCAGGTAAGCCAGTTGAGAACAAGTTCTCATTTACAACTGCGACCTGGCCAAGACAAAGCAAAGCAGTGCGATAAAAACAACAACACAGAGTTACATATGGGGCAAAAAAACATAAAGTCAAAAAATACAACAGAAAATATATATACAGTGTGTGCAAATGTAGCAAGTTATGGAGGTGAGGCAATAAATAGGCTATAGTGCAAAATAATTACAATTAGTATTAACACTGGAATGCTAGATGTGCAAGAGATTATGTGCAAATAGAGATACTGGGGTGCAAAAGAGCAAAATAAATAACAATATAGGGATGAGGTAGTTGGGTGGGCTAATTTCAGATGGGCTGTGTACAGGTGCAGTGATCGGTAAGGTGCTCTGACAACTGATGCTTAAAGTTAGTGAGGGAGATAAGAGTCTCCAGCTTCAGAGATTTTTGCAATTCGTTCAAGTCATTGGCAGCAGAGAACTGGAAGGAATGGCGGCCAAAGGAGGTGCTGGCTTTGGGGGTGACCAGTGAGATATACCTGCCGGAGCGCAGACTACGGGTGGGTGCTGCTATGATGACCAATGAGCTAAGATTAGGCGGGGATGAACCAGGCAAGGCAGTCATTTGAGAAACCAAGGCTATTTAGTCTGCCAATAAGAATGCGGTGGTTGACAGAGTCGAAAGCCTTGGCCAGGTCGATGAAGACGGCTGCACAGTACTGTCTATTATCGATCGCGGTTATAATATCGTTTAGGACCTTGAGCGTGGCTGAAGTGCACCCATGACCAGCTCGGTAACCGGATTGCATAGCGGAGAAGGTACGGTGGGATTCGAAATGGTCGGTGATCTGTTTGTTAACTTGGCTTTCAAATACTTTCGAAAGGCAGGGCAGGATGGATATAGATCTGTAAGAGTTTGGATCTAGAGTGTCACCCTCTTTGAAGAGGGGGATGACCGCGGCAGCTTTCCAATCTCTGGGGATCTCAGACGTTACGAAAGAGAGGTTGAACAGGCTAGTAATAGGGGTTGCGACAATTTCGGCGGCTAGTTTTAGAAAGAAAGGTCCAGATTGTCTAGCCCAGCTGATTTGTAGGGGTCCAGATTTTGCAGCTCTTTCAGAACATCAGCTGTCTGAATTTGTGTGAAGGAGAAGCGGGGGGGGGGCATGGGCAAGTTGCAGCGGAGAGTGCAGAGTTGGTGGCCGGGGTAGTGGTAGCCAGGTGGAAAGCATGGCCAGCCGTAGCAAAATGCTTGTTGAAATTCTCGATTCTTGTAGATCTATCGGTGGTGATAGTGTTTACTAGCCTCAGTGCAGTGGGCAGCTGGGAGGAAGTGCTCTTATTCTCCATGGACTTTACAGTGTCCCAAAACATTTTGGAGTTAGTGCTACAGGATGCAAATTTCTGTTTGAAAAAGTTAGCCTTTGCTTTCCTGACTGCTTGTGTACATTGGTTCCTAACTTCCCTGAAAAGTTGCATATCGCGGGGGCTATTTGATGCTAATGCAGTACGCCACAGGATGTTTTTGTGCTGGTCAAGGGCAGTCAAGTCTGAGGAGAACCAGGGGCTATATCTGTTCTTAGTTCTGTATTTTTTGAATGGGGCATGTTTATTTAAGATTGAGAGGAAATTACTTTTAAAGAACAACCAGGCATCCTCTACTGACGGAATGAGATCTATATCCATCCAGGATACCTGGGCCAGGTCAATTAGGAAGGCCTGCTCGCTGAAGTGTTTTTGGGAGCGTTTGACAGTGATGAGGGGTGGTCGTTTGACCGCGGACCCTGCTACGGACGCAGGCAATAAGGCAGTGATCGCTGAGATCCTGGTTGAAGACAGCGGAGGTGTATTTAGAGGGTAAGTTAGTCAGGATGATATCTATGAGGGTACCCATGTTTACGGATTTAGGGTTGTACCTGGTAGGTTCGTTGATAATTTGTGTGAGATTGAGGGCATCTAGTTTGGATTGTAGGATGGCCGGGGTGTTAAGCATATCCCAATTTAGGTCACCAAGCAGTACGAACTCTGAGGATAAATGGCGGGCAATCAATTCACATATGGTGTCCAGGGCACAGCTGGGGGCTGAGGCGGGTCTTTAGCAAGCGGCAACAGTGAGAGACTTATTTCTGGAAAGGTGGATTTTTAGAAGTAGAAGCTCAAACTGTTTGGGCACAGACCAGGATAGTATGATAGAGCTCTGCAGGCTATCTCTACAGTAGATTGCAACTCCACCCCTTTGGCAGTTCTATCTAGACGGAAAATGTTATAGTTGGGGATGGAAATTTCAGAATTTTTCGTGGCCTTCCTAAGCCAGGATTCAGACACTGCTAGAACATCAGGGTTGGTGGAGTGTGCTAACGCAGTGAATAACTCAAACTTAGGAAGTAGACTTCTGATATTAACATGCAAGAAACCAAGGCTTTTGCGATTACAGAAGTCAACAAATGATAGCGCCTGGGGAGTAGGAGTGATACTGAGGGCTGCAGGGCCTGTGTTAGCCTCTACATCACCAGAGGAACAGAGGAGGACTAGAATAAGGATACGGCTAAAGGCTTTAAGAACTGGTCTTCTAGTGCGTTGGGTACATAGAATAAAGGGGGCAGATTTCCGGGCGTTGTAGAAAAGATTCAGGGCATTATGTACAGACAAGGATATGGAAGGATATGAGTAAAGTGGAGGTAAACCTAAGCGTTGGGTAACAATGAAAGAGATAGCATCACTGGAGGCACCAATTGAGTCGGTCTCCGCGTGTATGGGGGGTGGGACAAAGGAGCTATCTAAGGCAGGTTTAGCTGGGCTGGGGGATCTACAGTGAAATAGTACAATTAGAAATAACCCTGCATTTAAATGTCTGTGTCAATAAAATAAAAATAAACTATAAATATGATGTCTTTATTATACCTCTGTTGCCTCAGGAAAAACAAAATTAGTTTTTTGAAGTTCCAATGTTATCCAATTAACCTGATGACAATGAACTTTGTTTTGCTTTGCAACCCTTTACTTGAGATGTTGCCCAACTCTCCTGATTTTACTGCTCTGAGAGGAAAGTTCTAACTAGAAATCAGTTTGTGCACAGTCCCTCAGACTCTCGTATAAATCATGCATTTGTGTCAATGGGAGATTTTTCTTGAAAACTACACATGCAGATTCAATAAATATGTTTTTAAGAAACAGCAGTTCATCCTTATTCATATTTGCTACTTTAATGCTGTGGTATCCAGGGAAATTACAAGAGGTAGCATGAACTCTTAAGTTTCTGCTGATAATATACTTTTTCATTATTTGCCAATGGCGTCCCAAGAGACAAACAAGTTAATCAGAATACATTGTAGTGGGTGCTGCTGATCAATACAAACAATTGAGTCCCAATGGAATGACCGCAAACGTGGACAGTATATGCACCATGAGGTCCATATGTGTTTATACAGATGTATTGTGTATAGTAGGCTATGTGTATATGGCTGCATTTACACAGGTAATCAAATTCTGATATTTTGCCACTAATCGGTCTTTTGACAAATCAGATCAATTTGTTTGCCCATTATTGGGCAAAAGGTTAGAATTGGACTGTCTGTGTAAACACTGCTTCGGCAATCTATAGTGTCATGTGCCCTCAAACAGCATTTAATGCAGTAATCCAAGTCAAGCAAGGAACTCAAGTCTACATGAAAGTGATAGAGAATTGGCAATGTCCTTTATGTACTAACTCACTATAGTATAGTATTATGCCTAAATGTTTGTCAATGTGAACATGGCTACTGATAATAATGATCTCAAAATGGCAATTACAGTACCTAGGAATTGCTCTTTTTCTCTTCTGGATTCATCACAAGGTGCACCCTTAGGTAACCATTTGATACCAGGTAGTCATGCATTGCAGTTGCAGCCGTTTTCAGGGATGTTGCATCATAGCACATCTCATGGAAAAAAAAGCACAACAGAATAGGAATATAAAAGTTGCTGGAGGGTTGACCTATTACAGCCAACCACATAACCACATACCTGTACAGTACCGCTTTCATCTTAACTGTCATGGTCACAACGGCAGAACAGGAGTGGGAGGTAGAGCGAATATTGTAGGCTGTGGTTAAATGGGAGAGGAATGGTTGACACAGCTTGCAGTGGTCAGTGGGAATTGAATAGTTTTTTGTTAAATCACCATGGGACAATAAGCAATATTGAGGACAGTTTCACCACCTACAAATTCCCAATTTAAACCCCAGTTTTAGGGAGATATTTGCTCCCACACAGAAACATGACATGTGTTTGCTTGCTGTTAAATTGCAGCCTTGAGTTTATCTAAGAGCAGCTTATCATCACATCACGCTGTATGGGCATTTATTGTTTATGGCAGTCCTTTAAAAAGCTATTGTGGTTGTTGAAACATAAGGGATGAAATGCTGAGGGAAAAATAGGAACACATCTTAGATTTCTCAATTCACATAGCAACTGGCACTGGCAGGATGTGTGTGGGAGAGTCTGAATGGTAATAGTGTTTCCAAGCAATACAGTATCCCATAATGGGCATGGAAATATCAAAAGGCTGTAGGTGCTTTTAATTTTCTTTGAGGTAGGCCATGGCAATAAAGTGTGGCTGGTGGTGATAAGCAAGAACTGCTGAAGCACATCAATCCTGTTATGGAATCCATTGTTGGAGTGCTTTAAATATTTTATTCTGTATCATAAAATATGTGGTTTTTGGTGTTATGCACTTAAATACATTTCTTGTGGTGTATCAAGCCTTGTCATCATTGATTTTCCTCCCCCCTCACTCACACTGAAACCCCAAACATAAATACGGTATGTTCTCCAAAAAGCATCAAACTGTAAATGTAATTTTGAACCTCTGATTTAAGTTTCACTATTGACATGCTTGGTAACTATATCCTCAAAAGGAACTTTTTTATGCATATTTTGGTCTGAATTTGGAAAAACGCCTCTTGCACCGAATATATTTCGAAGTCATGTCATCTGTTTCACCTGATTACTGTCCCAGTCCCAACCACACAGAGCCGGAGTGGGCCAGCAAGCGTTGAACAAAGGGCTGTAAGAGTCCTCTGGATTGATGATGAATTTAAAAACTGTATGGTTCAAATTAATTATGCAAAAGAGGTGGCAAACAAGTCAGGCTGAGTGGTTGACATACTGTAAATTGAGAAATGTTTGACTAAACTTAACAACAAAAATAAGAAACTATATTACCAAACCAAGATAGATGACAAAAAACACAATGGAAAAATACTTTGGAGTACCTTAAATGATATAATGGGCAGAAAACCCAATTAATTGCCATCGTTCCTTGATGTTGATGGGTCATTTATAAGAAAACCTTTCAATGACTGTTTCACCAGTAAAGTGGAAAAACTCAGAAGTGAAAGGACAACATTGAACAGTGAACCATCATACTTTTGTATAAAATATCTAATAATGAAAGAGAATGATTACTTTTTTGAATTTGGTCAAGTTAGTGTGGGAGATGTGTAAAAACGATTGTTTTCCATCACTAATGATAAGCCACCAGGTATAGACAACCTTGATGGGAAACAACCTTGATAGGAATCTATTTTGAATGGTAGCAGACTGTAATGCCACCTCTATTTGCTATATCTTTAATCAAAGTGTGTGTGTCCACAGGAGTGTGTGTGTCCACAGGAGTGTGTCCACAGGCGTTGAAAGAAGCTAAAGTAATTCCACTGCCTAACAATAGTAGTGCACCCTTTGCTGGCGATAACAGCCGCCCAATCAGTTTGCTGCCTCCTCTTAGTAAACTGATGGAGAGAATTGTGTCTGCCCAAATACAAAGCTATTTTTCAGAGAACTAGTTTACTGACTTTCAGCATGCATATAGAGAAGGGTGCTCAACTTGTACTGCACTGACTCAGATGACAGATGATTGGTTAAAATAAATGGATAATAAGATGATAGTTGGAGCTGTATTCATAGATTTCAGTGCAGCCTTAGATGTTATTGATTACAAATTGTTATTGAAGAAAGTCACTTGCTATGGCTTCACATCACCTGCCATCACATGGTTGGAGAGTTATTTATCCAATAGAACCCAGAGAGTGTTCTTCAGTGGAAGCTTCTCTAACATCAGATATGTACAGTGTGGTATCCCTCAGGGCAGTTGCCTTGGGCCGTTACTCTTCTCTATTTTTACAAATGATTTGCCACTGGTCCTACACAAAGCTAAAATGGCTATGTATGCGGATGATTCCACACTCTATATGTCGGCACCCAGTGAGCCCAAAGCCACTGAAACTCGAAATAAGGAGTTACCGTCAGTATCAGAATGGGTGATTAATAATAAACTGGTCTTAAATACATCTGAAACTAAAACCATTGTATTTGGTTCAAAACATTATCTAAGAACTAAACCTGAACTGGAGTTATGTATAAAGGGTGTGACCATTGAGCAAGTTGAGGAAGTTAAGCTCCTAGGCATAACGTTGGATGGTCATTTATCATGGTCAAGTCATATTGACAAAGATGGTGCGAGGTATGTCTGAGAGGAGCAAAGCTCCAGCTGGCTCAAAACAGAGCAGCACACCTTGCTCTAAACTGCACATACAGAACTAACATCTACAACATGCATGCCAGTCTTTCCTGGTTGAGGGTTGACGAGAGATTAACTGTTTCTCTTCTAGATTTTTTGAGAAATATTACTATAATGAAAATTCCAGATTGTCTGCATACTCAAATAACATTCAGCTCAGACACCCATCCATACAGTGCCTTGCAAAAGTATTCATCCCCCTTGGCATTTTTCCTATTTTGTTGCAATACAACCTGTAATGAAATTGATTTTTATTTTTGAATTTCATGTAATGGACATTCACAAAATAGTCCAAATTGGTGAAGTGAAATGAATAAAAAATTCAAAAAAATAAATAACGTAAAAGTGGTGTGTGCATATGTATTCACCCCCTTTGCTATGAAGCCCCTAAATAAGATCTGGTGCAACAAATTACCTTCAGAAGTCACATAATAAGTTAAATAAAGTCCACCTGTGTGCAATCTAAGTGTCACATAATCTGTCACATGATCTCAGTATATATACACCTGTTCTGAAAGGCCCCAGAATCTGCAACACCACCAAGCAAGGGGCACCACCAAGCAAGCGGCACCATGAAGACCAAGGAGCTCTCCAAACATTTGAACATCCCACGGAGGACCATTTGAACATCGCACGGAGGACCATTAAATCAATTGTTAAAAAATGGAAAGCATATGTCACCACAACAAACCTGCCATGAGAGGGCCACCCACCAAAACTCACACACCAGGCAAGGAGGGCATTAATCAGAGAGGCAACAAAGAGACCAAAGATAACCCTAAAGGAGCTGCAAAGCTCCATAGCGGAGATTGGAGTATCTGTCCATAGGACCACTTTAAGCTGTACACTCCACAGAGCTGGGCTTTATGGAAGAGTGGCCAGAAAAAAGGCATTGCTTAAAGAAAAAAATAAGCAAACACGTTTGGCGTTCGCCAAAAGGCATTTGGGAAACAGCCCAAACATATAGAAGAAGGTCATCTGGTCAGATGAGACAAAAATTGAGCTTCTTGGCCATCAAGGAAAATGCTATGTCTGGCGCAAACCCAACACCTCTCATCACCCCGAGAACATCATCCCCACAGTGAGGCATGGTGGTGGCAGCATCATGCTGTAGGGATGTTTTTCATCGGCAGGGACTGGGAAACTGGTCAGAATTGAAGGAATGATGGATGGCGCTAAATACAGGGAAATTCTTGAGGGAAACCTGTTTCAGTCTTCCAGAGATTTGAGACTGGGACGGAGGTTCACCTTCCAGCAGGACAATGACCCTAAGCATACTGTTAAAGCAACATTCAAGTGGTTTAAGGGGAAACATTTAAATGTCTTGGAATGGCCTAGTCAAAGCCCAGACCTCAATCCAATTGAGAATCTGTGGTATGACTTAAAAATTGCTGTACACCAGCAGAACCCATCCAACTTGAAGGAGCTGGAGCAGTTTTGCCTTGAAGAATGGGCAAAAATCCCAGTGGCTAGATGTGCCAAGCTTATAGAGACATACCCCAAGAGAGGGGGGGGGGGGTTAATAGTTATGCACACTGAAGTTTTCTGTTTTTCTGTCTTATTTCCTGTTTATTTCACAATAAAAAATGTTTTGCATCTTCAAAGCGGCAGGCATGTTGTGTAAATCAAATGATACAAACCTCCAAAAAATCCATTTTAATTCCAGGTTGTAAGGCAACAAAATAGGAAAAATGCTAAGGGTGGTGTATACTTTCGCAAGCCACTGTACCCCACAAGACTGTACCTTCACAGTCCCCATGTCCAAATGAAATCACGGGAACGCACAGAGTTATACAGAGCCATGACTTAATAAAGTGGATAAAACAACATCTCATGGAACGGCAGGGACTGTGAAGAGACACACACGCACACACAGACACAATCTAATACACACATCATTTGTTGTTGTTACATTGTTTGTAAAATTATTATAATTATTTGTATTATTGTTGTTTTGTTTGTATATCGTTGTATTTAAAATGTGTGTGACTGTCATTGTCTATCAGTGTACCAGTGTTTTGTTAATTGTCATGTTGTTGTTTTTTTATGGACCCCGGGAAGAATAGCTGCTGCCTCTGCAAAAGCTAATGGGGATACAAGAAAACAAATTTGTTTCAGGAATTTGCATGAACAAGCAGACGTCGCAGCCACAAACAACTCACTCAACCGGTCAATAATTCATCATCCACACACAAAATGGCACCTTTGTAAACTATAATTAAATCTGGTTGAATCTGGTTAATGTCAAGAGAGTCCAAGAACATTCAGAATGAAATAAAGGGGACCTCATTTTAAATATACCTGTATACTGTGGAATGATAAGATATGGCAGAGCATTTAATATGTATTTACTCTGTGAGGTACCTCCAGCCCACATGTCACTCTGCTCTGTCAGAGCTGATGAGCGAGGTGATGTCCTCAACTCAATATTTGATCTGGAGTAGCAGTTATTCCCCTAATCGCAACTAAGCCCACCTATAACATTCAGCCCCCAACCTCACCTGTCTGAGCCGAGATAGACAGGATATTTCTGACAACTGCAGAAGAGCAGAGAAAAGAGATCTGCAGCGCATTCGGAAGGTATTCAGATTTTTTTTTACATTACAGCCTTATTCTAAAATGTATGAAATAAAACATGTCCCTCATCAATCTACACACAATACCCCATAATGACAAAGCGAAAACAGATTTTTAGGAATTTTTGCAAATGTATAAAATTTTTAAAACTGAAATAGTATTCAGACACTTTGCTATGAGACTCGAAATTGAGCTAAGGTGCATCCTGTTTCCATTGATCCTCCTTGAGATGTTTTTACAGCTTGATTGGAGTCCACCTGTGGTAAATTCTATTGGACATGATTTGGAAAGGCACACACCTGTCTATATAAGGTCCCACAGTTGACAATGCATGTCAGAGCAGAAACCAAGCCATGAGGTCGAAGGAATTGTCCGTAGAGCTCCGAGACAGGATTGTGTTGAGGCACAGATCTGGGTAAGGGTACCAAAACATTTTTGCAGCATTGAAAGTCCCCAAGAAAACAGTGGCCTCCATCATTCTTAAATGGGAGAAGTTTGGAACATCCAATACTCTGTCCGGCCAAACTGAGCAATCAGGGGAGAAGGGCCTTGGTCAGGAATGTGACCAAGAACCCGATTGTCACTCTGACAGAGCTCCAGAGTTCCTGTGTGGAGATGGGAGAACCTTCCAGAAGGACAACCATCTCTGCAGTACGTCACCAATCAGGCCTTTGTGGTAGAGTGGCCAGATGGAAGCCACTCCTCAGTAAAAGGCGCATGACAGCCCGCTTCGAGTTTGCCAAAAGGTACCTAAAATAAGATTCTCTGGTCTGATGAAACCAAGATTGAACTCTTTGTTCTGATTGCCAAGTGTCACGTCTGGAGGAAACCAGGCACCATCCCTACGGTGAAGCATGGTGGTGGCAGCATCATGCTGTGGGGATGTTTTTCAGCAGCAGGGACAGTGAGACTAGTCAGGATCAAAGGAAAGATGAATAGAGCAAAGTAAAGAGAGATCCTTGAAGAAAACCTGCTCCAGAGCACTCAGGACCTCAGACTGGGGCAAAGGTTCACCTTCCAACAGGACAACGACCCTAAGCACACAGCCAAGACAACGAATGGCTTCGGGACAAGTCTCTGAATGTCCTTGAGTGGCTCAGCCAGTCCCGGACTTGAACCCGATCAAACATCTCTGGAGAGATCTGAAAATAGCTGTGAAACGACGCTCCCCATCCAACCTGACAGAGTTTGAGAAGATCTGCAGTGAATAATGGGAGAAACTCCCCAAATACAGGTGTGCCAAGCTTGTAGCATCACACCCAAGAAGACTCAAGGCTGTACTCACTGCCAAAGGTGCTTCAACAAAGTACTGAGTAAAGGGTCTGAATACTTATGTAAATGTGATATGTCATTTGTTGTTGTTTTTATAAATTTGCAAAGTGTTCACAAAATTTTTTTTTGCTTCATCATTATGGGGTATTGTTTGTAGATTGATGAGAAATAAACTACAATTTAATCCATTTTAGAATAAGGCTGTAACATAACAAAATGTGGAATAAGTCAAGGGGTCTGAATACTTTCCGAATGCACTGTATATGAGAAAGACTAACACCACACTATCAAACACTGTCCATATCAAAACTAGGACCATTCGTGTATCAGACACATCTCCCATAGGGCTTTGGAAATTGTATTAATGATGAATGTAAAGCCTTGTTCTGTGTACACAGAGACAGACACTATTAGTGTGGTTTATTATGTTTAACAGTATTGAGATGTTTACAAGACATGATGTCTTGTCCATTAATGTGTCTCAGTCCACAGACATGTTCCACTGAGGACGTTTCTCAGTAGCCTAAGAAGTCAATGTTACCACTAGTGGCACTAACATGTTTTGTACAGCACTGTAATGCAAGGGGCTGAAAACACATTCTTTGGGAGATGGGCTCTAACACGATGTTTAATTGTATTACCTTAAATGCATAATGATGTGTTATTAATCAGCGCAGCAACTTCACCGACTTATGAACCAAGTCCAAAGTCTATGTCATAAATAAGGGTCAGCAAGTTTGATGTGTTGGGGTATAAAGAAAGATTAATTACAAGTTGCATTTTAACAAGATTTTCTGCATGACTGCGTTTTATTTTTGTTTTATGGCGGGGCCTAATCAGGGCGTGGTGTGAGAAAGGCCAGATATACTGCCTGAATAAAAAAGTTATCACTCTCACTGTCAATTAGTCATAGGCATTGGAATACCCACTTTTATTGGCATATATTTCAAAAATATGGTATGGTGCATGGCTATCTCATTTACAACCCACCAAAATAAGGACAGCTAGAGGTTCGATTCTCACCGAATTCATTAGATAATCTGGTCCTCATGTTGTCTAAGTGGTTGGCCAATGAGGTTGATTTGTGTGCGAATCGGGAGAGTCAACAGTATTATAATTTATGTGGAATGATGGATTAAAATGGGTTGGCAGTAGCTGGTTCTCTCGAGTTCTGCCTGTACCCATCATATCTGCCTGCCTGCCTCTCCTCTTCTGGAATCCTGCCAGATTCCTCTGTACCATATCAGTTTTAAAGGCCCAGTGGAGTCAAAAACGTGATTTTCCTGTGTTTCACACTATGAGGTTGGAATAATACTGTGAAATTGAGAAAATGATGATAATACCCTTTTAGTGTAAGTGCTGTTTGAAAAAACCCGCCTGAAATTTCAGCCTGTTTTGGTGGGATGGAATTTTGGCCTGCCTGGTAAATGAGTTAGTAGACCAATAAGAAAGAGAGTTCCAAACCTCTCTGCCAATAATAGCTAGTTTTCTGTTTTACCCTCCCCAATCAGACCACTCCCAGATCGTCTTAGCAAAATTCTTGCTTGAGAAATGTCTCTTTGCTTAGAAACTATTTTTGTTTCTTTTTTACCATTTTAATTTAAAACAATCCCATTCAGGTACTTAATTGTTACCCAGAAATTATTTGATATTGACATAAAAACGGCTGCATTGGACCTTTAAGCAAGATGGATTTTCACACATTTCATTCCTTTGAAGGTCTAGAGGCTGATGCACAGCTGAAGTACATCCTCAGACTGTAATGTCTCGGAATATGAAGTGATGGATGGCTACATGAAGAAGAGTGCACATTAGCTGTTGTGTGTTGCAGGCTTACATCCAAAGATTAATACAAAAAAATGAAAGGATGAGAAAATACAAAAAAGAAACAAACGGCTCCACATCCAGAGTCTCACATCATCTTCAGTCTCATTCATTGATCTTCATTCTCCCTCAAAAAGTTCTAGCTCTTAGTGTCTTCCAGCTTCCCAACATTGGGATGATGTTCACTTTGCTGTCATTTCTCGTAACATATTGGTTGGGAAAGGTGTAGAACATAGCAGCACTTTTATAGCAGTGTTATATCGTCATATATTACAGTTGTGGTCAAAAGTTTTGAGAATGACACAAATACAAATTTTCACAAAGTCTGGTGCCTCAGTTTTGATGATGGCAATTTGCATATTCTCCAGAATGTCATGAAGAGTGATCAGATGAATTGCAATTAATTGCAAAGTCCCTGTTTGCCATGAAAATGAACTTAATCCCAAAAAATCATTTCCACTACATTTCAGCCCTGCCACAAAAGGACCAGCTGCCATCATGTCAGTGATTCTCTCGTTAACACAGGTGAGAGTGTTGACGAGTACAAGGCTGGAGATCACTCTGTCATGCTGATTGAGTTAGAATAACAGACTGGAAGCTTTAAAAGGAGGGTGGTGCTTGAAATCATTGTTCTTCCTCTGTTAACCATGGTTACCTGCAAGGAAACCTGTGCCGTCATCATTTCTTTGCACAAAAAGGGCTTCACAGGCAAGGATATTGCTGCTAGTAAGATTGCACCTAAATCAACCATTTATCATATCATCAAGACCTTCAAGGAGAGAGGTTCAATTGTTGTGAAGAAGGCGTCAGGGCGCCCAAAAAGTCCAGCAAGCGCCAGGACCATCTCCTAAAGTTGATTCAGCTGCGGGATCGGGGCACCACCAGTGCAGAGCTTGCTCAGGAATGGCAGCAGGCAGGTGTGAGTGCATCTGCACGCACAGTTAGGCGAAGACTTTTGGAGGATGGCCTGGTGTCAAGAAGGGCAGCAAGAAGCCAATTCTCTCCAGGAAAAACATCAGGGACAGACTGATATTCTGCAAAAGGTACAGGGATTGGACTGCTGAGGACTGGGGTAAAGTCATTTTCTCTGATGAATCCCCTTTCCGATTGTTTGGGGCATCCGGAAAAAACCTTGTCCGGAGAAGACAAGGTGAGCGCTACCATCAGTCCTGTGTCATGCCAACAGTAAAGCATCCTGAGACCATTCATGTGTGGGGTTGCTTCTCAGCCAAGGGAGTGGGCTCACTCACAATTTTGCCTAAGAACACAGCCATGAATAAAGAATGGTTCCAACACATCCTCCGAGAGCAACTTCTCCCAACCATCCAAGAACAGTTTGGTGACGACCAATGCCTTTTCCAGCATGATGGAGCACCTTGCCATAAGGCAAAAGTGATAACTAACTGGCTCGGGGACCAAAACATCGACATTTCGGGTCCATGGCCAGGAAACTCCCCAGGCCTTAATCCCATTGAGAACTTGTGGTTGATCCTCAAGAGGCGGGTGGACAAACAAAAACCCACCAAATTCTGACAAACTCCAAGCATTGATTATGCAAGAATGGGCTGCCATCAGTCAGGATGTGGCCCAGAAGTTAATTGACAGCATGCCAGGGCGGATTGCAGAGATCTTGAAAAAGAAGTGTCAACACTGCAAATATTGACTCTTTGCATAAACTTCATGTAATTGTCAATAAAAGCATTTGACACTTATGGAATGCTTGTAATTATACTTCAGTATACAAGAGTAACATCTGACAAAAATATCTCATAACACTGAAGCAGCAAACTTTGTGAAGACCAATACTTGTGTCATTCTCAAAACTTTTGACCACGACTGTACTGTTATAGCAATATTTTGGTGGCCCAATACACTTGAAAAATACGAATTGGTTATTGTGTAGTGGGGTGCATTCCAAATCTTAATAGTGTCAATTAATTTGTGTATCCATCTGAAATCCACCGATAAGATAATGACCGCACCTGCTCTGCTTCATAAATTGTCATCATGCCTAAATAACACACCACTTGAATGTCACAATGTTATCTTTGTGATGATATTCCTAAGGCCACATCAGTATAGTCACACAATTTCAGATTTTACTGTGCTTGACATAAAGCTGTCAGATATGCTCAACAAAATTAATGACTCAATCAACACCCAAGGATACAAGCTCATTAATTTTTATTAATTGAAGAGTTTGAGGATGTTTGAAAGATGGATTTAATATATTAACAGGGTAATTTATACATACATACAAGAAAGTGGCACAGTGGCATTACCCTTGATGGGCTATTCTCAGATCACGGTATTGATATTTGACATTTGCGCACGCAACACAGACTTTCACGCAAAATCATTAATTGATGTCAATGAGACCAAGATGAGAGTTCCTTAGCAAAGTATGAGGACTTTATGTTGTTTTGAAAATCACCTTGAACGTCTATGGAGATAGAGCTTGTGACCAGAAAATAATTAATATAGCCTACTGAACTGTGCATTATTATGGTTTAACTAATTTCTCTTCCCGAGGACACAACATCTCTCCCCAATCTCTCACATTCATTAGTTTAGTTTAACCATTCCAAAACAGATGGACAGACACAGACAGCAACACACTGCTAAGGCAGCTGTGTATGTGTGTATACAAGAAGTGATGAATAATCAAGATCAAGCCTCCAACTGGCTCATATTAATAGATAGGTGTTCTAATTACGATCGCACAACTGGTTTGGTTTCTAGTGCTCACTACCAGCGCTTGTTTCTGACGTTGTAGTTGACTGCACATAATTTGATATTTTTCAATTGGATTTTGGCAAAGGGAGGAGGCAGTGAAAGAGGCATCATGAACATCTGTTAAGTTTTGGTGTCGCTGAGTTAGAGGATGACGCGTGGTGGCCTCACTGGAAACAACAGCACACTTTTTACAGTTTTTTGTGAAAATCAATTATTCCAAACCAATAGTCCACATTATATGGCAAGCAGTGAAATGTGAATGAAATCAAAAGCCATTTTTATCTTACAAACTCTGACATTATAGTTTAGTCATTTTAATAATTATAAAGATAGAGCATTCAATGACGTCAAGTTTTTCAGATATTCAACACACATTTTCTTTCCGCAAAACACCCCTCACAACGTGCCATGGTCAATTTTTTTTATTTTTACTATTTGCGTCAATAATTGCCACCTTTTGTTGGTCACCATAGAAAAGTTGCATGAGTCCCACTACAGTATTGAAATTATGAATGCACTTTTAATGGAGCTCAGTACAGTTTTGTCACCCTCAAATGTCCTATTTTTCCTCAGCTAAAACCCTGTTTTCACACCAGCTGTCAGGATATCGGAAGCTCATTGTTCTCCGAACACCGTGTTCATCATGCAGACGAGGCACTTTCATCACAAAGAAAAGGCCCAGAGAGCAGGTGAACAGGTGTTAGCTACCTTGACAATGTCACTACCTCTGTCCCATCTGGCTTTCCATTAATATCCATATGCATGGAGCTTTATCCTGCCACGGCCACACACGTTACCCCTCTGTCTCCCCTGTCACAGAGATAGTGGCAGTTGAGCATATTTCCCAAGAGCACCTTCATATGCCCTTCCAAGAGCAGGAGCTACCTGGGAGAATGAGACTATTTCTGTTCACGTAATTAAGGGCTATGGAATCTATTAAAATTGTAATTAAATCTTCACCTGTGATAATGTGTAATGACATATACAGTGGATTGTGAAGTATTCACCCCTCTTGGCATTTTTCCTATTGTGTTGCCTTACAACCTGGAATTAAAACAGATTTTTGGGGGGTTTGTATCATTTGATTTACACAACATGCCTACCACTTTGAAGATGCAAAATCTTTTTTATTGTGAAACAAACAAGATATAAGACATAAAAACAGAAAACTTGAGCGTGCATAACTATTCACCCCCCCAAAGTCAATACTTTGTAGAGCCACCTTTTTGCAGCAATTACAGCTGCAAGTCTCTTGGGGTATGTCTCTATAAGCTTGGCACATCTAGCCACTGGATTTTTGCCCAGTCTTCAAGGCAAAACTGCTCCAGCTCCTTCAATTTGGATGGGTTCCGCTGGTGTACAGCAATCTTTAAGTCATACCACAGATTCTCAATTGGATTGAGGTCTGGGCTTTGACTAGGCCATTCCAAGACATTTAAATGTTTCCCTTTAAACCACTCAAATGTTGCTTTAGCAGTATGCTTAGGGTCATTGTCCTGCTGGAAGGTGAACCTACGTCCCAGTCTCAAATCTCTGGAAGACTGAAACAGGTTTCCCTCAAGAATTTCCCTATATTTAGCACCATCCATCATTCCTTCAATTCTGACCAGTTTCCCAGTCCCTGCCGATGAAAATCATCCCCACAGCATGATGCTGCCACCACCATGCTTCACTGTGGGGATGGTGTTCTCAGGGTGATGAGAGGTGTTGGGTTTGCGCCAGACATAGCGTTTTCCTTGATGGCCAAAAAGCTCCACTTTAGTCTTATCTGACCAGAGTACCTTCTTCCCTATGTTTGGGGAGTCTCCCACATGCCTTATTTTAAGCAATGGTTTTTTTCTGGCCACTCTTCCGTAAAGCCCAGCTCTGCGGAGTGTACAGCTTAAAGTGGTCCTATGCAGCTCCTTCAGGGTTATCTTTGGTCTCTTTGTTGCCTCTCTGATTAATGCCCTCCTTGCCTGGTCCGTGAGTTTTGTTGGGCGGCCCTGTCTTGGCAGGTTTGTTGTGGTGCCATATTCTTTCAATTTTTTAATAATGGATTTAATTTAATTTAATGGGGTGTTCAAAATTTCTGATATTTTTTTATAACCCAACCCTGATCTGTACTTCTCCACAACTTTGTCCCTGACCTGTTTGGAGAGCTCATTGGTCTTCATGATGCCGCTTGCTTGGTGGTGCCCCTTGCTTAGTGGTGTTGCAGACTCTGGGGCCTTTCAGAACAGGTGTATATATACTGAGATCATGTGACAGATCATGTGACACTTAGATTGCACACAGGTGGACTTTATTTAACTAATTATGTGACTTCTGAAGGTAATTGGTTGCACCAGATCTTATTTAGGGGCTTCATAGCAAAGGGGGTGAATACATATGCACACACCACTTTTCCGTTATTCATTTTTTTGAATTTTTTTGGACTATTTTGGACTATTTTGTGTATGTCCATTACATGAAATCCAAATAGAAATCATTTTAAATTACAGGTTGTAATGCAACAAAACAGGAAAAATGCCAAGGGGGATGAATACTTTTGCAAGGCACTGTACGGTATATGCAGATATGAAGAAAAGCTTGAGATAGTTTGTTCCCCGGAATGAGTCAGATAAGTGTGTGGTATTGAGGCCTAGCGATACAAAATCATTGCATGATGAAACATAAGACATAATATTCAATTAACTAGATATTTTTCAGTGTCAATATTATTCATTATAATTATTTGCAGTGTGATATGTAGATATACAGATTTTCAGTTATTGTGGTGGCAGCATCATGTTATGGGTATGCTAGTCACCGGCAGGGAAAGGGGAAAGGGGGATATCTAGTCAGTTGTACAACTGAATGCATTCAACTGAAATGTGTCTTCAGCATTTAACCCAACCCCTCTGAGTCAGAGAGGTGCGGGGGCTGCTTTAATCGACATCCACGTCATCGACGCCCGGGGAACAGTGGGTTAACTGCCTTGCTCAGGAGCAGAACTACTGATTTTTACCTTGTCAGCTCGGGATTCGATCGTGCCACCGAAAGGGACTGGGGAGTTTGTTAGGATCAAAATAAATGTGAAAGGAGCTAAGCCCAGATGAAAAGTTATATTAAACCCTGCCTCTGTCTTCTTAAACATGTTCTAAAAAAATAAATATTCTATAGGGTGGTAGAAATATTCTGTTTTGGTTAAGTGTAATGTAAAAAAGTCAGGTGTTTATGTGAATTTTGAGAACCGCGATAAAGGTACATGCATTCCACGTTGCGATTGTTGACATAATGGGGTATCAATGTGAAATATGTAGAAAGAGTTACATAGTTCAGTTAGCATCCCAAAGTGACATTGTCTCCCTGATACCTGTTGGATTTCATTACGAGAGATAGAGTAGTGTAGATACAGGTCATCCATTGATATCTAGAAGAAACAGATAAAAAAAAACAGATAAAAGCCAGCATCACTTGAATTTCACGGCAGTGCGGAAGACAATATAAATCATTTCAAACTATTGACTGGAGCATGGAACTGGTTTGCTAGAGGACTGTGTAAAGATATACAACAACCAGTCTTTCAGACACTTCACCACTCCATCATTATAAACCACATGATAGGAGTTATTTGTTTGTTGTCTTAGCTTTGTCAGCTTTTTTTTCATCCAGCCAATGCTCACTGATGCTTTTTGGCTAAATAAATCATATTTCCATCCATGGCTATTTGAGTTGGCTCTTTGTATGGAAATTTACTTGTATACTTGTTCCACGGGACATGACTGTGCAAAGCTACATGGTCTATTTTTTTTTTTTTTATTTATCAATCCAAAGTTAGGAAACCACCAATCAAGCCTTTGATTACACCTTGAGATTTGGTGAGAAACAACACATGATTGAAACACTTATGTGCCCCCAAGTGAGCAAAACTCCGATTTTTGTTGTGCTTTTGCTTGGTTGATTCCCTCACAACCAAGTCAGGAAATCAATTTGTGGATCATGCAGGAAGGGAGTCCTCGACTGTGTTATTGTGATGTTACACCTGATTATGTGTTGTAAAACCACTGCCCTTCTCAGCATCTGCCTGCTATGGTGGTTGTCCCTATGGGGAGATGGGGTGCCCCCTGTGTAGTGTGACTGTGCATAAGTATGCCAGACAACAGCAGGATCAGTTCTGGGTCAGAGACAGCCCATGAATAAGGTCACTTCCTTTTTCCATACTCATGAAAAAATGATTTAATAAATACTATCTTCTTTCAAATGGTTAATATTAGTAAAATGTATTTCAAATAAGTAATACTGATTTGCATTATTGTGTATAAAAAAAAAAATTCAAATCTTACATGTTGGCTTTGCTACACATACAGACAGGTCCAAAATTACTGGCACCCTTGATAAAGATGAGCAAAAAATACTTTATAAATAAATAATACTCTTAAACGGAGTGCTCCTAATCTCAGCTTGTTACCTGTATAAAAGACACCTGTCCACAGAAGCAATCAATCAATCAGATTCCAAACTCTCCACCATGGCCAACACCAAAGAGCTCTCCAAGGATGTCAGGGACAAGATTGTAGACCTACACAAGGCTGGAATGGGCTATAAGACATTGCCAAGCAGCTTGGTGAGAAGGTGACAACAGTTGGTGCGATTATTCGCAAATGGAAGAAACACAAAATAACTGTCAATCTCCCTCTGCCTGGGGCTCCATGCAAGATCTCACCTCGTGGAGTTGCAATGATTGAGAACGGTGAGGAATCAGCCCAGAACTACACGGGAGGATCTTGTCAAGTCCCAAGGCAGCTGGGACCATAGTCACCAAGAAAACAATTGGTAACACACTACGCTGTGAAGGACTGAAATCCTGCAGCGCCCGCAAGGTCCCCTTGCTCAAGAAAGCACATATACAGGGCCGTCTGAAGTTTGCCAATGAACATCTGAATGATTCAGAGGAGAACTGGGTGAAAGTGTTGTGGTCAGATGAGACCAAAATTGAGCTCTTTGGCATCAACTCAACTCGCCGTGTTTGGAGGAGGAGGAATGCTGCCTATGACCCCAAGAACACCATCCCCACCGTCAAACATGGAGGTAGAAACATTATTCTTTGGGGGTGTTTTTCTGTTAAGGGGACAGGACAACTTCACCGCATCAAAGGGACGATGGACGGGGCCATGTACCATCAAATCTTGGGTGAGAACCTCCTTCCCTCAGCCAGGGCATTGAAAATGGGTAGTGGATGGGTATTCCAGCATGACAATGACCCAAAACACACGGCCAAGGCAACAAAGGAGTGGCTCAAGAAGAAGCCAGTCTCCAGACCTTAATCCCATAGAAAATCTGTGGAGGGAGCTGAAGGTTCGAGTTGCCAAACGTCAGCCTCAAAACCTTAATGACTTGGAGAAGATCTGCAAAGAGGAGTTGGACAAAATCCCTCCTGAGATGTGTGCAAACCTGGTGGCCAACTGCAAGAAACGTCTGACCTCTGTGATTGCCAACAAGGGTTTTGCCACCAAGTACTAAGTCATGTTTTGCAGAGGGGTCAAATACTTATTATTTCCCTAATTAAAATGCAAATCAATTTATAACATTTTTCACATGTGTTTTTCTGGATTTTTTGTTTGTTATTCTGTCTCTCACTGTTCAAATAAACCTACCATTAAAATTATAGACTGATCATGTCTTTGTCAGTGGGCAAACGTACAAAATCAGCAGGGGATCAAATACTTTTTTCCCTCACTGTATATACAACATGATCAAGTCAGTGAAAAATAAATGCAACATGAAAAATAACGCACAGGGACGTATACAAAGGAAGTGCGTAAAGCGATAATCTATCATGCGTAAAACACAATAAATGCACTGGTGCATAAAACACGTTCTATAAAAAACAAAACGCACACCATGGCGATTATCAAAACTCAGAAGAACAAGGAAAATACACAAGAAAATATACTAGTATGTATAGTAAGGGCTAGGTATACTAGAGAAAACAGTTCAGCTCTAGATGCTTGTTTAATCCGTGGGGAGTGACAGCATCTAGGAGGAGGATCCATTTAGCCTATTTTTGTAGTAGGAAACTGTCTATACAGTGGGGGAAAAAAGTATTTAGTCAGCCACCAATTGTGCAAGTTCTCCCACTTAAAAAGATGAGAGACGCCTGTAATTTTCATCATAGGTACACGTCAACTATGACAGACAAAATGAGGAAAAAAAATCCAGAAAATCACATTGTAGGATTTGTAATGAATTTATTAGCAAATTATGGTGGAAAATAAGTATTTGGTCAATAACAAAAGTTTCTCAATACTTTGTTATATACCCTTTGTTGGCAATGACACAGGTCAAACGTTTTCTGTAAGTCTTCACAAGGTTTTCACACACTGTTGCTGGTATTTTGGCCCATTCCTCCATGCAGATCTCCTCTAGAGCAGTGATGTCTTGGGGCTGTCGCTGGGCAACACAGAGTTTCAACTCCCTCCAAAGATTGTCTATGGGGTTGAGATCTGGAGACTGGCTAGGCCACTCCAGGACCTTGAAATGCTTCTTACGAAGCCACTCCTTCGTTGCCCGGGCGGTGTGTTTGGGATCATTGTAATGCTGAAAGACCCAGCCACGTTTCATCTTCAATGCCCTTGCTGATGGAAGGAGGTTTTCACTCAAAATCTCACGATACATGGCCCCATTAATTATTTCCTTTACACGGATCAGTCGTACTGGTCCCTTTGCAGAAAAACAGCCCCAAAGCATGATGTTTCCACCCCCATGCTTCACAGTAGGTATGGTGTTCTTTGGATGCAACTCAGCATTCTTTGTCCTCCAAACACGACGAGTTGAGTTTTTACCAAAAAGTTCTATTTTGGTTTCATCTGACCATATGACATTCTCCCAATCCTCTTCTGGATCACCCAAATGCACTCTAGCAAACTTCAGACGGGCCTGGACATGTACTGGCTTAAGCAGGGGGACACGTCTAGCACTGCAGGATTTGAGTCCCTGGCGGCGTAGTGTGTTACTGATGGTAGGCTTTGTTACTTTGGTCCCAGCTCTCTGCAGGTCATTCACTAGGTCCCCCCGTGTGGTTCTGGGATTTTTGCTCACCGTTCTTGTGATCATTTTGACCCCACGGGGTGAGATCTTGCATGGAGCCCCAGATCGAGGGAGATTATCAGTGGTCTTGTATGTCTTCCATTTCCTAATAATTGCTCCCACAGTTGATTTCTTCAAACCAAGCTGCTTACCTATTGCAGATTCAGTCTTCCCAGCCTGGTGCAGGTCTACAATTTTGTTTCTGGTGTCCTTTGACAGCTCTTTGGTCTTGGCCATAGTGGAGTTTGGAGTGTGACTGTTTGAGGTTGTGGACAGGTGTCTTTTATACTGATAACAAGTTCAAACAGGTGCCATTAATACAGGTAACGAGTGGAGGACAGAGGAGCCTCTTAAAGAAGAAGTTACAGGTCTGTGAGAGCCAGAAATCTTGCTTCTTTGTAGGTGACCAAATACTTATTTTCCACCATAATTTGCAAATAAATTCATAAAAAATCGTACAATGTGATTTTCTGGATTTTTTTTTCTCAATTTGTCTGTCATAGTTGACGTGTACCTCTGATGAAAATTACAGGCTTCTCTCATCTTTTTAAGTGGGAGAACTTGCACAATTGGTGGCTGACTAAATACTTTTTTTCCCCACTGTATGTATTATTTTGTAAATATATTCTGTTAATAGTTCACTAAAGTTTATTGCAACGTACTGGCCGCCTACTTGTCTTCTTTCTCCTATTATTGTGTTTATACAGTCGTTTTTGCCCATCTTTATCAAGGGTGCCAATAATTCTGGACCTGACTGTATGTTTTGATGATACATTCACTAAACCATAGCCTAACATATCAGTTATATTGATACATTCTACATTTAACAAAATAGCAACCTTCCCTCCTAATTTCATTGGAATGTATAGAGATTTTCCACTTTGTAATTATTTACCACTGTCTGGTTAAGGTGCCCTATTCCCTTCCCCTGCCTCAGAGGAGCTAGCTGTGTTTCTCTGTGTGCAAACAATCAATCACAGGAGATGGCGAGTGGATTACAGTCGACTGTCTGTGTACATGTGCTCTTAGGCCACAGAGGAAACAGATTTCCTGGGCATATTGAAACGGACACCACACCGGCTTGCTCCATGACAGTTTAAGACTACAAGGCTTTAATGAAATATGAGATGAGATCTTTACTGGCGTAGATACTTCCAGCATCCTCCCACTTCCAATGGAGAGTTGTCACAATTCAGTTCAGTGAAACAGCTTGGTATGTGTGAAGGTTGTCAGCACAGATAGATCAGGGAGGAGTCATAGAAAGATACTGAACAGAATACTCAGTATTTGAAAACTAATATTAAAATGTCACAGCAAGTGGTCTTATCATCCTCATTGTTTAAATGCCAATACTGATTTGAATAATACTGCTACTGAATATTTTTGACATGATCACTTGCACACCTCTCTCTCTTTCTCTCTCCCTCGCTCTCTCTCGCTCTCTTTCTCTCTCTCTTTCGCTCTCTCTCTCTCGCTCACTTTTTCTCTCCTTCTTTCTCTCTCTCTCTCTCTCTCACACACACACACACACACACACACACACACACACACACACACACACACACACACACACACACACACACACACACACACACACACACAGAGAGAGCATGCACACATACAGAGACACACACACACAGCCACTTTTGTCAAATATAAAATTAGGTTCACCTCTGATGCTTCCAACTAATGAGTTTTCATTGACTCTCTGTCACAGTCACAGATTGATAGAATTGCTCCAGTTAATTGTGACATTCTGATGGACTTTTTCAGAACTGAGGCCAGTCTTTGGAATAGACTCCTGTATCAAGGACATCTCAGATGGAGATATTGATGCATTATAATTTGCAAGCTGTCATACATAATAGGTAAATGTGGGGTGATTTCATAAGGCCACTTTATGTTAATATCTTTCAGGGGAACACGTACATGCTGTATGTAAATAGACATGCAAATATAAACATTATATATTCAGTTTATACTGTATGTGCCCATGTAGCTCCTACAGAATTGAGGTAATCAGTGTCCCATCGTAGCATATTAAAGAGACAGTAGCTTTCGTAGTTTTAGGTTAACATAGTTGCCAAGGCCATTCCTCCACCTCACTATCCAGATTCTAGACAATGCTCAGGGCAACTTGATTTTAAAAGCTTATACAACCACCTGGAAAGTTTTTTCAACTTTGGGGTACAACTGTGGTGAAAGGTTACAGAAAGAAATACACTTTTCATAGCAGAATACTTTATACTTGTTTAGTTTTCCTCTACGCCAAAGACAATCCAGTTCATTCCATCTTGGAGAAAATAGTTGTTGAGAGAAAAACAAACATTCATCATGACTTTTTCAATTCGCTCCTGATGCAGATATTATTCTCTCTGAGATAACAAGAGAGCAGATAATCAGAAAATGGACAAAACTCGCACATACAGATGTCTCACCCGTCTCGCCTTTCTCCCAAAAGCTTGGCTTCTTGATTATTTCACAGACATCGTTCAGTTTGTGTTTTCATTTTCTCTCTTCGTTTAAGGGGCCCCATCGTTCATTCCTGTCTTGGCCCCTCCGTGGCTCTAGATTTGCATTGATTCTCTCAATCAATAATAATTAGAAAAGCATTTAATGACTGCATGAACTCCCAACCTCAACAGATACGTAATTGCGTAGCGAGGCATTTATTGAGGCTAAAACGTTCTCTTTGGGGGTGACGGGGCTGTTTATACTGCAACTTGCTATTAATGGCAGAATAATACTTTCTGAATAATTATGTAATCCCAGATAAATCGTGTTAACACTGGGTTGAATTGAACTACAGAAAAGCCTAATTTATGTTGCATCATCACATGCCACCATGCGTAGGCATACCACAGTAACAGGAAGGAATGTGACGCAAAGGAGAAAGAGTATGTAGTAGGAGTGTATTCACACACCATACCTTCAAATTAGCAGGTCTGTGGGAAATGTTTAAATTTTTTTAATTCCAGTTTCTATCTAATTTCAGCTGTGTCTCAAATGGGCTGTTTTAACACCTGGCCAACCCACCGGGACCTGGCAAAATTTGATTAAAATATTAAAGGCCCAAAGCAGCCGTTTGTATATCAATATCAAATAATTTATGAGTAACAATGAAATACCTTACTGTAATAGATTTCCATTAAAATGGGGGGGATAGCTGTTTAGCAAAAAACTATTTCTCAAGCAAGAATTTTGCTATGACTATCTGGGAGTGGTCTGAGTGGGGAGAGGAAAACTGAAAACGAGCTGGTATTGGCAGAGGTTTGGAACCCTCTTTGTTATTGGTCTGTTAACCAATTTACCACCATGGAAAGCTGCTGAGTAGAAGGTCCTGTGTAGATTGTCTTTTCAACCAGTAACTATCAGGAAATACCACTGATCAAATTTTGTTCACACTTTTACAGGTTCAGTTTCATCAGCTGTTGTACAATATAATATAAAACCCAGGAAAAACAGAATTTCGACTGCACTGGGCCTTAAAAAATAAACGTACTGAATTGAGATATTAATTAGATATGAGAAATATACACACCAACAAACACAGTGGAATATAAATAACTCAACTGTATCAAGATCACAGACTTGGTATTGATATCATTGTGAATAGTTATCTATTGACTGTCTAACTTTGAACAATCTTGTTTCTACTTCTTAGCTATAATATCTGAATGATGTGCAGTTTGTGGACAAATACTTGACATTATCAGCTAAATGAACTGTGTACATGAGTCATTTTCCTAAAAAGAGACATACTGTATGCTTGAGTCACCATAACTATTGTGTGTCAGGAAAGTGATGCAAATGATAATACTTCAGCAGGCCCAGACTGCTGTGGAAGCCCACAGTGAACAGCATTCATCATAATTGCCCCGCTAATGTTTATTGCAATACAATCTACCCAATCAAAGTGGCGTCTGCTCTCGCAGTGCAGTTTATTGTACAAACCACAAGCTATTAGTTGTGAATATTAAAGATAGAATCCGCCGTAAGGGAAACAAACAATGCCACTGTCTGCCCCACGGCTGTTGTTATTGTTTTGGTTTTGTTGATGAATCAGAGGTGGGGCGCGTCGCACATCAAGGTAAAATAAATGTCACTACATACAGTACGCTGCTGTTCTATCGCACATGCAATGATGTCCAAGGAAAAAAAAATTACTGTGTTCGTTGTTTGCAGTGACTTATTTGTTGTTGATTTATCGCAAACGAAAGTAGCAGTTTCACCATTAAGGATTCCAGCTTTAAGCAGATAATGCCAGATATCTCCAAATTCTCAAAGGGTCTCAAATTCGGACAAATTTAGAAGAAAAACCACAACTAATCACCCGTTTGCCCCATTTCATGTTGAACAACCCTAGTTCTGAATGAATCAATGAGTCAAAAGAGATACATCTTTGGAGGAAAAAACGATAGAATTCTTTCTATCTTTGTATTCTGTCCCATAAGGCCACAGCAATGTTCAGCCACGAGTCAGTCTAAGGACACAGATTGTGCCCTTTCCCATGAGAGATACATCTCTTCCAGCTCAGCAACCACTGTAGCATTTGGCTACTAAGGGAGATTCAGGCAATATATTTTACATTTCCATCATACTGTTATGTTTTCTTCTTCAGCATAAATGAATTGGAGAAATATCCTGTCTTTTTCTGCCTAAAGTGGTGAGTAAACAAAATTGAATGCCAAAATCATAATATTGGCAGAGGACAGTGTTTATATATTTCTGCCTAATTCTGCCACAGTTGATTACAGACTTTGCCAACAATGCAGAACTGTGATTCGCACATTTCCAAAACCTTTCCTTGTGTTGACTTGTCACAGATCAAAAAGTGTAATTGTGTTCTTCTCCCCCTCAAGTTTTTTGGGGGATCACAAAAGTATAAAGTATTCTAGGATACTAGCTCTGATTTTGCTGATAGGTACTTTATTGAGGAAAAATGTACTTACTATGACTGATTTGTGGCTGTCCCACCTATCTATCTTAAGATGAATGCACTAACTGTAAGTCGCTCTGGATAAGAGCGTCTGCTAAATGACTAAAATGTCAAATGTAAATGTAGGCTCTATCCATCTTGGATGATGGGAGATAGAATATCTTTCTCAAGAATAAAGCATTTTATTTCCTGCATTAAATTGTCACTGCCTCTCTGTGAGTGGGTTTTCAGGGTATGCGCATTCATTTCAACTAATATTCCGGTGTAGCGCTGTGCCTTGAACAGTTCCCTCATCATTTGCTACTATCTTCACAAGCCATTGTTCTGCCAGCGGTATCATCACACGAATAGGCATAGACAATGTGTTGGTCTCAATATCACTCTGCTCGTAATCACTGTACTCTGACAATGTGTTATGACCATATGAGGGCTTTTTGAATTCCCAATCAGATAACTTTTCTCTGACGAAAGAGTGGTTATCTCCTAATCTCACTTGGTTTTGTTTAATAATGTTTTTATTTCTGGGGCATATGTCCAAAAGAACCCAGATGTCACAAACTCTCGGCGACCCGAAATGTTGCAGAGTTTCCACGGCCAGTCAGACATGGTATCCATTTGGCTAAACTCTCCAGAGGTCAGGATTTTACCCATCTGTCCATGTTGCTTTTGTTTGAGTGCCACTACAGACAAACAAATGCCAATTTGGATGAGGCTCTTTTCATGAAAGACCAACTGGGTAACTTTTATGTTTCTAGACACCAGTTTCTTTTGAATCCCTAATATCCTGCAGTTCACAGATGTAAAAGTAATTGTTTACATGTTTATGAAGATAACAGTTGTGTAACACTCTAAAGCAATATGCAAATGAAGTTGCAAATGCTTAGCTTACATATCTACTGCCTTATGCTTCTGAATCCTAACCAATTTTGAGCGTATGAGAGACTTTTACAACCATAGTATGCAGCATTGTTTTCATCAACAGTGCACCTGTATCAACTATGTGACGGCCATTTGCGGTTATACACGAATGCCGGTGGAAAGTCATTTTAGGACATGACAATGCTAATAGCTAAATAAATTAGTTAACTAGTGAGGTAACCAGCCAAACTACACAATATGTTTTAAATTGGCTATTTAGTTAGTCTGTTGAAAATAATGACATATACGGTAAAATTATGATATACAGTACCAGTCAAAAGTTTGGACACACCTACTCATTCAAGGGTTTTTCTTTATTTTTACTATTCATATAGTAACCAAAAAAAGTGTTAAACAAATCAATATATATTTTATATTTGAGATTATTCAAATAGCCTCCCTTTGCCTTGATGACAGCTTTGCACACTCTTGGAATTCTCTCAATCTGCTTCATGAGGTAATAACCTGAAATGCATTTCAATTAACAGGTGTGCCTTCTTAAAAGTTAATTTGTGGAATTGATTTCCTTCTTAACGCGTTTGAGCCAAATCAGTTGTGTTGTGACAAGGTAAGGGGTGTATACAGAAGATAGCCCTATTTGGGTAAAATACCAAGTCCAGCAAGAACAGCTCAAATAAGCAAAGGGAAACGACAGTCCATCATTTATTTAGGACATGAAGGTTAGTCAATACGGAACATTTCAAGAACTTTGAAAGTTTGTTCAACTGCAGTCGCAAAAACCATCAAGCGCTATGATGAAACTGGCTCTCATGAGGACCGCCACAGGAATGGAAGACCCAGAGTTACCTCTCCTGCAGAGGATACGTTCATTAGAGTTACCAGCCTCAGAAATTGCAGCCCAAATAAATGCTTCACAGAGTTCAAGTAACAGACACATCTCAACATCAACTGTGAATCAGGCCTTCATGGTCGAATTGCTGCAAAGAAACCACTACTAAAGGACATGTGATGCACACACCAATACTTTTTCAGGATTATCATTGCTAACCAAAAATGAGCTATAACTGGCTAAATAACTCACTAACTAGCAATGAACATCTTCAAATGTGTACACACGGCCAGAGTGGCTTTTATCTCAAAAACACATCTTGCGACTGCATGATTGAAACACCACTGGTGCCTGTCTATGCAGGCCTACAATAATCATACTCTGATGCACTCTGTAGAGATGGGGAGGACAGTGTGCAACACATTGCATCCGGAGGACACTGATCCAATCTTGATCGGCGTAGCCTAATTGTTTGATATTGTGATTCTTGCGTGATTTTTTAAAAACATTCAAACAACTTCAACCTATATTCTTCTTGCCTCCGGCAAACGGACAGGCGTTAATCTTGAGCCCTGTACTTAATTGTATCCCTGCTCTGAAGTCATCCTCATTGGCAGAAGAAGAAGCATCAGCATCTTCCTTCCTGCCAAAGGGTCTCAGCTGTTAACAGGCTTCTACTAGAAGAGGGCTTCGTTCCCAAGAGATGTGTGTACCTTTGGTCCATTAAAATAGGTATTTGAAGCTTCCTGAACCTTGTGAATATGTGTACTTCATATGCTACATCAAGTGTTTTGAAACTATGTCTTGAAATGTCCATAACTGCCTGACCTAGTTTGTGCAGTATAATTCATTAATCCCCGGCCTCAATTTGAAACTGAAAAATATTTTGATGTGTGATATAGTGTTGATCAGTTCGCAATGAATAGGTGTTTAAACACTGATGCCCAAGTTTAGCTAAGAAAAACAGTGCCCACCCCTCTGCCAGTGACAGACTGGCTATGTACCCATACCATTCACGCAACAGCTTGTCCATGATTAGTTATTGTCACCATCCAATATCTGCAATGCTTGTTTCAGCCATTTTGGTGTGCAGTATAGGAATAATGATCATTACTGTTCCAGCTGTAAAAACTGGTGATTCGCTATAATTCACACTTTGAGCACTACTCAGTCTTTACATACTGATAGCCATCTTGACTGTAAGCGAAAGTTACATGACAGAAGCCTCACTGGAGCAGTTTGTTTAGTACATTCTGAATGTATTATCATAAGGGCGAGAGCAAGTTAGACTTAGAATTAGCAGCTTCCCACTAAAACAGAGGTCTCCATTAATTATACCGAAATCTTTGATGAAAATGCTAATCAAACATCGCATAAATTGTATTAAACGCAGGAGGTGGCGTTAACCTGCTGGCTGGATCAGTGGGAATTCCACATTTAATAGTGTGTTCTCAGCTATGACAGCGATATGATTCATTTTCTTTAATGGGCTGAATTCAAAGATGTCTGTTGATGTCTCTCTTCTCACAGACTGAACTTTCTCTGCTAAATATCCAGGTGACTGTTTGTATGCTGTCTTTTCTTCACTAGACACCAGGGTAGAAAGTGGTTATTAATGTGCCACAGTAATGAATCAAAAGGATCACAAAGTGTGCATTTGTGTGCATCTGTGTTAATTAGATTTGCGTTTAGGTTGATGTTCGATCTCTAGCTGCGCAGATGGGTTTGGAAGATGATGGATGTTAATTGGAGAGAATGGGTGCCCGTCCCCCGTCCCCCATCCCCATTTTAACCAATTAATCTGCATACTGTATAATCTAATGTAATATAAAGACTCTTATGATGATGAATCATATAATTCCATAATACTTTTCCGTTGACCAAAAACGATGTTCATAAATTCCAGCTACTTGAATGAAGAGAATTGATCCACATCCACATCTCATAAACTGGTGCATGTTTAATTACTAATTAATTAATTAGTCTTTGTGCAGGTATAGGTGTAATCAACTGATACTGTAATCTGTTTTAACTATGTCATGGACATTGCACTTGTAGTACCAATGTAAGGATGGGCTTAATTTGCCACACATCAGCATTGGCTAAACTGGCTATTTGCTAGATTGTTCAGAAGCCTGTCATTTATTTTAGATTGAATTCCAATACCCTCTAGGTAGGAGGGTTGCATACCATTATTAGTCTGTGTCCAATCGCTCATAATGAACTGAAGATTAAGATGAGGTAAATGGTAAACAGGGTTGTCTTTTGTAACTATTTCTTGTTTCAATTTGTTTATAGACCACACATCAATAGATAGCATTATGGTATTAGTCAAATGTTTGAGTCATTGAAGCTTTTGTCAAGGTTACCGTTTAGTATTTGATGCCTCCTTTTGGGGAAACTGGGTTTGTTTGATGTTCACGGAGAGTTGTACATGCCCAGATTAATCATCCTTTATCTAGGATGAGCAGCATGATTGACAGCCAGAAACCACTGCCCACCATGACCTCTTTCTAACTTGATCTGGTATATGAAATCCTTGCAGTCTGATTATTGTGAGAGCTACTTTGTCCATTCATTTGTTTTGTTTTTAATTGATAGGACTGGAAGGCAGTTTTAGCATGATTCTCAATTCCTCCCATGGGTAATACCTCATGGATAAGACATAAACAATTCTAGCATATGTATAGCGTTAAATGGTTAAAATATTCAATAACAAAATCTCCATGTCCCATTTTTTATGGCTTACTGTACACACCAACTCACCTGGGAGAGTGTAGGGCAAAACATAACAAAAGGGCTACTTCACAATTTTACTCAAGAGCCTAGGCAAGTGCTCAGTGTTGTCATTGACACAGAGGCGCATATATGTACACACACACACACACACCCTTCCCACCCCCCACCCAACATCCACCTATTTGTCTCTTAAGATCTCATAGATGTAACACCATGTGCATCAAGGCTCAGGATATCCAGGCCGTTAGTATCCAAGCCCTCCGTCACCTCAGTGAAAGCTGTGCACCAGGTCTACTGAGAGTAGTGTTGTGTTAAGCATTACATGTGAATGACAATCCCCACCTACAGCCTCCTGACACCATGGCAGTCCAACGCTGCCACAACACATCACTTAGAAAAGCTCAACCCTCTCCCAACTGGGGAAAGCTTGGTCTAAAGCCCTCAAACTAAACTCTGGACCTCAAAGCCAGTTCTACTGTGTTTTTTCATTTTCCCCCCCTCTAATCAGGGACTGATTTAGACCTGGGACACCAGGTGGGTGCAATTAATTAACAGGTAGAACAGCAAACCAGCAGGCTCTGGACTAGCACGGGTAAGAGCTGAATACCCCTGGTCTAGAGCTAGGTCTCTTGGTACTAAAGCCTTTAAAGAAAGAGTGAAAGAACAAACGGTTGGCACTGTTGTCTGACAGTATACGTTTTGGATATACAACATTCAATCGGTCCTGACAGGTGGGACAGGAAGTCAACATTGTGTTTTTTTGCCAAATTGATTTCACAGGAAATGTTAACATTGTCTGAATCGCAACAGTTTGAGAAATGCTCTCTGATTCACAAACAACCATTTCCATAGAAGTGTGAGAGGTTGAGGCATGCTAGCAAGTGTGTAGGTTAGTGGTTCGGGTAAGGTTAATTTAAGACATGCTAGCGAGTGGTTAAGGTTAGTCTAAGGTTAGTATTCAGCAGAGCCATGTATTTCTAAATGCCTGGCTCTGGTATTCAGTTCCAGGTTAGTTCATGTCAATATGTAAAAATGAAATAGTGCTAACAAGATGAACGATATTAACCAGGAGCCAACAAGGTTAAATCAATAGGACATTTAGGATAGATGACAGTACCTGACTAGTACTTAAGGGCATAAAAATAACGAAAAAAAGGACGTACCGTACTCACTTATTCAAGTATAATTTAAAACCCTGACAACCATCATTGTGTATCTAATTAGGTGAGCAGCACAGCCTGCACTTAGTACATGTATTACAACCTGAAAGTCTTTGCCTAAATCCTCTTCTCAGAATAGTAATTTGTAAGTCGCTCTGGATAAGAGCGTCTGCTAAATGATGTAAATGTAAATATAAATGTAGTAGATGCAGTTAAATCCTCGAATTCTGTGGAATATATTTTCCCTTTCCTATTATTATGATTATTTTTGTTGTATTTTTGTTGTTGTTGTTATTGAAGTCAAACAGGCTGCACATTTTTTCCATCTTATTTTTAACAGATTCCTCACCTAATGGGGAGGTTTAAATGTGCCTGCTCTGAAGCACAGTCAGTCCTCCTACCCTGTAGTACCACAAGGCCCTGTAGGGCAATTGGGAGTCGAATTGGGAATATAAATTCACCATAAAAATGTGCATCACTACAAACAAAATGTTCAACATGGGCATTCTTTGAATCCAAAGAAATTGTACTTTGAAGCACCAACTTTCCTTTACTGGAAACTTTTGGAGACATTTACTGAAGAAATAACCCCCTGTAATCATTCAGCCTAAAACAGGTCTCTAAGGTTAATAGCCTACTCTACATTTCCATTTCCTCTCAATTTGCCAATATCTCTATGATATACTCTTATGGACCACACACACCGCGCTGAATGTTGATCTGCCATTCATCTGTCGTTCGTCTGTGTGTTTTAGGGACCACCCACTTGTTGACGTCTGACTGCCGACCATTTTGCATGATTCTAAATGTAGAATCGGTTTGCACTTGGTTTGCAAATTACGTTCAGCAATCTGTTCAGAGGTGCTAAGTACCCTTGGACAGCAAATGCTACTGGTGTGTCCGTGCCTTTCCTAGTGATGGGGTCCTATCTTCCTCGGTTCCTCTGTCGACATGTCAACATGAAATGGGTGCTGTCAATCACTAGCCAGACCTAGGTGAAAGGTTTCCAAACAGCACATTCATTTGAACTGGGCTCAAACTGCTGTGGTGATGTGAAACGCCGAGTTTGAATTGAAGCCTCACATTTCGGTTGCATTCTGGTCAATCAATGAAATCCCAACAGCTACTCATGAGTCAGACTAATCAATTGCACCTTGGACCTCTGCAAAATGCTGCTGAGAACGGGGCTATAACTCAGTCTGACATTGGAGAAACCCAAATAATGTGGGGAGTGTTGGCTTCGGTGCCCCCTTGTACTTCTCATCTGTAAAAGGAGGACTTCAAAAGCTTGAATCAATAGTTAATTATATAGAGCATAAACATAAATAAAGTAACATTGCCCTGTAGGGAGTTGGAAGGATTGTGTTCAGTAGTTTGCAGTACTTTTCTAAGTCATTTTCTATTGTTTTATTGTGAGAGAGAGAGAGAGAGAGAGAGAGAGAGAATTCACAGGCTATATTTGTTCTCCACTATAGAGAATAAGAGACAGAGTATGACTTTGCTTGGTGCAGGGCTCAAAACATTTCACCAAACACGTTTAATGTAAAGTGGTACAAGGGACTGAGTTGTTAAGCCCCCCCACCCCAAACACACACACACGCTTACACACACACACTCTCCATTTAGTAAAAGAGTGGTGTGCCTAATTGCTCGGTAACTCTTCATGTTTGCATGGCTTTGCCCGCGTGTTTAGCGGTCACAGCAGGTGCTAGTTGAACTGACTTTGGGGGAATACAAAATCCACGGTAAAGATCTGACAATCAAAGAGCCAGCCGCTGTCTAATCCCAATGAATCACCAGCTGACGCCTACAGAGCAACCTGGAGAGATACGGTAAGATCAGCTCGTCAAGCACCTGCTCCATGCCTCTGATCATTTATTTTGTGTGTTCTTCAGCTGTGTTAAACACTGCAGCTTTTTGGGGGTGTGTGGCTCAACTTGGTGGATCCATGACATGAAAGTGGACTTTAATCCAGTGTTATGTAGGGAAGAAAATAGTTGTTGCGTGTGATGTTGGTTGATGATGTCACACATTGTACGGCTGCCATTTTGTGATGGTACGTACTATCAAAGAGGACTGGGATTTTGTATAGGCGTTTACATTTTTTGTATGGTTTTCTTTTAAAAGTCAAGCTGTTTTGTATATAATTCACTTTTGTTCCCTTGAAATGACGAACCAGCTCTCTTAACTTTATGTCTTGTGTATGCCTTTTGGTGTCAGCTATCCGATGCTCTTGTCCCTAAGGTAAAATGCATAAACATGAGGGTGGCCATGTTTTAGGACAGTTTCTTCCACCCACCAGTCTCCCTTTCTTAATTTGATCCCCCTTCCTAGGCGAACCATCTGCCCCCTTAACCCAGGCTGGGTCCCCTGTCTCTTCCCACTCGTCTGCAGGTGTCTGCCACCCGCTGACTGTGTCCCAGGACACACGCCAGATAGGTGACTCTATTGGGGAATGATGGATCCAACCTTTACCTATTCCCCCGTCTGCTAAAACTTTCCAGTTTGATGATACTGTATCAGCTCTTTCCTCAAACTTCAGTGTAAGTTACTGAATCTTTTTTGCTGAATCTAGAAACAGCTATGGTGCAATTTATACTGGGAAAATGCCTTAAACCGTTATCTTGCAGATGTGGCAGCGCTACTACTTGAATAATCTGCAATATACTGGTAATTCTATTTTATCTGTTGTATGTGTTGCAAACTATACTACACGTGACTCCTACATAGATTGCTTTTAGGATGTAGCACCAATGAAGTGTCGTAAACAGCTAATGTTAGCCATCTGACGCACCTCCCTGTCCATGTTTTGGTGTATGGATCATTGGGGCAATTAATCATACCGACTCCCACCGCTACAGCATGACCCATCTGTTCCTATGCTTGTCACACTCCTTATGTAATTTGTGAAATTAGCCAAGAAACCAAGATGTGCATGTTTAATCAACAGCATATAACTCATTGGACCTATTGCGTGATGCAAATATGATTTTATAAAGTCTGTTTTTTTTCTTCTGTAATGGGGTTGTCAACGGTTAGCCAACATATTTTCATTTGGATCATTGGTGATTTAAATGTAACAGCCCATCTAAACGAATGACAGCTAAAGTTTTTATTCTAAGCCTGGGGCATGCCATTACAGAGCGATATAACACAAATCTATGTTGACAGGTTAGAGGCCAAATCATAAGGTTGATGACTTAGAGCCAGGCGTCAATCATGTCCGTAAGTGTGTCGCTATGCTGTCCCAAGCACACATGATCATTCTTGGATTATTCCTCTATAAACAACTGAATCGGTTTATTGTGTAGAGAAAGATGAAAGACGAGAGAGAGAGAGAGAGCTGCATTCATGGAGCACACGGGTGTTATGTCCCTACAATTGTCCTGGTGCCTGGTGGAAGGGGGTGCTAGAATCACAAATAGGTGTTCAGTTGCCTTGAATGTCAATGAGTCATCTCCAAGTATGCATGACTCAGTTGGCGCGGACATAAAACAGTCTACTGTCTGTTCAGTAATACATTGTCCTTGAGACTCCGGACTTCAAGTTGACTTTACCACAGTTATATCACTAGCATCATTGCTGTCATTGATGTGATGAATGTAATTTGTTGTTATTCAATTCAAAGCAAGTCTCATGTTCCAAAGGAAACACAAACTTTAAATTAAATTAAAACTATTTACCCTTATCGGGAGAACTAGTGTTTGACCATAAAGTTACAAAATGATATCTAGCAATTCAAATGTGTCACATTATGTGTAATGGACATAGATATCCACTTCAACCATTAAAACAGTATTGACACTCATTTTAAATTAATATAGCCCTAGACAAAAGTATTATTGATTTACTTGCCATTTTATCAGAGCACTAATGGCTTCTGATCATTTGATCTGGCACTGCCTCCTGGAAGATGTGTATCTTAGCAAATCTAGCTATGTAACGTCGACGCAGGGAGTCAGGAAGCAGGTGCAGTTAGTGCGTTTAATATTGAACATAGAACGATACAAAACAATAGAAACGTCTGACAAGGAAACATAACCGATAACAAAAGAGTGCGATATAAATGGTAAGTAATCAGGGAGTAATGAAGTCCAGGTGTGACTGTTGATGAGACGCAGGTGTGTGTAAAGATGGGTTGCCAGGACCGGTGGTTAGTAGACCGGCGACGTGGAGCTCCGGGAGGGGGAGCGGTAGTAGACGTGACAAGCTACAACATTTATCTTTGGCTGTTGGCATATCTTGTTGCTAGGTATTACTTGACGTGATAGGCTTGCATCGATTGAAGCCAATAACTAACATTCCAAATAGATGTTGACTAGACCGGGGTAAGATGAAACCATGTAAATGTAATGAAACCAATAGAGAGCTATAGTAGAGACATCTGTAAATATATTGGGTTGCCATGGGCATGCTATCAATCATTCTCTTATGCACCACAATTGAAACATAAAATGAACCTACTCAATAACTTCAATCATGGTTAATTGATTTGTTCTCTGTGGTACCACCGCTGTTTCCATTATCATTGAAAAGGGCCCCAGACAACAGATCATCTGCTCAACATGTCGAATGACTCTCTCAAAGGAACTACCAGGGTCCCTCACCCAATTTAGTGATCTGCCAATTCCTCTGGTTGCCTCATTTAATAGAAAGAGAATCCAAACTGACGCAGATTTAGAAAAGGAGTGACAGATGAATGGAAAATGCCAGAGGGCAAACAAATCATACAAGATTTAGAAGTTGAATATCATGAAATGTTTGCGTCATCTCCAATGAACCTCCTGGTTTCTGAGAAGATAAGAATAGTTTTAAGGAGGCTGAAATGTCACACAGGGCATAGGACTGTCTGGGGGCAGTTCTCAGGTGGAAAGTGAACTGTGCACAGAAGACACCTCTCAAGATTGATGGATAACTATGACTGGACAATACAAAACAGTATTTTATCCAATACAGTAAGTGTTAAGGTTATATGTATAAAGCATATAGTTTGTTGAGGCCTTGTGGAGAAGTCAAGGATAACAGTTGTAATCCTTGGGGATGTATACAATATTTGCACTGATATACTACTGAATGCATACTTGACTTCTACGCTCGTTGAGTGACCTACAGTATATGGAAAGCTTGAACTACTGCCTGTCAACAGGAAGGACGGATAAGCAAGACAGAAATATCACTATACCATCGTAAATGCTGATATCCCCAGGCAGGAGACTGCATTGAAACCAAAACGCAAAATGCATTGAATATTGAGTCTTTCTATATTCATTTTCAATTAGCTTAATCCTTTGATGTACTGAAAACACAATATTAAAATTGTATTTTACACACACACACACACACACACAATGTACAGAAGTGAACACACACACACACACAATGTACAGCACATAAATAGAAACACTTCTATCACAGAAGAGGTTCTTTCAGAGTTTGCTTTTGTTTAGGTTGCTTATTTCCGTAGCATTTTGGGTTATGGGTTTAGCTGGTGGGTGGCCACTTGTCTAATTAGGCCATTGTATAAATAGAAGTAGTTTGGGGAATAGGAAACTGAGAGGTTGGACCAGCAGTACAGCACAGTGTTGATAAATGCATGAGGTATTGAATCACCAGTCTCAGTGCTCAAATAGGGTCCCTGATCCACCATAGAACTCTATGTAATAAACCTCCAGTCAGTCTCTGTGAAAGTGAAGACATTCAATTTATTTGTTTCCAATTTATGGCGCAAACACTGGAAAACGTGCTTGTATCCTCAGCAACTTGTCCAAACTTATCTTCAGACATACTTTAATAGCATGGAATCAAATGAATTATACAAGGAACTGCTGCAGTATTAGTGCATAGTGTACATATCCACAGAAACACCAATAGCAGTATTAATAACATCAAACAAAACCAACCAAATGGATGCTAGAATATGTCAGCATAATAACTATTATCATTTCTTAAACTTAGAGAAGTCAGAGAATTTAAATGTATTCTATATTTGGAGCTTATTCAGGGATCTGCTGGCAGGGTGAAAAATAGCATTTTCTCTTCTCTCTTTTCCCAATGTAAGAGTAAAATTATAAATCATCTCCCTGCAGACAACATTTCATGCTTGGTGGGTGAGCAACACCAACATCTGGTAGGGTTCCTCTGATGAGGTTTTCTCTCTTCTCACTTAGGCTGTGCTTGTGCAGGGCAAACATCCTGCCAAAAGAAATGCATGTGGAGCTGAAACGATAAGACAAAAAAAAGAACAAATTAATATTAAGACTGGTGTTTGTCCCTCTTGTGAGACTCCAGTGAAGCCTAGCTGGCATGTAAAATCGCTGTGTTGGATTCATGTCACAACGCTGTGTACACCTGAGCAAAAATTCCTTCGGTGAACACAGCAGAAACCTGGAGCTGAATGCAAACCTGGTTTCTAAAGCGAAGCTCGAGGAAATGCTTTGACTTCTGGCTCAGTCTCTGGATGCATGTTATCAGTTCAATCTAAATGACTCGATAGCAAGCCCCGATTGGCTGGTACATAGGGATCATCAGTGTGCCTCAGCAATTCTAGGAGGAGTTTTAAAGAGCCACTGCAATAAAACCAATACAAAATAGCATCATTAAAACATGTTACAGTAGCACTGTTCTACCTTTTTAAGCAACATTTAACAACGTGAATCACTTGGCCATTCACTCAAAAGAATATGGGCCAGCATTTCTTCCATAACTGAAGGAAAGTCCGATTTTTCCCTCTCTCACTGAGCAACAATTAGGTATTGATCCCTCCTCTAAAGAGGGATGTAATGGTGGAGGGCAGTTATGTTAGAGAGAATCAGTCATGCTATTTAGTGGCGGCTTTTTAAGGAACCATCATTCATCCGAGAAAGTGCTGCAATGCAGAAGAAATTGCCCTAGCAGTTCTCAGAGCCCTAACTGAAAACCATGGGACTGAATGCTCTACAATACCACAGTCTGACCAACACCAAGTCAATTACACTCAAGATAGGTCTGCCAAATGTATCATTGCAAAATATCAAATATCACAGCTATTCTAAACAAGTGTTGGTAACACTTTGCTTGACACCCAGCGTCATAACACGTTATGACACGGTCATAACCACGTCATAATATGGCATAACAGCTGACATGACTTGTCATAACCTGTTATAATATGGTCATAACACTGTCATGACACATATATTTAGACCTCTTGTGACATATATTGCATTATTTTATGGCTGGTTATGACACCTACATGAGAGTGTAAAAACCCACAAAACCTACCACACAAGGCAAAACATTCCTTTACACCATAGCCTATGTGTCAACAGTATGTTTATGGCGTATAATATATATTTTTTAAATGTACCATATTAAATAATCATTGTAATTGCGTACACATTGATGTCAGACATGCACCTACCCCAATTCTCTGTAGCTGATGATTGGGATGAATGCAGGAGCAGATTTCAGGAGCAGGACAAGACACCCTCTTTTTGACTGATGATTGATATAAGGGCATGTACGTGATAGGCCTATCTGGCTTATATGATTATGATGGTCATAATGAGTGTATTTTCTTAGTCCCAAGTAAAATGACACAGGATGGTCATAATGCCTCTTGACAGTGTCATAAAGTGTATTTTCTTAGTCCAAGTAAAGTGACACAAGATGGTCATAATGATTCATGACAGTGTCATAAAGTGTATTTAAAATATGATGAAAAAAACATGACTGTAAAGAATTCATTACAACAACAACAAAGGATTTAAGAAACAAACTTTCAAATGAAAGGAAACTTCTTGGCAGGGAAAAAACGAATTACAATAAATGTGGGTTTTGACACTCTTATGTAGGTGTCATAACCTGCCATAAAATAACACAATATATGTCACAACAGGTGTAAATATATGGGTCATGACAGTGTTATGACCATATTATGGCAGATTATGACAAGTTATGTCAGCTGTTATGACATATTATGACATGGTTATGACAGTGTCATAACGTGTTATGACACTGGGTGTCAAGTAAAGTGTTATGTAAGTTTTAAATCGAGCAGGTTTCTGACATCTTTGATTGTCACAGTCTTTTTCAATATATTGATTTTAAGACTCAAGTTCATATTCCCTGTCCAAGGATTTTGAGTCATCGTATTTTTGGGGAGAATGTCAATGTTAAAATTGCTTTCATGGATCACTCCTCTTTTTTCTTTAGCTCTGTATACATGAGATTGACAGGGCATGCCAGGACATGTTCCCTGTTTTCATCAATATCCACAAACTCGCTATTGACCGACTACTTCACTGTCTTCTACGAGGACATGCATGGCACATTGACTTACATGTCTTCTCCCGTTTGACCACTTTCAACTTGCTGACGTCATTTACACCCACCCTGGTTGAACTATCAATTGGCTCAACTTTACTTTAACTAACTTTACTCCTCACCTCACCTGACCGATAGCCAGTATAAGGTGAGCGTTCTTACAGAGCAAAGCTGCCATTCATCACCCAGTCAGCGACTAACCTTCGGTGGTGGATGAGGTGAGTTGACCCCATTGCATCATAAAGTGCTTTGAGCACTTTGAGTAGTGCTAGCAATTTTATGCTATCCATTACAAACTGTTCATGATTCTCATCGCACAGGGTCTTTAATTGAAATATCCATATGTTACAGAGCACACTGTACACTGCACTTTACTTTCATACAATAGTTTGGCCATAAAATAGTGTAACTTATAATTGCAACCATTCTTGAGGGTCTTGACGATGTTTATTTGTGATTATCCACTAAGGAAATAGTTTTACCCATGAGGATACCATACAATTGTAAATACAAGTAAACAAGTCCTCTATGTAGCAACTTTGGCATCGCCATATGTCACAAGACAAGAAAACATCCTTTCCATACGTCTAGGCATATGGTAGGTCCTGTTAAATAAAACGCTATGTCACCTTGCTAGCTAGCCACCTGTTGGCGAGTGACCAACAGAGATGGGATTTGAAATGACACGGAAAAACAACCTAAACACATATTCTCTGTTGATTTTATGCAGGCGGCCATATGTTTATCTTGTTGACCTTTGAGGTGTCCAACTGCATGTCATACACTCTGTCGCCATAGCTACAGAGGCATGAAGAACAAACCATAGGGGTCAAGAGCACAGCGGCTTTGAAAAACATACCCGTCTGTTCTCGCTCCGTTTCTCCCTCCTTTTTTTCCCTTCCTGATGCAGCGCACGTCCTAACAAACGACTGCGATTTGCATGATGTGATCGGATCCTGCTTTCCTGCAGCAGGGCTGACTGCCAGAGCTGTGAGGGAAAAGGCTGTAGGCCTGTAGATATCTCGCAGAGCAATCAGGAAAATATGGTGTGCCCAAATGTGTGACAGGCACAAAGTGTCACATCACATTAATCCTTTATCCTGTTGGGGTTTATGTGACGCGGTGTTGCAGGGTTAAGGTGAGCTGATTGTTAGAAAGTGGGACAGGTCGGCTTGGGGAGATAGTTTTAACTGGCAACAAATGGTCCATTCAGTGGAGATACTGATCTACCCGCCAAGGCTGCTTCCTACTGATCTAACGGCTGTAAGCTTTACTGTTTTTTTCTTCTTAACAATACACATATTTTATGCCCTCACATAAACAAAAGCTGGGGAAACTTTTAATAGGATGTCCTTCAACTTCAAATATAACTTTGTACATATAGTTAGCCGGAGAGAATGCAGACGGAAGGAAGCAAGTTCAATCTTTGTGAGTAATCCAATTACTGGTGATGTAGGAAAATACTACACTTAAATACTATCACAAATTCGCCATTAACACAGATTATGCAGGAAAGGGCCACGGCAGATAATGAAGGTTCAGCTGGTAGGAACAGCAAACGCACCTGCAAGTTAATTAAAATAAAGCAAATAGAATGTACGGCAGCAGTCAAGGCGAAAATAAGACTCTAATTTGATATTCGTAAATTCAGATATGGAATAATTTACATCAGTGAATCGTGAGAAACATGAGCAAACTTTGGGGCCACACATATGTATCTATTGGAATGCAAATGATATATGTATTACACTGGGCTGGGAAAACAGCAATCACTCAGATGTTGCTTGTTCTGCTTGTATGATAATCGTTCCAGCTGGGTGGTTAACACAGCTATTTTCTTATTTGGTAAAAAGCAGTTCCTCTGTGTATACTTTATATAAAGTACCTTGTCAATGTTAGATTTTACCTATTGTTCCAGTGCAAATCCTGCAGATGAATTTCCTTATTTTTATGAATAAAACATGTTTTGGGTTTGTGTTTCATTGCAGTTCCATTTCGGTTATAGCGACGTTGCTGTTAATACATCCCCTTTATTTACCTAGACTAGGAATTATACAACCTGCACAAATAGTGAAATACTGCCTTGCCAAAACAGATAAAGCGTTGCGGGGAAACATGCTGTAAACCTACTTTACACACATCACAACTGCTGCTACCAGACTCTTATTATACTGCTGAGTATATACACTGCCCCCATCCACCCCTTCCCCAATACACGTGTAAATATTGGACTATAAATTATGCCTTCCTGTATTATACTTATGCTAAAATATTTATTATATTCTACTGAGCCATTTACTTTATGTTCGTATTCTTATATTTATTTATTATTCGAGAAGGAACATGCAAGTAAGCATTTTATTGGATGATTTATTCCATGCGTATCACATACATACGACTAATAAAACTTGAAACTACTCCAAATGCCCTCTAAGGAGAGAGTAGGTTGGAACTTAAATTGTAATACATTTTTGTTATAGTGGTAGAGACCTTCTACTTTAAGTTGTCAAGAGTAATTATTCAGTAACAATTCAGCTGCAATGGTGTAGCTGTTGTAAGAATGAAGAATTAAAGGGATAGAAGAACTTCTCAGGAGCATGGTGTATATTTGAATAAAATTGGTCTTGAATCAAATAAATATATTTAATAAAGAAAACACAAGAAATAAGAAATAAGATAGGAAGCTATATACAGGGTCAGTGCCAATACCAAAATATACTGTCTCACCTAGCTATCTTAAGATGAATGCACTAATTGCAAGTCGCTCTGGATAAGATTGTCTGCTAAATGACTAAAATGTAAAATATACAGTGTGCAGGGATAATGGAGTTTTGTACGTATAGGCGGGGATTAGGAGAAAGTGACTGGTAGCAAGATAAATAATAATAATAACAATAATAGTAAACAGTATAGCAGCAGCATAAGTGGTAGGAGGGTGGGTGGTGGTGGTGAGTGTGTGTGTGTACACAAGTGTAAGTGTGTGAGTGAGTCTGTGTGCAAGAGTAACAGTGTCATGATAGGCGGATATACATTTAAGCAGGGCTGGAAAGTGACTGGTAGCAGGAATATATAAATACTTATGGTAATATACTAGTGGTAATAAATGTAAACAGAAGTATTAGTGACCAGTAGCAGGATAAATAGATAGGAACTAATGGTAATGGCAATCAATAATCAATCAACAGAAGCGCAGTAGTAGTAATAAATCTAATTAATAATCATTTTAGCAGCAGCGGTAGTTAGCCATTTCACAGTTTTATGGCCAGGGTATAAAAGCTGTACCGTCTGCCGTACGGTAGCATTGCGAACAGTCCATGTCTCGGGTGTCTGGAGTCTTTGAAAATGTTTTGTGCCTTTCTCATACACCGCCTGGCATGTACGTCCTGTATGGCTGGGAGCTCACTCCCAGTTATGCGCTGGGCTGTCCGCACCACCCTCTGTAGGGCCTTCCGGTCGAGGGCGGTGCAGTTGCAAAACCAGACGGTGATACAACCAGTCAGGATTTTCTCGATGGAGCACCTGTAAAAGTTATTAATGATCTGAGGGGCCGTGCCAAATCGTTTCAGCCTCCTGAGGGAGAAGAGGCACTTCTGTACAGGTGTGAGAAGACAATTATAAGTCCTCAGTGATGTGGACACAGAGGAATTTAAAGCTCTTGACCCTCTCCATTTTGTCCCTGTCAATGTGGATGGGGGTGTGCACCCACCCCTGTTTCCTGAAGTCCACAATCAGCTGCTTGTTCTTGCTGACGTTGAGGGAGAGGCTGTTGTCCTGGCACCACACTGCCAGGTCTCTGACCTCCTCCCTGTAGGCTTTCTCATCGCCGTTGGTGATCAGGCCGACCACCGTTGTGTCGTCAGCAAACTTGATGATGGAGTTGGTGTTTTGGTGGTCACAAAGTCATGGGTGAACAGGGAGTACAGGAAGGGGTGAAGCACACAACCCTGGGGGGTCCCCGTGTTGAGGGTCAACGTGGTGGAGGTTTTGTCGCCTACTCTTACCACCTGGGGTCGGCCCATCAGGAAGTCCAGGATCCAGTTACAGAGACCCAGGGTCCTGAGCTTGGTGACGAGATTGGAGTGCACTATGGTGTTGAACGCTGACCAGTAGTCGATGAAGAGCATCTTCACATAGGTATTCCTCTTTTCTAGGTGGGAGAAGGCAGAGTGGAGTGCAATTGAGATTGCGTGTTCTGTGGATTTGATGGGGCGGTATGCAAATTGGAGTGTGTCCAGGGTGTCTGGGATGATGGAGTTGATGTGTGCCTTGACCAGCCTTTCAAAGAGCTTTATTAATACAGATGTGACATCTACAGGGCGGTAGTCATTGTGAGAGGATGTCTTAGAGTTTTTGGGGACAGGAATGATTGTAGTCAGCTTGAAACATGTTGGGATTACAGACTGGGACAAGTAGAGGTTGAAAATGTCTTTGAAGATGCCTGCCAGCTTGTCTGCGCATGCCCTGAGGACATGCCCTGGAATATCGTCTGGCCCTGCGGCCTTACGAGTGTTGACCCGTTTAAAAACCTTACTCACGTCAACCTCGGAGAGAGAGAGATCACCCAGCAGGGCTCTGTGTTGTTTTTGTTGAAGAGTTCTTTACATTAACTTTAAATATGTCTTGCAATTTAAGTAATACAGTATATCCTTAACTATCATGTTCAACAATAATCCCATATCGTGTCTACCCTGCACATGAACCTCTGTTCAGGAATGTTTTTTTTCTGTGGAAACATCGGAACAATGTTGGGTCCTCAACGTCTACCACTTCAATAATCAACAAGACATGTTGTACTTCTGAGTCATTCTGTGTCGCCTGTTTGAGTGCTGACATTCTGCAGGGTGGAAGAAATACATTCTCCATCTACAACCACAGCTTCCGAAGGAGCTTGTCTTTGTTGATTTGTCACGTTGAGCGTGCAATGAGAGATTTCAGTCCCAGGTGATCTGTCTGTCAGACAATGTGAGCAGGATACACACTCACTGGAAAAAGGGGAGGGGAAATAAAGGGAGAGCTCAGAGGAGGAGAGGGGAACTCGGGCCCTGATGGGTCTGGTCTGGCCAAAGGTTCACGTCAGAGGGGTGAGGTCACTGTCAGCACGTGGCATCTGCACGTTGTCCATACCACAGGGTTCCACAGTGCACTGTGGTCCTCGAGACCTCATACGCTCAGATCCTCCATTAGCAGTCCAGCAGAGGAAAGATGAGCCAACCAGAGGTCGGTTCCCAGCCACAGACCCACTCTGTCATGGCTGAGTTGAGGTAATGACTGGTCCTGGGCCTATCTGAGGAAGCATGCCATTGGCCTTATACATGAAGGACAAGATTAAGTGTGTAATACCAAGACCACATACGCTCTGAAAGAGCCACCCCCCAATATGATTACGATGATTAGGATCTACTTTTGCGATTGATATCTTCAATGCACTGATTGATAAATTGGCTTGTTAGTGCCTAGATGTTTTTGGGAAACTCACTAACTGCTGTTCTTATTGCCCCATTTCAGAACATTCTGGTCGGTTCTCTCTCTCTCTCTCCTCAGTATTCTCTGCCAGTGCCAAGCACCATTGATTGGTTGCCACTTTTTGTTTTGCATAATCCCATTCATTGACATGGTTTTCAGCGACTCTTATATTCTGTTTACTCACCTAATCCTCACATATGTTTGTCGACGTCTGCATCTTATTTGCCAATATTTTTTCAGACGAGAGACGGGGTACTGTCTACAGTCAGCGTCAATTCATTAATGCCTTTCAAATAAACAGGTGATGCTGCATTTTGAGCGACTCCATGAATATGCATATTCTCTGCATATAGTAAATTAACATAACTGTCAGCTCATAACATAGGCTTTAAAATACTGTAAATCCACAAGTACATTTGAAAACACTCTTTACAATTGATCCATGTGCTGCAGCCTGGAAAGGTTAAGTCTCATAGTCAGTGTCATAACTGATTCAGCCTGATCAACGGATCATAGCCAATTGTGAACCACCATGAAAGAAGAGGGAACAAAGGTTGTGTCAAGTAAGGTTATGACTCTCTAAAAAGAAACGGAGGAGCGCAAAAAAGGGAATGTCATTTCAAAAGTAGGTTAAGCAAATCAAAAATAGCTGTAAAGGGCTCTGACTCTGAAATACAGAATCCCAAGAGTATGACCTCTGAGGTGAAAGCCAATGGAATGTAGGTTAGAAACGTATCCTTGTACGGTACTACAGACAGTCTTTTAAAAACATGGTTTGCTTATCTCGTTGGTACGCTTATTGTGTCATGACATAATTATTCATAAATACTTATTCAGTATGGCCATTGCTATATTTGAAGCCCTAGGTCCTATGTTGATATACATTGGTCATATATAACCTATTTCCTCTCCAACTTAATGTCTTATCTGCCCAATCCATTGTCAGAATATGTAAAACTGGACACAGTAGGCCCTACAGTAAATTCACTATCATATTCAACACAACGTGTATTCTGACTCCCCTCTGAAAATAAGGTGCAAACGTAACACTATGACAAACACTTTACAAATCTATCCCCTTGTATATTAGCATCTTATCTTGTTGTTCTAGTAGGGTGGAGTGATCTACTGTGATACACTCTGGGAATATGTATCTCCTGCAATAAAGGCCTGATGAATGCAAATGCAAATAAGCGGGCCACCATATGGCAGCCTCCTCTAGCGTCACAGAGAGGGAAATAAGGAAAGGATGACAGGCCAACACGGCCAGGCCTGATTCCCAACAGTCTCACGTCATGATTACACGGCAACTAGAGCCCAGTTTGAAGACGGGAAAATATCCGACTTAATGGAAAGTGTTGTGTTGTTGTCAAAACAAATGGGTCTACCACGAAGATACACTGACCCGACAATGCATGCGTCTGGAGTGCTTATGAACGCCGCAGAATGACAAGTATCCTTGTTTACTGCAGTGGAAATGTGTGTGGAATCAGAAGGCAGAAATTAGAACGGTATCATCATTTGGACTACCTAGAATGCAGTGAGCTTTAAGAATACACGGGTATGCATTAGAATACATTTCTGAAAGGTGGTATATGGGTCGTTCCTCCAATTCGGTGCCTTTTGAGAAGTGTAACTTTTAACATTCTGTCATAAAGAGAACATGTTCAACTTAAAAAACTAATAAAAAACTAATTTTCCCATCTCAACAGGTTAAATAAAACATTTACTATAGTAAGTGCCTATTAAGTGCCAAATAACGTAACAGGGTTGACCGTAACAGGGTTGACCGTTACAGGGTTGACGATTTCATCTTAAATCAGCCATAAATCCCCTTGTGACAGGGGAAATGGAAGCTTGTCGTGTGCAACAGAAAGTGGCAGATCACAAAACAATGTCATTGTTCAAACATTTCTAGCTTGTCTATCTGTGGGCATCAGGGTTGACATGTTATGGTCGACCCACTCAGTTTTCCACCACAAAACACAAGAAAATGGCCAAAAGGATTACAACCAGCTCACCTGCTTTTTACACTAAGATTTGACTATTAGATGTTCAACGTTTCTTTTGAAAAAAATATTTAAAAAGGAATAGTTTCACCATATTAAATTGAGAATTCAGTTCATATAACAGGGTTGACCTTAAAATGAGGGACATACGGAAATGAATCACTAATCACATTAAATAAATAATAATCTTCAGACACCACTTTGTCAAAGCAACAAAATAACTCGGACTTTACAATGATGGTGAAACTTGGAGACATTTTGTGGTTAAGTGGGTCAAAATCTTCCTAGACGTGACACAGGGTTGAAAGAGGGATATGTCAAAGTGCTGAATTTTGTCACTTTAGCAAGTCTTTATTCATATTACAAACCAAATTTATTGAATTCTAAATGTGGTCTAAATTCAATATTAGTGAACCATTTCTACTTAAAATACCAAAAGGATGCAAAAGGCACCCATTTTGTGGAACGACAATATACAGTTGAAGTCTGAAGTTTACATACACTTAGGTTGGAGTCATTAAAACTTGTTTTTCAACCAATCCACACATTTCTTGTTAACAAACTATAGTTTTGGCAAGTTGGTTAGGACATCCACTTTGTTTATGACACAACTAATCTTTCCAACAATTGTTTACAGACAGATTATTTCACTTATAATTCACTGTATCACAATTCCAGTGGGTCAGAAGTTTACATACACTAAGTTGACTGTGCCTTTAAACAGCTTGGAAAATTCCAGAAAATGATGTCATGGCTTTACAAGCTTCTGATAGGCTAATTGACATAATTTGAGTCAATTGGAGGTGTACCTGTGGATGTAATTTAAGGCCTACCTTCATACTCAGTGCCTCTTTGCTTCACATCATGGGAAAATCAAAAAAAATCAGCCAAGACCTCAGAAAAACAATTGTAGACCTCCACAAGTCTGGGTCATCCTTGGGAGCAATTTCCAAACGCCTGAATGTACCACTTTCATCTGTACAAACAATAGTACGCATAGTTCCCGCTCAGCCCAGTCAAAACTGTTCGCTGCTCTGGCACCCCAATGGTGGAACAAGCTCCCTCACGACGCCAGGACATCGGAGTCACTCACCACCTTCCGGAGACATTTGAAACCCCACCTCTTTAAGGAATACCTGGGATAGGATAAAGTAATCCTTCTACCCCCCCCCCCCCACAATTTTAAAAAATAAATAAAATAAAAACTATTTAAAAAATAATAATAATTGTAAAGTGGTTATCCCACTGGCTATAAGGTGAATGCACCTATTTGTAAGTCGCTCTGGATAAGAGCGTCTGCTAAATGACGTAAATGTAAATGTAAATGTATAAACACCATGGGACCACACAGCCGTCATTCCACTCAGGAAGGAGACACATTCTATCTCCTAGCGATGAACGTACTTTGGTGCGAAAAGTGCAAATCAATCCCAGAACAACAGCAAAGGACCTTGTGAAGATGCTGGAGGAAACAGGTACAAAAGTATCTATATCCACAGTAAAACAAGTCCTATATCGACATAACTTGAAAGGCTGCTCAGCAAGGAAGAAGCCACTGCTCTAGAACTGCCATAAAAAAAAACAGACTACGGTTTTCAACTGCACATGGGGACAAAGATCGTACTTTTTGTAGAAATGTCCTCTGGTCTGATGAAACAAAAATATAACTTTTTGGCCATAATGACCATCGTTATGTTTGGAGGAAAAAGGGTGTTGCTTGCAAGCCGAAAGAACACCATCCCAACCATGAAGCACGGGGGTGGCAGCATCATGCTGTGGGGGTGCTTTGCTGTTGGAGGGACTGGTGACTTCACAAAATAGATGGCATCATGAGGAAGGAAAATTAGGTTGATATATTGAAGCAACATCTCAAGACATCAGTCACGAAGTTAAAGCTTGGTCGCAAATGGGTCTTCCAAATGGACAATGACCCCAAGCATACTTCCAAAGTTGTGGCAAAATGGCTTAAGGACAACAAAGTCAAGGTATTGGAGTGGCCATCACAAAGCCCTGACCTCAATCCTATAGGAAATGTGTGGGCAGAACTGAAAAAGCGTGTGCGAGCTAGGAGGCCTACAAACCTGACTCAGTTACACCAGCTCTGTCAGGAGGAATGGGACAAAATTCACCCAACTTATTGTGGGAAGCTAGTGGCTACCCAAATTTTTTTGACCCAAGTTAAACAATTTAAAGGCAATGCTACCAAATACTAATTGAGTGTATGTAAACTTCTGACCCACTGGGAATGTGATGAAAGAAATAAAAGCTGAAAGGAATCATTCTCTCTACTATTATTGTGACATTTCACATTCTTAAAATAAAGTGGTGATCCTAACAGGGACTTTTTACTAGGATTAAATGTCAGGAAGTGAAAAACTGAGTTTAAATGTATTTGGCTAAGGTGTATATCAATTCCGACTTAAACTGTATAATCCTACTTTTGCCTTGGCTGTGAGTGTCTGAAGTATTTTAAAAAAACAATTGGCTTAAAAGCTGTTCAATCTAATAATATCATTTCAATGGACGAGGTAGAGAATGTTCTTGAAGAACAAGTTTGTCTTGAGGCAGTAACCTTCAGCGCATGCTCTCCATTCGAATACCCAAGAAGTTTAATAAAACTAATAGAATGTCATATCTTTGTCCATGAGTCATAGCAAGAGTTTTATAGCTATTGAAACGATAAATACATTACTCAAGGACCAGGAAAAAAAATAATACATATAAAATGTATTCAGATCCCTTTATTTGGGAAAGACTATAACTTTACAAAGAACAAGGCTGTGTGAAGGTATCTCTTTCATGGAGGTGGTCAGCGTTATCATTGCTTTTGTGAACATAAAGAAGAGTGCACATGTGAAGTGTGAGAATAACTGCAATTTGCTTAAATTCCCTTGGCCTTTATCATGATAACTATTGGGCTGTTTTACTTAATTAAAGTAATAAATAGCATTCTTACTGATGGCCATTCAAAGGTAGAATTAAAATGCCTGCTTAAAGATAGACATGTAGTCCCATCAACCTGAAATAACAAATCCATCTGTGTATATGCTAGTTAAAAAATTATCCAAATAGCTATTTTGTATTGCATTTTTTAGCATTGATTTAAGCCATTTGTCTCATCAAGTGCTTGCAGTTCATCAGTTGACAAGCATTTGCACCTTGTTTAGCAGAGAATAAAACCACCCAGGAATTCACTCAATAAGCGGTATTGCAGAGTACTTACAGTATATTCCATTTATATTGAACTGTTCAACTCGCTGGGGGCCATGGCTGTATCTGTTTGGTTTTGTAAAAGCATTATGATAATTAAGGAGAAGGAATTGAACCATCCACATAATATTATAGGTAATTCACTGGTAGGATTACCATGTTTGTCTCAATTCATTTGGCCAGTTGTGATGGGATTCCCAAAGTAGACTGCCTCACTCATTATGTTCATTTTGATTCATAAGGCAATTCCCCCAGAAGACCAGCAGGTTCTCATTTAAACCAATGTTTAATAGAGCTTTGGACAACTGTTACATGTGATTGTGCCATTCAGCTCTCCATTTCTCCGACACCTTAGAGAGACTCTTGTTGTTCTCAAAGAGTAGTGTACTTTCCATCTGCAGTTTGCTAGTCTACCCTCCTTTTATGCCATCACCTTGACTCCTTTAGCAGCTCTACAAGGTGTTGTTTGGAGTAACACCTGACAGCAGAAAATGAATCAGATATGAAGTCACTCATCCCAAAGCCCCTCTCTGAGTTCTTAATTGAACTCCTATGATAGATACGTAAATGATGGACTCAATTTAATCACCTTCTCATCAATCAAGCATGTGTCTTCCATGCCCTGTCATCTATGAGTCACAGTACGAGGTCTAGGTGAGAATAATGTGAAAGTACTATCATTTTCTAGGGAAAGAGAGAAAAATGATACTTAGGCTAGACTAAGTAAAATGATGAGGTTAGATGTAGAAATGTTGTTTAAAAATATTTACGGATGTTGTCACTTCCACTGTGGATAGAATCAAAGAACCCACAAGAAGACTTACGGATATTGGATGCAAGATAAAATGAACATGGCAAATGTCATTGTAGAATGATATATAAAGGAAAGGTTGCTTTGTCACCTTTCCTATCTTGTCCCTTAGAATAGAGATTGAATTGTGCCGGCAGGGAAAAATAGAAAGCATGGAGGTAGGGTGGGCGGCAGCAGAAGGTGTTGAGGTTCTATGGATGCTGTTGGGAAGAGTAATGATTACAAACTCACCGAAAACAATACGACAAGTAATTTGGAAGATTAAGGGGACTGCTTTTCATCATTTCAGTGGAAGGGTGGGAAGACTTGGCCCCCCAATACCTTTTAAAGGCCCAATGCAGCCATTTTTATCTTAATATCAAATATTTTCTGGGTAACAATTAAGTACCTTACTGTGATTGTTTTCAATTACATTTTAGTCATTTAGCAGACGCTCCTATCTAGAGCGACTTACAGTTAGTGAATGCATACATTTTTCATACTGGCCCCCCGTGGGAAACAAACCCACAACCCTGGCGTTGCAAGCGCCATGCTCTACCAACTGAGCTACAGGAGGGCCAATTAAAATGGTTGAAAACAAACAAAAATAGCTTCTTAGCAAAGAGCAATTTCTCGAGCAAGAACTTTGCTAGGACTGTCTGGAAGTGGTCTGAGTGGGAGGGGAAAACTGATAACTAGCTGTTATTGGCAGAGTGGTTTAGAACTCTCTTTCTTATTGGTCTATTAACTCATTTACAGCCTGGTGATGTCACCAGGCAGGCCAAAACTCCATCCCACCAAAACAGGCTGAATTTTCAGGCAGCTTTTTTAAACAGTTCTTACACTAAAATGGCATTATCATCATTCTCACAATTTCACAGTATTATTCCAACCTCATAGTGTGGAAATATACTGTATATAAAATACAGTAAAATCACATTTTTGACAGCACTGAGCCTTTCAACTGTAGCTGGTAACAAAGCAAGCAGGCTGGTGTTCAATACACGGATTACAGCTTTGCATTTATGACCCACAATACTCTGCCTGCATGTTGTGAATGTGACTCACGGCTGAAACACTGTGTATGTGAATCCGTCACACTCCTCTCCCCAAGGTTCCCTGGTGATTGAATGTTCTGTGCTGTACTTGTGGGAAGAATGTCTTTCATTCTTTTCAAGCCAGTCAATTATGAAGTTACAACCATGTAGTATGTACTAAGCAGTAAGTACATTGTTGAAACTGCTATGTTGGAATATGCACTCAGTCACTATGTTGTCAGTCACCTGTGTAACAGACCTTGCCTTCTGCAAATCTTTATCAATAAATGTGTCAGAGATATGTTTGTGGTCGTTGTCAACAAACACAATACGTTTTATATTTATGATAAAGTCAATATTGTACCCTCTCAAATGAAAGGGAACATCTTTGACATTTACTTTCCTGTGGAAACAATTTCTCACTGAGGAAAAATATCTGCATCTTAGCTGTATCTTTCTTTCTCTTATAAATACTGAGAGAAAATAGTGAGAGAGTTGATGACAAGTTACTCCAGTTCTTGCTGAATGCATCCATCTACCTACTGTCTGTTGCCACGAATCTGTTGGTTAGCAATAATGGTTAACTACTGTGAAATGGAGGGTCATGACACAAAAGCCACTTAATGGCATTACCATAAGCATACTGCATTACCAGTGATCTTTTTCACTAGTGTTAAATGCACATTTATGAATCATATAACTATTATTGAGCGTTAGCTAAGACAATAAGGATGGAAGTAGCCTTAGTCATAACGAGGAAGCATTTCAGCAAGGGTCCAACAGAGACTCAGTATCTCAAAGGGAAACAACACTGAGAGCCAAAGAGCCGGATAGATCCCTCCTTTCTAATTAATCTCCCAATCCAATAAAATCTGAACCAGCTTTGCATTCTGCAGAGGACATCTACAGCCCCATAGGTAACAAGGGTAGTTAGTTGCTTCACTATTTTTAAACATCTTGGCATGGAAACTGGTATTAATAGTGAGATGTGAGCTCTTTTTCCGTGGTTTAGCGGGAGGGCATGTCCTCAGATGCAGAGATGAACCTGAAAGTGAAGCATTAGGCACCTTTGTTGACCCCTTTCGAATCAAATCCACTCAGCTTTGTAATGGTGAAATGATGGGGGTCGGTGACCCCGCCGAAACCTGCCATACCCTGCTAATGTCAGGTGCTAAATGATTTAGAAAGCTCTATTCCCCAGTCTTGAATGACAAACGTCTAATCAGATGATACAAGTTCCATTCCCCCCTCTTTCGCTCGCGAGAAATTTAAACTTTCCGATCGTGTCCTGTGTATACAATATTTATGTGAGACATCAAACAGGTTATAGCAATACTAAATTATGTGACAGTATGATGATAAGTTATGTTGAGTGAGGCTGTAAAATAATTGGGGTGATGAAAAAAAAACTGACAGACTGATCAGGGTGACTTGCAGGAAGAAATACTGGGCACCTTCTCCCGTGACGCTCACCCCGCTGTGAATTAGAGTAGGTGATTTAACATCAAACCAATGATAGATGGTACCGTCATATGTTATCAATGTCTGGAGGATTTGAATAAATCAAATGGTACCCTTTCATGTTTCAAGTACAGGTTCCTGCAATTCTTATCTGTTTAAACATAGATGACAGTTTCCACTCACAGTGGTTGTCATCTGGACTTCTTCCTCCACTTTAACTGACTCCATTTGAGAGCATCAAAGTGAAATATGTATCGGGATTGAGACTATAAAATGATATACCCTTCATTGACATTTTGTAGTTAAACTTAATTAAGCTTCCTTTGCAGTACCTTCACCAGTAGCATATAAACATACTGTTTTACTGTAGTAAAATGAGATTGCAGAATGGTTTTAGGCACTTTACGAATACCAGGTATAGACTCCACTCACAGGTATGGTTCTAGTTTCCAAATTAAGGCCAATGTATGTATAAGAACAATATTTTACATAAAATGTGTAAATGAAGTAATCCGGCCCTGTGTATAAAGAGTCAGACCAGATGTGTAGTTGTGCATCCTTTGTGTGACTCACCTCTAGTAATCAGATTAGTAACATGACCTCTAAAAGTAGATTGAGTCTTTGGTTTGCACAGCTTTGATTTATGAAAATACATTTTGAAATGAATAGCCCTCTCAATTAATTTTCACAACAAGCAAAGATCCCCATTGACATTTTGCAAGACAAGTTGAAGCTTATGGGGAAGTCTCGACCATGTTTTCTGCAGTTATAAGCCAGGAAGATGAACCAGTAAACACTTTAGCATTAACCATAAAAGCACCAACAGGGGTCAATTTCTAAACTCTTTTTAAAAAATCCTTCTGATATTTTAGTTGTCAAGCAACTAGTTACCGACCAAAAAATAAAATGTATGATGATTTCTGTGTTAGTATGGAGGAATGAAAAATAATATCTCTTTTATATTGTAGTGGTGCGCCGCTAAGCTGAAAACGTTGACTCGATAGTGCACTTTGTGGTACAAGAACCAGATTTGGCACTGAGGTAGAGATATGGAGCCACCCCATATTTGGCCCCTGGGAGGCGTGGCAACCACTATAACAAAAAATATATAATATTAATAATTGTATAATTAAAATACATATTTAGATTCCAGTCAATGTCTCTATACCAATTTGAGAGCCTCATCTTTCAGATGCAATTGGAACTGAGTTGATAGCTCATAGCGTTCCAAAGTTAGAGCTAAAAGTCTGATGGCAATGGCGCCTATATCGCCTATGGTGGTCGCTATCTTAGGTCAGTGGTTCCCAACCTTTTTTGGTTAGTGTACCACCAACTGAATTTTGCTCTGCCCGGACTGAGGACCCCTGAAGTATTTTACCAGTAAGTATATGGTCTCATGAGTCTTCTCAAGTGCCCCCTGTGGATAGGCCAAGTACCCCCGGTGGCCCTAGTACCCCTGGTTGGGAACCACTGTCTTAGGTCATACCAGTACATCAGATTAGCTCAATAACTAATTTCTCAGCCTCTGAGTATCACATAAGCATAACACTTTGAATGAATAACAGAAATTGTTAATAACAAGTTGTTATGGAAGAAATTTATCAAAATAACTGCTTAAAAAAATACTGTTTTTATATCAAATTTGATTATAAATGTGTGAAAATGTTAACATAATGTATATGCTTATCTTGGGGAATTTAAACCATTTACTGATGTTACATAAGGTTAATAAAAAAAAAAAAGTTACTGCTTGACAGTGTCTCTTTGCAATAATTACTAATTTGAGGTGCTTTTAAGATAAATATCTCTTAATATGTTGCCGCTTTTGGGGTTAAAGGGCATTAAAGGCATTTACAGGTGTATGTCGGCTGTCATAGGCCTGGTCATAGGGATACATAAGCATCAATGAACGCATATAGCAAGTCTTGGGATACTTCATATTATGCAACCTTTGTATAACACATTATGCATGTATAATAAACTTATATGTTCATTAAACCTAAATTAAGAAAAATAAGATGGTGCCGACAGACATGGCAGCTCTGCTTCTAGCTCCTAAGCAACTTTGCAGTATTTTGTTTTTGAATTGTTAGATACTACTGCACTGTTGGAGCTAGGAACACAAGCATTTCGCTACACCCGCAATAACATCTGCTAAATATGTGTATGTGACCAATACAGGGCCATGATGTTTATGAATCCTTATAACAAGTCCATGACTAGTGCATTGTTCGCTGCTGCTTCACAGAGAGTGTGGAGCAAACGTGACTCATAAACATAATGAACATGTTCGAAAGCTACACCAAGGTCTAGCACACTCTATAAATTGGAGCCTTGTACATTTCCGACCCTGCCCGTATCACAGCAGTATCCTTCCGTTGTCCTTTCTTTTTGATTTTCACCTTATCACAAATCTCTATTATCACTCTGTCTTCCCTGTGCCATGCAGCTTCTCTCTCTCTCAAACACTGCCTCTTCACTCAAGCATGGTGTTTCCTCTGGAGGAGAGAACCAGAGCCTTCTTTCATTTCCTCTACTTGGCTAAGCAGCTTTGCCCCCTTCCATGGTTCTGGTAGCTCCTGTCTGCCCCCGCGAGAGCCCCATCTAGTACACAATCTGAGGCCCTGTAATGCACTCCCGGGCCCATGATGATAGCTCTTATTACATGGGGGACGTCATTGTCTGCCTCACTGATAAGCCAGTGGAGTAGGGAGTGGTGTGTGCATGTGTGTGTGTGTGTGTGTGTGTGTGTGTGTGTGTGTGTGTGTGTTTGTGTGTGTTTGTCTCCTTTCTTCCTTGTTTCTCTAGTTATTGTGTTGTTCGGTCGGACAGACATGATCCTATTAAGAATGGTGAGTCATTTCATGAAAAAGTCTGGCTTCGCATTCTTAAACAAAGAAGTATGATAGTTCCCAAGAGCCAATGAGTCAGTGCCGCTTGATAAAACTGTTGAAATATTCCCAACTAGATATAATTGTGGTGTGCATCAATGTGCGTGTGTGTGGAATCAGAAGTGAACCTAATTTTAGACTTGACAGAATCGGCTTTGTGTGTGAGTGTGTGTGTGTTTGAATCCTTCTTAACCCTCCCGTTGTCCTAGGGTCAAAATGACCCGCCACTGTGTTGAACCAACTTTATTTAATTTTTATATTTTTTGGATCATTTGTGAGAAGGAGGCAGTGATACTTTAAAGAAAGTATCACTGCCTCCTTCTCACAAATGATCCCAAAAATATAAAAATTAAATAAAGTTGGTTCAACACAGTGGCGGGTCATTTTGACCCTAGGACAAAGGGAGGGTTAAATGTAATGTAATTTGTGGATTCAAATACATTATTTAAAATGTGTGTGTGTGTGTGTGTGTGTGTGCGTGTGTGTGCGTGCATGTGTGCGCACGTGTTCCATAATTTATGTGAGTCCTAATGAGAATAAGTATGGATTGACGAAACTCATTGCTTGTTTGTGCTAGTTGTATTCATCAATTTTTCTCTGCGCTATCTGGAATTATGTTTTTCATCTAACCCTTTACAGTGGTGGGAATTGACCTATATGCATAGGGCCAAATTGAAATGTATCAAACAGAAATATGAGAACACTTATGCATAACTGAGGTAGCGATTGAAAGGGAACACTTATAAGACCAAAGGCCACCAACTCTGCACCCTCCGCTGCAACTTGCCCATGCCCCCCCCGCTTCTCCTTCACACAAATGCAGACAGCTGATGTTCTGAAAGAGCTGCAAAATCTGGACCCCTACAAATCAGCTGGGCTAGACAATCTGGACCCTTTCTTTCTAAAACTAGCTGCCGAAATTGTCGCAACCCCTATTACTAGTCTGTTCAACCTCTCTTTCATAACGTCTGAGATCTCCAGAGATTGGAAAGCTGCCGCGGTCATCCCCCTCTTCAAAGGGGGTGACACTCTAGATCCAAACTGCTACAGACCTATATCCATCCTGCCCTGCCTTTCGAAAGTATTTGAAAGCCAAGTTAACAAACAGATCACCGACCATTTCGAATACCACCGTACCTTCTCCGCTGTGCAATCCGGTTTCCGAGCTGGTCATGGGTGCACTTCAGCCACGCTCAAGGTCCTAAACGATATTATAACCGCGATTGATAATAGACAGTACTGTGCAGCCGTCTTCATCGACCTGGCCAAGGCTTTCGACTCTGTCAACCACCGCATTCTTATTGGCAGACTAAATAGCCTTGGTTTCTCAAATGACTGCCTCGCCTGGTTCACCAACTACTTCTCAGATAGAGTTCAGTGTGACAAATCGGAGGGCCTGTTGTCTGGACCTATGGCAGTCTCTATGGGGGTGCCACAGGGTTCAATTCTTGGGCCGAAACTTTTCTCTGTGTATATCAATGATGTCGCTCTTGCTGCTGGTGACTCTCAGATCCACCTCTACGCAGACGACACCATTTTGTATACATCTGGCCCTTCATTGGACACTGTGTTAACAAACCTCCAAACAAGCTTCAATGCCATACAACACTCCTTCAGTAGCCTCCAACTGCTCTTAAACACTAGTAAAACTAAATGCATGCTTTTCAATCGAACGCTGCTGGCACCCGCCCACCCGACTAGAATCACCACTCTCGACGGGTCTGACCTAGAGTATGTGGACAACTACAAATACCTAGGTGTCTGGTTAGACTGTAAACTCTCCTTCCAGACTCACATAAAGAATCTCCAATCCAAAGTTAAATCTAGAATCGGCTTCCTATTTCGCAACAAAGCCTCCTTCACTCATGCTGCCAAACATGCCCTCGTAAAACTGACTCTCCTACCGATCCTTGACTTCGGCGATGTCATTTACAAAATAGCCTCCAACACTCTACTCAGCAAATTGGATGTAGTCTATCACAGTGCCATCCGTTTTGTCTCCAAAGCCCCATACACTACCCACCACTGTGACCTGTACGCTCTTGTTGGCTGGTCCTCACTACATGTTCGTCGTCAAACCCACTGGCTCCAGGCCATCTATAAATCACTGCTAGGCAAATCCCCGCCTTATCTTAGCTCACTGGTCACCATAGCAGCACCCACCCGTATTCTGCGCTCCAGCAGGTATATCTCACTGGTCATCCCCAAAGCCAACACCTCCTTTGGCCGCCATTCCTTCCAGTTCTCTGCTGCCAATGACTGGAACGAATTGCAAAAATCTCTGAAGCTGGAGACTCTTATCTCCCTCACTACCTTTAAGCATCAGTTGTCAGAGCACCTTACCGATCACTGCACCTGTACACAGCCCATCTGAAATTAGCCCACCCAACTACCTCATCCCTATATTGTTATTTATTTTGCTCTTTTGAACCCCAGTATCTCTATTTGCACATAATCTCTTGCACATCTAGCATTCCAGTGTTAATACTATTGTAATTATTTTGCACTATAGCCTATTTATTGCCTTATCTCCATAACTTGCTACATTTGCACACACTGTATATATATTTTCTGTTGTATTTTTGACTTTATGTTTTTTTACCCCATATGTAACTCTGTGTTGTTTTTATCGCACTGCTTTGCTTTATCTTGGCCAGGTCGCAGTTGTAAATGAGAACTTGTTCTCAACTGGCTTACCTGGTTAAATAAAGGTGAAATAAAAAAAATAAAATTAAAATAAAAGGTGAGGACACAACAGTTCACCTGACACAAGACTGAATGCAAACATTACCCTTTTGATTTTTCTGCATTTTACATTTACTGTACTTTTAGCAGCATTTGTCGATAACAAAATCAGAAAATACTCTGGATACATTTAGTAACATAATAACAATATTCATGGAAAATTTGGGGTAGGTGCAACATAAGACAGAAACAATACAAGGGTTTGAGTCAGAGGTCTAACTGGTGTCTCCAAGTGGTCACACATCTCTCCAAAGTGTGCGCAGTTACTAAATCATTTCAATGCACTTGGCTCAAGGAAATAGCCTTCAACTATAAGATGATTTTGTGAGCTCTCCTAGCTGTGCCGTTGAGCATCTGAAGCAACCACACTTTTATTTTTGTGTTTGGAACACAGCCCTGCATCCCCCCGCCATAACGCAATTACTGTTGTTTACGCAATCCAAAAATGGTCCATTATAAATTGCAATCTGGGTCAGGTGGGAATTTTGAAAGCTTATTCTATTTCCAACATGACTAGCTAAGTTATAAAATAGAATATTACACTGTTAGGCTTTCACAAGGCACTTCAGAGAAACAGATAGTAATTTTGGTGCGTGTTCCGCGGCTAATTTTGTTCACAATACGACACACATAGGCTCATTCTGTTCAGAACAACCCAGGGTATGACACCATGTCATCCTTGCAACTGTACATCAAACATAGCGAACATAAACGTTGATAGTGTACTGTATATGAAATGAGTTTTATAATATGGAAATGTGAAGTGCACATTTGAATGGGTGTGTGGTTTGCTTGTATGACATCAAAGCGGTATTTATTATAATCGACAACGTCTCATCTTTCAGGACAAATCGAGTCCTCTTGATTTACAGCATTCCCCTCTCTTGGACAACAAAACATTAGCAAAAGTAGCCCAATTAGTGGGAGGGATGGGGGCATATTCTTGTTGGCTTGGTGCTCACATTTAGAACGTCAGTCAGTTGAATCCCATACAGCGCTGTAAAGAGGAGACCCTGAGCTCTGACGTCATGCATAGCATGTTACTGCACAGCCACTGCGTTCCAATTTAGCCATTTATCAGTGACCAAATCTGCCATTTTCAACCCGTATGCGTGAGTGTAAAGTGTAAATTGTATTTTTGACACTGTCTTTTTGGCGTAGTGCAGCTGTACCCCACTGTTTTATCTTGCCTTTAGGATAAGGCATAGCCATACAGACTCAATCTTAGGAAAGTGCTTTAAAAAAGATGTGCATTAAGTGTACTTAAATAACCCGACTGTGGCCGCCAAACTGTTCCAATCCAATTAATTGGCCAGTTTTGGGGCTGCCTCCTCAGTCGTGTGGATAAGAGACGTGGTCATTGTGAGTGGGTTTGTCTCTAAATGTTGTTGTCAGTGCGGGCAACCTCCACTACCCCCCACTCCAAACACACACACACAGACACAGACACACACACACCTTGAGGGTATGGCACAGGAGATACGTCCAGTTTAGTGCGGAGTGTGTTTGTTGCTAGAGGTCGTTGTGACAGCTTCCTTCCTCCCTCTCAGCGCCGCGAGGCCCGACCATGGATGAAGTTAAACTGACAGCCCAAATTATGCTGAGGAGACAAACAGCTGCTAATTAACTTTAATTTGCCTTTTGTTGTTGTGGTGCATAAGACCGTGCATTTACTCTTTGTGTTTGCCTGTCCGAGTCTGAGTTATACTTGGCTTGGTGAAATACTGAGCATTTCTTTGTCTCTGAGAAACTAGACATGTTGTTGAAGTGAGGTAAGAGCCCCGACAAGGACGTCAACAGCATAGTACATTTCTCTAGTGTGTCCTTGGTGTCCATTAGCATTGTTTACCGATTTTATGCTAGCTTTGTATGAGTAATGTACAATCAGTGGATCAATAAATTCCTGAAAATGTGGCATAATTCAAATGTGAAAGCTCAAGTTAGATACGAAACCTGACTCCCATTTCTGACGGCTTATAGGCATGGATAATTATACTGATGTATTACGTGTTACCTAAGATGCACAATGAGTTATAGATTTACGTTGTTACTGCACTAATTTGCGGGAAGGTCACAGAATAACCTTGTCGCTAATTTAATTACTCATGAATGTATCATATTTCAATCAGGAGCATATCTGTGGACATGAGATAATGACGGCCATAACTGGATTAGCGTTCAAATATGTGAAATTGGACACGTGGCAGGCAACAACCTAATTCATTTTGCTGATGAGGGTGGGATATGTGAAATGATCATTAGTGTTTCCTTGGGGAATCCTGGACAATAGGTCCTGGACTGACCATGACTTTTGCACCAAAGTAGCTTTATATGATTGAAGTATCTTGCATAATTTGACACATTTAGATTACACCTATTACATAATCATATGCATGTCTGTTTAGTATCTGGTGTACCTGGTGTTTAAGCTGTGTGCATTCAGCATACATTTCGACAATCAAATAGATCATGCCATTGGACCTGCCAGCCTTCACTTGTACAAATAATTGTAGTCTTATGCAATATTTGAAAACAGGATGACAAAAACTTCACAGAGCACGCACATTTGACCACAACTAGAGGATAACACAATCAGTTATTGCATCGGTTTCACAAATCTCCATGTAATAACATCATGAGAGTAAAGCATGTCCCTTCTGATCCATTCCCAAATGAATAGAAATAATGGACTGTATATTTCTGGCACAGTGTTTATGATGATGCATCATGGCTTTATTCACTTTTCGGTGTTCTTTTTATGAACTGTGTGCATCTAATTATTTACCATTGTCTTGCTAATAAAAAGTAATGAAGCATCAATGAAGTGCAGGGAGACAAAGGGTTGCATGTTTCAAAACACGCTGCGAGCTAAGAATTAACGAGATCTATATCTCGTTGTGAAGCTGCCAAAAACAAAATGCTACACTAAGAATAGATGAAGACAAGGGGTGGGAGAGAGAAAGAGAGAGAGAGGCGGGGGTAGGATGGAGAAAGACGGAGACTTGGGAGAGGGAAAGAGAGAGAGAGGCGGGGGTAGGATGGAGAGAGACGGAGACTTGGGAGAGAGAAGGAGAGAGAGAGGCGGGGGTAGGATGGAGAGAGAGGGAGACTTGGGAGAGAGAAGAAAGCGAGGGGGGAGAGGAAGACTGAGAGGGAGAGAGATAGAAAGAGCATTAAAGGAGAATAACAAGGGAAGTTGAAAATAACAAACAAAAACAAATCAGGAGTCTCTTGTAATGCTTTTCTTTTCCCTGAGAATTCTCAGTGATTAACTGCCATCAACATCAAAGCCAGAGAAAAAATCTGTCACTTACCGGAATAATAATGACGCTTTAGAACCAAAGAGAAATACTGAGGAATGTACATCTTTTGAACAAGTCATTGGATCCTAATCAGTAATAACAGATTGTGTTTTTTCCCCTTCTTTTCACCAGATGAGTGGGGGAAAAAAACACATTTGAAATAGAACCATGGTCGGTTATGTGTGTGTGTGTGTGTGTGTTTGTGTGTGTGCGTATGTGTGTGCGCGTGCATGTGTATATATGTGCATTTAATTGTCTGCCTATGTGTGCGGGTAGTTGTCCGCAGATTATAGTAATCAACCCTGTGCTTTAACCAGAGAATGACTCTCTTTGCACTACAGATGGCCTCTGCTGCAATAGTCTGCAGACCCTATCCACTGCTCCACAATCAATCACACACAAATGTCCAGCAGCAGCAGTAGAAGTAGTAGTGGACTGAGCCCGTCGGTGGAAGTGGAAAGTGTGAAGAGGTGTCTTGCAGATAAGTCATGCTAATAATGGTGTGGTTAAGCACTGTGGAAAGCATGCTTAGAGTGCTTTGTCCGCTTACAAGGCCCTCTCCATGGCTCGCTGCCCCTTGGAGGATTACTGTGTAAGGCTGCAGTGAGGGGCTAGCGCCCAACTGTTCAAGCAGAGGGTTGGTGGCAGCACTGTGCGAGTGGCCAGGTAAGATGGAAGACAGAGGGGTTTATTAAGCCGCATAACATCTGTTATAACCAGTACCAATGGACTGCATGCCATTGACAGTGGCATGCTGTTTTTGTCTTATGACAGGGTTATGTAGGTCTTATGAAAGAAGGGTCAATGAAAATGTTGCCATGTCATATTAATACAGTTTTAACAGTTTACTATAGTTGCACAAGAGCTGTTACTTGTGCAAGGGGCAATGATTAATTTGGTGAATGTGACTCGCTCTGTCCCAAACTAATTCTCAACCAAAGTGACATTGCATCAATTTCATTTCAGAAATGGGAAGCATCCCTCTAACAGAAATAATCAAGAAGATGATTAAACACTGAAATGGGGTGAATCATTCTAACAGTTTGAGACAGACAACTCTGCATTGTGTAAGGGAAATAGCCCATGCAAAAACAAGTTGTTTGAAGAAAATACTAAATCGTTTGAAGCTGAAGCAGGTGTCTGCAAAACTGTAGTTCCCACCGTGAACTCAATCAACTAAACTGATTGAAATTGTGTTTGTTTGGTGTTAAAATTATAAATCAAATGGGCCATTGATTAGAAAATGGTTTTCTACCTAGTTTATATGGAGTGACATTGTTGAATGTCAACAAGCTGGAAGTGGTAAGCTTCTACCATGTGTCCGATTTGAATGTACTTATTCTTACAGAAACATATTTCCATTTTGACATACAGTGGGGGAAAAAAGTATTTAGTCAGCCACCAATTGTGCAAGTTCTCCCACTTAAAAAGATGAGAGAGGCCTGAAATTTTCATCATAAGTACACGTCAACTATAACAGACAAATTGAGAAAAAGAAATCCAGAAAATAACATTGTAGGATTTTTTATGAATTTATTTGCCAATTATGGTGGAAAATAAGTATTTGGTCACCTTCAAACAAGCAAGATTTCTGGCTCTCACACACCTGTAACTTCTTCTTTAAGAGGCTCCTCTGTCCTCCACTCGTTACCTGTATTAATGGCACCTGTTTGAACTTGTTATCAGTATAAAAGACACCTGTCCACAACCTCAAACAGTCACACTCCAAACTCCACTATGGCCAAGACCAAAGAGCTGTCAAAGGACACCAGAAACAAAATTGTAGACCTGCACCAGGCTGGGAAGACAGAATATGCAATAGGTAAGCAGCCTGGTTTGAAGAAATCAACTGTGGGAGCAATTATTTGGAAATGGAAGACATACAAGACCACTGATAATCTCCCTCGATCTGGGGCTCCACGCAAGATCTCACCCCGTGGGGTCAAAATGATCACAAGAACGGTGAGCAAAAATCCCAGAACCACACGGGGGGACCTAGTGAATGACCTGCAGAGAGCTGGGACCAAAGTAACAAAGCCTACCACCAGTAACACACTATGCCACCAGGGACTCAAATCCTGCAGTGCCAGACGTGTCCCCCTGCTTGAGCCAGTACATGTCCAGGCCCGTCTGAAGTTTGCTAGAGTGCATTTCGATGATCCAGAAGAGGATTGGGAGAATGTCATATGGTCAGATGAAACCAAAATAGAACTTTTTGGTAAAATATATTATATATATATAATAACTTTTTGGTAAAAACTCAACTCGTCGTGTTAGGAGGACAACGAATGCTGAGTTGCATCCAAAGAACACCATACCTACTTTGAAGCATGGGGGTGGAAACATCATGATTTGGGGCTGTTTTTCTGCAAAGGGACCAGGACGACTGATCCGTGTAAAGGAAAGAATGAATGGGGCCATGTATCGTGAGATTTTGAGTGAAAACCTCCTTCCATCAGCAAGGGCATTGAAGATGAAACGTGGCTGGGTCTTTCAGCATGACAATGATCCCAAACACACCGCCCGGGCAACGAAGGAGTGGCTTCGTAAGAAGCATTTCAAGGTCCTGGAGTGGCCTAGCCAGTCTCCAGATCTCAACCCCATAGAAAATCTTTGGAGGGAGTTGAACGTCCGTGTTGCCCAGCGACAGCCCCAAAACATCACTGCTCTAGAGGAGATCTGCATGGAGGAATGGGCCAAAATACCAGCAACAGTGTGTGAAAACCTTGTGAAGACTTACAGAAAACGTTTGACCTGTGTCATTGCCAACAAAGGGTATATAACAAAGTATTGAGAAACTTTTGTTATTGACCAAATAGTTATTTTCCACCATAATTTGCAAATAAATTCATTAAAACTCCTACAATGTGATTTTCTGATTTTTTTTTCTCATTTTGTCTGTTATAGTTGACGTGTACCTATGATGAAAATTACAGGCCTCTCTCATCTTTTGAAGTGGGATTACTTGCACAATTGGTGGCTGACTAAATACTTTTTTTCCCCACTGTATCTGCTTTTTACACAGGTCACTGCAGGATCCCTATGTCCTTAAATGGTAACTCTCAACCCCAATTTCAGCCCTTGCCCAACCGCTTCAAATTAAAAAATAAATATGTTCAGGTGAGAAGTTGTGGTTGGGGGGAATTGCTCACAAATATTTATTTTGTGGGTGGGAAACATAGTTGTACCTGATCCCAACACTTTCTCACTAAAGCATACAGTACTTAATACTGTATGTGTAATACAAGTATGTGCATCGTAAGTTAATACGGCTCTGGACAGTTGTGGTACAGTGGTAGGGTGCCTAGTTCCCGACATCTATTACCATGTGAGGTGTAAGTTCAAATCCTCCATGTGGTGCGAAAAAGAAATGTTTGGAACGTGGACTCACATTTATTGCGGTATTGTGTCGGGAAGAAAAATGCAATCCTCACCTTGAAAATTAAGATTAGGGTCTCAATTCAATCCACCCGCATTACAGTATTTACGCAGTAGCTCTTTTTACCATGGTCAGATTAACTCACAGATTCGTCTTGGGTACTGTATTAAAAACCTACAACTACTACCTGTTCAGAATTAGAAGTGTGTGGGCATGGGATGAATATTGAAAACAAAGGATTTTTAAAACAAAGATATCTGCCTTATGTGGGATTAGAACTCCTAACCATTAAACTATGAGCCAAATGTTTTAGCAGACTGCGCCACCAATCAGTCACAGTGGTTAGGAATAAATACAATGAATTGACATGACCACCATTGTTATCTATTTTCGATGGATGTAGCTACAAATATACACGTATAATCCCCATAGTCTACATGTTTATTTTCTTCATAAAATCACATAGATGTGTATGAAATGGTAAACCAATACTACATTTTTTTTTGTCATATGCGGAAATGTGCCTTACTGCCTTTTGAATTTTGTGTGACGTTAGTAGTCTAGTCAAGGAAGCATCATGCAAAATGTATTGGCACACTCCACTTACCAAGACCATTGCCAGGCTGTCACCTGCTTTTGTAGTAGGCCTTGAGGTGGTACCACCCAGTACATCTAGAAGGGAGTGCATTTCATACCGAACCCCTCCCTTGAGATGTGTTTCACTATAATTTAGCCTAAAACATCTGGTTTTCAATGAGAAACATTTTTTTTTATTAAACTGCCATTATCTGAACTACAGTCGATAATGAAATAGATGAAAATGTGCCATCAGTGCAACCTGCCCCTTTCTCTCTCTCTCTCTCTCTCTCTCTCTCTCTGTCTCTCTCTCTCTCTCTCTCTCTCTCTCTCTCTCTCTCTCTCTCTCTCTCTCTCTCTCTCTCTCTCTCTCTCTCTCTCTCTCTCTCTCTTTCTCTCACTCTCACTCTCTCACTCTCTCACTCAGTCAGACACACACGCATGCACGCACGTAAATGCACACATACAAACAAACACACACACACACACACACACATACTGTACACACACACACGTGCACATAGATCTAATGTCATCATCCTGGAGGTTCAGTATTAGGTCAGACTTCTGCCAGTGGCAAAACAGAGATATGATTTTCTCTGAATCAGTTCATTATGAGTGTCTTAATTGCAAAGTAATTGATCTAATCAACAGCATCCTCAAAGTCAGGGCATTCCCTGTGAAATGAGTCCGTCAGGGGAATCACAATTTTCCTCCAAAATGAGATATACTAGCAGACAAACTCCTCTTAATTTCCTTTGGGTTAAAAACAGAGGGTGGAAACTAGAAAAGGGAAATTTGAAATTGAATTAGGTCTAATTACCAGTGCAATCGATGGCAAATTGAGTTGATATTCATTCCCGTTATTCTCAACACTAGATCTCAGATAAGAGTGTTGCCATTGTAACACGAGCCGAACGGTTACGCTGATACAGAGTAGTTTTGATGGCAGGTGATAGGGAGTTCAGTCTGGAATGATCTGATCTGTCAAGGTTGCTACTCAGAGAGCTTGGCTTGGTTCCCAAATTGGGATGAGCGGAAAGGTTGTTTTTATCGTTTGCAGTCTTCTAAGTTGTTGAAACTGTCATAGTGCCAATGTAAACTAGATGAGGCTTAGACAAGCTTAGCTACGTTGCATAGTAAGATACTATGTTTGGCTTAATCATAGTTTCAGTGATGTGAATATTACTGATGTGATCTATTAGCCCTTTGCAATGCCTTTGTTAGTGTGAGAGCTACTGCATCCGTAATATACAGTGCCCTCAGAGTCGTCTTGGGTTCCACATTTTGTTGTTTTGCAGCCTGAATTCAAAATGGATTATAAAGTAGTTGTTTTTTCACCCATCTGCACCTAATATCCCTTGATGACAAACTGAAAACATGTTTTTAGAAATTGTTGCTAATTTATTGAAAATGAAATACAGAAATATTTAATTTACATAAGTATTCACACCCCTGAGTCAATACTTTGTACAAGCACTTTTGGCGTAGATTACAGCTTTGAGTCGTCTTGGGTATGTTTGTCTCAGTTTTGCACATCTGGATTTAGGGATTTTCTCCCATTCTTCCTTGCAGATTTTCTCAAGCTTTGTTAAGTTAGATGGGGAGTGGCGGTGAACTGCAATCTACAAGTCTTTGCACAGATTCTCAATGGGATTCAAGTCTGGGCTTTGGCTGGGCCACTCAAGGACTTTCCCATTCTTGTTCTGAAGCCATTGCAGTGTTGCTTTGGCTGTATGCTTGTGGTCATTGTCCTGTTGGAACATAAATCTGTCCTGTTGGAACATAAAAATATTTGTTTCACTCTGAAGAAGGTTCTCATCAAGGATTTGCCTATATTTGGCTCCATTCATTGTTCCCTCTAGCCTTACCAGTCACCCAGTCCCTGCCACTGAAAAGCATCCCCATAGGATGATGCTGCCACCACCAATCTTCTAGGTAAGGATGATGTTAGATGGGTGATGAGCTGTGCATGGTTTTCTCCAGACATAGCCCATTGCGTTCAGGCTAAAGAGTTCAATTTTTGTCTCATCAGACCACACAATCTTTTGCCTTATGATCTCAGAGTCTTTCACGTGCCTTTTTGCAAACTCCAGGCGTGCTATCATGTGCCTTTTCCTTAGGAGTGGTTTCCGTCTGGCCACTCTCCCATAAATCCTAGATTGTTGAAGTGCTGTAGAAACTGTTGTCCTTCTGGCAGGTTCTCCCATCTCAGCAAGGAACTCTGTAGTTCTATCAGAGTGGTCATGGGGTTCTTGGTCACCTCCCTGACCGAGGTCCTTCTTGCCCGGTTGCTCAGTTTGGTCGGACGGCCAGCTCTAGGCAGAGTCTGGGTAGTTCCATCTTCTTTCCATTTCACAATGATGGATACCACTGTTCTCTTGGAAACTTTCAACACTCTAGAAATTATTTTATACCCTTCCCCAGATATATGTCTCATCACAACGCTATCTCGGAGATCTACGGACAGTTCCTTGGACTTCATGGTATAGTTTCTGCTCTGACATGCACTGTCAATTGTGGGACCTTATATGGACAGGTGTGTTTCTTTCAAAATCATGTCCAAACTATTGAATTGGTGGACTCCAACCAAGTTTTAGTGACATATCAAGGATAATCAAAGGAAATTAGATGCACCTGAGATCAATTTGGAATGTCGTAGCAAAGGGGTGTGAATACTTATGTAAATTAGACATTTCTGTATATAATTTTCAATAAATGTCCAAACATTTCTAAAAACATGTTTAGACTTTTTCATTATCAGGTATTGTGTGTAGATGCGTGAGAAAACTAAAACTAATATGTTTAATCAATTTTGAATTCAGGCTGTAACACAACACTATGTGGTATAAGTCAAGGGGTATGAATACTTTCTGAAGGCACTGTAGCTACCAGTCCCTATCCACCAGTCAATTCCAACCATCCTCTCTTTCTCTCCATATGGTGTTTTACATCAATGAGTCTTTGAACACAATGTGGACAGACTGAACTTTTGACTAGCATTGTGCTAAAGGCAAAACAATATAATTATCTGACTATAAATCTCTGAATTGTAGCTCCCAGCAGTAAGTTAACAAGGTGTCAATTAACATTTACGGGATCACAGTTTCTTCAAAGAGAAAACACACTGCAGAGCCTTGCAGCATGGGGAACAAAGGACAAAGGATGTGGTCGGATCTTCTCTGACAACTGAGAGACTTCCTATAATGAATAAAAATGGCTGAGCGGTTTGGGTTAAGGTATGGGCAGGCATAAGCTACAGACAACGAAGACAATTTAATTTTATCAATGGCAATTTGAATGCACAGAGATACTGTGATGAGATCCTGAGGCCCATTGTCGTGCCATTCATCCGTCACCAATGCACGGCCCCATGTCGCAAGGTTATGTACACAATTCCTGGAAGCTGAAAATGTCCCAGTTATTCCATGGCCTGCATACTCACCAGACATGTCACCCATTGAGCATGTTTGGGATGCTCTGGATCGATGTGTACGACAGCGTCGTCCAGTTCCAGCCAATATCCAGCAATTTAGCACAGCCATTGAAGAGGAGTGGGACAACATTCCACAGGCCACAAGCAACAGCCTGATCAACTCTATGCGAATGAGATTTGTCGCACTGCATGAGGCAAATGGTGGTCACACCAGATATTGACTGGTTTTTTGATCAACCCTACGTGTTTCTTAAGGTATCTGTGACCAACATATGCATGTCTGTATTCCCAGTCGTGAAATCCATAGATTAGGGCCTAATGAATTCATTTAAATTGACTGATTTCCTTATATGAACTGTAACTCAGTAAAATCTTTAACATTGTTGCATGTTGCATTTATATTTTTGTTCAGTGTAATATGGATGCCATACTCTGGCAGAACAAGTCACAGTCTCTTGACCCCTAGTCTGTTGAACCCTACGAATGAATAGACATCTTCCAATGGTGGTGTGTGTTAGTGTGTGTGTGGGCGAGTGTGTGTGTGTGTGTTTGCATGTTTTTGTGTGTGTGTGCTTGTGTGTGTGAGTGTGTGGTGTGTGCGAGTGTGATATTTTGTTTGTGATGGGATGCACCAGACGTGTGTTTGCTTGGCTCGCTTACTATGAGGTGTCAGAGTTCATTATAGGGCCTTGACAACAAAAGCGAGTCTGACTGGGAGTCCGTAGCAGGGGATGGGAAGAGGTCTGATTGGGCAGGGCCATGCCTCCAAGGGGACAGCCGAGATTTGTTAGCAGTGTTGGATGGTGAAGCTGTATCCGATGCCATTGGCAGAGAGAAGGCACTTGCTGTAGGGATGTTGAAACATTCCAAATAGGATGGTACCAGTCTGGCTATTTAGTACTGAAACACAAAGCATCATCACAATGTCTGGTAGGTACATTTCAATGCATCTCCAGCTTTTTGTTTTGTAATGCCAATGAGAGTATGGTATTGCATTTTGTTGAGGTTGGTTAATGCTACACAATATGCTGCCTCAACACTTTTTCCCCCCTTTTTATAACGTCTTACTTCTTACTCTGCTATCATGTAGTAACAATACAATCAAGCCTGAACATTTTGCTGTGACCTCTCTCAGTCACGCTCTGACAGAGTCACTGACCGGCACATAGAGTAGTCTTAGACTGGTGATTTTGCAAGACGCAGTGTAGCATGGAGTGATGTTTCTTCAAGTGTCCAGAGAAATGGTATTGCTCCTATTTACCCTGTCCTCACGTATACCACCTCAACAGGTTCACATACAGCATACTAATATGAGTCATAATAAGTATACCCCCCATTGATTTATTAATCTTTTTTTCACCGTGCAGGCTTTCCTTTGGGGCCCTTAAAGCCATTGGGTATTATTTTTAATGACTCTTTATTGAGATTAATCTGCTACCTTAATCAACGGGACCTTTACAATCTGTTTGTTTGGCACTTTTGTGTTTATGCTGCTGGCTGTTTTCATGGACTCTGAAAGAGTGGATCAGCTGAACGTGCTAGCCATCATTTGCTGAATGTATTACAATAATTAAGGCACTTTTTATTCCCATCAGAAATCAAAAAAATGCTTTCCTGTGAAATGCTTCACCTTCATCTAAGGTCAGCTAGTGGATTGGACTGATTGAATAAAAACATGACTATATTCATGATGAAATCATTACATTACACACTCTTATCTAGAGCATCTTACAGTAGCAATTAGGATTAAGTGACCTGTTTAAGGGCACAGACATATTTAATAACCTTTTGGTTATTGACCAAACACTTTTAACCACTAGTCTACCTGCCACCCTATGAAGCGTGGACAGGCTTGTCTGATAAGTGTTTGAACAACATGGCAGCATACATGTTGTATTACTTTTGCTAGAAAAATATTGTTTTTTCTTTCATTTTCAGTTAAGCCAACATCAGTGAGTCGTGTTCAGACAGTCTCATTGTTCAGGGATTCTGTTCCACTTTTTTTCAGTGTGCCAGGATCAAACTGTAGAACATATTCAATCATATGTTCGGTGTTTCTCTCTGTGTCTGAGCCTTTGTTCGCTGTAGAACACATTGTCAGTAGAATGTATTATATCATAACTGAGTTCCAGGCAAACCAAAACGTAGTTCAGAAAGTTAGAACTCAAGAACATCTCTTTGCTAAACTATCTTTAGAAGTCGGCAGTCACCTTGGCTGTCCTTGGTCAGCTTGTTCAAGTTAGTGATGAATTGTGTGATGAATCATGCATTGGATCAAATCAAGGTGCCCTTACGGGTGAACATGCTTGAACAGGTCTGTCGCCTCCTCTTCCTCCTCCAACTGCTGGCCCCAGTCACCTCCAGTCACCGGCCACAGGTTGGACTGTCTCCAAGGATGTCATCGAAGTGACCGTCCCGTAACAATATACCCTTTGGAAGTGAGTTTTATTTAGTGACTCTCCGAGGCGAGTCTCCTCCACACTTCAATGCCTCCGCAGCTGCTACTTGTTGGCTCCCATCTGTTAAGGGTATTGTTTGTGTGGTTACTGATCCTGAACTCATTACCATCAACCTCTCTGATAAACTATTGTTCTTCCCGCTAATATGGAGTCTCGGATCCAATCTGTCTCCAATGTTTTGCGGGGAAACTGAAATGATCTCAGCTGCACTGCTGCAGACCTGATTACATCACAGGGAGTCAAGGGGGAGATGAGATGAGGCCAGACCTGGTTTCTCGTTTGTCGGTCCACCCTCTGAAATAACAGGGAATGTAGGCATACTGTGCCCAATGAGATCACTGGCCATAAAAATGGCTTGTCATTTGTTGTGGTGCCTGTAACTGATGTAGTATTGTCAAAATGAGTTTGTTTCTGTAACTACTGTTCTTGTTTACCCTTGAGATTAAGCAGAGAGTCTGAGTTTCTTTATCTGTCTGATGAATAGACATATTGTGTCCGTCCTTTACTGTCTTCATTCCGAACTCGAGACTGGCGGTCAAATTGTATTTGTTCATTGTTTTGAACTTTTAGTCTACCAAGCATTGCATTTCTTTGTTGACTTATGGTAAATATGGATTGAAAGTGGTATCTGGATCTGAGATGAGTGTAATTATTAGATGATAATTAATGTAATTATCCAGAACTCAACACAGCAAACACATTGTCTTATATTGACAATCCATCTACTTACTTTAAAAGAGTGTAGTGTTTTATTTGGCAGAATGCCTTCCCTATATCCCTGTCCCCACTGCTCGGGATATTTTCTGCTGGCCTGGCAAAGAACAATACATTTGAGTTTTCATTTAATGAACTCAGCTTTTTTATGCACTTTTTAAAGGTACTGTGACAGTACAGAAATCAACCAATTATTAGTCCATCAGCTCCTGTCTGCAGACTTAAGTTCCCCGGTGTATAACTGCTGTTGTACACCCAGCAAAAGGCTCTTAGAGCAAATTGCCTCCGTAAATACTATGCTGTGTTAACAGGTAATATGTAAAAATCTTGCAGCGCGAGTCAGCCTGGATAGATGTGTCTGCTAGGTCAATGAATAATGGAAATTAAACTAATTCTTCCTGACCCAGTGCCAAACTAATACACATTTATAAGCAAGGCCCAGAAAGATCTGGAGATTCTAATTACGTGAGGGAAGCAATCTGTGTTTTAATAATGGGGATGGAATATCCAGGCCTTCCATTCCTAACAGAGCTTACCTCCACTGACCTCTTCCTCAGTTACCTGTGCTATGCAGAAAAGTACAGGGAAAACTTTGTTTGTAATCAATGATGTACATTGACAAAACAGGGCATACTATATCTGTATATCCTGTATTTAAAAAATGTCAGGACCCTTCATTTCTTAAGCCAGTAGGCTTACACAGTATATCACATGGTCAATTTACACATAAATTCATCATGGCCTAGTCATTGAGAAAGTAATTGTACTACCATCAAACTAAAAGCTTGTGCTCAGAGAAGGCAGTAAGACTGATAATGTTAGCAGATGATAGTGAAATACCTAATACTATATATGAAGAAAAAAATTAAACAAATGTAAGATTTCAGATAATATTACCTTGACATCCATAATGCCATTTCTTTGGTTCAACTTCAATGTGTCACAATACCAAACAGTGATTTGACAGGGTTTGGTATTGTAGTATCTAAGGTGAATGTATGTAGCTTTTTTAAGGACATTAGCAATGATTATGGTCTCCTTGATTCATCTGAAATGGATGGCAATGGACATTTTAGTGTTTGGATTCTAATTCATAACATATCATGTTATATTACCATGATTTTGTAGTACATTCCTAGTCAACTGGAATAGCGCCTGCACATTAATTGTCTAATTTCAAATCTATTTTCCGACAAAGACAATATTCAATGTGTTTGCTTTATGCGTCTGACAAATTGAAAGACTTATACAATAATATTCTCTGCAGATGTTTCTTCTCCCCCTAGATTAAAAAGTGCTGAACCATGAATATCTATTAGATTCTTAGATTTCTAAAAACGCTCTCAGATAAATCTTCATTGGGAGGGGATGTCCCACCTTCACACAGGGAGACTTGTAATGAAAGTCATGTTAACTGTAGATCCGCCATGAATTACTGGCTAACATATAGTGGATACTTGGGACTGAGTTTCCCTGCACTGTATATGTGCTGTCGCTCTACTCAACTCATTGTGGGCCCCAGGGCTCAAAGATATTGCTTACTCATGTGGATTTAACTGGTGTCAAATGTGTGCGGCCCACAGTATATCATGTTTGACTCGCTGGTGCCGAAATCAATACGTTTGGAATAATTCATTACAGATTGGCATTCACTGAATTTATCAAATATATCACAGATCTTTTGCTATCATGCGAGCATCGCAGAGCGCTAGTTAGTGACAAATCAGGTCTTTAAAGCATATATACTGTGTAGCAGCAAGTATGAACTGACAATGGTGTAACACCATGACAATCATTTAGATTTACAGTAGCCATTTAGCTCTTGAGAATAATCTATGTTTTGCCCTTTCAATCCTCCACATTTGCAGCTGTATGACAATAAGTGTCCCCTGAGGCAAAATGGGGTCATAATGGAATTCATACTGCTAGAGGCATTCAACACAATCCCGCCAAAATGACTTGTTTGACAATCTCTCTGCTAAATCAGACACTACCTTAATTGGGCAGACATGGCACATAATTAGTCACCTTATCCATATGCAGGTACAGTATGTCTTAAAGGAAACTATTGTATTTTTTCCCACCTGGTAAATGGTGAGGGGTTTGAGTAATGGCCATTTGCTTCACTGATAGGGCTGAATTCCAGATTGGTATGATTAAACTCATTGATGTAGTTTAGCATCGGATAAATCCAGCTGTGTTACTATGAAAGCAAGGACACAATTGGCTTTTGAATAGCTGCATTTAATTTATTCCCCTTTCAGAAATTGACCTCTTAAAGTAACTGTCCAGTGAAAATCTCACTTTTAAAATGACATATTCTTTTAACATATACCCAAATCATGTTGACTCATGCTATTGTCGTATTTGTGGCGAAAGCATAAATTGGCTAATATTTCTTTTTCAAAAACCCAACCTCAAACTTGTATTTCAAACAGACGTTTAAAAAATGCTTGCTCATAGAGGATGATGTCATCCACCTGAGGAGGATGAGCTGGCCAATCAGCGTTCTACACACATTAATATTTTTAATGACCCGTATGCGCCCACACCATTCTGTTGTTGGGGTATGCACACACCATTCCAACACATTTTATTTAACCTTTATTTTATCAGGGAGTCATATTGAGACCAAGGTCTCTTTTACAGATGAGCCCTGAATTATCAACCAACTTTCTGGTAGAGAATGCAGTGATGAGTACTAACATTGTTGCCTGTAATAAAGCACAGTGCGCTATGATAAACTGCATCTAACAACTTTAATGAAGTGGTAGCTGCGTTCATATAGTTGATGTCACCATAGTCTAGGACTGATAGGAACATCAACAGTATAATCAGCTTTCTAATATTTAGCGAGGCAGGACCTATTTCTATAGAAGAAGCCCATTTCTATTAGCAGCTTCTTAAAGGAAAATTCCACCCAAAAACTATATTTTGGTATTTGTTTCATTAGTCCGTTGTTGACATTGTCCGAAAATGTTTTGCTTGTCAGCAATCAAGTTTTCAAGATATGTAACTTTCAAAATGCAGAAATTATCCCCGTATGATGCATTTTGCATAAAGCCAGTCTCAATGCAAAACACAACTATAGAGTATGTCCTTTGTATTGTCAATGACAATTGGTGGGCCCCACCACATCCTGCGCACCTGTCATGTTACATTGGGGGTATCTCATTCAGTTATTGTTTTAATAGTGCATGACACTATTAATGAGTGTTCAAACTTTAATTCAAAACAGAATATTACCATTTGCTCCATCCGGTAATTCAGGCTCTGAAATCAATTTAGTCTCGTTGGTCCCAATGTCTCTTACCACTCTTTCAGAGGGCCTTGCAGAGGGAAAACGTAATTCAACTATCACTCTATAAATTCTATTACATCTCTGTGGGTATGACTGTGAATGTGATGTATCAAATGAAGTGCTTGCAGCAGACAGGCTGCTCCTTGGAGCTATTGAACAATACAGGAAGTTATGGGGGCACATTGGTGTGTCAAGCAATAGCTCCGACATTATGGCTTGCAGAGATAAAGTGTCTTTTCCATTTAATCATAACTAGATGGTATTATTCTGTGGCATACACAACACACACACATGCACACGAACATGCACACGGTCAGTTGGTGGGGACATAAGAATAGCATTCTATGGAAATGTGTGCTACTTTTGCCTTTGCTGAACTTCAAGAGATAGAAACAATAGTATACAGCCCTGCAGATGACATGCAACATCAGGTCACTGTACTGAAGCTTGTGCAAGCTCAGGTAAAGTAAGCCTCCTGTCCATCAGGAAAAACCGTTTGATGGTGATGGCTCTTGCACACTGCCAAGACTCCCTGAGTTTGTAAGTGCAGCTACGGAGTTCCTGAGTCAGCTACTTTTAAGTGTGCTGAGACTATGAATAAAACATACAAGGCAAAGGTCACCTGCAGGTCATGTCATTAACCTAACAGAGTGTGGCCCCTTGTGGCCCCTGGTGTGGTGTCCTTAAAAATCTCCTCAGACACATCCATCACAGACACCTACTTTATCTTAAATGGGATAGAATTACTCAAGTAGAGGTCAACAACCACTACCTTTCTTATTAGTGTAATAAAACAAATCCAAGCGACTCAGAACAGAAGTGCTGATCTCAGATAAGGTCCCCAATGTCCATGTAATCTTATTTCAGACAGGAAACGCAACATATTCTTTTAACCATTTACTACAAGTAAATTACAATACATTAGATCTTGGCGGTAGGCTCAGCAGCTTCAGGGAAGCTGACTGCCATAGCAAGGCTCAATCATTACCATAATAATAAACTACAGGCAATGAGCGCGGTATAGCTAAACCAATCCCCCTGACTGGAACAAAAGCAGAACCAATCAGGTGGAGGCTGGGTTGGTGGTGGGCTAGCAGACAACAGACAATGCATAACGAGTAACGCATGTTATAGCAACGGCATAGGTAGCAAGAAACACCAGCGCATACAGTAGCTTGCATTCGGCAGCCATCAGAGAAAGTCTGTGCAGAACTGCTCAACTTAAATAGACCGCCATGTTAAGGTAGAGTGACAGATCTAATTGGCGTAATATCAGCTGATGCTATCAGCGGACGCAAACACTCGGGTTCCCTGTCTGAACTGGCTTTGCTTTATTTATTATGATCAAAAAGGCAAAACTGATCTTGGATCAGCATTTTCTACTCAGAGATGCTTTATGAAGACAGTCCCTGGATGACAATATTGAGATGAGAGTAGACTATCAGTGCATGAAGGTGATATGCCCGTAATGTTATGTAATAGTTGATTACTTAACCATTGCATGCATTGGGAGATTTGGAATGTAAGACGTCACTCATTAAAATTCAACTAACACCGTACAGGAGAGGAATTGAAATGTGAAAATCTTGTGCAGTTATTATTCTGGAGAATTCAGCACCATGGATGGCTACATTGACATGCATTCATTCAAAATGTTGACCAGCAGCCTGCAGGGAAGGACTTTTAATGGAAAGTGCTATATTTTCAGTTTGGCCAAAAAAGATTTGGCCTATAATGTAGTCTATGTTCCACCCTGTATGTCAGCATTATGTTACAGATGCATAGAATATGTTATGCAACTGGCATTACAAAATCAAAATAACAATGGTTTATATAGTACCCCTTGACTTACTCCACATTTTGATACTGCCTGAATTCAAAATGGATTAAATATTTTTAAAAATCATCTACGCACAATATCCCATATCCCAAAGTGAAAATATGTTTTTAGAATTTTTGCAAATGTATTGAAAATGAAATACACCCCTGAGTCAATACATGTTAGAATCACTTTTGGCAGTGATTACAGCTGTGAGTCTTTCTGGGTAAGTCGCTAAGAGCTTTGCACACCTGGCATGTACAATATTTGCACATTATATATGTTTTTATTCTTCAGGCTCTGTCAAGTTGTTTGTTGATCATTGCTAGACAGCCGTTTTCAAACCTTGCCATAGCTTTTCATACTGATTTAAGTCAAAAATGTAACTAGGCCACTCAGGAACATTAAATGTCGTCTTGGTAAGCAACTCCAGTGTACATTTGGCTTTGTGTTTTAGGTCATTGTCCTGCTGAAAGATACATTTGTCTCCCAGTGTCTGTTGGAAAGCAGACTGAACCAGTTTTTCCTCTAGGATTTTGCCTGTGCTTAGCTCTATTCCGTTTCTTTTTATCAACAAAAAAAAACCTCCCTAGTCCTTGCTGATCTGATGACAAGCATACCCATAACATGATGCAGCCACCACTGTGCTTGAAAATATGAAGAGTGGTACTCAGTGATGTGTTGTGTTGGATTTGCCCCGAACATAACACCATGTATTCAGGACATAAATTAATTTATTTGACACATATTCTGCTGTTTTACTTCATGTCCTTATTGTAAGCAGGATGCATGTTTCAGAATATTTGTATTCTGTACAGGCTTCCTTCTTTTCATTCTGTCATTTAGGTTAGTATCATGGAGTAACTATAATGTTGTTGAGCCATCCTCAGTTTTCTCCTATCACAGCCATTAAACTCTGTAACTGTAACCTTTGGCCTCATGGTGAAATCCCTGAGAGGTTTCCTTCTTCTCCGGCAACTGAGTTAGGAAGAGTGCCTCTATCTTTGTAGTGACTGGCAGGGACGGCTTGTTCAATAGGGCGATATGGGCGACGCACTGCCAAACGGGAAAAGGAAGGGATTTTTTTTCTAATCAATTATATCACGGCAACAGCAGTTATCAGTGTTCACGTCTGATCTGCCAGCCACTAAATGTCAAATCAGGCTAAAGTCGTGCTTCAAATGGCCCCGCCCGTTTTTGGGGCGATTTCAGTCAAGTTGAAAATCGCCCAGAAGTCTCTCATAGCCTGTCATGTAAAATCTATTTTTTTTCACATTTCAAAGCTTTCAATACATTCTCTATGGGTGTCTGTGGGCTTGCACTTACGCGCTTTCGTCATACGTGACGTAACGTTGAACGTAACTAAGACAATGGCGGCTAGAAGCGTCTCTGTTGCGACCTGCAGTGCGGCGTTATTTTATGTTTTTAATTTGTAGACTTAGTTTACAAACATTCTGCCAACCATGGATTTCCAGTGGTTGGTTTTGGACTGATCTTGTTGATCGTGTACATACCCGCTACGAACGGACTAAATAATGAAAACGCTGCTGGCAGCTGAATCCCAATACAGCTGGGAGACTTGGCTGGATGAGTCCCGGACAGAGAAGTGGAGCCGGCCACCTTCACCCTGGTCAGAGCGGACCGCGATCCTGGTAAGAGAGCGACTCTGTACCCCGACATTGAACTGCTTTCTGTGTCATTGCGACCTTACTATCAATTCAATTCAATTTAAGGGCTTTATTGGCATGGGAAACGTGTGTTAACATTGCCAAAGCAAGGGAAGTAGATAGTAAACAAAAGTGAAATAAACAATAAATATTAACAGTAAACATTACACTCAGAAGTTTCAAAAGAATAAAGACATTTCAAATGTCATATTATGTATATATACAGTGTTGTTACAATGTGCAAATAGTTAAAGTACAAATGGGAAAATAAATAAACATAAATATGGGTTGTATTTACAATGGTGTTTGTTCTTCACTGGTTGCCCTTTTCTTGTGGCAACAGGTCACAAATCTTGCAGCTGTGATGGCACACTGTGGTTTTTCACCCAGTAGATAAGGGAGTTTATCAAAATTGGGTTTGTTTTCGAATTCTTTGTGGATCGCTGTAATCTGAGGGAAATATGTGTCTCTAATATGGTCATACATTTGGCAGGAGGTTAGGAAGTGCAGCTCAGTTTCCACCTCATTTTGTGGGCAGTGTGCACATAGCCTGTCTTCTCTTGAGAGCCAGGTCTGCCTACGGCGGCCTTTCTCAATAGCAAGGCTATGGTCACTGAGTCTGTACATAGTCAAAGCTTTCATTAAGTTTGGGTCAGTCACAGTGGTCAGGTATTCTGCCACTGTGTACTCTCTGTTTAGGGCCAAATAGCATTCTAGTTTGCTCTGTTTTTTTGTTTGTTCTTTCCAATGTGTCAAGTAATTCTCTTTTTGTTTTCTCATGATTTGGTTGGGTCTAATTGTGTTGTTGTTGTTGTTGTTGTTGTTGTTGTCCTGGGGCTGTGTGGGGTCTGTTTGTGTTTGTGAACAGAGGCCCAGGACAAGCTTACTTAGGGGACTCTTCTCCAAGTTCATCTCTCTGTAGGTGATGGCTTTGTTATGGAAGGTTTGGGAATCGCTTCCTTTTAAGTGGTTACTATCTGCCCCGTGAGTTCCCCCAATTGTTTGTTACCGTTGTGTACTGTTGATAATCACAAGTTTACTGGAGAACTGAGACCAAGTAGAGACTTTGGACAGGGTGGATATGGTATAATAAAGGCAGTTTATTCAGAGGTAAAGATATCTGGAATCGCGTGCACGGACTCGTGCACGTGTGTAGGTCACCTAAATCATCAGAAAAATTGCCCCTCCTGAGAATTTTTTCAGGAGCCGCCACTGGTGACTGGGTGTATTGATACTCCATCCAAAGTGTAATTAATAACTTCACCATGCTCAAAAGGATATTCAGTGTCTGCTTTACATAATATGTATTACTTTATTGTTCTTGTGAAGGTCTATGGCTTCACACAATCTTGACTGAACAATCGACCATACCAGTGATTCATTTCTTCCAGGAAGTCTTGATTCTGTGAACCATTAATGTGGAGCACCATAATTAACAATAAGTGCTGAATTGTTATGGTGTATGTGCATATGTGCTGTACAATATGACTTCACACAATTGTGCTAAACTATCTAACCTCTCCTTTCATACAGCACATCAATAACGGACCTATGTAACCTTGCCAACAGTATAAAGGAAACTCAATACATTGACTTTGTTTAAATATTCTTTAGTAACCCTAAATAGGTTCACTCAAACAAAATGAATGTGCTTACTGATTTTCCCCACAGTCCATGTTCAATACTTTGTCATCAAGATGGATCTTTCCAAACAGTCGAAAGCCCCCCAAGCTCAATGGGTAGAAAAATAATTGTTTGTATATCGCTGATGAAATAAACAGTGTGAAATGGAATGAAATGCTCACAGACATTTGCCGTCTCTGAATTGAGGTAATATAGTGCAATTTGATGGAAATTAGAAAAAGAGAATACAACCATCGCTTTGCCGCAGGCAAAAATGGCACATTACAAAAACCACATTACAAAACCACTTCTTAATCTATAAAACACTGGCATGCACTTTTAGAAAACATGGTCCTCTATCATATCTGTAAAAAAGGTTTCTGTTCTACTGTGGTGGCATTATATGACTCTGTAGAGTCATAACCTATTTCCACAGCTTTCTATTTCAAAGTTATTCATGATACAAAGCAGATATGATCAGTTGAAGTCCTTGAGGATGAGAAAACAGTCATTCACAAGGACTTGCTGGGAGGGAAAATAAGCCTCATTATCTATGCATATTTATAATCCTCCAACTTTCCCCACCTCCTCTTACATTCATAAATGACCCTCACTTTGCTGGTGACTCATCCCAGGGATCCCTGCGAGCAGCGGCTATACAGGGGGCCAGCGGACGTACGTCATTACGTGACATTAATGGACAGGGCTAGTTCATTCATCACTACTGTCTCGGAATGAATACAAGGGAGGGAGTGAGATCGACGCATTGCATTTTCCTCATGTTTTATGAGTGGATTCAAAGGGAGGGCAGGGTAACCTAATGCTACAATAATTGACCGATTGTTCCAACCCACCTCCGTGTAAGTGTACTGCCTAATTTCTATTGCCCTTCAGAGGCCATTACAGCGCCTAACACAATAAGGTAGTTGACGGTGCACTGGGCTTCAGGGAATATCGCTGCCTAGCAATTTCCTCCAGAGAAGATGACTGGCTGAAATACCACCACTGTCTGCATCAATTGAGCCGGGCTCTCGAAACAGATGGTGTCCTTTTTAGCACTGCACTTGTATTAAAGCGAATATTTGAACTGATTGCTTTTTTGGCAGGTTGTTCATCAGCCTTTAGGATACAGTCACTAGTGGAAGTCTACACACCCCTTGCACAGTCTTCACATTTTGCTGCCTTAAAATTACATAAAACATTTTATTAAATTTGATTTTTTTCCCCTATCGATCTACGCAACCTACTCCACATTTTCAACTTTTCTAATAAATACAAAATAAGGATGTATTGATTGCATATGTCTTCACACCCCAGAGTTAATAGTTGGTGGAAGCACCTTTGGCAGCCATTACAGCTGTGAATCATTTTGAATACGATTCTACTAGCCTTGCACAAAACATTTGTTTGGGAATCATTGATGGACAGCAATACTCAAACCTTCTCTCTGATTTCTTTAAGCAGATTTAAGTCAGGACGGAGACTGGACCTTTTAGGAACACTTAACACCTCTTAGAAAACCATTTTGGTGTTTTTGACATTACAATTTGTGTAATTCTCATGTGGAAAAATAAAACTCATTCCCAGGGTTAGATTTTCAGAAGACTGAGGTGGGTTTTCCTCTAACTTATTACCTGGGCTTGGCTCCTTTCATATTTATTTTAATCCTAACAAACTCCCGAGTCCCTGCCAGTGACAAGAATACCCATAACATGATGCTGCCACCACAATACTTGAAAATACAAAGGGATCAACAACATAGCATTCACTCCACATTACTGGCTTGTATAACAAAGTGAAAAGGAGGAAGCCTGTGTTAAAAAATCCACTCAAAATCATGCATTCTATTTGCAACAAGGCCATTAAGTAATACTGCAATAAGACACGGCAAAAACATTAACTTTTTGGCCTGAATTAAAAACTACAGCTTTGGGTCAAATCCAATAGAACACAACACAGAGTGAAACCCTTTGTATTTTCAAGTATTGTGGTGGCAGCATCATGTTATGGGTATGCTTGTCATCAGGATCAAACAAAATATGAAAGGAGCAAAGCCCAGGTAAAAAGTTAAAGGAAAACCGGCCTTAGTCTTCTGAAAACCTAAACCTGGGAATTAGTTTTATTTTTCAGAGAGACAATTACACAATTGTTTATGCCAAATACACACTAGAATGGCTTTCCAAGAGGTGTTAAGTGTTCCTGAGTGATCTAGTCTCAGTACTGACTTCAATTTGTTTGATAATCCAACAAATGTAAATTCCTGGAACAGGATTGGCACTTGGATTGGAACCGGTGCTTTAGTCAGAGGACATGAAAATAATAATAATAATAATAATAATAATAATAATAATAATAATAATAACAATTGAGCATTTTAACTATATATTTTATACAGTCATTTTTGCTCATCTTTATCAAGGATGTCAGTCATTTCGGAACCCACTGTATGTTGCCCTAAGAGTTGTGCAAAGTTGGTAGAATATTATTCAAAATGATTCAGGTGCTTCTACTAAGTATTAACTCCGGGGTGTGAAGACATGCAATCAAGACATCTTATTATTTATTAATTTCGACATGTTTTTTTTCATTTGCTCAAAATTCATCAATCAAATCTAAGTTTTTGCGTGTATGTTTTGTCAGAGTTATTTCTCGCAGAAATGTAGTAGTCAGAGTCAATACTCATTTCACCTTAAACTGATAGCAGAATTATTGTGGGTGAAAGCTTACTTTATCCATGCCACAATTAATTAAGTATATGCCTTTCAACTTATTGAACCCATCAAAATGTATATAACAAAACACTGGGAGACTTCGAAATAAAGCTTTATCTCATTAATACTAGCAGATAAATAGTTCATTGAAACAGAGAAACACATATTCCAAATAAAATGGCTGCTTACCTTTCCCCCTTAGGGATAAAGGTAATTTAATGTAATTTAATTGATTGTAGATGGCCAGTAGCCTGTTACTGACAAACAATCCAAAAAGGTATTCTACTGTGATGGGGGTTTCTTGGTAAATTTAACAAGCTATCTCAGTTTAGGTTGGGGAGGAGAATTAGGGCACAATTTATTGACGAAACAAATATTGATCTGTACAAATCAGTTTGATCTCTGATGGATCTATTTGATCTCTGTGTAATTTGACCTCTGGTGGCCGCTATCTGATAGGTCAAATGTCACAAGAGAAACAACTTAGTATGGTGAATGGTATTTCACTTCTCTCACTTCCCCTGTTTTGCATTGAACCAACATCATTCAAAACATTGAGTGATTAGAGAGAAGATTAAATTGGAGAGATAAGAGAAGAAAAGAAAGAACAGAAAAGAAAAAGAAAACGGGACCAAAATAAACCTCCACTTGTAATCAAAGCCTAATGTCAAGTGGTTAACCTGAACTCATATGCATAGGCCTATCTGAAGCAGGTAGCAACTTAAGTTCCCTATTTAGGGGACTTTGAGCAGTTCTGGACTGGTTCCGACCAACATTTTTGTGTACAGAGAGCTCTGTGAACGACATAACCTCATTTGCATAGGGAGCGACACGTCACATTTTCTGGCCTATCCAGACAAAGGATCGAACTCCCCTGTCTGTGAACCTTGCAGCGTCGCTTACAATATGCAGTATCATATGAAAGCGGGAGACTCTGCGTTTGCTGGAATCATTAGTCTCATCTCACTGTGATGTTCTCAGATGGATTCCGAGCTCTCAACATAAAAACAATTATCATAATTTCATAGAATGGAAACAAGACCACTTTCTCTTGGTCACAGAGGGACAAATTCATGTTGTGCTTAAAACTGTAGTTTTAACGAGTCAGCAGGCATTTGAATGGCGTCTGTGCGTTGCTCAAAGGACGCTGGGCAGAAAATGGTCTGTCATCAGTTATATGAAATATTGCCAATTTTGTCACTAACAATTATCATATTTATTTTACAGTTATAAGAAAGGTGAAATATTATAGTAAGTTGTTTATAATTTGATTGTTACTATATTTAGTAATCATTTCAATCATTTCAAGCCCTGTTCCCCACTATTGTTGAATAGGAAAACAAATTATATATGATTTGTCATATTTTCATATTTTTATAATATCTGTACTGTGTACTTGAGCTTTTGTCCTCAAAAGTGACTACACCTCAGCACAGAAAGGTGAGATTTTAGTCTTTCTGGCAGTATAAGCATTAGTATGTTTTGTTTATGGCCCCCTCATGATAAAAAAATTACTTTTGGGCAATGTTCTCTCTAAGCTGTGCATGTGCGCGCAGCTCCCCCGGGACTGCCATGCAGAAGAAATATCAGCCGGCGCAGAGAAACTCGAGATTGAACTTTACGGAACTGTCTAGAGTTTACCCCCTTAGTTGACACTATCAAAGTTTCCCTGCGACTCAACACAATATTAGCCATTTTCAATGCAACATACCGAAACAAAACAAACTATGCAGGACTTCGTATGCAAAACTAACTATGCAAGAGATTTTGTTGCATGCAGAAAGCATCGGAGTAGGATTCTATTGCATTGACACGCACAACTCAGCCTGTACTCTACACAGACCGGTACTCTACACAGACCAGTGTGGCATAACCTCAGAGCTGCAGTAGGCCTATATGCAAATCGACCTTTGCCATATATGGATCTGTGCTATTCACTTTGAACTGGACGTTTACAGCATGAGCGGTCGTGAGTAGATGCTCTTGTTTTGAGAGCTGCATGTAGCCACGTGTGCACATTTGTTAATATCCTTTTCTAGTTAGTGAGTTATTAGCCCAGTTATAGATCATTTGCAATGGGGGAGTGATTGCTTCTAACAAGAGCACAAAATGTGTACATTTTTAGACATCTTTGAAAAGCGAGTTGGTAAATAAAAATGTTTTGTCTTAAAGGGGCAATGTTGTATTTTGAGACAGGCTTGAATAAGCTATGTATCCAGTAGGCAGAGGTTGGCATAATTTGTCTGATTCTCTGTAATAATGGTATGGGAATAGTAATGCATTTTATTTTGCATCAAACAACACAACAACATTTTCAGTCACCTACTTGTCTGAAGGACAAGTGGATAAACAGGTTAATGTCAAGCCCTGCATGTATTTTTCAAAATTCTCATGGAATATAGACCTACATTGAACACCACACATTGCCTGCTACTGTAGGCTGAATGATAGAACAGCTATTTCCATGTTAAAATGTTATGGGATGCATTGTCTCCATTGTTTTTGGTGGTAGGCTACTCTGGTAGGCCTACATTATGATCAAATAGTCACAGTAGCCTACTTGATCACTGTCTGAAACTGTAACTTAAAGTGGGTACAACCTCAGTGTTCATGGTAAACGCGCTGGAAGTTGCACAGAATTTTCACACAAAATAATTTGAGTGAACATTGCTTTTGGGTATGTCTATTTAGGCGGAAATCTACATTTTGACCTTACATTTAACTGGGTTTAATATGTGATTAATTATACAGTAACATAACATACTGTAGGATAGACATATTCATCATGACTAGTCCCCTGTAGCTCAGTTGGTAGAGCATGGCGCTTGCAACGCCAGGGTTGTGGGTTCGTTTCCCACGGGGGGCCAGTTTGAAAATGTATGCACTCACTAACTGTAAATCGCTCTGGATAAGAGTGTCTGCTAAATGACTAAAATGTAAAATGTAAGAGTTTCCTATAAATTAGACCATTATACACACATCCTTCATATCTGATTAGGTTGGATCATCCTCCTTTCGCTAAATCTGGTCTTGAGCTGGGTTAATAAGGCTGCGTTTACACAGGCAGCCCAATTCTGATCTTTTTTCCACTAATTGGTATTTTGGTAGTTGTATTTCATGCGAATCTGCTCTTTTTGCCATGGGACGGAGAAAAAAAGTTAGCTTTAAAGTTAATTTCCTGCAGTTCTACTTATTTTGCCATGGAAAGGAATTTTTTAGTTTTAAAGCAAATTTCCTGAAATTCTACACATTTTGCCACAATTTATGCCATGTTCATATGATATCTGAGTGAGAGTGACTAACAAAATCAAGGTGGGCCCCATGGAGGTCAGAGCCCCTGGGCAAGTGCCTTGCGTGCCCTGTCAGTAATCGACCATGATGACTGCAATATTTAGATAGCTGGCTAGACTAACTTACCTAGCAATCTATAAAATGTTAGCTGACATGGGCTAATTGAGTGACTGTCAGTTACCAACATAACAAGAGGAAAATTGCTGATGCACTACTGAATTTCGAAATTGCAGCTTGTGTATTCTACTATCCTAACTGACAGTAAGTTCAGAACCCGAATGGCTCCCCAGGGCGGGGCCCTATGTGGCTGCTATGTCGTTTATGCCTAGAAATGGCACTGGAAAGCATCCTGGTATAGAAATAATATAATACAACTGGGCAGTGTTCTGACACCAACGCCTTGAGTGGTCTCTAAGAACTTTGATGAACAAACAATCTGTAGACAACATGTTTTATATAATCCCCTCCCTCACTGCTGGGGTTTACATGTTGGGCAGTAGCCTGAAAATAACCAAAATCCACCTCTCTCATCTCATACTGCCGGCAACAAAGTTGGTATCTTTCTAACTTCCTCATAGAATTAGTAAAGAAAGGGCAGTGGAAGTTTCTGTTTATGGTATTTAAAGGGATTGTTCACCTAAATTACAAAATTACATTTCGGTATCCTTACTATGTAAGCAGTCTATTGACAAGGTTACCTGGCCACTGTTCCAAATGCTAACATTTGAGCATTTGTGGCAGAAATCCAATGCAGGTCAATGGTACCTATATTAGTCCAAATCAACCTAAAGTATCTTATAAAGTCACTTATAGATGATTTGGACGTGAAGCATGAAAATGATAATATAGGTACCGTTGACTTGCATTGGATTTGTGCCACAAATGCTAAGAAGTTAGCATTTGAAACAGTGCCAGGCAAACAAAACGATCGCATGGATTACTGTCATACTTTGCCCATAGACTGCTTACAGGGTAAAGAAACCAATATGTCATTAAAACAATTAGGTGAACTATCCCTTTAAGATGGGACTGCTAGGAATGTTTTTATTATATATATAATTTCAAGCAGGTAGCTGCACTATGTGGAAGACTAGTGCCTTAGAATGGCGAGATGGTATTTGTAGTTTCAGGCTTGGATCTAGCATTAGAGAACTTTACCTCAGCCATTATCCTTCTCCTATGTTCTATTGCACAACATATTAAAGGCAGCAGCAGGTAATTTGAGTAATTTGGTAAATTGTATCAAGGAACCGATGATTATGCTTTGAATAGAGTAAATATGTGCATATGGAAGGGCCCTCTCTTTCCTTTGATGAGATGAAACATTTCAATGTGAGGGGTTGCTAACCACCCAGCCACCATTTGCAGGCCCCAATTTGAAAACAGCAGGTGCTTGGCAAGTCTTGGAAATATAATTAATACCACTAGCACTGGTAGCAAAGGACACTACAACGACGAGACAGCCTAAAGGGAGGAGGTCAGAAACCTGGCCGTGTGGTGCCAGGACAACAACCTCTCCCTCAACGTGATCAAGACAAAGGAGATGATTGTGGACTACAGGAAAAAGAAGAGGACCGAGCACGCCTCCATTCTCATCGACAGGGATGTAGTGGAGCAGGTTGAGAGCTTCAAGTTCCTTGGTGTCCACATCACCAACAAACTAACATGGTCCAAGCACACCAAGACAGTCGTGAAGAGGGTCCTCAGATCCTAAAAAGTTTCTACAGCTGCACCATCGAGAGCATCCTTACTGGTTGCATCACTGCCTGGTATGGCAACTTCTTGGCCTCCGATCGCAAGGCACTACAGAGGGTAGTGCGTACGGCCAAGTACATCACTGGGGCCAAGCTTCATGCCATCCAGGACCTCTATACCAGGCGGTGTCAGAGGAAGGCCCTAAAAATTGTCAAAGACTCCAGCCCCCCTAGTCATAGTTCTCTCTGCTACCACACGGCAAGCGGTACCGGACTATGAGATAAAACTGGGTTAATCACGAACACAGAGTTAGAGTTCTTTGTTATTGGGCAGGAACTTAATTGGATCATTTCACTGTGTGTGGGGGGGTTTGTGTATGTTTCAAGGATTTAGGGACATGTCCACACGGGAGAGCCGGGGTTGAAAAGAGTTTGAACTAAACATTAGTGTTTTTGCAAGATAAGGGATTGATTGATGGTCTTATTATTGATTGAATGAAAGTCGAATTTAGCCGCCACCATAGACAAAGGGAGTGGGCGGAGTAATAAAAGAGCAGGAAACTGAAGAGGGAGGGACTATACAGCTAGGGTGTGTGGAGGGCACTATATAAAATGGAGAGAGGGAGGGGAGGCTAGGCCACTCTGCAGACCAGCTTCCTTTTATTGAAATTCAATAAAGTAAATCTTCATTCAACAAAAACTCTGTAAGAACTTTGATTGTTAATAAAGTATAGTGATGAATTTCCACAACATGGCTAGATATGCCAAGCTTATAGAGACATACCCCAAGAGACTTGCAGCTGTAATTGCTGCAAAAGGTGGCTCTACAAAGTATTGACTTTGGGGGGGGTGAATAGTTATGCACGCTCAAGTTTTCTGTTTTTTTGTCTTATTTCTTGTTTGTTTCACCCCAAAAAATATTTTGCATCTTCAAAGTGGTAGGCATGTTGTGTAAATCAAATGATACAAACCCCCCAAAAATCTATTTTAATTCCAGGTTGTAAGGCAACAAAATAGGAAAAATGCCAAGGGGGGTGAATACTTTCGCAAGCCACTGTATTTAATGTTTTTTATGTATTTTGTTGGTATTCTGTCTCAAGATTGCATTGTTGGTTAAGGGCTTGTAAGTAAGCATTCACCTGTTGTATTCGGCGCATGTGACAAATAAAATTGTATTTTTAGACTATATTAACACAACATACAGTACATGTAGTATCGAGACTTCCCAGGCTATCCGCCCCCTCAAAAATGTTGTACAATGATCAAAGGTGTTTGTTTTTTTTAGATTGGGGTACTGTAAGTATTTTTTTACTAGGCAGAGAGTAGCGACCGTCTTGAGTGTGTCTTTGTGTTGATGGTTGCTGTCCTTGACTCCAGTGGCTTTAAGCCCCTTGTGGGTTGGTGTTGGCACGTCCAATGTACTGTTGATTGGTTTCCCACTGTGTCTGTCATCTAATAAATCAGCCCATCCTCTCTCCCTTCACCCACCCCTACTCAAAGTCAAGCTGGTGCATAAAGAGCACATTAACATTAATTTAAGAAAAATGGCAGAACTCTAACCTACCGCATCCTTAAACTAATCTCAAAACTGGACTGGTTTTACTTCTCTGACTATACTTCCCTGTCACTGGAGGTTCGGACACATAAACCCCACATCAACAGTTAACCCCGTTCTGAATAAGTGCAACGAGGACACCTCTTGCTCGCGGTTGAGATGGATGGCAGAGTCTGAGGGCTGTCTGAGACGAGGAGAGTGTTTTGTGGAGAGTGATTGCACGAGGACAGCAGTGGCACAAGATGTACTCTATAGAGTGATTAATTCAGGACCCAATGTGATTTATTGCCCCTCCATTCCTGTTTTGTAGGTCACTTTGGTGCCATATCAGTCAAGCTGTGCAAACACGGGTCGGATATCAGCGCTGTATAAATTTAAGGAAGACACACAATGAAAAGCAGAAAGCAAGATCACAGATGTTCATAACATTTGTTTTGGTGTTGGGTCTGAAGCAACAATATGACAGGGACAGTAACAATGCAAAAATGAGAATGCAACAAGGTAGCCTACGACTTTGCAGTGGCAAAGCAAGGCCCCAATGAAAGCAATTCCATAAAGGGAGATGGGTTTTGATTAGTGGACATTATCATTGGATATTGATGCAAAACCACAATGTATTAAAATGTGTAAAATAAGTAAATATACGTTATCAATAGTTATCAGTTATATCTGTCTTCATGTAGAAAAAGGTATTGAGTTAATTGAGCCAAAGATGTATGCAGATAACTGTCTAAGGAATTCCAGCAGGCTTAAGTGACTGAAATAAAGCCTTCATTTGAAACTCAAATTAATGGTTGCTAAGCAACATCAATCCTGCAATCCTTTTTTTTTTTACTCTGCACATGTTAATCCATTTTTTTCATTGTGGCTCAAGGATTATTAATGAACATTTCTAATGAGAAACATATTTAAAACATTGAAGTCTAAAGAAGTACTTTCCCAAGTATTACGTTGATCGACAACCGCTCCTTCCTATATCTCCTCCTGTCCAACTAGTTCAGCTGGGTTCTGAAATGTAAAGGGACTAAACCTATCTTGAGATATATGCATGACACAATTTGCTCCGATATACGCTAACACATGATTTCTACTCAAATGTAGAAAGTTGGTATTAATCCCTGAGAGCAGAGCAGCAGCTGAAACATGTCATGGTTCAGTAACTCATGATTCACTTCTCAGGCCAGAGCAGTGTGTCAATTTACCAAGTGTCCTGCACATTGAATACTGTACAATGCATCAGTCCCCAGGGAAGCACAGCTTTCTTTATCCACTGGTTCAGTTTTTGACAGCAAAGAGTGCCTCATTGAACTACATGACCCGTGGAAAGCTAATTTTAATGGTGAAGTGCACTCAAGGAAAGCTTCTGTGGTCTGCCACTTTGATATCAATAACATACACAAGTTATAATTAGCTTGGATAATTCCATCCTTCTCGTCCAGGGTTACATTTACCAAGGGGCTTCAGGGGATTCTCTGATCTTATTAAAATATGAAATATTGTTTATGTACTTGCTAAAAGCCTAGTTGCCACTCCAAAATACATTCCCCTTGCATTAAGTCAACTTCTGTGTTTCTCTATGTGTGTGTTTGTGTGTCTGTTGTGGTGTGCATGTGTGTGTTGTGTTGAGTTCATCTGTGTGAGCGTGTACGTGCGTGTGTGCATTGTGTGTGTGTGGGGGGGGTTGCAAATGAATACATAAATATCAACATCCTCATTAATGGAAGCAATGAAGTTGGTAAAAATAAAAAGTTAACAATGTATTATACTATCAGCAGCAAGTCCAGCCATTTTGTAGTTCAAAGACAAGGTGAAGTGATTGCTATTGGCAGGGCCAGCTCTATAATGGCTTTATCTGACACAAACACTCTCGTTAGTGGCTCCCACTACTATAAGTTGCAATTTATAATGAACATATAATCTATTATGCAGACCTATTGATTGAGCCTTTTCTTACCACAGTGAAAGCAATAGTTCAGGTATCACAATGGCTCTAGGTGTTGACGTTCTTTCCCAGTCAGAATGTTTTAAGGTCTCACTCTACCACTATTACAAGCAAGGTTTTATGTAAAGATGGATGTAGTGGAGTGTAAAACCGAGCAAACAGTGTTTACGCACTATTTTAATATGGTGAGTATCGTTTACACACCAAACGCTAGCAAGTTAGCAATGCTAACATTAACATTTATGTTGCACAGGCAGAAATCTCTCAACACTCGCCTGTCCTCCTCCATCTTTGACAAGGTGCATGGCCATTGAAGTAGATTGCAGGAGGTTGCCCAAGTTCAGGGCCAAGTTATTACCTGCCTTCATTCTAAATGCATGATATTTTTATTATTATTATTTATATTTTTGCCTATGTAAAGGTTTGAGATAACGCTGTAATGAAAAGCGCTAAACAAATGAAATGTATTGTTATTATTATTAGACGTGAGGACCGATGTGCACAGCCTACATCACCCTGGGACGAACCAATGGAGTCATCAGCAACAGCACCAGGGTAGCAGAGAAAACCTCTAGAAGGCTGTGGATAAAGAGGAAGAGAAACCGCGGGGGTTGGCTAAGACATTGCTAATTGTATCCCATGATCAAGCCATCTCAAGCCATCTCAATTGGACAGACCTATAATACTGGCTCTCGGTTAAATGTGAGTAATATTATCAATGACACAATGTATGTCAGGGTTGGATGGTACTGTATGTCAGACTGATTTCCTCCAAGACATTCACAAAGTGTCTCATTACTTTGAGCCAGATTCTGTTCCTTATTTCTTGGCTCGAATACAAAAGAGTTAGACAGACCATGACACCAAAGCCTAGGCATAATGTTAGTGTAGGTTTTATCATGTCGTTTCGGATTGGTGAGGACAAGGATACAGGCAATAGTAAAGGAAAGAGCTACGTTACTGAAAGCCCTTGGAAAGTTGAATATGAGTAATTAACACAGAATTGACTGTGTAAGAAAACACTTTAAAAAAGTGCCTTAATGTTTTCTTGAAAGACCTTGAACTTACCTCGACCTTGAACTCCCCCGAGACTGTTTGGTATTGAATGGACAATCATTTGCATAAAGGATCAAAAGCATGCATAATACAAGATAAGATTAAGATACAATCTTAAAAATTTCAAACATAATTTGCTTTGAATTTGGGACAGCCTTTGTTTTACAATATCAACATGAAAATAAAAAGATCAAACTTGAATAGCTTGGTTTCTTTCTTAATTACACATAAAGTTATGCATTTGATCAGGATATGCCTTAAGCATTTTGTTGTATTTTGATATATCACAAAAATAACAGAGTGAATTAAATGGAATCGAATCACAAAATATACCTCCATATTTAAGATTCAAAGCACTTGTTTGTTTTTCCTCACCCACCATTTGCATTATAAATGGGTGCATCACTACGTTCATCAAACCGTACATCAATTTAATCATATGTCAAGATCTAGCTTGTTCTGTTTATCTTGCTTGCTGTAAAAAGACAAGGAGAGCGAGAGAGACAGAGAGAGAGAGAGCGAGAGAGAGAGCGAGAGTGAGAGAGAGAATAACAGCCCTGGTGCAAATCTACCTGTGAGTTTCTCTCTTTCCATGATTGATGACATTTTCCCTAATCCACTGTTTGTTGTCACAAAGACACTTCATCTCTCTCCAACCTGGGAAATAGCCCTTATGAAAATGTGTTTCTTAAACGAGTGACTCAAGCTCGGAAAATAAACGTAAACAGTGTTCACATTGCATTGTCAGACGAAGAGTACTTTCAGAAAACAGATAAGTCATTGCCTTAGGGCTGTCAACTGAAGCAATAGGCCTACAACTGCACCCAAAGATAAAGCATATTGATACTGCCTGCCTCAATGAGACAGCTTCACAACCTATGTACCCATACAGAAACAGTAATGTCCATCACATGTGACTGACAATGACAAAATAACAATGATAACACCGAGCTGCTGAAACTGTCTCAATCCATATCTCCAAACAGATCCATAAGCATTTCTGATGTTAAGGCACTCCCAGTCTGGACATGCTGAGTCTAAACTGGGGAGAGGAAAGAGTGGTTTAAATGTTAATGTCCACTTTTAAGTAACCCTCTCATTCAGTTTGATGGCTTGAGGAGAACAAGCCTGCAAGCAGCTTTACTTCCTCGAAATCTCATTAGCTAAAAGTGCAGCGTCAGAGCCGCAGAGTAACAGCTCAACAACAGCAACAGCACAACCAATTATTTGTCCGTTTTTCTGACGATCACACTTGAGTCAATTCAAAGTGAGAAACATCATGTTATCAAGGCACATCACTTGAAAATAACATCAATAGTCTAGTGCTACTTTGTGTCTCTCTCTTTAGCAATTCAGACATTTTAGCAATAAAGGACTAGAAGGGGAAACAGAAGAAGAAAGAAAAACAAACATAAAAAGGAAATGTTAATGTGAGGACTTCATTGGAAGATAAACATAGGCTTTTATGATGTTAATTGCACCTACATTTTAGATGCACTTCTAATATGTCATCATGTAAATGAGGTCATTCGGGTTAGAGAAATAACTTCAAGGAGGGAGATAATGGAGTTACTTCCCCTCAATGCATATATCAAATGTATTTAATTACAAGGGGGAGGGAAGCCTCCCTAGATAAAGAGAGGACGGTGATTCAGTTCACAGAGGACAGTGTGTATATATTCACATATATTGAGTAGTAGGTACTTACGAAACCTGAAGGTGACTCAATCTTCTTCGCACCACTGGTCTTGTGTAGCTCAGTTGATAGAGCATGGCACTTGCAATGTCATGATTATGGGTTTGATTCACGCTGGGGCCACCCATACAGAAAATGTATGCACGCATGACTAAGTTGCTTTGGATAAAAGCATCTGCTAAATTGAATATATTTTATATAGGCAGTGCATTCGAAAAGAATTCAGACTCCTTGACTTTTTCCACATTTTGTTACTTTAAAGCCTTATTCTAAAATTAATTAAACAGGTTTGCTTTGTCATTATGGAAATATCACATAAGTATTCAGACCCTTTACTCATTCCTTTGTTGAAGCACCTTTGACAGCGATTACAGACTCGAGTCTTATTGGGTATGATGCTACAAGCTTGGTACACCTGTATTTGGGGAGTTTCTCCCATTCTTCTCTGCAGATCCTCTCAAGCTCATGTTCGATCGGGTTCAAGTCCGGGCTCTTGCTGGACCACTCAAGGACATTCAGAGATTTGTCCCAAAGCCACTCCTGTGTTGTCTTGGCTGTGTGCTTAGGCTCATTGTCCTGTTGGAAGGTGGACCGTTGCCGCAGTCTCAGGTCCTAGCACTCTGGAGCAGGTTTTCATCAAGGATCTCTCTGTACTTTGCTCTGTTCATCTTTCCCTCGATTCTGACTAGTCTCCCAGTCCCTGCCGCTGAAAAACATCCCTACAGCATGATGCTGCCACCGCCATGCTTCAGCGTAGGGATGGTGTCAGGTTTCCTCCAGACCTGACACTTGGCATTCAGGCCAAATAGTGTTTAGGTGTCTTTTGGCAAACTCCAAGTGGCCTGTCATGTGCCTTTTACTGAGGAGTGGCTTCCGTCTGGCCACTCTACCATAAACGCCTAATTGGTGGAGTGCTGCAGAGATGGTTGTCCTTCTGGAAGGTTCTCCGATCTCCACAGAGGAACTATAGAGCTCTGTCAGAGTGACCATTGGGTTCTTTGTCACCTCCCTGACCAAGGCACTTCTCACCTGATTGCTTAGTTTGGCCGGGCGGCCAGCTCTAGGAAGAGTCTTGGTGGTTCAAAACTTCTTCCATTTAAGAATGATGCAGTCCACTGTATTCTTGGTGACCTTCAATGCTGCAGAAATGTTTGGGTACCCTTCCTCAGAGCTGTGCCTCGACACAATCCTGTCTCGGAGCTCTACGGACAATTCCTTCGACCTCATGGCTTGGTTTTTGGTCTGACATGCACTGTCAGCTGTGGGACCTGATATAGACAGGTGTGTGCCTTTCCAAATCATGTCCAATCAATTGAATTTACCACAGGTGGACTCCAATCAAGTTGTAGAAACATCTCAAGGATGATCAATGGAAACAGGATGCACCTGAGCTCAATTTTGAGTGTCATAGCAAAGGGTCTGAATACTTATGTAAAGAAGGTATTTCTGTTATTTATTTATAAACCTGTTTTCGCTTTGTCATTGTGGGGTATTGTGTGTAGATTGCTGAGGAAAATGTTTTATTGAACGCATTTTAGAATAAGGCTGTAATGTAACAAAATGTGGAAAAAGTCAAGGGGTCTGAATACTTTCCAAAGGCACTGTATATACTGGACATAAATATAAATGTTGGTCCCATGTTTCATGAGCTGAAATAAAACATGTTTTACATCGCTGTTAGTGAGGATTTCTCCTTTGCCAAGATAATCCTGACAGGTGTGGCATATCAATAAGATGATTAAACAGCATGTTCATTACATAGGTGCACCTTGTGCTGGGAACAATAAAAGGTCACTCTAAAATGTGCAGTTTTGTCACACAACACAATGCCACAGATGTCTCAAGTTTTGAGGGAGTGTGCAATTTGCATGCTGACTGCAGGAATGTCAACCAAAGCTGTTGCCAGATAATTTAAAGCTAATTTCTCTACCATAAGCCGCCTCCAACGTTGTTTTAGAGAATTTGGCAATACGTCCAACCGGCCTCACAATTGCAGACCACGTGTAACCACACCAGCCCAGGACCTCCACATCCGGCTTCTTCACCTGCGGGATCGTCTGAGACCAGCCACCTGGACAGCTTATGAAACTGAGCAGTATTTATGTCTGTAATAAAGCCCTATTGTGAAGAAAAGCTCATTCTGATTGGCTGGGCCTGGCGCCCCAGTGGGTTGGCCTGTCTCCCTGGCTCCCTGGCTGCACACCTGCCCAGTCATGTGAAATCCATACATTAGGGCCTAATTAATTTATTTTAATTGACTGATTTCCTTATATGAACTGTAACTCAGCAAAATTGTTGAAATTGTTGCATGTTGCTGGGGGTGGGGGGGGTGGGGGTGGGATTTGCAAGTCTCATTAGTACATTTTCTCATACATCATTGCCCCGAAGCACCTAATCGGGCATGTGAAACAATTACACAATACTTTAGTTCTGCGTTTCTGAGATTATAAATACAGTGAGGGAAAAAGGTATTTGATCCCCTGCTGATTTTGTACATTTGCCCACTGACAAAGAAATGATCAGTCTATAATTTTAACGGTAGGTTTATTTGAACAGTGAGAGACAGAATAACAACAAAAACATCCAGAAAAATGCATGTCAAAAATGTTATACATTTTAATGAGGGAAATAAGTATTTGACCCCCTCTCTATCAGAAAGATTTCTGGCTCCCAGGTGTCTTTTATACAGGTAACGAGCTGAGATTAGGAGCACACTCTTAAAGGGAGTGCTCCTAATCTCAGCTTGTTACCTGTATAACAGACACCTGTCCACCGAAGAAATCAATCAATCAGATTCCAAACTCTCCACCATGGCCAAGACCAAAGAGCTCTCCAAGGATGTCAGGGACAAGATTGTAGACCTACACAAGGCTGGAATGGGCTACAAGACCATCGCCAAGCAGCTTGGTGAGAAGGTGACAACAGTTGGTGCGATTATTCGCAAATGGAAGAAACACAAAATAACTGTCAATCTCCCTCGGCCTGGGGCTCCATGCAATATCTCACCTCGTGGAGTTGCAATGATCATGAGAACGGAGAGGAATCACCCCAGAACTACACAGGAGGATCTTGTCAATGATCTCAAGGCAGCTGGGACCATAGTCACCAAGAAAACAATTGGTAACACACTACGCCGTGAAGGACTGAAATCCTGCAGCGCCCGCAAGGTCCCCCTGCTCAACAAAGCACATATACAGGGCCGTCTGAAGTTTGCCAATGAACATCTGAATGATTCAGAGGAGAACTGGGTGAAAGTGTTGTGGTCAGATGAGACCAAAATGGAGCTCTTTGGCATCAATTCAACTCGCCGTGTTTGGAGGAGGAGGAATGCTGCCTATGACCCCAAGAACACCATCCCCACAGTCAAACATGGAGGTGGAAACGCCTCCCAAGTGACACAGTGGTCTAAGGCACTGCATTGCAGTGCTAGCTGTGCCACTAGAGATCCTGGTTCGAATCCAGGCTCTGTCAAAGCCGGCCGCAACCGGGAGACCCATGGGGCGGTGCACAATGTCGTCCAGGGTAGGGTAGGGGAGGGAATGGCTGGCAGGGGTGTAGCTCAGTTGGAAGAGCATGGCGTTTGCAACGCCAGGGTTGTGGGTTCAATTCCCACGGGGAGTATGAAAAATAATGTATGCACTCACTAACTGTACGTCGCTCTGGATAAGAGCATCTGCTAAATGACTAAAATGTAAAAAAATGAAACATTATGCTTTGGGGGTGTTTTTCTGCTAAGGGGACAGGACAACTTTACCACATCAAAGGGACGATGGACGGGGCCATGTACTGTCAAATCTTGGGTGAGAACCTCCTTCCCTCAGCCAGGGCATTGAAAATGGGTCGTGGATGGGTATTCCAGCATGACAATGACCCAAAACACACGGCCAAGGCAACAAAGGAGTGGCTCAAGAAGAAGCACATTAAGGTCCTGGAGTGGCCTAGCCAGTCTCCAGACCTTAATCCCATAGAAAATCTGTGGAGGGAGCTGAAGGTTCGAGTTGCCAAACGTCAGCCTTGAAACCTTAATGACTTGGAGAAGATCTGCAAAGAGGAGTGGAACAAAATCCCTCCTGAAATGTGTGCAAACCTGGTGGCCAACTACAAGAAACGTCTGACCTCTGTGATTGCCAACAGGGCTTTGCCACCAAGTACTAAGTCATGTTTTGCAGAGGAGTCAAATACTTATTTCCCTAATTAAAATGCAAATCAATTTCTAAAATTTTTGACATGCGTTTTTCTGGATTTTGATGTTGTTCTGTCTCTCACTGTTCAAATAAACCTACCATTAAAATTATAGACTGATCATGTCTTTGTCAGTGGGCAAACGTACAAAATCAGCAGGGGATCAAATACTTTTTTCCCTCACTGTAGTATGAAGTTGATGGTGTTTTGGCCAGACTCAATCAAGGTCCCGCCTTAGCAAGGTTAATGTGTATTAGTTTAGAAAACGTCAGTTTATTTTGCAATGTACAGATATTAGATGGTGGGCTTTATATTGACAGCAGTTTCTGGAAAATCACTCCTGGGATTTGTCTTTAAAAGTAGCCAAAGTACCATTATGACTTGACTTTACAGGAGGAGACTGTAATACTTTAATAATATGTATGCTCTATTGCCGCCTGCAGAAAGTGCATTAATATCTTAATGAGGATGTGTGTTTTTTAAAATTAGTGATGGTAATGTGGTCTGCCCATTTTGGTGGCATTTATCACTTGGATGGTGATATTAGATCTGTTGCTAGTTCTGTCACTGATGCCATTTGGGGAACTTGCAAAAGCCTTACGGAGAAATCAATTTTTTCCCCTTTGGAATGATTCATAATTCCCTGGCGTAATAACAATGGCATGCCAGTGTTTGCACCAGAAAGTAACAGATGCTCAATCAAGCCTCGCTGCACTTTCCCTGGGCCATTTGTGTAATTAGACACCTATATTCAACTAACAGTAGGACCATTCCCCCTTCTTCTGAAAATGTCACAAAGATGTTTTGTTACAAAGATGTTTTCATCCAATACTGCACTTATGTTGAGTCAAATGTCCAATTGAATATATCAATAGTATATGTAGTATATAATATATAGCACTGTAGCGAATATGGCTAAACATGTTTTAAACATAATGCAGTACATGCTCACTGAACAAAAATATAAACGCAACATGTAAAGTGTTGGTCCCATGTTTCATGAGCTGAAATATAAGATCCCAGAAATGTTCCATGTGCACAAAAAAATTATTTCTCTCAAATTGTGAGCACAAATTTGATTACATCCCTGTTAGTGAGCAAGATAATCCATCCACCTGACAGGTGTGGCATATCAAGGAGCTGATTAAACAGCATGATCATTACACAGGTGCTCCTTGTGCTGGGGACAATAAAAGGCCATGCTAAAATGTTCCATTTTGTCACACAACATAATGACTCAGATGGCTCAGGTTTTGAGGGAGCGTGCAATTGACTGCAGGAATGTCAACTAGAGCCGTTGCCAGAGAGTTTAATGTTAATTTCTCTACCATAAGCCGCCTCCAACGTCGTTTTAGAGAATTTGGCAGTCGTCCAACCGGCCTCATGACCGCAGACCACGTGTATTGCATCATGTGGGTGAGCGGTTTGCTGATGTCAAAGTTGTGAACAGAGTGCCCCATGGTGGCAGTAGGGTTGGGGTAATAGTATGGGCAGGCATAAGCTATGGACAATGAACCCAATTGCATTTTATCTATGGCAATTTGAATGCACAGAGATACCGTGACGAGATCCTGAGGCCCACTGTCATGCCATTCATCCGCCACCATCACCTCATGTTTCAGCATGATAGTGCACGGCCCCATGATCTGTACACAATTCCAGGAAGCAGAACATTTCCCAGTTCTTCCATGGTCTGCATATTCACCATACATGTCACCCATTGAGCATGTTTGGGATGCTCTGGATCGACATGTACGACGTGTTCCAGTTCTCGCCAATATCCAGCAAGTTCATACAGCCATTGAAGAGGAGTGGGAACAAAATTCCACATGTATCTGTGACCAAGAGATGCTTATTTGTATTCTCAGTCATGTGAAATCCATAGATTAGGGCCTAATGAATGTATTTCAATTAACTGATGTCCTTATATGAACTGTAACTCAGTAAAATCTTTGAAATTGTTGCATGTTGCGTTTTTGTTATGTATTAGTTGAAATCCTAGTGGGAAAAAATACAATCTTGTGACCTATTTTTTTACAATGATATCCAGAAACAGCCAGGGAGGAGATGACTGTTGCTACTGGCAACCTTTATCTCTGAGAGTTCTGAGGGGAAAATGCCTGGGAAGGCAGGGCTGGATGATGTGTGTTCTCCATTTGTCTTGCGACTGGGGGCTGAGGACCAACAGAGTCATGAGTTATGAGCCTGCCATTCCAAGGCCCCAAACCCCTCGTTTGGTTCAGAGCTAATTCAAATATATAGCAGAGCGTGGTTTTGAACTAGTATTGTGTATATCAACAAAGGAAGCCTGGGCTAATGTTGTTAGACTGTACGTGGGAACCCCCCAATTACAGAGAGTACATGCTGTTCTGCTTCACTGAGATATATCTCAATGGTCAGGCATCAAGCTAATTCCCTCAGTCTCTGTTGAAATAGCATCCCTCCAAAGATGAACTGAAGTACACAGAGTCCAGGAAGCTGAAGCATCTAATGATTTCTCCCCTTGGCACAGAGCAACATATTTTAGAGAGGGCATCTGTTTGATGGAAAACTGGCAGAGGTTTGTCCCATCCCACTGGTTTACACATTTAAGTACATTTTCTCGTTAGTGGTTTGTTGATGGTGTAAATCATAGCAGAAAAACACGACTTTGTGTAATCCGACCCTAAGCTATACTTAGTGGGATTCTTAATGATGCAATGTTTTAGCCTATTTTTCCAAAAATATTAAATGTTGGCGTATGCCAAAGTCAAAATTAAATTCGGACTAAATATGGTTGGAAATTATGTCACTTCCTGTTTTTACATAAATATCATTATGAGCAGATGACTGCCCCTCTGTCAGAGCTTTGGCATTATTTTATTTTATTTTCAGCGGCCATTAAAGAATCCCCTGAATACAGAAGGACATTAACTTGGGCCTTTGCGTTTCATTAGAGTTCATTTTTGCAATATCCTTTGTTGTTGGATTTAATTTTGACTTCTCTCTTTTTCATTTCAAGGCATTTTTATCAGCCTGCAAGCTCCCCTTGCTCCCATCCTATTTTCCACAACTCAAATGGACATTCGAGAGCACTATCTTTAAAATGTATCATTTCACTGCATTACACATGCATTTTTCCCTTATCTGTTTTCCCCAGAAATATTTTTGTTCTTTCCACAAGGAAATCATGATCTCAATGATGCCTCTGCTAGTCTGCTTGTAAACAGAATGTAGGCTACTGCTCAGAGCATCACTGATGTGCAGTACCTTTTTGGCAAGGAACATCACCTTTTAAGTACGGCATTTATCTCAGAACATCCTCAAGATTCAGCCATCAGTTGTTAAACCTTGATAAAAACAATGTTTTTCTCTGCCCTGGCAGCTCAAACTCCGACACCAAAAGAAAGTATTACAAACTCAGGAAAACAACCACCCTTAAGACAGGTCTCCTGTGATTTCATCACAAAATCATGTTACGCTAACTTGCTACAACATATAGTCATGTTTAACCATAATAGCTACACAATTAGCTTGCTCGTGGCAGCAACTAACTTCACATTTTAATCAACTAGATGCTACAGTACGTTCTCTCAAAAGCAAGAATTTCACCAACCAAGGCGCTTAGCTAACAATCAGCACTGTCAGTGAGCTAAACTATGGAAATCAAACATCCCTTACAGCATTTCTCTTATTGCACATCATTCATATACTCCGGGGATGATTGAGTGTATGTAAATTCAATATTTTCCATTTAATCAGTATCCTGACTGGTCTGCACCCTCACAGAGCCAGTATATTTTCCAATTCACATAAATCACATACATATCATTGGCCATCTGCTTAGCAATCTGCAGCTATTGTTTAAATGAGGAGTCTACCTGCATTTTCCTTTTATCATCTCCAAGCACTAATTACGAGACAGACATATAGACTTATTCTTTATTTATTTAATGTTTTTTTTTGTATTTTTTTGGTATTCTTTCTTAAAATTGCATTGTTGGTTAAGGGCTTGTAAGTAAGCATTTCACTGTAAGGTCTACACATGTTGTATTCGGCGCATGTGACAAATAAAATGTGATTTGATTTGATTTGTCTGACGAAAACCTTATAACAACATTTTTTAAATGTATTTATTTATTGAAAAGCAGTAACTCCCCTCAATGTACTCTGACCATTTCATGGCTCTAGGAACAATACAATGTACTGAAAATAGCTTCTGATATTTCATAATTGTATGTTTGTTAAAGGGAAAATATGGTATTGTTTTCCAATTTCCTGAAAAGGTTCTGGTTTTCATCAGACAGCGATGATAGGCCTACTGTATGTTTATTTTAGAGCTTCCATAGTGGGTTGTGTTGTTAGTGAAAGATAGGATGCTACAGACTTAAAAGAAATGAAGACACTTTCCGGAAGGATGTAAACAACTGTGACACAGAATGCAGTCATTCACAAATGGCAATTTAATAACAGACCATGTGCAGTCAATGCATGTTCGGAATAAGATTGAGTACAGGGAAAATGTACTGTATAGCATTGATATAAACTATAAGAACTGTGTACAGTGGCTTGCAAAAGTATTCACCCCCCTTGGCATTTTTCCTATTTTGTTCCATTACAACCTGGTATTAAAATGGGTTTGTATCATTTGATTTACACAACATGCATACCACTTTGAAGAAGTAAAATATATTTTTTTGTGAAACAAACAAGAAATAAGACCAATAAAAATAACTTGAGTGTGTATAACTATTCACCCCCTCCAAAGTCAATACTTTGTAGAGCCACCTTTTGCAGCAATTACAGGTGCAAGTCTCTTGGGGTATGTCTCTATAAGCTTGGCACATCTAGCCACTGGGATTTTTGCCCATTCTTCAAGGCAAAACTGCTCCAGCTCCTTCAAGTTGGATGGGTTCCGCTGGTGCACAGCAATCTTTAAGTCATACAACAGATTCTCAATTGGATTGAGGTCTGGGCTTTGACTAGGCCATTCCAAGACATTTAAATGTGTCCCCTTAAACCACTTGAATGCTGCTTTAGCAGTATGCTTAGGGTCATTGTCCTGCTGGAAGGTGAACCTCCGTCCCAGTCTCAAATCTCTGGAAGACTGAAAGAGGTTTCCCTCAAGAATTTCCCTGTTTTTAGCGCCATCCATCATTCCTTCAATTCTGACCAGTTTCCCAGTCCCTGCCGATGATAAACCTCCCCACAGCATGATGCTGCCACCACCATGCTTCACTGTGGGGATGGTATTCTCGGGGTGATGATAGGTGTTGGGTTTGCGCCAGACATAGCTTTTTCCTTGATGGCCAAAAAGCTCAATTTTAGTCTCATCTGACCAGAGTACTTTCTTCCATTTGTTTGGGCAGTCTCCCACATGCCTTTTGGCGAACACCAAAAATATTTTCTTTAAGCTATGGCTTTTTTCTGGCCACTCTTCCGTAAAGCCCAGCTCCATGGAGTGTACTGCTTAAAGTGGTCCTATGGACAGATACTGTAATCTCTGCTGTGGAGCTTTGCAGCTCCTTCAGGGTTGTCTTTGGGCTCTTTGTTGCCTCTCTGATTAATGCCCTTCTTGCCTGGTCTGTGAGTTTTGGTGGGCGGCCCTCTCTTGGCAGTTTTGTTGTGGTGCCATACAGTGGCGGCTCCTGAAAAAATTCTCAGGGGGGCAATTTTTCTGATGATTTAGGTGACCTACACACATTTAAAAAAAGATATGTCCAGCAACAACATGAAGACAGGGGCAGCATATAAGTCAATACTGATATACACATTACTTGCTTCAAAAAGGCCTCATGGTTGAATTGGAAATATGTGCACCTGAGCATAATTCACAACAAGCAAGCAGGAGCTTTTGATAGAGGCTACTGAAAACATTGATGCAAGTTATTGGTAATAAGACATTTTTATAGACTTCCATATTCTGCCCTCTTGTATAGATTTGTGAAAATGAACAGTGATAGACATTTTTCCTGAAAACAGAATTTGAAAATAATTTATAGAAAAGGTAAACACAGCTATCTGTATGGCTTTGTAAAAATGAACAACCATATTCTGGCCAATTGTATAGATTTGTAAATATGATGATGTCTCCTTTCATGCATACATTTTCAAATAAAGCTTTGAGAAAGATCGAATGATATTGTTTAATCTTACCTTATGGCCTGCACACTGCTTGTGAAGCTGTCGAGGGCACGTTTGATGAAGACAGCATCGATGTCCTTCTTCTGTAGCTTCTGGGTCAGAATGTCGACGTGGGGCATGATTTTGTGAAAAAGCCCCAGGAAAAAAATAAAATCTTCTTGCTATCTATGTACCTCAGCACAAGCACCAGCTGTGTCTGTGTAGAAACGTCCGTGGTCTCATCAGCTTGGATAGCTACGAAGTTCGCCGACTTCACCTCCTCCACAATATGTTCCCTCATGACCGCTAGCATACACTCCAGTAGCTCGTTTGAATGGTCTTTGATGTGCCCTTGAAAACTTTAGCATTTTTAAGATGGTCATCAAACACCTCATCTAATTGTGCCACAAAGTTGACAAGTCCAAGAAAAATACCAGGGTTGGTGGAGCCCTCAGTTTCATCTTTGCCTCGCAAAGCTAACTCAAACACTTCATCTTTGCCTCGCAAAGCTAACTCAAAACTTCACACACTGGATTAGCCGGCTGAGGATGTGGCGGTTCTTGCTAACCTCATCGTTGTGGCGGCGGACAGCTAGCCTGTATCCCTCATCCAGTTGAGTGGCAATGTTCACTCTCCCCAAAGCAGACAATCTCAAACAGCTATCCATGTGGGTCTTTGACAGCTCATGTTTCTTAATCTTTTCTGAAAGATGGTGCATGTCCGTTACACCTGTCGCTGTCCAGGCGGTGCTGTCTGCCGTGCTGCCTTCAGGGTGAAAGAGTAAGCAGGGGTAGCAGAAGACTGCATTAGCTACATCGCAGCCTGCTAGCCAGGTTTTTCGTTCGTACCAATTTTTGGAAAATCCTCGGGTGTAGGACTTTCCCCCTTTAGTAGAAACCTGTTGAATTATTAAATTTGGTCTGGGAGGTCCTAATTGTTTCGTTGCCAATTTATCTTGATTTGTTTGCCGACAAAAATGAACTTCTTTCAAAGAGACAATCGAGTTGCACTGAACGCTAGCCATCTTGACAGTTGTGCGTGAATTGATTGACGCTGCTACCCGCTCTTTTCTTAGTTATGTTCATGGTTATGTTACGTATGACGAAAGCGCGTAACTGCAAGCCCTCCCGGAACCCATAGAGATTGTATTGAAAGCTCTGATATTTGAAAAAAAAAAGATTTTACATGAGAGTCTGAGAGACTTCTGGGGCGATTTTCAACCTGACTGAAATCGCCCCAAAACGGGCGGGGCCATTTGAAGCACGACTTTAGCCTGATTGGACATTTAGTGGCAGATCAGACGTCTAGATTAGAACACTGAAAACTACTGTTGCCGTGATATAATTGATTAGAAAAAAAATCCCTTCCTTTTCCCGTTTGGCAGTGCGTCGCCCATATCGCCCTAATGAACACACCGCCCCTGGTGCCATATTCTTTTAAAAAAATTATAATGGATTTAATGGTGCTCCGTGGGATGTTCAAAGTTTCAGATATTTTTTTATAACCCAACCCTGATCTGTACTTCTCCACAACTTTGACCCTGACCTGTTTGGAGAGCTCATTGGTCTTCATGGTGCCACTTGCTTAGTGGTGCCCCTTGCTTGGTGGTGTTGCAGACTCTGGGGTATATATTCTGAGATTTTGACTATTTTTGTTTGTCCATTACATGAAATCCAAATAAAATCAATTGAAATGACAGGTGTAATGCAACAAAATAGGAAAAATGAATACTTTTGCAAGGCACTGTATGAAGGCTTTTTTGCTAGCATACCGAATTACTATAGCTAATATCAAGTTGTATTGAGTTGTAAGCAAAGTATGTGTTGCTATCACAATCATTTATTAATCTATTATTTCTTATTGTTGTTGCATTGTCAAGAAGGAACCTGTAAGTAAGCATTTCTTTGGACGATGTATACCATGCGTATCTCTTACATACAACTAATAAAACGTGGATCTTGGAACTTGAAACTACAGCTGAGTTTGCTGAACTGATTCTGTCCTAATGTGAAAGCTAAAAGAGACAACATGTCACAATGCAGATTAATGTGGATGTTGATAAAGATAATGAACTCACTGCAGATCTCCCAATAAACATATTTACTGCTTTACATATTTAGAACCACAAATGAAGTTCTCTTGTACATGAATATCCAGTACCCAAAGTACTCCTTTGGGATTCATGAAACAGTACTTAATTGCTACTAATTATAGTTTGATTACCAAATGCCTCATTAATAATAGACAAGCATTCATATAAGTGACTTGTGTAACTATTACTGTATCAACATATTAGTGCACTACTCCACTTTCCAGTATGAATCCACTTGTACCGTTGTCTACGTCAAACTGTTGGAAAGTAGGCCCAATTGAGTTCTACACAACTGAATACAGTATTATAAATTCCTTCATTTTCATCCTGTGGCTTGCTCAATATTCTCATGCACCGTGCAAAACTATGTTATAATGAGTACATTTCTGCATAACTACTGCATTGAGACAAATCTACTATTATTTCGTTTGTGCCTCCACGTGGTCAGAATGGACAGTCAGCTCTCCGTGGGAAAAACATTCAGCACATGAGAACACAACAGTCAGACTGCAGGGCCCGAGGAGACAGCTTCCCTCTGAAAATAACAGGATTCATCCCAGTCACTCTGATCCTACACCTTGGGCAGTTACACACTAAGGTTTACCCTACCGTTTGTCAGTTTGACTTTGGACTTCCCTGGATAAAGGTATCATTAAATGGGGTGACAATCGCGAAGTGGCCAGGCCCAGGGGCAGTACAGTACACAACTCCATCTCAAAGCTTTGTCATCCTGAGAATATTTATCAATAGAAATAGTAGATCAAAATGTCCATTACAATATTGTGAATGGTTCTGTTTTTACTTCGTTCTGGCATGTTTCAGTGCATGTTTCATTGTGAAGCATTAGAATGTGGAATGTAGAATGTGTTTTACTAGAGTAGTTTAGTAGTTATTTGCTTCCCATTAGCATTTTATCAAGCATTGGTAATGAATGGCTAATATTAGGCTTTTGTTTGTAGTTCATTAGACAGGGGTTAAAGTTGTCTGATACGTCAATTGAATGGATTTTAATTTTGCCTGATGTGTAACAGGGGAAGGTCAGGGATGTTAATGGCTGGTGCATCGATATGAAATCATTATTAACCCATGTTATTCTGCTGTTCATTTTCAAAAGTAAGAGCTTTCTTATACACAGGCCCACTGTTCAGTGCGTTCATCATGTTCCATGGAAACCAAAGCGCATAGAAAATATTTTATATTTGACACAAATACATTATTTGTATGTGTCAGAATGTGTAAGTACACTTATAACAACTTATACTTGTATTAAGAAAGTATGATCTCCAAAGTGTTGCTTGACCCAGTAGTTACCATAGTCTGATGTACTGATATTAATGTCATGAATAAGTACCTATTTACTTTATCTTCTGAGATAAGGGTTTGCTAAATTAAGTTTCCAAACATATTTTATTTTTTTCTGTACCGATCTATGAGGAAGAGATGTGTGGTGTCTCTATTACTTACACAGTACATAGAATCATGAGGTATTTTTTGTGGACTTAAAAGGTTCACAATCCATTTCTTTAGTGCCATCCCCTGTGTGTGTCAAGCAACACTCTTTCCCCCTCAATCATGGGAGATGCTCCCCTTCACCTTGTCAGCTGAAGGTACAAATAAACTGCATAATTTAGAGATGCCTGGAGACATTGAGTTCACTGGGACTTCAACTTTACTATTTTAGATGTACTTTTTTAAATTTGAGGAACTATGATGAATTTGTTCCCCGGCACAAATAAGCAAATAATAATTTCATTTTGAACTCGTAAATGCATTTGTCCCTAGCACATAACAGATGATGCTTGGCAGTAAGATGTTGTCACAAACTGAATTGTGTTGTGTACTTCTGGCGTTGAAATTCAGCCCTGTTAGCCCAGTATGCTACTTTCTTTAAATAAAGGGGCCAACGTATGACATCAGGGTCAACAGTTCTTGTAGCTACACATGTCTAGTTACAGGAATAAGAGTCTAGTTAGGCACAATGACACCATAACTCCTAGCAACAACAAAACATCTACATGTCATTCAAAATGTCACATGAAACATGGACACTGCATGTTTCTTTGTCATGACTAGTCAGGTCTGTTTGTGCTTTAGTCAACATCTCTATCATTTATAGCCATGCTAAACATTCCAGAATAATAAAAAAGATAAACAACAGTTTTTCTATATTTTTTAAAAGTTGCTATAATAATTTAATACAATAATATAATAAAATGGGTTATGTCAACAAAATCATTGACAATAATAATAACCAATAATGAAATCATTATAATCTTCAAGCAGTGTGATTGTGTGTGTGTGTGTGTTTGTGTGTGTGTGTGTGTGTGTGTGTGTGTGTATGTGTGTGTGTGAACTAGACATCATATTATTGCTTCCTCTGTCCTTGTTTCCTCCACCCCTTGCTTCTCCTTGAAAGTGCATTGGAGCCCAAGGAGAGGAATCTTCCCTCCTCTCCCCCAATGTGCTTTGAGAGGGAGGTGAGGAATGGAGAAAACAAGGGGGGAATCTCAATTGCATTTCCTTCATTCCTCACGTCCTCTCTCCTCACCTCCTTCTCAAAACCCATTGGATAAGAGAGGGAAGGGACCTCTGACCTTCTCATCCAATGGGTTTTGAGAAGTAGACGAGGAGAGAGGATGCAACGAATCAAGGAAAGGCAATTGAGATTCTCCCAAGGACAGAGGAAGCAAGTATTTGACAGCTACAATATAAAAAAAATTATTGACAGTGCCAGACTGACTGACTGAGCTACCATGACCTGTCCAGAAACAACCCCTAGCACCAACTTCTCAGAGTCTAGACACTTGTGGAGATCTGAGAGCGATTGATTGGTGGTGACATGGTGAGAGCTTCATCTTACCCTCTGATAGGCTTGGTGTAATTTTCCCGGTATTGCTTAGACCTGTCCAATTCTCTCAGATCTCCACAAATGTCTAGGGGTAGGGGCTAGGGGTTGAGTCTGGACAGGACCCCACAACTCTTCGGTTGGATGTTTAATTCCATTGCTATCCGCACACATATTTGCACAGGTGTAAACTGGACACACCCACGGCACCCTGTCAGGCTGATCAGACAGGTCTGGGTAGCTGGAGACCTGCTGTAAACAGTGAAAGGATATGTTTACATGTCTACTATACACACCCTTGCTTCATTCCAGCTAGTTAACTATAGCTGACTAACTATAGCTGAGGCATATCTCTACTCTAGCAACAGATACTGTTGTTTTGGCTGTATCGCATCATATAATAAGATTAACAATGGTTAGCTAGGTAGCTAGGATATATCAGCTAGCTAACCATTTACAGTAACAGCAGTTAATGAATAAGTCAATACACACTAAATATTCTGCAGAAATGGAAAAATTGAACCTTATCTTGGCAGTGTGGCACAGTATGGGCAAATATTAATCAATTAATTCATATTTACATTTACATTTACGTCATTTAGCAGACGCTCTTATCCAGAGCGACTTACAAATTGGTGCATTCACCTTATAGCCAGTGGAATAACCCAAAAAAATGTTTTGGGAGTGTGGGGTAAGGGGGGGTACCTATCCCAGGTATTCCTTAAAGAGGTGGGATTTCAAGTGTCTCCGGAAGGTGGTGAGTGACTCCGCCGTCCTGGCGTCGTGAGGGAGCTTGTTCCACCATTGGGGTGCCAGAAGAGCGAACAGTTTTGACTGGGCTGAGCGGGAACTGTGCTTCCGCAGAGGTAGGGGGGCCAGCAGGCCAGAGGTGGATGAACGCAATGCCCTCGTTTGGGTGTAGGGACTGATCAGAGCCTGAAGGTATGGAGGTGCCGTTCCCCTCACAGTTCCGTAGGCAAGCACCATGGTCTTGTAGCAGATGCGAGCTTCAACTGGAAGCCAGTGGAGTGTGCGGAGGAGCGGGGTGACGTGAGAGAATTTGGGAAGGTTGAACACCAGACGGGCTGCGGCATTCTGGATGAGTTGTAGGGGTTTAATAGCACAGGCAGGGAGCCTAGCCAACAGCGAGTTACAGTAATCCAGACGGGAGATGACAAGTGCATGGATTAGGACCTGTGCCGCTTCCTGTGTAAGGCAGGGTCGTACTCTCCGAATGTTGTAGAGCATGAACCTACAGGATCGGGTCACCGCCTTGATGTTAGCGGAGAACGACAGGGTGTTGTCCAGGGTCACGCCAAGGCTTTTTGCACTCTGGGAGGAGGACACAACGGAGTTGTCAACCATGATCATGGAACGGGCAGTCCTTCCCCGGGAGGAAGAGCAGCTCCATCTTGCCGAGGTTCAGCTTGAGGTGGTGATCTGTCATCCACACTGATATGTCTGCCAGACATGCAAAGATGCGATTCGCCACCTGGTTATCAGAAGGGGGAAAGGAGAAGATTAGTTGTGTGTCGTCTGCGTAGCAATGATAGGAGAGGCCATGTGAGGATATGACAGAGCCAAGTGACTTGGTGTATAGCGAGCATAGGAGAGGGCCTAGAACTGAGCCCTGGGGGACACCAGTGGTGAGAGCACATGGTGTGGAGGCATATTCTCGCCACGCCACCTGGTAGGAGCGACCTGTCAGGTAGGACGCAATCCAAGAGTGAGCCGCGCCGGAGATGCCCAGCTCGGAGAGGGTGGAGAGGAGGATCTGATGGTTCACAGTATTAAAGGCAGCAGACAGGTCTAGAAGGACAAGAGCAGAGGAGAGAGAGTTAGCTTTAGCAGTGCGGAGAGCCTCCGTGACACAGAGAAGAGCAGTCTCAGTTGAATGACCCGTCTTGAAACCTGACTGGTTTGGATCAAGAAGGTCATTCTGAGAGAGATAGCAAGAGAGTTGGCTAAAGACGGCACGCTCAAGAATTTTGGAAAGAAAAGAAAGAAGGGATACTGGTCTGTAGTTGTTGACATCGGAGGGATCGAGTGTAGGTTTTTAGAGAAGGGGTGCAACTCTCGTTCTCTTGAAGACGGAAGGGACGTAGCCAGCAGTCAAGGATGAGTTGATGAGTAGAGGCAGATGCTTGGAATTTAGAGTGGTAGAAAGTGGCTTTAGCAGCAGAAACAGAGGAAGAAAATGTAGAGATGAGGGAGTGAAAAGATGCCATGTCCGCAGGGAGTCTAGTTTTCCTCCATATCCGCTCGGCTGCCCGAAGCCCTGTTCTGTGAGCTCACAGTGAGTCGTCAAGCCACGGAGCAGGAGGGGAGGACCGAGCCTGCCAGGAGGATAGGGGACATAGAGAGTCAAAGGATGCAGAAAGGGAGGAGAGGAGGGTTGAGGAGGCAGAATCAAGAGATTGGAGGGAGAAGGATTGAGCAGAGGGAAGAGATGATAGGATGGAAGAGGAGAGAGTAGCGGGAGAGAGAGTGTGAAGGTTCCGACGGCGCATTAACATCTGAGTAGGGGCAGAGTGAGTAGTGTTGGAGGAGAGCGAGAGAGAAAAGGAAACAAAGTAGTGGTCGGAAACATGGAGGGGAGTTGCAGTGAGATTAGTAGAAGAACAGCATCTAGTAAAGATGAGGTCAAGCGTACCAGGTTAGAGTGGCAGCAGCCACGCGGTGTGAGGCTTTTGTATAGCCTGTGCGGAGAGGAGAGAACAGTGATAGACAGATGCATAGTTGACAGGCTACAGAAAATGGCTACAATAATGCAAAGGAGATCGGAATGAAATGAACTAAACATCTGGGAAAGCGAGAGAGCGGGGCCTCCCTCACTTACGTTTCACTGAAACACCCAAATATATCTCTCCCAACTTCCACCTCAGAAACTATATTTGTTGTAAACTACAGCGGTTCAATGTTTTTTTGGAATAGACTAACTTAGTTTATTCAGCTAGCTAACATGGTACAGTATTCTTCCGTTAAAACCGTCCAGGGCACCGAATCCAATGACGCCACAGTCAACTAGCATGCCAGCCTCCAACAACACGGTTTAGCACCAATACTCGGCCACAACAAACCACCAGTGTGTCAACACGCCAAGCAGATCATTCGTGTCCGTGTCTAACGTTGTGGGTCAGTCCCGACAGCTTCAGCGAGTCCGTCGTCAACTTATTCAGCCAGTTAGTTAGCTAGAATAGTTAGCATACTAGCTAGCCATTGCTTTCTGCCAACGAAAAAAAAAAAATCCTCCCACGGCACGAACACACAGAGAGAGCCAAGCTAACGTTAACTAGTCACCCATGTCCCGAAATCCCTTGAGCGACTCTGGTTACCAGTATGTAAAAACTAAACACAAATGTAGGTTATAACTTACCCCTAGCAGCTACTGTTAGCTAGCCAAGTGCAAAGCTAGCCACTGAATCGACTCAGCCAGTTCGCGTCTGTTCGCTAGGTCGTTCCAGCTATTGTTTAGTAGCTATCCAGGTAGCAACAAGCTAGCTACATTTCGAGCACAGTAACTACTAATTACCTAACGTTAATGCTTCAGACAATGAGGTTAGAAAAACAGCTGAATGGTAGGCAGCTAGCTGGCGTAGTTACAGGTACTCTCAAGCGTGAAACAACTATCCACAGTTGCTAATAGTTACCAGTAGCTACCCGCTAGCTAGTCCAGGTAGTGGGTTAGCTAGCCTCGTGCTTCACCGGACTCAGCAGAATACAATACTTACATACAATAGCCTACGATAACTACAATAACCCACGATAACTACCTACAATACCTAACTACAATCTAAATACATGGTTTAAGCTTTACTCAACACCATATAAGCCATATAAGCCAAGCTTACCTCCCGCCAGAGAGAGACACAACCTCACCCGACGATATCCTCCTTCCAATACTATAGATTAATAGATTAATGTACTGGAGTTAGAAGGCTAGCCTTCTACTTTGAAAGGACAGGAAGTGTTGGCTGTGCACTTGACCAGGCATTCCACATTTAACCCCACCCACATTTGAACATCGAAATATCAAGTTGTTTTTGGTTTTATATGCAAAAACGAATAAACAGACCATTTTCACATTCTCAATTGTGCCGTTTTAACTCGGAAAACAAACGATCAAAACGTACAAGGACCATAATCTTACCTCTAAACAGCTAGACATCAAACGCACATCAAACAACTATTACACGTAATTATTGAAGAACCCCGTTAATGACAGTATCAATTTTTTTTTTATTAATCATATTAAAGTTACTTTCTGTTTGATGCAATGGATTTGCATCACTTACATTATATTGGATATGTGTTTCCATGAATAATGGTTTCACACCATAACATAGGGAGATACGAAATGTTACGAGGTTACAGTACACTTCTGAGATCGCCATACAAAAAAGGGTCTGACAGCAATATCCAGGAATTTCACAGGATCCCCTCCCCTGTAACTATTCCCCAGGTCGTTGCTGTAAATGAGAATGTGTTCTCAGTCAACTTACCTGGTAAAATAAAAATGCTTAGTATATCATTTAACAACAAACAAAGTATCATAAATGTAAGGAAAGAAAGGTAATGTTTTATGTTACACAATTCTTTAAAAATCTGTGACGACTCAAAGCATGAGAAAGGGTTTAAACATAGGTTTTGATTCGAATTATATTGAATTTATCTATTATCTCTTTATATTTTTATGTATTCACTTGGGAGAAAAAGGCACATTATTGTAAATCAAATCAAATCAAATGTATTTATAAAGCCCTTTTTACATCAGCAGATGTCACAAAGTGCTTATACAGAAACCCTGCCTAAAACCCCAAACAGCAAGCAATGCAGATGTAGAAGCACAATGGCTAGGAAAAACTCCCTAGAACGGCAGGAACCTAGGAAGAAACCTAGAGAGGAACCAGGCTCTGAGGGGTGGCCAGTCCTCTTCTGGCTGTGCCGGGTCGAGATTATAAGAGTACATACCATTAAGGCCAGATTGTTCTTCAAGATGTTCAAATGTTCATAGATGACCAGCATGGTCAAATAATAATCACGGTGGTTGTAGAGGGTGCAACAGGTCAGTACCTCAGGAGTAAATGTCAGTTGGCTTTTCATAGCCAAGCATTCAGAAGTCGAGACACCAGGTGCGGTAGAGAGAGAGAACGAGAGGGAGGGAGAGAGAGAGGGAGAGTCGAAAACAGCAGGTCCGGGACAAGGTAGCACGTCCAGTGAACAGGTCAGGGTTCCATAGCTGCAGGCAGAACAGTTGAAACTGGAGCAGCAGCACGACCAGGTGGACTGGGGACAGCAAGGAGTCATCAGGCCAGGTAGTCCTGAGGCATGGTCCTAGGGCTCAGGTCCTCCGGGAGCGGAGGGAGAGAGAGAGAATTAGAGGGTGCATACCTAAATTCACACAGGACACCAGATAAGACAGGAGAATTACACCAGATATAACAGACGGACCCTAGCCCCCCGGCACATAGACTATTGCAGCATAGGGGGACACTGTGGCCCCGTCCGACGATACCCACGGACAGGGCCAACCAGGCAGGATATAACCCCACCCACTTTGCCAAAGCACAGCCCCCACACCACTAGTGGGATATCAACAGACCACCAACTTACTACCCTGAGACAAGGCTGAGTATAGCCCATGAAAACCGGACAGGAAGATCACGTCAGTGGTCAGTGTCTCAACCCACTCAAGTGACGAACCCCTCCTAGGGACGGCATGGAAGAGCACTAGTAAGCCAGTAACTCAGCCCCCGTAATAGGGTCAGATTAATAACTTTGTAACAGCTCCAAACAGTTGTCCACTACAAGAAATGCTCACTGGTACCCTAGTTTATAGAAAGACCCACTTCGAAAAACCCTAGCAGGCCTGTACCTTAACACCTTTCTAAACACCCCCCCCCCACACACCTATATGCGCGTGTATCAAAAAAGTTTATGGGCCTAATCATAGAAGTACATATAGAATCCCTATTAATTCAATAGGATCTCTGTGGGCCTAGTCGTAAGATTTGTCATTTAACTTTTAAAATGTATTACCTTTTATTGTGGCATAAACACAACCAGTCGTGATGTTTTCATCTGATTTGTCAAACAATCACTTTAAAGGGGTCCTTTACTAGGCTACCAGCGCATGTTCATCCACTCGCAATATATTTCCAGCTTCCAAACAGTGGTCAATGGAAAGAGACATCTGTCACACAAAAACACCAAAAAGTGTGATGACATTTGGCGATTGTCATTAGGCCAGAATTTATGTGTCCACTGCTGTCCGCGCGAGTTTCGGGGTCAGCTACTCATCTCTGCCTTGGCAAAATGTCTGTGTTCTCATCGAACCACATTGCATTTTGGACCATAGGATATACCAGCCATTTTCAAGGCCATTCGCCAATTTTTCATGCCTCTGACATGCGGTAATGATAAATAATGGTGTAATTGTTATGATTTAACTGGATAGAACCCAAATGCAGACAAGTACACCAAGCCAGAGAAGTTTTAACAGGTTTATTATAATGTTCAATAGTCCATGTTTCCAATAAATGGGGAAGAGCAAGTCCAGGTTACAGGGAGGGTACAGATCCAGGTCAGGGCAGGTGTGGTACCGTAATGTCCTAGTGTCCGTGGTGAGTCCAAAGGAGAGGCCCGATAGTGGAGAGCAGGATGGTGGTGGCAGGAGTGAAGCGGAGGCAGGAGTCAGGTTCCAAATATCTGTGGCACAGGAGAAAAGGTAAATAAACAGTCCAAAAAACACAAGAGCGAAAACAGACAGGTTGAGTCGGCAGCGAGACTAACATGGTTGTCTTGACTATGATCTGACGATGAGTGGAAAGTTTGACCGGGTCTTAAAGGCTGAGGTGATTATGGTGAATGAGCTGCAGCTGGAACCCTGACTCCCGCACACCAGACTTCAATCCTGCAATCAAGGACAGACAGAGGGGAGGGGGGAGAGCAGAGAGAGAGCTACCTAGCAGCAGTAGGCCTAACAGTACCCCCCCTCTACGGACGCCACCTGGCGGCCGACAGGGTTTATCAGGATGTAACCTATGAAACTCACGAACCAGAGCAGGATCCACAATGAAGCTCCTGGGCACCCAGGAACGTTCCTCAGGACCATAACCCTCCCAATCCACCAGGTACTGGAAACCACGACCCCGGCGGCGAACATCCAGAAGTCGCCGGACAGTGTAGACCGGACCCCCACCCACGATCTTGGGCGGAGGAGGGGGACGAGAGGGCGGGCACAAAGGGCTAACCGACACAGGCTTAATCTGGGAAACATGAAAGGTGGAATGAACCCGTAGGGGAGGCAGGAAGCTGTAGCTTAACCGCGCAGGGGTTAACAATAGACAGTATCTTGAACGGTCCTATAAAACGAGGCGCCATCTTCTTCGACTCCACCTTCAATGGAAGGTCCCGTGACTTCAGCCATACCTCTTGACCAGGAGAGTAACCGGGAGCCTGGGACCGGTGACGGTTGGCTTGCCTCTGCATGTACGCCGAAGCTCGGGACAGAGCTACCCTGGCCTTCCTCCAGACCTTGCAGCAGCGGCGCATGTGGGACTGCACCGAGGGTACCGCAAGTTCCCTCTCTTGGGAAGGGAACAGGGGAGGTTGATAACCCAGAGCACACAGAAAAGGAGACAAACCAGAGGAAGCGTTAGTCAAGGTGTTATGAGCATATTCCACCCAGGGGAGCATGGAGCTCCATGACCCAGGGTTAGACCCAGTGACACAGCGAAGTGCGGTCTCCATCTCCTGGTTCGCTCTCTCGGCTTGCCCGTTGGTCTGGGGGTGATATCCAGAGGACAGGCTGGATGTAATGCCCAAAGCTTTACAGAAAGCTTTCCACACCTGGGAGACAAACTGGGGACCCCTGTCAGAGACAATATCAGTGGGTAGACCATGAGAGCGGAACACATGTTCAACCAAAATATCAGCCGTCTCTCTGGCAGTGGGCAGTTTAGGTAGGGCCAAAAAATGAGCGAACTTAGAAAAACGATCAATCACCGTAAGAATGACCGTCTTACCAGATGAGGGGGGAAGTCCAGTGACAAAATCCATAGCGATATGCGACCAGGGCCGGCTGGGTATAGGTAGAGGTCGTAGATGACCAGCGCTGGCCTGGGTGGAGTTTTTACTTCGTGCACATACCGTACAAGCAGCAATGAAGGCTCGAGTGTCCGCCTCCATCGTGGCCCACCAGAACTTCCGTCGCACAAAGTCAAGGGTCCGCGAAACTCCAGGGTGACAGGTAAGGGGAGACGAGTGAGCCCACTGAAGTACCTGGGAGCGAACAGACTCAGGGACAAACATCCGGTTAGGAGGACCCCTCCCAGGGTCAGCTTGATGATGTTGAGCCTGTCTAACAATCCCCTCGATGTCACATGTGATGACTGCAATACTGCAGGTAGGAGGCAAAATGGGTTCAGGGTTACTACCAGTATCAACAGCCGAATGAACACGAGACAGGGCGTCAGGCTTGACGTTGCGTGACCCAGGACGGTAAGACAGAGAAAAATTGAATCTCCCAAAAATAGTGCCCACCTGGCTTGACGGGGGTTGAGCTGCTTCGCTGACTGGAGGTAAGCCAGATTCTTATGATCCGTCCAAACGATGAAGGGTTGTTCCGCCCCCTCCAACCAATGTCGCCACTCCTCGAGAGCCAGCTTAACGGCGAGCAGTTCACGATTTCCAACATCATAATTCCTCTCTGCCTGAGAAAGTTTCCTTGAGAGAAAAGCACAGGGATGCAGTTTGTTATCTTCAGGAGAACGTTGTGACAACACTGCACCTACCCCAGTGTCGGATGCATCCACCTCCACGACAAACTGGCGGTCGGGGTCCGGCTGCATCAGAATGGGAGCCGAGGCGAAGCGATGTTTCAGTTCTTCGAACGCTGATTCGGCCCCTTCATTCCAAGCGAACGGTCGTGAGATGGAGGTGAGAGCGGTGAGTGGCGCCGCAATGCGGCTGTAGTCCTTGATGAACCTCCTATAGAAGTTCGCAAACCCCAGGAATCGTTGAAGTTGTTTGCGGGTAGAGGGAGCTGGCCAGTCCGTGACAGCAGAGATCTTAGCTGGGTCCATCCGCAGCTCCCCTGAGCTATGATGTAACCCAAAAAGAGGTCTCAGACACATGAAATTCACATTTCTCCATCTTCACAAACAGTTTGTTCTCCAACAACCTTTGCAACACCTGGCGCACATGCAGTTCATGTTCCTGGGAGGACTCTGAGAAAATCAAGATATCATCCAGATAGACAAAAACAAACCGATTCAACATGTCCCGAAGGACATCATTGACTAGTGCCTGAAAAACAGCAGGGGCATTAGACAACCCAAAAGGCATAACCCGATACTCAAAATGTCCCAAGGGTGTGTTGAAGGCAGTCTTCCATTCATCACCCTTACGAATGCGCACCAGGTGATACGCATTTCGTAGATCCAGTTTCGTAAAGATGGTAGCACCATGAAGGAGGGGAAAAGCAGAATTAATCAAAGGCAGAGAATACTTGTTCTTAATGGTGATGTTGTTAAGTCCACGGTAATCAATACAGGGTCTGAGGGTCTTATCCTTCTTAGCAACAAAAAAGAATCCCGCTCCTACAGGTGACGAGGAAGGACGCATAATACCTGCCGCCAAGGAGTCCCGAATGTAGTTCTCCATAGCCTCCGTCTCCGGCCGGGAGAGATTGTACAGGCGACTGCTGGGGAGCGGGGCTCCTGGCTGGAGGTCAATGGCGCAGTCGTAAGGCCGGTGAGGATGAAGAGAAGTAGCTCTGTGTTTGCAGAAAATGGATGCCAGGTCATGATACACGTCAGGAACAGCAGAAAGATCCATGGACTCCAGTGGAGGTTGAGGCACAGTACTGGCAGGAGTCTGAGCAGAACACAAACAATTCACATGACAAAATGTGCTCCATGAAACAATGCTACCTGTCACCCAATCAATGTGTGGATTGTGTTTTATGAGCCAGGGGATACCAAGGACCAGGGGAGTCTGTGGGCAGTCGATAATATGGAATTGAATGTTCTCCTGATGATTTCCCGACACTCTAAGACAAACAGGAACAGTCTGATGGGTAATGCGGGTCAACAATTGTCCATTTAGACCCTTAGCCTGCAGCGGACAGTCCATAGGAACAGTCTCCAAATCCATTTGTTGAGCCCACTCTCTATCCAAAAAGCTTTCGTCGGCACCAGAGTCAATCAGCGCACTAACAGAGAAATTCTGGGACTGCCACTGGAGGGATGCCTGGAGCAGAATGCGGGGAGAAGAGGAAGAATCCGCTGCTCGGCTCACCAAAACTTCTCCCATAAATGATGAGCCGGCCCTTTTCCCCGGGACGAACTGGGCAGGAAGGAACGAAATGACCAGCTTCTCCACAATACAGGCAGACCCGAGCCTGAATACGACGTGCACGCTCCTCTGAGGACAACCGTGCACGACCCACCTCCATGGCTTCGGGTTCAGTGCTCCTCGTATCGACTCGGGAAGACACGGCTCTCTCCGTAGGGACGATGCAGGGAGGAGTTTGTTGATGACAGACAGGTTGCTTGGAACTAACACTCCTCTCCCGGCGGCGCTCCCGAATCCGATTATCCAACCTGATAGTGAGTGAAATAAGATTATCCAGCGTAGGCGATTCATCATATGACACCAATTCATCTTTTAAAGTCTCAGACAAAGCATTGATGAACACTCCTTGTAATGCCTCGTCATTCCAACCACTCACTGCTGCTAAAGTCCGAAACTCCACTGCCATCTCCGCCACACTACGAGCCCCCTGCCGAAGAGAAAACAACCGTTTCGCAGCCTCCTTGCCTCGTACGGGGTGGTCAAAAACCTTCCTCATCTCCGTGGTGAAGGCCACGTAAGCGTTGCAAATGTCCGACTGACTCTCCCAGACCGCGGATCCCCAGGCACGAGCGGAACCGCTAGTAGAGTTGATAAGGTAGGCAATACGGGCTCTTTCTGAGGCGTAGGTGAGGGGCTGTTGTTCAAACACTAACGAGCATTGAGTCAAAAAATCGCCACAGGTTCCCATGTTCCCGTCATAGCGCTCTGGAGCAGGAACAAAAGGCTCTCTGATCTGGGCTGAAGGGGTAGTAAGGGCAGACACTTGATTGGTGAGTAATTGAACCTGATTAAGCAGCACCTGACTGTCCTCAGCAATCGTCTTAAACAGGGTATCATGTTGGCCAAGTAGAATGCCCTGATTGGCTATGGCAGTCCAAATTTGAGTGCACTCTGGGGTGGTATCCGAGCTACTGTCTGCTGGGTTCATGTTGGTCAGATCATACTGTTATGATTTAACTGGATAGAACCCAAATGCAGACAAGTACACCAAGCCAGAGAAGTTTTAACAGGTTTATTATAATGTTCAATAGTCCAGGTTTCCAATAAATGGGGAAGAGCAAGTCCAGGTTACAGGGAGGGTACAGATCCAGGTCAGGGCAGGTGTGGTACCGTAATGTCCTAGTGTCCGTGGTGAGTCCAAAGGAGAGGCCCGATAGTGGAGAGCAGGATGGTGGTGGCAGGAGTGAAGCGGAGGCAGGAGTCAGGTTCCAAATATCTGTGGCACAGGAGAAAAGGTAAATAAACAGTCCAAAAAACACAAGAGCGAAAACAGACAGGTTGAGTCGGCAGCGAGACTAACATGGTTGTCTTGACTATGATCTGACGATGAGTGGAAAGTTTGACCGGGTCTTAAAGGCTGAGGTGATTATGGTGAATGAGCTGCAGCTGGAACCCTGACTCCCGCACACCAGACTTCACTCCTGCAATCAAGGACAGACAGAGGGGAGGGGGAGAGCAGAGAGAGAGCTACCTAGCAGCAGTAGGCCTAACAGTAATAGCCTACAGTTTTCATGACATTTTGTTTTAATTACTGTGATAGGCTCATGTTTTACCGGTATGGCGTACCCCCACAATTTATTTTACCGGGACACCGTACCGGACTGTACCGCCTTACTTTCACCCCTTCTGAATACAGAAACATTTGAACTTGGCCCTATGCATTTCATTTTGCCATTTCCATTGTTGGTGGATTTGATATTGACTTCTCTCTTTTTCATTTCAAGGCATTTTCATCAGCATGCAAGCTCCCCTTGCTCCCATCCTGTTTTCCACAACTCAAATGGGAATTCGAGAGCACTATCTTTAAAATGAATCAATTCAATAGACTAATTTCACCGCATTACACATGCATTTTTCCCTAATCTGTTTTTCCCAGAAATATCTTTGTTCTTTCCACAAGGAAGTCATGATCTCCATGATGGATTGCCTCTGCTAGTCTGCTTGTAAACAGAATGTAGGCTACTGCCCAGAGCATCATGATGTACAGTGCCTTTTTGGAAGGAATCAACACCTTTAGTACTGTGTTCATCTCAGAAAATCCTCAAGCCTCAGCCATCAGTTGTTAAACCTTGATCAAAACAATGTTTCTCCTGTGATTTCATCACACAATCATGTTTTCTGACTAGGCTAACTAACCACATATAGCCACGTTTAACTAGCTACACAATTAGCTTGCTCACAGAAGCAACTAGATTCACATCTCAATCAGCTAGCAAGTTACGTTCTCTCAATAGCAACCCATTTCACCAACCAAGGAGCTTAGCTAACAATCAGCACTGTCAGTGTGCAAAACTATGGAAATCAAACATCACTTGTAGAATTTCTCTTATTGCACATCGTTCATATAATCTGGGGATGATTGAGTGTATGGAAATTCAATATTTTCCATTTAATCAGTATCCTGTCTGTTCTGCACCTTCACAGAGCCAGCATATTTTCCATTTGACAAAAATCACATACATATTATAGGCCATTTGCTTGGCAATCTGCAGCTATTGTTTCAGTGAGGAGTCTACCTGCATTTTCCTCAAAGCACTAATTACGAGACAGACATATCGACACTGTCTGACAAAAACCTTTACATTTATTGAAAGCAGTTTCATGACTGTAGGAAAAATACAATGTATTAAAAATAGCTTCTGAAGTTTCATAATTGTATGTTTTTTAATAGCGAAATATGGTAATATTCTTCAATTTCCTAAAAAGTTTATGGTTTTCATCAGACAGCGATGATAGGCCTACTGTATGTTTATTTTAGAGTTTCCATAGTGGTTGTGTTGTTAGTGAAAGATAGGATGCTACAGACTTAACAGAAATGAGAACCATTTTTGGAAGGATGTAAACAACGGATGTAAACAACTGAGTCACAGAATGCAGTCATACACAAATGGCAATTTAATAACAGACCATGTGCAGTCAGTGCATTTTCAGAATAAGATTGAGTACAGGGAAAATGTACTGTATAGCATTGATATAAGCTTTAAGAAGTGTGTATGTATGCTTTGCAGATAGTATACCAGATTACTATGGCTAATATCAAGTTGTATTGAGTTGTAAACAAAGTATGTGTTGTTATCGCTATAATGTATTATTTTATTATTTCTTATTGTTGTTGCATTGTCGAAAAGGAACCTGCAAGTAAGCATTTCATTGGACGATGTGTACCATGTGTATCTCTTACATACGACTAATAAAACTTGGAACTTGAAACTACAGCTGAGTTTGTTGAACTGATTCTGTCCAAATGTGAAAGAAAAAAGAGACAACATGTCACAATGCAGATTGATGTGGATGTTGATAATGATAATGAACTCATCGCAGATCTCCCAATAAACATATTTACTACTTTACATATTTAGAACCACAAATGAAGTTCTCTTGTACATGAATATCCAGTACCCAAAGTACCCATTTGGGATTCATGAAACGGTACTTAATTGCTACTAATTATCGTTTGATTAACAAATGCCTCATTAATAATAGACAAGCACTCATTTAAGTGACTTGTGTAACTGTACTACTGTATCAACATATTAGTGCATTGCTCCACACTCCAGTCTGAATTCACTTGTACTGTCGTCCAAGTCAAACTCTTGGAAAGTACAGACTTGGGTCCAATTCAAATCCTCCAAGTCCTTGAGGCCTACACAACTTCCTTCAATCTCATACATTTACATTTACATCATTTAGCAGACGCTCTTATCCAGAGCGACATACAAATTGGTGCATTCAACTTATGATAGCCAGTGGAACAACCACCTTTTTTTTTCCTTTTATTTTATGGGGGGGTGGGGGAAGAAGGATTACTTTATACTATTCCAGGTATTCCTTAAAGATGTAGGGTTTCAAGTGTCTCCGGAAGGTGTTCAGTGACTCCACTGTCCTGGCGACGTGGGGGAGCTTGTTAGCAGAGAACGACAGGGTGTTGTCCAGGGTCACGCCAAGGTTCTTTGCACTCTGGGAGGAGGACACAATGGAGTTGTCAACCGTGATGGCGAGATCATGGAGCGGGCAGTCCTTCCCCGGGAGGAAGAGCAGCTCCGTCTTGTTGAGGTTCAGCTTGAGGAGGTGATCCGACATCCACACTGATATGTCTGCCAGACATGCAGAGATGCGATTCGCCACCTGGTTATCAGAAGGGGGAAAGGAGAAAGTTAATTGTGTGTCGTCTGCGTAGCAATGATAGGAGAGACCATGTGAGGATATGACAGAGCCAAGTGACTTGGTGTATAGAGAGAATAGGAGAGGGCCTAGAACTGAGCCCTGGGGGACACCAGTGGTGAGAGCACATGGTGCGGAGACAGATTCTCGCCACGCCACCTGGTAGGAGCAACCTGTCAGGTAGGACGCAATCCAAGAGTGAGCAGCGCCAGAGATGCCCAACTCGGAGAGGGTGGAGAGGAGGATCTGATGGTTCACAGTATCAAAGGCAGAGAATAGGTCTAGAAGGATAAGAGCAGAGGAGAGAGAGTTAGCTTTAGCAGTGCGGAGAGCCTCCGTGACACAGAGAAGAGCAGTCTCAGTTAAATGACCAGTCTTGAAACCTGACTGGTTTGGATCAAGAAGGTCATTCTGAGAGAGATGGCAGGAGACTTGGCTAGAGACGGCACGCTCAAGAGTTTTGGAGAGAAAAGAAAGAAGGGATACTGGTCTGTAGTTGTTGACATCGTAGGGATCGAGTGTAGGTTTTTTGAGGAGGGGTGCAACTCTCGCTCTCTTGAAGACGGAAGGGACATGGCCAGCGGTCAAAGATGAGTTGATGAGCGAGGTGAGGTAAGGGAGAAGGTCTCCGGAAATGGTCTGGAGAAGAGAGGAGGGGATAGGGTCAAGCGGGCAGGTTGTTGGGCCGCCGGCCGTCACAAGTCGCAAGATTTCATCTGGAGAGAGAGGGGAGAAAGAAGTCAAAGCATAGGGTAGGGCAGTGTGAGCAGGACCAGCGGTGTCATTTGACTTAATAAACGAGGATCGGATGTCGTCAACCTCCTTTTCAAAATGGTTGACGAAGTCATCCACAGAGAGGGAGGAGGGAGGGGGAGGAGGAGGAGGATTCAGCAGGGAGGAGAAGGTGGCAAAGAGCTTCCTAGGGTTATTTTTGAGTGGTAGGAAGTGGCTTTAGCAGTGGAAACAGAGGAAGAGAATGTAGAGAGGAGGGAGTGAAAAGATGACAGGTCCGCAGGGAGTCTAGTTTTCCTCCATTTCCGCTCGGCTGCCCGGAGCCCTCTTCTGTGAGCTCGCAATGAGTCGTCAAGCCACGGAGCAGGAGGGGAAGACCGGTTAGGGGACATAGAGAGTCAAAAGATGCAGAAAGGGAGGAGAGGATGGTTGAGGAGGCAGAATCAGGAGATCGGAGGGAGAAGGATTTAGCAGAGGGAAGAGATGATAGGATGGAAGATGAGAGAGTAACGGCAGAGAGAGTGTGAAGGTTGCGACGGCACATTACCATCTGAGTAGGGGCAGAGTGAGTAGTATTGGAGGAGAGCGAGAGAGAAAAGGATACAAAGTAGTGGTCGGAGACTTGGAGGGGAGTTGCAGTGAGATTAGTAGAAGAACAGCATCTAGTAAAGATGAAGTCAAGCGTATTGCCTGCCTTGTGAGTAGGGGGGACGGTGAGAGGGTGAGGTCAAAAGAGGAAAGGAGTGGAAAGAAGGAGGCAGAAAGAAATGAGTCAATGGCAGATGTAGGGAGGTTAAAGTCACCCAGAACTGTGAGGGGTGAGCCATCCTCAGGAAAGGAACTTATCAAGGTGTCAAGCTCATTGATGAACTCTCCAAGGGAACCTGGAGGGTGATAAATGACAAGGATGTTAAGCTTGAATGGGCTAGTGCTGTGACAGCATGGAATTCAAATGAGGAGATAGACAGATGGGTCAGGGGAAAAAGAGAGAATGTCAGCTTGGGAGAGAGGAGGATTCCTGTGCCACCGCCTCGCTGACCAGATGCTCTCGGGGTATGCGAGAACACATGGTCAGACGAGGAAAGAGCAGTAGGAGTAGCAGCGTTTTCTGTGGTAATCCATGTTTCCGTCAGTGCCAAGAAGTCGACGGACTGGAGGGTAGCATAGGCTGAGATGAACTCTGCCTTGTTGGCCGCAGAACGGCAGTTCCAGAGGCTGCCGGAGACCTGGAACTCCACGTGTGTCGTGCGCGCAGGGACCACCAGATTAGAGTGGCAGCATACTGTGGATTGAGTAGCCTTGTGCTGTGGATTGCTCCATATGCTCACAAATCATGCAAAATTGCTCACATATCATGCAAAATTATGTTCTAATGAGTACTACTGCATTGAGACAAATCTGCTATTATTTTGTTTGTGCCTCCATGTGGTCAACATGGACACTCAGCTCTCCGGGGAAAAAACATTCAGCACATGAGAACACAACAGTCAGTTTGCAGGGCCCGAGGAGCCGTCGTCACTCTGAAAATAACACTCTGATCCTATCCCTTTTTTAATTTGTATTTTTTATTTCACCTTTATTTAACCAGGTAAGCTAGTTGAGAACAAGTTCTCATTTACAACTGCGACCTGGCCAAGATAAAGCAAAGCAGTGCGATAAAAACAACAACACAGAGTTACACATGGGATAAAACAAAACATACAGTCAATAACACAATATTACAGATGGGCTGTGTACAGGTGCAGTGATCGGTAAGCTGCTCTGACAACTGATGCTTAAAGTTAGTGAGGGAGATAAGAGACTCCAGCTTCAGAGATTTTTGCAGTTCGTTCTAGTCATTAGCAGCATAGAACTGGAAGGAATGGTGGCCAAAGGAGGGGTTGGCTTTGGGGATGACCAGTGAGATATACCTGCTGGAGCGCATACTACGGGTGGGTGTTGCTATGGTGAACAATGAGCTAAGATAAGGTGGGGATTTGCCTAGCAGTGATTTATAGATGACCTGGAGCCAGTGGGTTTGGCGACGAATATCTAGTGATGGCCAGCCAACGAGAGCGTACAGGTCACAATGGTGGGTAGTATATGGGGCTTTGGTGACAAAACGGATGGCACTGTGATATACTACATCCAATTTGCTGAATAGAGTGTTGGAGGCTATTTTGTAAATGACATCGCCGAAGTCAAGGATCGGTAGGATAGTCAGTTTTACGAGGGCATGTTTGGCAGCATGAGTGAAGGAGGCTTTGTTGCAAAATAGGAAGACGATTCTAGATTTAACTTTGGACTGGAGATGCTTAATGTGAGTCTAGAAGGAGAGTTTACGGTCTAACCAGACACCTAGGTATTTGTAGTTGTCCACATATTCTAAGTCAGACCCACGGAGAGTAGTGATTCTAGTCGGGCAGGCGGGTGCAAGCAGTGTTCGATTGAAGAGCATGCATTTAGTTTTACTAGCATTTAAGAGCAGTTGGAGGCTGTGGAAGGAGTGTCATATGGCATTGAAGCTCGTTTAGAGGTTTGTTAGCACAGTGTCCAATGAAGGGCCAGATGTATACAAAATGGTGTCGTCTGCATAGTTGTGGATCTGAGAGTCACCAGCAACAAGAGCGACATCATTGATATACACAGAGAATAGAGTCGGCCCGAGAATTGAACCCTGTGGCACCGCCATAGAGACTGCCAGAGATCCAGACAACAGGCCCTCCGATTTGACACATTGAACTCTATCTGAGCAGTAGTTGGTGAACCAGGCGAGGCAGTCATTTGAGAAACCAAGGCTATTTAGTCTGCCAGTAAGAATGCGGTGATTGACAGAGTCGAAAGCCTTGGCCAGGTCGATGAAGACGGCTGCACAGTACTGTCTTTTATCGATCGCGGTTATAATATCGTTTAGGACCTTTAGCGTGGCTGAGGTGCACCCATGAACAGCTCGGAAACCAGATTGCATAGCAGAGAAGGTACGGTGGGATTCGAAATGGACGGTGATCTGTTTGTTAACTTGGCTTTCAAAAACCTTCGAAACGCAGGGCAGGATGGATATAGGTCTGTAACAGTTTGGATCTAGAGTGTCACCCCCTTTGAAGAGGGGGATGACCGCGGCAGCTTTCCAATCTCTGGGGATCTCAGATGATACGAAAGAGAGGTTGAACAGGCTAGTAATAGGGGTTGCTACAATTTCGGCTGCTAATTTTAGAAAGAAAGGGTGCAGATTGTCTAGCCCAGCTGATTTGTAGGGGTCCAGATTTTTCAGCTCTTTCAGAACATCAGCTATCTGAATTTGGGTGAAGGAGAAGCGGGTGGGCATGGGCAAGTTGCAGCAGGGGGGGCAGAGCTGGTGGCCGGGGTAGGGGTAGCCTGGTGATAAGCATGACCAGCCGTATCAAAATGCTTATTGAAATTCTCGATTATCGTAGATTTATCGGTGGTGACAGTGTTTCCTAGCCTCAGTGCAGTGGGCAGCTGGGAGGAGGTGTTCTTATTCTCCATGGACTTTACAGTGTCCCAAAACTTTTTGGAGTTAGTGCTACAGAATGCACATTTCTGTTTGAAAAAGCTAGCCTTTGCTTTCCTAACTGATTGTGTATTTTGGTTCCTGACTTCCCTGAAAAGTTGCATATCATGGGGGCTGTTCGATGCTAATGCAGTACGCCACAGGATGTTTTTGTGCTGGTCAAGGGCAGTCAAGTCTGGGGTGAACCAGGGGCAAAATCTGTTCTTAGTTCGGAATTTGCTTCCTGATAACATTTTAACAAGCATTGGTAATGAATGGCTAATATTAGGCTTTTGTTTGTAGTTCATTAGACAGGGGTTAAAGTCGTCTGATACATCGCTTGAATGGATTTTAATTTTGCCTGACGTGTAACATGGGAAGGTCAGGGATGTTAATGGCTGGTGCATTGATATGAAATCATTATTAACCCATGAAATTACTTAATTTGTTTCTGATTAGGCGTGATCAGTGATTGCTCTGCTGCTCATTTTCAAAAGTAAGAGCTTTCTTATAAACAGACCACTGTTCAGTGAGGTCATCATGTTTCATGGAAACCAAAGCACATAGATAATACATTATATTTGACACAAATACATAATTTATATGTGTCAGAATGTGTACAGTGCCTTCAGAAAGTATTCACACCCCTTGACTTTTTCCATGTTTGTTGTGTTACAGCCTGAATTCAAAATTGTCGAATCATGTTTTTTTGAAGTTTTTACAAATTAATTAAAAATGAAAAGCTGAAATTACTTGAGTCAAGAAGTATTCAACCCCTTTGTTATGGCAAGCCTAAATAAGTTCAGAGTAAAAATGTGCTTAACAAGTCACATAATAAGTTGCATTTACTCACCATGTGTGCAATAATAGTGTTTAACATGATTTTTTTTATGAATACCTCATCACTGGACCCCACACATACAATTATCTGTAAGGTCCGTGATTCGAGCAGTGATTTTCAAACAAAGATTCACTCACAAAGACCAGGGAGGTTTTCCAATCCCTCGCAAAGAAGGGCACCGATTGCTAGATGGGTGAAAAAAAACTAAAACATTAATTACACTTTGGATGGTGTATCAATACACCCAGTCACCACAAAGATACAGACGTCCTTCCTAACTCAGTTGACGGAGAGGAAGGAAACAGCTCAGGGATTTCATCATGAGGCCAATGGTGACTTAAAAAAAGTTACAGAGTTTAATAGCTGTGATAGAAGAAAACTGAGGATGGATCAACAACATTGTAGTTACTCCACAATACTAACCTAAATGACAGAGTGAAAAGAAGGAAGCCTGTAGAGAATAACAAATATTGTAAAACATGCTTCCTGTATGCTACAAGGCACTAAAGTAAAACTGCAAAAAATGTGGCAAAGCAATTCACTTTTTGTCCTGAAAGCAAAGTGTTACGTTAGGGGCAAATCCAATACAACACATTACTGAGTACCACTCTCCATATTTTGAAGCATAGTGGTGGCTGCATCATGTTATGGGTATGCTTGTATTGATTAAGGACAGGAAGTTTTTCAGGAAAATATAAATGTAGTGGAGCTAATCACAGGCCAAATCCTAGAGGAAAACCTGGTTCAGTCTGCTTTCCACCAGACACTGGGAGATGAATTCACCTTTCAGCAGGACAATAACCGAGAACACAACATGCTTACCAAGAAGACAGTGAATGTTCTGAGTTACAATTTTGATTTAAATGTACTTGAAAATCTATGGCAATACCTGGACATGGTTGTCTAGCAATGATCAACAACCAATTTGACAAAGCTTGAAAAGTTTTGAAAATAATAATGGGCAAATGTTGCACAATCCATCTGTGGAAAGCTCTTAAAGACTTACCCAGAAAGACTCACAGCTGTAATAACTGGCAAATGTGCTTCTACAAAGTATTTAGTCAGGGGTGTGAATACTTAAGAAAATGAGATATTTCTGTGTTTTATTTCAATACATTTGCAAAAAAATCTAAAACATGTTTTCACTTTGTCATTATAGGGTATTGTGTGTAAAACGGTGAGAAACAAATATATTTAATACATTTTGAATTCAAGCTGTAACATAACAAAATGTGGAATAAGTCATGGGGTATGAATACTTTCTGAAGGCACCATTTACAACAACTTGTACTCATATCAAGAAAATATTATCTCCAAAGTGTTGCTTGACCCAGTAGTTACCGTAGTCTAATGTACTGATTCGAATGTCACAAATAAGTACCAAATTACTTTAAGTTGTAGTTTTTTTCTGTACCCATCTACGAGGAAGAGAGGTGGTGTGGTGCCTCTATTACTTACCCAGTATATTGAATCATGAGGTATTTCTGTGTTTCTAGTGAGTCCCCCTGTGGACTTAAAAGGTTCATAATCAATTCCTTTAGTTCCATCCCCTGTGTGTCAAGTGACACTCTTTCCCCCTCAATCATGGGAGATGCTCCCCTTCACCTTGTCAGCTGAAGGTACAAATAAACTGCATCATTTAGAGACGCCTGGAGACGTTGCCTTGACTGTGTTTTTTTTAATGATTTGAGGAACTATGATGAATTTGTGACACGGGATAAATAAGCATATAATAATTTCATTTTGAACTCGTAAATGGATTTGTCCCTAGCATATAATAGATTATGTTTGCCAGTAAGACAAAGTCACAAACTGTATTGTGTTGTGTACTTCTGGTGTTGAAATTCAGCCCTGTTAGCCCAGTATGCTCCTTCCAAAAACACTGCCAGGCCTGTACCTTTCTCCTTTCTAACCCTGTCTCTCGAGTTACCTCTGTTCCTCTCTGTGCTGAAATTGCTATTTGATCTCTCCTAAAATGTGCTGACATGCATAATCTACTCCGCACTCCTGGTTCTTTCTGCCCAGCCCTCGGATGCCTTGATTATCCTAGCAGCTCAACTTGTTGATCTCAACTCACGCTGGTGTCATCATAGCTGTCGTTATGTCACAGTAAAAAGGTAACTCACAATGGTCTACTTTATGATATAACAGTATTCTTTAAATGTCACATTCTGAATCATCTCAAAGGGATGGAGTAGCTCACAAGCCTATGATTTGGAATTCTGCTGAATTTAACTGTGCACCATTGAAGGTATCCGGGCGGGTAGTGTACTGACACCCTAAAAATAAAGTAGGCCAATCACGCAGCACATATCATCCCACTCATTTTCTTTGTACCGAATATGGATACATCTAAGGCCCGGTTTCCCAAAAGCATCTTAAGGCTAAGTTCATCATTAGATCCTTCGTAGGAGTGTCGTTAAATCTTTGAGCTGTTTCCCAAAACCATCGTTATTAACATTGCACTTGAAAACGCTCGTAATCTAACGCCTGCATCAGATGACTCGTAGATCAGCTAAGTGTGTTGTTAGAGGCTTTTTTGCCCTCCCATGTCACTTTATACACAGAACATCTCCGCTAAACATAGCATCTCTCTGTGACCGGCAACTGCCGATAACTTCAGAACAAAGTTGACTACAAATACAAAGATGCAATTGGGTCTTTGCAATTGATAGAAAGAACATATCAAATGAAAACTGAGATGACCGCATTAAAATATAAATACAGTATGCCTATTTCAATCATACTGAAATACATTTAATTTCAATAAATTGAGTTCTAGTTTGCTACTTGTAGGCTACTGTTTGTAATTTGTCTCAATATGTTTTATTATGTGTAGCCTAACGTGTGCAACGATGCGCCAAATCTGTGATTTAGTGCACTTTTATTGGGTGATTAGAATAAGCCAAGTCAATAGTTGTAGCCGTAGGTGGTAATATGTCTCTAGGAGCTGATCTGTCGTCAGTATTGTGAAATAATTATAATGTTAAGGCACGATTTGAATTGAGAAACCTGATACGAACGCAGTGCTGCTTTTCTTTCAATCTTATCAGTATCAACACATGCTCAAATGATGGACTTGGCGAACGTTCTCTCTGCATGGTGTTCTGGGAAACGCATATTACATATTTCGGCCATTGTAGGAAAGAGACTCACAACTGTAATAACTGGTGTTAAAACACTCAGAAGCCTAAATTCCACCGCTATCGGGAAACCGGGCCCAGGGCTCTTAATGAGTCAGTAGGGATTATTCAACAAATTTTTTGTTGTCATTCAGTGAGAGACCACAAGTTTCATGCACATTTTTTCCTTGAGAAATACTGTACCAAACATATTGGTTAAATTGTCAAACTGTGCGAGTAAGATCTCCTCCGCAAAAACGTCAAAATTAATGACAGATTTCTTGAGTTATCTTAGATTAATTATGAGTATTTTGAGGAAGTGTACTGGCTACGGTGTCTCAAAATGGACAAACAGTACTATTGCTGCTTTTTTCTCGTTTTCCAAACGAACTGAAGCATGCTGACGCCTTTACTCCGCAAGCATCTGCCAGACATTAAGTAGCTAGGAATACTTTTAATAATAACATCCTATGTTCTCCAGAGTTGTTGTCTTCTCACTAACTGTCCACTTCTGCTGTCAATGTGTGTTATGCATCGATCTAACTGTTTAAGAGATGGCTTGTGCACTGTAATAAAATTGGGTTTAACTTGAAGTGACATTGACTTGGCCAAAGAAATGTCTGGCACTGCCACCATTACAGACCTAAACAGCAGAGTAATATAAGTTAAATCATGCATATCAGTTAGCATTTTATTTGGGATATACATTTTGAACTTTAGGGGCTTCATCATAAATACGAATGTGATATAGCAAGGATTCCGGAATGAGTGTCTCGGAGATAAACTGTCATTCTGTCATTTGCAATGTCCAGTCATCTCAAACTCAGAGAGGGAATCATTATGAATATTGTACTGTACATTCTGAGATATTAAAACCTCTTGTCCTGTACAATAAAAGTTATGTGCCCACTCAACTCTTTTGTATTTCGGCCCTGTCAGTTCATCTGGCACATAATGTGTTTGTCAGGTATGAAAGGCCCCGGGCTGCCCTGCCTGAACTTAAGCCATACGTCTTTCTTTCATTACTTTGTCATACGAATCCAGTGGCCTTGAACAGTGCCCATTAATCTCAGGACCAGGCATCTGACTCAGAGTGGCATTCCATGTCAAGCCTAGCCACTGTTTGATGGGGGAATTACATTATGGCAAGTTGCAATATGTTCAAATAAAGATGGGTGTGTATATGCATTTAGTCACGGTCATTTGCTGACATTTTGTTTGTTGTGGAGATATTTTCAGTAATAGAGAAACACATCTTTGTTTTACATTTATTACGGATAAGGTAGAGACAAATTGGTATGGCAGTTGTGGTGAATGTGAGGAGTTAGCGGGGAGATTTGTATGTACTGTCTGGAATATTCCAAGAGCTAATTAGGATTATTAAGGGTTGCCAGAGCCATCTGTAATTCCCGTCTTAATGACTTTTCTCGGGGATAACGACAAAATGAAATAGGATTCGAGAGCAAATTACCTTTATTAGATTTAGTCATGTTTGGGTCCTCTGTTGAATTCTTAAATCTAGCAGTTATGAGGTGTGATTAAATTAATTGTATCACAATCAAAAGTTGGAAATTGGGCCCAGTAACAGGGAGGTTCTGAACGCATTCAACAATTTCCCTATTGTTGTTAGTATGCATTACATTCAATGAGTTATCATCAATTTGTGAACTCAGCCACACTAACACTGGCCTGTGTAATTTGCTGGACAGAAAATTAGGGTTGTCTCGCAAAACGAATAAATAAATTAGCATTAGACATTCATTAAGGCATGTTACAGTGCTTGACACTGATCAGTGTCTATTAGGATTCTGATGTATCAGGTACTTGTTGTCTTAGACACAGACGTGGAAGCACAGTCAAGCACCTCACTGATAGTGCAAAGTCCTTGATGTCATTATCTACTTAACTGGTTTTAGAAAATGAACATCATGAAGGAGAATGATCCCAAAAGCCTGTGCTGGACTCTTTATAAACAAACTATTTCCATAAAATAAAGGGTTTATATTCTTACTGTATGTGTATGATGCTGACCTTTAAATGCTTTGCTCCCAACTGCCTTCCCTATGTTATAACCTGTTAATGAAATTGATGTGATGTTCATCGCCCATATTTTGATTTGATTAAATATGAAGACAGACAAGCTGGTATTCACTGAACAAATAATCTAATTGTGTCTGGTATGCAGTCAGATGATATATTATTGGCTACATTAAGTGTTGTCTTCAATACTGTACTTTAACCTTGCTTATCATTGGGAAGTTGATGCTCCATAGTTGATTTTGCTTGGAGCTTGCACTTTCAGATCAATTCCATTAATCCCATTGTGCAGGGAAAATGAAATTAAACTCAGGTATTTGGAAGTACTCAACATATGTATTCGACCCAGGTCTGTAGGTTATGTTTACGAGTCGGCATTATAGTTTGCATTTTGTCCTTTTACTGAATGGTGAGCTGTTGTGTTGACAAGAGCGTCGGGATAAACCATGCTGATGTTTACCAACGCATTCCGCTAGACTTTAGTTCATCTCTCTTCATCCCCTCGTAACTGTGTGTATGACTAAAGCATTTGCAATGTGTTCATTTGTGTTGTGTGCAGTGTGTACAAAGGGGCTTGATTTGCTTCAATGCCCTTCCATTTCTCAGCCAAACAAATTAGAGCATACTTCACTGGGTCTTCAGTGTTTTCATGCATACCAATGTGCTCAAATCTGCCAATCGATGGCAATTTTTAATTGAATGTAGATGAAGCCTTTTGTATTCAATGGGATCAATGCTCCCTTCACCCTTCTCTCAATACGTTGTGAATGCTAGGCCGTCATATGTTTCAGTTAAATTTGGACTTTGTTCCGGACAAATTGTCTGGATTCATTCCTCTTGAGGTAGAACCATTACGGCTCTGTAGAACTAAGGCTATAAGATCATTAGTCACTGAACACATGTTTAATCAACCCTCCCTCAGCTATTGATTTACCATTAGATTGTAACTTTTTAAAGAAAACCTTGTATTGGAATCCAAGATTCACGAACAGCATCTCTTAATCACAATGGTAAACTGGATGACCTTGGATTGTTCTTCTCTTCCTGTTGTCTCACTGCTGATTCCCTGAAGTTGAATCACAACATTATTTCATGAATACACTGCATGTACACACATTTCCAGGAAAACATATCACTGGAAAATCCAGGGTGTACTCTTTTGCTTTTGAGTGTAAAGGAATACATGAGTAATCATGGATTGTCTGGAAGCGAAACATGAAATGAAATGCTTGGTTCTATGAAGATATTGGCTACTTTGGTAGCAAAAGGCTTTCAAAAGCACAGAACATCAATGAAATATTTGACAAAAATCATGTTTTGAGAAAAGGACAGATCTTCTTTTCAAATAAACCCTATACGCCTCCCACAAAATTCTAAGGGGTTCTCATAAGCATGATGTTTCAATACAAGCCGAGCATGGAGGCGCAAAACAAAGGGAGGTGAATTTGCTGAATTCCATCAGCAAGTATCACCAGTCTGAATAGGTCCCAATTCCATCACAGGGACTGGGGCTGAAGAATAGATAGTGATGAATAGATAGGTAACAATAAAAGTGACCAAGGTAAAAAAAAGATATATATCTCCCCTGAGTTTTGTCATGTTATCAAGAGCAGTGGCATATACATTGCGAAGTGAGCCTTGACTTACAGGACATGAAGTCAATCACAAATCCTATAATTGCTTTTATACAGAGATAACACAGCACTAATGTCAAGTACCCATATCATACTGCACTTCCACTGAAAGCTATTTCAAACTAGTCTACATTTTATGAGTAAATATTAAAACAAGGAAGTGGGAGACAATTTAGTTGCGTAATTATTTATTTGTGTTGGCTTGCATTAGCAACTATAATGTATCCATGGAGACAAAAAATAGCTAGCTCCCAACATTTCTCCAAGACAAGACCACCAAGGTTATGTAAACGTTTTCAAGCTTTTCAGCTGCAATTGCTGAAATGCATTTAGCATGCGTATGTCCTAACAACTAATTTTGTAAAGCGATGGTATATGGCAGATGGCTTCAAATCTCTACATCCAAACAGATATTTGATTTGTCTCATGGCATGTCTGTCTTGCTTGCAAGCTATAATTTTACCCTAGATTTCCCTCACGATTGGCCTCTTAGGTTGCATTTACAGAGGCAGCCCAATTCTGATCTTTTTTCCACTATTTGGGCTCACATCAGATCTTTTTCAGAGCTGATCTGATTTGTGAAAGGACCAATTAGTAAAAAAAGATCAGAATTGGGCTGCCTGTGTTATATGTATGGATGTTACCAAAGATACTTAACTGTGGGACCTCTTCACTGGCAAAAAGTGGCCAGACTTTTCATGCGACCTATGCTGGATATAGTATTTTAGACTTCAGTGTTACCTTATAGTGTACTGTAGGCTGTCTTGGTACATCACTATTGTCATGAATGATAAGAAGATACCATTATATTTCTAATAGGTATTTTTCTGAGCAATCCATTAATCAAATCAATAAATCAAGATTGATTGGCCATTTAATTTGTTTTACACACTCACCAACTATACCAGAGTACCGAATCAATATATGGAAAAGGGGTTATGCAATGAGCAATGTTCAAGCTGAGCTATTTGTTTCTAATGAGGGAGTGTTATCTAAGGCGAGCCTCCCTCAAGCTCCAGTTAAGGTTTATTACTGCTAATGGTGAGAGCTGACTATGATTAAAACCACAGGATCATTATTGATACTTTGGAGGAGTGGAAGCATGGAAGTTTGGAGGTCACACCAAGTTTTTCTGTTGTGGCTCAAGGGGACTCACTCCATTTAAATGCATGTTAATGTAACTGTCATGTTCTATATGCATGGCTAAACCTGACATGAAAATCCCTCACTCACAAGCTACACACAAGGGATGAGAGTGTTTGATGTTGTCCTTTGGCGCTATTGTCTCTGAGACTCTGACAATAAGGTGAAGGAGGGTATGCCCAAGAGAGTTCCTCCAAAGGTGCCAGTGTGTCAAAGGCAACTTGTTAGACTCCGGATCAAGATAGAATGTGGACTTGCTTAATAGTTGCATACATTACTCTGATGTGGCAGCTAAGGTTGGGACAGTGTGTCTCGGAAATCCATGGAGAGTCTTCTTAGGGTAGGGCCTTTATTTTATGCATAATGGATGTGCATGCCATCTCAATCAATACACATCTCATTTTCATGTACAAATTTTTTGGAGGAGTTAAAGTCCCTTGGATCTTGAAAATTGAGGATTGTACTCATTACTGAATAGTAATATGAGCTTGCCGTTTCTGAGGAACTTTCACAGACCTTTCAAAGAGCACCCAGAACCTACACCTGACATGATATGACATGACATTTATAGAGTATCAACTGCATAATTTGGATTTTTGATCTCCGTATCTCTACCATATTTAATGGGAGTACATTTTAATTTGGACAGTTAATTTGGGTCGGCTAACCTGACCGTTGAGCTCCTGAGGCAATGATAAAAAAATCTATTTATAACTTCGGAAACATTCCCTGATGAATCATTTTTATTCTTACAGAATAGTATAATTTTTTAATAAGTAGTATTTTGCCAAATAAATAGTTGTAGTACATTGAATGATTAAGCCCATATTTCCTCCACACTGTGTCACATGACATACTCTGGTCTATTTTCCTTCCCCTACAGTCAAACAAAGTAACCATCCTTGAATAGAAGTTGTTAGTTTACATCTCAATAATTCCTGCATGGTTAAGAGTGATCCAATCGAGATTTGGCTGTCCTGTTATCTAGAGATGGTGATTGAAGAGTTGATGATGAATACTGTGATAGTGACAGATCACTAACATGTTGGCAGTGCACCACCAGATTACCAACAGTGATTGTGATTACATGATGATCCTTAGCCATAACCTCAACCCTAACAATTGTCTATTTACCTTTGTGTAGTTTGAGCAAACTGTCAATCTTAGATTTCCTGAATGAGACAGGCTTCGATAACATGTGTTGACCCCAAGTGATATCCGAACATACTTGCTTTGTACATGTCAAGCTCACAATGACACTCATGCAAGCCTTTTGTTAGTGGCTGTTGAGGCATCTGGATAAATTTACTCAAATCCTCAAGTACATATACTGTATTTTATACAACATCACTTCCTCATCATGACTGAATTTGCACATGAATCTGCAGAACTCCCAACAATTATTATGTGTTCATAGCTAATACAGTGCCTTTGGAAAGTATTCAGACCCCTTGACTTTTTCCACATTTTGTTACGTTACAGCCTTATTGTAAAATTGAGTAGGTCTCATGTGAGGCCTTTTTGGGTGAATATACCAATTTCCTTTCAGACCAGGTGAAATTGAACATCAACTTCATCCTTCAGTCTTTTCCAATGTTTAAGTAACATGAAAGCAACAATATTCACTCTGTGGGTGAAGGAAAATAGACCAAAGGATGTCCTTTGACACAAAAGTAGAGTGGAGCAGGTTGAGAGCTTCAAGTTCCTTGGTGTCCACATCACCAACAAACTAACATGGTCCATGCACACCAAGACAGACGTGAAGATGGCACGACAAAACCTATTCCCCCTCAGGAGACTGAAAAGATTTGGCATGGGTCCTCAGATCCTCAAAAGGTTATACAACTGCACCATCGAGAGCATCCTGACTGGTTGCATCACTGCCTGGTATGGCAACTGCTCGGCCTCCGACCGCAAGTCACTACAGAGGGTGGTGCGTACGGCCCAGTACATCACTGGGGCCAAGCTTCCTGCCATCCAGGACCTCTATACCAGGCGGTGTCAGAGGAAGGCCCTAAAAATTGGCAAAGACTCCGGCCACCCTGTTCATAGACTGTTCTCTCTGCTACCGCACGGCAAGCACTACCAGAGTACCAAGTCTAGGTCCAAAAGGCTTCTAAACAGCTTCTACCCCCAAGCCATAAGACCCCTGAACATCTAATCAAATGGCTACCCAGACTATCCCCCCTTTTACGCTGCTGCTACTCTCTGTTTATTATCTATGCATAGTCACTTTAATAACTCTACCTACATGTACATATTACCTCAATTACCTCGACTAACCGGTGCCCCCGCACATTGACTCTGTGCCGGTACCCCCTGTATATAGCCTCGCTATTGTTATTTTACTATTGTTATTTTACTGCTGCTCTTAAATTATGTGTTACTTTTATTTCTTATTTTTATATTTTTGGGGGGGTATTCTTTCTTAAAACTGCATTGTTGGTTAAGGGCTTGTGAGTGAGCATTTCACTGTACCTGTTGTATTCTGCGCATGTGACAAATAACATTTGATTTGATTTTGATTTAGTAGAAACACTTATCTGCCACCAATGTGGTTAATCTCTCCTCAATGGGATTTATTTTTATTTTTAAGAATGCACGTAAGGAAAATAATTTAGTCCCACAAACCCCCAGAGCCATGACAGCAAGAGTTGTAATTTAATTTAACTTGCAGCATACACATCACTTTACTCTGGAGGAAATGCTTTAAATTTTGCTGAAGGGCTTTTCTTTTCAAACAGCTATAGTTTGCCTGGGCGCCCTGGAGTCCCTTTCCTGGTCCACTACTATGATAATGGCCACTGTGTGTATTTCCCCTCTGTCAGGATGATTACGTGTACTTGTGATAGGGTCCTGGCATGCATCTGGGCTGTTTTTGTATTGTCTCTTTATTTATTTAAACTTTTGTACATTCTTCCGCCCTCCTATTTCTCTTTAAATCAATTCATCTCATGCTTTGGACGGCTGTCATATTTAGAGCATATTCGTATTGAGGTTGCAAGCGCTTTCTGCTTGGACAAACACCAATTGGTATGGACGTGGACTCAGCGTAGCGCTCCCTATTCACCATCTTACTGCAAACGGAAAGCCGTTGCCAAGTTATATTCTTTGTTATTGTGCTGTTTTTAGCATAGAGCTATATAGAGCAAAAATAGCATTAAACATTACTATCATGGCAACTGTCTTGCCTATGTATATATATATATATATATATATATATATATATATATATATATATATATATATATATATATATATATATATATATATATATATATATATATATATACAGTGGGGGAAAAAAAGTATTTAGTCAGCCACCAATTGTGCAAGTTCTCCCACTTAAAAAGATGAGAGAGGCCTGTAATTTTCATCATAGGTACACGTCAACTATGACAGACAAATTGAGAAAAAGAAATCCAGAAAATAACATTGTAGGATTTTTTTATGAATTTATTTGCAAATTATGGTGGAAAATATGTATTGGGTCACCTTCAAACAAGCAAGATTTCTGGCTCTCACAGACCTGTAACTTCTTCTTTAAGAGGCTCCTCTGTCCTCCACTCGTTACCTGTATTAATGGCACCTGTTTGAACTTGTTATCAGTATAAAAGACACCTGTCCACAACCTCAAACAGTCACACTCCAAACTCCACTATGGCCAAGACCAAAGAGCTGTCAAAGGACACCAGAAACAAAATTGTAGACCTGCACCAGGCTGGGAAGACTGAATCTGCAATAGGTAAGCAGCTTGGTTTGAAGAAATCAACTGTGGGAGCAATTATTAGGAAATGGAAGACATACAAGACCACTGATAATCTCCCTTGATCTGGGGCTCCACGCAAGATCTCACCCCGTGGGGTCAAAATGATCACAAGAACGGTGAGCAAAAATCCCAGAACCACACGGGGGGACCTAGTGAATGACCTGCAGAGAGCTGGGACCAAAGTAACAAAGCCTACCATCAGTAACACACTACGCCGCCAGGGACTCAAATCCTGCAGTGCCAGACGTGTCCCCCTGCTTAAGCCAGTACATGTCCAGGCCCGTCTGAAGTTTGCTAGAGTGCATTTGGATGATCCAGAAGAGGATTGGGAGAATGTCATATGGTCAGATGAAACCAAAATATAACTTTTTGGTAAAAACTCAACTCGTTGTGTTTGGAGGACAAATAATGCTGAGTTGCATCCAAAGAACACCATACCTACTGTGAAGCATGGGGGTGGAAACATCATGCTTTGGGGCTGTTTTTCTGCAAAGGAACCAGGATGACTGATCCGTGTAAAGGAAAGAATGAATGGGGCCATGTATCGTGAGATTTTGAGTGAAAACCTCCTTCCATCAGCAAGGGCATTGAAGATGAAACGTGGCTGGGTCTTTCAGCATGACAATGATCCCAAGCACACCGCCCGGGCAACGAAGGAGTGGCTTCGTAAGAAGCATTTCAAGGTCCTGGAGTGGCCTAGCCAGTCTTCAGATCTCAACCCCATAGAAAATCTTTGGAGGGAGTTGAAAGTCCGTGTTGCCCAGCGACAGCCCCAAAACATCACTGCTCTAGAGGAGATCTGCATGGAGGAATGGGCCAAAATACCAGCAACAGTGTGTGAAAACCTTGTGAAGACTTACAGAAACGTTTGACCTGTGTCATTGCCAACAAAGGGTATATAACAAAGTATTGAGAAACTTTTGTTATTGACCAAATACTTATTTTCCACCACAATTTGCAAATAAATTCATAAAAAATCCTACAATGTGATTTTCTGGAATTTTTTTCCTCATTTTGACTGTCATAGTTGACGTGTACCTATGATGAAAATTACAGGCCTCTCTCATCTTTTTAAGTGGGAGAACCTGCACAATTTGTGGCTGACTAAATACTTTTTTCCCCCACTGTATATATATATATATAAAAACATGGGGGATTGGAAGTGATGCAGACAATTACATTGACGGAAGTCACAATCTATCTGCAATATTAAGCTGATCTACCCCTTAAGAAAAAAATGATCTGCCTTGGTGCATAAGTGGCTTCGAGAGCCCTTCCTCATTTCAGTGCCCTTGAGTTTGGATTGAATTAACCATGACAATTACAGTGTCTGGAAAGAATATTGGGTACAAAGCAGTGAGTTGACAAGGACAAAGGTGACTGGATATCTCTCTCAGTGTGTTTAGTTATGTACATGGATTCAACCGTAATAGCACTGGATAACACAGGTAATTCCTCTGGCTTTCAATGGTTACTGGTTGCTGTGTAATGGAGTCGTAATGGGAACAATCTCAGAACAACTAGTGTTAAATCATATGGTAGTTGTTTTCTTTATATATATATATATATGTTTTATTGTCACATACACCGGATAGGTGCAGTGAAATGTGTTGTTTTACAGCACGTGTCAGACTCATTCCATGGAGGGCCGAGTGTCTGCGGGATTTCGCTCCTCCCTTGTTATTGATTGATGAATGAAGGTCACTAATTAGTAAAGAACTTAATTGAAAGAAAAAACCAAAAATGTGCCAGTTAAGCTAAAATAAAGTATTTCAAAGAAAACATATACTGTTTGAACCCAGGTCTGTTTAAATTCCTCCAGGTCCGGTTAAATCACCTTGTAATGAGGCACTAGATTGATAGTGACGATACTGAATTCCTCTTTACGACACCCACTTGAAAAACCTCAGAGGCTGTCGTCCATGGAGCCTCATAATCATGCTCACCATGCCTGATCCTATATGAAATATCTCCCTATCCCTGGGCCGTTTGAATTCCATTTAAAGTTGAAAACTCCTTTGAGCTTCAAAATAGTCATTTACTGTGACCTGGCTTCGTAAAATGTGGCCACGGAACCATGTTTAAACCTCCAATCCTATGATTAATATTTAAATGGCCTTTGCATACCGTACAATGCTGCTGGATAATTTTTTACAGTAAGAAAGAGAACATCACATAATTTATGCAGTCTGTACAAGGGAAAATAATAACATTTACACAACAACTTTATCTAAGCTGAAGTGTATCACTGCCAGTTCGATGTTGGGTACTTAACGCTACTTATTACATTGTCCTATCTTTAAATATCCTAGAATGAGATCAGTTAGAATGTTTGTGCCACAGGTGATGGACAGAGACAGCATATTAAAGTATAGTGTCTCTTTGTCATTGCTAAGCTACAGCATGGAATACTGCTGGAACCAAGATGGCAGTCAATGGAGTATTGAGGAGAAGATAGAGAGGTCACAGAAAATTACATCAACACTTCACCTACGGATTTAAACGCACTCCACTTCAACAGTAATGGTATACTGCACAGTAGAATGTCGTTAGCGGATGAAATATGGGTCACAACACGTAATGGGTTGTGCTATTGTTCAAAGTGGTACATGGCTTACAGTTTTCTCAGTTTGAAACATTCCTCTTTACATCTACAACAAAGACACCTAGCATACACACACAATAGTACAAGCTAAGCAATCTCACAGAAACATATTAGTACGTTTATAAACTGGGTGGTTCAAGCCCTGAATGCTGATTTGCTGACAGCCATTGTATATCAGACCGTATACCATGGGTATAACAAAACATTTATTTTTACTGCTCTAATTATGTTGGTAACCAGTTTATAATCGCAATAAGGCACATCGGGGGTTTGTGGTATATGGCCAATATCCATGCACTGCGCTTTGCGTCGTTCCTAAGAACAGCCCTTAGCCATGGTATATTGGCCATATACCACACCCCCTCGGACCTGCTTAATTCTAAATAGGTTTTGGATTGATATACCAGTCAGAAAGTGGAATGTACAGTATACAAATAGAAATACAAATTTTGAGTAAGTATTTTGTTTTCTGCTATTTTTACCCAACCACTTGTTCTCTCTTTTTTAAGAGGTGGGAAGGGGGAGGGGCCAGCAGTACCAGTGATAATTACATACTTGAGTTTCCTGTTCATTTACCAACCACTTCCTGACAAACCCCTGCAATTAAAATGTGACTTGCTAATGAGTACCTTACAAATGTTCTCTGATTTTTAGGCCCTTTGTAGATAAAAAATGTTTTTGTTTACCCTGACAAGTATGACTTAATATCTCATTATAAATGACGGCATGACCCATCACAGATGTTGTTGAGTCACTGTAGAAGACAGACAAAGGCATGTTCTTACACCTTCGTGAATGTGGTATGAACGCTTTAGGCTTATATATGCTGTTATGAATGCTTTATGTTTGTGACCTTCAAAGCAAGTGTTACCATTGGGTTCCCCTTGGGGAAGGCAATGCAAGCATTCACACTTGATGCTTTGAGCATGTAATTACTTTTGTATGACTGACTGATTGACAGTCATACGGACCAGGGAATTGCATGGATGGACCAGCAGCATACAGTAGTGACAGCTAGACAGCTATTCAGATTGGCCAGGTTTCGCTGGAACATCAGGTCCTCTGTGATTGATTGCACATTGGCTGAACCTGGACTGGCTAGAGATTTATGCAACCGAACCACCTGTTTCCAATGACCACACACTCTGGGAACAGGGCAGGGCACAACCCTTCCCCAGGGGTTCAAGAACAGGACGTAACTCCGTCATGGACTGTGTGGTTAATCTAAAATAGGAATTATATTTGGTTCCAGTGAGACAGGCCCTTGTCCTTACAAACAAGTGTACAAAAAAAAACAATGATTAATTGTATTTTTAGGACACAATAGTTCCTAAAATACCTGCAATGTGAGCGAGCGGGTATTGCTGACAGTCAAGCGTGTATAGTCATCACTTTATCATCATTCATTAGACTGAACCAAAGCCAAGGACTGCTAATGCCTATTTAATGACATGGTGTCAGGTTAATAGTTTTTATTTTATCTTCGTCTGGGGGGGGGGGTGCTCCCCTGCGCTGGTCGACACTATCGTCTGAGAACATTACCTGGCCACTGGTGCACCTCCGAGTCTCCTATCTAAGATAATCCCTCTCACACGGTTCTCAAACAGTCTCGGCGGCGATGGCAATTATAGACAGGAGGGCGCTACGCAGGGGGTCTCTGAGCTTGGTATCACACAGTCTACAGGGGTCATTTAACCCAGCACACTGAACTCACAGCCTCAGAGCCATGTTGGGGGTTGTTTATTTTCTTCTTCCTATTACTTCAAAAACACTTCTGATTCTATCACTTGAGGTCCTTTATGGAGTTTTCCAATAATATTTTATTATTTGGTTTTCTTGCGTCTATTTGGGGAGAGGCTTAGTTGGTAGTGAACTGAGGTCTGGGATTCTTGAAAAAAACTTGAAGAATTGGAGGAATGTCCTACACACCGAGATAAGAGTGTAAAAGCCTTGCTGACACTATATGAGAGCCATGGCATGTGGCATTGTGAATGATAAAACTACAAAGTCAGGTTGGCTCAGGTGTGAGATCTTGTACTCTTGTACTTCCTGGTGGGCGACCCCATGTTCCTGAGGCTTTCTTTGCCCTGATAGGCTGTACTGTTGATCAGCCTATGAGGTAGCTGTACTGTTGATCAGCCTATGAGGCAGCGTTTTCAATGTTTTTTCAGCTAACCCTAACATGAACCACAAACCTACACAAATTTGCAATTTGCAATATGAGTCTAATTTATATCATTGTCAATCCCCTTTCCTTGTTTTCACCCAATGAGCTGCACACATGTTGATTTCCATCGGCGAGTTCCAAATCTTCTTAGGCAGGGCTGAACTCTTCAGTCACAGTTCAGCAAAATACATGGGACAACATTGACATGGCATTCCATTGTCATTAACCTCTGTTTCCACTCAACCTGATGACTATGGGAAGACAGACCTCTCTACAGTTCCAGGATTTTGGGTGAGAAGGTAGCAGGGGTAGATTGAACATGATGAATGCTAATCAATGGTACAGTATGCTCTAAACTGCATAATGTCCATGCGTCTCCACAGCTCGGCAAATGCAGATTGGCTTCTCCACTCATTTAGTATTCAAGCCACTATGAACTATTGAATCCACACTTGGCTTGGTGAAGAATAGCCCCAATAGTTGTTATAGGTGTGCTTTTTACCATAACATTTATTTCATCTGTTCATGGCCTCTAGTTTTGGCCTTGTATTGTGAAAAGCATGTGTTTTGTTTGTTTTGGCTGGCACACTGGTACTCTTGATCTGTACTGTCGAAGATGGTGATTTGCCAGTCTATACCAAATCCTTTGGGCTCCATGTTCCTCCCAAAAGTAAACAAGCAAGCAAAACTAAAGTTGATATGGGAAGAGTGGAGTAAACCATGTCAGGAGGGCTTTTTGATAAGTCTCAGGGAACTTTTGTATTGATATACTGCACATGAGGTACTGCACCAAATACCGTAGTTTCGTACTCCTAGTTATTCTTACACCTCTGAAGACTCTTGCAACTTCCTTGCCACAATCTATAATATGTTATTGATAATGATGACTCAAAAGCAGCGTTTCCTTGTGACTGTTTGAAACACAGGGTGTTCACACCACTCAATGGGCACTGAAAATCCTGACTGCCACTTTGTCCACCATTGATGTTGGAAGATATCACACCACATCATTGCCACATACTTAGCCTTTACTCGTTATGATTCAAGACATTTGGACACACCTATACACCACACATATAGGCCATTTTACGTAGTGAGGGTTTTTGATAGAAAAATCATTATTTTGTTTAGAAACAGGAAAAGTGAAGTATATTTGGAGTGTTCTTCTTTTTGACTGAACATGTTCAATCGTCAATCGACTCCAGAATTATTTAATTGGTCAATAAAATTCAGTCTCTTCGGTTTCCTACAACCACATGAATATTGCTATCTTCAATTATAGTTTTAATTGTAATTTTCAACTTTGATATTTTATTCAACATGAATTGAGCTACACTGTTCTATCCCATTCTCCATTGTCACATTCATTGACCTTTTGATTCCATTTAATTAAATACATAGAGACTAATCTGCTGCCATTTCCACAAATGGCACAGAGAACATATTTAAGTCATGCCTGAAAATGGCAGGCTAAACTACAACCTGCAATATTCTCTAGCCATGTAATGGCTAACATGTTCATGGGATACATCAATCAGTTCAGATCTGTTATTAGTTTGACATTTTCACAGAGGTCTATTGCAATTAACTTCAGTACGTTATTATGGATATTATGTGCCTTTATGATTATGCGGAGTACTTTGAAACCATCATGATATACACAAGAGACTAATTGTCTGTTGTCTTCCTTATCCAAGGGAATTGTGTGTCTTCCCATGACCAAGTAAATGATCAAAGATGGACAGAATGATGAAACAGAGAGAAATGTGTGTGCTTTACTGATTACATCACAGGGCCCAAGTTCCAAGCATGTCATACTGGAGTACCATTGTGGTTTTCCTACACTGTAAAAGTGACTAGTATTCCGCTAACAGCATTCTGTAAATACATGTTGAAGACTGTCAAAAAAGAACAAAGAAGTTAATGGCTGTTTAATCTGGTTAGCATTAGCTCTAACCAATTTTGAAACAGGGTTTCGTTCTCGGAGAGCCATTCGTATGGTAAATACAACCTAGGAAGCCCAGCGATATCCCAGATTGGTTGCTTGGTATGAAAGAGGGGAGTTCGAGTAAGACCCTAGCCACAGGAAATGTGTCACAATAGATGAAAATGAAGATAAGAGTGTCATTGTGGAAGTAGAAACATGCCCTTTGTGCTGGTGGGGTGTTCCTTAAGGGAGCGGCACCCTGCAGTAAAACAAATGGTAAAAAGGGAAGATGATCAACCCTTGGCTGTTGGACTTGGCTGCAGGATGCCCAGCTCTCAGCCGGGAGCCTTGGAGATACCTCAAATAGTAAACAATGACTGCAGGAGCCAAGAGGGGTCTACCTCTGTTCAGCAGCATCAAAACGGAGGTTCGAAAACAACAATTTACAGCGGTAAATTACACAGAGAGCATTCTAGTCCCAATGCCCCTACAGACAGTTCACCTGAGGAATGGTATATAGTCAACCAGCTAACCATATTTGACTATATCTGAATTCAGTCTACATGAATCCTACCCTCAAGTGAACTAAGGAAGTCATTATAAGCATCTATCCCACCTACTATACAATGCAAGTAGCATCATTGAAGAAGAAAGGTGCCACATCATTTATTGTTCTCTTTGACATTACTCACCGATTACCCTATTATACCCTAGTTGTCATGAGAAAAAAGTTCAACCCTCAGGCAAATCGCTTTTACTCAGAGGGAACAATGTTTTATCACTAAACTGTTACACTACCCGCCATGGACGAGAGACTTGAGCCCAATTTCAGTGGATCAGGTAGAGTGCACCTCAATGCGAAAATGACACAAATGAAGTGTGACATAGCTATTGACCTCGTCATTTGCTCCTTTCTGTTCAGGTAAGAAGTCTGGATTGTTGTCAGGCCTATCATATCATGCTCTTCAAGCAACCACTCTTCTCTTCAAAGACCTGTTCCATTGATAGAGGGCGTTCCTCCACTTTGACGTTAGATGTGAAAATGTCAACTATTCTTTCCAAGATAACTGATGACAGTGAAATGTCAGTTGTTATATGGTATGTGATGGTAGGCTAACTACTTTTTTACACTTTTTTGCTTGAATTTACTAGGTGGACATGGGAGTTTCCCTGTGGGATTTTCCCTCTCCAGAATGTATTTCCTTGTTATAATGTATCCTTTGGGAGAACCTTTGTCATATTCTTGTCCACCAGATGTGTACAGAATGGAATGTCTGCAATGTGTATGACCTGCAAAATATATAACAGCCATGGTGTTTCATTTTTGATTTTACAATCATTTGTATGTTGTTTTTATTTATATAAAGCTACGTTTCCACCCTCTAACAGTTGATAACATAATGGACGAGTCAGGATTATCCCTATAGTGAAGTTGTGAATGATGTTGTACAAAACAACATCGCACTTTCAGTTATCTGCAAAAAGCTTTTATATATCTTAGAGACAGTTATTATTATAGTTCTTATTTTCTAAGAATCACACAGTAACACTCAGAAATATTACGTTTCCCTTGAAAATAGGATTCAAGGTTGAAACTAGTACATTAACTGTTTGATAGACGATAAGATAAATTGAGAATTGAATTGTGATGAGGTGATGTCGAAGGAGTCAGGCGCAGGAGGGTAAAATCACAGAATAACAGGCTTTATTCCACAACCACAGTTGCGCAGTAACGCGTCAAAACACGATACAAAATACAAGGAGCTCCACCGAGCTTCACTATCCTCCACAATAAACAATCACACACAAAGACAAGGGGGCAGAGGGAACACTTATACGTGTACTGATGAGGGAATATGAACCAGGTGTGTGTAATAAACAAGACAAAACAAATGGAATGATGAGATGAGGAGCAGCAGTGGCTAGATGGCCGGTGATAACGAACGCCGAAGCCGGCCCGAACAAGGAGAGGTGGTAGCTTCGGAGGAAGTCGTGAAAGTACCCCCCCTTGACGCGCAGCTCCAGCAGCGCACCGACACCGGCCTCGGGGACGGCCAGGAGGGCGCGGAGCAGGGAGAGCCGGATGGCGACGGTGGAAATCCCGCAATAGGGAGGGATCAAGGATATCCCTCACCGGAACCCAGCACCGCTCCTCCGGACCATACCCCTCCCACTCCACGAGGTACTGAAGGCCCCCCACCCGACGCCTCGATGTCCAGAGGGGGCGGAGGAACCTCCTCAGCCACCACCGGCCTGAGGAGAGACACATGGAACGAGGGGTTAATACGGTCATCTGGAGGGAGTAATAACCTATATGTAACCTCGTTTATCCTCCTCAGGACTTTGAACGGCCCCACAAACCACGGGCTCAGCTTCTGGCAGGGCAGACGGAGGGGCAGATTCCAGGTCGAGAGCCAGACCCGATCACCCGGTACCAAGACTGGGGCCTCACTGCAGTGGCGGTCAGTGTTGGCCTTCTGGCGATGCACGGCGCGCTGGAGGTGGATGTGAGCAGCGTACCACATCTCCTCCGTGCGCCGAAACCAGTCATCCACCACAGGAGCTTCGGTCTGGCTCTGATGCCACAATGCCAGAACTGGCTGATAACCTAAAACACATTGAAATGGCGATAGGTTAGTAGAGGAGTGGCGGAGAGAGTTCTGGGCATGTTCTGCCCATGGCAAGAACTGACCACTCCCCTGGCCGGTCCTGGCAGTAGGACTGCAGGAACCTACCCACATCCTGATTCACACGTTCCACCTGCCCATTACTCTCGGGGTGAAACCCAGAGGTCAGGCTGACCTAAACCCCCAGACGTACCTTGAACGCCTTCTAGACCCTGGATGTAAACTGGGGAACCCGGTCAGACACTATGTCCTCTGGCATCCCCTTAGTGCCGGAAGACGTGAGTAAACAGGGCCTCCGCAGTCTGCAGGGCCGTGGGGAGACCGGACAGAGGAAGGAGGCGGCAGGCTTTTGAAAAGCGGTCCACAACGACCAGGATGGTGGTGTTACCTTGAGGGGAAAATCAGTGAGGAATTCAATACACAGGTGGGACCATGGCCGTTGTGGAACTGGTAAGGGCTGTAACTTAGCTGCTGGGAGGTGCCTATGTGCCTTACTCTTGGCACACACTGAGCAGGAGGAGACATACACCCTCACGTCCTTAGCCAAGGTAGGCCACCAGCACTTTCCGGTCAGGCAGCGCACTGTACGACCGATACCTGGGTGACCAGAGGAGGGGGACGTGTGTGCCCAATAGATCAGACGGTCATGGACAAGAGACGGCACGTACTGCAGCCCAGCTGGACACTGCGGTGGAGCTGGCTCTGTGTGTAACGCCCGCTCTATATCTCTATCCATCGCCCACACTACCGGCGCCACAATGCAGGAGGCCGGGAGTATAGGGGTGTTGTCTATTAGCCTCTCCTCTGTGTCGGACAGCCGTGACAGTGCGTCTGCCATCACGTTCTTCGTACCCGGGATGTAAGACATTGTAAAATCAAACCGGGTGAAGAATAGGGCCCACCTGGCCTGGCGAGGGTTTAGCCTCCTCGCTGCCTGGATTTACTCCAGGTTACAGTGGTCCGTCCAGATGAGGAAAGGGTGTTTCGCCCCGTCGAGCCAGTGCCTCCACATGGTCAGGGCTCGGACAACAGCCAACAGCTCCCGATCACCAATGTCATAGTTCTGCTCCGCTTGGCTGAGCTTCTTGGAGAAGAAGGCACAGGAGGTGAGTTTGGGTGGCGTGCCCGAGCGTTGAGATAGGACAGCGCCTATCCCTACCTCGGACGCATCCACCTCCACTACGAACGGTAGTGATGGATCGGGATGGGCCAGTACCGGGGCTGAGGTGAACAGAACCCATAGGTTACTGAATGCCATGTCAGCCTCAGCAGACCAGCGGAGCCAGGACGGCCCACCCTTCAACAGAGATGTGATGGGAGCTGCGACCTTGCCAAAGCCCCAGATAAACCTCCGATAGTAGTTGGCAAAGCCAATAAAGTGCTGCACCTCCTTGACCGTGGTTGGAGTCAACCAATTACGCACAGCTGAAATGCGATCTCCCTCCATCTCCACACCTGAGGTGGTAATGCAGTATCTGAGGAAGAAGACAGACTGCCATAAAAGTCATGTTCCAACAGTCGGGCCAGCACTTTGCGAACCCCGTGGTCGGGATATATGAATCCCTCAGCTGGTCCCGAAAGATCGGGTCCTCTTCTCTCCAGGCATTGGACGACCTGGAGAACCCGATCCATCGCTTCTCCCAAGCATGCTATCATCATCGAATGCTCCCGGACCCATGCCACTACGCCAGGCATGTGCTCCTCTTCTGCTGACTCCATGTCTTGGGTGTGTGATTCTCTGATGAGGTGATGTCGAAGGAGTCAGGCGCAGGAGGGTAAATCACAGAATAACAGGCTTTATTCTGCAACCACAGAGTTATGCAGTAATGCGTCAAAAACACTCCAGTGTGCAAAACAGGCGCACTGGAAAATACAAGGCACACAGGGAAATATCCCGGCGATACAAAATACAAGGAGCTCCACCGAGCTTCACTATCCTCCACAATAAACAATCACACACAAAGACAAGGGGGCAGAGGGAACACTTATACAGGTACTGACGAGGGGATATGACCCAGGTGTATGTAATAAACAAGACAAAACAAATGGAGTGATGAGATGAGGAGCAGCAGTGGCTAGAAGGACGGTGACGACGAACGCCGAAGCCTGTCCGAACAAGGAGAGGTGGCAGCTTCGGAGGAAGTCGTGACCTGAATTGACGTCTTTGAGAATTGAAATGACGCATGTAAGATACTGTAATGCATTGAGATACTGTAATGTATGTACACATATCTACCTTTATCACTCCAGTATCCCTGCACATTGTCAATATGGGATCTGACCCGTGTAGCTTCTTACTTTCTCAAGTTCTTTTAATTTCTGATGTTTATTTCTTGTGTGTTTCTGTTCTACCTTGCATAATTTTTTTGTACTATCGATATTGATCACTGCATTGTTGGGTTTAAAGCTTGCAAGAAAGGCATTTCAATGTACTTGTGCACATGACATTAAAAGTTGAAAGTTGAAACGCATATAATTAAATACGATTTGTAGATTCCTTACAGGAAATGATGCAGGGACCTATTATCATGAGCTCATTCAATATCAATCCACGGTCATCAGGCTGCAGAGGATTTTACAGTTGGAGGTTGAAGGTTATGGAGTTAAATATGTCTCCAATTACTCACATTAAGCTGATGTGACAATGGCCTGGCTGTAGATCATGTCACTACTGGAGAGATTTTACAAGCTAAGCCCGTAAGGCCACTGTGTCTGAAAAAATGTATTTAGGAAATATTTTGCTATTATCCAGATCACAAAGGTCATCAAAGGCCCAGTGCCATCAAAAAAGTGATTTGCCTGTGTTTTATATACAGTATACTTCCAGGTTGGAATAATTCTGTGAAATTGTGAAATTTATGATAATGCCCTTTTAGTGTAAGATCTGTTTGAAAAGACAGACTGAAATGTCAGTCTGTTTTAGTGGGATGACATCAAAAGGCGGTAAATGAGTTAATAGACCAATAAGATCGAGTTCCATGCCTCTCTTCCAATAACATCTCCCCACTCTGTCATGCCCTGATCTGTTTCACCTATCTTGTGCTTGTCTCCACCCCCCACCAGGTGTCTCCCATTTGTCCCCATTATTCCCTGTGTTTTTATACCGGTGTTTTCTGTTTGTCTGTTGCCAGTTCATCTTGTCCCGTCAAGTCCTACCAGCGTGTTCCTGTGTTGCCTGTGCTCTAGCTTTGCGTTTACTAATCTTCCCAGTTCTGATCTTTCTGCCTGTCCTGACCCCGATCCTGCCTGCCGTCCTGTACCTGCCTGACTCTGATTTGGATTACGACCCTTGCCTGCCTTGACCTACCGATTGCCTGCCCCTTGTATTGTAATAAACTCTGAGACTCGTACTATCCGCCTCCTGTGTCTGCATCTGGGTCTTAGCCTGAGCCGTGATACACTCAGACCACTCCCAGACAGTCCTATCAAAATTCCTGCTTGAGAAATGTCTCTTTGCTAAGAAGCAATTTTTGTTTCTTTTTTACCATTTTAATTGAAAACAACCACACTAAGGTACTTAATTGTTACCCCAAAATGATTTGATATTGAGTTAAAAATGGCTGCATTGGACCTTTATGAAAGGTAGCTCTTCTGATACTGGTGCTGAAAGTCATGGTCCTCAGAGAATGTGTGCCGTAGCCCTTTCCTGCAGTCAAATTATCTAGTGACCTCATGGGTGGAATGTTATAAACATTTTTCATAATTTAAAAAATGTAAAAAACCTGTAGAAAATCCAGTGTTTCTATGTCAAACGGTTTCGTTATATTTCAGTCTTCTGTGATGTCTATAAAGTATAAAATTGGGATGCAAACTCAAAATTGAATACATTTCAACTCCATATTTGACATGGTACAACTGTCTTATTTTTTATTAAACCCATAATTATGTGTGTGAGGTGTATACTTTTGTGTCAAAGACTACCAAGGAACACACTGTGTGATTTAGCCCACTGTAGTAAAAGGTTAAGACTTGATGTACTCAAAAAATATCTTACATAGGCTCATATCATCCAGCTATAATCATGTACTTGTAGGTAAGAAATAATTAGTAGCATGATAGTTGCTGCTGGTTTTCTGCACATCCAGAAAATGTAATTCACTGACCAAAATTCCCAATTGTTCTATTGAATTATATCTAATGCCCCAGCACGCAAGTACCTTAGCCAAACCTGAAAATACTTGCGTGCTGAGACAAAGGTAACTCTACCAAAACAGTCTCTGTGGTGTGTGGGTCTAGATCTGTGAAACGTGCTCGGCGACTGCACGCTCATGTGTAACAATTAGACTCACACGTTCAGCCTTTGATTTGTATGCAGACTGATGGGGCAGCGACTGAAGTATAATTTATTTCCTCTAGTAAATTGTGATTTTATTTGAGCAAACGAGTTGAGGAGGCCATGCCTATGATGTAAAGGCCCCAGTCAGTCTTTCCTCTCTGGGTTTATGGAGAGTTCATCAGTCTAAGTTTAAAGCAATGTGATTAGAATGATTGATAGGTTGTCTGCTTGTGGTAAAGCCATGATCACTTACATGGACATGTGTAATGGACGTGTAAAAAATGTCCATAGGCAATTTGTGTTATGTACATCTATGTCCATTACAATAATAGTACTCTACATCACACTGGGGGGATGCCTTCATTCTCACTTTGTTTCAATTGTTAGCATGAAGCTGATTGATCTTGATCTGGGTTCAGATCTGATAGATAGATCTAACCCCAGATCCAACACCAGTCTTCTTTTGATTTAGCAAGTTTGTTTTACTTCATGAGTTGAATATGCTGCCTGACATGGCTTCACTTATCATCCCATGTTCCTGTATGACCCCATGACTTCTTTTCACTGAACTAACAAAATGACAAAGCTCAGAGCTCCACATATGACCCTTTAAGCTGTGCTAGTGAAAATTGTAAGCATCCGCTATTGGTAAGTGTCAAATTAAACAATACTGTCGTTTCCCACCCAGAAAATAAGATTGTGTGAGAATAATCTCTCCACCACTCTATTTGAATACATGAATACATAAACAGGTAGTAAATACCAGGAATGTAATGTTATTGCGTCTACCTTGAGCTTTTTTTTGCAGCTAGCTCTAAGAAAGATTTAGCGCTGCACACTGAAATACAGTACACTCTTAGAAAAAAAGGTACTATATAGAACTTAAGAGGGTTCTTCGTCTGTCCCCAAAGGAGAATCCTTTGAATAAAACTTTTTGGTTCCAGGTAGAACTCTTTTGGTTCCTGGTAGAACCCTTTTGGTGTCAGGTAGAACCCTTTTAGGTTCCTTGTAGAACCCTTTCTACAGTGGGTTCTACACGGAACCCAAAAGGGTTCTACCTTGAACCAAAAAGAGTTCTACCTGGAACTAAAAAGCATTATCCTTTGGGAACAGCCGAAGAACCCTTTTGGAACCCTTTTTTCTAGAGTATATAGAGGTAAAACCTTATTACTAACGCATTGCTACCTTCTAACGATTTATGAATTAGTTATTATCATGTATCCTATTCTAAAGTGTGACTTGACGTATCATTTATTAATAAGTCACCACTTTTATAACCGTCCTTGGAGTTATTTACTGCAAAAAATGTATCACTTGGTGAGGAAAAAAGCTGTTTCTTAATAAAATAGTAATTTGCTTGTGTCTGTTTATCTTTTGTATAATATAAGTTACTGTCCCAGGCTGTGTCACAGCCGGCCGTGACTGGGAGCCCCATAGGGCAGTGCACAATTGGTCCAGCACCGTCCGGCTTAGGGGAGGGTGTGGGGCTTTCCATGGCTCATTGCGCTCTAGCGACTGCTTGTGGTGGGCTGGGCACCTGTAAGCTGACTTCGGTCATCAGACGAACGGTGTTTCCTCCGACACATTGGTGCGTCTCACTTCCGGGTTAAGCGAGCAGTGTGTTAAGATGTAGGTGGCTAGGCTGGTCAAGGACGCATGTCTCGGCCTTCGCCTCTCCCCCCGCCCATTGAGGAGTTGCAGCAATGAGACAAGGTCGTAACTAGCAAATGGGGACAAAATGGCGTAAAAACTACAAAATACAAAAGAAGGCACTGTAGATGGTGCAGTTGGGAATGTTTGTACATCATGGGACTACAGGTGAAACATCACAGATATACCGTGCCTTCAGAAAGTATTCACACCCCTTGACTTTTTCCACATTTTGTTGTGTTGCAGCCTGAATTAAACATGTATTAAATTGAGATTTTGTGTCACTGGCCTACTCACACTACTACTCACACTACTACTCACATTACTACTCACACTACTACTCACACTACTACTCACACTACTACTCACATTACTACTCACACTACTACTCACACTACTACTCACACTACTACTCACATTACTACTCACACTACTACTCACACTACTACTCACATTACTACTCACACTACTACTCACACTACTATTTACACTACTACTCACACTACTACTCACATTACTACTCACACTACTACTCACACTACTACAGTACATAATGTCAAAGTAGAATTATGCTTTTAGAAAATCTTTACAAATTCATTAAAAATGAAAAGCTGAAATATCTTCAGTCAATAAGTATTCAACACCTTTGTTATGGCAGTTCAGGAGTAAAAATGTGTCACATAATAGCTTGCATGGACTCACTCTGTGCCTACGGAGCTGTGAGGGGAACGGCACCTCCTTACCTTCAGGCTCTGATCAGACCCTACACCCAAACACACTACATTCATCCACCTCTGGCCTGCTAGCTCCCCTACCTCTACAGAAGCACAGCTCCCGCTCAGCCCAGTCAAAGCTATTTGCTGCTCTGGCACCCCAATGGTGGAACAAGCTCCCCCACGACGCCAGGACAGCGGAGTCACTGACCACCTTCCGGAGACACTTGAAACCCTACCTCTTTAAGGAATACCTGGAATAGTATAAAGTAATCCTGCAAAAATTATTGGGAAATAACTTTTTATTCCGAATACAAAGTGTTATGTTTGGGGCAAATCCAACACAACACAGCACTGAGTACCAGTCTTCATATTTTCAAGAATGGTGGCGGCTGCATCATGTTATGGGTAGGGAGTTTTTTAAGATTAAAAAAACCGGAATGGAGCTAAGCACAGGCAAAATCCTAGAGGAAAACATGGTTCAGTATGCTTTCCAACAGACACTGGGAGACAAATGCACCTTTCAGCAGGACAATAACCTAAAACACAAGGCCAAATATTTATTTATTTATTTTTATTTATTTATTTATTTCACCTTTATTTAACCAGGTAAGCCAGTTGAGAACAAGTTCTCATTTACAACTGCGACCTGGCCAAGATAAAGCAAAGCAGTGCGATAAAAACAACAACACAGAGTTACATACGGGGTAAAACAAAACATAAAGTCAAAAATACAACAGAAAATATATATACAGTGTGTGCAAATGTAGCAAGTTATGGAGGTAAGGCAATAAATAGGCTATAGTGCAAAATAATTACAAATAGTATTAACACTGGAATGATAGATGTGCAAGAGATGATGTGCAAATAGAGATACTGGGGTACAAATGAGCAAAATAAATAACAATATAGGGATGAGGTAGTTGGGCGGGCTAATTTCAGAAGGGCTGTGTACAGGTGCAGTGATCGGTAAGGTGCTCTGACAACTGATGCTTAAAGTTAGTGAGGGAGATAAGTGTCTCCAGCTTCAGAGATTTTTGCAATTTGTTCCAGTCATTGGCAGCAGAGAACTGGAAGGAATGGCGGCCAAAGGAGGTGTTGGCTTTGGGGATGACCAGTGAGATATACCTGCTGGAGCGCATAATACGGGTGGGTGTTGCTATGGTGACCAATGAGCTAAGATAAGGCGGGGATTTGCCTAGCAGTGATTTATAGATGGCCTGGAGCCAGTGGGTTTGGCGACGAATATGTAGTGAGGACAAGCCAACAAGAGCGTACAGGTCACAGTGGTGGGTAGTATATGGGGCTTTGGAGACAAAACGGATGGCACTGTGATAGACTACATCCAATTTGCTGAGTAGAGTGTTGGAGGCTATTTTGTAAATGACATCGCCGAAGTCAAGGATCGGTAGGATAGTCAGTTTTACGAGGGCATGTTTGGCAGCATGAGTGAAGGAGGCTTTGTTGCGAAATAGGAAACCGATTCTAGATTTAACTTTGGATTGGAGATTCTTAATGTGAGTCTGGAAGGAGAGTTTACAGTCTAACCAGACAACTAGGTATTTGTAGTTGTCCACATACTCTAGGTCAGACCCGTCGAGAGTAGTGATTCTAGTCGGGTGGGCGGGTGCAAGCAGTGTTCGGTTGAAGAGCATGCATTTAGTTTTACTAGTGTTTAAGAGCAGTTGGAGGCTACTGAAGGAGTGTTGTATGGCATTGAAGCTCGTTTGGAGGTTTGTTAACACAGTGTCCAATGAAGGGCCAGATGTTTACAAAATGGTGTCGTCTGCGTAGAGGTGGATCTGAGAGTCACCAGCAGCAAGAGCGACATCATTGATATACACGGAGAAAAGAGTCGGCCCAAGAATTGAACCCTGTGGCACCCCCATAGAGACTGCCATAGGTCCAGACAACAGGCCCTCCGATTTGACACATTGAACTCTATCTGAGAAGTGGTTGGTGAACCAGGAGAGGCAGTCATTTGAGAAACCAAGGCTATTTAGTCTGCCAATAAGAATGCGGTGGTTGACAGAGTCGAAAGCCTTGGCCAGGTCGATGAAGACGGGTGCACGGTACTGTCTATTATCGATTGTGGTTATAATATCGTTTAGGACCTTGAGCGTGGCTGAAGTGCACCCAAGACCAGCTCGGAAACCGGATTGCATAGCGGAGAAGGTACGGTGGGATTCGAAATGGTCGGTGATCTGTTTGTTAACTTGGCTTTCAAAAACTTTCGAAAGGCAGGGCAGGATGGATATGGGTCTGTAACAGTTTGGATCTAGAGTGTCACCCCCTTTGAAGAGGGGGATGACCGCGGCAGCTTTCCAATCTCTGGGGATATCAGACGTTTCGAAAGAGAGGTTGAACAGGCTAGTAATAGGGGTTGCGACAATTTCGGCGGCTAGTTTTAGAAAGAAAGGGTCCAGATTGTCTAGCCCAGATGATTTGTAGGGGTCCAGATTTTGCAAGTTGCAGCGGAGGGTGCAGAGCTGGTGGCCGGGGTAGTGGTAGCCAGGTGGAAAGCATGGCCAGCCGTAGCAAAATGCTTGTTGAAATTCTCGATTATTGTAGATTTATCGGTGGTGATAGTGTTTCCTAGCCTCAGTGCAGTGGGAAGCTGGGAGGAAGTGCTCTTGTTCTCCATGGACTTTACAGTGTCCCAAAACTTTTTGGAGTTAGTGCTACAGGATGCAAATTTCTGTTTGAAAAAGTGGGCTATATCTGTTCTTAGTTCTGTATTTTTTGAATGGGGCATGTTTATTTAAGATTGAGAGGAAATTACTTTTAAAGAGCAACCAGGCATCCTCTACTGACGGAATGAGATCTATATCCATCCAGGATACCTGGGCCAGGTCAATTAGGAAGGCCTGCTCGCTGAAGTGTTTTAGGGAGCGTTTGACAGTGATGAGGGGTGGTCGTTTGACCGCGGACCCGTTACGGACGCAGGCAACAAGGCGGTGATCGCTGAGATCCTGGTTGAAGACAGCGGAGGTGTATTTAGAGGGTAAGTTAGTCAGGATGATATCTATGAGGGTACCCATGTTTATGGATTTAGGGTTGTACCTGGTAGGTTCGTTGATAATTTGTGTGAGATTGAGGGCATCTAGTTTAGATTGTAGGATGGCCGGGGTGTTAAGCATATCCCAATTTAGGTCACCAAGCAGTACGAACTCTGAGGATAGATGGGGGGCAATCAATTCACATATGGTGTCCAGGGCACAGCTGGGGGCTGAGGGGGGTCTGTAGCAAGCGGCAACAGTGAGAGATTTATTTCTGGAAAGGTGGATTTTTAGAAGTAGAAGCTCAAACTGTTTGGGCACAGACCTGGATAGTATGTGCCGGTCTCGGCGTGTATGGGGGGTGGAACAAAGGAACTATTTGAGGCAGTTTGAGAGGGACTTGGGGTTCTACAGTGAAATTGTATAATAAGAACTAACCCAAACAGCAATAGGCAAGGCATATTGACATGGGAGAGAGGCATAAAGCAATCACAGGTGTTATTAGAGAGAGCTAAGACAACAACTGGTAATAACGATAAAGTTTGGGCTGAGGCTAAACATAATAAACAGGACAGGGTACCGTGTAAAGGATCAGTCCAGCAGGCATCAGCTGAGTGGCCTAGTTACAGTTTTAAACCGGCTTGGAAATCTATGGCAAGCAGTGGAGACCCATCATTCAGGGCAGGTGGGCTTGCCTGTTTTGCTTGTTATTTTGGCATTAATACGTGTCACATATCAGTTTGCAAACAATGTAAAAAATAAAAAATAAAAAATGGAGTAAATACTGCCATTGGACATAAACATAACACAATTTGGAAATCGCAAATTCAACAATGAGTGGTTTGGAAGGAGTCAGTGGCTAACTGCAAGCATTGCAAAGCAATCACTAGCCTGCTATTCAGTGGAGTGGCTGAGTGGTCCCAAATCTGGGATTAAGGGTCTCTTTTCCAAGTTTAAAATGATAAACATTCAACATTGGCCATGCTGTCAATGAAGCATGATTTGTGCCGTGCTCAAAACAACTGTTAACTCGGAACTGTGAAAACTTGACTTTAGTGAGTTCAAGACAACTGGGAACTTAGGGAAAAAAGAGCTCAGACTGGGAAAATACGTTTTGAGCGGTCATCCAACTCGGAATTGTAAATCCGGAACTCTGGCCTCTTTCTAGAGCTACGACCTGAAGATCACTGATGTCGTCATGATTCGACCTTGTTTTTTTCGGAGTTCCCAGTTGTCATGAAAGCACCATAAATCCAGTGAATGTCAGACTTTGATGACAAAATTTGCCCACGAAGGACCGCCGCGCCACCTTCCTGTTCAAGTGAGCACAGTCCAAAAATAGCTTGTATGCTGCTGCATAAATGATGTAATATGCCAGGGAGATATGTATACTGTAGCTAAGAAAGTAATACTAAGTGTATGTTGTGCAGTAAGCTGTTAGTAGCCCATGTGCCTCACCCTAATAATTTGGTCTATTTTTCCCTCTTAATTTTGCCTATTGTTCTGACTTGGTGGTGCACATGTAGCCTATAACCTGTTTTAGAGAAATGTAATCATCGAATAGTGTAAGAGCTTTCATTGTCTGCTTATATGCCCCCTTTATTTATCCTACGGTTCTGACTTGGTGTACAGAGAGAACACTGTAAGAATGGCCCAAAATTACTGATTGCCTCTTATCCGCTTGTCGTCCCCTTATGCCATAGTATGTACATCTCAATTGTCATTAGAAACCACATTTGTTTAAGCAAGTCAGCCATATCTGCTATGTTTTTTTTTTTAAGGCAGTAAATGAGGCTGAAAGAAGTGTTTCGCTGCCAGACAAGGCTCCGCTGATTGCCAGGTGTAGCAGTAGTAAGATGTTGGGACTTCTGTTGGGCCCTAACAGTTTGTGGGCACCGTTTGTCACTGTTATATAATGTATTGTTTAGTGTTGTGTTGTATAGTGGGTTTGCTGGCATGCATCCCACATTTTTTGTTTTGTTTGCCCCAACAAGATGTACATGCTAAAATCACCACTGATGGCAAGACTTGAAAATGGCTGTCTAGCAATGATAAATAACCAACTTGACAGAGTTTGAAGAATTTTTTTGAGAATAATCTGCAAATATTGTACAATCCAGGTGAGCAAAGCTCTTAGAGACATACCCAGAAAGACTCACAGCTGTAATCACGGCCAAACATGTATTAACTCAGGGGGGTGAATACTTAAGTAAATTACATATTTCTGTATTTCATTGTCAATAAAAAAAATAATAATCTAAAAACATGTTTTCACTTTGTCATTACGTGGTATTGTTTGTAGATAGGTGAGAAAAACAACAACTATTTAATCAATTTTGAATTCAGGCTGTAACACAACAAAATGTTGAATAAGTCAAGGGATATGGGTACATTCTGAAGGTACTGTATCCGATGTATCAAGACGTAACGCATGAAGCATACATATTGCAGCGCCATGTTAGAAAAACATATTGGGAAAAATGATTGAAACTGTGAATTCCACTTCTCTGTGGATGTGGCCCTATGACCTACAGTCTGCCAAAGTTGCTGAAAATCAATCATATGAAATATTTATATATATCAAGGCAAGAGACAACAGAAGTGCACTGAGCTGTACACAGTTAAGGTCAAAACAGGTGCTTGACCTCATGAGTTGAGTCCACATTGCATTAGACTTTTAGAAGATAACACAAATGCATTGTAACATAGCTTGTCATTATATGATAAATGAGGACTGCACCTGTTTTAATTTGTATATATTGCTCCCTTTTGAATGTAACGTAATTTATTTGCAATGTTGAAATTGTAATCGTGTAGTATTGTATTGAAATGATCATGCTTGAATTGTTGTTCCCATGGCACCATTGGAAATGAGATCTGGCATGCTGTTAGAATGTTCCAGCCTTTCTTCTGCTTCCAAGAAACATGCTGGCACCTAGTTATCATTCTCCTAAAATACATAGCTAACATTCTCCTACAATACATAGTTAATGTTCTCCTCCAATAATGGTGGATGGGAGCATGTAAAGCCCGGGCAACATCACACAGGGACCATATGTTAGCCCAAGCAGCTGTGGTCAATCTGTTAACAACCGATTTAAAATGAAATAGTTCCTTATCCAGCAACCAAATTAAGGGTGGTATTGGATCCTTTGTGTCAATTCCTGTGCAATTTGACCAGTAGAGTGGAGACCAATGGAGCATGCGTTATCTTCCAGCCTCCTGCCCGTGAAGTTTAAAATATGTTCCTCGTCTAAGCCATGAAGAAATATAAAGACCTGTAATCACAGACATATCTCCATGAACAGACCCTCATGCTCATCACAACATGTACATGTGACGGAAGGTTGTATTCGCCTTTAAAGGTGTACAAGTCAACTGCCATAGGAAAATCAGGCCTGCTGATTTCAAAATGTCCATCACAATGTACATGTGATTAAGATAATGATTATGCGTATCAGTGTTGTTGATGTACAGAGACGCAAGATACAATGCTGTTTATGAGATACTGATATCTACAGCTGTGCCAATTTAAATGTTGTAGCACGGTTCATTCTCCCCACCTCCTAGTTGTTATTTACTTAGACTAGATAAGTCAAACCAATACCACTTTGGTATTCTACTCTATTTCATCCTCTGTCCTTTCAGATCAGAAGTATCCATAGAAAAGAGATGAGTATCTCTGAGCTGTAGAAGTAAGCCTTTATAAAACCAGGGATACATTTAGTTCTATGCAGCCATGGCAAAGTGCCCCCCTGGAGACTTAATTGACCCTTTCGGCCTGTTCCGAGCTATAGCGTCAATGACAGGGAGAACTGGCAGCCTTGCCTTGTCTCCACACCACCTTGTTACATAACAAATGGCACCCTTTTCCCTTTGTAGTGCGCTACTTTTGACCAGAAAAAAGTGCATCACATAGGGAATAGGTTACCATTTGGCACAAGGCATTTCTTCTCCATTGTCTATAGTGTCTCTGAGTGGACCCGACTTTTTCGTTTACAAAGTAAAATTGTAAAATCTCGCTGCAATTTTTAAGCACGCACACTCGCTCATTTATATTAATTGCGAAAACTCTTCACACTTCGCTGAGCGTGTCGGGATGCCACTTCACCACTTGGCTCTGTAGTCTCTGTAGTGCTGGCTCAGTCAAAATGGCTACCCGACAGTCTAATTAGCCTCTAACCCCTAGATGGTTTTCACCTCCTTAGCTGTGAGCAGTCTTGAATATGGCAGAGGTGCGTGTAAACACACAAATAGAAAGCAGAGGGGCTAGTCGAGAGGGAAGGGATTTGTCCCATGAGTGGCTACCATAGTTGGAGTGTGAAGTGTTAGCTATAGGTAACAGAAAACAACTTCCTAGTAACCTTTCATCACCCATCAATCCAAAGACATGCATTTGCGATAGCAAACACATTCTAATAGACAACAATGGATGGACTTCCATTTTAGTTTTATCTCCGGCATCAAGCTGGTGTGATGTAATGTGTATGACTGAAATCCAGCAATATCACAGATGATATCAGGCTATCTTGTCTTGCAGAGAAGCCCATCTGGAGACAGTGTTGAGACAGTGCACCTCAAATCACCCTGGAGAGAATCAGATCTGGCCTCTTTCAGCTAGGCATCAATGTGAATGATGCCAGATTACCTGCGAAACTGAAACCCCAGGACTATTTCCAGGAGCACACCTCAGTGACAAATGCAGCAAAAACAGCCAAATTCTACCTTCACAATTCTGTATACCTCACTCCTCCTCAAATCTCTGACTTGGAAGCTGCCGTGTCAGGTTTTCCAATCTCTCCTCAGCCAATGTGTCAACAACAGTGCCGCACTAGGGCTCGGTGCACTGACTGCAATCAATGCACCTTTTCATGTGTACATTAGTTCACCTGGGGTTTCGATCTCTCAGAAGCATGTATTTAAATGAGAAAGAAGTGAAGAAGAGATATGAATGTCATGTTTATCAAGCAAACTTAATGAGATCAGGCACACACGTTCAGGTTAAGGGTTCTAGCCATCTACTATTGAGTTACTGTCACCTGTAAGCTTCATGCAGTTGATTACAAATTACATTTCAGACTGTTATCTTGCCTTTGGGATTAGTAGCAATTGTGTTAGGTTGTCACCTTTTCTGCTGAATATTTGACATATCGCCTGAACGGGTATATTTTGTTCATGACAGGTTGATGAATAAAGCAAAGTCATCCTATATGGGTGCATTGGACAGGGGAATTTACAATGCCAATTTGGACCATTTGCATACCATTTGATTACATGTTAAGTAAGCACATTAAATACGATCTTGGAGGAGGATTTAGTATGTGTTGAGGGCATTATTGACGTAAAACAATGAAAATGTGTAATTAAATAGAACCTGCATAGTAATTACTTTAATGACTGTCACTACACGAGATGTTTTTAGGTAGCATCTGAAATGATTTGCCACAGCTTAGCAATAGTTGGGGAAAAGGCACTAAAACTGAGAGGTATATTACCATTTCTCTATTAATTGAACCAACACTTCAAAGAGAATGCTATTAGAAGCTCAATCAATCCATGATCTCTCCTATAATTGATTTAGAGGTTTTATAGGGTTAACCTTGACCTTTTCTATGCTTTGAGCTTAATGACTTATATATTATGATGAACAGAAGAAGCAGATATACATCTCTTCTGATGATGCAGGATGGTATGATGACTGACCGCTACGTTGTGTGTGTGTGTGTGTGTGTGTGTGTGTGTGTGTGTGTGTGTGTGTGTGTGTGTGTGTGTGTGTGTGTGTGTGTGTGTGTGTGTGTGTGTGTGTGTGTGTGTGTGTGTGTGTGTGTGTGCGCGTGTGAGACATAGACCTAGAGAGAGTGAGACGAGATAGAGAGAAAGGGGCTGACGAGAGAGACGAGGGAGGATAGGGTGAGATGGAGAGAGAGAGAGGGAAATGGTGAATTATGTTAGAGAGGTATCCCAGGGTATCCCCTCAACCCCAGGAGGAGTGCATGATGGGCTCGGCCCTCATTAGATCTGGAGCTCATCCCTCTGAGCCAGTGGAGAGGAATCTGTCTAGAGGCCGCCACAAATCCACTTTCTTAGCCATGCTCCAACTCCTCAACTGACACCCTTCCACAGACACATGCTCTCCTCTCTCTCTCTCTCTCTCTCTCTCTCTCTCTCTCTCTCTCTCTCTCTATCTCACACACACACACACAAACACACTCACACACACACACATACAGACAGACACAAGCATTCTTCTCATTCATTGTGCACAAATGAACAGCAGTTCTTCAACAGTGAATCCCTCGCAAATGAGATGACTCAACATTTTCGGTATTGTATGTTCCACAAAGTGCTTTCTAGAGGATACATGAGAGAGTTAAGATCAATGACTCAGTATTATAACTTCTACTGTATATAGCTTTGGATATTGTGTGTTGTGCATACAGTATGTCACACAATCAGTGGTACATTATATGTACCAAATGACATCACAACATATGTTTCCTGATCACTTCAGAATCTGTTCATGACCTCGTTATGACAGTTATAGTATATCCTCACTGCAACAGTGTGTGTTTGTGTGTGTGTGTGCGTGTGTGCGTGTGTGTGTGTGTGTGTGCGTATGTGTGTGTATGTGTGCACAAACCAAGCAAGTATAGTGTAGAGAATCATTGTACCATCTACTGTATTTTCAGCTGTTTGAAGCTGGTGTGAAAAACTGAAAGTAAAAGATGCAAAAACGAAACTTAAGACCGAGAAGCATATAAATAGCGCTGTAGAACAGATCTGAAACTTTTTTTCAGGGATAATGACAGATCTATAACACACATTTCTATGTGAATTTGTTCGGGTCGCCCAAAAAGTTACATATTGCATCTTTAAGGAAGCATGTTTCCTATTTTGCTTTCCATTATGTGAATGATGTGGAGACGGTATATTTTGATGGCTACGTGGATGTAGCCTCTGGAACGAGTGAGCTGGATAGACAAGAATAAGCTGCGGGGTACTTTAGTCTGAGGGCCCATAGAATTATAACTAGCATCCCAGCCCCAAAAAATGAATGAATCACTAGCCTAGCATTAGATGTTGATGCACTGTGGCATCGCAGATCAACACTGCGTCACACGAAGGAGGTGCATGTTGTCTTCATATTTTATCATCTCATGTTGAGTTCTCCCTGGAGAAAATCAAAACATTACTCATGTGGGAGAGTTCAGGGATGAATACTGTAGATGTGCTTCACTTAATAGTTTCTGGAAGTGTTTGTATGGACATCAGATTTGTAATGTTTTCAGTAGTCTGTTTGATAGAACAGACACAAAATAACTCTGTTTAATCAAACATTTTGTAATTTGACAATTATTAAGGTGTATAAAAATCTCAAATACAATGTGGTGACAAGACTTATAATTGCTTTTTAGAACTTCAAAGACATCCAAGCCAAAATTAAATGTATCCTGAAAAAAATAAGTAATTTGTTTTCAATAAGTTGTAATTGCGGTCTACTCATCAGGTGAAGCCAATCAAAGGGAGGTTTATTACATTTTGAAATTAGTCGATATTATTTGAAAGTAGGTCTACTACCAAGCAGGGAAATTAAATTGTGCAGAGTAAAAAAAAAGAACGCAGTCCTTCTAGATGAGCATAGACATATTAGAGTACACCTTTGTTCTAGTGATTGGGATCCCCCGCCCCCCAAAAGCCTTCATAAGAAATGTTCACGTTACAGTTCCATTGTATTAATCCCATGTTAAACCAGCTAAGCCATCATTGGACAGTCTATTTTCAATGATTTCCCAATACGGCTGTATTCTGGTCTGTTGCTTGCCCTGTGTTTCTCATCATAGTAGGTAACAACAACGTAACAACATTTATTTGACAGCTTTCACATCTTTATTTTGCAGCTTTTACATCTATTTCTCGATACACCATTCGATACAACCAATAATGAATCCATGAGTACATTTCATGGTTGGACAACCGTAGCAACCTGACTGAGTATCTAATTCTTCAGGATCACATGTTCTGATTGGTGATTGTTTTGAGTGTGTTGATGATTCATCCCAAAATATACAGTTATTGAGAATTCTGTGTACACATTACACAAGGGCAAGTCTCAAGCACAGGCACATTATTATGTATTCCCTGCAAGACGCCTACATACATCTCGTTGATCCATCTCCGGAGTCATTAACAAAATCACTTTAGCGCGGTTTTGACAAGCCTCAGTGATTGCCACTAATGAACATAGCACATCACAGATAAATCAAAGCATCGAAAAAGCTATTTTTATGCACATCTCTAAGGATGAGCCTGCAACTGGAGGTGTAATTTCAGAGAAGGCCCCTTGTAGATCAGAAGCGTATTGGCCAAAACCAGTCACTGTCAGTGACCACATAGACCTCTCCAACTGACTACAAAGAGACATGCATTAAATCAAGTTAGATATTTTTCCCATCTAAAAAGTCCCTGTGTTTCTTGGATATTACTCAAATCCCCAATAATTAGTTTTATTCAAAATCATTCATTACTATTCAATAGACATAATTTGCCATTACTTTTAGAGAGGTGAGAAATGAAACGTTGCTATCCCCCAAGTTATTTACATTGATCTCGAAACTGACTACAAAGAAAAATGTTAACGCACAGTGTATGCAGTGTGCAAGTTTGATAAGCACAATCCACAAATGCCCTGGCCAAAATATATAAGCATTTTACATAAGTCAAGCGGGTCGTGAAAATTCCTTTCCTTTTTATTTATTAATATTAGGATTCCTCAATGTCACTGTCTCTCGTTTGTGTTACTAGCCATCTCATCAGTTTCCAAGCCACAGGTCTAACTTGACTGAAGCTTTCCTATGAACACCGTATGCCCAAAGATGGAGGCGGGGTCACAAAAACTGTAGACTCAAACCTTCCCTGGGATCCTTGATATATAACTTCATTTAAATGTCATTTTGTATTTCCATCCCTCATACATTAATATTTCAGTACCACCCTTGTTGGTTAGAAAACATACGTTAGTTCTAATATTTGTCCATGTTGTATGACTTGTGTATCATTTATGTTATAGGTCTATCAGAATGCTGGATGTCACTGACTTGAATCTATAGAGGTCAGCAGAGGTGTTTTCACTCCATTGAATCAGAGGAACAGTATTATCTGCATATGATTGTTGCAACTTAGTCTCTTTGCCTTGATAGAATAAGAGAATCAAGTACCTTTGGGATGGAACAAAAGAGAATTGTAATAGCTAAAATACAATACAACTGAACACAATTGTATGACTTTAGATGTACGCCATCACAGGAATCTCAATTTCCATGGCAATCCTAACTCTCCTTGGCACTGAATTTGTTGTTGCAAATTTGTACCCAGCTGGTCATGCATCTGCAAAAGTGTATTTCCAAACTCAAGCAGTTCATCCAAGGCCACTTCCTGTAGCCTGTCCAAACTCAAGCTGTTCATCCAAGGCCACTTCCTGCAGCCTGTCTTTTCTACAAGTAGATAATGAATAATTGTTGGTGAGTTATACTTTCTTTTGGCTCTGACAAAGCCCAATGAGTAAAAAAACAACCAAAAAACAACAACTTTTAAAAATGGAGGCATACAACAGCACTAGTTCTTTCCCTCTTATCTATCATCTCTGGCTCGGGCTTGCATCATATCATAGCACTCCCATAATTTGCTCTTGAAATGATAATGGTTGAGACAATGGACCCTTTTCACTCCATAGAGGCACAAGCCCTCCATGCATTCTCTTTTTTTCTTTTGACATCACTCGATCCTGCAGGCCCCTGAATTTCAAATTGGCTCTGGCGCACAAAGGCAGAGCCCCCAAAAAGGTGCTTAATGAGACACAAAGGGCTTTACACTACGCTGCTGAGAATATATCTGGCATGTAAAACAGCTGCTTTGATGAGCTCAGTCTCTCTCTAACTCTTCTCTCTCTCTCTCCCTCCATTCATTCTGCTCCCATTCTAAACTTTTGGGTCCACACCACTACTCCTTGTCTCATCTTGCAGGGAGCCAGCAGCAAGGATTGTTAGGTGTTGATTAGCCAAGTGGCGATTTCGAAGATTCATTTGATAATTAACTCATGCATATGATATGTGCTTAATCTCTTAGGGGAATTCTGTCCCAAGTTCCCTTTTTATGCACTTTTCTCTCTATGCGTATTCTAACTTAATCTCTCAGAAAACAAGTAATAGTTTAAACCCGCTTTTAGTCGAGTTCTTATGTTGTGTTACTTTGTTAATTAAAAAGTTACAATGGCATTCATTTTTTAGTATTGACACATTTTCCATTTGAGTGCTCTGGGAACAACCTTGGAGGATGTCCTTTGTCAGTCTCAAATTATGCAGGGGAATAATACCAATGCTCTCTGAGGAAAAATTCAAACATACTGAAGAGCCAACTCCAGAATATCAGCATATTATGAATGCTATGGTAAAAAATGCTATGGTAGAACATAAGTGATTAGAGTAAGGATAATTGATAACACTTTATTTGAATAGTTCATCAGTAGATGCTCTACAGACTATCAGTAACACTTCAACTATCTATTAAGCCTAACCTTAAACCTTACCTAACCCTTATTCTAATCCTTACCCTAGCCCTAACCAAATCTTAGCAAGCAGTTGCTTATCAAAAAGATAGTCAGTTGCTTATCAACAGATAGTTTGTTGATAGTATAACCATCTGTACAGATGGACTATCCAAATAAAGTGTGACTGGATAGTTTTGTATAATCACTCTCCATAGTATGGCTTGAAGGATGATATATGTTTGCTTGTACCTGTGCCTGTGGATATGTATGTGAAGTGGTTTCATTGTTGGCATTCATTGTTACTATCATCCTCGTTCGCCAAGCTTTTGAATAAAACATTGCAGCTCACCCTCTAGGCCCAGCATCACTTCCATATGAATGCTAACGCTTATTATGCAACTCTGATTTCTAGAACATGTCACATCTCCAAATATAGAAATCTTAATTGCCATTGCAGAATGGTCTTCTGTGGTAGGAAGTGCAGGACTGTTCTCTAGCTTCTGTTCCATTTACAAAAAGTGTGTGACTCTGTAGTAATCTCAGAAATATTTAATTATACAGCAATTGTGTGAGTTTGTGTGAGTGCATGGGTGCATTTGTGGTTATGTGAGAGAGAGAGAGAGAGAGAGAGAGAGAGAGAGAGAGAGAGAGAGAGAGAGAGAGAGAGAGAGAGAGAGAGAGAGAGAGAGAGAGAGAGAGAGAGAGAGAGAGAGAGAGAGAGAGAGAGAGAGAGAGAGAGAGAGGGAGAGAGAAAGAGAGAGGGAGAGAGAGCGAGAGAGAGCGAGATATTGGATTCACAACTGTAACTGTCGGCTCTCAGAATTTGAAATCACATTATTGGGAGTCTCTTCCAAGCAGCCAGCCATTGAGCTCAGTGTCAGGAAATGCAAAAAGATCATGATAATGGAGTGATACCGTTGATTAAGCCTCTGTATGAAAACGGTAGGCAGCTTGTTTCTCGAGAGCGTGACATTTCAATAAAGGAAAATGGTTCCTCTGAATCCTATAGGGAAGTGTTTACCTGTATTTTAGACATACATGTATTTCTTGGGTACTTTCTTACAATTCTTCAAAAAAGGCTGGTAGGGCTCAGGGGGCTCTGGTAGTTCCTGAAGGTATAAAATATTTCCTTTCAAATTTCACATAGGCAATGTCCCATAGGCAATGTGTGAGCTCAGCTTCATCCCCATTAAATGATGGTAACTCTGACCTTATGTCTTGCATGTTGGCAGGGGATCAGGCAGGGATCTGAGGAGACACTGACACAGACTGAAGTACAAGGAGACAAACCTTTGTACTTTCATTTGATGATTCAGCCAGGTACTGTAAAATAAATCCTGAGTCAATGTAGACAAGCTTACAAAGCAGACTGATACAGGTAATTCGCTGATGTGTAGTTAAGTGCAGATTCCAGAGAAATGGAGATTCCAGGATTTGTGTTGTTTTATTTTCTGATAATCGGAGGTCCAAACCTTATTTGGTACTTATTTGTAAAATACTATTGAGTCGTGTACTCTCTACCCTGTTGTTTCGGAGGAACCCAGTCGGCCCAGCGTTTCCTCCTGCTGTTGCATTCTGGGAGGATCAATATTTCCTGAGTGTGTGCTATAACAGGCCTCATCTTGTGCATAATAAAACTCGGAGCGAATGCCTTTTCCGACCGCAGGGATGACATGGTGCATTCAGAATCCACCAGCTCACCAGCGTACCAGGAAAAATGTCTCAGCGCAGCGGGTCGGATGCTCGCTCAAATGAGACAGCAGGGTAACTTATGCTCCACAGGTTGCCCCGAGACAAAAGGTTTCTCTCAGAGTGAAAAGCGCAGCTGCTGTCTCTGTTATTAGCACCGGCTTCCAGCTCTGACTGTTAGCTCTGAAGGTATTTGTTAGGGCGCACTGGTAGTGTGTAGTACTGTAAAGTGTGCCATTTGTGCTGGAGTGGCTCGGCACGGCTCTCGTTCGAACACAAGCACAATTTGTAAGGACATTTTTTGTAGAAGCCCTCTGATCACGGGGGTTTTGGGGTTTGTAATTGATTCTGCTTCCTCAAGACGGAGAGCTGGTTACTTGTTTGACTTGGTTTGGGGGATTATCTGGCTTACTATGGGGAGAGCTCTATCGACTGAAAAGGAAAAATCCTTTTTCTCTCGTTTTGACTGTTAATTATTGTGTTGGGTTCATCCGTAATTAGACGATCAAGTGAGTTATTCCGATCAAATCTGACAGGGTCATTAACTCACTGAACATCACATGATCACCTGCAGTACACCAGAACGATCTAGAAAAACAGAAAAAAATACCTTTACGGTAACTAATTGTGTGTGAAAATTAAACATGCTGTGTCGTAGAGTCCTTTTTCTACATGCCACGTGAAACTCAGGAGCAGTAATTGGTTCCCGAGCCCTCCACCTCAAATACCGCACCATCATTACCACTCTGTGGAAAAAAAAAAAAAAACACTGAGCGAGATTCCCGACAATTATCTGTCCCTCGTGAACAATGCCTGGAGAAGTACTGAAGCAAGCGAGCGGAGAGGAGACACATATCAAAGAGACTGCGTTTCTTTTTTAGTCATGCAAATGTCCGGCATTTTGAAAAAAAGGACAAGCCTCAGAGAGAAGAGGAGGATCCTGGGAAGAAAAGCTTGCTGTTCTCACAGTATTGTCTTCTGGAACAAGAGGTTCTTTAAAAGGATCACAAAACTGTGTTTGTTTTACTTAGAGACAAACTGGTTTTCTGGTGGAAACTCACAGAGGGACAAACCATGCCATAGACATTTGTCTTGTCTGTTCTCTGTGTCATACTGTATCTGCCGTAGCTTCAATGGCAAATCATTTGATATAAATTGATTCGGTGAGATTAGCTTTTTGTATTGGGCTGTGAATTGATTCTTTGATTCATTTTACATGGACTTGGAGAAGAACAGTCAAAACATATTGTCTCAGAAAGGTTCCATATACTGTAGTCTTGTTTCAAAAACAGTACAGAACTCATTCACTGCCACAGTCACATCAATAGTTTACACTCTCACACTCAGCTCCCCAGAGCCCAAGCACAGCCAGGCTATCAGCCCAATTAAATAGAATGCAGCTCCAATGCACTTGGAGCAGTTGTGAGGACACTGCTATTTACTTTTCCACCATCATTGACGTACATATGAATGAGCCGTATACTATCACCCAACTTGCTGTCCCTGGACAACCTGCCTTTCCTCACATCCTTCTCTTCACTGATCAAACACTCTCTTCATCTTCCTTTCCGTTCCCCTCTCTACCCTTTTTATCAGTTTACTCCTCCTCTCTTTTACTCCTTCTTTCCCCCTTTTACTTCTTCCTGATTCTGTGTGTGTGTGTGTGTGTGTGTGTGTGTGTGTGTGTGTGTGTGTGTGTGTGTTGTGTGTGTGTGTGTGTGTGTGTGTTGGACGTGTTTAACTATTCTTGTGGGGACCAGAAGTCCCTACAAAATAGTAAACAAACAAACATTTGACCAACTGGGGACATTTTGTTAGTCCCCACAAGGTCAAATTTTATTTCTAGGCGGTTTAAGGTTAGAATTAGTGTTAGGTGTTGAATTAGGGTTAGTTTTAAAGTTAGGGTTAGGAGCTAGGGTTAGGTTTAGGGTTAGGGTAAATGTTAGGTTTTTGGGTTAAGGTTAGGGTTAGGGTGAAGGTTAGGTTAAGGGTAAGAGTATGGGTTAGGGTTAGGGTTAGGGTTAGGGTTAGGGTTAGGTTTAGGGTTAGGGGTTTGGGAAAATAGGATTTTGAATTGGACTGAATTGTGTGTCCCCACAAGGTTAGGTGTACAAGACTGTGTGTGTGTGTGTGTGTGTGTGTGTGTGTGTGTGTGTGTGTGTGTGTGTGTGTGTGTGTGTGTGTGTGTGTGTGTGTGTGTGTGTGTGTGTGTGTGTGTGTGTGTGTGTGTGTGTGTGTGTGTGTGTGTGTGTGTGTGTGTGTGTGTGTGTGTGTGAGAGAGTGTGAGAGTGTGTGTGTGTGTGTGCGTGCGTGCGTGTGTGTGAATGCATGTGTGTGGAGAACAAGTAGGTAGCTATTCATCATGCATATTGGGTACATTGGGAATATGGGACAATTGTAACCTTGCTTATAGAGTTGTTGACAAAGCACTATAATACATGGAAGTATCCTTGGGTTCCTTTTTAACTTTACATTCTAACAAACACTCACATTGTATTCATTCATATCATTTTACATTTGAACAAGTTTAATTGGGGTCATTCCAAGCTGGAAGTCAATATTGGGGAAAATGGACTTGCATTTAAAATTGTTAGAGAGGAGTAACGAACACGCTTCATTGTTAGATTGCCTTCGTGTTAATCAACGTTTGTGTTAAACAATGTTAATCTAAGATTATTATTTTTTTGTCCAACTGTGGTCACTCAGAAAACCAAAATGAAAGCTTCATAGCATATATCAGGAACAATGCTGCCAACTAGATAATTATTAGGAGAAACATCTCACTGCCTACACATATACTGATCAATGTACACTACTCTCTGTATTGTGTACAGTTTCCTAGAATTCCTTCAAAAGTGCATAACGCAAAATCCCTTGAACTTCTACCTCAAACCAATACTGTTCACAAAGAGGTGTCCTTTGACTGAGAATCATACTTCTGAAATCAAGTGGCCCTCGAGTAATCTGAGAGGGCCTCATCTTCAGACACTGTGAACCAGTGATTCAACCTTTGATCACACATAAGCCAGTCTGTAGTTTTCTCCCCCAAGGGCAAGTGGGCATTGCACATTGAGAGTACAAGCACTATAATGAACACTTAGAGCCACAAGAAGATATGACGGAAATATCAATGAATCGTGAAGAACATGAATGCTTTGCGTTTGTTCATATAAGATGAATGGAAAATTATTATCCCCACAAGTAACATCCAAAATGCACACCCGATAAAATATGTCCAATCATTGATATTAGTTCAGAATAATCAGTATTTAGAATACAACATTTGTTCAATGTGGTATTCAATGTAGTATTACAGTAGCTGCCATTCCAGAAAAAAACCATGACGTGTGTGTACCTCCTTAGCTGTTGTGAGGAATGCAGTGTGGACCACTGCAAATTCCAAGAGTTCACATCAAAGCATTTCCGAGCCCTAAGAGGCTTTTTTAGTGCACAAAAGTACTGAGAGGAAAAAAGGGAAAGCTAACTCCAAACACCATTGAGAAGGAGTCAGCACCTTAGGCGCTTAAAGCCCTGATCCTTTGTAGTGGAATCACAGGTCTGTCTCCCCCTACCCTGTACAGCGATCATAAATCGTATGAGTCCCCATCCACCCATGAGCAAAACTGGACCCATTTCCTCCTGCCAACACGTCTCCCCATTGCTTAATAAGTGGAAAATATGCATGGGTGACCACACGTCCTCAATTTAATTAGCAGAAAAATACCTGTCGTGCTTATTAAAATTATTGACCACTCACTCGATCTGCCTCTGCCGACAGCCCGTCGCAATGCAGTTTAATTTGAGATTGCCAGGCATGTGGTTGGAGAGTGTCTCGGAGATATGGTGGGGGGTTGTGTAGTGAAAATATGCAGCACTACGGGGCTCCATAAGAACTGAGCAGAACTGAACAGAGCTCCCCTGGGATCCCCACCCAGGTAATTATTTTGTATTCGAGCCCCTAAGATAAGCTGCACATTATCACTGTGTTCTGTAAGGAGGAACTGCTGTATGTGAAATTCTCAAGAGCCTCCATCGAGGAACAGGCCCCTACTGCAGAGGATAGTGAAAACTCTAGGTGAGGGAGACTGTTTGCAATGGTGTGAAGGATTCCCACTGAAAACAGACTAACACATTAAAATAACTACTACTACTATTATTAAAGTACCATTGTTCAAGGTCTATTTGGAGCTGCATCAAGTGGTCTTGCCTCATTACCTTAGTGCCCTCCATCTACATTAATTATAGATGCTGATTAGTCTACTGAGGCGTAATCACCTTAACATGTGTTTATCTAGTGCACTTGTGTACTCCTCTCAAAATACCTGTATACTCACTCTCCCACGCACACACACACACACACACACACACACACACACACACACACACACACACAGAGAGTTCTAGATGCTACAATGCACTGTTCTTCTCAACACATTCTTTGGGTGTATGCAAAGTCTATTGGCGAAATGCTGTGACACTGATCTGAGCATGATTAAAACAGAGGAATGGCAACCCCCCCTCAAACACACACCACCACCACCACCACCACCACCACCACTCTCATCTTGTCCATGCTTCAGCAGTCACATATTCTTTGAAGGAGAGATTTAATTGGATCGCTTCAGAAGGTGCTATTGGATTAACCATGCAGAAAAACTGGATTTGACTGGTCATGCTTCCATCAGGGCCTCGGATTGCATCTGACAGACAGCGATCCGCCTAATTCCATAGCGACATGATAAAAGGACGAGAAACATTAGATCAAAAAAGCATGTATGTTTTTAATGCGTTCTGAAGGCATCACAGGTGATTTTGAGATGTGTTTATGGTAATGATGCTGTGCATTACAATAGTTGTCCCTCAGATGTGGAAAGAGAGATCTTCCCATATTAGTGGTGTAGTGTATACAGTATATCTGGTACTGTATACTGTTTCTGGTAAACCTGAGAAATATAATATCATTTAATTTAATCAAATGTATTAAACCTGAGAAATATAATATAATTGAATAAACCACTTTTAAACCTGATCAATATAATATAATTGATTTTTTTTTAATTAAACCTGATACATTTTACATTTATCCAGAGCGACTTACAGTTAGTGAGTGCATACATTTCTTATACTGGCCACCCGTTGGAATCGAACCCACAACCCTGGCGTTGCAAGCACCATGCTCTACCAACTGAGATACAGGAGGCCGTAATATAATTTAAAAAACTTTATTAAACCTGATAAATTTAATATAATTGAAAAAACTTTATTAAACCTGATAAATATAATATAATTGAAAAAAACATTATTAAACCTGATAAATGAAATATTATATATATATTTTATTAAACCTGATAAATATAATATAATATAATTGAATGAACTTTATTAAACCTGATAAATATAATATAATTGAAAAACTTTATTAAACCTGATAAATGTAATATAATTGAAAAGACTTTGTTAAACCTGAGAAATAAGAGCTATTGTATCAGACACAGTGTACCACAATCAATATTAATGGACAAAGATGAGCACAGATGTGATTGAAAAGCCCTCTGCTTATTAAATCAATCTGTACCGTATTTGTCCAGGCACCATTGCATGGTCAACAACCTCAACGTTACTCAACCTCCAAGCAGATATAGATTGCCTAACTTGTTGTGCAAATTGAAAAGCTACTCAGTTGCTATACGACAATAGACATATTCAATGGCATTGAGCTTTCTGAAAAGGCAATGATTTACAAAGCAAGACATTTAACTCAGAGGAAGAGTGGAAATGTATTTTATTAACAGCACCCAATTTTGCGATGATGTTTGCCTTCATTCTAAGGCATTATTTTCCATGACTTAGACCACCTTGATGACACTACCTTGAGTGTCATCAAAGTGGTCTAAGTCATGGAAAATAGTGAGTGTTTTATGACTCAATGGGGCATCCATTTTCTTATTATTTCGTTTGTTGTATTGTTTTGTGTCATTACCATTGCATTTAAGAAGGTCAGCTGTAGAAAATAACATTGCAGTCCAACATGCTGCTTTTAACAAAATATATTGACATTGGTTGGTTATGAGTTAATTGTTCATTGGCTGTGTACAGTATATTCGACAGCCAGAAAATGAGTCCGCTAGCCCAATGTTAACTTTCATGCCTTCCTTAACGCTAACTTTAACATTACTGAAACTATATCACCATAACCAAACCTTTGTTCCTAAAACTAACATTAATTCATTTCAACCCCAATTGCTGGCATATTATTAGTCCATATCCATAGTGACAAGGAGCTGCTATGCACTGTTGGTCGCAGTTCACAGATTGCTGTGTTGATGTGACTCTTATGCAGAGAGTGCCAATCATTTGTCAGAGTTCAGCTGTGAAACAATGACATACAATGTGATCTGACACTCTCAGGCAAGTTGGTAAGCTGCTAAATTCGGTCACATTTTTTCCCATATCGGCTGTAGATTGAGGGGCACTTGGATGACTGTTGCCATGGGAACAATTGAGGAAGCTGGCCACCTCTGTTCTCGGTGAAAATGTCCTGTGAGATGCTTGAAAGACCAAGGGAACAGACTGCTTTAAGGTTGTATATAGGGATGTCTTAGGATAGGTTGAGGAGAGGAACATATTCCTCCACTCTTGGAGGACAATAGCATTCTGTCTGATTTCAGAGATGCTTCTGTAAAAGTGTCTTGGTATGTCGCTATCATCAAGGTTTTAGAGATTAAAGAAGCCATGTTAAAATATTGAGAATTGATGCCATTACTGGAAGAAAATGTATCTCACAAGTTTTTCTTAGTAAGTGCATGTATAAGTATGTGTATGGTCATTGCACACAACAAATATATATTTTGAGAAAACTATAGAAGTGGTCTGGGCACTGCCCTGTAAGTAAAACAGTTAAACTGGTACAGCCTAACACGTGTGTGTGTGTGTGTGTGTGTGTGTGTGTGTGTGTGTGTGTGTGTGTGTGAGTTTGAGATTTGGGAAGAATGAGATATACCTTTGTCTTCCTTGTCCCTATTGGTTTCTTCAGGTACGTCAAAGGTAGCCTGATTGGGTGTATTAAGTACACTGCTGAGAAATGGTTGTGCACATTGATATCACACTCTGTTTTTGCAATGAACCACCTTCCTTCTGGCTGTGATTATAAACTGCCTATGAAATTCTGATTCACAATATGTATAGTTCATGATTATCATGCATCATTCTATTGGTATTATAAAAAAAATGTCCTCTCAGCTTAGCACAGGGAAACTGCTTAGTCAAGAAAATGAATCTTAATTGAAGTCAGAGCTAACGTGATGATGCATATGCCAATGGCTTTTATTTCCTACTTTATTATCTGGAGGTATCATTAGGGCTGCCACTGTATTCAAATCACATTATGAATAGCATGATGATGGCTTTTCCTCTTGAGTAGGGTTGAGTTGGTTGCATCTGTGCTGAAGATATACGTACACATGGTCTAGATATCAACTATTTATTGACTTCTACCACGATTTCAAATGTTGTATGAATATTAGTAGTAGTTGGTGTGCTTGATCTGGCACAGTGGGGTCAATCAAATGACCCCAAAAGTGGATGTCAGTCAAGTTGAATCAAGCGCACACAGAAGCGGACTTAGTGATTTGGAGGACCCAAGTCTGAGACCCCCCCTCCCCTCCCCACACACACACACACACTCCTAAGTGGCATTTTTGTATGGGTTTTATGGTAAATAAATGTTATTTAACTGTACAAATGTCTTACCTTTTAATGTGCCAAGAACACAACCAGTCATGGTGTTTTCATCTGATTGTCAAATAAATCACTTAAAAAAGTAGGTTACGATCATCTAAAATAATTAAATCATCTGAACAGCGTACCCACCAACTTTCCTTCAATTCGGAAGTGGCTGAAACTATCTCAACAGAGAATGCATCCGAGTGAGCGAAACAGCTTACTTCATGTAGGCCATGTATTTGATGCTGTCTGGCCAAAAAGAGTGTGACATGCCATATACTATTTTTGGCCAGACAGCATCAGATACTGTACATGGGCTATAAATACATGTCCTCTGCCTCGACGACGATGTCAGCATTATCAGCAGCACATGTCTTTTTCGAGAGGAGCATGGGGGGGCATCAAGCGAAACAATTAATTGTAAAAGATTTGTTACAAGTAGATTTTATTTTAATTATACCCAGCTTACGAGCCCCCTTGATGATGTGAGGTCTGAGGCAGTTGCCTCTTCTGCCTAATGGTAACTCCGCCACTGAGCACAGCCCAAGTATTTAAAAAGAAAACAAACACATATTTGACCCAGGTCTGGGTTGTGAATGAACTGAGCCCGCTCTGTAAATGTCTGTGTCATATTACCCCAGCGTGTCCCGTTTCTAAAACCATACTAAATTTCTATGATAAACACAACACATTCACTTTCATTGAGGACTAGCTATTATCACCAAGTGGGGAGATTTAAACAAAACGTGTGGGAACATCATAGTGTGTATTAGAGCTCTCTGACACCCTCATAATACCATGGCAATTAACCTTTTCACCAGCAGGGATATATGACCAATTATAGCTTACGACGAGCTGTGACAGTAGAACACCAAAGATGTAAAATGGGAGGAAAGCTTTAACCACCGGCTTATGCGAGGGCTTGTTGTTCAGTGACCAATCCAAAACAACATGAGCCCATCACCCATTTTTATGATTCAATTTGATTAGGTTTTCACACTGGATACAGTTAATCACTGAGAAGTACTACTGATAAATAACTCATGAACCCCATTAGCCAATGGTGTATTATGCATAGGGTCCGTGAGGAGTATGATAAAGTCTCCCGTTGGAAATTACTTTTGATAAAGGTCATATGGTTAAAGACTTGCTGGATGCCTTTCACAAATTTAATTTGCTGCGCCTGATGCTGCAGCACTCATTTCAATGTTGCCCGAATTTTGGCTTGTTGGTAGTTGAGGGTAAGGACGTTCATGTGCATTTTATAGAAGTAACCCAACCTATCAGCATACATTACAATAGATACTCTCCACATCTGAGGAGATATATTTACTATTTACAACCTAGAGCACTTATGATTTGTGCAACTTCTAAGAGTCTTAGATGGACAATGGGTGTTATGGCTGTGATTTAAAACAGGGGACTTTTTTAATATGGAAAATGGAATTCATATAATCCAAAACGGGGAGTATAATAACGTATGTGTCCCTACGGGGCTCAAAGGACTGGGAGAAAGATTGCCACCCAGTGATTGGTGGACCCTGAAATAGGTGCTGATTAAAGGTGTAAGAACAATCACCCCTAGGTCAGAGCGATAATGACGTAATATGAGAGAGATGTACAGAACACAGGTTTATCGCCAAGTCACATAAGAACACACACTGTCATTAAAGCCCCCCATGCCTTAATGTTATTTTTAAATCATCACTGTATGTCTAATAAATCACTGTGTGTGTTTATTTTATGAAAATCGAAATATATGTTTTATAATTTATTTCCCTGAGCCTCCTTTTCCCATTGAAATGCTCAGTCTAATCGTGTCTGTGTACAGTTGCACATTTTTATATATTTACATACACAGTCCTGATTGGCAGATAGGAGCCTACGCCACTTACCTCTTGAAAGTAGGAGAATACATATGCAAATAAAATATGACTGGTCATTGGTCAGAATAATCAGATCAGATTGTGAGGTCATGATCTTGGCCAAAAACTCCATCCCACCTGAACAGGCTGAAATTCCAGGCATATCTTACACAAAAAGGGCATTATCATAATTTTAACAATTTCAGAGTGTTATTTCGACCTCATAGTGAGGAAATATCTCTATTTTTTTAAAAGAGGAAAATCACGTTTTTAACTGCACTGCCTGTTTAACACTTTGACTATTCACTGTTTCCTTCAACTCATGCTATTGTTTGTCCTGATGCGGCTTGGTAATAAAACTGTGTTCTGTTTATCTGCCCGAGGGGATGTGGTATATGGCCAATATACCACGGTTAAGGGCTGTTCTTTAAGGGCTGTTCTTAGGCACGACGCAATGCGGATATACCACAGCTGTCAGCCAGTCAGCATTCAGGGCTCGAGCCACCCAGTTTATAATAAAGAATATTACCAACCTCTCATTTTCTATGTGTATTAGTGAATAATAAACTCCCTCTGGTTCATTGGGGTTAGGTGATTCATCTTAGTCCATGTCATGTTTCTAAATGGCGACAACAATTGTCATGATGTGATGTGTGCTATGTGTGAATGGGTCTCATGGCTTCTTGGCTGGGCTCGCACTGCATCTGCCAAGATTAGCTGGCCAACTGAGTTGCTGGGCTTCCTCCATGTGTCCCGCAGCTCTTTCCAGAATGGTCTGAGCAGACAGTCCTATTCAATCAAAATCAATCACCAGATTTTATGGGAAAAGGTGAAATGTCTCTCATCACTCATTCCCATTTGTTTGTCGCCTTTCATCCTCCTCAAATCAAATCAAGTCAAATGTTCTTTGTAACATGCACCGGATACAACAGGTGTAGACTTTACCGTGAAATGCTTGCTTACAAGCCCTTCTTAAAGATGCAGAGTTAGAAAATAATAGCAACACAAAAGGAATAAAATACACAAGAATGGAGCTATATACAGGGAGTAGCAGTACCAGATCAATGTGCAGGGGTACGAGGTACTTGAGGTAGATATGTACTTTCCGAATGAACTGTATGCAAAGACAGGGTAAAATGACTTGGCATCAGGATAGCTAATAAGAGGAAAAATAAAGAACAGAGTAGCAGCAGCATATGATGAGTGTGAAAGTGTGTTTGTAGGTGTGTGTGTATGTGTGTGTGCATGTGTATGTCTGTGTGTGTTGTGTCGGTATGCGTGTGTGTGTTATGTGTGTGGGTTTTGTGTGAGTGTGTCAGTGTAGTGTGTGTGAGTGAGTGTGTATATAGTGTGTGTATATAGTCTTGTGCAAGATAGGGTCAATGCAGATAGTCTGGCTAACCATTTAATTAACTATTTAGCAGTCTTATGGCTTTTTAGCAGTCATGGCTTGGGGGTAGAAGTTGCCAGACGGTAGCAGAGTGAACAGTCTATGGCTTGGGTGGCTGAAGTCTTTGGCAACTCTCCGGGCCTTCCTCTGACATCGCCTGATATAGAGGTCCTGGATGGCAGGGAGCTTGGTCCCAGTGATGTACTGGGCCATCTGCACCACCCTCTGTAGTGCTTTGTCATACCAAGCGGCAATGCAGCCAGTCAATATGATCTCGATGGTGCAGCTGTAGAACTTTTTGAGGGTTCGAGGGCCCATACTAAATCTTTTCAGCCTCCTGAGGTGGAAATGAAAAAAACTTATGAAAATGTATGCACTCACTACTGTAAGTCGCTCTGGATAAGAGTGTCTGCTAAATTACTAAAATGTAAATGTAATGTAAAAGGAAGAGGTGCTGTTTTGCGCTCTTCACGACTGAGCGGGTGTGTGTGGACCATGTTAACTCCTTGGTGATGTGGACGCCAAGGAACTTGAAGCTCTCGACCCGCTCCACTACAGCCCTGTCGATGTGGATGGGGGCGTGATCCCCTCTTTCTCCTGTAGTCCACAATCAGCTCCCTGGTCTTACTGACATTGAGGGAGAGGTTGTCCTGGCACCTCTAGTATTCACTAGTATATTCACTAGTAAGAATAAGAAATCAATTTTTTTTTATAGAGCCAGAATCTCAATTGGTGGGAATGAAATGGAATAAGTCAAATCCACTAGATTCCTCTGAGTTCTAATTGATGTAAAGTTATCCTGGAAAGACCATATTGAATTTGTCTGCTGAAATCTGTATCATCAGAAAGATTAGTGGTTTGGATCATCAGGCTTGCTTCCTAACTCTATACTATAGCTTAATTTACCCATATCTCATTTACTGTAATATTGTCTGGGCCAATCCATATGCCTTCTACCTACACAAATTAGTCATCATACAAAACACATTTTCAAGACTAGCCACTTCCTCTAATTACCTGGCTCCATCTGCACCTTTGTTTAAGAAACTCAATATCTTGTCTATTTACGACATACTAGTGTTAACCTGTTTAAAAGTTTTACTCACATCGGCCACTCAGTCATACGGAACAACAGGGGCTTTCATGCAAGACTCATTGTTGTTTTCCTCGAAGCGAGCATAAAAGGCATTTCACTCGTTTGGGAGTTCTGCGTCACTGGGCATTCTATGGCTAGGTTTTGATTGTAATCAGGTAGCCTGGCGGTTAAGGACGTTGGGCCAGTAACTAAAAGGTTGCTGGTTTGAATCTGGTTGAAAAATATGTTGGTGCCCTTGAGCAAGGCACTTAACCCTAATTGCTTCAATAAGTCACTCTGGATAAGAGTGTCTACTAAAATGTAATTCATTATCATCTGCAAGCCCTGCCACAAATGCCGGTGTAGTAGGATTTATTCTTATATTGTCCTTTTGCATGTTTGATGTCTAGTTGGAGTCAAACCACAACTCTGGGTTGGCCCATATTCTACTAGTACAGTATATGCAGCATTTGTATAATTAGGATGACAAAATTCCGTTAACTTACAAAAAATGTACAGGTTTTCTAGAAATCCCGGTTGGAGGATTGTTGGATTCTTGGGAATATTGGGAAAGTCACTGGAATTTTGGAACTCTATTAATAATTTGTACAAAACCAAACCCCATTTATTAACCAAGTGAAGCACAAGGAAATGACTACAACTTGATCAGGGAAATTCACTGCATGCACAATTAAATACAATATAACTTTATTCTGCTCACCTTTTGAATCAATTAACATTATTTGTCACATGTTTCGTAAGCAACAGGTTTAGACTAACAGTGAAATGCTTACAACAATGCAACAATGCAGAGTTAAAGATAAAAAAAACATAAAATCAAAATAGAAATAGTGACACGAGGAATAAATACACAGTGAATAATGAATAACATTAAAGAGTAAAAAATAACATGGCTATATAAAGGGAGTACCAGTACTGAGTCGATGTGCAGGGGTCAGAGGTAATTGAGGTAACTACAGTATGTACAGTACATACAGTATAAGTAGGGGTAAAGTGACTAGGCAACAGGATAGATTATAGACTGAGCTGTAGCAGCAGTGTATGTGGAGCAGTAGCAGTACTGGATGTGGTGAGTGTGAAAGTGTGTGTGTGTGTGGCATCAGTATACGTGTGCACATGCTATGTGTGTGTGGGCATATGTCGTGTGTGTGTGTAGCAACAAGCATGCCCTGCCCACCTGAGGATCTGTCTTTTTCAGCCATCTATTTCCTGTATCACTTCAATCTTGCTAGATTGATTGCTTTCATTTTACACCTGCAACTCTTTCATACTCTTGCTTGTGCCTGTCGTTTTTTCCCGTTAACGTTACGATCGTGGACATGTTTGTAATGACCTGTCAAATACACCCCAGTAATGGCTGAAATGGGCTCAATGGAATACATTGTCTTAAAGTTTGGAGTATTATGTATTTATGTATTATGATTGTTTTTAAGACATTTTAACAATTTTGATGATCGTTGCTAGTGTGTGTGTTGGTGTGTCAGTGTAAGTATGTGTGAGTGTGTGGGTAGAGTCCAGTGTGTGTGCATAGAGTCAGTGCAAGAGAGTTAGTAAAAAAAAGGTAAATGCAGGTAGTCTGGGTAGCCATTTGATTAGCTATTTAGGAGCCTTGTTTAGCAGTCTCATGTCTTGGGGGTAGAAACTTTTCAGGGTCCTGTTGGTTCCAAACTTGGTGTACTGGTACTGCTTGCCTTGCGGTAACAGAAATAATAGTCTATGGCTTGGGTGGCTGGAGTCTTTGAATTTATTTTGGGCCTTCCTCTGACACCGCCAGGTATAGAGGTCCTGGATGGCAGGGAGCTCGGGAAAGCTACAATTTTTATTTATTTATTTTATTTCACCTTTATTTAACCAGGTAAGCCAGTTGAGAACAGGTTCTCATTTACAACTGCGACCTGGCCAAGATAAAGCAAAGCAGTGCAATAAAAACAACACAGAGTTACATATGGGGTAAAAAACATAAAGTCAAAAATACAACAGAAAATATATATACAGTGTGTGCAAATGTAGCAAGTTATGGAGGTAAGGCAATAAATAGGCTATAGTGCAAAATAATTACAATAGTATTAACACTGGAATGCTAGATGTGCAAGAGATTATGTGCAAATAGAGATACTGGGGTGCAAAAGAGCAAAATAAATAACAATATAGGGATGAGGTAGTTGGGTGGGCTAATTTCAGATGGGCTGTGTACAGGTGCAGTGATCGGTAAGGTGCTCTGACAACTGATGCTTAAAGTTATTGAGGGAGATAAGAGTCTCCAGCTTCAGAGATTTTTGCAATTCGTTCCAGTCATTGGCAGCAGAGAACTGGAAGGAATGGCGGCCAAAGGAGGTGTTGGCTTTGGGAATGACCAGTGAGATATACCTGCTGGAGCGCAGACTACGGGTGGGTGCTGCTATGGTGACCAATGAGCTAAGATAAGGCGGGGATTTGCCTAGCAGTGATTTATAGATGGCCTGGAGCCAGTGGGTTTGACGACGAACATGTAGTGAGGACCAGCCAACAAGAGCATACAGGTCACAGTGGTGGGTAGTGTATGGGGCTTTGGAGACAAAACGGATGGCACTGTGATAGACTACATCCAATTTGCTGAGTAGAGTGTTGGAGGCTATTTTGTAAATGACATCGCCGAAGTCAAGGATCGGTAGGATAGTCAGTTTTACGAGGGCATGTTTGGCAGCATGAGTGAAGGAGGTTTTGTTGCGAAATAGGAAGCCGATTCTAGATTTAACTTTGGATTGGAGATTCTTTATGTGAGTCTGGAAGTTGAGTTTACAGTCTAACCAGACACCTAGGTATTTGTAGTTGTCCACATACTCTAGGTCAGACCCGTCGAGAGTGGTGATTCTAGTCGGGTGGGCGGGTGCCAGCAGCGTTCGATTGAAAAGCATGCATTTAGTTTTACTAGTGTTTAAGAGCAGTTGGAGGCTACTGAAGGATTGTTGTATGGCATTGAAGCTCGTTTGGAGGTTTGTTAACACAGTGTCCAATGAAGGGCCAGATGTATACAAAATGGTGTCGTCTGCGTAGAGGTGGATCTGAGAGTCACCAGCAGCAAGAGCGACATCATTGATATACACGGAGAAAAGTGTCTGCCCAAGAATTGAACCCTGTGGCACCCCCATAGAGACTGCCATAGGTCCAGACAACAGGCCCTCCGATTTGACACACTGAACTCTATCTGAGAAGTAGTTGGTGAACCAGGCAAGGCAGTCATTTGAGAAACCAAGGCTATTTAGTCTGCCAATAAGAATGCGGTGGTTGACAGAGTCGAAAGCCTTGGCCAGGTCGATGAAGACGGCTGCACAGTACTGTCTATTATCAATCGCGGTTATAATATCGTTTAGGACCTTGAGCGTGGCTGAAGTGCACCCATGACCAGCTCGGAAACCGGATTGCATAGCGGAGATGGTACGGTGGTATTCGAAATGGTCGGTGATCTGTTTGTTAACTTGGCTTTCAAATACTTTCGAAAGGCAGGGCAGGATGGATATAGGTCTGTAGCAGTTTGGATCTAGAGTGTCACCCCCTTTGAAGAGGGGGATGACCGCGGCAGCTTTCCAATCTCTGGGGATCTCAGACGTTATGAAAGAGAGGTTGAACAGACTAGTAATAGGGGGTGCGACAATTTCGGCGGCTAGTTTTAAAAAGAAAGGGTCCAGATTGTCTAGCCCAGCTGATTTGTAGGGGTCCAGATTTTGCAGCGCTTTCAAAACATCAGCTGTCTGAATTTGTGTGAAGGAGAAGCGGGGGGCATGGGCAAGTTGCAGCAGAGGGTGCAGAGTTGGTGGCCGGGGTAGTGGTAGCCAGATGGAAAGCATGGCCAGCTGTAGCAAAATGCTTGTTGAAATTCTCGATTATTGTAGATTTATCGGTGGTGATAGTGTTTCCTAGCCTCAGTGCAGTGGGCAGCTGGGAGGAAGTGCTCTTATTCTCCATGGACTTTACAGTGTCCCAAAACTTTTTGGAGTTAGTGCTACAGGATGCAAATTTCTGTTTGAAAAAGTTAGCCTTTGCTTTCCTGACTGCTTGTGTATATTGGTTCCTAACTTCCCTAAAAAGTTGCATATCGCGGGGGCTATTTGATGCTAATGCTGTACGCCACAGGATGTTTTTTTGCTGGTCAAGGGCAGTCAAGTCTGAGGAGAACCAGGGGCTATATCGGTTCTTAGTTCTGTATTTTTTGAATGGGGCATGTTTATTTAAGATTGAGAGGAAATTACTTTTAAGGAACAACCAGGCATCCTCTACTGACGGAATGAGATCTATATCCATCCAGGATACCTGTGCCAGGTCAATTAGGAAGGCCTGCTCGCTAAAGTGTTTTAGGGAGCGTTTGACAGTGATGAGGGGTGGTCGTTTGACCGCGGACCCGTTACGGACGCAGGCAATAAGGCAGTGATCGCTGAGATCCTGGTTGAAGACAGCTGAGGTGTATTTAGAGGGTATGTTAGTCAGGATGATATCTATGAGGGTACCCATGTTTACGGATTTAGGGTTGTACCTGGTAGGTTCGTTGATAATTTGCGTGAGGTTGAGGGCATCTAGCTTGGATTGTAGGATGGCTGGGGTATTAAGCATATCCCAATTTAGGTCACCAAGCAGTACAAACTCTGAGGATAAATGGGGGGCAATCAATTCACATATGGTGTCCAGGGCACAGCTGGGGGCTGAGGGGGTCTGTAGCAAGCGGCAACAGTGAGAGACTTATTTCTGGAAAGGTGGATTTTTAGAAGTAGAAGCTCAAACTGTTTGGGCACAGACCTGGATAGTATGATAGAGCTCTGCAGGCTATCTCTACAGTAGATTGCAACTCCACCCCCTTTGGCAGTTCTATCTAGACGGAAAATGTTATAGTTGGGGATGGAAATTTCAGAATTTTTGGTGGCCTTCCTGAGCCAGGATTCAGACACTGCTAGAACATCAGGGTTGGCAGAGTGTGCTAACGCAGTGAATAACTCAAACTTAGGAAGTAGACTTCTGATATTTATGTGCAAGAAACCAAGACTTTTGCGATTACAGAAGTCAGCAAATGATAGCGCCTGGGGAGTAGGAGTGATACTGAGGGCTGCAGGGCCTGGGTTAGCCTCTACATCACCAGAGGAACAGAGGAGGACTAGAATAAGGATACGGCTAAAGGCTTTAAGAACTGGTCTTCTAGTGCGTTGGGTACATAGAATAAAGGGGGCAGATTTCCGGGTGTTATAGAAAAGATTCAGGGCATTATGTACAGACAAGGATATGGAAGGATATGAGTAAAGTGGAGGTAAACCTAAGCGTTGGGTAACAATGAAAGAGATAGCATCGCTGGAGGCATCAATTGAGTCGGTCTCCGCGTGTATAGGGGGAGGGACAAAGGAGCTAACTAAGGCAGGTTTAGCTAGGCTGGGGGGTCTACAGTGAAATAGTACAATTAGAAATAACCGAAACCACAATAAACTAACCATGTTTGGGCTGAGGCTAAACATAAACAGGATGTAGTACCGTAAAAAGGAACAGTCCAGCAGACATCAGCTGTATAGCTGAGTTATCATAAGGTCCGGTGGTAAAGCACTAGTGAGTAAGAGGCCACGGCTAGCGTGTGCTAGCGGGCCGGGGCTAGCAGATGGAATCTTCGTGGTTAACGTCGTAACCACATCAGACGATTTCGTCGGCAGACCAGTCGTGTAGGATCGGCGGGGCTCCGTGTCAACACTAGGTGGTCCCGTCCGGTTGACAGAGAGGTAGATAGCCGGGAGATGGGATGATTAGCCAGACCACAGCGTCCGTTTTGTTGTGGCTAGCTGGTAGCGATGAATCCGGAGTTAAAGGTCCAGTGATTCAGTGATTCCGGCGGAAAAACTGATATGTTCTGGGTCGATAACGCGCTGTGCAGACTGGCCGAATATCCGGTGATTCATGTCCAGTGATTAAAATTAATCCCGCAGAAAAAAAATCCAATGTCTGGGTGAAATACCGCTAGCTGTGGCTAATAGCAAGTAGCTAGTTAGCTGGCTAGCTAGTTTCAACTGGAGATTCTAGATTCTAGATAAAGGTAAGTCAATAATAGAATCCGTTCCACATTGAGTGAGGCGGGTTGCAGGAAAGTATATTTTGTAGAAGGATGAAAAGTCTGATAGGGAAATATGTACGAAAAATACAGAAAAATAGGGTATTTACAGGCTATTTACAGACATGCGACAAAAACAGAACTGCACTACTACGCCATCTTCTCCTCTCAGCCATCACTACTGGCATGTGTCTCCTTGACTTGATAATCAAGTACAATCAGACAGAAATATACATGAATTTGCTGTTTATTCTTCAACCTAGGTAATAGGTTTAGATAAGGTAAATATAATCACACCTTGTAATGTACTCCACAAGAAAGATCATAGGGCTTTATCCTGGATATGTGGAATAATATATTTTTTTTAAAGCAGAAAACAACACACTGTAAGCCAAAAACAGAGGCATTATCTGTCAATTAAGTGTCCAAGAGATGAAGAGATAACACTATCTAAGCCTAAAATCAAAGGTGAGCAGACATGGACAGTGCCGTGCACAATTCCATTACACAGCTCTCATCAAAACAGGGTGAGGGCTTTGAAAAGTTGCAGTTTCCTGGAGAAGCCCTTGATCTTCTCTTTCCTGTCTTCTTTTTCCTGTTAATTTTTTTTTCGCTCCTCAACTTCTTCAGGTTGTGACTGCATTCCCTTGTTCAACACTTGAACTATACACCTACATAACAAAAGCAGCATTTACAAGCATTTACAAAATCAAATAGGTTCGCAATCATTAAAGAGGACTAAACTTGTTTGACAGGATAAACTGGCAAAAGTATGGAAAAATCAACAGTGACGTCTAGAAAAGGAGGCAGACATAGGCACATAGATAAGGAAGAATATAAAATATTGAAAAATTTAATCACCCAACAGTTAATTGGAAACCGACAAAAAATAATTATTGCTGATGTCTCCAGAGAGTGGTTAACTGATAACTCCAATCTGAGGCTGATTATTCCTCACAGATGCATTACTTTGATGTTGTGTGTTGTGAATATGCTTTATATTATTTTTTTCTAATGTGAAACGTTGTTATTATGTTTGGCACTGTTTCAAATTATTGTACAATTATCAACATGAGTGTTTGTTTAATGAATAGCAGTGTAAAACTGATTGAAAGGGTGATTGCAGAGACACACAACACTCTTACTAGACAAAAAAAGAAACAAGCAAATGTTGGACATTTTTGCAGAATGTACTGTTTTATTTTCCACTCCAAAAATAAATTTTTGAGCATCTTGAATACACCCTTGGAATGCTGCACATGTTTTTACATTGATGAAGGATCATGATTCTGTCAGGTGTCCAACCCAACCCAAACAAATCATTGCATTCATCTGTCATAAAGTTTTAGCCATTGCTCAGATAATATGCTAAGAGGAAGTGCTTTGAGAGACATAATTAATTTATGTTTATCAGTAATATGTATTAGATGATAATACAATTACTTTTCATTAGATTTATGCAAAGCGCATTGTGCATACATATTTGAGATTTTACTCTGTTTTAAAATAATAATGGCATGTGTATTCCAACAGGGTACAGATTTAAATGACTCACTCTCCAAACAGAGTTGACTAATTATGTAAATTACCTTGCCTGATTTAAATTTTACTCATTCCAACTAATTTCTTGTAGGCATTCTGCTAATTCCCTCTTGAAGTACAATGTGGTATCTATGTTGCTATGGAACTTGGCACAATTTCACACAACCTGTCCATGAGAAAAAGTGTTGAACATTCCATAAGTAGGATAGTCATTAACACAACATTCAGAATGCCTGTATGCTTGTAAAATGCGATACCACAAAAGCATAAAGTGAACATGAAATGAAACATTGCCCCTAAAATAAATAAATAATGAAACTATGAAAAATGTGTTAAAGTGTGTATTTGGCCAGGACTATGGCCGTGTCCCAAATCTGGCTTGCCTACTACTTACTTAAACTGCATACTTTGTACTTATCGTACTACATACTTTTTATAATGACAAATATTAGCATACTAGGCTTATCCTACGAAGAATGCTTCATCTAATGCGCAATTGTGTTGATTCCCATGATTTGTTCATTTTGGTACAGCACGTCCCCTCAGCTGATTATCAACTGTTGTCAAACACACGTGGGACTCGAAAGACATTTCTCTTCCTCAATAGTGTGCAGATAATTCTACTATATGAAAAGTTTAAATTATTAATTGAAGGCTTTAAAGTCCGAAGGTATGGGTGTGGTTGGAGTCGTGTCCAACCCACAGGTGTCCAACCCACAGATGCCAATTTGAATTAGGTTGCAGGCCTTGTTTGGAGACTATTGTTTGCTACCAAAATGGATTTCAGGCCTCTTTTCACACATATTCCGCACTGCTTTGGTGGAAAAAAAGACATTGAACAGTTGTTCCCATTGGACATTTTGTATTTCTGTTGGACTATTGACTTTATACCTGGGATTGTGTTGGGATTACCTTTTTGTATTTTCTGAGAGTTTTTTTTTCCTTTGGGTTATACATTTCCTTGGACTTCAATTTGGATGTTCAAAGACTCAAACAGGGCCCGGTTTCCCGATAGCAATGGAACTTAGGTGTACAAGTGTTTTAACGATGCATCTTTCCTACAACGGCCGAAGATGTAACGTGTTCCCCAAAACACCACGCAGAAAGATAGTTTGATAAGTGTGTCAATACTGATAGGATGGAAAGAAAGGGAGCGCTGCTCTCGGATCAGCTTTCACCATTTACAGTGGGGAAAAAAAGTATTTAGTCAGCCACCAATTGTGCAAGATCTACCACTTAAAAAGATGAGAGAGGCCTGTAATTTTCATCATAGGTACACGTCAACTATGGGCGGCAGGTAGCTTAGTGGGTAAGAGCGTTGTGCCAGTAACCGAAAGGTCACTGGTTCTAATCCCCGAGCCAACTAGGTGAAAAGTCTGTCGATGTGCCCTTGAGCAAGGCACTTAACCCTATGTGCTCCTGTAAGTCGCTCTGGATAAGAGCGTCTGCTAAATGAAAAATAAAAAATAAAAAATAAATAAATTTGACAGACAAAATGAGAAGAAAAAAATTCCAAAAATCACATTGTAGGATTTTTAATGAATTTATTTGCAAATGATGGTGGAAAATAAGTATTTGGTCAATAACTAAAGTTTCTCAATACTTAGTTATATACCCTTTGTTGGCAATGACACAGGTCAAACGTTTTCTGTAAGTCTTCACAAGGTTTTCACACACTGTTGCTGGAATTTTGGCCCATTCCTCCATGCAGATCTCCTCTAGAGCAGTGATGTTTTGGGGCTGTCGCTGGGCAACACGGACTTTCAACTCCCTCCAAAGATTTTCTATGGGGTTGAGATCTGGAGACTGGCTAGGCCACTCCAGGATCTTGAAATGCTTCTTACGAAGCCACTCCTTCGTTGCCCGGGCGGTGTGTTTGGGATCATTGTCATGCTGAAAGACCCAGCCACGTTTCATCTTCAATGCCCTTGCTGATGGAAGGACGTTTTCACTCAAAATCTCACGATACATGGCCCGATTCATTCTTTCCTTTACACGGAGCAGTCGTCCTGGTCCCTTTGCAGAAAAACAGCCCCAAAGCATGATGTTTCCACCCCAATGCTTCACAGTAGGTATGGTGTTCTTTGGATGCAACTCAGCATTCTTTGTCCTCCAAACACGACGAGTTGAGTTTTTACCAAAAAGTTATATTTTGGTTTCATCTGACCATATGACATTCTCCCAATCCTCTTCTGGATCATCCAAATGCACTCTAGTAAACTTCAGAAGGCCTGGACATGTACTGGCTTAAGCACGGGGACACGTCTGGCACTGCAGGATTTGAGTCCCTGGCGGCGTAGTGTGTTACTGATGGTAGGCTTTGTTACTTTGGTCCCAGCTCTCTGCAGGTCATTCACTAGGTCCCCCCGTGTGGTTCTGGGATTTTTGCTCACTGTTCTTGTGAACATTTTGACCCCACGGGGTGAGATCTTGCGTGGAGCCCCAGATCGAGGGAGATTATCAGTGGTCTTGTATGTCTTCCATTTCCTAATAATTGCTCCCACAGTTGATTTCTTCAAACCAAGCTGCTTACCTATTGCAGATTCAGTCTTCCCAGCCTGGTGCAGGTCTACAATTTTGTTTCTGGTGTCCTTTGACAGCTCTTTGGTCTTGGCCATAGTGGAGTTTGGAGTGTGACTGTTGAGGTTGTGGACAGGTGTCTTTTATACTGATAACAAGTTCAAACAGGTGCCATTAATACAGGTAACGAGTGGAGGACAGAGGAGCTTCTTAAAGAAGAAGTTACAGGTCTGTGAGAGCCAGAAATCTTGCTTGTTTGTAGGTGACCAAATACTTATTTTCCACCATAATTTGCAAATACATTCATTAAAAATCCTACAATGTGATTTTCTGGATTTTTTTTCTCAATTTGTCTGTCATAGTTGACGTGTACCTATGATGAAAATTACAGACCTCTCTCATCTTTTTAAGTGTGAGAACTTGCACAATTGGTGGTTGACTAAATACTTTTTTCCCCCACTGTATATCTTACCTTAACATAATTATTCCACAATACTGACGATGGATCAGCTCCTAGAGAGACACAGTATTATCACATATATAGCTGCCAATATTGAGGTGGCTTATTTTAATGTTTAGCCTACCTTCTAATAATGCACTAAATCATAGATTTGGCACATTATTGCACACATGTTAGCCTGCACATCATGAAATATATTGAGGCAAAAATTGAACAGCGTACAACTAGCAAAATAGAACTCAATTGAATGAACATCAAATTGATTTCAAAATGAGTTAAACATATAGCTAGGCCTATGTAGCCTACTGTATTTATATTTCAATGCAGTCATCTTGGTTTTCAATTTTTAAGCATCATTTTTTTCCTTCGCTTGTTTGTAACAATTGCAATAAGCTCGTTCCAAGACACTTATGCCCAAATACGCAGATAAAATATTACGTTTACATAAGTATTCAGACCCTTTACTCAGTACTTTGTTGAAGCACCTTTGAGAGATTACAGCCTCGGGTTTTCTTGGGTATGACGCTACAAGCTTGCCACACCTGTATTTGGGGAGTTTCTCCCATTCTTCTCTGCAGATCCTCTCAAGCTCTGTCAGGTTGGATGGGGAGCGTTGCTGCACAGCTATTTTCAGGTCTCTCCAGAGATGAAAGATCAGGTTCAAGTCTGGGCTCTGGCTGGGCCACTCAAGGACATTCAGAGACTTGTCCCGAAGCCACTCCTGCGTTGTCTTGGCAATGTGCTTAGGGTCGTTGTCCTGTTGGAAGGTGAACCTTCACCCTAGTCTGAGGATCTGAGCACTCTGGAGCAGGTTTTCATCAAGGATCTCTCTGTACTTAGCTCCGTTCATCGTTGCCTCGATCCTGACTAGTCTCCCAGACCCTGATGCTGAAAAACATCCTCACGTCCTGGTGACACTTGACATTCAGGCCAAAGAGTTCAATCTTGGTTTCATCAGATCAGAAAATCTTGTTTCTCATGGTCTGAGAATCTTTAGGTGCCTTTTGGCAAACTCCAAGCAGGCTGTCATGTGCCTTTTACTGAGGAGAGACTTCCATCTGGCCACTCTACCATAAAGGCCTGATTGGTGGAGTGCTGCAGAGATGGTTGTCCTTCTGGAAGGTTCTCCCATCTCCACAGAGGAACTCTAGAGCTCTGTCAGAGTGACCATCAGGTTCTTGGTCACCTCACTGACCAAGGCCCTTCTCTCCCGATTGCTCAGTTTGGCCGGGCGGCCAGCTCTAGGAAGAGTCTAGGTGGTTCCAAACTTCTTGCATTTAAGAATGATGGAGGCCACTGTGTTCTTGGGGACCTTTTTAGTGCCCTTCCCCAGATCTGTGCTTCGACACAATCCTGTCTCGGAGCTCTACGGACAATTCCTTCGACCTCATGGCTTGGTTTTTGCTCTGACATGCACTGTCAACTGTGGGACCTTATGTAGACAGGTGTGTGCCTTTTCAAATCATGTCCAATCAATTGAATTTACCACAGGTAGACTCCAATGAAGTTGTAGAAACGTATCAAGGATGATCAATGGAAACAGGATGCACCTGAGCTCAATTTTGAAACTCATAGCAAAGGGTATGAATACTTATGTAAATATATTTTTTATTTTTATTTATTTTTTTATACATTTGCAAACATTTCTAAAAAACCTGTTTTTGCTTTGTCATTATGGGGTATTGTGTGTAGATTGCTGAGGATTTTAAAAATGTAATCCATTTTAGAATAAGACTGTAACATAACTAAATGTGGAAAAAGTCAAAGGGTCTGAATACTTTCCGAAGGCAAGTGCTGTGTGCAATAGCCTGGGAACAAGGTTACAATTGCAAAGAAATTGGCAACTTTGTATTTGTAGTCAACATCTTTCTAAAGTTAGCAGTGGTCACAGAGAGACATCTTGATTCTATGTTTAGCGGAGCTCTTCTGTGTATAAAGTGACGTGGAAGGGCAAAATATCTAACGATGCACTTAGCTTTTCTAGGATTGGTCTGAGGTAGTCGGGAAAATAACGAGTGTTTTGAAGTGCAACTTTAGTAATGATAGTTTTGGGCAACAGCACGGAGATGTAAAGATGCTCCTGTGGGTCTAACGATGAACTTAGCCTTAAGATGCTTTTGGGAAACTGGGCTCAGACTACGGTATGACTGATGCTGTGTTCATAACCAAGTGGGAATGTGGTATTTACAACATGACTAGGAAAAAAATGTAACGCCCCTCCAACTCGTAATTACTAATGGAGAAACTCGTCTATCATCCCAGATGTTGTTTTCAAGACAACTCGGAAACAACTCGGAACCTTAAAATGTGCATACGTTTTTTGCGTAGAGCTTCCTACTGGTTGATTCTGATACTTTGCAAGTGGGAAACTCGGAGCTCATCTTTCTACGAGTTTCCAAGTAAAACATTTCAGATTTTCCGAGTTGTCTTGAACGCGGCATGAGCTCATTGTCTCACACATGCTGACCTCTGATGTCACCTACTAAGGAAATTACCTCGATAATAGCAGTTAAATGTAAAAACTAAATCTATGAATATGGTTTTTGAACACTCTAATTTGTTTACAAGCATGATAGCTGTACTTTTTGTTTATGGTTGACACAGCTTGTTGAACATTAGCTAATTTGCGTTTTTCGCAACGAGTTCAAAGCATGTGAATGCATCCAACTGGTATATACAACTTCAAAACTGGTAATAACCACCTGTCCACTTGGTTATGAATGAAGCATGAGGTTTTAAATTATATTGTAGATTTGCTCTTTGGACAGTTGGTTCTGACAAGTTCATTAATTTGTTGTTGACTGAATCATTATTTTGTTGCTTATGTTGAGCCCTATGATTTATTGCCCCGACCAAATTCCCCAATCTTTTATTTCTTCCAAGTTTATGGTTCAGGCAAGTTTGTTACATGCTATTGGCAATCCCTTAATCAATAGTCTTCCAATAAAGAAAATAATGAGACCAACAAAATAAATTGATTTGAAGTGTAGTGTAATGCTTTCACCCTTAGTGTGATGATGGACATGTAGCCTCCATTGTCTGAAGGAACTTTTGAATCCATATCATAAACCCAAAGCCATGGTTTAAAAGCTTTCCCTAGTGGTTTAGATTCACTAAACACACCCAACGGAGGCCAATTAGTCGCTAGCACCGTTTAGCTACATATAAAAAGCACCCCAGACGCCATTCAGAATCACCATTGATTGGTGGTGAACAATTTGCTGCAATTCGCTCTGAATGACAAACATCAATGCGAAATAAACCTTTTTTGAGAAATTAAGGCATATATACATTTTTCTACCTTTTTCCATCCTAAAAATTAGGAATAAGCAAAGGCTTTGATTTCTGTTCAAACAGATGGAAAAGGGGTCTTCGAAAACATCTACCAGAAAAAGCCTTAAGAGTTATTAGAAAAGACATCAAAACACAATAATGTTGAAGTAAAGATCCATGCAAATGAATATCAACACATTATTATTTAGTTTTGGATACATTTCTGCCATCTGTAAGTTTAAGAAACATTGCCTTGTGCCTTAAAATTCTGTTACCAAAAACTCACATACTGTATCTTTAAGATATTTTCACATTTCTCTCCCTTCACAGAAGTGACAATTAAAGGTAGGTAGACCTATCAATTAGTTAGAGTTTCTACTGATATACATATTGCTGTTTAACTTTTCGTTGTTAGTCACAAGCCCACCTAGCAATACGTCAAGGACTGTGCAGGCTTGGTGACACGCCAACTCATAATTGACGGCAAATATACGTTTTGAGACACTCAAAAGGTTCACAGAGCAATTACGTCTGCTGTGTTGGAGTGCGGGATTTCATTTGAGAAGAGTGCTACCAAGTGTGACGCTGTCCCTTTGTTTGGACTTGACATTTGCGTGAACCCAATGGTAACGCTCCGCTGCCTTATTCAGGAATTATTTTGTACATGATAATGACTGACCTTAACTGGCTGACCTTAAAGAATAAGGCCTCTCAAACTCATCCCACTTGAGAAGCTGAAGGATGATCACTCCATGTTTCTACACTAAGGTTGAAGTAGTACTGAAGTTGTGAGCTGTGTAGGTTCCTATATGTATTCAGGGGCATCAGGTTAAGTTTGGCTTATTAGGACACAAACTATGAAGGTCTCACAGCTTTTATATTTTCTGGGCTGTTTTCAACATGGTGAACATTTAAACTTCAACATTAGCATATTTTAATGCACAATATGAGGACATGCCATGTTGAGAATAAATTTGAGGCAAGTGCAGACAGAGGCTGAATCCCAAATCACCCCCTTACCCTCACCCATCTATTTGCGCATTCACGCAAACACAGCCGCCATATACACAAGTGTCCCAAAGATGAGGGAGTGAAAATTATGGAGGGTATAGGGGCTAAATAGACCCTCCAATAGCCACTTCGACTGAGACAGCTAGACTGCCGGCTTCAGAGCGAACTGGTATTCCATAACGCACCGTGTTATTTTACACAAAAGAACGGAGAGGCGTGCTTAATTATAAGCCACCTGTAGTTGTTTGTGTTTGATTTCAAGACTTGACACATGTAACATAATACCTCTGAAATGTTTAACTGTTACTGAGGTTTACATCTTGTAAAACGACAGGTGAAATGTTATCATAAAAATGTAATACTCGTTTTTATTATTTAAATGTGGAACATGAATTGCATCATTCAAGTCACGAGTGTGTCTTGAAAGTTCATGGGTTTATTTTATCCCCTCATGAAGTAACCCTCTGAGTTTCGCAGCAACAAGTGACAAAGGTGGGCCTTCCGAGCGAGCTGGTAGAGAGTGAGGGGCTGGATTGGGATTCACCAACACTGAAATCATTATGTTTTTATTCAGTTTACTGAATACATGACTATACAGTATACCTGATAACAGTAGTACTGGAGATTTAAATAAATCATCTGCATCCAGAGGAGATATGCAAAGGCATGCTTTGCTATTATTGCAAGCCAGCACTTCCCCTAGAAACACATAGTAATGGTTGGGCATAAACATGCTAGTACAACCATAAATCATGAATGCAACCAAGCACACTGGGAGGGGAACAAAATGGCTGCCGTGAAAAATGCAGGACCACAAGGTGAGACCATAGAGAATGATAGAGGCCTCTAGTGGCCAAAAGGCTGTATTAGCATCGGCAGCACCATTGAGGGCTTCAACCATTTTAATGTAGTCAACTGGATGGGACTTCTAACTTCATTGGCTGATCCCTCCTGGTGAACCTGTTGGAGTCATCAGGAGGGATCAGCCAATCGTGAAGAAAAATGGACTACTTCAAAGTGGAGATTGCCTCAATGGCGCTGCCCATGCGCTCACAGACGTTATAATGGGAACTACATAGAGATGCTTTCTCTATCATTCTCTATTGGTGAGACAGACCCTTTTAGGACCAATGTGTTATGAAATGTAAGTTGTCAAATTAATTCAAAATTGATTATTAATGGTACAAATACTATATTTAATTAGTAAAATACTGGATAGATTGGTTTTGCTGCCTACATTTCTTATGAATGTGTACTTTTTATTTTATTATTTAGTAAGACAGGTAGATCACAGTAATGGGGAATACAATACAACACAATGATACAACATTTTACCCAGAGGTCAACATAATATTTGCTGCTGCTTGTCCTAAAATCTGTCTCTTTATGTAAGCTGCACATTCACATGCATTAAACAACTCAAGGTTTTCCTAATAATTAATATTTCAAGTGGAAAAAACAAAGGGCAATCCGTATTGCCTGAATAAAGTATTAAAGGGCCCCGTGTAGCTCAGTTGGTAGAGCATGGCGTTTGCAATGCCAGGGTTGTGGGTTAGTTTCCCACGGGGGGCCAGTATGAAAATGTATGCACTCACTAACTGTAAGTCTCTCTGGATAAGAGCGTCTGCTAAATGACTGAAATGTACAAAAATGGTTGTTGCCGGTTGCATCCTTAAAATATTTCAATTATTAGTCTTTTGCGAGTGTCTGACATTTTCCCATGAAAAATCCAATCAAATACTTATCCCTAAAAATATATATTTAAATATTTAATGCATGTATCTTTAGTATAATTTACTTTTGTATGCACTTCTCACAAAAATCATTGTGATTGAATTCCAGCCCAAGTTGGGGTGCCACTTATTTTCCCCACTACCTAATCTATCAACTGCACCCCAAAAAAAGAAAATGTATTAATGGTCACAATAAGGATTTAACTTACTTAGTGGCATGTCTGGGGTTTAAAATGGCTATTGTGGTAAAGCTAGTGTCAGTATCTAGCCTCTCTCTGAAGCAATAGTGGGAATTCTGTCAGGGAAGTGGAACTAATGCTTTTATCTGGCACTGTTTGTTTCTGGTACAGCGGTTAAGTCAATATTGCTCTGTAGCACAGGTACCCAAAGACAGGGCTATTCAGGTTGGCTTTGATAGTGACTCTTTCCTCTGCCCTGCCATTCCATTCCACACCAACCTTCCTGGCACACAACTCAATCTACCGTTTAATAAGAGAATGTAGGGAGGGTAGCTGGGCATTCTCACTCTGCTGCATGCCTTTTTCTTCCCTCTCCTTTCAGTTTCTCATTCAGCTAAGGCAGAATAGCTTGTTATCAGTGTGGCCATGCGTCCTGACATGGCGCCCGCTCCCAATCTGTTCTTTGCTAAAAGGTTTTATGGACTTTTCAAGAAGTCTGTCTCTTACTTTGTCTGTCTGCATCTGTCTCTCTCCTCTCTCTCTCTCTCTCTCTCTCTCTCTCTCTCTCTCTCTCTCTCTCTCTCTCTCTCTCTCTCTCTCTCTCTCTCTCTCTCTCTCTCTCTCTCTCTCTCTCTCTCTCTCTCTCTCTCTCTCTCTCTCTCTCTCTCTCTCTGTCTCTCTCTCTCTCTCTCTCTCTCTCTCTCTCTCTCTCTCTCTCTCTCTCTCTCTCTCTCTCTCTCTCTCTCTCTCTCGCTCTCTCTCTCTCTGGTATAAGGAGCTCTTGAGTTATTGCAAGTGTTTAATATTAGTGGGTAGAAACAGGAAGTACAAACTTGGATTGTTACAGTCCCACACTATACCAACTTTTAAGAATTATTAATCATTTTGGAAGTACCTTACTTCTTCCATCATCCATCAGAATATGTTCTAAGTGTTGTTTGTCTTTCTCCATGTCAGGAAGAACAAAATAAGGTATCAGTGAGTTCTGAATTAATGCAGATCCATTACTGATCATTAGTCACTGATGATAAATTGCAAGACTATTTTCGGTGTGAGTGGGCAGACTGGTTGGCTGTGAGGTGAATTATGTGGATCTGAATTAACAACTGCTGTAAAACATATAATATCCTCACTGATGGGTGGAAAGACTAAAGGGACTGATGCAATCAAAATGGCTCCAGAGCCATGGATGGAGCTCTATCTATACAGCATGGCTCTGAATGGCTCCATGTGAATGCAAGACCATAGTGCTTGCAGGGTAATAATATCAATAAATATCAACAAATCCCTGAAAGAGGGCATATTGATCTGAAAAGAATGCAACTGTGGATGTTATTTTTTGGCCTGTGTGTTTACCCTTCATAATGAGAGAGCTTTTTTTAGAAACTATCAAAGCTTAAACCTACCAAGTCCAAGTTGTGAACTACTTTCGATTTGCTCCAAATGTCAACATACTATTGCCTTACAAAATTGCCTTTCAAAATAAACCAGGATAAAGAAATATAAGACAACTGTTATGGTATTGCGCAAAACAAATATCGACACCACTTCAAATGTCTATGAGTTTGATGTCCTGACATTGCTTCGAGAGCTGTTCTGTTAATTAGTCGCTTGTGAACATTATCTTATTGCCAAGATTCCTTCAGGTGGCTCAAAATACTGTAAATAAGATGTAGGTATTTCTATAGTGTGTCTTTAGGTATATCAAAGCAGCCATGCATAATGCCAATACCTGAGGCCATAATGGGATCTCCCTTGTCAATAATTGCCTTGCATTGGCAGTATCTTAATCCCTGACAGTGGGTCAAACACCAACTGATAAAGCCAGACGATAAGCGGCCATTTCTCTTCAGGGAACCCATTATAATACCATATTGCAGGCTAAATCGGTGGCTAGTCGTATTCCTACTCAGTGGAGAGCCATCAGAGCCCATGTCCACTGTCGAATAATACTCACATTTTAATTATGTGGCGCTGGAGTGGACTGCAAACCGATTATTCCCCCTTCATTTTGGGCATAATCAACGCTAGGTGGAAGACAATGCCAACAAACAAATTGTCTCCTGTTCTTGCAACACAAGTGGAAGGCCTGAAACTGATCGGGATTGAAATGTTGTTATTTACTGGCTAGACTGGAATTGCTATAAGGCTTTGTAACTGTCGGTCATACGAGTTGTTCCACAAATGTACTGGTACATGTAGTCATTAATACTTCCTGTTGCATAAAGCTATGCTGAACTGGACAGTCTATTTCTGGTTGCTTGTCTGGAGTTATATATCCACACATATAGCACATGTGGTAGTACTACATAGTTCATCATGCCCTTCCGCTAAAACCTAAGTATCTCTACATTCAGTGATCCATCAACAGCATGCTGTGGGAGGATATTGAATGTCTTGACTGTGATGTATGATGACTCACCTAGAGATTGTATGACTGTGGCCTTACCCATGGCCCACATGCGGAATTCTACTTGTGATCCAATAACTAATTTATGATATTCGTTCTACGTGCAAGGTTGCTGATTCTTCTTCTTGATAGGAAATTCATGGATTGTGTTGTTTAGAAGGATTCACCAAAACATATTTTTCATATTTTAGATTTTTCTCAGCTGGTTACTAGGCACTTTCACTGCCCTTATGCCCATTGACATACCGACCTTGTGATTTTTCCTTTGCTTTTGTCTCAATAGTCAGCATCCTTCCCATGTCTCCATTTCCTGTTTCAGACTGATCTGAAAGTCCTAGATTGGCCAAAGCAAAGTGGTGTCTCTAATACCATCAATTTCAAATGAGTGTTCACCAGGGTGAAGAGAGCCCAAAAAAGACAAATTAAAGTGTTAGGTCACTGTCTTCTAGTGACTTTGCATCTTCCTCACCTAGGAAGTGTGTCATTATAGGCCTTTGGTATATGCAAGGTGCATGAGATGAGAAATGATTAGGTCTGTGATGGCCGCTAATTGGTGGAATGGCTTCAGTCTCGCTCATGAAGACCTAATGAAAGCAAAGTAATGATCCCGTGGGATGATGGCATTTCAATTCCCTCTCTACATTAAACCGAGCATCTATCATGAACACCACAGGCATTTTTGGGGGACTTGTTGGATGCTTCCTCAATCTGATGCTATTCTTAATGTCACTTTAATACATTAATTAACAGTTGTGCTGAATCTCTTAAAGAGCCACTAAACACAGCGATTGGCAAGTGTGCTTTTTTATTACTCATTAGAAGAACAACATTTTAGTCTTGGAGGTGTGTTTCCTGACCGATTCCGTGTTTTGTTAATGATGTTTGTCCCCCATGAGACACTAGACACGGAAGCCTGTTTCACTTCCTCAAAATCCCCAGAATTAATCTAAGATAACTCAAAAAATCTGTAATAAATGTTGAAGTTTTTGCAGAGGATGTTTTAGTTGCACGATTTTACATCTAACTAAGGTATTTGGTCCGGTATTTCTCAAGTTAAATGTGTGACGTGTTGTTTTATGTAAACAAAGTCGTAGCTTCTAGGCAGGTCTGTCTCACTGTCTATGCTATTGGATAGAGAGCAATCACCGCAGGTGTTCACCCCATGTTAGTGGGCAAATGGACATCATGATATCAAAACCCAACCTTCATTTACCCGTTGTGATGCACAGATGTTCCAAACGACACTGACTTTATGACCAAAATTATCCTATATACACTTTGTAGTCAATTCTGACACTAGAACAACTGTTTCTGACTCATATTGATACCACATAGTCTGTTTGTGTGTGAAGACTGATCCAAATAATCCATGTTGACCATATTATGCATTTATATATCCCTTCTACGGTGTCAGCAAATAACAAAATATCTTATTTAAAACAAATGTTACAAGCTACCCTCTATTCTCCACCACCACTAACTCTTAACACCAATTCAACCCAATCAATCACTTTATTCAATCATTTTAGTTCTTAGAACAATTAAAGTGCCTTGCAAAAGTATTGAGACCCGTTGGATTTCTTCTCATTTTATTGTGTTACAAAGTGGGATTGAAATTGATTGAATTGTCATTTTTTGTCAACAATCTACACTAAATACTCTAACGTCAAAGTGAAAGAAAAATGCTATTTCAAATAGTCGTTGCATAAGTTTTCAGCCGCTTTGTTTAGGCAAGACTAAATTAATTCAGGAGTAAAATCTGGCTTAACAAATCACATACATAATAAGTTACATGGACTCTGTGTGAAATAATAGAGGTTGACATGATTTTTTAATGACTACCTCTTCCTCTGTCCCCCATACATACAATGTCTGTACAGTATTGAATTTCAAGCACATGTTCAACTTCAAAGGCCAGAGAAGCTTCTCGAAAGCCTCATAAAAGGCAATAATTGGTAGATGGGTATCAATAACAAATCAGACATTGAATATCTCTTTAAGCATCGTCAAGTTAATAATTATGCTGTGGATGATATATTAAACCACCCAGACGCATCAAAGATACAGTCGTCCTTCTGAACTGAGCTGCAGGACAGGAATGATACTGCTCAATTATGTTACTGGGAAACTATTGGTGATTTAAAACAGCTACAGAGTTCTGTGATGGGAGAAAACTAAGGATGGGTCAACAACATTGTAGTGACTCCACAATAATGACCTAAATGACAGAGTAAAAAGAAGAATAAAAATATACAAACTATACAAAAAACACGACAAAGGAGTACACTTTTTGGCCTAAATGCAAAGCCTTATGTTTGGGGCAAATCCAGCACAACACATCACTGAGTAACTGTCTCCTTATTTTTCAAGCATGGTGGTGGCTGCATCATGGTATAGGTATGCTTGACATCAGCAAACACTGGGGAATCTTTCAGGATAAAAATAAACGGGATGGAGCTAAGCACAGGCAAAATCCTAGAGGAAAACCTCCTACAGTCTGCTTTACACCAGAGACTGGGAGAGGAATTGACCTTTCAGTAGGACAATAACCTACAACACAAGGCCACATCTACACTGGAGTTGCTTACCAAGAAGACAGTGAATGTTCCTGAGTGGCCAAGTTACAGTTTTGACTTAAATCTGCTTGAAAATCTATGGCAAGACTTGAAAATTGTTGTCTAGCCATGCATTTTGAAAAGAATAATGGGCAAATATTGCACAATCCAGGTGTGCAAAGCTCTTCTAGACTTATCCAAGAAGACTCACAACTGTAATCGATGCCATAGGTGTCTCTAACATGTATTGACTCAGGATGCAGAATACTTATGCAACCACTATATTTATTTAATTTCTATTAAGCTCCTGAGTGGCACAGTGGTCTAAGGCACTGCATCGCAGTGCTAGTTGTGCCACTAGAGATCCTGGTTCGAGTCCAGGCTCTGTTGCAGCCGGCCGCGACCGGGAGACCCATGGGCGGCGCACAATTGGTCCAATGTAGGGGAGGGTTTGGCCGGCAGGGATGTGGGTTCGTTTCCCATGGGGGGCCAGTTTGAAAAAAAAAAAAACCTGTATGCATTCACTAACTGTAAGTCGCTCTGGATAAGAGCGTCTGCAAAATGTAAATGTGTTAATCTTAATATAATTTTCTTCCACTTTGACATGATAGAGTATTTTGTGTAGATTGTTGACAAAATTACAATTAAATACATTTTTAATTCCACTTTGTAACACAACACTATTTGAGGAAATCCGAAGGTCTTAATACTTTTGCAAATACAGACAGGTCTTAAGAGACCCTTGGATCAAAATGGTCATTTCAGATAGAATATCTAGGTACTAGCATGCCACCTGAGCTCTGAGCACAGAACTCGGTGGAGAAGCCCTGACATTTGTAGGTATGATTAGCCGATAGCTGGTTTAGCATAATGCAGTCCAGTTTAAACACACCTCACAATAAAAGTGCTGATTGTATGATCGGAACAGAGCCTGCTGGCATTAATGGGGTTTTCATTCCTGTAGGTCGAAAATGGAAATGGAATGAGACCCTTGATTGGCCTGGTATGTAATGGTATGGTTCCTTTGTGATGGTACAGCCTTCTCCTCACTAGGTACTCTCTCCATGGTAAGGGGGTTAGAGATTGAAGCTGATACTAATCACACCCTAGAAGTATACAAAAGGTTGGATGACTTACAGTTGGATATCACCACAACCCGTAGGATAACAGTTTTGTAACTGTTATTTCAGAATTGGAACCTGTCAGCCAAATGCTCTCAATCTTTTATGTGATGTACCTTTAAATTGAACTGGGCAGGATATATTGCACAGGATCAAGCAAGAATGCTTTTCATATTAGTTCTGAGAAAATTTCACAAAGGTGTTTTAGCTCTGCAGTCTTGTATCACAAAACAGTATGATAAATGTTACATGAGTGTTGCAATGTTGACCTTTATTGGTTGGCGTGGAGAAAGGTAGCAGCCAAGTCTCCAAGACATTTCCATTTACCCCGTCTTGCACCAATTGTTTTCAACAGTGCTTGTTGAAAGACACTAGGAGACAGTCGCCATGCTATTAAGGCTTGCTCATGTTCAGCCTATATCTATAAGTGTCACTGTGGATTTTTCTGGAATTGTGCCTCTTGCGGACTTTTGTTAGGGAAAACTGTGGACTCTACTGTGCTTTGTGTTCACTCCGTGGCTCACTATGGAAATGGAAACACTGTCACCAGAGTTGGAAAGGTTAATCTTCACAGACAGAGTGGGCAGTAGGCCTAAGAAGATGGACTTTGGAGTTTACTGGCTGCTATTTGTCACACTAAGCCTTGCTTTAGACAAGGCAACTAGACGCGTTGATCCGGTTAAATTAAGTGTCAACATAAATGCAGCAGTGGGGAAAAAATAAATAAAAATACCCCCAAAAAGGGTTCCTGTTGGAGAGGGAAGGTCGAAACTGTAGCACAGGAGGGAGGAGAGATAGCTCGCAAAGATGAGCTGTGTGAGACGTAAAACAATCCCTCAAGTGATAAAACCCTGAACTTAGGTCTTGTTTTCCAAGGCGCCATATAAGGACCGTATTTGGAGCGGCAATCATTCCAGTCAGCACACCGACCGGGACTTGTGGTTAATTTCACAGAAACAATATGTCAGACTGAATGCTTCTAACGTTTCAAACAGATGGTAGGGCTGGCGAGCCATATTTTCATATAGAAAAAAGAGTTGGCCAAATAATATCTTAGTGCATTTCCACTGCGGCAGGAGCGGCTCTCATTCATCACATTATGAAGGGAGTTGTCACGGTCGTCAATGAGCGAAGGAGACCAAAACGCAGCGCGTTGAACGAACATGACTTTATTAGAGAAAAGTACACGAACGACAAAAACAATAAACCAAGACGACTCAATGAAGTCCACGGTACACTGACCAAAAGGAACAAAAACCCACAACTCCCACAAGAAAACATACAGATTAAATATGGCTCCCAATCAGAGATAACGAGCCGACAGCTGACACTCGTTACCTCCGATTGGGAGTCATAGACCAAACCTAGAAATGAACCCAACAGAAAGGCAAACCTAGAAATACACACAACAGAACTACCAACATAGAAATACACCCAAATACCCAACAAAACAAAATACACCCTGGCTCAAATATCAAAGTCCATGGAGCCAGAGTGTCACAGTACCCCCCCCTAAAGGTGCGAACTCCGGGCGCACCAGCATACAGTCTAGGGGAGGGTCTGGGTGGGCGTCTGTCCATGGTGGCGGCTCTGGCCCAGGTCGTGGTCCCCACCCCACCTTAGTCACTATCCGCTTCCGTAGCCCCCTCCACATGACCACCCCCCAACTAAACCCCACTGGATTAAGGGGCGGCACCGGACTAAGGGGCAGCACCGGACTAAGGGGCAGCACCGGACTAAGGGACAGTACCTGACTAAGGGGCAGCACCGGCCTGAGGGGCAGCACCGGACTGAATGGCGGATCCTGGCTGGCTGGCTCTGGCGGATCCTGGCTGGACGGCTCTGGCGGATCCTGGCTGGACGGCTCTGGCTGATCCTGTCTGGCGGAAGGCTCTGGCTGATCCTGTCTGGCGGAAGGCTCTGGCTGATCCTGTCTGGCGGAAGGCTCTGGCTGATCCTGTCTGGCGGAAGGCTCTGGCTGATCCTGTCTGGCGGAAGGCTCTGGCTGATCCTGTCTGGCGGAAGGCTCTGGCTGATCCTGTCTGGCGGAAGGCTCTGGCTGATCCTGTCTGGCGGAAGGCTCTGGCTGATCCTGTCTGGCGGAAGGCTCTGGCTGATCCTGTCTGGCGGAAGGCTCTGGCTGCTCCTGTCTGGCGGAGAGCTCTAGCGGCTCCGGTCTGGCGGACGGCTCTGAAGGCTCATGGCAGACGGGCGGCTTTGCAGGCTCAGTACAGACGGGCAGTTCCTGCGGCGCTTGGCAGACGGACAGTTCAGACGGCGTTGGGCAGACGGGCAGTTCAGACGGCGTTGGGCAGACGGGCAGTTCAGACGGCGTTGGGCAGACGGACAGTTCAGGCCCCGTTGGGCAGACGGCAGACTCTGGCCGTCTGAGGCGCATCGTAGGCCTGGTGCGTGGTGCCGGAACAGGAGGTACCGGGCTGAGGACACGCATCTCAGGGCTAGTGCGGAGAGAAGCAACAGGGCATGCTGGACCCTGGGGACGCACCGTAGGCCTGATGCGTGGTGCCGGAACTGGAGGTACCGGGCTGAGGACACGCATCTCAGGGCTAGTGCGGAGAGCAACAACAGGACGCACAGGACTCTGGGGACACACAGGAGGCTTGGTGCGTGGTGTATGCACTGGTGGTAAAGGGCTGGAGACACGCACCATAGAGCCAGTGCGTGGAGGAGACACAGGGCTCTGAAGACGCACTGGAAACCTGGTGCGTGGTGTAGGTACTGGTGGTACTGGGCTGGAGCGAGGAGGTGGTACCGGAAATACCGGACCGTGCAGGCGTACTGGCTCCCTTGAGCACTGAGCCTGCCCAACCTTCCCTGGGTTGATGCTCCCCGTCGCCCGACCAGTACGGGGAGGTGTAATAACCCGCACCGGCCTATGTGGGCGAACCGGGAACACCATGCGCAAGGCTGGTGCCATGTACGCCGGCCCGAGGAGACGCACTGGTGACCAGCTGCGTGGGACCGGCTTCATGACATCCGGCTCAACACTCAATCTAGCCCGGCCGATACGTGGAGCTGGACTGTACCGAACCGGGCTATGCCTGCGTACAGGAGACACCATGCGCTCAACTGCGTAACACGGTGTCTGCCCGTACTCTCGCTCTCCACGGTCAGTCCAGGGAGTAGGCGCAGGTCTCCTACCTGACTTCGCCACACTCCCTCTTAGCCCCCCCCCAAGAAATTCTTGGGTAGTACCCACAGGCTTCCAGTCTTGCCTCCGTGCTGCCTCCTCATATCGCCGCCTCTCGGCTTTAGCTGCCTCCAGCTCTTCACGAGGACGGCGATATTCTCCCGGTTGTGCCCAAGGCCCCTTACCATCCAGAATCTCCTCCCATGTCCATGAATCCTTTATGGGTGGATATAAATCCTGAGTAGGTGGATCCTGTTGCCGCTTGACACGCCGCTTGGTCCTTTTATGGTGGGTTTTTCTGTCACGGTCGTCAATGAGCGAAGGAGACCAAAACGCAGCGCGTTGAACGAACATGACTTTATTAGAGAAAAGTACACGAACGACAAAAACAATAAACCAAGACGACTCAATGAAGTCCACGGTACACTGACCAAAAGGAACAAAACCCACAACTCCCACAAGAAAACATACAGATTAAATATGGCTCCCAATCAGAGATAACGAGCCGACAGCTGACACTCGTTACCTCCGATTGGGAGTCATAGACCAAACCTAGAAATGAACCCAACAGAAAGGCAAACCTAGAAATACACACAACAGAACTACCAACATAGAAATACACCCAAATACCCAACAAAACAAAATACACCCTGGCTCAAATATCAAAGTCCATGGAGCCAGAGTGTCACAGTACCCCCCCCTAAAGGTGCGAACTCCGGGCGCACCAGCATACAGTCTAGGGGAGGGTCTGGGTGGGCGTCTGTCCATGGTGGCGGCTCTGGCCCAGGTCGTGGTCCCCACCCCACCTTAGTCACTATCCGCTTCCGTAGCCCCCTCCACATGACCACCCCCAACTAAACCCCCACTGGATTAAGGGGCGGCACCGGACTAAGGGGCAGCACCGGACTAAGGGGCAGCACCGGACTAAGGGACAGTACCTGACTAAGGGGCAGCACCGGCCTGAGGGGCAGCACCGGACTGAATGGCGGATCCTGGCTGGCTGGCTCTGGCGGATCCTGGCTGGACGGCTCTGGCGGATCCTGGCTGGACGGCTCTGGCTGATCCTGTCTGGCGGAAGGCTCTGGCTGATCCTGTCTGGCGGAAGGCTCTGGCTGATCCTGTCTGGCGGAAGGCTCTGGCTGATCCTGTCTGGCGGAAGGCTCTGGCTGATCCTGTCTGGCGGAAGGCTCTGGCTGATCCTGTCTGGCGGAAGGCTCTGGCTGATCCTGTCTGGCGGAAGGCTCTGGCTGATCCTGTCTGGCGGAAGGCTCTGGCTGCTCCTGTCTGGCGGAGAGCTCTAGCGGCTCCGGTCTGGCGGACGGCTCTGAAGGCTCATGGCAGACGGGCGGCTTTGCAGGCTCAGTACAGACGGGCAGTTCCTGCGGCGCTTGGCAGACGGACAGTTCAGACGGCGTTGGGCAGACGGGCAGTTCAGACGGCGTTGGGCAGACGGGCAGTTCAGACGGCGTTGGGCAGACGGACAGTTCAGGCCCCGTTGGGCAGACGGCAGACTCTGGCCGTCTGAGGCGCATCGTAGGCCTGGTGCGTGGTGCCGGAACAGGAGGTACCGGGCTGAGGACACGCATCTCAGGGCTAGTGCGGAGAGAAGCAACAGGGCATGCTGGACCCTGGGGACGCACCGTAGGCCTGATGCGTGGTGCCGGAACTGGAGGTACCGGGCTGAGGACACGCATCTCAGGGCTAGTGCGGAGAGCAACAACAGGACGCACAGGACTCTGGGGACACACAGGAGGCTTGGTGCGTGGTGTATGCACTGGTGGTAAAGGGCTGGAGACACGCACCATAGAGCCAGTGCGTGGAGGAGACACAGGGCTCTGAAGATGCACTGGAAACCTGGTGCGTGGTGTAGGTACTGGTGGTACTGGGCTGGAGCGAGGAGGTGGTACCGGAAATACCGGACCGTGCAGGCGTACTGGCTCCCTTGAGCACTGAGCCTGCCCAACCTTCCCTGGGTTGATGCTCCCCGTCGCCCGACCAGTACGGGGAGGTGTAATAACCCGCACCGGCCTATGTGGGCGAACCGGGAACACCATGCGCAAGGCTGGTGCCATGTACGCCCGGCCCGAGGAGACGCACTGGTGACCAGCTGCGTGGGACCGGCTTCATGACATCCGGCTCAACACTCAATCTAGCCCGGCCGATACGTGGAGCTGGACTGTACCGAACCGGGCTATGCCTGCGTACAGGAGACACCATGCGCTCAACTGCGTAACACGGTGTCTGCCCGTACTCTCGCTCTCCACGGTCAGTCCAGGGAGTAGGCGCAGGTCTCCTACCTGACTTCGCCACACTCCCTCTTAGCCCCCCCCCAAGAAATTCTTGGGTAGTACCCACAGGCTTCCAGTCTTGCCTCCGTGCTGCCTCCTCATATCGCCGCCTCTCGGCTTTAGCTGCCTCCAGCTCTTCACGAGGACGGCGATATTCTCCCGGTTGTGCCCAAGGCCCCTTACCATCCAGAATCTCCTCCCATGTCCATGAATCCTTTATGGGTGGATATAAATCCTGAGTAGGTGGATCCTGTTGCCGCTTGTCACGCCGCTTGGTCCTTTTATGGTGGGTTTTTCTGTCACGGTCGTCAATGAGCGAAGGAGACCAAAACGCAGCGCGTTGAACGAACATGACTTTATTAGAGAAAAGTACACGAACGACAAAAACAATAAACCAAGACGACTCAATGAAGTCCACGGTACACTGACCAAAAGGAACAAAAACCCACAACTCCCACAAGAAAACATACAGATTAAATATGGCTCCCAATCAGAGATAACGAGCCGACAGCTGACACTCGTTACCTCCGATTGGGAGTCATAGACCAAACCTAGAAATGAACCCAACAGAAAGGCAAACCTAGAAATACACACAACAGAACTACCAACATAGAAATACACCCAAATACCCAACAAAACAAAATACACCCTGGCTCAAATATCAAAGTCCATGGAGCCAGAGTGTCACAGTACCCCCCCCTAAAGGTGCGAACTCCGGGCGCACCAGCATACAGTCTAGGGGAGGGTCTGGGTGGGCGTCTGTCCATGGTGGCGGCTCTGGCCCAGGTCGTGGTCCCCACCCCACCTTAGTCACTATCCGCTTCCGTAGCCCCCTCCACATGACCACCCCCAACTAAACCCCACTGGATTAAGGGGCGGCACCGGACTAAGGGGCAGCACCGGACTAAGGGGCAGCACCGGACTAAGGGACAGTACCTGACTAAGGGGCAGCACCGGCCTGAGGGGCAGCACCGGACTGAATGGCGGATCCTGGCTGGCTGGCTCTGGCGGATCCTGGCTGGACGGCTCTGGCGGATCCTGGCTGGACGGCTCTGGCTGATCCTGTCTGGCGGAAGGCTCTGGCTGATCCTGTCTGGCGGAAGGCTCTGGCTGATCCTGTCTGGCGGAAGGCTCTGGCTGATCCTGTCTGGCGGAAGGCTCTGGCTGATCCTGTCTGGCGGAAGGCTCTGGCTGATCCTGTCTGGCGGAAGGCTCTGGCTGATCCTGTCTGGCGGAAGGCTCTGGCTGATCCTGTCTGGCGGAAGGCTCTGGCTGCTCCTGTCTGGCGGAGAGCTCTAGCGGCTCCCGGTCTGGCGGACGGCTCTGAAGGCTCATGGCAGACGGGCGGCTTTGCAGGCTCAGTACAGACGGGCAGTTCCTGCGGCGCTTGGCAGACGGACAGTTCAGACGGCGTTGGGCAGACGGGCAGTTCAGACGGCGTTGGGCAGACGGGCAGTTCAGACGGCGTTGGGCAGACGGACAGTTCAGGCCCCGTTGGGCAGACGGCAGACTCTGGCCGTCTGAGGCGCATCGTAGGCCTGGTGCGTGGTGCCGGAACAGGAGGTACCGGGCTGAGGACACGCATCTCAGGGCTAGTGCGGAGAGAAGCAACAGGGCATGCTGGACCCTGGGGGACGCACCGTAGGCCTGATGCGTGGTGCCGGAACTGGAGGTACCGGGCTGAGGACACGCATCTCAGGGCTAGTGCGGAGAGCAACAACAGGACGCACAGGACTCTGGGGACACACAGGAGGCTTGGTGCGTGGTGTATGCACTGGTGGTAAAGGGCTGGAGACACGCACCATAGAGCCAGTGCGTGGAGGAGACACAGGGCTCTGAAGACGCACTGGAAACCTGGTGCGTGGTGTAGGTACTGGTGGTACTGGGCTGGAGCGAGGAGGTGGTACCGGAAATACCGGACCGTGCAGGCGTACTGGCTCCCTTGAGCACTGAGCCTGCCCAACCTTCCCTGGGTTGATGCTCCCCGTCGCCCGACCAGTACGGGGAGGTGTAATAACCCGCACCGGCCTATGTGGGCGAACCGGGAACACCATGCGCAAGGCTGGTGCCATGTACGCCGGCCCGAGGAGACGCACTGGTGACCAGCTGCGTGGGACCGGCTTCATGACATCCGGCTCAACACTCAATCTAGCCCGGCCGATACGTGGAGCTGGACTGTACCGAACCGGGCTATGCCTGCGTACAGGAGACACCATGCGCTCAACTGCGTAACACGGTGTCTGCCCGTACTCTCGCTCTCCACGGTCAGTCCAGGGAGTAGGCGCAGGTCTCCTACCTGACTTCGCCACACTCCCTCTTAGCCCCCCCCCAAGAAATTCTTGGGTAGTACCCACAGGCTTCCAGTCTTGCCTCCGTGCTGCCTCCTCATATCGCCGCCTCTCGGCTTTAGCTGCCTCCAGCTCTTCACGAGGACGGCGATATTCTCCCGGTTGTGCCCAAGGCCCCTTACCATCCAGAATCTCCTCCCATGTCCATGAATCCTTTATGGGTGGATATAAATCCTGAGTAGGTGGATCCTGTTGCCGCTTGACACGCCGCTTGGTCCTTTTATGGTGGGTTTTTCTGTCACGGTCGTCAATGAGCGAAGGAGACCAAAACGCAGCGCGTTGAACGAACATGACTTTATTAGAGAAAAGTACACGAACGACAAAAACAATAAACCAAGACGACTCAATGAAGTCCACGGTACACTGACCAAAAGGAACAAAAACCCACAACTCCCACAAGAAAACATACAGATTAAATATGGCTCCCAATCAGAGATAACGAGCCGACAGCTGACACTCGTTACCTCCGATTGGGAGTCATAGACCAAACCTAGAAATGAACCCAACAGAAAGGCAAACCTAGAAATACACACAACAGAACTACCAACATAGAAATACACCCAAATACCCAACAAAACAAAATACACCCTGGCTCAAATATCAAAGTCCATGGAGCCAGAGTGTCACAGGAGTAAACAGAAAAATGTTTCCTCTTGATATAAAAACAGACAGGAAAGCAATCCTCATGCCTGTAAATGAGCTCTGATGCAGTGTAAGAAACGGGTGCATCACCATCTAAATCAACTGTAATTGGATGTGCAGTGGTCTAGCAGGCTTAGACATTTTTATTTTATTTGACTTACGTTCAACTTAAGTTTAAGGTATAAGGGATAGTGATCAGGAGGTGAAGGATGATCAGGGGGTGACGGATATGATTTCTAAACTCTGATGAATGAAATAATATTACAGTTTCAATCCGTGCAGAACATTTTAGTTTATAGGATTATATTAGTTAAAACCTTCTAGAATGATCGATCATACTTACAATGACCATAATTCATACAAATGTGGTGATAATGCATTTATTTGTAAAACATATTTGAACAATTGACATTAGAGAGTTTAATAGTCACATGTACAGGGTTGCAGAGGTAATTACAGGGTACAGTGAAATTATTGCGCTCCGAGCTCCAAAGATGCAGGACAAAGTGAAATAAAACAATACAAATGTAATACACATAGATAATAATAAATAAATATATATATTAACAACTCTGGCAATGATAAATGTCCATTGGGGTGGGGGCAGGCTAAATATCTGCTGAAGAGGTAAAATGTCCATAGGGGGAGCAGCAGGGGGGAGGGAGGGTAGGAAGACCAGGGGAGTAGAGGGGGGACAGGGGCTGAGCATACCACCCTCTGTAGTGCGTGGTGGTCCATGGCGGTGGAGTTGCCGTACCAGGCTGTAATGCAGCCCGACAGGATGCCCTTGATGGTGCTCCTGTAGAACACTGTGAGGGTCCTTGAGGACATGCTAAAATTATTCAACATCCTGAAGTTGAAGAGTCGCTGCCGTGCCTTCTTCACCATGGTGTCCATGTGGATCGACAATTTCAGCTCCTCTGAGATGTATACACTGAGGAACTTGACGTTTTTGACCGTCTCCATGGCAGTCAAGAAGTCCAGGACCCAGTTGTAGAGGGAGGAGTTCAGTCCTAGGGCTGTGAGCTTTGGGATATTTGTCCATGGAACCTTGTCTATAGAACATCTCCTGGTAGCACCTCCTCTGAGTACAAATATAGAGGGAAACATCTGTTTTTAGACACAACCATTTTCACATCAATGAACGCTTTCACCAATTTTAATTGTCCCCATGTTGTGAACATTAATCCTCAGAGACAATGTTATTGTTTTCATATCTAATAGTATAATACAAAACCACACTTTATTTTCTACTATTATAACTGGTCAGAGAGCATGTTTTGGAGGTGGTGCCGTTAGACGTGGATGACAGCAAAGTAATCTTGGGGGAACACAAGGCTTTAATCTCTTAGAAACAGTATGCTCAGAGAAGACAAGTACAGTTAATTAAAGACATACAGTTGAAGTCCGAAGTTTACATACACCTTAGCCAAATACATTTAAACTCAGTTTTTCACAATTCCTGACATTTAATCCTAGTAAAGATTCCCTGTCTTAGGTCAGTTAGGATCACCACTTTCTTTTAAGAATGTGACATGTCAGAATAATAGTAGAGAGAATGATTTATTTCAGCTTTTATTTATTTCATCACATTCCCAGTGGGTCAGAAGTTTACATACACTCAATTAGTGTTTGGTAGCATTGTCTTTAAATTGTTTAACTTGGGTCAAACGTTTCGGGTAGACTTCCACAAGCTTCCCACAATAAGTTGGGTGAATTTTGGCCCATTCCTCCTGACAGAGCTGGTGTAACTGAGTCAGGTTTGTAGGCCTCCTTGCTCGCACACGCTTTTTCAGTTCTGCCCACAAATGTTCTATAGGATTGAGGTCAGGGGTTTGTGATGGCCACTCCAATACCTTGACTTTGTTGTCCTTAAGCCATTTTGCTACAACTTTGGAAGTATGCTTGGGGTCATTGTCCGTTTGGAAGACCCATTTGTGATCAAGGTTTAACTTCCTGACTGATGTCTTGAGATGTTGCTTCAATATATCCACATAATTTTCCTTCCTCGTGATGCCATCTATTTTGTGAAGTGCACCAGTCCCTCCTGCAGCAAAGCACCCCCACATCATGATGCTGCCACCCCTGTGCTTTATGGTTGGGATGGTGTTCTTCGGCTTGCAAGCCCCACCTTTTTCCTCCAAACATAACGATGGTCATTATGGCCAGACAGTTCTATTTTTGTTTCATCAGACCAGAGGACATTTCTCCCAAAAGTACAATCTTTGTCCCCATGTGCAGTTGCAAATCGTAGTCTGGCTTTTTTATGGCGGTTTTGGAGCAGTGACTTCTTCCTTGCTGAGTGGCCTTTCAGGTTATGTTGATATGGGACTCGTTTTCCTGTGCATACTCCAGTATCTTCACAAGGTCCTTTGCTATTGTTCTGGGATTGATTTGCACTTTTCGCACCAAAGTACGTTCATCTCTAGGAGACAGAACGCATCTCCTTCCTGAGCGGTATGGCGGCTGTTTGGTCCCATGGTGTTTTTACTTGCGTACTATTGTTTGTACAGATGAACGTGGTAACTTCAGGCGTTTGGAAATTGCTCCCAAGGATGAACCAGTCTTGGCTGATTTCTTTTGATTTTCCCATGATGTCAAGCAAAGAGGCACTGAGTTTGAAGGTAGGCCTTGAAATACATCCACAGGTACACCTCCAATTGACTCAAATTATGTCAATTAGCCTATCAGAAGCTTCTAAAGCCATTACATCATTTTCTGGAATTTTCCAAGCTGTTTAAAGGCACAGTCAACTTAGTGTATGTAAACTTCTGACGCACTGTAATTGTGATACAGTGAATTATAAGTGAAATAATGTCTCTAAACAATTGTTGGAAAAAGTACTTGTGTCATGCACAAAGTAGATGTCATAACAGACTTGCCAAAACTATAGTTTGTTAACAAGAAATTTGTGGAGTGGTTGAAAAACGAGTTTTAATGACTCCAACCTAAGTGTATGTAAACTTCCGACTTCAACTGTATACAGTATACAGTTTAGCAGGTTAAAGACTATGCTATCTTTATTGGGGATTTGCATAATAGTTTTTCTTCTTGCACTGTTTGAACACAGTAAATGTTGTGAAATTTGATCTACATAATAAGTTATTGCTGTACTGTTTTATCTTCTTTTGCCACTTACACAATTCAATCTAGTACCATAATATGGTGCAACACCTATGGTAGGAATTCCCTGTTCAACAGATGAATATTTTAATTAATTTAGGGAACTGATTAGTACAAGCAGTTTATTGGACTACCTCGTGTCTGGAAGACTTGGTAGCCTGGACTCCATGTGTAGTCTTTTGGATTTGAGTTCCGTCTCTACATTAGCTTCCTGCACTCCCATTCCACGAGGAGTGTTGGTATCCAGCAGCCCCACCTCTCCATCTGTCCAGCTCACCTGGACCGCACTAATGCCTCCCTGATTAAGGAAGAAGGTGGGGATGGTTGCCGTCATACTGTAGGCCTGGGACCTTTGTGCAGAGCCTTTTGTGGGAAAGAAGTAATGTGTACGCACATGCTGGATATACACTGAGTGTAGAAAACATTAAAAACACCTGCTCTTTCCATGACATAGACTGACCAGGTGAATCCAGGTGAAAGCTATGATCCCTTATTGATGTCACCTGTTAAATCCAGTTAAATCCAGGTAGATGAAGGGGAGGAGACAGGTTAAAGAAGGATTTTTAAGCCTTGAGACAATTGAGCCATGGATTCAGAGGGTGAATGAGCAAGACAAAATATTTAAGAGCCTTTGAACAGGGTATGGTAGTAGGTGCCAGGCACACCGGTTTGAGTGTGTCAAGAACTGCAACGCTGCTGGGTTTTTCATGCTCAACAGTTTCCCGTGTGTATCAAGAATAGTCCACCACCCAAAGGACATCCAGTCAACTTGACACAACTGTGGGAAGCATTGGAGTCAACATGGGCCAGCATCCCTGTGGAACACTTTCGACACCTTAATGAATTTAGGCTGTTCTGAGCGGCAAAAGGGGGTGCAACTCAATAATAGGAAGGTGTTCCTAAAGTTTTGTACACTCAGTGTACACATCAAAGCACATATTGAAGCACAATCACCATCCCAATGTCTCAATATCACATGTTCGTAAGCTTTGTTTTCCTCACCCCAGCCTAAATAAGCTGATTCACAAGCGGCTGTCCAATTGGCGCTTTTACTGTGAAATTATTGACAGGTAACAATTTACTTTGATTGCAGGAACAGTCCCTATGGTGATTACACTCGTTGAAATACTCTTTAAAGTATAATATCTTACGCACCGGCTCATTAAATTTCGACTGACCGTACAATGAACAAAAGTGTCTGTCGTAATGGTGTATTGCAGATAAAAGCTGAACGCAGCATCTGAGGAAAGAAAAAGAAAATACAGATCAGAGAGGTTGTCGAATTCATGTCAGATGCAAAGAAAAGTGGGAAACAAAGACAGGAGAGGTTTCCAAACAATAGCCTCAGCCCAGAAATGTACTTTGTTCTCTTCTTCTGGAGATACTTTGAACGACAGAGGGAAAAACAAATGTGTAAACATTCCGGCACAATGCAATTTTAGCTTTTGCAGCCTGACGGTAATGTATTACTGTTGATAAAAACCTATGGAGTAACCTTGATAGTTGTCTGAGTACAAGTAATTTCCGAGAGAGCGTACTCACAGATAGATTTTCATTTGGCTAGGGTAAGCAGTATAACAGAGTAGGGGTTGACTAGGTCTCAAATTCTATGCAGCAGTCTCATAAAAGAAGGGAAATTGTGTTGGTTTCTCGACTGATATGCAGAGCTGAGGTGAAGGGCACGGACTGAGCGGCCGAATCCTCATCCCCATCTTTGCCGCCGGAACAGATTGGTGCTTTTATCCCATCGTGATCTATGAGCCCAGTGGGTTATGTTATGCAAAAACAAAGCAGGGGAAATTGCAAGGGGAAAGCACACCATTTACGGGCAATGTTTATGCAAACACACAAAGAACATGGAAATGGCCCCTACGGACATTAAGGATATAGTTGTTTGTGCAATGCAGATGTAACTGATGCTATCGTGGTGCAGGTTTGAATTAAGTCCAGGTACAGTACATTAAGTCTGACATTTGACCTCTACAATCGCACCTTTGCAGTGTGGGTAATAAGGCCGTAATACACAGAATACATGCAGTGTTTTCTGAACAGTGGCATAATTGTTAACCTGCGGCCTGCTCACAATTATGCAAAGAATCAACCCCAGTGATTATGGAGGAGGATCAGTATAGTGCAGTACCAAGGGAAGTGTGGAGGAAGAAATGGATGGGAGTTTTGTCTCATTACTGTACTACTACTCAGGCACCATACATGTCTAGGTACTCTTGAAGTAAGCACACTCTCCCAGCACCATGTCAGACTGTGGTAGAGAGAAGCAAATCTGTATGGGGATACCCGCTGTTCTGAGATCAGGTGCTCCACTGGTCTCAGCCTTGCCTTCACACACAAAACTGTCTGTCACGCCCTGGCTCTGGGGACTCTTAAATGTTGAGCCAGGGTGTGTAGTGTCTATGTTGTATTTTCTATGTTCATGATCTAGATCGTGTATTTCTATGTTGGCCAGGGTGGTTCCCAATCAGAGGCAGCTGTAGCTTGTTGTCTCTGATTGGGGACCATACTTAGGCAGCCTGTTGGCACATGTTTATTGTGGGATCTTGTTCCGGTAGGTTTGTGTTCAACCCAGGACTTCATGTTCCGTAAGGTTTGTTTTGGTGTATAACCTAGGACTTCACGTATCGTTTGTTGTTTTGTTTTGATCGTGTATTCAGTACAATAAAAGATGTACGGTTATCACGCTGCGCCTATAGTGACACTGGCTGCCTATAGGGATTTTCAAAGGCCTCAGTCAAAGAGAAGCAAGCTGACTGTATGGAGCCCAGATACAGATCCAATCTCACAAATCCCACATGGTCAAACAGAGGCTGTGAAACTTCAGTCAATATACTGTACATACAGTAGGTTACACTGTACAAAATAAATTCAATAACTCATTTAAAAAGAAAGCCATGAGGAGAATGTTCAATCATGAACTCACATCTAGTAACATAAACTAGATTTTCTAATTGTTACTGCTTGCTACTTGTTTTGCTTATTAGTTGTTGGTAGTGTCTGAAATAAATGTGAGTCAGAACGAACCTCTTGTCTAGCGCTCTGAATGAGACATCAACATGTGCCGCTCGACTCGTTTACTTTTCTAAAATGAGTCTAAATCGAGGCTTGAGAAAGCACTCAATTAGGATTTGTCGCAATCTTGGAAATTGCACTTTAAATGTCACTACCACAGATAATCCTGAGAGATTCACAATCACATTGAATTATCATAATAATTGATGCGAAGGAACCATCAAATGGCTCCAAACATACTCATTCTGCCTCAGTGCTATTATGACACCTTCCTTTTCAAAGACATTAGTAAATTATATGAGATGCGACAGGGGAATAAGGAAACTGATGTGGTCCTCTGTCAATTGGTAGAGCATTGTGCTTGTAACGTCAGCGTAGTGGGTTCGATCGCCGGGACCACCCATACGTAAAAATGTATGCACACATGACTGTAAGTCGCTTTGGATAAAAGCATCTGCTGAATGGCATATTTATTTATTTATGAAAAGTCTCAGTGGTGCCAGAGCAGAGAAGATGGCGGCCATATTGGTTTGCTCTATAGATTATGTTTATTGTGAGGGTTTTACGGTACAATGTCCTTATTTGGGTTGGAAGATATCTTAAAGGCAATGGGCCGATAAACAAAATGGACACCCATTAAGACCCAATATAGTTGAGCAATATGGAGATCGGGTTCAGTGGACTAAACCTCAGTGACACACTTTGACCATAAAGTGTAACACTAGAGGTGACCCACAGCTAATGCATTAGATGGCTACCTTTATTGGGGATGTGCATAATAGTTTTTCTTCTTGCACTGTTTGAACACAGTAAATGTTGTGAAATTTGATCTAAAATCAATCATTGCTGTACTATTTTATCTTCTTTTACCACTTACACAATTCAATATAGCACCATAACATGGTAGCAGTACCTATGGTAGGAATTCCCTGTTCAACAGATGAATATTTTAGTTAATTTAGGGAACTGATTAGTACAAACAGTGTATTGGACTACCTAGAGTCTGGAAGACTTGGTAGCCTGGACTCCATGTGTACGTTTGGATTTGAGTTCCATCTCTCCGTTAGCCTCCTGCACGGGGGCTAACTCCTACATCTCATCACACTTGTGTACAAGTTGAGTGTAGATCAGTGGACTGAGATACAGTAACCCAGAGGACAGTGAAGGAGTAGCTCTCCACTGTTGCAGTTAAGTTAGACTCCATTACTGCTCTATAGCGGGGTTGGGGGAATCTCAGTGGCTAATTTGATCGGTGAGATCACAAAGGTCCCGTGTACTAGATCATTTTAAAGCTAATTACTGTGGCCCTGCAAAGGCCTGCAATGACGACAATACATTACATTGCCCTCTGCGCGTCTATCAATTCCTGCTGTTCCAAGTCCCAGAGATTAGATGAGCGAAGAGGAGCCCCCATTGAATGCGGGTCCGGACTGTCAGGTCGAGAAAATGGCGATACGCGGGATGCGTTTAAATTACTCTATGAATGGGTGGGGATTCATCATTCCGGGGTGGTGGTGGTGAGCGAGGTGGCCTCGGTGGACGCTAGCACTGATGATGAACGGGAGTACGAGCGTCTCAAAGTCCTCTGAGTTTACTGGCTAGGTTGGGCTCCGCCTCAGGCTCAGAAGGAAGGACACACTGCTTATGTAATTGGACAGCTGAGGAGACACTGACAATGAATGTGTGATGTTATGAAACTGCAGGTTATTGAGCGATAATTATACTACTATCCTTTGTAAACTTTGATAGTGAATCTATTGCACCGTATCTTTGTGGATTTGTGTGGGTTAATTGAGGCAGCAAGAGTTGATCTGGTTTACGGGATGTGTTTACCCCATTGGGCTGTACATTTGGTCTCATTAGATGAAATGTGTGAGTTATATATTGAAAGGTTCCTGCAGAGCTGCGAGGACATTTGAATAACAAAATAATTTGTTTGTATGGTATCTTGGTTTTCATTGTATCATAAGCCGACTATAAAATCTAACTAATTGAAGTGCTTTAAGCAAACAGAATCACTGAAATAGATTCCTAGAATAGCAATAAATCAATTCCATTTATTTTACTAATTACGATGTAGCCTTTACAAAACAAAAATAACCTTTTTATGAAAACTTCTGGTTTGATTAATTTCCTGCCATTAGACACCAACAAGTGCTCCCCTACCACAAATTAATTCACAAAAGTGTTCATGGTACAAAAACACCAAGGCAGCTGAATGGGGATTCATAAATATGCCTCAATTACTAATTTATTTGTTCAGATCTAGGATCAGATTAGTTACCACTTCAGCAGCTCCTCTTTGTTTGGGCACCTGTGCTAATATCAATTTACCCTGTCAGTCGCCAGCGAGAATGCCAACAACAACGTCTGACTTCTGTTGTCTATTGCCGAATTGCCTCATAGGGCATATTCATCTTGACATTATCTTTGTGTCATCTTGTTGTTGGGGATTTTTCACGCCATTGAGCTTGAGATGTTTTACATACTTATCTTAGAGACTCCAGGGTTTGACATAGTATACTGAACAAAAATATAAATGCAACATGCAACAATTTCAACGATTTTACTGAGTAACAGTTCATATAAGGAAATCAGTCAATTGAAATAAATTCATTAGGCCCTAATCTATGGATTTCACATGACTGGGCAGGGGCCAGAACCACCCACTGGGGAGCTAGGCCCATCAAATCAGAATGAGTTTTTCCCAACAAAAGGGCTTTATTTCAGACAGAAATACTCCTCAGTTTCATCAGCTGTCCGGGTGGCTGTTCTCAGACGATCCTGGAGCAGAAGAAGCCGGATGTGGAGGTCCTGGGCTGGCGTGGTTGCACGTCGTCTGTGGTTATGAGGCCGGTTTGACGTACTGCCAAATGATCTAAAATGACGTTGGAGGTGGCTTATGGTAGAGAAATTAACATTAAATTATCTGGCAACAGCTCTGGTGGACATTCCTGCAGTCAGCATGCCAATTGTACGCTCCCTCAAAACTTGAGGCATCTCTGACATTGTGTTTTATGACAAAACTGCACATTACATTTACATTTTAGTCATTTAGCAGACACTCTTATCCAGAGCGACTTACAGTTAGTGAGTGCATACATTTTTTTCATACATTAGAGTGGACTTTTATTGTCCCCAGCACAAGGTGCAACTGTGTAATGGTAATGCTGTTTAATCAGCAACTTGATATGCCACACCTGTCAGGTGGATGGATTATTTTGGCAAAGGAGAAATGCTCACTAACAGGGATGTCAACAAATTTGTGCACAACATTTTAGAGAATGTTTTGTTCGTATGGAACATTTCTAGTCTTTTATTTCAGCTCATGAAACATGGGACCAATACTTTACATGTTGCGTTTATGTTTTTGTTCAGTATAGTTCCCTCATGCTTGATCAGACTTAGTAATTGATCTGGCTCTTTACCGTCACAGCATGATTGGATTCTAAGAATCAGTGAACTATAGTACAGTATAGTCCATTTACACATTACCCAAGCCCCATTTTGTCAGTCTTTTGTTCCACAATATTTTCTTTGCAGCTGTTTTACTTAATGCCATCATTAAACTCTTGGGTCCTGTGGCCAAATGATAATGTGAGCTCTGACAACATCCATTTCGTCTTCCCTCCAAGCTGATGAATAGCTTAAGGTCAAACCATCAAATTAGTGGCTTCCATTACTCCCCAGACACTAATGGTGTCTTTATGAAAGAAGCGATATGTAATCTTTCAAAAAGCTTTCTAGGATTAAACAATGAAACATTTCCCCCTGTAGATGAAATATGAGAGGGCTTGCCGAATCGTAAATGAATTTAGAGGCAGCTATCTGAATCCAGAAAGAACGCTACTCCTTTAAAAGAGTGGTGTGTGTGTGTGTGTGTGTGTGTGTGTGTGTGTGTGTGTGTGTGTGTGTGTGTGTGAGTATGTGTGTGTGTGTGTGTGTGTGTGTGTGTGTGTGTGTGTGTGTGTGTGTGTGTGTGTGTGTGTGTGTGTGTTTGTGCGTGCCTCGGTTCATTTGAGGTTTTTGTGTTCGACTAAAACACACAAATAAAACAGATACAAATTGGGACACATTAAAGAGAGAGCCAAGGACTCTGAGAGTGACCGTTTAATTAAAAGTGGATTAGAACCAGACACCAAGACCAAAGTTGTGTATTTTTCCGCAAATAATTAGGGAAAGGGAAAGGGGGATACCTAGTCAGTTGCATAACTGAATGAATTCAATCAAAATGTATCTTCTGCATTTAACCCAACCCCTCTGAATCAGATTAGTCCCCTGTAGTTCAGTTGGTAGAGCATGGCACTTGCAATGCCAGGGTTGTGGGTTCGTTTCCCACGGGGGGGCAGTATGAAAATGTATGCACTCACTAACTGTAAGTTGCTCTGGATAATAGTGTCTGCTAAATTACTAAAATGTAATGGCGTTTGAGTCTTGGAGGCCCGGGAGGCATTTGCTGGGCTGGAGTTGAGCCAAGACTATGGGACATCAAACAGCTTGGCTTCACAGTAAAACCTCCCGGACAGCCCTGGTAGTCCATCACGAGGTCGCCACCCGAATCATCTCTGTCACTCTGAGGCAGGGAGTTGATGGGCTGGGCTCTGCAGTTTTAAAAGTATATTGTTTAGCCCAACGGTCAGTTTACCTTCCTCAGGTGACTGAGATGTCTGTCACATGACTCCCTCCTATGCAATCCAAAGTGACTGACTCAGAACTATGCACAATTGTCCTCCATCAGATTAACATTAGCTTTGACCACTCCATAAATACTTATCCACAGCAATTCTAGATGAATACAACAAAGAGGAAAATGTATTTGAAGGAAATCTAAACTAAAGCCTGAAAGAGCTACAAGCCATGCGAGCTTAGGGTTTACACCAACTCAATTATAGTATCCCCCAACGCATTATACAAAGGGGAACTTTTTGTATTTATCAACACATTTAAACACAATTATGTTTTTACGAAATTGTAATTCACGTCTTTATAGCAAAAGGCCAATTACTGATAATTGTATTTATTTTCTGAATTCCATCGCACCAAGTTTAAGCAACAGCTGGGACCCAATGAACTAAACATACGAGGGACTCATTTGGGTGGAATGTCATTTGAATTCTCAGATGCATTTTGGGGTGTAAGGGCAATTAGCAGACTAATTAGAAGGACCAGGGACAACATGCTAATCAGGGAAAAGGAGTTTTCACAATGGACTTTTCAATGGGGACCTGACCTATTGTGAGCGTCTGAAAGTTATAAAGTAAACTTTGTGTTGTAAGATGTATGCACTCACTAACTGTAAGTCGCTCTGGATAAGAGCGTCTGCTAAATGACTTAAATGTAAATGTAAGAGTGATTCAAATTTACTAACTAAATGTGGCATGAGAAGTTGCTTAGAAACATGTTCAAGCTGACAGGTTAAGTTCCAATGTCTATACTAACGTATCATTTATAATGCATGCCCGAAATTGCTTCAATGTAATTGCTATTTTGTGGATATTTAAACTGGCACAGATTCTTTTTCAGTAAGGTGTGCAACACAGGCTTTAGACTTACAGCAGACTGCCAATCAATGGGATAACAATATGTCCACTCTCACTCTACTGAAAGAGAGAGAATGGATAAAATATACCTCAAACCCTCTGCGAGTTTCTCAGGTGCCCAAAGACTGCATGACCTTCTTCTCAATTTAGTATCAGAAGAGTGGAAAATCTATTTTATTTTTATGGGGGAAATGAAAGGTGGGTGGTGCTCTCTGTAGATGTCCATCTATATCCAATCACCAATGAATAAAGTGTCAAGGCCAGGGTTTTAAAGCCTTTTGAATTTCTGATTTTCTTCCATATTTCTGTTTCATGTGTCTTCCTAGCCAAGGGTCAGAGTGCCCAGCCAAGGCTTTATTTTACAAACACTCCATATAGCTTTTAATGTCCACCTTGTGGCTCTCTCATGCAAAAGGCATATTTGATGGCTTTTTGATGGAAAGGTTTTGTGTTTGATCCATAGACACTCATTCGCAGTTAAGGTGTTTTGGTGGGACAATAGTGTGTTCTTTGAGTATTGAACATGAACAAAATAGTTCAGTTACATGTGAACTTCACACAGAAATGACATGGGACTAAGACATATCTTAGTCTAAAGGTGATCCATAAGTATTGCACTGACCTACTAGTATTAGGATACATTGATAAGGCATCTAAACTGAACAGATTACAAAAACAAGTTAAGTGACTCCTCAATGAGAAGAGAGAGAGAGAGAGAGAGAGAGAGAGAGAGAGAGAGAGAGAGAGAGAGAGAGAGAGAGAGAGAGGGAGGGAGGGAGGGAGGGAGGGAGGGAGGGAGGGAGGGAGGGAGGGAGGGAGGGAGGGAGGGAGGGAGGGAGGGAGGGAGGGAGGGAGGGAGAGTGTGGGAGAATGCGTGGCACTTTTTCACACAATCCAAGATTATTGTATTATTGTCAAACTCCAATAAGTGCTGAGAGTGGGAACTGCTGTAAAGTGCTGTGAATACATTGCCCGCATCGCCGCATTGAATCAGGAGACCTGAATGCACGTGGTTTGTCTGATACCTCCCAACGTCAGCCTTATTGCATTTCCACAGAACACCGTCCTTGGATCAGTGTGTTCTTGGGAGTGTCTAACAATGACGAGGCATCATTCATCCTCACTGATTCAATATACCTCAATATTCTCTGGATCCTAATGTACGATCCTAATGTATCGTACTTTATTCAAATGCCCCTGTTTGCATGGGATGACCACATCCGGTCCATGTGGATCCTTGGATGAGAAGATATAGCAATTGGGTCAGGTTCCCTCTTTCTGGCCTCTGATAACTCTATTGCTGCTGTGAAGAGAGTATAATCTAACACTACTCCCCAAATGGCACCCTATTCTCTGTTTAGTGCACTTCTTTTGACAAGAGCCCAGAGCAAAAGTAGTGCACTACATAGGAAATAGATTGCCATTTGGGACGCATCCCATATATGAGGTATGCAATTAGAGTCTCAGGGAAAGCCATCTTATCCTTTGAAAGGTCTGCCTCTCTAAGCTCTCGAGGTGAGCATCACGAACAGCATGCAAATACTTCATACCGCTGACATGGAGGTAGCTGACCCTGACCAATGTATTTTTGTAAAGACAGGATTTATGAACTATGATGTTGTCGAACTAATGACAGATATCATTCACTTTGACACTGTAAACATGCCAGTGCCTCATCCACTGACAACTGTAATGACGCTACCAGCACGCATCACTTGAGCTCACTCGGTTAAATACATCTGTGATGTGTGATGAAGACATCTGTCAAGGAAGTGTGTGTTCTAAGGAAAGTTGTCAGACTAGGTTGGAAATCCTGGGAAAAAAACATGCATCTCATGCATCTATCGTCATGTATTAACATGCATCTATCGTCATGTATTAATGGAAGTTCACAAGGTGTTTTAAATGGCTAAAATTAATCCTAGAGTTATGAAACTCAAAATCAACAAAAAGTGACACACAAGGTTTTTCCAGGACTCAATACAGGGCTCTCAGCACTCCAGCGGGATCTGAAGAGTTTTGAGTACATTATTGTGACTTGGACATGATTATTGTGACTAGGACATGATCTTGCACCACGCTGTCACATGCAGTAGAAGCTACAGTATATACAGAAGGTATAGTGATTAAAATGGAGAGGGGTATAACTTGCAGTACCTCACTGAATTAATCCGAGTTGAAAAGACACTGCAACATCTTATTGAAATTCTATTCCGGGCCCTTTTCCCTCTTAAGTTTTAATCAAGCTTTCAAGTTTGAGCTCCTGGGTCACTTTACTTCTGAATTAATACTGCGCTGAGCATCTTGTCTTTTATTAGACATCAATATCTAATGTTAACCAGATGGAACTTATTTTATCATCTGGCAGATTCAGGCTTCATCTCCCTAAATGTATTCAGATCATTAAGCACCGGGGACACGATTATGCAGACAGGTATGTGTGTCTAAGAGTTAATTGACTGGTTTAAAAAGGGGTAAGTGTGCAGAATAATGCTATCTGCTTGGCTACTCATAATCAGTCAATTGTCCACATGGGGAAGAGGAATTTGCCGCATAAGTCTAAATACTCGGTAAAGAATGTCAATTAATTGTAAATTTCCTGGACATAGCGTTTATCTTTATTCATTCTGGTATGCTCTTCAACTTAGGCATTTAAAAGACTTAAATGCATTGTAATGTTTACAAATGAGAAACAAAAATCTGAAAATTATCTTCTTTATACTGCCAGATTTTGTGGAAGTCTCACAAATGCACCATGGTACCAAATTTCTACATGAATGAAACACCCTCAGCAACGTTAATTCAGATAGTGATTTAACATACTTTACTGTACCACCATTGCTGCTGCCTCCTGCCTGTTTATTACTGTGGGATTCACTGTACTGTTGCATCAACATGCACAGTCATACGTTGCTAAGGAGGACAGAGAAGGAGAGAGGGAGAGAGCTAGAGAGAGAGGGAGAGAGCTAGACAGAGAGGGAGAGGGCTAGAGAGAGAGGGAGAGCCAGAGGGAGAGAACAAAGGATGAGACAGAGGAAAAGGGAGCGAGCGGGCAAGAGACGGAGAGAGCAAAAGATGAGGAAGAGACAGAGAAGGGAAGAGATTAGAGAGCATTACACAGGTCTGGATAAAGCCTTGGGGTGACCTACCTCTACCTCTGTCACGACGGCGGTGTGAAGGTGCAGAGGCTTGCGTAACTGGCACACTGTCTCTATTCCCTGAACACGTCTGCAGTGATATGACACCTATTCCATAATACGACTGGACAGACTGGAAATACTGTACCATGCTACACAAAGCTGGTACAGTATTCTTTCCCAACAACTAACTTTATGTTTATTGATGTGGCCTCTGGGTAAAACCATTTGAATTAAATCACTATTTGACTTTTTGATTGAAAAAAAAAATCCATAAGTGTTTGCCCATGGAAGACGTGATTAGAAAGGGACTTTTTTTACCTGCATACCAAAACATTCATGAGATAAAGGTGTTCAAAGTTAACCCATGTTGCATACCCCACCATACCATGAGACATCCATGTCCTCATCACTGGAAAAGATTAACGGTTGAGATTGATATCATTTAAATACGGAAGTATTACGGCCAAGTGAAGAGAAAAAATATATAAACAGTGATGGGTGGTGGTACTTGGATAATTGTTTTTACACTGATAGGACTTTAAAAAAGTGGCAATATTTCGAGAATAAAGTGACAATATTTCGAGAATAAACTAAACATTTAATTTAAGAATAAAGTCGACAAAGTCAGTTATATTTCAAGATTAAAGTATGCGATGTGGTTATTAATTGCATGTTTCCCTGGTTCCCTGTTACTGTATGCGCCACCCTTGAAATGCCTGAGTTAGATGACTGCTGAAACTATACTTTAGAACTGGCTTTAGTAACAAGGAAATATTTGCTCTGTTTGCACATAATAACCATATTATTATAAGTTTTACCACAGATTGGGTCTTTTCAGAAGGAGGAACCACACGGACTGGGTGAGGTATTTCATCCAAGTCTGTGTGGCTACATACATACTGTAGGTAGAGATGCTTGGGTTGTTTGTATGCAGGTGTGTGTGTGTATACCATTCTAACGGCCATGGTGCATTTTCAGACTGTGAAGAGACAGGAGTTGCGTGCATCAGTCCCTGTCATGGTGCCCTACGAATTCGCTACAATGTAATCCTCAATCGCCTGCGTATGCCAACATAGTATCCTATAGAGCAGGGTTCTTCAATTCCGGTCCTGGAGGGTCGAAACACTTCTGTTTTTTATTTCTACCTGGTAGTTAATTGCACTCACCTGGTGTCCCAGGTCTGAATTAGCCCCTGATTAGAAGGACAGGATGAAAAACAGAGGTGGTTCGGCCCTCCAGGACCGGAATTGAAGAACCCTGCTATAGAGTAACAGCTAGGCCAGCAGTCTATATGTCGAAACTAAAGGTTAAATTACACATTTGGGCAAAATGGGATGTTGTTTTATGTACACTTCCAAAGAAGTAGCCTCATTATAGGCCTATGCCTATTATTTAGATTTAGATTTTTTTTATTATGATCCCCATTAGCCGACGACAATGGCGACAGCTAGTCTTACTGGGGTGTGACACATAACGAAAAAGACATTACAGATAAAATACTTTACAATTTACATACATTTAAAACATGAACGTGTAGTGTGTGTGTGAAAGGGAGAATCCAGCCATAAATTAGCTGCTTTGCGCATGTAGGAGTGGTCCTTGAGTTGCCTCTCCTCTCACAGACACGTTTTCGTAAAATCACGCTTCATCGTTCATTCCTCCCGCAGCCGTTGGATAGGTCTATAATTCACTTTCACTTGCCCACTGTAACGTACGATTAGCCTACAGGTACTCAATCTAGTGGGACGCTATAGGTTTATAATGGGCTGTACAATAGCAGTGTAGTAGCAAATTTGGAGAGTAGCTTGACATGGGACACACACACGCATAGCCCCCGGTCTCCAGGATCCCAAGATCATTTGTTTCATTGGGTGTGCTCACATAGCTTACTAGCCTATAGTTGTTAGTTGGATAGGATAGTTTCCAAGGGTGAAATACTACTGTTAGTAAAGCACCATGGATAAGGTTGTTAATAGTTGCCATTATGCACATATTTCTTGCAAGGTGTTCACCTAAGCTACGCAGCAGAACCTTGTAGTGAATTCGGAGGGCAGACTGACAGGGACTCAACCCCAAGTTTCTTCACAGTCAGTGACAGACAGGGACTCAACCCCAGGTCTCTTCACAGTCAGTGACAGACAGGGACTCCACCCCAGGTCTCTTCTCAGTCAGTGACAGACAGGGACTCAACCCCAGGTCTCTTCACAGTCAGTGACAGACAGGGACTCAACCCCAGGTCTCTTCACAGTCAGTGACAGACAGGGACTCAACCCCAGGTCTCTTCACAGTCAGTGACAGACAGGGACTCAACCCCAGGTCTCTTCACAGTCAGTGACAGACAGGGACTCAACCCCAGGTCTCTTCACAGTCAGTGACAGACAGGGACTCAACCCCAGGTCTCTTCTCAGTCAGTGTCAGTGCCAAGGTAGTTTATTGTTTGTGCTCATAATGCACCATTGCCGTTAGGAGAGTGTATGCCAATAGTCTGAAGTTGTCAGTGTGCGTGCGCAGTGACGCCTGTTTGAACGAGTGTATTAAATCATTAGATTGATGACAATGTGTTTGTTTGGTTTATTCCATTATCTATACTTCTATAATTTCAATAAGTTTCATATGTAGGACTGACAGTTTAATTTAAAACAACATATTCCCATTCAAGTCAACATTCTCGTATTTGTGGCACCATTTGAAAGTTTAAATTAAAATTGTATTCCCATTTTAGTACATTTATCAGCCAAAACATGACACCCACGCTGTATTCAAGAGCATGTTGAGTCTCAATCAATGGCAGGCACAACACAAAAAACTTAGATGTAAAATAGGGTCTATGCTACAACGTCTGTAAATATGAAAGAAATATCAGAGTTTACGCCTTTTTAGATAATTGACGTTAAAGGTTAAATGACAATTTGTATTGAAATATATATAACCCTGTTTGTAAGCTTTTAAATTATATCAATCTCAACCGTTTATCTTTTCGAGTGATGAAGACATGGATGTCTCATGGTATGATGGGGTATGCAAAATATATCAACTTTGAGCACCTTTATCTCTTGAAGTTTTGTCATTCAGGTCCAAAAAGTCACTTTCTGAGCACTTCTACAATGGGAAAATATGTATGGAAGGTTTGTTCAAATCAAAACAGGTGCTGTCAAAAAGTGATTGAATTCAAATGGATTTAACCCTCCGCGTTTTGTTTATATCACTGACAGAAAATTGATGAAGTAGCGTCTCTAATTGTCACAGGCATGTGCGGGGCGAGAGCTGGTTGCTTTGTAATTATGCTCTTATTTGATCTCACCATGATGCTTGGTTTCCCTGGTAATGCTGCTATATCGATTCTGTGTTCTAATAAGCCTGGTAAGATAAGAATAAATATGGTTTTCAGCTATGAAAATACAATTATGAAGTCTATCACAGTCTCGTATGCATTATGTTTGTTTCTATCCTCAATCTCCAGCTATTAAAGGCCTGCTGGGAGAAGTGAGCTGTACTTGTTTGGTGATGGGACTATCGGTAGTGAATACGAATCAGATTCAGCCCCCATCTGGTTCAGTTGAGCACAGACTCTCACTGACACTCTTCCTGAATATTTCAAAATCATTTTCAAAAAGGCAGTCAATCATAATGCTGTTACAAAACACCATGAAAACACCATGTCTACGTTCCAAATGGCATGTCTATTTAGTGCACTACTTTTGACCAGGGCCTATATCTCTGGTCAAAAGTAGTGCGCTATATAGTGGATAGGGTGCCATTTGGGATGCACACCCTACTATCTGATGGAATATATGACTTGATGAAACGGTCTGATCGTTTACCTGTGTATCTCATTAAAAGTCAAGCACTGACTATATCAACAACTGAGTGTTCTTATTTAGTACAGGTTCACACTGGAAAAGACAGTTTGAAACGGCAGTCTGATGATATCATAGGTTACAATACGTTGACTTGATGTAATGGACTATCTCCATAGCTTCTGAATATCTTTAGGATCCAGTCCCAAAGTGTGAACCCCAGTGAGAGGGTTCTATACAATGACTCTCAAGGCAAGCAGCTGTAGACAGAGCATATATTATTTACCTATTTTTGGACAAGGACATATGCTCATGGTCTCTGGCTTACCACAGAGTAACATTACATCATCTATAATTCAAATGTCTGTATTTTTTATGATTCAGCATTCGAACTGTACCATAGTTAGCACATAGCATTAAGTGAATTGTTCAAAGTGAAAGTGTCAATTATTGATTCCTTCATTAAGAATGCAAGTTCCAATCTGCCTGCAATGTAAGTCTATGGATATGTTTGGAAGTCAGTTTAGGGAAAGATTTTTCAATTTTGCCCTGTGTTTTCAAAGTTTTGGACTGCTATTTAGAACTTGTAACTTTCCTATCTGATTTAGAGTTGCACAGTTCCTGGAAGAGTTCAATGAAAAAAATGCAGTTAGAAGGGGGAAGATATCACTTCAAAGTATGTTCTTGTTACTGCTTGCATTAAGCTTCTGCTTGTCTATTGACATGGTATTCATGGTTTTTGCTAATATCTTAAGGTTAATGTGGCTGATATCCAAAGGAATAATTGCAAAGTGTGCTGTATTCTCCGAAGAGGGCATATTTGTTGACTTTGTACCACGTCTTTGTTTGAAATAGTTATTTTAAGTTCAAACTTGAACTCGTTCAAGGACAAACATGACATTATTGAGAGACTGACGCCTGATATTGGAAGTGTAGAACATGTCAACATTTTCAGGGAGTTCAGAGATTTTGTATCCTAGCAGAGATTCCCTTCCTTCTTTTCTTCACAAATATCATCACTTAAGTTCAATCTCTGCACTTGTTAATCAAGTAAACAAATCTCAAAGTTAAAACTGCATGTTGGGCTAGAGAAAGTGACAACACATAACCTTTCAAATAGATCACTCTCTGCACCTAAATCCAAGAATCAATAAAACATATGTTTTTAGACCCTAATCCATTAAATACATGTTCACACATTAATACATGTATGACTTTTGGTGGAGAATCAAAGGACATAGATAAAAATAGGTAGAACAAACATGTTATTTCACATTGAGTGATTGATTGTAAGGACGGTAAAGAGGGCTTACTTGCATCTGCTGAGTCTTCTCTAAAGGCATTTCAAAATGAGCTTTGTAAATATCGCCGGCTTAGAACCAGCCAGACCAAACACTGAGAGGCCACTGAGAGCGATTATATTTTCAACAGGGCATCCCATGGGAGCAAAGCCAGTTTAGCAAAGCAAGGGCTCCTGAAGAATGGGTTTGGAAACAGTAATAAAGCCATCCAAATATGCAGCTCATACTTTGTTTGTGTGATTGTGAGCCCTGGAATAAACATGATTATTTGGGAAAATTTAATGTGATTAAGTTTAGAGAGTCTAAGCCTCGGTTAGGCCTCGCAGTAAGTAGCGGCTGAATCAGCTGTAAGCACCTAGCGGTTGCCTCCCAGTGAGGGAGTCCATAGGTCTTTTTATTTGCCTTTAAGATACGTTGCACTTGACTATATCAGAAGATTCTGGGGATCACAGCTGTATCACACAGTGGTGTTGACTTCCCAACAAGAATATCATTTGTTCCTATTCCATGGTTGCAGTAGTTGCCTTAATAGGCTGCAGGGGAAGGCCTTGAGTAATGGACCTAAAAGCAGTCCTCTCACAGTACAAAGAGACTGGAAATGATACAGTCTAATAGAGCAAAGCCCCTCTGAATAGCAGACGGAGTACAACTGGAAATGTTGGATGTTTTTCCCTAAGACCAAGTTCAGAAACAAATCTGTGTGGTAAGGTACTTACAAAATGCAAGCTAAGGTGTAGCAAAAGGGCATGCAAATTCAAAAGATACATACATCTAAGCAGGCTTATCCTTTGACTAATTACATTTACATTTTAGTCATTTAGCAGACACTCTTATCCAGAGCGACTTACAGTTAGTGAGTGCATACATTATTATTTTTATTTTATTTAATTCATACTGGCCCCACGTGGTAACATACAAAACACCTACATACACGTTGGGTTTGTTAGAAGCAGGCTTTGATAAATGTTTGCACATACAAGAACACATAGACAAACACTGAAGATTATACGGCTAGCTAACCAGGTCAGTCAAATCAAACAAACAGTGTGATAGTGCTAACAACATTGAGCTCAGAAGCAGCAATTGTCTGGATAGCGTAATGTCTGCAAAGCAGTCTACAATAGCTACATAAGAAAGACAAGAAACTTCACATTAATCTGCAAGGACAGACAACCTGCCCACCCAGCCCACTCTGATTGGCCTAGTGGGTCCAATGGAAGGGGAGCACATGGTCTGAATATGGCCTGTAGCTACTCAGACCCGGTGGAGGCTGTTGGGGCTGATGGTCGTCATACCTGGATGAGGAAGAGCTGCATATACTCTTGATGAGGACTGTGATCTGTCCGATCTGCAAGAGAGGGCATGTGCATTGGCCATTAATACAGTCCTTTGCAACAAGACACCCACTCATGCCGTCTATGCATATCATTGACTTACTGTACATGTAAATGGGGAATCACCAATCTCTGTTCAAGATTCTAGATCTATACTGTTTTCTGACTAAGCGTGCAGGGGTTCTGCCTGCCGAATAACAGTTCCGCCTACCGGCCAGAATCAATACTATATTTGTGTACAAATCAAATTTCCCCTAACACGATTGCCTAGTTAACCTCCCTGGCTCTCCCTTTTAACTCTCAATTACATTAATCACAGAGGCTGACCCAAGTACGTTGCTGCCTCCTTTGAAAGCATCCACCAAAGAGATGAGTACCACTTTTTTTTTATGTTGTTCCCATTCATTTATTTGTAACATACCCATCTTGCTAGTCCACTTAGTGTAGTTAAAAATTTTTCATTCATTGATATAGACAGGGTGGTTGGGTCAGCAGGTTTCATAGTAAATGCAGGTATGTCTGCTTTGAAAAGGATGCTAAATTGCATTAATCTAAATAATAAACCAAGCATTGCATTGAACCATACTTATACAACCAATATAAGCATAAAGAGAAACCCCAAACAAAACCACTTGTCTATAGGTAACCTCAAATAAATCAATGTATATATTCTACACTTCAAAAATAAAAAATGCTATCTAGAACCTAAAAAGGTTATTTGGCTGTCCCCATAGGAGAATGCTTTGAAAAACCCTTGTTGGTTCCAGATAGAACCCCTTTTGTTCCAAGTAAAACAGTTTTAGGTTCCATGTAGAACCCTTTCCATATCTACCTGGAAACAAAAAGAGTTCTAACTGGAAACAGAAAGGGTTCTCCTATGGGGACAGCCGAAGAACCCTTATGGAACCCTTTTTTCTAAGAGTTTTTCTAAGAGTGTATCACATATGCTTTACCATGCATTACCGAACATGCAACTTTGCATATATTCATCGTTGCAACCACAGCAACACTAGGAAAGAAAGGGAAAAAACACATCTATAATTATGAGTTAACAGTTGAAGACGTGGTCATACCCTCATTACAGCCGCATTCCATTGCTTGCCCGGGCAGAACTTTTAATCAGTGAAGGGAAATTTATGAGGCTCAATGACAATGGCAGACATCTGGTTTTGTGATGTGTGAGTGTGCAGTGGAGAGTTAATTGCAAATGCCAGAAGATACAAAACTATGGCAAAGGTCTGTGGCAACTTGGGCTCTGGCTCAGTTCTGGCCGCTCAGGGGGTAAACAAGAGATAAAGGCTGCTAGCTAAATAATCACATTATTCTGACTGCAGCTAGAGCCTGGTACTGTTGTTAGTGTGTGTGTGTGTCCTCACCTTGGGCTCTAACCCCCCCCTCCCGCCCCCAACCACCACTTTAATATGTTTGACTGGGTAACTGTCATATTATGGCCGTGTGTGTTGGCACTTTCTCTTTAAAAAGGTGACAGGAAAGCCATTTTTTCCAGCATGTTTTTGAGGTGGTGTGAAGACAGTATTAGCTTTTGCGTCACCTTTTTGTCCCTAAACATCACTCTGTTTAATAGTACAGGGGAAATAGTGAATAATACAACACTGAGAATGAAGGTTATTTAATTTTAAATACACTCAGTAATCAATATCTTACAGATTATGGTATAGATCTGTCCACCATCATGCAGCATTAGTGTTTTTCATTTACTACCACTTGCTTCATTTGCCGCTCCGACTGCAGCCTAATACTCTTCTGACTGTAGCCTAATACTCTCTGACTGTAGCCTAATACTCTCTGAATGTAGCCTCATACACTTCCGACTGTAGCCTAATAATCTCTGACTGTAGCCTAATACTCTTCTGACTGTAGCCTAATACTCTCTGACTGTAGCCTCATACACTTCCGACTGTAGCCTAATAATCTCTGACTGTAGCCTAATACTCTTCCGACTGTAGCCTAATATTCTTCCGACTGTAGCCTAATACTCTTCCGACTGTAGCCTAATACTCTCTGACTGTAGCCTAATACTCTCTGACTGTAGCCTCATACACTTCCGACTGTAGCCTAATAATCTCTGACTGTAGCCTAATACTCTTCTGACTGTAGCCTAATACTCTCTGACTGTAGCCTCATACACTTCCGACTGTAGCCTAATAATCTCTGACTGTAGCCTAATACTCTTCTGACTGTAGCCTAATACTCTCTGACTGTAGCCTAATACACTTCCGACTGTAGCCTAATACTCTTCCGACTGTAGCCTAATACTCTTCCGACTGTAGCCTAATACTCTCTGACTGTAGCCTAATACTCTTCCAACTGTAGCCTAAAACTCTTCAGACTGTAGCCTAATACTCTTCCGACTGTAGCCTAATACTCTTTTGACTGTAGCCTAATACTCTTCCGACAGTAGCCTAATACTCTTCCGACTGTAGCCTAATACTCTTTTGACTGTAGCCTAATACTCTTCCGACAGTAGCATAATACTCTTCTGACTGTAGCCTAATACTCTCTGACTGTAGCCTAATACTCTCTAACTGTAGCATAATACTCTTCCCACTGTAGCCTAATACTCTCTGACTGTAGCCTAATACTCTTCCGACTGTAGCCTAATACTCTTTTGACTGTAGCCTAATACTCTTCCCACTGTAGCCTAATACTCTCTGACTGTAGCCTAATACTCTTCTGACTGTAGCCTAATACTCTTCCGACAGTAGCATAATACTCTTCTGACTGTAGCCTAATACTGCTCCGACTGTAGCCTAATACTCTGACTGTAGCCTAATACTCTCCAACTGTAGCCAAATACTCTCCAACTGTAGCCTAATTCCCTTCCGACTGTAGCCTAATACTCTCCGACTGTAGCCTAATACTCTCTGACTGTAGCCTAATTCTCTCCAACTGTAGCCTAATTCCCTTCCGACTGTAGCCTAATAGTCTCCGACTGTAGCCTAATACAGGTAATTTCAAATTTCCCAAGTTTGCTTGTTAATGCTCACCTCTGGTCTATCAGATATTTTGTGTTGAGTGTTCCTCCCATGGTAGCAATAACCATTTTTGCGTGATTAATTATGTGTTCCTCCACGGTTAATGTTATGCAAGCCATTTATCAACCAGATGTTTCCAATCAGTCACAAGATTAAGTACCAACGGCAATAAATTAGACTTTATCATTCATGAAAAGATTTGTATGGCTAAAAACTGTCATTCGCTGCAAGGATAAATGGATTTGTAGGTCGAAGGAAAAGTATATATAACAAGGCCAATGTAGTAAAACAAATACAAACTTTTATTAGGGTCAATCAAAAAAAAAAAACTACTGGTTATTGCCTTAGGGATGTCCATCGAAATTGGTTTAATAAGGCTATCATGATTTTCAAAAGTGTAGTCTATAGCAGGTGTGTTGACAGCCATGCTTGTGTGACATATTTGTGGTAATGTGTTACAAAGAAATAGGTCCCACAGGACTTTTGATAGCCTACTCTGTCAGATGTACTGTATTGTACAATTACCAAAGCATACAGTGCCTTCAGAAAGTTCACACCCCTTGACTGTTTCCACACTTTGTTGTGTTACAAAGTGGGAATAGAATGGATTTAATAGTCATTTTTTTGTGAATGATCTACACAAAATACTTTAATGTCAATGTGGAACAGAAATATATGTTAATTAGATAGGTATTCAATGCCCTGAGTTAATACATGTTAGAATTACCTTTGGCAGCGATTACAGCTGTTTTAGGTAACTGTCCTGCTGAAAGGTGATTTTGTCTCCCAGTGTCTGTTGGAAAGCAGACTGAATCCGTTTTTGCCTGTGCTTAGTTCTTTTCCGTTTCTTTTTATCCTAAAAAAAACTCCCTTGCTGATGACAAGCATACCCATTACATGACGCAGCCACCACCATGCTTGGTACTCAGTGATGTGTTGTGTTGGATTTGCCCCAAACATAACACTTTGAATTCAGGAAAAAAAGTGAATGTCTTTGCCACATTTTTTGCAGTATTACTTCAGTTCCTTATTGCAAACAGGATGCATGTTTTGGAATATTTGTATTCTGTAAAGGGTTCCTTCTTTTCACTCTGTCATTTAGGTTAGTATTGTGGAGTAATTACAATGTTGTTGATCAAACCTTAGTTATATCCTATCGCAGCCATTAAACTTTGTAATTGTTCTAAAATCACCATTAGGAAAGGCGCATGCATCTTCATAGTGATTGGGTGTATTGATACACCATCCAAAGTGTAATTAATAACTGCACCATGCTCAAAGGGATATTCAATGTCTGCATTTTTTTTGTTACCCATCTACCATTAGGTGCCCTTCTTTGCAAACCACTGGAAAACCTCCCTGGTCTTTGTGGTTGAATCTGTGCTTGAAATTCCCTGCTCGACTGACGGACCTTACAGATAATTGTATATGTGGGGTACAGAGATAGGGTAGTAGTTAAAAAATCATGTTAAACACCATTATTGAGCACAGAGTGAGACCATGCAACGTATTATGTGACTTGTTAAGCATATTTTTACACGTTAATTTATTTAGGCTCAAAAGGGTTGAAGACATTTCAGCTTTTCATTTTTAATTAATTTGAAAACATTTCTAAAAACATACAGTTGAAGTCGGAAGTTTACGAACACTTAGGTTGGAGTCATTAAAACTAGTTTTTCAACCATTCCACACATTTCTTGCCAACAAACTATAGTTTTGGCAAGTCGGTTAGGACATCTACTTTGTGCATGAAACAAGTAATTTTTCCAACAATTGTTTACAGACAGATTATTTAACTTATAGTTCACTGTATCACAATTCCAGTGTGTCAAAAGTTTACATACACGAAGTTGACTGTGCCTTTAAATAGCTTGGAAAATACCAGAAAGTTATGTCATGGCTTCTGATAGGCTAATTGACATAATTTGAGTCAATTGGAGGTGTACCTGTGGATGTATTTCAAGGCCTACCTTCAAACTCAGTGCCTCTTTGCTTGACATCATGGGAAAATCAAAAGAAACCAGCCAAGACCTCATATTTTTGTTTGGGGACTTCCACAAGTCTGGTTCATCCTTGGGAGCAATTTCCAAATGCCTGAAGGTACCATGTTCATCTGTACAAACAATAGTACGCAAGTATAAACACCATGGGACCACGCAGCCGTCATTCCGCTCAGGAAGGAGACACGTTCTGTCTCCTAGAGATTAATTAACTTTGTTGCGAAAAGTGCAATCCCAGAACAACTGCAAAGAACCTTGTGAAGATGCTGGAGGAAACAGGTACAAAAGTGTCTATATTCACAATAAAACAAGTCCTATGTCGACATAACCTGAAAGGCCGCTCAGCAAGGAAGAAGCCACTGCTCCAAAACCGCCATAAAAAAGCCAGACTACCGTTTGCAACTGCACATGGGGACAAAGATCGTACTTTTTGGAGAAATGTCCTCTGGTTTGATGAAACAAAAATAGAACTGTTTGGCCATAATGCCATTGTTATTTTTGGAGGAAAAAGGGGGTGCTTGCAAGCGAAGAACACCAGCCCAACCGTGAAGCACGGGGGTGGCAGCATCATGCTGTTGGGGTGCTTTGCTGCAGGAGAGACTGGTGCACTTCACAAAATAGATGGCATCATGAGGAAGGAAAATGATGTGGATATATTGAAGCAACATCTCAAGACATCAGTCAGGAAGTTAAAGCTTGGTCGCAAATGGGTCTTCCAAATGGACAATGACCCCAAGCATACTTCCAAAGTTGTGACAAAATGGCTTAAGGACAACAAAGTCAAGTTATTGGAGTGGCCATCGCAAAGCCCTGACCTCAATCCTATAGAACATTTGTGGGCAGAACTGAAAAAGCATGTGCGAGCAAGAAGGCCCACAAACCTGACTCAGTTACACCAGCTCTGTCAGGAGGAATGGGCCAAAATTCACACAACTTATTGTGGGAAGCTTGTGGAATGCTACCCAAAACGTTTGACCCAAGTTAAACAATTTAAAGGCAATGCTACCAAATACTAATTGAGTGTATGTAAACTTCTGACCCACTGGGAATGTGATGAAATAAATAAAAGCTGAAACAAATAATTCTCTCTACTATTATTCTGACATTTCACATTCTTAAAATAAAGTGGTGATACTAACTGACCTAAGAGAGGGAATTTTTACTATGATTAAATGTCAGGAATTGTGAAAAACTGAGTTTAAATGTATTTGGCTAAGGTGTATGTAAACTTCCCACTTCAACTGTATCTCCACTTTTACATTATGGGGTACTGTGTGTAGATAAGTGACACAATATCCAATTGAATCTATTTTAAATTCAGGCTGTAACAAAACAAAATGTGGAAAAAGTAAAGGGGTATGAATATGTTCTGAAGCAGTGGAGGCTCCTCAGAGGAGGAAGGAGAAGACCATCCTCCTCAGTGAATTTCATTTAAAAAAAAATAGTAAAACATTGAAAAAGTTATCCTTTTTAGATAAAACAATGCTAAATATATTCACGTCACCAAATAATTGATTAAAACACACTGTGTTGCAATGAAGGTCTACAGTAGCCTCAACAGCAATCTGTAGGGTAGCACCATGGTGTAGCCGAAGGACAGCTAGCTTCCGTCCTCCTCTTGGTACATTGACTTCAATACAAAACCTAGGAGGATTTTGGTTCTCACCCCCTTCCATAGACTTACACAGTAATTATGATAACTTCTGGAGGACGTCCTCCAACCTATCAGATCTCTTGCAGCATGAACTGACATGTTGTCCACCCAGTCAAAGGATCAGAGAATGAATCTAGTACTGAAAGCATAAGCTACAGCTAGCTAGCACTGCAGTGCATAAAATGTGGCAAGTAGTTGACTCAAAGAGCGAGAAAGACAATAGTTGAACAGTTTTCAACAAATACATTTCTTCAAAAATGAAGGAGAAGCAAGAGAGAGAGAGAGAGAGAGTTCATAATTTTTTTAAACTTTCAGTTTCACTTATTTAGCTAGCAAATGCAGCTGGCTAGTTTAGTTACTCAAACACCAGGCTCAAACAGAGGGATGCTATGTTAGCTAGCTGGCTATGACTATCCAACACAAAACTCGAACTCTTCCAAGTCAAGGTAAGCTTTTGGTTTTATTAATTTATTGACACCGGGGCCTGCCGGTCTAACTGCTTACTGACTATACACTGTAACGTTACTGCGTGATTGTAGCAGGTTTACTAACGCATTAGTTCTATTAGATATGTTGACTAGGATGTTACTTTAGCTAATATGGGGACAACGATGTAGGCTGTGTGTAGCGGTTATGACAAGGGTTTGCTTGGAACGTTTTTTTCGCACAGCTCATGTGTTGTTCATTGAAGTCCACAAACCAAGGGAAAAGGGAGGAGGAGAGTGCATAGAGTCTAGAATGAATTCAACGTGGCTGTTATGAAAGTGAACTGTGTTTATGCGTGATCAGGGGTGTATTCATTCCGCCGATTCTGTTGAAAAAAACGTTTCTTAAACGGAAGCAAACGAAACCGGATAACAACACCTGAATTTGTCCAATAGAAACTCTTGTTTGCAACTGTTGGACTAATGATTACACCCTAGATAAGCTAGATGCAAGCAAGAGTTTAAGGCTGTATTGAATGTGTCACTGTCTGTCCATGTGTCACTGTCTGTCATCTCAATTGTTTCTCTCGACCTGTGTGCACCTACGTTGTAAACGTTCATTCATAGGCTAAGTTGTAGCAACCCCGTGATGGGTATAGGGAAAAATGTTGTATCATGTAGTAGCCTAAACCTATCGATGTTACATTGAACTCGGTCGGAATATGAATGACAGTCATCCAACATGCCGTAATAGAAATAAAGCCATGCTCATGAAAAAACAAATAGTCCTCCCTCATCATAAACGGCACTGACCGCCACTGTTCTGAAGGCACTGTATATGTTACTACCATGCTATTATGTTTTATTAGTACGATATATTACACTATTTATTAGTAAATATAATAAAAACAAGTTCATTTTGACAACTTAAAATCCTGACAGTGTAAAATGACTCTTCCATTGGTCCCAACATAAAGTTATGTGTGTTACCTTCCCTTTGTCTCTGTCATCCTAGAAAATAGATCTGTCAAGCTTCTCTCCAGACCAAATCTCACCGGAGCAGTAAAAATACAGACTAACACATGATGATTGATTTAACCACATCTTGTTTGGCACAGGGATGATTCTAGAAAGGATAAGTACCTAGTTAGATGTGTATGAAGAGGAATCCTCCAATGTGGATCTTTAATTTAAATATTTTATAAATCTTTCAGTCTGGTACAGTGGGGGAAAAAAGTATTTAGTCAGCCACCAATTGTGCAAGTTCTCCCACTTAAAAAGATGAGAGAGGCCTGTAATTTGCATCATAGGTACACGTCAACTATGACAGACAAAATGAGAAAAAAAAAATCCAGAAAATCACATTGTAGGTTTTTTAATGAATTTATTTGCAAATTATGGTGGAAAATAAGTATTTGGTCAATAAAAAAAAGTTTCTCAATACTTTGTTATATACCCTTTGTTGGCAATGACACAGGTCAAATGTTTTCTGTAAGTCTTCACAAGGTTTTCACACACTGTTGCTGGTATTTTGGCCCATTCCTCCATGCAGATCTCCTCTAGAGCAGTGATGTTTTGGGGCTGTCGCTGGGCAACACGGACTTTCAACTCCCTCCAAAGATTTTCTATGGGGTTGAGATCTGGAGACTGGCTAGGCCACTCCAGGACCTTGAAATGCTTCTTACGAAGCCACTCCTTCGTTGCCCGGGCGGTGTGTTTGGGATCATTGTCATGCTGAAAGACCCAGCCACGTTTCATCTTCAATGCCCTTGCTGATGGAAGGAGGTTTTCACACAAAATCTCACGATACATGGCCCCATTCATTCTTTCCTTTACACAGATCAGTCGTCCTGGTCCCTTTGCAGAAAAACAGCCCCAAAGCATGATGTTTCCACCCCCATGCTTCACAGTAGGTATGGTGTTCTTTGGATGCAACTCAGCATTCTTTGTCCTCCAAACACGACAGTTGAGTTTTTACCAAAAAGTTATATTTTGGTTTCATCTGACCATATGACATTCTCCCGATCCTCTTCTGGATCATCCAAATGCACTCTAGCAAACTTCAGACGGGCCTGGACATGTACTGGCTTAAGCAGGGGGGATTTGAGTCCCTGACGGCGTAGTGTGTTACTGATGGTAGGCTTTGTTACTTTGGTCCCAGCTCTCTGCAGGTCATTCACTAGGTTCCCCCGTGTGGTTCTGGGATTTTTCTTGTGATCATTTTGACCCCACGGGGTGAGATCTTGCGTGGAGCCCCAGATCGAGGGAGATTGTCAGTGGTCTTGTATGTCTTCCATTTCCTAATAATTGCTCCCACAGTTGATTTCTTCAAACCAAGCTGCTTACCTATTGCAGATTCAGTCTTCCCAGCCTGGTGCAGGTCTACAATTTTGTTTCTGGTGTCCTTTGACAGCTCTTTGGTCTTGGCCATAGTGGAGTTTGGAGTGTGACTGTTTGAGGTTGTGGACAGGTGTCTTTTATACTGATAACAAGTTCAAACAGGTGCCATTAATACAGGTAACGAGTGGAGGACAGAGGAGCCTCTTAAAGAAGAAGTTACAGGTCTGTGAGAGCCAGAAATCTTGCTTGTTTGTAGGTGACCAAATACTTATTTTCCACCATAATTTGCAAATAAATTCATAAAAAATCCTACAATGTGATTTTCTGGATTTTTTTTTCTCATTTTGTCTGTCATAGTTGACGTGTACCTATGATGCAAATTACAGGCCTCTCTCATCTTTTTAAGTGGGAGAACTTGCACAATTGGTGGCTGACTAAATACTTTTTTTCCCCACTGTATCTCAACCAGGGACGTTTGTACGGCATGGCTGTCGTTCATCATGCTTTAAGTCAAAATGCATTTGTATTTATTATAACTGACATGGAAATCTAAAATCATTGCAACCAGCTGCTGAGGTTGGTCAAAGATGAGATGTTAATAGCATGACATAAATAGGCGCGTATCTCATTACTCCAGGGTGTGTGGACATTAATGGAATATACCCCTTCCTCCTAAACTGTACCTGAATGCCTGAAATCCATCGACTAGGTCCTCCTTGTATATTGCTTCATTCTTGTGTTTTTTATTTCCCATGTGTTTTTTATATTTCTTATTTAACTGCATCATTTGGAAAGCGCTTGTAAGTAAGCAGTTCATTGTAAGGTCAATACCTGTGACAAATAAAATTAGATTTCATTTGTGATGTCCATCTCACGCTGGGGTACCTATGCTGACAAGTCATTATTAATCTGCTCATTTCCTCTGATACAATTTGTACCACACACACACACACACACACCACACACACTCCCTAACGGGATGAAAGGTTTATTTTCTTCCACTTCTGACTACAGTGACTGTAACGCTGACAACTTTCAAAACAATAAGTGAAGGCCTGCAACTGGGCTGATGTGAATAGAATTCTTCTCATTTTCAAATTCAATTGATTTTCCTGTGAAGGCTGTTGCTCATGTCTTTTTTCAGTCAGGGTTTTATATTGTATTCTACGGCCAATTGTTATTTGTTTATGTTTTATAAATCCTTGAAAAACATTCAAAAGGACATTCCAGAGAAGCATTCAGAAGAGCTTGACACTTTAAACTACTGCTTTATTATGTGACCAACAATAGCATTTGCCGTCAACACTGCAGAAAAGTGGACTACCATGCAACTAATCTAACAAAGTTATCTCAAAAGTAAAATAAAATAAAAGCATATCTGACTCCACCATACCTTTTAGTCAGAAATCACAAAACATTTGAGAAAAAAAAATATATTGAGGTCAAGAGCCTCTACTCGTTGATATGCTGAAGAACATTTACTAGCACTGTTGTCCGATAGCAACATAAATTGTTTAGAAAATCAGTCACCAAGACACATTTTTATGTTACACGGTAAACAATGGATTTGACAACATACATTTTAGCAGACTCTTTTATCCAGAGTGACTTACAGGAGCAATTACAGTTTAGTGCCTTGCTCAAGGGCACATCGGCAGATTTTTCACCTATTCTGCTTGGGGAATCAAACCAGCAACCTTTCAGTTACTGACCCAATGCTCTTAACCACTAGGCTACCTGCCTCCCCAACCAGTCTTATGTATTATACAAGGTAAGGTATATGAAACTGGCAAACTACTAACTTTGATTCCACATCCATCTAACAAAGCGCTAAGTGAATTCAATCCATACCTATTATTTACCTCGATAAGGGCTTATCCAATACAATGTTACCCTGCATGCAGTTGGATATCCAGTACAAAGAAAGCTAAGAAGCAGAGGCATAAGCTTGTTGTTTTCCGACCAAGTGTTTCGGTTTGCTGTCTTTGTTTGTTTTCTTGCTGATGCCTCTAAGAAACTTGAAAAGAACAGGCCAAAAGACAAATAAAAAGTTGTCTGCTTCTTTTTTTTTTTTTTTGAACGTCAGTGTCCTTGACTCCTGCCGTTTCTGTGAATATTGAGGATTCAGATTCATCCAACACCTTTCCTTCAACCAGATATCTTTTCAGTTTCAGATGAATCATTGAATTAATAAAAGGATGACCGAATAAACAACAGTATGTCCACCAGAAGACAGCGAAGGGCAGTGGATTCAGTATTTACACCAGCATACAGTTGAAGTCGGAAGATTACATACACTTAGGTTGGAGTCATTAAAACTCGTTTTTCAACCACTCCACAAATGTCTTGTTAACAAACTATAGTTTTGGCAAGTCGGTTAGGACATCTACTTTGTGCATGACACAAGTCATTTTTACAACAATTGTTTACAGACAGATTATTTCACTTATAATTCACTGTATCACAATTCCAGTGGGTCAGAAGTTTACATACACTAAATTGACTGTGCCTTTAAACAGCTTGGAAAATTCCAGGAAATTATATCATGGCTTTAGAAGCTTCTGATAGGCTAATTGACATAATTTGAGTCAATTGGATGTGTACCTGTGGATGTATTTCAAGGCCTACCTTCAAACTTAGTGCCTATTTGCTTGACATCATGGGAAAATCAAAATAAATCAGCCAAGACCTCAGAAAAAATGGTAAACCTCCACAAGTCTGGTTCATCCTTGGGAGCAATTTCCAAATGCCTGAAGGTACCACATTCATCTTTACAAAAAGTAGTACACAACTATAAACACCATGGGACCACGCAGCCTTCATACCGCTCAGAAAGGAGACGCGTTCTGTCTCCTAGAGATGAATGTACTTTGGTGCAAAAAGTGCAAATCAAACTCAGAACAACAGCAAAGGACCTTGTGAAGATACTGGAGGAAACAGGTACAAAAGTATCTATATCCACAGTAAAACGAGTCCTATATCGACATAACCTGAAAGGCCGCTCAGCAAGGAAAAAGCCACCGCTCCAAAACCGCCATAAAAAACATGGGGACAAAGATCGTACTTTTTGGAGAAATGTCCTCTGGTCTGATGAAACAAAAATAGAACTGTTTGGCCAAAATGACCATCGCTATGTTTGGAGGAAAAAGGGGATTGCTTGCAAGCCGGAGAACACCGTCCCAACCGTGAAGCACGGGGGTGGCAGCATCATGCTGTGGGGGTGGTGCACTTCACAAAATAGATGGCTTCATGAGGAAGGATAATTATGTGGATATATTGAAGCAACATTTCTAAACATCAGTCAGGAAGTTAAAGCTTGGTCGCAAATGGGTCTTCCAAATGGACAATGACCCCAAGCATACTTCCAAAGTTGTGGCAAAATGGCTTAAGGACAACAAAGTCAAGGTATTGGAGTGGCCATCACAAAGCCCTGACCTCAATCCTATAGAAAATGTGTTAGAACTGAAAAAGCGTGTGCGATCAAGGAGGCCTACTATTTGAGTGTATGTAAACTTCTGACCCACTGGGAATGTGATGAAAGAATTAAAAGCTGAAATAAATAATTATCTCTACTATTATTCTAACTTTTCACATTCTTAAAATAAAGTGGTGATCCTAACTGACCTCAGACAGGGAATTTTTACTAGGATTTAATGTCGGGAATTGTGAAAACCTGAGTTTAAATGTATTTGGCTAAGGTGTATGTAAACTTCCGACTTCAACTGTACCTTGAGACCTACGTGCATTAATTTCTTTACAGTTCCGAACACCCAATTTAATAAAAAAGGGCGGTAAAAGAATCAGTCCTTTTGACCATGGTGTCTGTATTGTGAAAATCTTTTGCCCATGAAGTTGTTGTTGTGTGTAGGTGGTGAAGGTCCTCGGGCAGTGGCTTTCCGCAATCAGAGAGCTGGACTCCAACATGGTGATGATGATGACTGGGTAGCATGTCCTTCAGCGATGACTGGTCTTCGTAAAGCTACAGTAATTGGTTTCACAGAGTCGTGTCACTGGCTGGATGAAAAGAGATCTGAGGGTCGTAGTTGCAGGATGTGCAAGCCACGTGGACGATGAACCAGATAAAATATTGAGTTCACAAGGTCCACAGATTATATTTCTATGGTCCAGACACTATGGGTAGGTTTGAAAGAGTGCATGTATGAAGGAACATATATTTTGTCCTTATTTATTAGTGAAATATCAGGGCCCATATTCCCAAAGCATCTCAGTGTAGAAGTGCTGATCATGGAATATTTTTGCCTTTCATATCATAATGATAGCATTTACATTTTAGTCATTTAGCAGACGCTCTTATCTAGAGGACTTACAGTAGTGAGTGCATACATTTTCTTACTTTTTAGTACGGATAAGAGGGTGGACCTGATCCTAGATCATCAATCCTAATCTGAGACTATTTGTGAATACAGGCCTTGAACCACAGTTATTATTTGTAAAACTAGATATATTGCTGGTGTCAGCATAGTGTCACAGTCTCTGACAATGATATTCTGGTTTTATAATGTTTTTATGATGTGAGCTTTTCATTGTCATTGCTCAACAGCAGTGAAACACATGACTGAAGGCTGTCTTTTCAAAATCCTTTATTTCCCGTGAAAATGGTGTTGTTTACCAGAAATCTCTGGGATTTCGGAAAATCCAGCAGGTCAAAATATGTTAGTCCCCACCTAGAAACTGTGAGCTGAACTTCTGATGTCTCACAACTTCTGCTTTGACTTTGAGAAGGATGAATGCAGGAAAAACTACTTTTAAGTATCTGAATACAACACTGAGAGGTTATTGCTGCTTACTAAGCACATTCTATGTGAGGAAGTACTGTGCAGTTTTAGCAGCGTATAATGTACACTGAACAAAAATATAAAATGCAAAATGCAACAATTTCAAAGATGTTACTCTTACAGTTCAAGGAAATCAGTCAATTGAAATATATTCATTAGGCCCTAATCTATGGATTTCACATGACTGAGAATACAGATATGGATCTCTTGGTCACAGATACCTTAAAAAGAAGATAGGGGCATGGATCAGAAAACCAGTCAGTATCTGGTGTGACCACCATTTGCCTCATGCAGCACGACACATCTCCTTCGCATAGAGTTGATCAGGCTGTTGATTGTGGCATGTGGAATGTTGTCCCACTCCTCTTCAATGGCTGTGCGAAGTTGCTGGATATTGTCGTACACATCGATCCAGAGCATCCCAAACATGCTCAATGGGTGACATGTGTGGTGAGTATGCAGGCCATGGAAGAACTGGGACATTTTTAGCTTCCAGGAATTGTGTACAGATCCTTGCGACAAGGGGCTGTGCATTATCATGCTGTAACATGAGGTGATGGTGGCGGATGAATGGCACGACAATGGGCCTCGTCACGGTATATCTGTGCATCCAAATGGCCATCGATAAAATGCAATTTTGTTCGTTGTCCGTAGCTTATGCCTGCCCATACGTTAACCCCACCACCACCATGGGACACTCTGTTCACAACGTTGACATCAGCATACCGCTCACCCACATGACACCATACACGCGGTCTTCCATCTGCCCGGTACAGTTAAAACCAGGATTAATCCATGAAGAGCACACTTCTCCAGCGTGCCAGTGGCCATCGAAGGTTAGCATTTGCCCACTAAAGTCAGTTACGACGACAAACTGCAGTCAGGTCAAGACCCTGGTGCAGACAACGAGCACGCATATGAGATTTCCTGAGATGGTTTCTGACAGTTTGTGCAGAAATTCTTCAGTTGTGCAAACCCACAGTTTCAACAGCTGTCCAGGTGGCTGGTCTCAGATGATCCCGCATGTGAAGAAGACAGATGTGGAGGTCCTGGACTGGTGTTGTTACACGTGGCCTGCGGTTATGAGGCCGGTTGGACGTACTGCCAAATTCTCTAAAATGACGTTGGTATATGGTAGATAAATGAACATTTAATTATCTAGCAACAGCTGTGGTGGATATACCTGCAGTCAGCATGCCAATTCCAGGCTCCCTCAAAACTTGTGACATCTGTGGCATTGTGTTGTGTGACAAAACTGCACATTTTAGGGTGGTTTTTTATTGTCCCCAGCACAAGGTGCACCTGTGTAATGATCATGCTGTTTAATCAGCTTCTTGATATGCCACACATGTCAGGTGGATGGATTATCTGGGCAAAGGAGAAATGCTCACTAACAGGGATGTAAACAAATTTGTGCACAACATTTGGGAGAAAAATGCTTTTACTACAGTGAGACTCATCTCAGATAATATCATCTTATTTTCCTTAGATATAGAATAGTACAGTATAGCCCCTCCCTTACTCTTTTCTCAGATGTTTATGTCATAGAAGAAGGCTTGATGCTTTGTCGTAGTATGGCTCGAAATCCATCAGCCAGCCCGTTGCCACGCATGAGATGATCCTGTCCGTGCAATCATGATTCTGATATAATCTGGATGGGGTAATCCCAATCTGGGTTCGCCCTTTAAAAAGCAAAGAAAGGCAAAAGAACCACCAGGGAAATGGTGCATAGAAAGAGAGTTGGAAGGAGTGTTCAAGGCTGAAGTGCAAAGCATCTAAGGCTTTACAGATTGGTCTCAATATCACCTAAAATGGTATTATTATATTATTATTAGTAGTATTAAGAGCTTCATTGATGGTTCAACATTTATCTAATTGCCAAGGTGTGAAAAGTGAATGCAGACTAAGAACAAAATCAACATGGTTATTTCAAATGGATTGCTTGGAGGAGAAAAAAAGAATCAATACATAATCAATGAATCATACTTCCCCAATTGTGTCGGGTGAGCCACTTTGCTGCCTTTGTGTTCCTCTGTAGCTCAGCTGGTAGAGCACGGCGCTTGTAATGTCAAGGTAGTGGGTTCGATCCCCGGGACCACCCATACACAAAAAAATATATGTATGCACGCATGACTATAAGTCGCTTTGTATAAAAGCGTCTGCTAAATGGCATATTATTATTATTTGTAAGATAAAGCTGGAGTTGCTCTACAGCAGGGTTCTTCAATTCCGGTCCTGGAGGGCCGAAACACCTCTGTTTTTCATCCTCTCCTTCTAATCAGGGGCTAATTCAGACCTGGGACACCAGGTGAGTGCAATTAACTACCAGGTAGAAATAAAAAACAGAAGTGTTTCGGCCCTCCAGGACCGGAATTGAAGAACCCTGCTCTACAGAGTGTTGAGGAGGTTAAAGTGTTGAGATAGACACCTAGATTACATATCATTTTGTTCAGTCCAGTGTGAATGAAAAGCTTCTGTAAAAACACACAATCCCTACTGTAAATGTAGGTTCACCATTAGGTTTTAGAAAAGCACAGTGGTAGAAAAGCACAGCTAAATGAACAGATAAATAAATAAGTATTCACTTCATGCCTAGCAACAGTGGCATTCTTCTGGCATTCTTTTTCATCTCTTGCTCGGGTAACCACGGTAACCTCAGAGCAAAGAAAACGTCCCTCGGTTTGGAGCCAGGAACTGAGATTCTGTTCTACTGTAACCATTCTGAAGCAGCAGTAGCACATATTAGCATCAGACACTTAGTGAGTGTGAGTATTGCATGATATGCTAATGTCACCACTCTTCCCGTCTCTTCCCCCGTTCCGAAACTGACCGTATGTGGGAATAGTATCCATGGAAACCCACAATTATCCGAGGCTGACAATTCATATTTTTTTTATCAGTAACTGCCTGTAGGAACAACAGCAGCACCCCCATTCCCCATCTCACCCTTTACACCCCTTTTGTTTTCTGCTCGTCAAGCGGGCGTCTCAGCCAAACACATATTTGTGAGCGTAAATATAGCGTACTGAAAGCAAATTATGCCATGCAGTGGAATGACAGGCAGAAATAAATCAGAGCTTCCACTGCGTCCTCTCCTCATACTATCCTATTGTCATTATGTCTCCACAGAGGCCCTATATGATTAACACATTTGTCACTGACTCCATTAACTCCTCCAGTTCCTGGTGAGAAGTCATATTTGGGTTCGGAAAGAGAGAGGGAGATAAACAGAGAGATGTGAAGTAGAAGGAGGAATAAATGTGATGAGTCATCGCCCGATGTGGTCAAGGTCAAGAACTTGTAGAGCGAGTGCGAGTTTGTGTGTGAGTATGTTTAGACGTGCCTGCGCGCGTGTGTACTAGCTAGCGTTGACGTGACCGTTTTAGTTAGATAAAGACAGGCCCCTCTGCACCGATGTGACATGACCATCAGTGGCTTCAACTTTAACGACAGGCCCCTCCACAACGCTCCTCCTCCTCTTGCACTCACTAATCTCCACGTTGAATTAAGAGCAGCCACGACACTCCTGAAACGTTTCAACCTATTACCGTCAACGTTAATGCAGTGCCACCATCCACTCGTTATGCCCCAGATACTCATCTAACTGGCAATTGGCTCGGGCCTCTCTGCAACGCTCAGCAGAGCAGAGCACAGTACCATACTACCCCGAGAGACTACTGAGGAGGGAGCGGCAGAGCAGCCCGACGAGATTACATAAAATGGGAACGCCATGTCAGAGAGGGTGGGAGAAAGAGATGGAGGGAGAGAGAGAGAGAGAGAGAGAGAGAGAGAGAGAGAGAGAGAGAGAGAGAGAGAGAGAGAGAGAGAGAGAGAGAGAGAGAGAGAGAGAGAGAGAGAGAGAGAGAGAGAGAGAGAGAGAGAGAAAGAAAGCGAGAGAAGGCAGTAAATTAGAGAAAGAGAATAGGAGAGAAAGAGAGAGCAACAGAGAGAGCAAGATGTAAAGGGAGAGAGACGAGATTGCAGGTGGAGTGACTTGACATGACAGACATCAAGGCTTACATAGCTGCTGTTGGGTTGCTTTTAACTGTCCTAATGAGATTGAGTGTACTGCCAATTATTATAATTCATGTATTAGTTGTAAGCTGCTGAATAAGATATGGAGATAGCTTGGCTTTGAGGGCAGAATGTGGCCCTGGGGAACATATTCCTCAGTGGACATCTTCCATGAAATGCAGCATTGCCTTACTCCATGGCTAGTCTCTGTAGTGTTGCATGGTACTTCCCTCAATGGGATGTCATTGGAAGGATGGAATGATGTAACAAGCTGCCAGAAATTGACTTTACTCATACTGTATGTATGACTGAGCTTCTAACGTGTGTGAGTAAGTGAGTGAGTGACTGAGTGTGTGTTTGTGTGCGTGTAAGTCGTGTCAAAGGCTCACTCACTATTTGCCTGAAGGACCTCAACTAGAAAAAGCCACCCACACACATGCCTTGCCTTCAGTGGGGAATTAGCATACAGTATTTCAACCGCCATGCTCCATTTATTTGAGCCCATCTCTCTCGCCATCATCCCGTAATTGAAAGTTGTATTGAGTTGAAGGAGATAATGGTTGTAAATGTGTTAACCGCCATGAGATGTGCTGGTGTAAAACCATAGAGAGAAATAAAGGACCAGTATGACATGCCTTCCACTTCAGAAATGGTCATGTCACGTAATGAACACCACCATTAGATGACACACATAAGTAATACCAGTACATTACACTCGTATCACAAACGTTTGAGTGTGATGTAACACTGGCTATATTATTAATAAGAGCTAATACACGAGAGAGACAGCGTTCGTTTCCCATTATGCGTTCTTTAACTGACATCTTCATTGCATTTATCATTACATTTATCATGATATGTGTGGACGCGAACCATGCAAATGAAACCATTGTAGTTCCGCTGGAAGATGGGAAAGGATTACTGTCTGTGAATGATGTCTCAGAGATGTCTATTGTCTACTCCTACATGATTGAAGTCACCATTCACCACTCACATCACATCACAGCAACATCATCGACTGTAGCTTTCACAATGACCCAGCCATGAAACTGGGTTGTTTATCATTGTTTATGCGTAGGCCTCTACCTTCGACTACTATGCAGTCCTCGCTGAATCCCCTTATGTGCTTCACACCAGCCCAGCTCAGGAGAAAAAACAAGATGGATGGATCCCAAGGAACCCCTTGGCCTCCAAATAAGCTGTAATGTAATTCCCGTTCTTCTGTGATTTCCTCTATGACCCTGCACTGTGGAACAATCAGCAAGTCTCAGTGAGAAGTGGTGCCAAGGTTCAAATATCCGAAGGAGGAAAAAAATACACAGCGGCTAAAGCGAGTGACCTCGGGTTTACACCGTTCGAAACGTAGCAGGGGGACCGTCCTCTGAAAGTTGCTGATTTTCATTTCCCGTCTCAGGGTTTTCAAAAGCAACCAAAATATTTGATCATTTCAGAACCGAACCACCCTGAGGGTACTCTCCGCCGGGTTCGCAGAAAGCAGGGATGCATTCCCCTGAAAAACAGATGTGAGGACTCTGCTTGGTGTAGGTAGGCAACATGACCTCCTCTACACTGATCCTCAACACAGGGGACCCACAAGGATGCTTCCTCAGTACCCTCCTGTACTCCCTGTATACCCACAACTGTGTGGCCTCACACAGTTCCAACGCCATCATCAAGTTCGCTGACGACACGACAGTAGTAGGCCTGATTACCAACATCAACGAGACAACCTACAGAGAGGAGGTAGGCACTCTGACTGCATGGTGGCAAGTAAACAACATCTCCCTCAACGTCAACAAAACAAAGGAGCTGATTGTGGACTTCAGGAGGAACCAGGCTGGGCACACCCATCCTCATCAATGAGGCCGCCAAATGGACATGGTCAAAAAGTACCTCGGCGTACACATCTCCGAGGAGCTGAAATGGTCAAACCAGACAGACACCGTGGTGAAGAAGGCACAACAGTGACTCATCAACCTCAGAAGGCTGAAGAAATTTGGCCTGTTCCCGAGGGCCCTCACAGTGTTCTACAGGAGCACCATCGAGAGCATACTGTCGGGCTGCATCACATCCTGGTACGGCAACTCCACCGCCGCGGACCGCAAGGCTCTACAGAGGGTTGGACCATCAGCCGAACGCACCATTGGGTGCACACTGCCTGCCCTCCAGGACACAGGTGTCGCAGGAAGGCCAAGAAGATCATTAAGGACCTCAGCCACCCGAGCCACGGCCTGTTCTCCCCACTTCCATCACTGCCAATAGCTTCTACCCTCAGACCACTACGCAGCTATCTGCTCCCCGTATCCCCCTCCTGCTCCCCGGAATTCCTACACGTTTTGTTTTTTGCCCAAGCACTAAACAGCTGATTGAAATAAACAACTAATCATCAAGCTTTGGTAATTTGAATCAGCTGTGTAGTGTTAGAGCATAAACCAAAACGTGCACACCTTGGAGTCCCGAGGACCGAGTTTGGGAAACGCTGCAATAGACTGTAAATAGCTGAACATGTTAAGAGAGAAAATGTTGTTTAATTCAAGCCTTGGATTCAAGATCCAAAAGATTTGGATCCACAAAAAAACATATTGATATGCATACAGAAGTGTTTGCTATGAGCCACAGCTGCGATTGTCACATTAATTCATTTGATTTGCAGCACTGGAGACAGCCTAGATTTGCATTTTCCCTCAACGTCTAACCACCAATATATTCTGTTCCACTTTTTTTGAGGCAGCTTTCAGGAAAAGGGAGAAGGACTCAGGCATGCTTTCTGAAGTCTGTCTGGACAGACAATTGCCTAGTCATGTTTTGCGGCGATACCCCACTGAGGGAAGGATCTGAGAAAATAATCTCAAACCTTTGAAGTCTCTCCTTCCCTCTTGTGAATTCCATAGCCTCTGCCATCCAAGTCACAAGGCAAAGAGTAAGCACCACCAAAGAGGCAGGATTACATCCTGAAACCACCAGTCTGTCCACATAGCTGGCTCTGCTGAACCAAGCCCAAATGCTGTGTGTATGTGTGAGTGAGTGTGTGGTTGTGTGTGTGTGTGTGGGGGGGGGTGGTGAGCACAACAACACACACGCAGCGATGGTATTCCTAAACTGGGCTATTGTTCAGGCCACAGCCCACGCCGCTAAATTCCGAACGTACACAAATACACAATGTAAAGTTATGTGGCAGACTCATAGGAGCAGATCAAGATCCCGAATCGAAGGAGAGAGAGATGAGACAGTAGCCCCTATTTATGCATTTCAAAACCCAGCGGGATTACCCATCATACCCCTCCAACCTTTCCGTCTGTCCTGGCATATTTAACCCCTGCTAGCACCCATAAGAACAATTACACACCCACGAGCACAGAACACAATACCGGGTCGTTACAATACCTTCTCTATTCACATTGGTCAAATACAAAAACAAGTTCCAGCAGAGCGGATTCACGTCACCAGCCATCTTAGAAATCTGCTTTGGCCCCAGATAAACCAGCAGTGATAATGAGGAATAATGACACAGTTGTGAGCTTCATCAGAGAAAGCAGAGAGATAGTTCACGGCAGGTCATTTGAACAATATGGTAGAAAATCTTTTTAAAATCGCTCCTAATCTCTTGACTTGGATAAATCAAGTTTCAGCCAACTCTGTAACGACTATCACTATTGGCTTCTTCAAGATTAAGATGCTGCATGAAATTATAGATCAGAGTATGGCAAAGAGTGCCAGAACACCATTGTTTGTCAGGGTGTTGGTCCTCTGAGGCTTCTGCTTCCTAGTGTGGATTAACATCACAATAGCACGGCAGCCAACTGAAGAAACATTCAAGAACCCTCATGAATTTTGGTACACTGTATATTATGACACAAAACGTAATGAGCAGAGACACTACAATGAAAGAGGATGTGTGTGTGTGTGTGTGTGTGTGTGTGTGTTGCCTATGTGTGTGTGTGTGTGTGTGTTTGTACCAAAATAGTGGAGGAAGATAACGCGCCCAGCAACAAAATCAAAGACCATCAATATGCAACTGAGACAGCAGTTATTTCTCAATTCTGATATCTCTGCCAGAGTCACCACAGGGTCAGACCCAAAACATTTGCCATACACTAATATGCAGAAATAACGAATTAGGAAAATCTACTAATCGCATAGCGCCAAAATATTAGGCTCTGCTGTAAGCAGTGTTATCCCAATGCTGAGATTAAAGTAACGATTGGAAAAGAACATAAAACACAACTACCAACAGCCAACCTTCTCGTTTGTGAGTAAATCCATGTTGGATTGGATGTTTTTCCAAGTTATGGTTGATACTCCTGACATCCATCAGAAGAAACACTCCAAACTGACATGTTGGACCACAAAAATACAGAAGTCATGCATGATGTTGAGAAACATTCACGCAAAAGTTATAGGCGTCTTCAAGTCATTCAATAATACACAATGCTTATACTCTGTCATGAGGTTTGTTATGAAAGGTGCATTCACTTCAGCGAGACTTTTAATGTACCGATATGTCTCATATGTAATCAAGATACAGTAGTATGTGCTGCTGTGTTTATAACATACTAGTATTTTTCACTTCCGTTTGCAACAATCTAGGATCTTTGTTCATTGTACTTTAGATAGGGCTGACCTCAGTGACAAGTCACCATGGCATGAAGGAGAGCTATTGCGACAGTGGGGTTGTTTGTTTCATCTTATCCCAGTAATCTTCTGGTACAGCTGTTGTCTGCAGCTGCTGGTGTGAATATCAAAATATTACCTCATCCATCAAGAGGTGAGTGGCCGTCAAGATGCATTGCCAACGGCAATTCAATTCAAAATGTACTTTATGCAAAATTCTCTGTGTCTTTTTCCCAGTCACATAGAACCCCAGAAAGCATGGCAATGTCTGATCCCATAGCCGTCACAGGGGGCATGTAATTTCTGTCTCCTGACTGCACAGAAACCACCATTTCCATACATCTAAGCCAGTCAATATTGGCCATGCCGAGGACCAGTGGGAGCTAGTTGATAACCCCATTCTTTAGTCACAGACTGGGTCTCATGGTGAGCTAGAGTCATTAGGCTCTCTCAAGTACGCTGTTAAAAGACCAATCTACAAATAGATTTCCCTGGGAGCCCCTTTCTCACCTCCCCACAGGGAATTCCACAGGGAACAAGACACCATTTTATGTTTTAAAGTAATTACCCATGTAGTTTGAACATGCAATTGAGTTTACCCCTTACTTTGTTTGCACTCCATGTGCCCCAATATGGTACAGGGTGGAATGTGTTTGATTTAATGATCGCATTTGTTTAGCCCACGGCAGGCTATTGAGTATTGCACATATGTTATTGCACAACCCTAACTTTCAATGTCCATGATTCCACATTTCACGTTCCTGAATGGGTGGGTCCATCCCCTAATGTCCTCCTTATTTGTTCATAAGGGTCAGTGTATGATGCTCAACATTTTGTACCTGACCAGTTTGCACTTGGGAGTCTGTAGCACTTCCTGGATGGCAGCAGCACAAACTCTGAGTTGAGCACATGGGAGGAGTCCTTTGGAGGTCCCGCAAGAAAGTCGTGCCCCCCTATGGAAATCAAATGCCTGTCCAACTGATTCCTTCTGGCGTCGGCCCTGGTTTAGCCTATACCGCAACTACATTAATTCCACATTAATCAAACATGTGAGCATCATTTATGATTTTGAATGTCTGGATATTTGTCATATTTTCACATCAAAATGCATTTCTTCACAAAATATCGTATGACTGTACATTTAGTCTTGGGTTGTATGAGATCTGTAGGAATGTAAGTGGTCACTTGTTATTTGATTTGTTACGCAGTGACAGACAAGTCCACTGGGCCAAATACAACTTCAAGACTCATGGGGCAGAAAGTTGTCTTTCCAATCATAGTTGTGAATTAAACCCCAATATCCCTATGCATGCACACAACCAACGCAAAACAACAGACATTCTCCACAAAGTATAACACAGGCAGCATCTAGGGAAAGATTTTCAGAGTGAGGCTATATAGTGGGGCTATATTTACACTTGGATTGTTTATGTAATGTTATTCATATCATACCAACATGTGTAGCTTCATTTGGAATGTGTCCCAGAAAAACGGTTCTGCTGTGTGCACTCCCCAAAACCTTCCCACCCAGAAAGAAGGGCTTGCTGTCAAACAGCTTGGCCAGGATTTGGGAGATGAACAGCAATGCCTCCACTCTGAGCCGGGTCAAACAAAGGCTTATTTGAGCATGGAGGGGTAGCTTTAAGGCTGACCCAGGTCCTCCATGTTTTGGCTGTGTTAGTGCTAACATCAACCACGCTCTGCACACCAACACGCACACACGAACAAACACACACACACACGTTTGAACCCTCTTTTGAACACATTTTCCTCTAGCTGACATTTTCAGTGAACTCAATGTGGTATTGGTATGAGTTATAGGTATACTGATTTGATTCCAATGAAACTATTGCATTTCATAAATCCTACCAGGATGAATATGATTTAAGTGCATGTCTTTGAGGGAAAGCATTGAGGGAAAATATCTAATTGAACGTCTCCATTGCTTACAGCCTGCGTGTGGTTCAGTTATTGTTGGCATGTTCCCTATAATGAATTATGCATTGATCCTTGAAGATTACTGATTGCATATAATGCAGAATGTCAGGTAAATACATTTCCTGCTTGATCCCCATCACCCATTATCAGCCCTGTGTGTCACTAGGCAGGGATACAAGTGATGTTCATTAAGGAAACGTCAGCCATATGCAGTGAGCTGGCTGATTCGTCCATTAGTTTTGCATGCATATTTTGTGCGAGACGGATTGCAAGCAGCATTCAAGGGAAACGCTAGCCTGCATCTGCGTAGAACTGCGTCTCTTTCTCTCTCTCTCTCTAGGCTAGACAGGTACCTTTCTATTTCAAACTACCACAGGAGGAGAGGGATAGTTAAAGAGAGACACCACCATGCAGCCTGACTCTGTACTTCCACATCTGAATAGACACAACTTTCATTCACTCAGAATCAATGACAAGCTGTGGCTACTGTGATTGGACAGATCTCTGTGGTTTGAGAGAGGATAAATGGTGGTGCGTCCCACCCCTGCTCTGCAGAACTCTAGTCCCTTGGCAAACTGTATGTCTAGACATCCAATACAAATATGGCTGTGTGAGTGATGGGTTCGCCCATGGAAATGATTGAGAGGCTGGGGAGTTTTTACACTCCGGAAGGCCACAATTGTGGGATAAGCTCCATGACAGATGCGGACAGAAGGAAGGATACAGTCAGCAGCAGGGGAATCCTAGCTCCAATTCATAATATCTCAATATTTGTTTTCCTCTTTCCAGGAGACTACAATTAATCCTGTCTTGACAGTCATCCCACACTTTTTTTCTTTTCTGAAAGAAACAAAGATAGTGTTCAAGCTGGTACCAAATATCCCTCGCTCCTAGCCTCTTTTCTCCATGACCACCAATCTGAGAGGGCTTGATGAAGTATGATGAACAGTACCAGTCAAATGTTTGGACACACCTACTCATTCAAGGTTTTTTCTTTATTTTTACTATTTTCTACATTGTAGAATAATAGTGACGACATCAAAACTATGAAATAACACATATGGAATTATGTAGTAATCAATTTTTTTTCTTAACAAATCAAAATATATTTGAGATTTGAGATTCTTCAAATAGCCACCCTTTTGCCTTGATGACAGCTTTGTACACTCTTGGCATTCTCTCAACCAGCTTCACCTGGAATGCTTTTCCAACAGTCTTGAAGGAGTTCTCACATATGTTGAGCATTTGTTGGCTGCTTTTCCTTCACTCTGCCGTCCGACTCATCCCAAACCATCTCAATTGGGTTGAGGTCGGAGGATTGTGGAGGCCAGGTCATCTGATGCAGCACTCCATCACTCTCCTTCTTGGTAAAATAGCCCTTACACAGCCTGGAGGTGTGTTGGGTCATTGTCCTGTTGAAAAACAAATGACAGTCCCACTAAGACCAAACCAGATGGGATGGAGTATTACTGCAGAATGCTGTGGTAGCCATGCTGTTTAAATAAATCACAGACAGTGTCAACAGCAAAGCAACCCCACACCATAACACCTCCTCCTCCATGCTTCACGGTGGGGAATACACATGCGGAGATCATCCATTCACCCACACCACTTCTCACAAAGCCAATTTGAACTCCAGACCAAATGACACATTTCCACCGGTCTAATGTCCATTGCTCGTGTTTCTTGGCCCAAGCAAGTCTCTTCTTATTATTGGTGTCCTTTAGTAGTGGTTTCTTTGCAGCAATTCGACCATGAAGGCCTGCTTCACACAGTCTCCTCTGAACAGTTGATGTTGAGATGTATCTGTTACTTGAACTCTGTGAAGTATTTATTTGGGCTGCAATTTCTGAGGCTGGTAACTCTAATGAACGTATCCTCTGCAGCAGAGGTAACTCTGGGTCTTCCATTCCTGTGGCGGCCCTCATGAGAGCTAGTTTCATCATAGCGCTTGATGGTTTTTGAGACTGCACTTGAAGAAACTTTCAAAGTCCTTGAAATGTTCCGTATTGACTGACCTTCATGTTTTAAAGTAATGATGGAGTGTCTTTTCTCTTTGCTTATTTGAGCTGTTCTTGACATAATATGGACTTGGTATTTTACCAAACAGGGCTGTCTTCTGTATACCACTCCTACCTTGTCACAACACAACTGATTGGCTCAAACGCATTAAGATGGAACATAATTCCACAAATTAACTTTTAAGAAGGCACACCTGTTAATTGAAATGCATTCCAGGTGACTACATCATGAAGCTGGTTGAGAGAATGCCAAGAGTGTGCAAAGCTATCATCAAGGCAAAGGGTGGCTTCACTATTATTCTACAATGTAAAAAATAGTAAAAAAGAAAAGATAAACCCTTGAATGAGTACAGTGCCTTGCAAAAGTATTCATCCCCCTTGATGTTTTTCCTATTTTGTTGCATTACAACCTGTAATTTAAATGGATTTTTATTTGATTTCATGTAATGGACATACACAAAATAGTCCAAATTGGTGAAGTGAAATGAAAAAAATATCTTGTTCCAAAACATTCTGCAAAATAAATAACGGAAAGGTGGTGCGTGCATATGTAACCCTTTGCTATGAAGCCCCTAAATAAGATCTGGTGCAACCAATTACCTTCAGAAGTCACATAATTAGTTAAATAAAGTCCACCTGTGTGCAATCTAAGTGTCACATGATCTGTCACATGATCTCAATATATATATACACCTGTTCTGAAAGGCCCCAGAGTCTGCAACACCACTAAGCAAGGGGCACCATGAAGACCAAGGAGCTCTCCAAACAGGTCAGGGACAAAGTTGTGGAGAAGTATAGATCAGGGTTGGGTTAAAAAAATATATCAAAAACTTTTAACATCCCACGGAGAAGCATTAAATCCATAGGACCACTTTAAGCCGTACACAGAAGAGTGGCCAGAAAAAAGCCATTGCTTAAATATATTTTTTTTGGTGTTTGCCAAATGTCATGTGGGAGACTCCCCAAACAAATGGAAGAAGGTACTTTGGTCAGATGAGACTAAAATTGAGCTTTTTGGCCATCAAGGAAAACGCTATGTCTGGCACAAACCCAACACCTCTCATCACCCCGAGAACACCATCCCCACAGTGAATCATGGTGGTGGCAGCATCATGCTGTGGGGATGTTTTTCATCGGCAGGGACTGGGAAACTGGTCTAAATTGAAGGAATGATGGATGGCGCTAAATACAGGGAAATTCTTGAGGGAAACCTTTTTCAGTCTTCCAGAGATTTGAGACTGGGATGGAGGTTCACCTTCTAGCAGGACAATGACACTAAGCATACTGCTAAAGCAACACTCGAGTGGTTTATGGGGAAACATTTAAATGTCTTGGAATGGCCTATTCAAAGCCCAGACCTCAATCCAATTGTCACGCCCTGGCTCTGGGGACTCTGTAATGTTGAGCCAGGGTGTGTAGTTTCTGTGTTATATTTTCTATGTTGATGTTCTAGATCATTTAGATCTATGTTGGCCAGGGTGGTTCCCAATCAGAGGCAGGTGTATCTCGTTGTCTCTGATTGGGGACCATACTTAGGCAGCCTGTTTGGCACTAGTCGGTGTGGGATCTTGTTCCGTAAAGGTTTGTTTTGTGTAACCTAGGACTTCACGTATCGTTTGTTTGTTGTTTTGTGTCGTGTTAAGTACTTAATAAAATGTACGCTTATCACGCTGCGCCTTGGTCCGTCTCATCAGTAAATGAGCGTGACAGAAGATCCCACCAAAAGAGGACCAAGCAGCGTGTCCAGGAACAGACAGCCTGGACCTGGGAGGAGATCCTGGACGGGAAGGGATCCTGGACTTGGGAGGAGATTCAGGCTGGAATGGATCGCCGTCCTTGGGAGGAGACTGTGGAGGCGCGCTATAGAGAGGAGCAGAGGCAACGCAGAGGGTACCGGCCGAGGAGGAAGCCCGAGAGACAGCCCCAATATTTTTTTGGGGGGGGGCTAAAAGGATGGTTGGCGGAGCCTAGGGTTAGAGCAGAGCCAACTCCCCGTACTCAGGGTAGGAAGCGTGTGACTGGGCAGGCTCCATGTTATGCGGAGCCACGTACTGTGCCGCGAGTGTTCCGGCACACGTATTGTGTGGAAGTAGGCATTCAGCCAGGACGGGTTGTGTCAGCTCTCCGCTCCAGACCTCCAGTCCGCCTCCACAGTCCGGCCCGGCCCGTTCCGGCTCCCCGCACCAAGCCAGTGGTGCGTGTTCCCAGTCCAGCCCGGCCTGTTCCTGCTCCCCGCACCAAGCCAGTGGTGCTTGTTCCCAGTCCGGTCCGGCCTGTTCCTGTCCCTCGCGCCAAGCCAGTGGTGCGCTTCGCCAGCCCGGTGTTTCTGTCCCTCGCGCCAAGCCAGTGGTGCGCGTCGCCAGCTCGGTCCGGCCTGTTCCTCTCCCTCGCACCAAGCCAGTGGTGCGCGTCGCCAGCCCGGTCCAGCCTGTTCCTGCCCCTCGCACCAAGCCAGTGGTGCGCGTCGCCAGCCCGGTCCGGCCTGTTCCTGCCCCTCGCACCAAGCCAGTGGTGCGCGTTGCCAGCCCGGTCCGGCCTGTTCCTGCCCCTCGCACAAAGACAGTGGTGCGCGTCGCCAGCCCGGTCCGGCCTGTTCCTGCCCCCCGCACCAAGCCAGTGGTGCGCGTCGTCAGCCCGGTCCGGCCCGTTCCTGCTCCCCGCACCAAGCCAGGGGTGCGTGTGTCCAGTCCGGCACGGCCCGTGCCTGTTTCACCGGTGCCTTGTCCGGCACCGGTCAGCTGCTCCACTCCGGAGCCAGAGCAATCCGCTCCACCGGGGTCCGGTCCAACTCCAGTCAGCGGATCCACTCCGGAGCCAGAGCAGCCCGGTCCGGCCTGTTCCTGCCCCTCGCACCAAGCCAGTGGTGCGCGTCGCCAGCCCGGTTCAGCCCGTTCCTGCTCCCCGCACCAAGCCAGTGGTGCGCATCGTCAGCCCGGTCCGGCCCGTACCTGCTCCCCGCACCAAGCCAGTGGTGCGCGTCGTCAGCCCGGTCCGGCCCGTTCCTGCTCCCCGCACCAAGCCAGGGGTGCGTGTGTCCAGTCCGGCACGGCCCGTGCCTGTTTCACCGGTGCCTTGTCCGGCACCGGTCAGCTGCTCCACTCCGGAGCCAGAGCAATCCGCTCCACCGGGGTCCGGTCCAACTCCAGTCAGCGGATCCACTCCGGAGCCAGAGCAATCCGCTCCACCGGTGTCCAGTCCAGCTCCGGCCAGCGGCTCCAGTCCGGAGCCTGTACGGTTTGATCCACCGTCGTCGGGTCCAGCTCCAGTCAGCGGTGCCAGACCAGATCACTGTCACGCCCTGGCTCTGGGGACTCTGTAATGTTGAGCCAGGGTATGTAGTTTCTGTGTTATATTTTCTATGTTGATGTTCTAAATCGTTTAGATCTATGTTGGCCATGGTGGTTCTCAATCAGAGGCAGGTGTATCTCGTTGTCTCTGATTGGGGACCATACTTAGGCAGCCTGTTTGGCACTAGTCGGTGTGGGATCTTGTTCCGTAAAGGTTTGTTTTGTGTAACATAGGACTTCACGTATCGTTTGTTTGTTGTTTTGTGTCGTGTTAAGTACTTAATAAAATGTACGCTTATCACGCTGCGCCTTGGTCCGTATTTTCCGTTAACGATCGTGACACCAATTGAGAATCTGTGGTATGACTTAAAGATTTGAAGGAGCTGGAGCAGTTTTGCCTTGAAGAATGGGCAAAAATCCCAGTGGCTAAATTTGCCAAGCTTATAGAGACATACCGAACTGTAATTGCTGCAAAAGGTTGCTCTACAAAGTATTGACTTTGGGGGGTGAATAGTTATGTATGCTCAAGTTTTCTGTTTTTTTTGTCTTAATTCTTGTTTGTTTCACCCAAAAAAATATTTGCATCTTCAAAGTGGTAGGCATGTTGTGTAAATCAAATGATACAACCCCCCCCAAAATTATATTTAATTCCAGGTTGTAAGGCAACTAAATAGGAAAAATGCCAAGGGGGGTGAATACTTTCGCAAGCCACTGTAGGTTTGTCCAAACGTTTGACTTGTACTGCACATGGTTGAAACTTACTCAAGACTCCTTTAACCTTGAGGTCAAGCTGTAAGGGGAGGCAATGTAAAAAGGCAAGAATGAGGTAACTCTCCAGAATACAAAGTGACATTTTTATTTTTGCTGTGACCACCATATCAGAGAGCACTTCTAGGGACATCTGCATGTTTGAAACCTGCACAACAACCCCTTCTTCCACTCTTCAAAGGTCAAGATGAAAGGGATTGGAGGAAAGAAGACAAATAAAGAGTCAAGAGTTTGTCAAGGCGGTGAATTGCTTTCCACTTGGAATTCAAAATGCAATTTCCTTCAGAATACTATTTATTTTACATGAAATTATACAATAGATAGTGATGTTGACTTCACCTTATTGACATGGTCCTGGCGTGGCGAGATGGAGTCTGACAAGCAAGATGCTCTCTCCAGATGTCTGTGTAGTGAGCAACGGTCACCAAAGGTCAGAGAGCTGCTGATTTAATCCCTGTCTGATATCTCAGTTTACCCGGTCTCAAATAACTCCACTGGTCCTCTCTTGTCACCTGTTAAATGGAACAGATAAGTCTGAGCATGGCACTGACTCTTGTTTGATGATGAGGGCAAGCGATTGTCGACAATAGTATGATTAGTTAAAGAATAGACTAGAATGGAATAGGGGAGAATAGAACATCATTTAATACAATACAATCAATATATATATATATAATTCAGTACATAATATAATTTAGTTGTCCAGTGGAAATGTGTCTTCTGCATTACCTTTTTGGACAAAATAGGTTTCCGTACTGAATAAGCAAATTAATATAGTTTTCTCTCCATAGAAACAAGGAGTGGCCTTATTTGACACACAATCTACGCTAACTCTGATGATCACTTGGAGTGGTGATGTGATGCAGTATATTGGTTATCATCATACTGCATTGGTTCTATGTATGAAAAATTTATGCACTCACTAACTTTAAGTCACTCTGGATAAGAGCGTCTGCTAAATGACTAAAATGTAAATGTGAAATGTTCTAATCTACCTCTGACTGAAATATGAACAGAGATATTCGGCGTGATTATTTTAACAGAAAGCCTAAACTACTCTGTGTTAGTGGCGGTTTCACTTAAGAAGATGAACGGCCAAGCCTACTGATTAACTCTTCCTTTGGGGCCTGTGGCAAAGCATTAAATGTTGCATATGTTCTCATTCTATTATGACTCAACTAGAGAAGAATTCCAAGCACTTCCATTAACAAATTGAACCAATGTGAATACTCACATGACACAGGAGCACAATGTGGACCCATTTTGTTGTATGTAACAGAAGCCATGCTTAGTAACATCCCAAGGATTAGATTTCAGGTTGAACTAAAATTATACTTTTTTTGTCGTCAGATTAGGTACAGGAAAATTCACCTTAATATATGTGGTGTGCCACAAGTATGAAATACCGGTAATCTGTGTGGTTGCCTAGAACAATTTTAATGGTGTGACATAACATTGTCATGGAAACTCTCAATTGGTTCAATGTCAAGATTAACATGAATAGTGAGATAAATCATAGAGTGTTTCTCAATATGCTTACTACCATGCTCTACACTCTCATGTTCCGAGTTCGTTCACCGAGGACGTTGTCTTGAGTACGTTCTTGTGAGGACGATTGTGGAAAATGCATAACATGTTGCATCTGAGAAGCACTCACAGTCCGTGCTATTATCTTTGACCAATACAGAAGAAACAAGATAAATGTTTGCGTTTGCTTTAGTTAACTTCAAAGTTAACTTCTTAGTTATCAGCTATGTGAATCGGAATACCCTAGCGGGAAAAAAATAATATTTAAATATACTTAAATCATAATTCTATAATATAATTTAATATATTTAAGTATGTCTGTGATAAATATACTTAAGTGATCTATGATCTAAAATGGAACAATTTTAAATACATTTAATATCAATTTTATTTGCATTTAAGTAAATTAAATATATTTAAAATTATCTAAATTGGGACACTTTTTTTGTACTTACAGTGGGGGAAAAAAAGTATTTAGTCAGCCACCAATTGTGCAAGTTCTCCCACTTAAAAAGATGAGAGAGGCCTGTAATTTTCATCATAGGTACATGTCAACTATGACAGACAAAATGAGAAAAAAAAATCCAGAAAATCACATTGTAGGATTTTTAATGAATTTATTTGCAAAATTATGGTGGAAAATAAGTATTTGGTCAATAACAAAAGTTTCTCAATAGTTTGTTATATACCCTTTGTTGGCAATGACACAGGTCAAATGTTTTCTGTAAGTCTTCACAAGGTGAAGCAAGATTTCTGGCTCTCACAGACCTGTAACTTCTTCTCTAAGAGGCTCCTCTGTCCTCCACTCGTTACCTGTATTAATGGCACCTGTTTGAACTTGTTATCAGTATAAAAGACACCTGTCCACAACCTCAAACAGTCACACTCCAAACTCCACCATGGCCAAGACCAAAGAGCTGTCAAAGGACACCAGAAACAAAATTGTAGACCTGCACCAGGCTGGGAAGACTGAATCTGCAATACGTAAGCTGCTTAGTTTGAAGAAATCAACTGTGGGAGCAATTATTAGGAAATGGAAGACATACAAGACCAGTGATAATCTCCCTCGATCTGGGGCTCCACGCAAGATCTCACCCCGTGGGGTCAAAATGATCACAAGAACGGTGAGCAAAAATCCCAGAACCACACGGGGGGACCTAGTGAATGACCTGCAGAGAGCTGGGACCAAAGTAACAAAGCCTACCATCAGTAACACACTATGCCGCCAGGGACTCAAATCCTGCAGTGCCAGACGTGTCCCCCTGCTTAAGCCAGTACATGTCCAGGCCCGTCTGAAGTTTGCTAGAGTGCATTTGGATGATCCAGAAGAGGATTGGGAGAATGTCATATGGTCAGATGAAACCAAAATAGAACTTTTTGGTAAAAACTCAACTCGTCGTGTTTGGAGAACAAAGAATAATGAGTTGCATCCAAAGAACACCATACCTACTGTGAAGCATGGGGGTGTAAACATCACGCTTTGGGGCTGTTTTTCTGCAAAGGGACCAGGATGACTGATCCTTGTAAAGGAAAGAATGAATGGGGCCATGTATCGTGAGATTTTGAGTGAAAACCTCCTTCCATCAGCAAGGGCATTGAAGATGAAACGTGGCTGGGTCTTTCAGCATGACAATGATCCCAAACACACCGCCCGGGCAATGAAGGAGTGGCTTCGTAAGAAGCATTTCAAGATCCTGGAGTGGCCTAGCCAGTCTCCAAATCTCAACCCCATAGAAAATCTTTGGAGGGAGTTGAAAGTCTGTGTTGCCCAGCGACAGCCCCAAAACATCACTGCTCTAGAGGAGCATGGAGGGATGGGCCAAAATACCAGCAACAGTGTGTGAAAACCTTGTGAAGACTAACAGAAAACGTTTGACCTGTGTCATTGCCAACAAAGGGTATATAACAAAGTATTGAGAAACGTTTGTTATTGAGCAAATACTTATTTTCCACCTTAATTTGCAAATAAATTCATAAAAATTCCTACAATGTGATTTTCTGGATTTTTTTTCTCATTTTGTCTATCATAGTTGACGTGTACCTATGATGAAAATTACAGGCCTCTCTCATCTTTTTAAGTGGGAGAACTTGCACAATTGGTGGCTGACTAAATTATTTTTTTCCCCACTGTAAGTATATTCTTAGTAGATTATATAAAGAGCAAAACAAATGTACTTTGAGTACACCTTAAGTACATTTTACGTACATTTCTCATAAATTATAAGTATACTTAAATGGTATTTGAAATAGAATTCCTATATTTTCATTGCAAATAAAGTGCATTTATAATGTGCTTCAAGTATACTTTTACAAATACACTTCTGCTCATTAACCACATTAGCTATTGTAATTAGCCATGATTGACCAAGGCATCTTCTCAGCCATGTTAACACGCTATTTACAAAGCAGTTGTTATTGGAGCAGCAATGTACTGTATAAGTAAAAAAAAATGTAACTGTGCACTAGTGGCATTTCACACTTTAGTTGTTCACATTACGGTGATATATAATATTTTCAATAAAAGGTGTAATATGTAAGGTGTAATTAAAAGTAAAAAATTATTCCATTTGAAAATTAACATACAAACATTTAAATAAGCTAAATATGAGGAACTATATAATATTATAAATCCAAACTTAAGCTGCAGATTTTTTTTGTGGATATTTAAGTTAAATATACTTTTTTGAAAATAACTTAAGTATACTCCCAGGAAGCATGTTCCTCAGCTGTGCATGTTTCCTTATGTGGAATAAACAATCATTGTCAACTTTCTCTGCACTCTTCTGAACAGGAATTCAGAAGGTACTTCAAAAGTCTTTATTGGCACTGAAATCACAGTGCCATGACAAAAGTATTCATACCCCTTGGGTTTATTCACATGTTATTATTACAAAGTGGGATTCAAATGGACTAAATTGTAATTTTTTTGTCAAAAATCTACACAAAATACTCTGTAATGTCAAAGTGGAAGATTATTATTATTATTATTAGATGATAGAAATTAAATAACTAAAATATAGTAGTTGCATATGTATTCAGCTCCCTGATTCAGTACATGTTAGAAACACCTTTGGCAATAATTACAGTGGTGAGACTTCTTGGGTTAGCCCATTATTATTTTCATAATTCTTAAAGCTCTGTCAAGATGTTGGGGATCATGGCTACACAGCAATTTTCAAGTCTTGCCATTGATTTTCAAGAGATTTAAGTCAAAACTGTAACTTGGCCACTCAGGAACATTTACTGTCTTCTTGGTAAGCAATTTAGTGTAGATTTGGCCTTGTGTTGTAGGTTATTGTCCTGCTGAAAGGTGAATTCCTCTCCCAGTTTCTGGTGTAAAGCATACTGAAGCAGGTTATCCTCTACGATTTCCCCCAGTATTTGCTGATGTTAAGCATACCCATATAATGATGCAGCCACCACCATGCTTGAAAAATAAGGAGGCAGTTACTCAGTGATGTGTTGTGTTAGATTTGCCCCAAACATAAGGCTTTGAATTTAGGCCAAAAAGTGTATTCCTTTTTTTGCAACATTACTTTAGTGCCTTTTTGCATACAAATACATGTTTTTGAATATTTTTATTCTGTATATTTTAATTTGTATGTCATTTAAGTCATTATTGTGGAGTCACTACAATGTTGTTGATCCATCCACAGTATTCTCCCATCACAGCCATTGAACTGTAACTGTTTTAAAACCACCAATGGCCTTATGGTAACATCCCTGAGCAGTTTCATTCCTATCTTGCAGCTCAGTTCAGAAGGACGACTGTATCTTTGATGTGTCTGGGTGGTTTAATACATAATCCACAGCATAATTATTAACTTGACCATGCCTAAAGAGATATTCAATGTCTAATTTGATATTGTTACCCATCTACCAATCACTTCCCTTTTGAAAGGCTCCCTGGTCTTTGTAGTTGAATCTGTGCTTGAAATTCAATGCTTGACTGAGGGATCTTACAGGAGTTGTATGGGGGACAGAGGAAGGGTTAGTCATAAAAAAGTTTTGTCAACCACTATTATTGCCCACAGAGTGAGTCCATGTAACATATTATGTGATTTGCTAAGCCAATTTTTATTCCTGAATTACTTTAGGCTTGCCTAAGCAAAGGGGATAAATACTTCTGCAACGACTATATTTTTGTTATCCAATTTGTACTAATCTTACTTAGAAATAATACAAAACTAAACCACTTTGACATTAGCATATTTTTAGTTCATTGTTGACAATTTTTTTTTACAAATTAATCCCCAAAAGTATGAATACTTTTGCAAGGCACTGTATACTTATAGTGCACTTGATCACTCACAAACAGTGTTTCATAAATGCTTCAACTTAAAAACAACACCAAGTGTATTTTGAATGAATATACTACTGTAAATTACAATTAAGGTGTTTGAAATTGAAGTACAGTTTTAATGTGTGTTTAAGTTTAATGATAGTGAACATATAGTATACTTAAAGACTGAAAAACAATTAATTTAAAGTACACTTTTACTAAGTGTACTGAAGGTTGATGATAGTATATTTATTGTATACTAAAAGACTGAAAAAATAATGAATATAAAATATACTTTTAATAAGTGTGTTGAAATGTAATGATAGTATATTTATAGTATGTTTAAGATATACTAGAAAAGTACATCTCATATTTGAAGTATATTATTTCAATTTGTTGTATATTTAAAAAATACTTTAGTATACATTTAGCTATGAATTCTTCGTGGGTAGCTAGCTAGCTGCATCAGATGACCTGGCCTCCACAATCCCCCGATCTCAACCCAATTGATATGGTTTGGGATGAGTCGGACTGCAGAGTGAAGGAAAAGCAGCCAACAAGTGTTCAGCATATGTGGGAACTCCTTCAAGACCGTTGGAAAAGCATTCCAGGTGAAGCTGGTTGAGACAATGCCAAGAGTGTGCAAAGCTGTCATCAAGGCAAAGGGTGGCTATTTGAATAATCTCAAATATAAAATATATTTTGATTTGTTTAACACTTTTTTGGTTACTACATGATTCCATATGTGTTATTTCATAGTTTTGATCTCTTCACTATTATTCTACAATGTAGAAAATAGTCAAAATAAAGAAAAACCCTTGAATGAGTGCGTGCATCCAAACTTTTGACTGGTAGTGTATATTCAAGAACAATTTAGCACGTCAGGTGTCAATCATGTTTCTCTGTGTAGAATGTTTCAGTTCATTCCTTTGAACCATTAAGCAATGATTTATATAGGCAATATTCCAATTTACCTATTTACAGAATGATTGACACAAGGCCACAGTGCCAGAATAGCTACATAACATACCACTAAATTGTTTTAATCTTAGCATTTCTACAGGAAAAACATCCATTGTTCCGACTTGTATAGGCTGCCTGACAGGCAATTCAGATTCCCCAACTCTGCCATAAAAGGATGGCTTCTTCCAGGGACTATCTGTTTTTACAATGGAGTGTGAGAATGCAATCATCACAGTCGTTTCAAACGGAGGGAAAACAATTTAGGAGAGAAGCGGCACTACGCCTGGCATGTTTATGGAGCTCTCCGACTGCAGACGAGGGGAGGGTATACCTCCACCGCCACCTCCGGCGCCGTGTAACCCCACCATGTCATTTCCTCAAGAGTCGCTGACATCATCAGCGCTCCCTCCCCTCTCCACCATTTTATGAATCTGTCTCACTCCCCTTTATATTAGGCGCGGGAGCCACCATTCGAGATTGATAGTAGCGCTTTGAGTTTTTTCCCCCATTTGTTGTGGACTCCCTTGCGATAGATACTTGCTGTAATAAACTAAATGAGCTTGGGAAATGGCGAGACTCGAGGTGATATTTCACCAGCCCACGATGCTGAGTGAGATGTTGTTGTTTGTGCTCAGACGATACAGAGATAGACCTATGTGCAGCGACACTACAATAACCTGGGATTTCTGGACCCATTTCCCATGAAAGAGCATATACTGTATGTTATTAAGTAGCAGAGGAGAAAGGAGCAAGGTAGGTTAGCTGAACAACCTGTGCTGAACAACGAACTGACTCATTGTAAATCAAGGCGAAAACCGAAGTGAGCAGGGCTCTAAGTGGCTGCAGTTATACAATGAAACAATATTTATGTTCCCTTTCAATATTTGCCAGTGGCCCTTCAGCCAGCATTTTTACTTTAAGCTTCTGGTAAACTGAGACAATTTATTACAGAGCTGACTTTTATTGTGCTTCAATTGAATGCCTCTGGGACTACTGGAGACTTAAGTGAGAGAGCGCCGACCACAAAGATCGACTCCAGCTTTTATATTGTTCATTTGTTGTCTTTCTTCCTGTGGCAATTTTTTGTTTTTCTTAATTCCCTGTCTGATGATTCTCCAGTAAACAATCATACTAACTCACAAAGACGCCAATTCATAAAGCTTGAAATGTAGCTATTGAAATGCAGATCTGCTACTTTGTGATTGATTTGTGGACATTAGGTGAGTGTTGCTGGGAGGCCTTATGTCAGGGTTTCCCAAAGTCAGTCCTGGGGACCCCAAGGGGTGCACGTTTTGGTTTTTTCCCTAGCACTACACAGCTGATCCAAATAATGAATTCATCATCAAGCTTTGATTATTTGATTCAGCTGTGTAGTGCTAGGGCAAAAACCAAAAAGTGCACCCCTCGGGGTCCCCAGGACCAAGTTTGGGAAACGCTGCCTTATATTGTCTACGTTTCAAACAATTCCACTTCATGTTTTCTTTCCGTCTCTGGAGGAAGTCCTGCAGTGTTTTGTTCATAGAGAATGATAGAGGAGTCAAGATGGATAAATCCCATTTTGGCATGGACATTGCCGTTGAGGGCTTCCACCATTTTAAAGTAGTCAACTGGGTGGAACTTTCTATGGGTTAAGGAAGGATCACATAATTTCATCCAGGTCAAAGGAGGGAACAACCAATTCATTATAGTTGTGAGCAAACATTCCATAACTGCAGGTGGCAGTAAATCTCCAACCTTGGCTTTATACCTGATCAAACAACACACTCCAGGTGGTAGTATGCAACCTTTCTGTTGTTTTTTTTACCAACTCATAGAAGTAGTAGAAGAAGACAATTGACTACTTCAAAATGGAGATGGCTTCAAAGGCACTGCCCATGCACTCACAGACGCCATAGTCAACCTGTAGGTAAGAAGGAACTTGCAAGTAAGAAGGAACCTGCAAGTAAGAAAGAACCTTCAAGTAAGAAGTAACCTTCAAGTATGCATTTCGTTGGATGGTGTATACCATGTATATCCTGTACATATGACTAATACAACTTGAAACTTGAATAATGGGACAGATATAAATTGTCCTCTATTCCATCTCTATGGTTGTGTTTTGTTGACCACTTTCCCGGTGTACCATATTTCCCTAATCTGTCTTAAATCTAAACTTTTCTTCAATTTTCTTTGCACCTGGGGCTCTATAATCCTTTCTAGGGCAACTTTTTCTCTATGTTGCTGTCAGGCTTCGCTCTGAGGCAGCTTCAGCTATGAGGTGTCCCCATCTGCATGCTCAGACCATTGTGCAGGATTAAGGATGATGAAACAAGAGGAGGGCTGGCGAGACAAATCCTCCCTGTTTGGCCAAGGTTTCTGATGCCGAGTGACACATCACGCCACTTTGTAGGTATTCCATTTTGTAACTTGGCTCCTCGCATTAGATCATTATTTGGCAGTGACTCCAGGGCCAGGTCCAATACGAGCTCGGTTTTCTGGGCAGGCTGCGCTTCTCAAAGTCTCTTTCAATAATGTAAATGTCCCTCACCAGCAACTTCACCCTCCCTCTGCCTAATTGTGTCTTGCCCCGCTATGTGGTTGTTTTCATTCACAGTGGCAGCTCTGTAGTTGATAGAATGGGCGTTTTAGCAGGGGGCAGGTGGATGGTGGATTGATTTGGCAGGGGTTAGGATGTTAATCAGTTGACTGATAAGTAAGATGCAGAAGCCAACTTGTTTGGTCAATGCACAAATCGTTTGTTTCTGTGTTTTGCTTTGTTCTCCCTTCAGGTTGTAATGTCTGTAAGGAATGGGATACAGACGATTTTGATTCATCACTGTCAACAGGGAGAGGAAATAATTGGTTCTGAATACATTTGAATGCATAAGGTGATGCCTCAGAAGTAGCTGCTGATGTTGATTGAGATAACAATGTATTTCTTGAAGAATGTTGGTGGTTGAATTTGGAGACATTATTACCATTCTTGCCACACGTTTCTGTGAAGACAGAAGTTAATCTCTCTGCATGTGTTTAGACTACTTTCCCAAATTGAGGGTTCAAATAAATTACATTTGACTAGGCTGTCCTTTCACGGTTTGAAATTAAAAAGTACAGATTGAAGGTTAACCAAATAACCAATTAAATCCTGGCCTCTCTACAGTAACCCACAAATACATAACGCATGGAGAGTGTAGACCCAGAGGAAACTGTGAAATGGTCTCCAGACCAGCAGTCGAGCAGATGTGGGTAACTCTGAAAGCATCCCATCACCTCGTTCGGCATGTCCGTAATGATGCTTGCCCACTGATTGATGTCTGACAGGGGCATTACGATCAGCTGTGGTCATTTCGGAAGCATCAGTACTTCCCGAAAGCACTGGGCACACACAACAAGGTTTGCCAGGCTTCTCTCAATTAGATTGGCCGTCTGTTTTTCTCTCTGTCTGTCACTCAGCAGCACCAGTCCTCTCCCAGATCTAATTTATTCTTTCACCTGGAGTGAAGGTTGCAGATAACTGGAGAGAGAGGCTTTTTTTTACTGTCTTTGGATGTTTTTTGTTGTAGGTTTGTTTGTGCCTCTCTCAGCAACACACCTGCCTCTTAAGTAGCTTTAAAAAGGCTGGAAGTGTCTGGTGCTGTATAGTATAGCTCCACAGTAAAGAAATACAACACCCTAAAACCTGTCATCACTTGATGAGGAAAACAAATGCCAAAAGCTGAAACATATTACATTTTAAAGTACCAGACGAAGGGAAATACACTGTTCATAGGAAATATTAGATGACATTAGGTCTATGGGTGGGGAGTGGAGACTTTGGGCAATGCCAAAGTAACAAAATTATGCTGAGACTCACTTTAAAATGTGTCAAACCAAAACCAATGATTTCAAAGTTAAATCAAACTCATACAACTCAGGACTACTTTTAACAATTTCCACTGAAGATTTTGCAAAACACATTTACTTGAAGAACAGTGCAGATGCAAAATTTGGTAACAGATTGACGGTTTGTGCTGTTTGTGCCGTCAATCTGTTACCAAAATGTGCCTGTTTATTACACAGAAACGGAGATTGTTAGGCTATGGTTCAACCCAGCACTCAGAGAAACAAACACGACAAAGGGAGTGGAAGAAACAAAAATATTTAATAAAAGTTAAAATTGTCTTAGTCCAAAAACAACTGAAGTAAAGGAACAGAGTGGGCTAGTCGGCTCCGGAGGAAGGAGAGGCTGAGGCAGGCAGGCAGGCAGGCAGGCAGGCAGGCCGACAGGCAGGAAGGCAGGCAGGTTGGGAGGTATGTCCGAAACTAAAGACAAAACAAATGACAGGTTAAGGAGAGTGGAGAGCCAGGCTGAAGACAAAGACAAAATAACTTTACTGGTGAGCCAAGTTACCGCTCTGGTAAGAACAACGATCTGGCGCCGGTGGAGAGCCATGCCCCGGAATTAGTAGTGCAGGTTGATTAGAGAATAGGATGCAGCTGCGTAGGCAGGAATCACTGGAAACAACCCGCAGCTGCACAGGAGAGGCAGATCCTGAGCACGCCCCCTGATCCACTCCAGACACACCCACATAAAGGGGACAAACACACATACAGATACAACAGACACAGAGGGGACAAAACAAGGAGGAAGGGAAACAGAAAAGGGAGAGACAAGCTGCCCACATAACAGTACCCCCCTCAATGGTCGCCACCTGGCGACCCACCAGGCCTGTCAGGGTTGTCGTGATGGAAGTCCGTGATCAACTGAGGATCCAACACAAAACGCTTAGGGACCCAAGACCTCTCCTCTGGTCCATAACCTTCCCAATCGACTAGGTATTGGAGACCCCTACCCCGCCTCCGAGAGTCCAGTAGCCTACTGACGGTGTAGGCCGGATGGTCGTCAATGAGACGAACAGGTGGAGGTGGAACAGCCAAGCGGACACAAAAGGCTGGAGGACACAGGTTTCAGTTGGGAGACGTGGAAAGTAGGGTGTATCTTCATGGCTGAAGGCAACTTCAAACGAACCGCATGGCGGGGTTAATGATGGACTCCACCACAAACGGACCCAGGTACCGAGGAGACAGCTTGCGTGATTTGGTACGAAGAGGTACGTTCTTAGACGACAGCCAAACCTCTTGACCAGGATGAAACACAGGTGCGGAGTCCTGCTCCTATCCGCTGTCATCTTGTTCCTGTCGGTGGTCCAAGCAACGCTTCCCGAGCGTCGCGCCACACTCTCTGGCAGCGGCGGAGGTTCTCCTGAACCGAAGGAACAGCCAATTCCTTCTCCTGAGCAGGAAACAGAGGGGGTTGATAACCCATGGTAACCTCAAGGGTGAAAGACCAGTGGCAGAGGTGGTGAGGGAGTTGTGGGCGTACTCTATCCAAGGCAGATGTTTGGCCCAGGATGATGGATGTTGAGCAGCCACACAACGAAGGGTTGCTTCGAGGTCTTGATTGGCTCTTTCTGTTTGACCGTTGGTCTGGGGATGAAACCCTGAGGACAGACTAACGGAAGCACCCAAAGCAGAACAGAAAACCTTCCAAACACGGGAAGTAAACTGTGGGCCTCTATCAGATACGATGTCCACAGGTATTCCATGGGGACGGAATACATGTTGGACTAGGAGGTCCGCTGTCTCACTGGCAGACGGTAATTTTGGTAATGCTATATAGTGAACAGATTTAGAGAATCTGTCCACAATGGTAAGTATAGTATCATTACCTTCAGACTTGGGTAGGCCGGTGACAAAATCCATGGCTATGTGGGACCAGGGACGGCTGGGAACTGGGAGGGGTAGCAGCAGCCCCGAAGGGGACTGATGGGAGGCTTTGCCCCGAGCACAGGTTGAACAGGCTGCCACAAAAGCCCGAACGTCAGTTTCCATTGAAGGCCACCAAAAATGTCTCCTAAGCAGCGTCAACGTGCGTCTCATCCCAGGGTGACCAGCAAAACGGGAGGTGTGAATCCACTGCAACACCTGAGACCGGACCGTCTCGGGAACAAAGAGTAGGTTGGGAGGTCCATCACCCGGTCCCGGGTCCGTGGCAAGTGCAGTCTTCACAAGAGACTCGATCTCCCACTGAACAGCCGCCACGACGCATGAGGAAGGCAGGACTGCCTCAGGCTCGCTGGTCTCCGAAGGGTCAGCAAACTGGCGGGACAAAGCATCTGGTTTAACATTTCTTGACCCCGGTCTGTATGTAAGAATAAAGTTAAACCTACTAAAAACAGGGCCCATCTGGCTTGGCGTGAGTTGAGTCTCTTAGTGGCTTGGATGTAAGCCAAGTTCTTGTGGTCTGTCCAGACCACAAACGGCAGTTCAGCTCCATCCAGCCAGTGCCGCCATTCTTCCAGTGCTAGCTTGACCGCCAGCAGTTCTCGGTTTCCAACGTCGTAATTCCGTTCTGTGGGTGACAATTTTTTGGAGAAAAAAGCACAGGGGTGAAGCTTTTGGTCAGTGGGGGAGCGCTGGGAGAGGACGGCTCCCACACCTGAGTCCGACGCTTCCACCTCCACAACAAACTGCAGAGAGGTATTGGGGTGTATCAACACAGGGGAGGTGGAAAACAGTTCCTTCAAAACCCCTACCGCCTGCTCCGCCTCAGGGGACCACAGAAAAGGGACTTTTGGGGGATGTGAGTCTAGTAAGGGGTGCCACCACTTTACTAAAACCCTTAATGAACCTACGGTAGAAGTTAGCAAAGCCCAAAAATCGTTGAAGTTGCTTACGGGTGGTGGGTATGGGCCATTCCGTCACTGCCCGGATCTTCTCGGGTCCGCCTTCACCTGCCCGCTCTCAATGATGAAACCAAGGAACGATGTAGACTGTTTGTGGAACTCACACTTCTCTGCTTTGACATACAGCTTGTTTTCCAAGAGCCGTTGAAGGACTTGACGGACGTGTGACTCATGCTCCTCGGGTGACTTGGAAAAACAAGAATATCATCCAGGTATACAAAGACAAAACGGTTCAAAAAATCCCTAAGAACATCGTTCACCATGGCTTGGAAAACAGCAGGGCGTTTGAGAGCCCAAAGGGCATGACCAAATACTCAAAATGTCCCAGTGGAGTGTTGAAAGCGGTTTTCCACTCATCTCCCTTACGGATCCGGACAAGGTGATAAGCGTTCCTGAGGTCGAGCTTGGAGAAAACTGTGGCGCCATGCAGAGGTTCAAAAGCAGAGTTGATGAGTGGAAGGGGATACTTGTTTTTAACAGTTATGTTGTTTAAACCCCTGAAATCGATACAGGGGCGTAACGACTTGTCCTTCTTTTCCACGAAAAAGAACCTGCACCCAAAGGAGACGACGAGGGACGGATTATGCCCGAGACCAGAGAATCACCAATGTACTGCTCCATTGCCTCTCTTTCCGGTCGGGACAGATTGTATAAGCGACTAGAGGGCAAGGGAGCACCAGGAAGCAGTTCAATAGGGCAATCATAAGGCCTATGTGGTGGTAGAGACAGAGCCTTGTCCTTACTGAAAACCTCCGCTAAGTCATGGTATTCTTTGGGGACAGATGACAGATCAAGAGGAGCTGAGGGATGAGTTGGGTTACACTTAGTGGGGGGAACCGCTGACCTAAGGCACTCTGAATGGCAGTTAGTGCTCCAACTGAGAATGGTGTGACGTGTCCAATCAATTTGTGGGTTGTGAAGAGCCAACCAGGGAAGCCAAGGATTAGGGAGGTAGCTGAGCCAGACATAACTCTTAGCTGAATGCTTTCACAATGATTGCCAGAAATCACTAGGGGAAACGGGGGTGGTTTGATGAGTTATCTCCGCGAGGAGGCGCCCATCAAGGGCTGTGACCCGAATGGGGGTAGGTAGTGGCTCCATGGGGATACGAGCTTGTGTAACAAACTGGTGGCTAATAAAGTTGTCTTCTGCACCTGAGTCTAGAGAGCTGAGAGTGGCAGGGAATGACTCTGGAAACGTAAGGTTACAGGTACTTGTAATCGGGGAATGATGGGTTCAGGATCTAACTCTGGGCTCGCAAGTAGACCCACCGTTACGAGCGAGCCTTGTCTTTTGGCCGCTTAGGGCATGTAGCCAGAATGTGTGTGGCGTCTCCACAGTACAGGCACTCACCCGCCTGGAGGCGCCGTTGCCGTTCTGCTGGAGGTAGTCGAGCTCGACCCACTTGCATAGGTTCCTCCTCTGTGCTCGGGATGGAATCAGGAATAAGAAGCTGCCGGCTCCGGGAGGCGAGACTCGAGTGGTTGAAGGCTGGGGAACTCGTCCTCCTAGATGCGGCCGACCGCCTCTCTCCCGACGCCTCTCCCGCAACCGGTTGTCTAGCTTAATGGACAGGGAAACGAGAGAATGTAAATCATGTGGCTCGTCACGAGCAGCCAGTTCATCCTTAATGGCTTCATTCAAACCGTTTAGAAATGCTCCTTGAAGTGCCACATTGTTCCACTTGGAGTCCGCTGCCAAAGTCCAGAACTCAATAGAGTACTCAGCCACACTGTTAGAACCCTGCCTCAAATTAAAAGTATCTTGGAGGAATTACCCACATGGTCAGGATGGTCAAAAACAGTCTTCAATTTAGCAGAAAAATCAGCGAAAGTCAATCCAGTCAAAGTTTGATTTGAGCACACAGCCTCAGCCCAAACCAGAGCTCTCCCTCTTAACAGCCCCAGAACATAATGTACCTTAGAGGAATCAGTAGAAAATGACAGTGGTCTCTGCCGAAAAATCAAGTCACACTGAAGCAAAAATCCCCGGCACTTGTCCAATTCTCCATTGAACGGTTCAGGCGACGTGACAGGGGGTTCCCGATGGAACGAAGCCTGCATCATGTCCGAGGAACCAACTTGGGGTGCATCAAACTGGGGGTCAGAGAGAGATGGAGAACTGATAACAGACAATTTAGAGACTTGTGTAGTTAACTGAGTCACCTGGTTCAGCAGTTGATGATTATTTTCCAAAAGAGTCCGAATCAGTTGGTCATGCTGTCCTAGCAACGTTCCTTGAGCCTGGATAGCTTGTTGGAAGCTGTCTTCGTTTGCCCCGTGCTGTCTCTCTGTTGGGTCCATGGCCAGATCGTTCTGTTAGGCTATGGTTCAACCCAGCACTCAGAGAAACAAACACGACAAAGGGAGTGGAAGAAACAAAAATATTTAATAAAAGTTAAAATTGTCTTAGTCCAAAAACAACTGAAGTAAAGGAACAGAGTGGGCTAGTCGGCTCCGGAGGAAGGAGAGGCTGAGGCAGGCAGGCAGGCAGGCAGGCAGGCAGGCCGACAGGCAGGAAGGCAGGCAGGTTGGGAGGTATGTCCGAAACTAAAGACAAAACAAATGACAGGTTAAGGAGAGTGGAGAGCCAGGCTGAAGACAAAGACAAAATAACTTTACTGGTGAGCCAAGTTACCGCTCTGGTAAGAACAACGATCTGGCGCCGGTGGAGAGCCATGCCCCGGAATTAGTAGTGCAGGTTGATTAGAGAATAGGATGCAGCTGCGTAGGCAGGAATCACTGGAAACAACCCGCAGCTGCACAGGAGAGGCAGATCCTGAGCACGCCCCCTGATCCACTCCAGACACACCCACATAAAGGGGACAAACACACATACAGATACAACAGACACAGAGGGGACAAAACAAGGAGGAAGGGAAACAGAAAAGGGAGAGACAAGCTGCCCACATAACAGAGATAGAGAAAGAAGGAATCGGTTTCGAATTTCAAAAGATTTCTAGAAACTCCGTCCTGTTTGGCCCTTAACCTTTCTATTAAACACACCAGGCAACTCAAGTGGAAAGAGGAGAAATTCCACTGTTTCTGTAACTGCCTCTGTCGCCAGTTTATTTCATGTATTTGCACTTTTTATTATTTAATTTCTTCTGAATTGTACGTTTACAGCAAGACGGAACTAATTATTGGTTCCGCCCGAGTGTTGTCACCCGAGCGCCTTTAGCGACGCACCGAGGAAACTTTACCGCCAAAAGCGAATTATTTTTCCACTTTAAGTGCATACTTACAAAGAAAGTATACAGAAGAAGATAAAGGACATTTAAAAGGATGTTTAGCACCTCTGTGTGATAAGCAGCAATGAGGTTTGTTGACTACTTATTTTGCTATGAGGGTGTTTGTGTTTACGTGCGTCAGTTTTGGTGTAAAATATACATAAAGTGGCTAGCTGTATGAGCTTGATTATAACGCCAGATGTGTGAGACATGCATATGGCATTATTTTGTTAATGTATTTTTTCTTTCTTTAAACCAGTTCTCACGGGTTGACCAGCATTAAAGCCCTGTATTTGAATCAAGACCTCTTGCCTCATGCCTGTCACTGGAGGAGCTACAGTGAGAACTCAACTGCTCTGCATGAGTAGACGAGGAAGACAGTACCAAAGAGCCGTGATCCATGGACAAGAAGGGACATCTCTACATCCAAGAGTGTGCATCTGCTCCTGACATTTACATAGCCGCAGCATCCACAGAAGAATCCAGGCGCCTTACCATGAATCCAGCTGATGCAAAGAAGCTTAAACTATTTCCCACAAGAGACTGACACATTTTTGCCTTCATATTCATACGGTATAGTTGTGTGTATGTTTAAGTGTTAACTAAGCTACAACCAAGAGACTGAATTTTGCATTTCATAGAACAACGTGATATTGATTTGTGTGAAGTAGAAGTGAATATGTTCTAAAAAATAATATTAGTGGTAAAAATAGTATAAATGTGAATAGCTAATGGGAGCTGAATCACTTAGCTACAGGCCAAATTAGATTTAACCCAAATTTAAGTACACCAAGTAACAATGTCAGAGCCTAGTCTTACCTCTGGGAGAGAGCAGGTTAATGTAGGTGAAAGTATAGAGCAGCAGTGCATAGACATGCAACCACAGGCTACTAAAGGCACAAGAGCTAATGACCACACTTCCTCACAAAGAAGCCAAAGAGACCGAAAGTTAACAGAAAAGGGCCAAGAACTGTACAATGAGCAAATAAGAAGATTTGCTCACTGTTTCACTGTGAGCTATGAGGAGTGGAAGGCTATTGCTAAAGACGCCAAGCAAGCTTTGAGTGGACAATGCTCAAACAACCTGCTACATGAACACATAAGCAAAATAAGTGCTGCCTCAGAGAATCTGAACATTGCTTATGATGAGTTAAGGCGCATAGACAACCCTGACCATGACACACGTCGCTGAATTGACACCTGTGATGCAGTAACCAGGAAGATCATCCAAACTGCAAAAGATCGTTTGGAGACAGCAGATAACGGTGGAGGAGATGAACAACAAGGCAACAGGGCGACATCGTCTATATTCAAGTCTGTAGCCTCAGACAAGATAAGTATCAAATCCCAATGCACTAAGTCCTCTCATGCTCAAAGCAGCTCCAGACATTCAAGTCGGATTTCTGTTAGCAGACAAGATGCCGCTGCTGAAGTTGCAGCCAATGAAGCTACTCTAGAAGTACTACTAGAACAAGAGTGTTGCATTGAGGAATTGGAAAGGCTTGAAGCTGAAGCTGCAGAGAGACAAAAGGTGCTAGATGCAAAGCGGAGACAACTGGAGCGACTAGAGATAGTTAAAAAGTTAAAGGCTGCTAAGGCACGTCAGCGAGTGTATGATCAGAGTGAGTGCTCAGATAAAGAAATAAGCAGTCTACTCCATCAAAGTGTCTGTATGAAGGAAAGGGAAGAAGTTAAACATGAAAATAATCTGTTGCATCACCATTCTTCACCACAAGACCGGGCACATTCAAAGCAGGATGACAGCACAGCAGCTCTTGTTAGAGCACTTGCAGAGTCCATCAGTGCAGGTCGTCTTCCTATACCTGAACCAACAATATTCAATGGAGACCCACTCAGATTCAATGACTGGAAGGTTTCATTTCAGACACTCATTGATCGGAAAAACATTCCAGCCGAAGAAAAGATATATTACTTGCGAAAGTATGTGGGTGGACCTGCTAAAAAGGCTATAGAGAGCTACTTCCTGCTTGGTTCAGAGTCAGCCTATCACGCAGCATGGAGGATTCTCGAGGAAAGATATGGAAATCCATTCCTCATAGCCAAAGCATTCAGAGATAAGCTGGAGGCATGGCCCAAGATAAGCTCCAAAGGCAGTATCGAACTTCAAGAGTTTGCTGATTTTCTTCGGAGCTGTGAGGCTGCTATGACTCAGATCAGAGGCCTCGAAGTACTTAATGACTGCAATGAGAACCAGAAGTTACTTGCAAAGCTTCCAGACTGGCTGACCTCGAGATGGAACAGAAAGGTCATAGAAGTGGAGGAAGAAAGTCACACATTCCCAAGCTTCCAGCAGTTTGTAAAGTTTCTCACACGTGAAGCTAAGATTGCAAATAACCCAATAACATCTCTCCATGCTCTGAAACCTGCTGAAGGTGAGCAGATCAAGGTTTTAAAGAACAGAGCTCTCGGAGCAAAGGTACTAGCAACTAACTCAGATGAAAAAGCTTTCTCCACAAGCTGTGTTTTTTGTGAGAAGTCAGGTCACAGTCTACACAAGTGTTGGAAATTTATGAATAAAACCATCTCTGGAGCGAGTCAAGTTTGTTCAAGGGATGAAGTGGTGCTTTGGCTGTCTGAAGCCTGGCCATCGCTCAAAGGAGTGTGAAAATAGAAGGATCTGTGATACTTGTGAGAAAGGACATCCAACCTGCCTACACGATAATCGCAGCAAAGAAAGAGGAATGTCAACAAGGACTGATGGAGAAATGGAGAGTGACAAGTCAAGAGAAGGAACGACAGATCGTTCACAAGAGAGGGTGACAAAACCACCACGCGAGGTAACATCTAACAGAGTTATCCAGAATGTTAAAGGCACCCATACATCCTCAGTCATTCCTGTGTGGTTGTCCACTACAAGTAAGCCAAATCATGAAGTCCTTGTGTACGCTCTTCTCGATACACAGAGTGACACGACCTTCATCCTTGAAGAGACAGCAAAGATGCTTCACACTAAAAATGAACCAGTCCAGTTAAAGCTCTCCACAATGGCTTCAAGAAATACAGTGGTGCCTAGCAGAAGGCTGACTGATCTACAAATAAGAGGATTCTACTCCGATAAGATAATCTACCTGCCAGTAACTTACTCAAGAGAATTCATCCCTGCAAACAGAGATCATATTCCCACACCAGAGACTGCCAAGGCATGGTCTCATCTTGAGCACATTGCAGATGAAATTGCTCCTCTGCAGAGCTGTGACATCGGCCTACTAATTGGCTACAACTGTCCTCAAGCTCTTGTACCAAGACAAGTGGTTGCTGGAGAAGAAAATGAGCCCTTTGCTCAGAGAACAGACTTGGGTTGGAGTGTAGTCGGCTATGGCAACCCATGTCTTGACTTTGGAGATGCCTTTGGAATAAGCCATCAAGTCATTGTGAAGCAAGTGACATCAGTTCTTCCAAATCTCCCAAACGAAGTGCACTATGTCTGTAGAACACAGATCAAAGAGTAGTCCTTCCAACAGACGTCATCAAGGTGTTGGAATCTGATTTTGTAGAAAGGGCTTCAGAAGATGACCCAGCTGACCACGCCTCAAGGGGTGTCACAGCAGAACAACTCACAGCTTCTAACTGGTTCACAGGTCCAGACCTTCTTTGGCAAAAAGAGCTACCAACTGGAGTTGTCATGGTGGGAGAGATCGAGAGCAGTGACCCAGAGATCAAGAAAGCTCAGGTTCATGACACTCAGGCAGAAGAAGCAAAAACAATTTTAGATCGTCTACACAAGTTCTCAGACTGGGCAAGAATGGTGAAGGCTGTTGCCAGACTCAAGCGCCGTGCTAAGGAAATCAAAGGTCTCAAGCCAAAGTCCTGTGAGGCCTCGAACTTGGAGGAAAGGAAAGAGGCGGAGCTGACCATAATCAAGATGGTCCAGGAAGCAACTCTCTCTCAAGAAATTCAACGCCTTAGACATCATAAGGAGACGAAGGTCAAAGACAAAGCCAACCAGTTGCACAAACTATGTCCGTTCCTGGATGATCAAGGTGTAATCAGAGTAGGAGGCCGCTTAGCTAATGCTGCCCTACATCCACATGTGAGGCATCCAGCAGTACTTCCTAGAGACAGTCATGTTTCTGCATTGCTCGTCAAGCACTATCATGAGAGAGTGTACCATCAAGGTCGAGGAATGACTATAAATGAACTCCGATCCAATGGCATATGGATCCTGGGTTGCAGCAAGCTTGTTTCATCCCATATTCACAAGTGCACAAGTTGCAGAAGGTTCCGAAGATGCACAGAGCAACAAAGGATGGCAGACCTTCCAGAAGAGCGGATGGAAACAACTGCTCCATTCACTTACTGTGGAATGGACTGCTTCGGACCATTTCACATTAAGGAAGGAAGAAAGGAGCTAAAGCGTTATGGGCTGTTGCTCACCTGCATGTGTTCAAGAGGAGTTCACATTGAAGCACTTGATGACTTGACCTCAGATGCCTTTATCAATGCTCTGCGTTCATTCATCGCCATTCGTGGATCAGTAAGGCAGATAAGGTGTGATCAAGGGACAAACTTTGTCGGAGCAAGGCGTGAGTTCATTGAAGCACTGAAAGAGATGGATCAAGAAGAGCTCAAAGATTTGGGCTGCGAGTTCATCATGAACACCCCTGCCTCAAGTCATATGGGTGGAGTCTGGGAAAGACAAATCCGCACTATCAGAAGTGTCCTGGCGTCCATTCTAGAACAGTCGTCCAGACAACTTGACTCCTCTTCCCCTACGAACATTTCTATATGAGGTTATGGCGGTTGTGAATAGCAGACCTCTAACCACTGATCATCTGAACGATTCTACCAGTCCAGAGCCCTTGACACCAAACCACATCTTGACCATGAAATCCACAATCATTCTCCCTCCTCCTGGAAAGTTTGTCAAGGAGGATCTCTACCTCCGCAAAAGATGGCGCAGAGTTCAACTCTTAACCAACAACTTTTGGGTACGATGGAAAAAAGAGTATCTCCTGAATCTCCAACACAGACAGAAGTGGACCAAAGATCGCAGAAATGCAAAGGTCGGTGACATTGTTCTGTTACAAGATGCTGCCACACCACGAAACCAATGGAAGCTAGCAAGAGTCATCGAGGTCTATCCTGGAAGTGATGAAAGAGTGAGGAGACTCAAGTTACTCATCAGTGACTCCTCCCTGGATGGAAGAGGAAAGCGTACAGCCAAACCTGTTTACCTGGATAGACCCATTCAGAAAACAGTTACATTGCTAGAAGCAGACTGATGGTTCTATCATACACTCACACACAGTTTATTAGTTGTTTATTAGGACAGAGTTTCATTTTATTTATTCATGCAGTAGGTTTGTCTCCAAGTTTTAAGAAATCACTTGTGATTTGGTGGGAGTGTAACTGCCTCTGTCGCCAGTTTATTTCATGTATTTGCACTTTTTATTATTTAATTTCTTCTGAATTGTACGTTTACAGCAAGACGGAACTAATTATTGGTTCCGCCCGAGTGTTGTCACCCGAGCGCCTTTAGCGACGCACCGAGGAAACTTTACCGCCAAAAGCGAATTATTTTTCCACTGTTATCGTGTTTAAGTGCATACTTACAAAGAAAGTATACAGAAGAAGATAAAGGACATTTAAAAGGATGTTTAGCACCTCTGTGTGATAAGCAGCAATGAGGTTTGTTGACTACTTATTTTGCTATGAGGGTGTTTGTGTTTACGTGCGTCAGTTTTGGTGTAAAATATACATAAAGTGGCTAGCTGTATGAGCTTGATTATAACGCCAGATGTGTGAGACATGCATATGGCATTATTTTGTTAATGTATTTTTTCTTTCTTTAAACCAGTTCTCACGGGTTGACCAGCATTAAAGCCCTGTATTTGAATCAAGACCTCTTGCCTCATGCCTGTCACTGGAGGAGCTACAGTTTCATTATACCAAACCTCTGTTAAGCAAATTGTCTTCCACTTATCTTACAGCCTGGTTTAGACGTCAAGAACTTCAGCATCTTTTTTGACCCAAGGTCATACCTCTTACTTTTGTTACAGCACTACAATATTGTACATTACAGTCTAGTACTGTCGCACGGTTGCTACGACCAACCCTTGGTTTCCATGGCAGCACAAGGAACATTCTTCAGTGTTTTCTTATTCGTTGGACTGAGCCTTATCCTTATATCTTACTCGTGTCCCTGAGAATGTTCTGTGAATGTTCGCTGTCAAAATGTCAACTTCCACTGTTATGCCCTCAGAACAATTGTAGGTGTTAAATTGAGGTTGTTTTATGGACGCTGTGGTAGATTTCTATGCTTAGTCATGGATTACAGCAACAAGCTGAGGTTTTGGTGTACCATCAAAATGGCACCATTTCAGAAACTGTGATTAAGGGCCTTGTGCAATCAAAACTGGTGTGCAGGAGTTGAGTCCAAAATATAATTGTGCAAGAACACAGTAAATATTGTTGTTAGTTATTGTTTACAACCATAAGATTTTGCAGCTGAAAGATAAACAAGTTATCCCAGAAGACTGGTTTCTATAGTTGTGGTGTTACAAGATGACAATGGAGATTGACAGTAATTAAAGAAAAACTGATGTACTATAAGAATAAGATGTCTGAATGATTTCATGATTTTTTTACTCTGGGTTGTCATTACCAACTGTACTGCTTCCTTCAAAATCCATTGACTACTCTCTCTCTAAGGTACATTGTTTTAAATATTTTCAATTTTCTCCATTGAAAGGACCCCATGAGAGACAGCACTTTCACTCTCAACCCAGTGAATAGACACATGATAGGGGCAGACCCGTCAGTTCTAACGAGCATCATGTTGAGCTTCAACTCCCCGTAAGGCCGCACTAACGGAGGAGCCATGCATACAATGAGCAGCCTGAAATAATTGGTCCGGCGGGAGTCCTGTTTTGTCTGTGTCAGGAGAACCAGGGAGTGATAAAAGAAGAGATGCGTGAGACAAAATCACGTTGAATTATGCAAACATCCCGACCCTCAAAGAAAAAGTCAGAGCAGACAGTTGAAGAAATGATCTGTCCGATAAATGATGATTTGACACGTCGGCAAATAATGGGGTGCACCATGATCAAAAGCCATGCGGAGGAAATATGCAGACTCTATTGAAAGTGATGGGAGTGAGCAAAAATGGAGGGGAAGGTCAAATATTGTATTTTCTTTTTCATTAGAATAAACTAGAGACTGAGCAAACTACTGCATCTTTTACAGTTTAATGTTTAAATCTACAGTGCAGAATTACTGCTAGTCTCATTTGAGAGTTCTGTGGTTTGGGGTAACAAGAGCTCCTACTGTATATGTATAGAAATTGATGGATTGATTTCTCAAATCCAGGACATTCAGCTGTCACTGTTTGGTCATTCTAGTACCTTTCAATACAGTGTTTTATGTGACTTTAGTCACTTAGTGTTATTCCGTACCCTGCCCCCCAAAAAAAAAAAAAAAAAAAAAAAAACTATTCATTCACGCCTCTGAAAGATCTTTGAAATTTGCCAATTAAATTGACTTTTCTATGGGTCCCTTTACTTATTCCTGCGGATCCAACCTCAAAAGCAGATATCTCTTGCCTTCAACCCACCCCTCAATCAGACAAACGATCAGAGAGGGGGACTGCTTGGCATCAAAAACTGGAAGATCTGTAAAAAAGCATCAGATTAATTTGGATTCACAAAATTGATACAGTAACGACTCATCTATTTCCTCCATTTTATTCGATCCTCAAAGACACAGGAATTACAATTTCTGTCAGGACAGATACTTGTTTGCAGGTGATTTAGTTTAACCACTCGTCTCGTGGGAGAACACAAAGAGACCAACTAAATGAGAGGAACAGAGAGTGTTGGTTACAGGGAGGCCAAAGCTCATTTAAAAGTGAACTACATGATTGAAAGCAGTGCATGCTGCTTCCCCATGCAGTGTTTGATAGGGGCAGTTGCCAACAGAAACAAGGCAAACCTTTCCATGAATCGAAATGGCACATTGTAGACATTTCAAGTATTTTTTACAGAGAAACAAACCTGAAAGGAACTATCTGAAATGGGACCCGGGGCACAGATTTTTTGCGAACGCTCTGTGAGCATAGCAAGGCTCTATCCAGAGAAGGAAGATTTACCAAGACATTGATATAAGATGAGAACCAACAGATGGCAATGCAATGTTTTAACTAGGGCTCATTATAGAAGGCAGCTCACTCCTTTGCGGAGGAGAAGTTGTTATGAAGGCACAGCCTATGACAGGGCTTGTTCCTTTTACACTGTAACACAGAGAAAAGAAAAGAGAGAGGGGGAAAATCTTTGAATCCTATGTTATGTGGGCTTTAAAGACCTGTGTGAGACTTTCATTTCTCACCCTTTATGGTTGCAATGATAACGAACTATGATATAACCAAGCTGTGGTGTTCTTGCCTTTTGTATGAAGGGGGCATTTTAGATGAGGTTGTTATACATGCATCCATTAGGATCAAACAGGATTGTCTAATAAGTGGGTTGTCTAATAAGATTTCAACCTGGAGTAGATGCAATTCCTTCGCTTCCTACCTTGCTCCGTTCCTTCCTACATCCCATCCATTCTCCCATACCCTCATACTATCGACCCTGCCAAATCAGTCAACCAAAGCTTCCTATAGTTCCTCCATATCTGTAATCAAGGAAGACATGAGTAAGGAGGGAAAGGAGGGAAGTATTTGAAGACTATTTGGACAGGGCCCATTGCTATCGATCCTTCCGCTCATTCTCATTCATTCTGCTCTGGGCTACGGTGTCCTCCCTGCTGAATCGGGACCGAGAGCTGAACTGTGACTCTGCTATGCATCGAAGCGAGAAAAAAATAAACAGATCATGGTGGGCAGCCATCAGGACAGGCTCCCACATCATATGTTCCTCAGAGTTTCAGCACTGTCAAAACTGTATTGATAACAATATTCATCCTTGCCCAAAGTGGCATTCACTTCAATTGAGGAAACCTTGGAAAATGCTAGAGGAACAAGCTCGAAATATAGAGCATATCGTGGCATATTGTGCTAAATGACGCGTAAGATGTCAGAGCATGTGTCAAAGACACTGTAACTTCATGAGCATGATTGTATAAATGTCACGTACAAAATGAGTTCAGGCTACAAATATGAAAGGGGAGAGGGATGAGTGCCATTTTGAAAACCTTTAAATAATAATGTGTAACTCACTTCCTTTGAATGTTCAATACAGCCTCCCTTCAAAATGTCTACGAACCTTCATCAATCACCATGGTGTAGCAGTGCGTCATCACGGATCATAGTTTGATTTGAAGTTGATGTTCTTCGTCGCCACTTGAACTCGCAGTGAAGATCCTCGGGGACATAACTTACCACATCTCATCTTGTTAATTTTGAGTTGCAAGAACAGGTAGGGCATGTTTCCCAGAGGACACGGTTACAAGGATGAAAACAAATGTTGGGCCTACTTTGTCTAGCTGCTTACGTTCAGCCCAGATCCCATGATCAATGACTTGTCTGGGAAATGGTTGTAAGTTGTTAAAACATCTTACTCAACATTAAGTTATTCCCATGTGAAGGTAAAATGGATGCCAAAATCCATAAAGATGCGGCATTCCAATACCCTCTGCTGTCACTCTGATGTGTGTCTCTCTGGGGAGCGAATCATGTACGCAATATGTTTACTTTGGCAGAATATTTTCGCATTCCAAATTCAGGTAAGCTCATTTGCAAAGCATATTAGATAGCAACCTGTTCTTCTGTGTTCATCAGTCTGTTGCCTGTAAATTCATTAAAATATCCACCAAATGCACACGTAGTAGGATTCGCAGATCTTAACAACACGCGCATATGTTCATGTGTCTTGTAAAATAAGTTGTTGAAATGTTTCTTCATCTAACCCGATGTGGCATTCTTTTTTCTTTAGTTCAATGATTTGTAGATATGAGGGGATTTTAATCATGGAAACCCAGACAGAAACCAAATCAATGTGATAAAGTGGAGCCCAAACTTGAGCTTAAAGGCTTGGTAAACATGTGTATTTGGCATAAGAAAACATACATCATACATGTTTCAATCAATATTTATCAAATGTTGGTAGCATATGCAGTAAGCTATTAGTAGACCTGTGTAGTTACCACTGTAATAACTCTTTCCCTTCCAGTTGTTGCAATAGTTTTTCAATATGCTGCATTATAACCCCCATGAAACCCTCCACCTGAGTGTCTCGCTTCAGTATTCAATCATATATTTACATTAACCCCAAATGAGTTACCTAATTAAATGCCTCCCCAAACAAACTACAATCATTTCAGTCAAATCATAATTAAAAGCCTCCAATTAGACATTTATGGCTTAATTAAGTTTCCAATCAAGCAATGTAGTACCACGCTGAATACAATCAAATAGATTTGCCTCCAAGATTATTCTTAGATTGATTTAAAAGCAGGAATTGTACGTCTATGTGATGGGTATGGGGCAAGCAAACCATATATGATTCATTCTTGTTGTATGCTGCAGCAAGTCAATATAATGCGTGCAGATTGGTCAATTCTAACATGCTCGAGAATCACGATGATGTTTAGGGGACTGAGTTGTCCACAGACACTGAAGCCTTGACATGCCATTACAAACATCTGTTATTATTATTATGTGAGCAATGACATTCACCTCCCTTCAATATTTTGTGAGTTAGTTAAAAATATAACCCTATCAGTTGAGGTAGAAAGCAGTCTTCAGTTGCTCTCCCTAAAATCCAGTCCTCAGGAAGTGTGTGAGCGATAGAGAGCACCTAACCCTGATCCTCTTGTTTAGTGTGATGGTGTCTAATTGACAGATTGATCTCACCCAGCATTCTCAGCCTCTCTTTCCTCTTCCCACCAGGTCAATTATTCTATTAGCTACCTCCTAGCACTGGGCTCTAGTGTAATCAAGAAGAGTATAGGCCTCTGTCGCGAGTTAGCTCAAAGAATCTTAGCTAAAAATGCCACAGAAACAGACTGAAAGACAGACGTACACAATGGGTGAATGAAGAATCTCAAAAACACACACGGCATGGTGGGTGATTGTACCATACCATAATGAAATATACAACAAATGTAAAGTTGGTTGTTGTGTGTATGTCAGAATCACCTTCTGGGAAAAGGACTGCATTTACATAGGCAGCCCAATTCAGATATTTTTTTCAGTAATTAGTCTTTTAACCAATCAGATCAGCGCTGAAAAAGATCTGATTTGAAAAGATCTGATGTGATTATTCAAAATATCGATGAGTGAAAAAAGGATCAAGCCAAGGTTATTCAGAATAGGTCTATATAATGACCTTGAAGATAAAAACTGATATTCTGGGAATATAGTTACGCAAGGACTTTGTATTCCTTCTTCACAAACTAGGAGCCAGCTTGCAGAGGCTTCCATGACTTTGTACATCTGCCTGGTTTCTCTAACTTTGCCTTTTAGTTGATCGTCTGCTGTATTGTCTGCCTAATGGAGTGTGTCCCAGGGCTTATGCCAAACATGATAACAATTTCCTTATTACTCAAACCCTTTTGGCTTTAGCACAATGGCACCATGGCCCAGTCCAGGAACAAAGGGCCTTTGTATCCACAAGAGCTTTGTTGTGGAGTGACAAGGGTATTGTAGGCCATTCTGACAGGTTCATCTTTGTGTTATGCAGAGGAAAACATAATCAAGTGAAATATTGTTTCAAGTAGTCAGAACGTTGCAGAAGCCAATAATCTTACAGAAGGCAGAGGAAATTGAGTCAGATCAAAGCGGGTTGGACTAATCAATATGAATTGAGAAAAATCAAAAGGTGTGAAGGGAGGTCAAAACTTTCAAGAGGGAATTGATTGTTGGTACCGTTGGAAAACTGAGGTTAGTATTTATTAAAGGTATCAATGTCAAATTCCAAGACACCTCTTGTGAATTACATTTCTACCTTCAATTGTAAGTGTGTGGGTATGCTTCTGCATTGATGTGTAGTTTGTATTGGCAGTAGTGAGCTAACATATTGTTTGAACATAGCAATGCTGTTGGTTTGATATAGTATAATGTGAACTATTCCTTACCCACACATAACCCTTCTATGAAAAATATTCATGATTGTACAGACATAGATTTATGCAAAGATATTTAAAACAAAAAATAAGCCTTTCCTACTTCAATTGACAAGCATTTTTTATTTTCAGTGAATGACTATAACATCAGCCTAGTGAGTTGATGTTTACGTTGCATTTTTGTCTCTGGTCAGTTGGAGAGATGCTCTTCTCATTGGCTTTGTCACTGCCTGCCCGAGAGAGATCATAAAATAGCACAGAGGGCCCGAGGGATAGCTTGTTGTGTATGACACAGAGTAGCCCATCTGTCTTCCCTAGGAAAAAGAGTTATCCTGTAAAAACAGTATCATATACATCTTCTCACACTGCCTCTCTGAAAAACCCATTGTACAGAAAACAATGTAGTGTTGGTCCCCTTCGGTTGTGATAATTGACTAATGCAGTACAACTCAGTTTGTTCTATCTTTTTACTCCACTATCTTTGGCAAGAGCAGTTCATTTGGTGTTCCTTGTGGGGAAAGATAAACAAAATCGTTATTGCTGCATATGAAATTAGAATGAATCAATTGAAAATGGCTAATTACACTGAAACAATTTTGGGTATGCCTTATCATTGTGTTTGCAATGTTCAGTTAAGAAATATATATCTCACATACCACTAACATGTGACTGCTCTTGCAGATCAGTTGAAATGTTTCACTGTTGACCTGTTATCAGGCAAATAGATCATTTATCATTATACTGCGATGCAGCAATGTCAGTGTAAATCTTCGGCAAACAACAACCCATGTCAGTTGAAAGTTGAATATCAACTGACATTGCTGTATTACAGTTTGGGATACATCACCAAGGATCCACATATTCAAATTGACTTGATATTTAGTTTGGATGTGCTGTGAGCTGTGAGCTTTTGTCTTGTCCTGTGCCTTTAAGCCCCTTACTAATGAAAGAGGAATAAGAAAATTGAAATAGCAAAACCAATTTCTACCAGACTTACATACACAACTGTACCTGATAATCACTGTATACAGTATATCATATGTGGTCCTCTGTAGCTCAGCTGGTAGAGCACGGTGCTTGTAACGCCAAGGTAGTGGGTTCGATCCCCGGGACCACCCATACACAAAAAAATAATTATGCACGCATGACTGTAAGTCGCTTTGGATAAAAGTGTCTGCTAAATGGCATATTATTATTATTAAACCACACAGGCTGCATAGGGCACTCACAGAAACAACAACTTATAACAAAAATATGATGCTTTGAAATGCATGCCCAGATTGGTTATGCATGTGATGAATTATGTATTGGATGAAGATCAGGGGAATATCAGGATGATGGCAAGCAGGAATCCATGTAGTTAAAAATAACATAGAAGTGACAGGGACAAGTCTCAATTCATATGAGCCAACATCCAAGGTTGGCCTATAAACCAAACCAATGCATATTAACCTCTATGGGATCAGTGTCCAGTATACGGGACGGTTGAGCTAACGTGCGCTAATGTGATTAGCATGACTGTTGTAAGTAACAGCAAACTTTCCAGGACATAGACAAGTCTTATATGGGCAGAAAGCTTAAATTCTTGTTAATCTAACTGCACTGTCCAATTTACAGTAGCTATTACAGTGAATAAATACCCTGCTATTGTTTGAGGAGAGTGCACAACAACAAAAACGTATCACGGCAACTGGTTTGATACATTCACCTCTGAAAGTAAATAATGTACTTACATTCAGTATTTTTGGTCTGATTTGTCATCCATTTTTATATTCAAATGTAGGAACTGGGTCCTACAGTTTGAACCCCTGCTGTCTCTGGTTCCACACCCACCCCGCCCGGCCATCTAGATGTGTGAAAGTTAGTGTATAAGCTAATGATCCATCATGTATGACATTCCTGGGAGTGTGTAAACTTACATGTTGTATTACCATATAATTGTTGTATGTTCTCTATAGTTATGTACTTGAAAATGTATCAATTGACCAATTCAGCACATTTGGGCAGACTTGATACAAAATAGTCCAGTATTGCAATGCTTCACTGGATCAATCTGAAACTTTGCACACACACTGCTGCCATCTAGTGGCCAAAATCTAAATTGTGCCTAAACTGCAATATTATATAGTGGCCTTTCTCTTGCATTTCAAAGATGATTAAAAACAATCATGCTTTTTTGTTGGTATTATCTTTTACCAGATCTAATGTGTTATATTCTCCTACATCAATTTCACATTTCCAAAATCTTCAAAGTGTTTCCTTTCAAATGGTATCAAGAATATGCATATCCTTGCTTCAGGTCCAGAGCTACAGGCAGTTAGATTTGGGTATGTCATTTTAGTCGAAAATTGAAAAAAAAGGGTCCGATCCTTAAGAGGTTAATGATCTTATCATTCATTATTTACTCTGATCAGTACATGGATATTACACTGAATAAAAATATAAACACAACATGTAAAGTGCTGGTCCCATGTTTCATGAGCTGAAATAAAAAATCCTAGAAATGTTCCATACACACAAAGACCTTATTTCTCTCAAATGTTGTGCACTAATTTGTTTACATCCCTGTTAGTGAGCATTTGATCCTTTATCAAGATAATCCTTACACCTGGCATGTGGCTGCTGAGGAGTATTTCTTCCCCCATGTGTGGGGAAAAACTCATAATGGCTGGGCCTGGCTCCCAAGTGTGTGGTCCAATGCCCTCCCAGGCCCACCCATGGCATAGATTAGGGCCTAATGAATTTATTTCAATTGACTGATTTCCTTATATGTAACTGTAACTCAGCAAAATCTTTGAAATTGTTACATGTTGCGTTTATATTTTTGTTCAGTATACATACCATAATATTAATTATTAACTGCTATCAAATGTAAATGTTTAGCTTTTAACTATTGTTAGCACGTGCCGTATTAGTACAGTTAATTACATATTGACGGGGTAAGCCTAAGGCCTGTTAAACTAAATGTGGCAGTTTAGACGATAACTGACCTGTTGCCCAAGAGGAATCCCTCTCTGTTTCACTATTCGGAAGAAGCTGTATAAATTCTAGTTGTCAGTGACACATGAGACATATGTCAACCACCACCTGGATTTGGTCCTATGTAGCAACATTAGAATTATTTTTATTTTTTTACATTGGATAAAAGTAGATGTAACAATTGCTTAACACTATTGACTACTGTATGTTTAAGCTTAAACTCTATTGGAATTGGACCAGTTAGGTTCCCTACTGGAGAAGTAGGGAGAAATGAAGACTGCACAACTGAATCATTAGGAAAATAATGCCGGCTGGTATTTTGTTTAAATAAAATCGTACAAAAAAAAGAATCACCTTGAGTAAATATTGATATGTGAAATGTGTACAATGAGATCAATGTGAATTCAATACATCAACAGTACAATAGACTTAGATATCGGCCATATATCCCGCCTATAGTTTACTAAGGTGCACCCAACTCTAATTTAATCTGAGGGTATCTCAGCTTTCAACGTTCAAAGTTCAATACAAAGACAATAAACAGGAATCCACAGAAAAGCACAATCCAATTCACAAATACTGACTTATAAACCACTATGAGATGGAATCAAATGTGAGTGACTGTGCATATCAATAAACACTGTAAGGTGTTTAAATGTGGTATCTGTTTATGACAGTCCCACTGCAATGTATGGTGCTATGATGTCTTGCAACAAAGAATCCTACCACACCGTAGTAAGGCAGTGCAAATTCAGTGTCCTCCAAGGAAAAGGAAAAATTAATCTTCGCATGCAAATCTTCTTACGGATGTCTTGGGTTCGGGGGGCTCGCCATCCTTGGTGGAACTGAATCCATACTCAAAAAACCTGAAATCGATTTGAACGGTTATCCAACTCGGAATTCCAACTCGGGAACTCTGGCCTCGTTCTAGAGCTCAGACTTTCCGACCTGAAGATCAGTGACGTCATGATTTTACCTTGTATTTTTCCCAGTTGTTTTGAACTCGGCAATACTACCATGCATGGATCTGCAGGTAGCTAAAGCTAACCAACTAGGTTCAATGTTAGCTATCTAGCTAACATTAGGCTATAACTAGCAATGCAAATGGATTTCTGGGAAACTAATAATATTACTACACAGATCATACACGTAACGTTATCTAGCTAACGGTACACTAACTTGCAATGAAAAGGACTTTGACAAAATTAGAAACATATAATATCTGAAAATGTAGCTAGACTCTTACCCGTATACATGGATGAACGCTTCTCCCTCTCTGTCATGGATGCCATGGTTGCCCTAAATTTGAATATGTAATCCAGAGACAGGTGTTTTATACAACAGCCATCTTTCTGTGTTGTCTTTTTGGTCTCTCTCCGCATTTGGCAATCATCTCTCTGTTTCCACTGGACATTTCACTGATTTCAAAACTTGGTCAACTTCTTCCGTGACAACGACACCATTTCTTCCCCACCATTGTCATCAAAATACTCTACAATGTCTGGTTCAATGAAAATGAGGGATTTCCTCATTGTCAGAGAGGCATGGCACCATCATCCTTCAGAAAGTAGTCCATCACAACTTTTTCCCACTGAGCTTTGTTGATAGCGTTATTAACTTCAGGGCAGCAATGTTGAGAGCAGTAGCAAAACTTTTTCAGTTCTTCATGATATCTTTCACAAAAAGTCGCGGTAGACAGGATTATCCACACATACTGAGCAGCTCATGTTATAGACAGAAGCATGCTACATGGCAGACCAATCCGAACTCATCCCTCGGCATGTCCGGCCCATCCATTATCTCAGCCAATCTAACGAGAAAGTTCCTGTATTTTTCCGTGGCTAAAACAAATAGGCTCGTAATTTAACTATTGTATTCATATTTACAGGTGGTATTCAAGTTTGTTATTAAGGCACATGAATGTTCACATGTTCGAGAAAGCATTTCTGTAAAAAACGCAAATGCCTCTCCTGTGACGTGCGACGCACACCTAGTTTCTTGAAACGGGTCACATATTCACTTTTTTTAGCACATGGTAGAAGATTTGCATATGCATATATGCCCTACTTTTCTAGACTTTACTTTTGAAAAGGCCAAAAGGTTAAAACCTTCAATACTTATTATAGGGTATGAAAGCATTTCATTGTTAAAGGCTTTCTACTCCAGTTTTAGACTAGACTCCTTTGCAGTGCCTTAACAAAGTATTCATACCCCTTGACTTATTCCACATTTTGTTGTGTTACCGCCTGAATTCAAAATGGATAAAATTGTTAGTTTGTTCTCACCCATCTACACACAATACCCCATAAAACAGGTTTTTAGAATTGACTGAAAATGAAATCTCATTTACATAAGTATTCCCACCCATTTGCTATGACACTCCAAATTGAGCTCAGCTATATCCAATTTCCTTTGATAATCCTTGAGATGTCACTACAACGTGATTGGAGTCCACCTGTGGCCAATTCAATTGTTTGGACATGATTTAGAAAGAAACACACCTCTCTATATAAGGTCCCACAGTTGACAGTGCATGTCAGAGCAGAAACTATACAATAAAAGTCCTAAATACATTAAATTGTGATGAGGCATACATCTGGGGAAGAGTTTAAAACAATTTCTAGTGTGTTGAAAGTTTCAAAGAGCACAGTGGTCTCCATCTTTAGGAAATTGAAAACTCTGACTAGAGCTGGCTGTCCGACCAAACTGAGCAACCGGGCAAGAAGGACAAAGGTCAGGGAGGTGACCGACAACCCAATGACCACTCTGACAGAACTACAGAGTTCCTTTGCTGAGATGGGAGAACATGCCAGAAGGACAACAGTCTGTACAGCAATTCACCCATCTGTGATTTATGTGAGAGTGGCCAGACGGTAACCACTCCTGAGAAAAAGGCACATGACATCACGCCTGGAGTTTGCAAAAAGGCATGTGAAAGACTCAGAGCATAAGGCAAAAGATTCTGTGGTCTGATGAGACAAAAATGGATCTCTTTGGCCTGAATGCTATGTCTGGAGAAAACCAGGCACAGCTCATCACCCGTCTAACTCCATCCTTACCGGGAAGCATGGTGGTGGCAGCATCATGCTATGGGGATGCTTTTCAGTGGCAGGGACTGGGAGACTGGTAAGGATAGAGGGAACAATAAATGGAACCAAATACAGGCAAATCCTTGATGAGAACCTGCTTCAGAGTGCATATGACCTTAGACTGGGGCGAAGATTTATGTTCCAGCAGGACAATGACCCCAAGCATACAACCAAAGCAATGCTGGAATGGCTTCATAACAAGAATGTGAAAGTCCTTGAGTGGCCCAGCCAAAGCCCAGACTTGAATCCCATGGAAAATCTATGGAAAGACTTGAAGATTGCTGTTCACCGCCTCACCCCATCTAACTTAACAGAGCTTAAGAAAATCTGCATGGAAGAATGGGAGAAAATCCTCAAATTCAGATACAGATATGCCCAAGACTCAAAACTGTCAATTTACATGCACTGTCAACTGTGGGACCTTATATAGATGGATGTGTTTCTTTCTAAATCATTTCCAAACAATTGAATTGGCAACAGCTGGAATCCAATCAAGTTGTAGTAACGTCTCAAGGATGATCAAAGGAAATTGGATTCACCTAAGCTCATTTTGGAGTGTCATAGCAAAGGGTTGTGAACTTCTGTAAATTATATATTTCTGTATTTCATTTTCAATAAATTCTAAAAGCATGTTTTCACGTTGTCATTATGGGGTATTGTGTGTAGATGGGTGAGAAAAAAATATGTAATTATTCCATGTTGAATTCAGGCTGTAACACAACAAAATGTGGACTAAGTCAAGGGGTATGAATAATCAATCAATCAATCAAATGTATTTATAAAGCCCTTTTTACATCAGCAGATGTCACAAAGTGCTATACAGAAACCCAGCCTAAAACGCCAAGCAGCAAGCAATGCAGATGTAGAAGCACTTTCTGAAGGCACTGTACATATGAGTCATGTGGGTTCTTTCTAGTCTCGGTAGGAGACATCATCTCCTATCATTCCCACTTTGATGAATTCAGTCAAATTAGACACTAATTGCAAACATCAAGCTAGGGGGCGCATGTATAGACATAACACATACACATACAAACACATACATAAGTGAGAAAGAGGTTGGACCAACAGGCTGTTAGTCAATGTCATGATACATCAGCTTGACACATAACATGTCAACATCAACAGTGAAATTAGGCAGTACCGTATTGGAGTTCCATCACCTAAACATGTATAGATAGCAATATATTCAAGAGACACCAAATTGAAGATCCACCCTGAAATGTCCATGGTATTCCTGAAAATATGGAGTTTACCTTTGGTGTCCCAGTGCAATCCAGTCTTATAACTAAGGTCATTTTGTGGTAATTTGTAAATATGTGTAGGCTAGTGGCAAGGCCTCAATTTTTTTTTAGATACTCCTACCCAAGGTAGAACAAAACACAACCATGTTTTTTCACATCTCTAATGTCTCACATTTATAAAAATATTTTACTCAACAAGTGGTTAAATTGATAGATGTTGTGACACACCCCCTAAAGTGTTGTTGGAGTTTTTTATGTTGAATTTGGCAGAACGTCCGGCAGGTCACATCCTACATATTTCTTTGGAAGCTGGGTAGGATGATTATTTTGCCTGATATTTACTGGTAGTTGGCTGGGATTATATTCTGGGCAGGCCCAGAAGGAGATGAGGAGAGTGACAGAACCTTTGAAGGTGACCTCAGGTTACCTAGAGGTTACTTAGAGTGTAGGTCAAAGACTATGACTATGATGCCTTGGCTATGAGGGACGTAGCACAGCTCCACACACATACATTTGAAGATGATCCCTGGGCTTTGATGGAAAGTTAAGGGGTTGCAGATGAGGTGGAACTGATCAAGCATGGTGCACAAAGACCACTATCTCACAGTCAATTCCCAGCCATCATATAATTAAGTGATAATGCCCAAGAAGCCGGTGTTTGGAGGATATATTGGCACGGGTGTTGTTAGGGCTGAGACGAAGTCGAGGGTTGGCAAACCTTGCCAATATCTCCTCCAAACACCGGCTTCGAGGACATTATTACTTTTATACAAGTTACCAACATATTCGGATAATCAAATCAAATCAAATTTTATTTGGCACATGCGCCGAAAACAACAGTGAAATGCTTACTTACAAGCCTTTAACCAACAATGCGATAAAAAAAAGAGTAAAAAATAGATAGGTAAAAAAATTATACAAAAAAAATATTAAAGAGCAGCAGTAAAATAAAAGAACAGTAGGGAGGCTATATACAGGGGGTACCGGTACAGAGTCAATGTGCGGGGGCACCGGTTAGATAATGATTTACATATTTTGATTAAAAACGTTATTTTGATGAATTTATTCATACAGTTGAAGTCGGAAGTTTACATACACTTAGGTTGGAGTCATTAAAACTCATTTTTCAACCACTCCACAAATGTCTTTTTAACAAACTATAGTTTTGGCAAGTCGGTTAGGACATCTACTTTGTGCATGACACAAGTCATTTTTCCAACAATTGTTTACAGACAGATTATTTCACTAATAATTCACTGTATCACAATTCCAGTGGGTCAGAAGTTTACATGCACTAAGTTGACTGTGCCTTTAAACAGCTTGGAAAATTCCAGAAAATGATGTCATGGCTTTAGAAGCTTCTGATAGGCTAATTGACATCATTTGAGTCAATTGGAGGTGTACCTGTGGATGTATTTCAAGGCCTTCCTTCAAACTCAGTGCCTCTTTGCTTGACATCATGGGAAAATCAAAATAATTGTAGACCTCCACAAGTCTGGTTCATCCTTGGGAGCAATTTCCAAATACCTGAAGGTACCACATTCATCTGTACAAACAATAGTACGCAAGTATAAACATCATGGGACCACACAGCCATCATACCGCTCAGGAAGGAGACGCGTTCTGTCTCCTAGAGATGAACGTACTTTGGTGCAAAAAGTGCAAATCAATCCCAGAACAACAGCAAAGGACCTTGTGAAGATGCTGGATGAAACAGGTATAAAATTATCTATATCCACAGTAAAACAAGTCCTATATCGACATAACCTGAAAGGCTGCTCAGTAAGGAAGAAGCCACTGCTCCAAAACCGCCTAAAAAAGCCAGACTACGGTTTGCAACTGCACATGGGGACAAAGATCGTACTTTTTGGAGAAATGTCTTCTGGTCTGATAAAACAAAGATATAACTGTTTGGCCATAATGACCATCGTAATGTTTGGAGGAAAAAGGGGAAGGATTGCAAGCCGAAGAACACCATCCCAACAGTGAAGCACGGGGGTGGCAGCATCATGCTGTGGGGGTGCTTTGCTGCAGGAGGGACTGGTGCACTTCACAAAATAGATGGCATCATGAGGAAGGAAAATTATGTGGATATATTGAAGCAACATCTCAAGACATCAGTCAGGAAGATAAAGCTTGGTCGCAAATGGGTCTTCCAAATGGACAATGACCCCAAGCATACTTCCAAAGTTGGGGCAAAATGGCTTAAGGACAACAAAGTCAAGGTATTGGAGTGGCCATCACAAAGCCCTGACCTCAATCCTATAGAACATTTGTGGGCAGAACTGAAAAAAGTGTGTGCGAGCAAGGAGGCCTACAAACCTGACTCAGTTACACCAGCTTTGTCAGGAGCTCTGTCATTAACTGTAGCCCCCACACAAATCTAAGGTTACTACCCAAGCCGGCTTGTCGTTCGTTCCATCGGTTGGTTTGCCAGAGACGAGACCCAGTCGTTAAGTCTTTTTGTTCTATTGCCATACTGGCTGACATGCTTGCTAGCTAACCAACTACGGCTAACTTACAGTCACGTCAAACAGTGCAGCCGGAATAACAACAATGTAGCTGCATTTGCATTTGTTTAAGCTGGTTTCTAGTATTATTTATTTGGATAGATCCATAGCAATGAGCTAATGATGCGTGATTTCACCTGGCATAGAAAACGTGCTCTCTCATCAGGACACTGTTGTTCAGAGGAGTTATCCAACAACACAGCTACCACAATCACTTCAAACTGAAGCTGGAAAGGCTGCAAACTAGCTTTTCTTTACCTTTTTTCTATTGATATTTCTTTGTATATATCAATAAAAATGATGCTGATTCATGATTTAGACTGGCTGAGAAATGCTGCCTGTCTGTCTGTCTCATCCCAACCCCCGACACGTTCATTACTATGTGACAGCTGGAGATCGAATTTGAATATTGAAACAACGTTGCAAATGTCGGAGAGACAGACAGCAAGGTTTATACAAATATCCGCTGTTGAAAACTAAATGTAAGACTTAAAGAAATGTGAGATAATGTCTAGATGCTTTTTATAGTGGAGATCAAGTTTATAAATAGTCTGGCTCGGGCTGATGAGACAGTGGATTGAGCAGTCAGATGGAGCAGAGTAAATAGGCATTTTAACATCATAGATTTAGCCGGTGGTAACTTGTGGAATAGACACCGGCTGGAATGCGGTTTTAACCATTGAGCATTTAGGATTAGACCCACCCGTTGTATAAGATCACATACAGCATCTTTCTTTACGTTGCTCGTCCTAATATTTATGTATTTCTTAATTCCATTCTTTTACTTTTAGATGTGTGTGTATTGTTGTGAATTGTTAGATACTACTGCACTGTTGGAGCTAGGAACAGAAGCATTTTGCTACACCTGCAATAATATCTGCTAAATATGTGTATGTGTCACGCCCTGGCCTATAGAACTCTAGCTAGTTTGGTCAGGGTGTGAATTTCTAGGTTTGTATTTCTATGTTTGGCCGGGTGTGGTTCCCAATCAGAGGCAGCGGTCGCTCGTTGTCTCTGATTGGGGATCATACTTAGGCAGCCAGTTTTCCTGCCTGTGTTGTGGGTTTTTGCTGGGTTCCTGTTTTAGGCTTGTGTGTTAGCCTTTGGACCGTCACGGTTAAGTTTTGTTATTTTGGTTACTGTGACGTGTGTTTATTCTTTAATAAACATGTACGCCTTTCACGCTGCACCTTGGTCCGTCCCGTTCCTTAACGTACGTGACAGTATGTGACCAATAAAAATTGATTTGATTTAAGTTTGACCATCCTAAGGTGCCTCTTGTTTGCCATAGATGGCATATGTCCTTATAGGGATGTTGGGATTACCAAACAGCTTCCCAGACCAATGCATGACTCACCCCAGCATGACCTCATTCCCAGACCTTATTCTTTAAATGCGAGTCCAGTTCAGGTGTCACATGGGCTGGCCAGCCATGGGTGGTAGCAAAATAGGTACATATATTAGGGCAATGCACTCCACCACTTTCCAGATAGCATTTTGGTTGTTGAATGGCCTCCTGAAGTGGCAGTCCAGTTCCATGGTGTATCTATCTGTCTCTATTAACTGCCAGAGGGGGGACTGATGGTGGAGTAGGACAGTTCTGTTACATTCAGGATGGCATTGACATTGGAGAGGCGTGTTGGTTCAATCTGATGAACACCTGCCTTATGAGCTTGTCATCATAATGTGGTTGCATCCTCCCCATACACATGTCAAGTTAACATGTACGGTTACTCCAGGGCAGAATGGGAGATTCAGGATGGCATTGACATTGGATAGGTGGAATTCCTATGATGTGAAGGCCCACTAAGTGTATGGCATTTCTTGTCAATGAGTGTCAGGTTGTGTTGGTTTATTGTAGTGAACACCTACCTGCCTTATGCGCTTGTCATCATGTGTGGTTGCATCCACCCCATACACCATAAAGTCACCAAGTCAACATATACGTCAACTCCAGGGCAGAGAGCCAGGATGGTGGATATTATATATATATTTTTTAAGCAATATGCCAGCTCAACCCGAACAGAATAAGAATGCACCGGAACATCCCAATGCGCATCACGAATGCAGTGAGCCAGCTGAAGGTCATGTTGTACTCAGGCAGCAGTATTGGACAAGCAATGAATCAAAGCTTACTTCTAAATGATAATGAGGGGATTTAAGAGCCCAATCCTGGAGTCATAAGTTATAGCACACTGGGGGCAAGTTGTAGAGTTAGGAAGAGGGTGTTTCCAGGGTTCCCTTTCCTTTCGTTGGAGCCTCTGAGTTTCCTCTGAGTTGCCATGTCAAGCAGTCTGCTGCCTTTTCTATATCCAGACAATGGTGTTTTAGTGTAATTATGGCAGGCATATTGGATTCGCAACATAGTTGAATTACACAAAAATAGTATTGAGTACAGGTCATAAGTACAGTACACAAATCTGAAAGATGTCTCTCATTTACAGGTGATTGTAGCAGCCATATCAGATTTGGAGTCAAATCTAGGGGGGTTCTCCTAACGTAATTTCATGAGTCAGAACATATAAAATGACAGTTTTCACTGTCTGAGCCCACTTGTTTTCCTTAGAGTAGATTTAATTAAAATAGCCACAACATTAACTGTATGTGGAACTGTATGTATTTTTGTCAGGCAGGACCATACAGCAGTGAATAACAGCAGATTTGACTTGGAAAGTTGTATATTAATCAGCTACCAAAAAGTAAAGCTTACCGTATTTTCCGCACTATAAGGCGCACCGGATTATAAGGCGCACCTTCAATGAATGGCCTATTTTAGAACTGTTTTCATATATAGGGCGCACCGGATTATAAGGCGCATAGAATAGAAGATACTGTAGTCAAACGAATTGACTGGGGTTGCGTTATGCATCCACTAGATGGAGCTGTGCTAAAAGGAATGTCAACAAAACAGTCAGATAAAGTCAAACTTTATTAAGCGTTCTGACAACTCCGTTCACTCCCATGGTAATGTTGTTCAAACGTTAATGTGCATATTAACAATATCTCCCAGCCTTGCTCACTCTTCTCCCAAACGTGGAGGGGAACCTTTCCCTGATTCAGTAAACACGTAGTAAAAGAAACAGTCTGATACCACTAAATCAAACGTTAGTGCATAACTCAACATTGTTCAGTTACATATAACACGTAAAGCTCACTTTTTCAGTTCATTCCCCATCCACGAACCCCTCGAATTCTTCTTCTTCAGTGTCCGAATTGAACAGTTGGGCGACTACGGCATCCAACCTGCCCGGCTCCCTCTCGTCATTATCCGAGTCAGTGTCGCTGCTGTTGCCTGGCAGTTCAGATATTATTCCTGCCTTCGTGAAAGCTTTGACCACAGTTGAGACCGATATATCAGCCCAGGCATCCACGATCCATTGGCAGATAGTGGCGTAAGTCGCCCGGCGCTGTCTCCCCGTCTTGGTGAACGTGTGTTCGCCTTCTGTCATCCACTGCTCCCACGCAGCTCGCAGTCTAGCTTTGAACGCCCTGTTGACACCAATATCTAGCGGCTGGAGTTCTTTAGTTAATCCACCCGGAATGACGGCAAGCTCCGAATTAGTTTGCTTCACTTGTTTTTTGACAGCATCGGTGATATGGGCGCGCATTGAGTCGTAGATCAATAGGGACGGAGCTGTGTGGAAAAAAGCCACCCGGTCTCTTGACGTAAATTTCTCTCAGCCACTCACTCATCTTTTCCTCATCCATCCATCCCTTCGGGCTAGCTTTGATGACGACGCCGGCTGGAAAGTTCTCTTTTGGCAAGGTCTTCCTCTTGAAAATAATCATGGGTGGAAGTTTCTGGCCATTAGCCTGGCAGGCGAGAACTACAGTGAAGGATGACTTCTCATTCCCTGTGGTACGTACAGACACCGTACTGGTCCCCGTTTTCTCCACAGTGCGGTTCACGGGAATATCAAAGGTGAGTGGAACCTCGTCCATGTTGGTGATGTGCTCTGGCCGGATCTTCTTTTCAGTGATCTTATTTTTGCAGTATGCGCGGAAAGTGACCAGCTTTTCTTGGTAATCTTTTGGCAGTTGCTGCGAGACGGTAGTTCGTGTGCGGATGGAGAGATTACGTCTTTTCATAAAACGAAGCACCAAGAAGGACCGCCTCGAAATTCATCGATTGTCATGTCCCGTGCTAGCGCTGTTGCCTTCATTCGAATAGTGACTGTAGAGACGCTTCTACTTGCTGCTCTCTGTTCAACAACCCACTGTTCGAGTTTGTCCTCTAACTGTGGCCATCTCGCTTTGTTCCCGCGGAAACTCTGTTTAGTCTTCTTTACTTGGCGCAGGTCATCTTCTTGCTTCCTCCACTTCCATACCATTGATTCATTAATGTTGAATTCTCTCGCTGCTGCTCTATTCCCATATTCTACTGCATGACCGACAGCCTTGAGCTTTGAACTCTGCGTCGTAAGCGTGTCTCTTGAAAGGTGCCATTTTGGGGTCTTTATACACACACAAGTGGTGTGGGACTGTGAGTAAGCACAATACCGGTGTGTACTGGCTACCGTAATGCTGCAAGTGGTGCGGCTTTGTAGTTTACCAGTCGTACTGAAACATTTCATTATTATTAAATTGTTTTTATTGGTTTTTCATACTGAAACATTTTGACAGAGCACCTTGAGCGCCGTGTACAACCAGTATGGATCAACCAATTAACCAATTGATCCATACATAAGGCGCTCCGGATTATAAGGCGCACTGTCGTTTTTTGAGAAAATGAAAGGCTTTTAAGTGCGCCTTATAGTGCGGAAAATACGGTACATTAATCCGAACTATTCATAGTTGATATTTCTGCCTATTGTATCTCTGTGTCTTTATTTCCAAGATGCATTAAGATAACCTAATGCTGTTTATTTATGTATGTAGGGCAGACAACTGACTACTTGTATTCCAAATTTGAGCAATATCTGAGATTGCAATATTTGGTTACATAAGCTTATGTGGCCCATCCTTCCTCCAGCCAGGCATTATTCTGGACTTTTTAAGTTTAGGGGGTGTGTCACAATATCTATAAATTTAACCATTTTTGTGGTCAAATATTTTTACACAACCATCCATTTCATAAATGGGAAACATTAGACGTGAAAAAACATGGTTGTGATTTGTTCTACCTCGGTTAGGGGTATCTCAAAAACTAAAGCCCTTTTTGAGGATTAGCCACTACAATATAATATCATATGAGGGGGCGGATGTGTACCAGGGGCATTCATTCATGACTTAGTTTTCTTCATTGGCTGACTTTTTCTAACATTAAAACAACAGGGGAATGCTCCCAGGGTCATCTCATTACTATTCATCTATTCATCAATTTCAGGTTTGATGTTTGCTACCTCAAATGTCAATATATACATGTTAAGAAATTGCAAATACTCATGTCTATAGTCTATGAATGCATAAAAGTTTGGAGCACATTCATAACTCACAAAATAAATGTGAAGCACAGCCATCCATCAAACCTTGTCTACTGTAGTTGCTAGTATCCCCATTTCACCATAGGTATTAGAATTCAATTAACTAAATCAACACACATGACAAACATGTTCATATAGCCGTGGAAAGTACATTTTAAGAGGACATGTGACTCTCTTAGTTTTTTAATCACAGTTGTAACTTGAGGCGTAATTCATTCGAAATGTAATTGCTGGCCAGGGTATTTAGAGTGAACAGTTTTTACTCTGTTATGCAACTTTTCTCAGCAAATTATTACATAATGACATGAAATGGGGACTGCGCTTGATCTATAATACATTAAGAACTGGCATTAATTTGAAAATATGAACAAATCAAGATGTTGAATTCAGACTGAAAGCTAGGGATACTATAACTCATCGAAAACTGTGTAACATTTGATATAGGCTTTAAATAATGTCCATGGCAATATGCATAATAGTCTCACTTGTCTTACATAACTATTGACGTCTGCTGGCATTTTTATGATTGCTTTTTATACCTATATTACAAAGCCAAGCTGTTATGTCATCTTATCACAACAACTGTCATGACTCTTAACGCTGCCAGCAACATGACATATTATATACAATCAGATGGTGCTTCATAACTTACAGTGAGGGAAAAAAGTATTTGATCCCCTGCTAATTTTGTACTTTTGCCCACTGACAAAGAAATTAGCAGTCTACAATTTTAATGGTAGGTTTATTTGAACGGTGAGAGACAGAATAACTACAAAAAAATCCAGAAAAACGCATGTCAAAAATGTTATAAATTGATTTGCATTTTAATGAGGGAAATAAGTATTTGACCCCTCTGCAAAACATGACTTAGTACTTGGTGGCAAAACCCTTGTTGGCAATCACAGAGGTCAGACGTTTCTTCTAGTTGGCCACCAGATCTACCATTAAAATTATACACTGATCATGTCTTTGTCAGTGGGCAAACGTACAAAATCAGCAGGGGATCAAATACTTTTTTCCCTCACTGTATGTTATGCAAGTCTTATGGCATTGTTAGAAGGTTCTAGTCCATAGTGATAAACAACTTTACAGAAAGAAGATCCATTGGCTTGTACAAGGTATTATCAAATCATCAAGCATCCCATCTCAACAATCCCCAGATAACAAGTAGCATTCAACATTACTTTGGCTATTGACAGTTACCTTATGAATAAGAACCGTATGATTCAGTATTCTACCCCAATCATTACCCTGACATTGTTTTTGTTATGACAAATAAACACAGACGTTATTCTTCTGTTTTTTCCAGCTTTTTAGAAATGTGGAGAAGAGAGCAGGGAATCCAGGAATGTGTGCTCAAAAAGTGTTTATATCTCTAGCTCAGGAAGGACAGATGCATATTAATGCTAAATAGGCTGTGAAATGGGTGAATATCTAAAATATGCTGATCGTGAGTTCTGGGCCACAGCCGAAGGAGAGGCCTTATACATAATTAATGAGCGCTCTATCTACAATGCACGTTTATGTAAACCCAAAGTGAGATAATACCGCAAAGCAAATGCTAATTCACCTGCTAACAATATATGAAGATGGTTGATTTGCATAGCACCGTTTCCTTCAAAGGTCAGAGTTGTAAAAAACGAAATTAAATAGAAAATGCACTTTGATGGAAGGATAAACTTGGAGTGAAGTGCATCTCAATGACATTCCTTTGTATTGAGATCAATTTCATGGTGGGAAGAGAGGTCATTTGCAGACGATCAGAACTTTTGATACGGCTAAGTACAATGATTCATTTTGTAAGGCAGTGATGCTTCAGTCAATAAGTTATGATAATACTGATCATGTGCATTGCCTATGTGAGCTATTCAAAACAAATTCCAATGCTTCAACATTACTAGCTTTACTATACTCATACTGCATGCAGTATCATATGTGTCTCTTACAGTATTGTTGTCATGTCATAGAAATATTCTTCCTTCTTCCTGCACGCTGATGACTCAACGTTATACACGTCAGCTACCACAGTCAATGAAATCACTGCAACCCTTAAAGGTGCAGTGCAGCCATTTTTAGCTGAATATCAAATCATTTCTGGGTTACAATTAAGTACCTTACTGTGATTGTTTTCAATTAAAATGGTCAAAAATAAACAAAAATAGCTTCTTGGCAAAGAGCAATTTCTCAAGCAAGAATTTTGTTACGACTGTCTGGGGGTGGTCTGAGTGGGGAGGGGAAAACTAAACAGCTCTTACAACAAAAGGGCATTATCATCATTTTCACAATTTCCACAGTATTATTCCAACCTTAAGTGTGGAAATATATATAAAACACAGGATAATCATGTTTTGGACTGCACTGGGCCTTTAACAAAGAGCTGCAGTCAGTTTTAGAAATGACGGCTAGTAATAGTACTTAATATATAAAAAACTAAAAACAAATAATTCGCTAAACACTAAACCTCATCTAAATCTTGTAATGAATAATGTGGCAATTGAGCAGGTTTAGGAGACTAAATTGCTTGGTGCAACCCTAGATTGTAAACTGACATGGTCAAAACGTATTGATGCAACGGTTACTAAGACGGAGAGAAGTCTGTCCGTGATAAAGCGCTGCTCTGTCTTCTTGACATCACAATCAACCAAACAAGTCCTACAGGCCATAGTTTCATCACACCTGGACTACTGCCCAGATAGATGGTCAAGTGCAGCAAAAAAGGACATAGGCAAATTACAGTTGGCCCAGAACAGAGCAGCACGGCTGGCCCTTAAATGTACATGGAGGGCTAGTATCAAGAACATGCATGTCAATCTCTCCTGGCTCAAAGTAGAGGAGAGACTGACTGCATCACTCTTTGTCCCTAAATCCAAAACAGAAGCTAGGAAACACACAGTATTATATAGATCCATGACTACATGGAACTCTTCTACCTCCGGTAACTCAAGCTAGCAGCAAAATCAGGTTTAAAAAAACATAAATCAACACCTCACAGAACAACACAGACTGTGACGAGACACACACACACCCACTCTAACACACACACACACTATACACACACACAGTAATATTTTATTGTAAATGTTATATTGTAAATGTGTAATATTGGAGCAATGTTAATTTGTTTAATGCACAATGTCTTGTATGATGTGTTGTTTTACCATGATGTACTGCTTTATTCCTGTTTGGACCCCAGGAAGAGTAGCTGCTGCCTTGGTAGTAGCTAATGGGGATCCTAATAAATACAAAATACGCATGGACTGACTTGATGGGGGACCATACGCGTGGAAAATACGATGATACAGTAGTATCACGTTTTATTAGCATATTTTGTAACAATAAATTCAGATTCAAATGCTTGTCTGCATTACCATTTCAATGCTACTCACCTCTCAGGCAGCCTACCATTTCCTGCATTACAATAATGCCAACATACTTATACATGTAGCCTAAATCCACCAGAATAAACTCGTACCTCGTGACTGGGCTGAGGTGAACCACAGCATGACCACTAGCCTACTGCTAGCATTCCTCTCCATAAATCATCAGCCCCTCACCTCCCCGAGTCCCTTCAATCAATCCACCATCCACCCCCCTCCAGTGCAGGCTCTCTGGGTGATGCTGGGTCCAGACACTCCTGCTGGGAGAGGAATAGTGAGTGGGCCTGGGGGGAGGTGCTATGCTGGGATAGCTAGGCGCACCACTGAGCTCCTCTACTGCTCAATTAAGACAACTCACCTCAGGTACCTAGAAAAACTCACCTCAGGTACCTAGAAGACCCGTAGGCTTCACAGGCTTTGTCTTTCTACCTGCTAGAAGAGAATAGAGGAGACGCCTCCTCCTTGTGGTCCTCTGTAGCTCAGCTGGTAGAGCACGGCGCTTGTAACGCCAAGGTAGTGGGTTCGATCCCCGGGACCACCCATACACAAAAAAAAATGTATGCACGCATGACTGTAAGTCGCTTTGGATAAAAGCGTCTGCTAAATGGCATATTATTATTACTTTACACTGCAATTCGCTTCTTGATCGTGGTGCCGGGCGTGTTAGCTTTGTGTGGAGAAGTGCAGTCGATGGTCGACTGTTGAGCAGAGCACGTGAGCGGGGTCTTTTCAGCCCATGCTGAGGGTCTATTTTACCGTGAAGCAGTACCCCGTGAGCTCAACAGTGTGATATGATCATCATTCCTTGATCATTTTATTGACCCTGCTTCAAGTGGAATATGGGCGGGGTTTGCACTTTTGGGACCAGTCCATTGGCTCCCATTGCACCAGCCAAGCTATTTTATGCACAGCTCATGTAATTTTAGACAGCTTTCAAATACTTTTTGAACCCAGGTCTGGCACTAAGCATGAACATACATACAAGTATCAGCTGTGGTTTTATGACTTTGTGGCTGTGCAAGCTAGTGTCCTCCTCTCCATATACCAGTCAACATCCCTGCAGATAACTGTGATGTGAACTGGGTCTCCATATACCAGTCAACATCCCTGTAGTCAACGGGAGGTAATCAAACCGCTGATACGCTCTAACTAGAGTCATTATAAAACTAATAATGGGCAAATGTGTTAATTAATGACCTGTTACATCATCTGCTTCTGGTGTCTTACCGGCTGCTGTATTGGAACCATGGCCAGGGAACCACAGTGGATCGCATGCAGCCAAAATAGCAACACTCTGAGTGCAATTAAAGAGCAAACGCAGTTGTTCTCGAACGTCTGGTTTTAGAAGAAAGAGAAGGTGATTTATTTATGCTATGTTAAAATGGCGAGTGGTGTGTGCTTGGATGAAGCTTGGGGACCGAACTGAGTTTGCTAATTGAGAAGCCCATTATAAATCATTTCAAATGTTATTGGAATGGTTGAATACTCACATCCCAATAACATATTATAGGATGCAATGTCAGCTGTGTGCACGTGTGTATGTGCTTGCCTGTAGTTGTGTGTGTGCGTGTGTGTATGATGGACTTCCAAAATGAGCAATTTCAATGGAATGCCTTGAAGATACTCTAATCAACTTGTTTGAGGAGGGTTGAAAATCAATGAACTCAATTAATAGTGCATTTTATATGTTTTGGTCTCAGGCTTATCTGAAACATAGCAGCTACTTCAGAAATCAGCCATTCTTTACTCTCTTCCTCTTTCATAGTTACTCTGATAATGGCTGTGTCTCTTTTGATAAAACACGTTTGCATATCATTTCACACATGGTTAATTAATTTCTCAAGCTCCTAAGCAGCACATTCAATGGTGCTTCGTTCCATACTTCTGAACTTGCTGTGTAATTAAAATTCTAACCAAAAACCGCCTTTGAGAGGTAATTCGACTGAGAGACTATTCACAGACCACAATAGGTCTCAGCCAGTTATTTGCAGAAAGGCACTATTGCTTAGGGGTTTATATTGTTTTTTTCCTGGAGCTAATTCAAATGAAAACAGTGTTTCTGCCATATAAATACTAATATATACAGTGCCTTCAGAAAGTATTCAGACCCCTTGACTTTTTCCACATTTTGTTACGTTACAGCCTTATTCTAAAATGGATTTTAAATAAAAATGTTTCCTCAGCAATCTACACACAATACCCTATAATGACAAAGCGAAAACAGGTTTTTAGACATTTTTGCAAATGTATTAAAAATACAAAACAGATACCTTATTTACATAAGTATTCAGAACCTTTGCTATGATACTCGAAATTGAGCTCAGGTGCATTCTGTTTCCATTGATCATCCTTGAAATGTTTCTAAAACTTGATTGGAGTCCACCTATGGTAAACTCAACTGATTGGACATGATTTGGAAAGGCACAGACCTGTCTATATAAGGTCACACAGTTGACAGTGCATGTCAGAGCAAAAACCAAGCCATGAGGTCGAAGGAATTGTCCTTAGAGCTCCGAGACAGGATTGTGTCGAGGCACAGATCTGGGGAAGGGTACCCAAAAAATTATGCAGCATTGAAGGTCCCCAAGAACACAGTGGCCTCCATCAATCTTAAATGGAAGAAGTTTGGAACCACTAAGACTCTTCCAAGAGTCAAACTGAGCAATCGGGGGAGAAGGGCCTTGGTCAGGGAGGTGACCAAGAACCCGATGGTCACTCTGACAGAGCTCCAGTTCCTCTGTGGAGATGGGAGAAACTTCCAGAAGGACAACCATCTCTGCAGCACTCCACCAATCAGGCCTTTATGGTAGAGTGGCCAGACGGAAGCCACTCCTCAGTAAAAGGCACATGACAGCCCGCTTGGAGTTTGCCAAAAGGCACCTAAAGACTCTCAGACCATGAGAAACAAGATTCTCTGGTTTGATGAAACCAAGATTGAACTCTTTGGCCTGAATGCCAAGTGTCACGTCTGGAGGAAACATGGCACCATCCCTACGATGAAGCATGGTGGTGGCAGCATCATGCTGTGGGGATGTTTTTCAGCAGCAGGGACTGGGACACTAGTCAGAATGCAGGCAAAGATGAACGGAGCAAAGTCCAGAGCTCTCAGGACCTCAGACTGGGGCGACGGTTCACCTTCCAACAGGACAACGACCCTAAGCACACAGCCAAGACAACGCAGGAGTGGCTTCGGGACAAGTCTCTGAATGTCCTTGATTGGCCCAGCCAGAGCCCGGACTTGAACCCGATCTAACATCTTTGGAGAGACCTGAAAATAGCTGTGCAGCAATGATCCCCATCCAACCTGACAGAGCTTGAGAGGATCTGCAGATAAGAATGGGAGAAACTCCCCAAAAACAGCTGTGCCAAGCTTGTAGCGTAATACCCAAGAAGACTCAAGGCTGTAATTGCTGCCAAAGGAGCTTCAACAAAGTACTGAATACTTATGTAAATGTGATATTTCCGTTTGTATTTTTTATAAATTAGCAACAATTTATAAAAACCTGTTTTTGCTTTGTCATTATGGGGTATTGCGTGTAGATTGATGAGAGAAAAAAACGATGTAATCAATTTTAGAATAAGGTTGTAACGTAACAAAATACTGAAAACGTCAAGTGGTCTGAATACTTTCCGAAGGCACTACATTTTACTCCTTCCTTTCCTTCCTCCTTTCCTAGTTCAAAGGGACTGTATGAATGAAAGAAGGTTCATGGAAACAAACTACAGCATTAGACTTCTGTACTATGCTCTCACCTATCCACTCAACTCTAATCAACTGCTGAAGAACCGAAGCAGCAGAGGCTGGAAAGATGTTAGGCAATGGTATTGTAGGGATTTGGACTGAGCAAACATCTTCCCCCTCTTTGATGTAACCATTGCTCCAAAGCAAACATATTGTTTTGAACGCACAATGGCAGGTGCCTTTGTAGTTTTCCCCTGCAGGTTGATGTTTATTGTCATGAATCTTGCCCTGGAGGCAGATCTGAGCGATTTCCGTTAGACGGGCCAGCTGCAAAGTCAAATTTGACTGTTTCGTAAAAATTTATGGAAACAAAAATTAGCTTTTTGGTCTTCATTTAAGGTTAGAGTTAGGCATTAGGGTTAGCAGTGTGGTTAGGGTTAAGGTTAGGTTTAAAATCAGATTTTATGACATTGTTGCTGTGCCAGCTAGTGACCACTCGGCAGAGCTGCCTCTAGGGCAACATTCATGACAATAAATGCCAACCTACCAAGTCACTCACTGTGCAATAGTAGTCAATAACTGTACTGTAGATGTGTTAGCTTGAACCCATTTCATTTGCTGGAACCGTTTGACCTTGTGAATTATAAATAGTGCCTCTTATCGATACATAGGATCTCTGTTTACATGCATGTGTGACCTCCACGTCAGCCTTACCACGACTGTCTCCCCTCCTCAGACTTGACTCTTCACTGGTCCCTCTGGGAGACTCAGAATGCATTGTTAGGCGGCTGTATGGCTATGCTAGCCTCTAGCTGGGCAGATAGCTCTCCGTCCCCTGTGACCTGCTCGGATGTGCCAGCACTGCTTGTTTACTGCATCGTTAACCCTTTGCTCTCTCGGTGTCTGTTTACTGCAGTCAGAGAAGCTCCAGTGTCTAGGGACATGTGGTGGAGAGAAGCTTTCTGGGGAAGAGTACTGTATGATGGCCTACTATGAATAGAATGTCCCTTTGCACACAACATACTATAAAAACATGCAGCTTTCTGGTTGCAGGGTCATCGAGACAAGATGCTTCTAGATGGTTCTCTAGCTCTAAAATGCCTGCAAACATTTGCATTACAAGGTCAGATTGTCATCTTAATAAGATTGTATCATCATCTAATTTTAAATATGGTTGGCATTCATCTCACAACACTTCTGAGTGGGAAAAATAGGCCTACAGTTCATTGCCCGTAGTTAACAGTCTTGGCACAAATGCAGTTATAAAATTGCTCCTGTCGCAAATATTGTGTTGCCGCTGATTGAAGTGTTTGTTGCCAAGCCTCTCTTCTTATTTCCTTGACAATAACAATGACAGAGGACAGCTGGTAATCTGGCTGCACTATTACCATCCCCTTGTCCGCTTTGTTTATTCCTTTCAACTTCGCACAAATACACGCACACCTGGGTTTGTACACTTTTGATTGGACAACAGCTTCGGGTAGAACATGACACACTGAAGAATGGCCCTTCTCTCTCTTCCTGAAAGAACACAAAATGATCACCTTGAGCGTGGTGTTTAAATCAAATAACATTTTTATATTTTACATTTTAGTCAGTTAGCAGACTAAAACAGGAACAATTAGGGTTGAGTGCCTTGGACAGATTTTTCAACTAGTCGGCTCGGGGATTCGAACCAGCAACCTTTCCGTTACTGGCCTAACGCTCTTAACCGGTAGCATCATTTGTGTCAGATTTTTTCTGTAATTGCTCGGCACAGATTTGATAGATTATACCCTGGCCTGATTCACCCACCTGAAACCTTGTTGGTAAAAATAGGCTACGGCCTATAGGACCTCTGTCATACACAGTGAGTCATACAAAGTCAATATTGCCATTGTACACTTACATCACACGGAACTAATATATGTACAATACCAGTCAACATTTTGGACACACCTACTCATTCCAGGGTTTTTCTTTATTTTTACTATTTTCTATATTGTATAATAATAGTGAAGACATCAAAACTATGAAATAACACATATTTTATATTTGAGATTCTTCAAAGTAATAATAATAATAGTATGCCATTTAGCAGACGCTTTTATCCAAAGCGACTTACAGTCATGTGTGCATAATTTTTTTTGTGCGTATGGGTGGTCCCGGGGATCGAACCCACTACCTTGGCATTACAAGCGCCATGCTCTACCAGCTGAGCTACAGAGGACCACAGTAGCCACCTGTTGCCTTGATGACAGCTTTGCACACTCTTGTCATTCTCTCAACCAGCTTCATTAGAAAGTCACCTGGAATGCATTTCAATTAACAGGTGTGCCTTGTTAAAAGTTAATTTGTGGAATTTCTTTCCTTCTTAATGCGTTTGAGCCAGTCAGGTGTGTTGTGACAAGGTAGGGGTGGTATACAGAAGATAGCCCTATTTGGTAAAAGACCAAGTCCATTTTATGGCAAGAACAGCTCAAATAATCAAAGAGAAACGACAGTCCATCATTACTTTAAGACATAAAGGTCAGTCAATCCAGAAAATGTCAAGAACTTTGAAAGTTTCTTCAAGTGCAGTCGCAAAAACCATCAAGTGCTATGATGAAACTGGCTCTCATGAGGACCGCCACAGGAAAGGAACTCATCCAGTTCAAGTAACAGACAAGTCTCAACATCAACTGTTCAGAGGAGACTGCATGAATCAGGCCTTCATGGTCGAATTGCTGCAAAGAAACCACTGCTAAAGGACACCAATAAGAAGAAGAGACTTGCTTGGGCCAAGAAACACATGCAAAGGACATTAGACCGGTTGAAATCTGTCCTTTGGTCTGATGAATCCAAATTTGAGATTTTTGGTTCCAACCGTCGTGTCTCGTGAGATGCAGAGAAGGTGAACGGATGATCTCCGCATGTGTGGTTCCCACTGTGAAGCATGGAGGAGGAGGTGTGATGATGTGGGGGTGCTTTGCTGGTGACACTGTCTGTGATCTATTTAGAATTCAAGGCACACTTAACCAGCATGGCTACCACAGCATTCTGCAGCGATACACCATCCCACCTGGTTTGCGCTTAGTGGAACTGTAATTTGTTCTTCAACGGGACAATGACACAACACACCTCCAGACTGTGTAAGGGCTATTTGACCAAGAAGGAGAGTGATGGAGTGCTGCATCAGATGACCTGGCCTCCACAATCACCTGACCTTAACCCAATTGAGATGGTTTGGGATGAGTTGGACCGCAGAGTGAAGGAAAAGCAGCCAACAAGTGCTCAGCATATGTGGGAACTCCTTCAAGGCTTTTGGAAAAACATTCCAGATGAAGCTGGTTGAGAGAATGCCAATAGTGTGCAAAGCTGTCATCAAGGCAAAGGGTGGCTACTTTGAAGAATCTCACATATAAAATATATTTTGATTTGATTAACGCTTTTTTGGTTACTACATGATTCCATATATGTTATTCATAGTTTTGATGTCTTCCATATTATTCTACAATGTAGAAAATAGTAAAAATAAAGAAAAACCCTGGAATGAGTACGTGTGTCCAAACTTTTGACTGGTACTGTACGTAGGCCGTATAACCGAAACAGGTGCAGGTCTAAGTACGGTAGTTTGTGATGCTTAACTTATGCTCAATATGTGCAAGCTCGACTGACAAGGTCACAAGGCTAATTTAGCCCATACACATGCATTGGTTCCCTATATTTAATCACAAACACATCACCGATTTGTATGTATTTCTCCCTATTCATATCTTTCCCAGTCACTGGGCGATCACCCTCCATCAGTAGCATGTTTACCAAAGGCTTTTTGACACAGATGAGGGTATCTCAGGCTGGCCCGTCACAGTGTGTAAGCATTCCCGACGACATCAATAAATAAAAGGAAACACCACAGCCTCACATTGTGTTAGGTGTCGCACGGCCCCGCTTGCAAATTCCACGTTGTTACACGCTCTGGTGGAACAATGGGATGAATATTTAATCCACATTAAAAGCATGGTTTCTACCAGATGAAGCTAGGGAGCCATAGTGGTGTAAAACACTCCAAAGAGGCTTCTATTCATGGAATGTGGAATGTTGCAGGCATGCGCTCCCTAACGTATGCCTCCAGACGATGACAATGCTTTCCATTATCTAAAAACACCCCCGTCTGCTATCACCTCCTCATCCAACTTCTCCTCATGTCCTGGACTTGTGCTGAATGGCAAATAGAATAACTGGAAACTGTCAGACGATGGAGAGTTCCCGCATTGGGAATTTCACCTCTGCGTCGTCAATGGTGATTGAAAAGACACTCTGACACAAATGGGCCTCCTCACACAGCTTATTGTTTTCTCTTGATTCATAATGGTAATATTCCCTAAATGGGATGTACGTGTCTGTTGATGTATTCCAAAGCAAAATAGTGCAGTCAATTCCCGAAACGTTCTCTGCTCATTTGAATGGAAGACTAAATATTAATGTCATAAAAGTTATTAATATAAAATCGGCCATTACTACATAGTACTGACAGTATCATGCAGAGAAAAATACTACCTTAAACATTTGGGTGTTAGAGTTAAACAGGTCAGAAGTTTATAATCGCCAAACACCTTCCAATCATGGCTGATTTAGGAAGACTCATTCAGTATTTTCTCCAAGAATTCTGGCTTCTTGTTAACATCCTGATGAGAGATGGTAAAGATGAGACTTGCTGCACAGTGTCACCGATAAAATAATTTACCAGAGTGTAGTATATCTCCTTTCATATGTAACGTCATTATACCAAGCCATGGTAATAAGCCTAGTGATATATCCCCCTGCTCCTAGCACTAGCTTGTAAATGAGAAGTGGTGGGGACTCCTGCATCTGAATTCATCTGAGCTGATCAGAAACACAATTATGCCTTGCTCTCTCATAATAAACCCTGGTTAAGAGGGTTTGATAATTCATTTATTTATATTAAGTCTATTGCTCCGCGACAGTAATGGATGTCTTTCATTAATGAATGAAGGATTTCGCCCTGGCTTGGCTTTCTTGTTCTGTAACTTAAAACCGATTGATAAATGAAAACTTTTAGGAGATTGTATTGAGTGATTTGGAAAATACTGCCAAGAAACAAATTGCTGAAGAAATCCAAGTATTTTCTTTTCTCTCTCTCTCTCTCTCTCTCTCTCTCTCTCTCTCTCTCTCTCTCTCTCTCTCTCTCTCTCTCTCTCTCTCTCTCTCTCTCTCTCTCTCTCTCTCTCTCTCTCTCTCTCTCTCTCTCTCTCTCTCTCTCTCTCTCTCTCTCTCTCTCTCTCTCTCTCGGGTTGCTGTCTCGTACAGTGAGTCTAATTGAAGAAAATCTAAATGCTTTCCCATTGATTTTTCAATTTTTTTAAACATAAAAAATGTATTACTCTCAGTGGTCTACATGTAATGAATTTATCTGGTGATGGCTAGTGATTTGATAAAATGTTATTGAAGAGGGCTGGAGAGGAGAGGAGTGGAGAGCGGGCAGAGGGAGTGCTTCAATGTCACACGTAGCGGTGCTCTCTTAGCCTGGTGTTATTGACAGATGTTGTGTTATCTCAGGCTGCCAATGGGTTGTTTCATGGCTGCCGTCGCCGAGGCCTCTAAGCAGGCGGTCATTTCCTGTTTGAATTAAAACATAATTGGGAATCATGAATCATAATTGTTTTATGGCCATCTCAAGCATTACCCTGTCAACTTGATTCAGTGTCTCCCTTGTATGGAACGCTTTTCACCTAGGGACTCAAACTTTTGGCTAGACACGGAGCCAGGTGGGCAGCAAGGGTTCAGACACGGACCCAGGTGGCAGCAAGGGTTTAACATTTGGGAGAGGACTCATTATGTATCATACCTTATTCACATGCAACTCACAAGCCCTTAGAGTTGAAGTTATTCGGACTTGCATTATTTAGTGACGCTCTTGAGTCTTTTTCTTACACGTGAATGAATTATTTGGCATGCAATAAACAAGAGTAGCATGTACATAACAAGCCCATAAAAAAGAGGGGTTGACTGGGTTATAGCGAAATGGCCTGAGGGTCACAGCCAGTTCTCTGGTTCAGCTACACTTGGTCGACCCCAGTGTACTGCAGTGTTTGCTGATTAGCTATCCACGTTGATTGACAGCCAGGCATTATTCATTCGGCACGCTTATTTATACCCTTGAGACGGAATACAAACTTTAGCTAAGGTAAATACTAATCTGAAGTGGTGTAAAGGTCTGAGTTAAGATGCAAGATGAATTCTGTACTTAGCAATTGTGTTTAGACACACAGAGCCATGTATTTAAATATGGCTCTGGATACACATGTTGAAACGTTATGAAATTGCATTTATGTAATGGTCAAAGCTGACAGATGCTGTTGATGTTGTTGATATACTGTAAGGCCTCTGATGTCTCGTTGTTGCACACCCAATACAATATATTGACTTTCAAATGTCAATAAATAAATGTGTGTACTCCTGAAATAAAAAGGAAAGAGAAATGAACAACATAGAATATGATGAGTGAAAAGCTATTGTGCTATTGTGGATAACTGCTAGCCAGAGGCAGCAGGCCAGAAGTGAAGTAGTCTGTAAAACTTTGTTTTCTTTCAATGATCCCCTTTCAATTCAGATTGATTTTCTATAACTCTGACTTCAAGGAGCTTCAGGTGTAAACAATATATAGCAAAACCTATCTTCTGTAATTCCTTTTTTACTCTGAGGGCCGTCTGTTTTCATGGTGTTATTGTATTGAGAGATTTTCTCATCTGTGTTCTAATGTGTCTGGGCAAGAACAAATGCTATACCCTAGCCAAGCCTGTGGGAATAACGTAAAAACTCTTAAGCTGACAGTTCCCGAAATCGGGCACTATAATTATTAAAAAAATATGTATATGTATACATTACTTATTTTATTGATTTCCCACCGTTTTATAAGTCAGAAGACAGCCATCCAGACCTTTCTAGGACCATGTAAACGTCCTGTTGAATAACCCTGTATTTGTCTCCCTCTGGTGGTTGGCTGCATCATTACATCCATTTATATCACTTCACTGCAACTTTACGTCAAAACATTTATCCAGCTCGACTGCTTCACGGCACAGACATGGCAAAGCAATCGCTGAATTTGTCTTGAGCAGGCGGATCTAAATACATCACTTTCATAGCTCTACGATAAAGAATGTGACCTACATACAACCTTAAACCTAAAATAAGTCAAAAAGTAAATTTGTGTGGAAGTCAAACAAAATTGAGACCTTTACATAGCCCTTCTCCCCTTGTCTATAGGGCCCAAATGTCTAAACGTCTAAATGTTGTTGATTTAGACGTTCACAAATTTAACAGATTTTGACTATCACTAATGTCATAATATGTTTGGTAAAGTAATAAGGAAGGTGAAATATTTTGGGTAGATGTTCCTAAAACAGATTATAACTATATATGTATGAAGTATGAAAAGGATTATTCATTCACATATATTTGTTTTAATCATATCATCGTATTGTATATGTTTTATTATACTTTTATTGTGTACTGGATCATATGGGTTGACAGGGGGTGGGAAACACTACTACATTAATAAAATATTGCCCTCATGCTAGATTGATGACTAAAGGCATAGCAAAACAGCTGTCAGCTCACGTTAAACCAGCGTGAGCATGCACTTCTCACTTGAATAACAATTTAAACTTAAAGCTCTCCATTCCTGGAAAGGCAAGAGAACATTGGACTGTAAGAACCATACAGAAGCCTTTAGTATCTGTGATCTCCAGCCCCAAGAACAGATAGAAATTACATCAATCTTAAAATGTGGAGCATCAGCCACAAATACCATTCATTCCATCAGGGGAGGGACGAGGTTACCCTCCCAAATGTCAGTGTGAGGCCATTCAATAAGATATGACATGGGCCTTGTCACTGCAGTGGTGGGCTGTCACTACCGCTGCTCATGAGCATCGGAAAAGGTCACATGAACCTCTGGCTCGCGTGTGATTTGTCATCACAAAAGTGACGGGGGGGAGAGCTGCGCGTTAGACAGCCCACAAATCTGCCTTAATTTCTATGCAGAGGGCCTGTCAGGTGAGAGTTATTGCACATTAGTTATCGGAGGGAGGAAAATGGGCAAGGAGGTGTTGGAGGTGTTCGTCAGTGATTCTCCTCCATAATGCCCTTAAACTGGTGGTTTCCTGAATGGGCAAAGTGCTTGAGTGTATTGGTTACAGCCATAGGCAGGACATGGCAGATACTGGTTAAAGACAGGGTGGTGTTGAGGAATTGGAGAAGTGAGAGGAATAAGATGGAGCGTCTTCTATATCCACAGACTTCCAGTCATTGTGCTAAGGCTAGTTAGCATTGGTTCGTGAAACTCTCTCTCTCTAACTTCCTTCATACTGGACACAGACATACAAATGGTATCCACGAGTTCATCTGACTCTGGGGAAGTAGATAAAGGGCGTCATTGTCAAAATCCCCAAAAATCTCTTTAAGCAGCATGTTGCCTAATGTTCATGCTTTCACTCTTGTTGAATCATCTTAAAGTTCTGCAAAAAAAATGGGCATCTGGGCTAGTTCAATTAAAGTGTTCAGTAATTGGATTAAGCTTGGTGAGAACTGTCGACAACCCAGTTCATAGCAGTGACACTCAATGAAACATAACAGATATGAAAGTCGACAGGTGTGCGTTTGTGGGTATAAATGTGACAAACGTGGCCAGGTGGGAGGCATTCGATTTCCCTCTGTAATATTGCCTCATGCCCCCCTCTTTATTCAGGGTGACTTGTTGGATTTTGATTATCCTGGCAAGAAAATTGCAATAAATGCACGGGTCTAGACAGGTAAGGATTTTGCTCCTGTGCTTTTCTGTAATTTATTTTTCTTTGCATACTAAATGTGTTACTCCAAGTCAAATATCAGTTGCTTCTCAGTTTTGCTCCCCAAGGTGTGGATGTGTCATGCCAGTCTTATAATCATACATATGAATAAAGGGTTTATTAAGCTCTTCTGATTCTCCAATCTATCAATTTAGTCACAGGAAGCATAGCTCACTTTGAAGTAAGTTACAGAAATGAAATTGATTTCAGTGGCACCAATATCACAATTCTGGAACAAAAACATGATAAACTAATATGAGTCCAAAACCAAAAGAGCTTTTCAACTTCACAGGTTGGTAGGCTTGTAATGATGCATTGTCTTAAAGGAAAGGTTCACCCATTTTGAATGTTATATTGTTTTGTGCATCTCTGAGTGATGTTCTATCGATTCCCTGGGTCATTTCATGTTTTCATGTGTATCTGAGTTATTGGCGTTCAAGCAGGCAGAAATACGACCGGTATGACGTAGCACTGTGATAAAGTCGCTCTCACTACACTGGAAGTTAATAGGAATATTACTTTTAGATTGCGAAAACGTCTATCAAACAGTGAGGGAAAAAAGTATTTGATCCCCTGCTGATTTTGTACGTTTGCCCACTGGCAAAGAAATGATCGGTCTATAATTTTAATGGTAGGTTTATTTGAACAGTGAGAGACAGAATAACAACAAAACAATCCAGAAAAACGCATGTCAAAAATGTTATAAATTGTTTTGCATTTTAATGAGGGAAATAAGTATTTGACCCCCTCTGCAAAACATGACTTAGTACTTAGTGGCAAAACCCTTGTTGGCAATCACAGAGGTCAGACGTTTCTTGTAGTTGGCCATCAGGTTTGCACACATCTCAGGAGGGATTTTGTCCCACTCCTCTTTGCAGATCTTCTCCAAGTCATTAAGGTTTCGAGGCTGATGTTTGGCAACTCGAACCTTCAGCTCCCTCCACAGAATTTCTATGGGATTAAGGTCTGGAGACTGGCTAGGCCACTCCAGGACCTTAATGTGCTTCTTCTTGAGCCACTCCTTTGTTGCCTTGGCCGTGTGTTTTGGGTTATTGTCATGCTGGAATACACATCCACAACCCATTTTCAATGCCCTGGCTGAGGGAAGGAGGTTCTCACCCAAGATTTGACGGTACATGGCCCCATCTATTGTCCCTTTGATGCGGTAAAGTTGTCCTGTCCCCTTAGCAGAAAAACACCCCCAAAGCATAATGTTTCCACCTCCATGTTTGACGGTGGGGATGGTGTTCTTGGGGTCATAGGCAGCATTCCTCCTCCTCCAAACACGGCGAGTTGAATTGACGCCAAAGAGCTCCATTTTGGTCTCATCTGACCACAACACTTTCACCCAGTTCTCCTCTGAATCATTCAGATGTTCAATGGCAAACTTCAGACGGGCATGTATATGTGCTTTCTTCAGCATTGGGACCTTGCGGGCGCTGAAGGATTTCAGTCCTTCACAGAGTAGTGTGTTACCAATTGTTTTCTTGGTGACTATGGTCCCAGCTGCCTTGAGATCATTAACAAGATCCTCCCGTGTAGTTCTGGGCTGATTCTTCACCGTTCTCATCATCATTGCAACTCCACGAGGTGAGATCTTGCATGGAGCCCCAGGCCGAGGGAGATTGACAGTTATTTTGTGTTTCTTCCATTTGCGAATAATCGCACCAACTGTTGTCACCTTCTCACCAAGCTGCTTGGCGATGGTCTTGTAGCACATTCCAGCCTTGTGTAGGTCTACAATCTTGTCCCTGACATCCTTGGAGAGCTCTTTGGTCTTGGCCATGGTGGAGAGTTTGGAATCTGAATGATTGATTTATTCTGTGGACAGGTGTCTGATATACAGGTAACAAACTGAGATTAGGAGCACTCCCTTTAAGAGTGTGCTTCTAATCTCAGCTTGTTACCTGTATAAAAGACACCTGGGAGCCAGAAATCTTTCTGATTGAGAGGGGGTCAAATACTTAATCAATTTATAACATTTTTGACATGCATTTTTCTGGATTTTTTTGTTGTTATTCTGTCTCTCACTGTTCAAATAAACCTACCATTAAAATTATAGACTGATAATTTCTTTGTCAGTGGGCAAACATACAAAATCAGCAGGGGATCACATACTTTTTTCCCTCATTGTACATGTCAGATTTCAATACTGGCCCATGTCATAACTTGGGAGGATGGCTTCTCTCGATGTGAGCCATTGATAATATTTTCTTGACATTCCTACCTCGAAATGTTTTAATTTAGCGGACTACCAAATGTTTCTTATTTGTCTGCCTCTTTAGTCCAGGGTGCAAGGCATGGTGCCGTTACCAGAGATATTATAGAAAGGAGTTAGGAATCAATGAATGAAGGAACGCATAACGCCCCACCAAGCAGACTGTCAACCAATCGCATTCACGTTGTCATGCTGCGTCATGCGGTTGCTAAGCTAATCATCACACAATCCCTTCTCAAAGTCAGTGAATATGTCGAGAAACGTGCCTATTTTCCTCGAAAGCTCATAATGTCAAGATTCCAAATCTATACGATATTACAGATAGTAAGTTAATTATCTCACATTTCGGAAAATATTTGTAATGCTGTACTTCTTGTTGACAAAATTCATGTTAATGTTGGGTTTTTGAGCTAGCGCCCAATAGACTCTCATTCACTCCTTGAAGGAGAGCGTGCCTTGTCCCAGAGTTGCCCAGAATGCACCACGTGGCCCATTGACGTAGTATGGGCAACATTTCCCATCTCCTCAAAAGTATATCTGCCGTTGCGAATGTCAGACTCCACTCTGTGAGGCACATAGATTTTAATGTTGAACTTGGTGAGATTGTAGTGAAGTTTGTTTCGACCATTTTACAGCCAACTAGCTACTTCACATGATGATATTGTCTTTGGTGTTATTGTGTGTAACTCACAGGAGGTTGGTGGCACCTTAATTGGGGAGGAACGTGCTCGTGGTAATGGCTGGAGCGGATTAAGTGAAATGGTATCAAATACATCAAACACAAGGTTTCCATGCTAGCAAGCCAGCCCATAGAGAGAGCATTGCATTGTGAGTTCTGTAGTCGACGAGCTGCAACAGATTTTCACAATGATTTTTCATGTTGCTACCAACCTTACTATAACGCCAAAATGAAACATTGTTCACAAAAAATATTGTTCTCACATGTAAGTGTTATTTAACACTGAAAATTAAAGGAATGAGTGGTTTGGGGTGGATTTTTCCTTTCAGACTGCTCAGTTTTTTCCCTGCCTTTTGATGTGGAATACTCCAAGAGCCCATTTTCTATCCCAAGTTTGAAGTACGATCAATATTTAGTGACATGCGTGAAATGACTGCATTTCCATATTTGATTTCATGTAGTCTTTGACACATTCCTGCCTATACTAAAGGTTATGATGATTGATGACGAGAATCGGTCAATGTATGAATAAATATGCGTTGCATAAATCAAATACAATTATTTATCGATTGCTCCGGTGTCATACCAAAATAAGAATACTGTACGTTTATTAGAATGTCGACTGGAAAGGTATTCAGTGATTATATGCCTAAACACTACTGACACCTGCAGTTTAAGTTGGTCTGTATGCGTACATGCGAGCATTTTTGACAGCAGTTTAAAAATCATAATAGGTAAAGAGAGGAAGGGTAGATGATATGTCTAGAGAGAATAAGTAAAAGTAATTGAAAATATGATTACCTCTGCAAGATGGTTTCAGTTTATTCCTGATTGCTTATATTGTTTTTTTTACACCACACTGCTTGCCTTGACAGTTCCAGCAACTTTATTTCATTACAAAAATCAGATGAGTACCTAGTAATAACCTGTAATTTCTAATCATGTTCTCATTCTGCATGAGCCTCTGGATCCATCTATTAGTTTCTTAGAAATCACGTGTCAACCTTGAATAAAGAATAATGCTGTAGAGTGAATTACCAAAGACATACACCTTTGAAAACTGAAAAAAGTTTGCGTCAGACAGGGAGAGAGAGGAGAGGAGAGATATTTTACCCATCTGCCTACGGCGTGTGATTCAAAATGGGAAATCCTCCTGTGCCTCCGCTCTTATTTTGGTGGGCCTCCTCGGGAATCATTTAGGTTGTGTTCTTCACCCTTGTGCAGTACGTGAGGAATCACCTTGGCCCGAATACTTTGCTTATGCATTGCACGTCTGCATGTCTTTATCTACAGCTTGTAGATTCCCTATATAGTCCACTACTTTTGATCAGAGCATATGGACCCTAGTCAAAAGTACTGCACAACAAAGGGAATGTGGTACCATTTGGGATGCAGGACTGGAACAAAGGGGGGTCTGGAATTCTATTAAATCTAGTATTAAATGGAAGTCTGCATTGTGGTAAATTGTCAAATGTAATTTTATTCGATTAAGAGCCTAAAATGCAGTGCTGATTAAACGGTCATCCGCAGGGCACAATGCACATAGCAAGTACCATACTAATTCATTTGTGTTGGCTCTCAGCATCAGCAGAATGCTTCGCTGTGTAAGTGATTATTCCATTGCTGTTAAAAAATGTAAAGAATGAGGTTGTTCGTCTTAAAATGTGTAAAAATTGAGGTTTGTGCAACTATTGTTCATATTTCGACACTTGCTTAAAGGGCTTTGATATAGCAGTTATTGTATATTCATATAATTTCTCCTGACCTCGGCACACAACCTCGTTAACATTTCAGTATACGATTTCAACAGAAACATTGGAACACTAGTTGAACCTCGTATGACATACATATTATTGTAAAAACAATATACTGTGTAAAATACAGCGTTTAAACTGTTAAGGGCTCAGGCTCTCACATCTAGCTACAGTACACCCGTTAGAACATTCTTGGGGGCAACTGATCAAAGAAGGGTATTTTCCGATGTGACAAGATCCCAATGGTGTACTTCAAGCCACCGGCTCTATTCTCTTCTGTCCATTTGTCAGAATGTGTGAATCCCTGACGGATAAGTAGTAGCTCATCATAATACCTTTTTTAGTATTACCCCGGCTCCTTTGATCTGGCTTGATTTGTGGTCATGTTTTCGGAATGATCGTGGTAGGAGATGAATTCACATTGCAGATGTCTTCATCCATCATTTGTCACCAAGATGTGGTCATTAACAAAATCTGGTCATTTATCAGTCACCTATTCATGATGTTTTCATCTCCCGTCTTGACACGAGTGTGTCTGGGTCTGCCTGGGCTTAAGGCAGGACCGTGATCTATTATGAATTCATAAGCAGCTGCTTTGCTGCTCTCTAAGGAACTACAGTACCACCAGTGGTGTAAAGTACTCAAGTAAAAATAATTGAAAGTACTACTTAAGTAGTTTCTGGGGTATCTGTACTTCACTATTTATATTTTTGACAACTTTTTACTTCACTACATTCCTAAAAGAAAATATGTACTTTTAACTCCCATACATTTTCCGTGACACCAGAAATTACTCGTTACATTTCGAATGCTAAGGCAGGACAGAATTATGGTCCAATTCACGCAACTAACAATAATTACGCGTTGTCATCCCTACTGCCTCTGACCTGGCGGACTCACTAAACACAAATATTGCATTTGTAAATGATGTCTGAGTGTTGGCATGTGCCCGTTTGTCCGATACATAAATTGTGCCGTCTTGTTTGCTATATATAAGGAATTTGATGTATAGCATTTAATTTTACTTTTTACTTATACTCAAGTATGACAACTTAGTTATTTTTCAACCACTGAGTACCATACTTCCTCACCCCAAGTACCCCAAGTCTAGAGGTACTTCATATTTACATTAAATGGTAGAGAAGTTTTAGTTTGCTTTGGTTTCCATAATATAAAAATACAGCTCTTGTTTGTAAAATCAGCATATTTGTGTTCATGAATGTGTTAATTAACCCAACTGTGTTATCAATGCTTTCTAAATCAGGACGCTTATGGATCCATGGATAATCATGCAGGGGATGGGGCTCCCGCAGTGCTATTTGCTTGCACATCATGTTGCATGGGTAATCACAATTAATGCTGTAAAATCATAGCTAACAAGAGGACACTGGGAGAGGGGTCACCTGAGTCAGCGCTTTACAATGAGGCACAAAGAGGAACGTTAACATAGTCACAAAGAGGGCACAGGGGATGTAATAACAGCTAAGTGACTGCATAAATGGACCTGCCTTAACGCGGCGGACAGGGAAGGGCACAGTAGTGCTCCAAGAAGATGCCCTCCATATTTGCTAAGATTGCGGATCGACTCTCATTACTCCAGGTCATACCTGTATCCGTTTTGAGAGTAAAATAATCTCAGAAAACATGTAGAAGGGTGTAAAATAGAGATTATGTGCATACATGTGGTGTAGGATCAGGAGTCAGGAGTTGTTTGAACATAAGTATCATATCATATCACATTTCTAAGTGTGCTGTATTGTGCACTTTCTGTGACTTTTGAAACTGTCGTAATGAAGCGAAAACGAGGCTTTGATCCATAAACCAGCAGTGCTGAGTTAGAATTATATGTCACTGTCTGCAAGCACAAAAATATACACTGAACAAAAATATAAATGCAACATGCAACAATTTCAAAGATTTTACTGAGTTACAGTTCATATAAGGAAATCAATCAATTGAAATAAATTCATTAGACCCTAATCTATGGATTTCACACCTGGGAATACAGATATGCATCTGTTGGTCACAGATACCTTACAAACAATGTAGGGGCGTGGATCAGAAAACCAGTCAGTATCTGGTGTGACAACCATTTGTAAGAGTTGGTTGATCAGGCTGTTGATTATGGCCAGTCTGCCATCTACCCGGTACAGTTGAAACCGGGATTCATCCGTGAAGAGCACACTTCTCCAGCGTGCCAGTGGCCACTGAAGTCGTTTACGATACCAAACTGCAGTCAGGTAAAGACCTTGGTTACGACGACGAGCACGCAGATGAGCTTCCCTGAGATGGTTTCTGACAGTTTGTGCAGAAATGATTTGGTTGTGCAAACCCACAGTTTTCCGGGTGGCTGGTCTCAGATGATCCCGCAGGTGAAGAAGCCGAATGTGGAGGTCCTGGGCTAGCGTGGTAACACGTGGTCTGCGGTTGTGAGGCCGGTTGGACGTACTTCCAAATTCTCTAAAACGATGTTGGAGGCGGCTTATGGTACAGAAATTAACATTCAATTCTCTGGCACCAGCTCTGGTGGACATTCCTGCAGTCAGTATGCCAATTGCATGCTCCCTCAAAACTTCAGACAACTGTGGCATTGTGTTGTGTGACAAAACTGCACATTTTATTGTTCTCAGCACAAGGGGCACCTGTGTAATGATCATGCTGTTTAATCAGCTTGATATGCCACACCTGTCAGGTGGATGGATTATCTTGGCAAAGGAGAAATGCTCAATAACAGGGATGTAAACAAATTTGTGCACAACATTTTTTAGATATAAGCTCTTTGTGCGCATGGGACATTTTATTACAGCTCATGAAACATGGGACCAACACTTTACATGTTGCGTTTATATTTTTGATCAGTATATATACAGTGCCTTCCGAATGTATTTATACCCTTTGACTTATTCCACAGTGTTCATTGGCTGAGATGGGAAAACCTGCCAGAAGGACAATAGTCTCTACAGCACTTTATGGATTTATGGAAGTGGCCAGACGGAAGCCAATCCTGAGAAAAAGGCACATGACAACATGGCTGGAGTTTACAACAAAGGCACTTGAAAGACTCTGAGCAGAAGGTAAATGATTATGTGGTCTGATGAGACAAAAATGTAACTATTTGGCCTGAATGCAAAGTGCTACGTCTGGAGAAAACCAGGCACAGGTCATCACATGTCTAACAACATCCCTACCATGAAGCATGGTGGTGGCTGCATCATGCTATGGGGATGCTTTGCAGTGACAGGGACTGAGAGACTGGTAAGGATAGAGGGAACAATAAATGGAAATGCAAATCCTTGATGAGAACCTGCTTCAGATTGCAAACAACCTTAATTCTAACTGGACAATGACCCCAATTATACAGCCAAAGCAACTCTGGAATAGCTTCAGAACAATAATGTGAAAGTCCTTGATCGGCCCAGTCAATGCCCAGGCTTGAATCCCATTGAAAATCTGTGCTTGCTGTTCACCACCACGCCCCATCTAACTTAACAGAGCTTGAGAAAATCTGCAAAAAAGAATGGGAGAAGATTCTCAAATCCAGATGTGCAAAGCTGATAGAAATACCCAAGACGACTCAAAGCTGTAGTCACCGCCAAAGGTGCTTCTACAAAGTATTAACTCAGAGGTGTGAATACTCATGTAAATAGAATATTACTCTATTTCATTTTCAACAAATAAGCCAAAATGTCTAAAGCCATGTTTTCACTTTGTCATTTTGGGACATTGTATTTAATCCATTTTGAATTCAGGCTGTAACACAACAACATGTAGTTCTGTCAGAGTGGTCATTGGGTTCTTGGTCACCTCCCTGACCAAGGTCCTTGCCCGGTTGCTCAGTTTGGTCGGACGGCCAGCTCTATGCAGAGATTAGGTAGTTCCATATTTTTTCAATTTCCCAATTATGTAGACCATTGGTGCCCAGGACGTCGATCGCGGTCGACCGGTCGATCGAACTTCTTTCTAGTAGACCGCATAACATTTTTCAAAATGTATGCACTAGAAATATATATTTTGGCAATTCACAGCGTTACTATCGAGTCTGCTTAAAAATAATGAGGTCCACAGTTCTGAAGCACCGTATGCTTTGTTTACAGGTTAGCTTCTTTGTCGAATATAACTGCACAGCCCCCCAAAAAAATTTTTAACTGCTTGATTGACATAAAATTGGACCAACCCACGGCACTATAGTTGCTACATTTGTTTTCCAAACTCTCGCTACCATAGCAACGATCTGCAGTTAGAACGTTTACATTCCCACGCTTGAGAGACCTGTAACAGAATATTATTTGTTATACAAGTGGTAGTTGTTTTTTTACTATGTTTTTTTCTATGAGGTTGCGGTTACGTTTTTAATATGAGTGCTGAATCAAGCAGCAAGAAACTGAAAATCTACCACTTTCACAGTGAGTGGGAGGAAGATTATGGATCTACCTACCTTTGTGAGTCAGCATTTTCAGACATGAAGATCATCAAGTCAAAATACCGGTCCACTCTAACAGATGATCACCTGGACACCTGCTTGAGGCTAGCAATCAGTAGCTACAACCCAGACTATGCAAAGCTTGCTGACAGCATACAGTGCAAATCATCCAATCAATAAGGTGAAATGTTATTTAATATTGGCGGGGGGAGGGGAGGGGAGGGGAGGATAGACCGCATTAGGAAGAGGGTGGAAAAAGTAGATCCTATGTAACTAAAGTTTGGGCACCCCTGATGAAGACCAATGTGCTCTTGGAAACTTTTAACATTCTAGAAATAGTTTTACACCCTTCCCCAGATATATGCCTCATCACAATTCTCAATCTCTGAGATCTATGGACAGTTCCTTGTACTGTTAACTGTGGGACCTTATATAGACAGGTGTGTTTCTTTCTAAATCATGTCCAAACAATTTAATTAGTCAAAGGTGGACTTCAATCAAGTTGTAGTAACATCTCAAGAATGATCAAAGGAGATGGGGTGCACCTGAGCTCAATTTGGAGTATCATAGCAAAGGGGTGTGAATACTTATATAAATGAGATATTTCTGTATTTCATTTAATAAATTAGCACAAATGTCTAAAAACATGTTTTGACTTTGTCATTATGGGGTATTGTGAGTAAAAACATATATTTAATCCATTTTGAATTCAAGCTGTAGCACAACAAAATGTGAAATAAGTCAAGGGTGTGAATACTTTCTGAAGGCAATGTATAAAAAGAATTGAACACGTAAAACTAAGCTCTGATAAACAACCATGACCGACGGCATCCATTCCTTCCACCCACCCACCTTTTCCATGTCCGGGAACCTGATCCACAAAGGGACAGCCTCCAGATCCACTGTTCCCACTGAGAGGGCCCAGGCTCCAGTGTGTTCCACCGTCAGGGCTACATCAAAGGCCCACTGCTTTGGAAAGATAATGTCCTGGCTTTGGCCGCCATCCACCGATTCATGCATGCGTGTGGGCAACTTGTGTATTTTCCCTTGCCTTCTCCCTTTTCTCAGAGCCATTTAGAGCGTACAGCGAAAACCCGGCTCTGCTACCCTTTGAATGCACTAATTCCTCCCACTTGCAATGAGGTTCTAGCTGAGAAGATACACAGAAACAGAAGCAGAAACTGGAAGGGAGTGATGTAGAAGTGAGTTAGGTCCCTCTCAGAAGTACTCCAGAGCTCTACGATGTGATTTGTGCACTTTGTAGGAGGCCTATCAGATTTAATGGGGAGCAATCCTTGTTTCTTGGTTTACGTTACAGTTCACTTCACCTGTGTTGAAATAAAGTCTCCCGACACTTATGCGTCAAACAACCACTGCTTGAAATATCAAGGATTCAAGCTCCATTCAATGACCACCCTCATCTGCTATTTTGTGGTTGTTTCCACCCGGTTCTACTTTCTCCAACTGTCGCTTTATCCAAACTCTTGGCAGTCTTATTATTTGTATTGTATAATAAAGGCCTCCCCATTCCACTCGAGCATGCTACTAACCCGGCAACCATCTTTTCTGCGGCAACCTGATATATCTTCGGTGTGGAGAGGGCTTTCATCCAGACATCCATCATATGGGACCCAATTCCTGTGTGGAAGGTCCTGCTCTTATATCACATTCCTATCATGATGTGGGCCAAAACACATCAGTGGGTGTAATGACACAGTCATTGGGTGTCCCTTCAGTGGGTGTCCCCTCCACCCCCAGTCCTCCACTCCCACGTCCTGCTATGTCCCAGGCGGTATGGGGAAATACGGCAGTTACTTTTTTATGATGATATCAGAACTCCCGGTGACATCTGCTTAATGGTTCCATCCCCGGTTGCGAAGGGAGTCGAGTGGTGGTGGAAAGGTCTGCCTTTATGGCGGTTTTCCTTTTACGATTTGACAAGCGGATACTTGATAGCTTTCCCTTATGCTCTTCTATCCAAAAAACTTGGTTAGGGACCTGAATAATGTATTAGGGATCATTAGAGTTGTGCTCCATAGGATTATAACACATTCTCATCATCTGAATCGAAAATAATGTTAATTCCTGTGCCATTCAGGTGGCCATTTCAGTTGGTCCATTTGAAATGCCTTACTTGTTGCCAATGATGGCACGTATCTGTGTTCTGTACATCTCACTCAGAATAATATATTCATTAAAATACCTTGCCAGATCCTACAGGTGCTGGCTATCCCTTACACAGAAACCATACCTCAGGTCCCTGTATCGTATCTGAAGATTATGCCTTTGTTAAATGTTTTTCATGAAGAAATGGAATGTTGGTTATGTTAGTATCAGAAGGCAATGTTTAGTATGATGACATATGACAGACAGGAAGGGGTTTGTAAGATATGGGGATTGGACAGTAGAGGGAGCTATTCAACTCTTGGAAGGCTATATAAAGGGGAGACTGGTGATTGGCCAGAAGAGGGAGTCACCCCTCTTTTTGCATTGTTTATAAATAGGGGTTAAACGATGAGACGTCAGAGCGGCCATAGCAATCTGGGGAGCCGTTCTCCGGACATCGCGAGTCTGTACCTATGCTGTAAACTCGTGATTTTAATAAAAGCCTCTAACACGATGCAGCATAGCGGACTTTTTGTTGACAGCAATAATTGCCACCATTCATCATATACGACATAATGGCGCCCAACGTGGGGGCTGGGTTTGCGTCTCTTCCTTGTTTCAGTCAACCGCCCGGCCTAACTCTCTCTCTGAAGCATGGCCGGAAAAAAGGGTGAGTGTTCTTACCGCTTCGGAGTTTGTTGGATTGGATATGACTTGTGTACACTGAAGAGATGTTCCATTTCGACCTGGCCTCGGTGGCGTTGTTGCTGGTCGACTGGAGTCTGCTAAAATGTTATTTCATTGGTAACTATAGACAATGATAATTTAGAGTGATAAGTTTATATTTCATTGGTAACGGATGGCAATGAGGATTTAGAGCATACATTTATATTTCATTGGTAACTATGGGCAATGACAAATTTAGGAAAACGGTAGGAGACATTTATATTTCATTGGTAACTATGGACAATGATAAGGTTATATTTCATTGGTAACGGGTGACAATGGTTGGTTAATTTAGATATGCGCATTCTTTAGGGCACTGTACCATTTAAGACCTCCAGGGGGGGCCATTTTAGATGTCGGGCCGGCAATCCGTTTACACGATAGAATGGGTGGACGGTGGGTTTCTTTTTTGTAAAGAGAGCTCGGATTCATGGGGTTTATCTGATTGTAATTATGATTTGACTCTCGTCCGACGGGGTGTTTGATTGGGTCTGATTTCTCGGTGTAATGGTCATTAGTCCCGGTAGCAAAAACGGTAGGATAAATATGTTTAAAATTGATAGGGCAGTGCAGGCTACTTAGGGCTGGGTAGGCCGCAGTTAGCTAGAGGCTAAGGCTAATGTCGGCTAAATGGGAGTGTGTTCCATGCTACATGGTACATCGTGGCTAAGGCTAAGGCTAATTGTGTTGTGTGCTACATGCTAACGTATCCTTAGATTCCATTGCGATGGATTAAAGTCTCTTAAATTTGTCTCTGTGTTTAAGTCAGGTTATATGTTTTGTGAGCGCTGTTAAATGTTGTTTGACTATAAGGGGAAAAGGGAAGTTACAGCTGGGCTGTTATTCTGTCTGTTTGGGGAGAGAGAATAGAAAATCTTCCTTCCACGGTGAGAAGGGATTTTTGAATGGTTGTGCGCATGCGTTTAATTTTGCGATACTACCCTACAGAAAGGGGGGAGTTTATGACACGAGATTAGGACACGTGTTGATTTTACGGGGCTAAAAACTACGAAATGAGGTTGGGCTAAGCCTACAAAACAAAATGGTGGCTTAAGGTCATAGGTCCCATTTGGCGTTACCCTGCAAGGGAAAATAGACAGAGGAGAAATTTTAGCACGATGATTCTAGTTTAAACTGCGATTGGTTAAAGATGAAACTTGTTTTGTAACCTATTGAATTTATAAATTAAATATATGTTGGCGAAGTATAATGAATTAAATTAAAGACGGATTAAAATAAAAATGTTTTTTGAGCGATCTATTTAATTCTGAGTTTAGTCTTAGAGTGAATAATGTAGAACGAACGAATATTGAATGGTTGGAAATACTCAGTGATTGCAGTAACTGTTGAAATCTTGTCTGTTTCTATGTTTTTTTTGAAATATGAGAGGAACATGGAACGAGAGGAGAGAGAGAGAGAAGGGGCTGACGTGTGCGTCACGTGACAAGGTGTGACGAGGCAGACGAGAGGATCAGATCAGGCTAGTACACAAAATCATCCTAACAAGATATGTGATGTTATGACGATTTTACATAGGCTTGGCAAATACTATTTCATTAAAAATGGCATTTTGGGAGCTCTGTGTATCACTGGGGTTTGATTACAGATGTGTTGGGAATCGAAGACTGACATTCTTCTGTAAATTTAAGATAATTAGAGCTGATAGAGCAAGGGGTTACAGGCTTTGTTTATGGGTATTTTAGTCTGAAGATGACTAACTTGCATTTACTTGCAGTTGATGGGTTGTGGTTAGATAGCCAACACTAATTGATAAATTGGTGATATAGGAATAAAAAATTGGTTTTAAATTATTCATAATTTTTAATTGAGTTTTTAATTGGTTTTTTATTTTTAATTAAAGGGTTTTTGAATAAGGCATTTAATTGAATTTTTAATATTCATATTTGATTTTATTTGATTTTTTGGGGAGGAAAAAAAAAATTCAAATTTTTTTTTTTTTTTTTTTTTTTTGGGGTTGTTAGGGTTATATTAATAATTTAAGGGGGGAAGCCTTAGGCTATACAGTCTAAAATAAGATAGTTCACAATAAAGGAATATGAAAGGGTTGATGTGTTAGGAGAAACTAATGGCAGAAGTTAGTACACCTTTCTCACATACGGATTCAGCAAAAAGACACCCACCTTATGAGAAGGAAGCTTTCAGTGATCATTTAGGAGGGTGATTATGGCATCAGAGATGAAGACGAATACAAGCAGAAACGACGATAAAGATGAATCCAAAACTCCAGAAGGAAGGAAAACCGAGATGTCTGGGAACTTAAAGAAGATGAGGATGATGAAGATGAGTGATGATGAAGAGGTTATGCATGGGTGGATATGACTCTGTGATCAGAAGGAAGTTGGCAAGAGAGAAACGAAGGAGACAAGAGATTCGAGTTCTGAGGAAGAAAGCGATGAAGATTTGGAGATTTAAGGGTGCTTTATGTTCAAGAGGATTTTATCCTACAATGACTGGCAAAGAAGAAATAGGAGATATAGACCGAGGCGTGTCAGGCCTGGAGGAAGAGACGACTTTGGGAGAGGTAAGGGAGCTAGAGGAACAGCTCGAGACGCTGAAGATACAGAAGAGACAAGGAGAAAACCTGCGGAGAACATTTTTAATCCCAAGAATTGGAGGAGAAGAAGAATACATTGAGGCAAAGATGCTGAAGAAAAGTAAGAAGATGATGGAAGACGATATTTGGAGGACAGAACTTAAAATATAAGCTTTTGAAGAATCCTGATATGTCAACAACAAAGAACAGGACGAAGAAACTCTGAGAAGTCAATCATACAACTGGTGGAGAAGAGAAGCTTGTGTGATGAAGAATCAGGGTGAACCAAATCAACAATCACTGTTACAGCTTCAACTGAACAATATCAAAGGCAATTATACCAGCCAAGGGGGGACCAGATGCTCCATATCGACCGCCAGTTTCTGGACAGACACAGAATTGGAGAGGGAGAAGAACAAAGAAGAAGGAGGAATATTTCAGCTACACTTTCAGCAACTTTCAGAAGATTGGTATAATTATGGACAGATTGGGTACTTTACCTGTTAATGCAACAAGTCAGGAGGAAGAACAGAGAACATTTTTAAGGAAGATACAGGGGCAATTCAAGATCACCTGTTAGTGCCTAGAAGAGACGAAGGGGGGTGTCCGCTGAGAGCATCGATTAGAGAAGAAGAGAAAATAGCTAACAGTTGAAACAACCGGCCATTAGAAGTGATAGTGAATAGGGGAAAAACTTATTTGGGTTCAGCCTAAAGAGGTTAAACATCTCACTAATTGATAACGAATTAGGATAGGGATTTGAGGTAGTAAAACAGTTACTTACTCTTAAAATACTAATATTAGAAGATACTGTTATGGCAGTGTTGGGAAGAGATGTATTGTTTAAATTGAAGTTTACAATAAGATGTACACTAGACGACGGGGTTTTTGGGAATCATTTGTTTAAAAAAAAAAAAGATAATATCATAGGAAGGATGATAATCTATTGTTCTGTCTATTAGACACTGTCTGGGAAAATAAAGTTAAAAGGGGTGACTGTTTATTCTGGGTGACATTCTTACACTAAGAGATTTCAGGCTAGGCTAAAAGGTGTTTAGTCGTTTTGCCAAGTCTGTGTGTAATGAGTCAGAAGCAGGTGGGGAACTTTCCCAATCACATATTCTACAAATTTGGTGGTAAGGGATTTTGTGAAAATCAGGGGAAAAGGTTTTAAATGTTATGAGAGAAAAGATTAGATTAAAATAAGTTAGGAGTAGATTAGGGTTGAAAGAACTCTGAGACAGTAAGCTAAGTTTCAAAGTTAGTAGTAAGACAGAGAGAGAACAGTGAGGAAGGACATTTTAAAGTTTAGTGGGAAGATAGGGTAGGAGTTTAGATCGGTTAGGAGCAGATGCATTGAGAAAGTATGTGTTGCTGAATGATAAGAGAAGATTGAGGGTGATTGAGTATCTATATTTACAGTTCCCAGCAGGGAGATCAAGGTAATTATGGGTGTATTTTGTGTAATCAAAAGTTTGAAAGTCAGGGATTTAGAGAAAGGACTGAGATTTGGGGAAAAAGTGACACTAGTGGTGATAGATGGAAGGACAAGCAAAGACAACTTTTATATTGGGGGAAAAACTAGGAGTAACTAAGGACATTCACACTTCAGTCTATTATAACAACAGTGAGAAGCAAGTTAACTCTTTCAACATTGATAGGTATTAAAGTCATAAATATATCGCATTGGATTATAAGGGAACCAATACAGCACCAATTTTAGGGGGAAAAATACTTATTAGGGTTTAGGATGGGGACGTTTCTCCCATATGGAGAGATAATTATGGAGAATAAGTATTGTTATCAGGACCAGGAGTAAAAGGAGGTATAGTTTAGAAGAGGGTTAGGAGTGACTGTTCACTTATGTTGCGTAATGTTACAGAGAAAGGTCAGGGAGAATATGTGTACTTATCTAGTGCAAGCATTAGAATTTGTTCCGGTTAAGAATTATTGGTTAAAGGGCTATGTAATTCATAAAGTAACGCTTATAATGGAAGAGTTAAGGTTTGTAGCCTCCACAGTCACCAAAGGAGGTCAGGAAGAGTAGATTACAGTCACTCCAACAGTAGATAATACACAGAGGATAATGGGAACTTTTGCATTAGAAGTAATTAGGGTTGATACAGCAACTAAATCAACTACTTTAATGGTAACTTTGGAAGGGATTAATGATACGATGTAGGGAGTATGGCATCGACAACAACTGTTCTGAAATTAAAGGGGGTTAGCAAGAAGGACTCAGGGGGTTTAGGTTACGGATGGAGAGTGCTGTCAATGATAGTACGAATAGGGTTAAAATAGGAGAACAGAGAGTAGTAGAGAGAATATAGATTCATCATGAAAGGACAGGATGAGATCTTTGATTTTGATGACAGACAGGGAGAGGTATCTGATCAGTACCGCTCGTTCTTCTGTTGTGGAAATTAGAGATAGATTAACTCATTCTGTAAGATCAGTGAGGAATCTTGAAGGTCCATGTCTGTTGAGGATTCCAGCACCAGACATGTTAGACGGTCGCGCGGCCTCTATCAGGTGTGGTTCAGTCTTATGATTTGTCATGACTGTGGTATCAGCAACAGTCATTGACAGATAGAATAATGTCGTTGTCAGAACAGTGGTTTAAGCCTAGGGTTAGGTGGAATTGGGTTAAGTGAATTAATATGGGAATTGTTAAATGGGAAAGGAAAAGCAGGTAACAACAGAATCCTGAAGTATTCAGGTGAAACATTGAGGGCTAAAAGTTGTTTTTGTTCTAATAAAACATGAGGTAAGGGGTGTGTTCCTGGGAAGATCAGATTGGGATGTTATATGATAACTTTGGATAAGCATGACCTTAAGGGTAGTAATGAGAAATATGTTACTTTTTAGGTAGCAGGTAGTAAGAAGAGCAGGACGTTGATGGTTAAAAGATTAGCTTGTGCCTGACAATTTGACTATGGGGAATTTTAGAGATATTTAGAGGGTTTGGGATGATAAAAGCATATATATTCTTACATTATGGATGGAAAGGATTTTGTTACATGTTAACGTTGAAGCTTCCATATGAGGTTTTACCATTATAAGAGGGATAGCATTGGACACAGCTAAATCTAGGGTTAAAAGGGTGACATGGCGACATGTCATAGTCTTCAAGCCTATCATTGAAGGATGAATGTAAGGGAGAAGGGGGGACTTTATTCATGGTATGGTGTAACATTTGGGAAGATCATATTGATAAATATTAGTTATACTTTGAGTCCAGATAGTTCAGATAAGATCACTGGGGTTATAGATGCATTATAAGGGATGTGTTTGGGAGATCTGAGAAGATTTGGTTGCAAGATCAATTAGGCCAGTAGGGGCAGTGATGGGTCAGATTTTAGTTTCAGCTTTGATAACACTGTGATGTTTGTAATTTGTTACTGATCTTTGAGAAAGTTATGATATTGAGATAGGTTGGAGAGTGATTCCTGGAGACAACACTCAGATGCCGTTGTTGATTGTTCCTGATCTGGACGAAGACGGACGAGGGGGTCTAGATGGACTACTGATGGATAAATATCATTTTTTTATGAGTTGATTATTTTTCAAATTATTATTTTTTTTTTTCAATAGTAGGGTGATGTTGGTATGATTTATGAATCAAGGGGGGGATAGGTTAATGTGATTCATACATCATTTATAGGTCATTTTTATATTCTTAAATTGATGTTGAGGTTTAATTTGAAAATGTTGTTTTGCAAAAGATACTGTTTGGTCGGTTATTTTCTTGTCATTCCAGAAGCATTTGGGAGAACATGTGGAGATTGGAATACTCAAACAAAGACAATAGGAAGGGACAATATGACTGGAGGAGATGAAACAAGGAGGGTGTGGCTGATTCCATCATCAACAAGTCCATTGGAAGAGGATACTACAGGGAGATGAAGTGTAGTGGACTACATTCCAGTGTTTGCAATGAAATATAGACATGTGTAATGCATAATTGTGTAATAGCCTCAGGGATTAATTTTTGTAGAATGATGTTTGATGTTATTGATTACATGTAAGGATCTTAGATGTTTTTGTTTATTTCGGTGAATGTTTAGGGACAGAGAGGCTAGGAAGGGAGAGTTTCATTGTCCGGTCCTATGGGTTGACCAGCCGTACAATGAATGTTTATGGATAGGATTTTGTTTGCAGGGGCTTACATGTGTATTTAATTACATCATAGTTTCAAATGCATTTACATGGTTAATGAGGTTATCTGGAGTACCGACGGTGGTTGCCTGGGGCAGAGGGACCGTGAGAGAATTTTACTGTCTTGATTGATATGGATGGATGGCTGCCAGACAGTTTTTCGCTCTTACACTCCATAGAGATTTCTTCATATGTCATAGTAATGTATTCACACTTCATAAACAGGTATTTCATAGAAAGGTATTTACACTCTAGAGGAGAATGTGTTTGGTTTAATGTTAAAGATACTCAATAAGATAAATGGTTAATAGTCATAATCTTATTCTGTTTGTTTTCGAGACGTTTATTTCGTCTCGAAAGGGGGGAATATCGTATCTGAAGATTATGCCTTTGTTAAATGTTTTTCATGAAGAAATGGAATGTTGGTTATGTTAGTATCAGAAGGCAATGTTTAGTATGATGACATATGACAGACAGGAAGGGGTTTGTAAGATATGGGGATTGGACAGTAGAGGGAGCTATTCAACTCTTGGAAGGCTATATAAAGGGGAGACTGGTGATTGGCCAGAAGAGGGAGTCACCCCTCTTTTTGCATTGTTTATAAATAGGGGTTAAACGATGAGACGTCAGAGCGGCCATAGCAATCTGGGGAGCCGTTCTCCGGACATCGCGAGTCTGTACCTATGCTGTAAACTCGTGATTTTAATAAAAGCCTCTAACACGATGCAGCATAGCGGACTTTTTGTTGACAGCAATAATTGCCACCATTCATCATATACGACACCTGTTTACATGCTCCAGCAAATGACTCATTATGACACGTCAAAGTGAGGGAGACAAATTCCCATTGCATTTGTGTTCACCCGCATCCATTTCTCCCTTAGCCACCAGACGTCCATGTTATTACGTATGTGTGTGAGAAGGGCGGTACATGTGAGAGGGCAAGATGGATTGTCACTGGTAGGCTCTACTTGGTACAGATGCAGCATCTCTCCTCCACTCCCAAACGCAATTAAGTTAAAAAATCGTTGTATATAAATTCTAACAGCAGTCAGAAAGGCTACCCTGCCCTTGTCTCCGAGTTAAATATTGCAGAATCCACCCCAGTGGAGATTGTGTGCGAGGACAATGGAACCTGTGCGATGGCGTCAGCTGATGAAATGTGAAGAGCAAAAAAATCTAGCAATGCACCATGAGCTCAACTGAGTTTTCAGCAAACTCTTCGCCTCTGAAAAACTAAAACAACAAATAATGTGGATGTTTACATCCTGCCTTGTGCTATATGCAGCTTCCCTATTCCTCTAGGTTTCTATGTCCATCACTCATACACTAGATCTACAGTAGTTTGGAATATAGTTTGATAGTGGCATGCACATGAAGGATGGGTGGAACATGTACAGCCTTTTCGAAGATATACATACCACAGAACCATATTAAACACAGCACACTATAACATCTGACCCAACCCAATCCCCCAGTCCTCCAGTGCCGTAACAGGGGCTGTGGGTGTGACCTAGTGGGTCAGCTCCACATGCATACGTCTGGTTTATGCAAGTCTGACTTGACCCGGTTAGTCTTAAGTCTAATCTCCATCACTCATTCACTAGATCTATAATATATGATCCTTTCCTCTCTGTGTGCTATATATGATCTGCCCTTCATCCCTCACTCCTTCTCTATGTCTCTATCCTTTCACTGCACACTTTGCCTGTCCTCGTCCCATCCCTCATTCTTACGTGGACAGCCTTTTGTGTTAATGGCGTCATCTTTTTCCCAGGGCAGAATTAGGTGTCTTTTATCATGGGGTCGACCCTCCCTTTTAACACAGGCTCACCTCACCACAGTTCCCCAGCAAGAGACAAGTAGGCACTTGTAAAGAACCAGCGACTGGTGTTATTGGATGGGAGGAGGGATGGGAGAGGGGAGAGAGCGTGTGTGTGTGTGTGTGTGGGGGGGGGGGTTGCTGTGGCAACTAGCAGAACAGCTCTGCCGGCCTCTGATATATTGTTCCTAAAGAGGGCAAGACGGAGAGAGATAGAAAATATGACATCCTTTTGAAAAAAAACAGGTTTCAGGTACTTTATTATTTCTCTGACTTTCACTGACCATCATTTGATGTACGTGGCCCTGACTCCCAGGGATCCACATTATGACAAATCTGTCTGGTTGAAGCATTAGTAGCAGAGGCACTGGCCTTAGTCAAAGAGTGTATGAATCAGCCTGAGGTTAATACCCTTGTACTGTAGGATGCGACTACCTTCTCCCTCTCCTTCCCCCTCCTAATTTGGTGTTTGTCTGCAAGCATTAATATTGGATGGGCAGGGACACCTTGCACTAAATTTAGACTCTCTGCAGACAAGAGGCAATATCCGAGGAACAAATTTGCAATGTATCTTGATAAAGGCTCACACCGCAAAGCCCTTCGGATGAGGAAATGTCTTTGCTACATAAGATCAGATGTAGTTTCTGTCATATTAGTGGAATGACACCCGAGTGGAATCCTGGCTCTGCTGCAGTGACTCCTCTATTCTCATTTTCTACTCCCTATTAGTTTGAGGTTTTAAGCTTTAATGTCATCTGCACAAGTACATTGAAAGGCCTTTCTTGCGTGCTCTAAATAATTGTTAGTGAATTGTTTACCTCGGTCTACTTCTTCCTTCAGAGTGGGCTGATGTGCAGTTACAAAGTGCTTAGTTGTCCACTGTTACTTGCATTAAAGAGTGACAGTCAGTTGATTGAAAACATTGTAGACCTCCACAAGTCTGGTTCATCCTTGGGAGCAATTTCCAAACGCCTGAAGGTACCACGTTCATCTGTACAAACAATAGTACGCAAGTATAAACACCATGGGACCACGCAGCCGTCATACCGCTCAGGAAGGAGACGCGTTCTGTCTCCTAGAGATTAACGTACTTGCAAATAAATCCCAGAACAACAGCAAAGGACCTTGTGAAGATGCTGGAGGAAACTGGTACAAAAGTATCTATATCAACAGTAAAACGAGTCCTATATCAACACAACCTGAAAGGCCACTCAGCAAGGAAGAAGCCACTGCTCCAAAACCGTCATAAAAAAGCCAGACTACGGTTTGCAACTGCACATGGGGACAAAGATCGTACTTTTTGGAGCAATGTCCTCTGGTCTGATGAACCAAAAATAGATCTGTTTTTGCCATAATGACCATTGTTATGTTTGGAGGAAAAAGGGGAAGGCTTGCAAGCCGAAGAACACCATCCCAACCATGAAGCACGGGGGTGGCAGCATCATGCTGTGGGGGTGCTTTGCTACAGGAGCGCCTGGTGCACTTCACAAAATAGATGGCATCATGAGGAAGGAAAATCATGTGGATATATTGAAGCAACATCTCAAGACATCAGTCAGGAAGTTAAAGCTTGGTCGCAAATCAGTCTTCCAAATGGACAATGACCCCAAGCATACTTCCAAAGTTGTGGCAAAATGGCTTAAGGATAACAAAGTCAAGGTATCGGAGTGGCCATCACAAAGCCCTGACCTCAATCATATAGAACATTTGTGGGCAGAACTGAAAAAGCGTGTGCGAGCAAGGAGGCCTACAAACCTGACTCAGTTACACCAGCTCTGTCAGGAGGAATGGGCCAAAATTCACCCAACTTATTGTGGGAAGCTTGCAGAAGGCTTCCCAAACTGTTTGACCCTAAGTTAAACAATTTAAAGGCAATGCTACCAAATACTAATTGAGTGTATGTAAACTTCTGACCCACTGGGAATGTGATGAAAGAAATAAAAGCAGAAATAAATCATTCTCTCTGCAATTATTCTGACATTACACAGTCTTAAAATAATGTGGGGATCCTAACTGACCTAAGAGAGGGAATTTTTACTAGGATTAAATGTCAGGAATTGTGAAAAACGGAGTTAAAGTGTATTATACAAATTTTAAAACTAGCATAATTTAAATGTTTCTCCTATAGACAGTGAAGCGTTAATGCATTGTACTTGCCAGGAAGACAACAAATCAACAAGTCTAGCAATATCAGAATGCAGCGTTCATGCAGCCCATAGACGCCACCCTAACTCAGAGCTGTGGCTGTACTCCTTTAGTTCCAATTCCAGTGCATCCTCATTCCTCAGGTCCTGCAGTCTGGTCCTCAGTGCAATTTCCACCTCTGCCTCCAGGGTCGTGACCCTGTCTCTCCCAGCGGATTCTGCCATGGAATTATAAGAGCCAAAATGCCCCCCCCACACACACACTCCCTTATGCTCCTGGCCACCGGGAATATTAGTCTGACCTCAAACAAAATGCCGGTTGCCCCTAGCAGCTGGGTAAACAGGTAATATCCCCAGTTAAACAGACCATAATATCCCTCCCTTTAAACAGAGAGACGTGTGTGAGATTGCCTGATGCAAATGCCACACTCTCCTCTCCCTTTCCACTCAGGGCTCCCATTACACAGTGCAAAGATTGGTACGCTGGTTGGAATAGGGGCTTTAATCATTAATGACGGTTCATGTCTAAGTCGGGCATGCCCCTAAGTGCTATGTTTGGTTTGGAGTTCGCTCCAGAGGGAGGGAGACTAAAAAAAGGATTATCCGTCCCAAATGTGAAAACGAATCTCATCACTAATCTGACTGTTCGCGAGTTAATCTTCTAAATGTTTTGACTTAAACTCTGCATTATTTTTTTGTTATGTGCACTCGTGAACCATGGATTCTGACATGTTGCATAGTTGAATATAGTATTAAAGTGAGTGCTGTATCACTCTCTGTTCCTGTAAGTGAAGCCTGTGGATGTTCTGTTATTGTTGCATGACTGTGCTTTCCTCTCAAGCTGGAAATCAAAAGCGTACAAGAGCCTAGAACAGGTCTGCAGGTTTGGATAGCAAGTCTACCTTGTAGATACTGTATGTGTCTTCCTTTAAACCACCAAAGCAGGTGGGAACAAAACTCACTGAGTGAAGTTTTTTGCAGTTTACTTCTAAGTCCTCGGGTTACATTTTCTCATTTTGTTTAGGCCATGTGTTGAATACAACTGACAGTACTTTTTATCCCATTTGTTTAAGTATTGACTTCTTGTTTGCTTCCTGTCTACGTAAAAAAAAAAAAAACAGGCCAAGACATTTTCATTATTGTTTTAATCTCCCTCCCTCAGCAGTGACATTGCCACAACACGTCCCCCATAATTGAGATCATTGCAAGGCTGGACCGGTGCGATACAGACACATTATAATTGGTGCCGTCTTAAATGATTTCCCCAGTTTAGTATTAATTAGTCCGTATAAGTGTCTCGCTGAGCAACCGCACAGACTTCCTTACGCCTTTGTTTTGGCATTAGCAACTAGACTCCGGTCCTGAGGGATGGGTTGATCTGGTTGAAGATTTTATGGGGAACGGTGGGACGGTGGGGGATTCTTGCTAGGTCAGGGGCAGAGTCCTGATGCAGTTTTTATGAGATGTCCTGCTGTTCGCCCAGGGTGGCCTATCAAAAAAAAATTATAACATCAATAATTGAAGAGAGCAGTAAACAGAATGTGCATGCACTTTCTAGAGATACTGTATCCCTACTTGCCCGGCTGGTGTAAAAGGTAAAATTGTTGATGTGAACCGAGAGTGACGCTTGACTTGGAAGTGCAGTCATGATGTCTTTACACCATTTCCTTAGAAGTATATAACACTTGTTTAAACATGTAATGAAACGTTTCCATGACAACCCACTGCTCACTTTCGAAACGACTGTTTGAACGGCAGGTAGGTAGTTTGGAGGGCGGCAGGTAGCTTAGTGGGTAAGAGCGTTGTGCCAGTAACCGAAAGGTCGCTGGTTCTAATCCCCGAGCCGACTAGGTGAAAAGTCTGTCGATGTGCCCTTAAGCAAGGCACTTAACCCTAAATGCTCCTGTAAGTCGCTCTGGATAAGAGCGTCTGCTAAATGACTAAAATGTAAATTAAATGTAAATGAACGGTTTCACAGGCAGCGAGTGATTCTTCTGAGAATGGCATGGAGAAAGTATGTCAGCTCATGTCAAAGTGTTAGCCTTGGACATTTGATAAAAAATCCCACCGGCCTACTATCTGAAGAGCATAGCATTTAGAAATGGGATAGAATAGCAGTAATTAAAATATGGTAGAATTACGAACATTCAAGGTCGACGTGAACCTTTATCTTCCAACAGCTCAAATGCTGTGTTTGCTGATTTATTTACACATCAGACAGAGGAACACACAGTGGAAGATAAATCAGCAAAACAGGACAGTGAAATTAACTGTCGCTTTTACAGGCATTTGTGATAAGCGTCGTCAAAGGTGTTGCCAATAATTACATAAGAAATAAATAACTAGGAATAACAGCGTCTAACAATAGCTTAATATTTGCTGCTCTAAACTGCAGGGCCTAAATTACCAGATTAATACCAGACACGTTTATAGGTTAAATTTATACACATTGATTTAAAAAAGTGTTTCATATTCCAGTCATTCCTGAGTGGCACACAGCCAAAAGTTTTAGTTATTCTGAGAAACTTTCTCCCGAAACTGTTACTCTGGGAGTGGAAATGTCTATTAACAGATGGACTTGGGGTTTAACGTATTTAAATAACGTCTCAGTGTCTGGGTTTGACCATTCTCCCTCTAAAATATTCAGCACTGTGGTAAATTTCAACTTTACTGTCATCAGGAAATGAAAATTATTGAAAATTATTTTTAAAGAAATCACTCCGGGAAATGTCATAGGTGGACAGAATGTTAACATCACTACAATGACTTTTTGGCAGACTCACTGTGTGGAATACAGATGTGAAAAGTAGTTTTTCACAAATATAATGTGCCACTACCGTGTTGAGAAATGACTGCTTGTTCTGCTGCTGAGTGTATTAGGTATTGAGTTTACACCTTAGGGCCTTTTGGCAAAGTCATGACTAATGGGTCTTTTGTTAAAGGCACCTTGTTGTTCAGTCACACAACAACCATTGTTTTTTGTGCCATCTTCTTAGAATATGGAGAAAAACATTTTGGTGATATACTTTATATACACTGAGTGTACAAAACATTAGGAACACCTTCCAAATATTGAGTTCCACCCACTTTTGCCCTCAGAACAGTTTCAAGGTGTTGAAAGCGTTCCACATGTTGACTCCAATGCTTCCCACAGTTGTGACAAGTTGGCTGCATGTCCTTTGGGTGATGGACCATTCTTGATATGGGAAACTGTTGAGCATGAAAAACCCAGCAGCGTTGCAGTTCTTGACACACTCAAACCGGTGCACCTGGCACCTACTATCATACCCCGTTCAAAGGCACTTAAACCTTTTGTCCAGCCCATTCACCCTCTGAATGGCATACATACACAATCCATGTCTCAAATGTTTCAAGGCTTAAAAATCCTTCTTTAACCTGTCTCCTCCCCTTCATCTACACTGATTGAAGTGGATATAACAAGTGACATCAATAAGGGATCATAGCTTTCACCTGGATTGTATACCAGGTCAGTCCATGTCATGGAAAGAGCAGTTGTTTTGTAAACTCAGTGTATATCTGGAATTGTTTAATTTCTACCAGTGGAGGCTGCTGAGGGAAGGACAGTTGATAATAATGGCTGAAACGGAGCCAATGGAATGGCAACAAACCATGTGTTTGATGTATTTGATACCATTCCACTGATTCCGCTCCAGTCACTACCCCAATTAAGGTGTCACCAAGCTCCTGTTCTACACTGAACAAAAATATAAACGCAACATGTAACAATTTAAAAGATTTTACTGAGTTGCAGTTCATAGAAGGAAATTAGTCAATTGAAAGAAATTCATTAGTCTACGGAATTTACATTACTGGGAATACAGATATGCATCTGTTGGTCACAAAGGTAGGGGCGTGGATCAGAAAACCAGTCAGTATCTGGTGTGACCACCAGTTGCCTCATGCAGCGCAACACGTCTCCTTCACATAGAGTCGATCAGGCTGTTGATTGTGGCCTGTGGAATGTTGTCCCACTCTTCTCCAGTGGTCTATGCATTCAAATTGCCATCGATAAAATGCAATTGTGTTCGTTGCCCGTAGTTTATGTCTGCTCATACCATAATCCCACCACCACCGTGTTCACAATGTTCACATCAGTAAACCACTCGCCCACACGACGCTATACACGTCTGCCGTCTTCCCGGTACAGTTGAAACTGGGATTCATCCGTGAGGAGCACATAAATCGATGGTGAGCATTTGCCCACTGAAGTTGGTACGATGCCGAACTGCAGTTAGGTCAAGACCCTGGTGAGGACGACAAGCTCGCAGATGAGCTTCTCTGAGATGGTTTCTGACAGTTTGTGCAGAAATTCTTCAGTTGTGCAAACCCACAGTTTCATCAGCTGTCCGGGTGGCTGGTCTCAGACGATCCTGCAGGTGAAGAAGCCGGATGTGGAGGTCCTGGGCAAGCGTGGTTACACGTGGTCTGCAGTTGTGAGGCCGGTTGGACGTACTGCCAAATTCTCAAAAACGATGTTGGAGGTGGCTTATGGTACAGAAATTAACATAAAATTATCTGGCAACAGCTCTGGTGGTCATTTCTGCAGTCAGCATGCCAATTGCATGTTCCCTCATAACCTGAGACATCTGTGGCATTGTGTTGTGTGACAAAAATGCACATTTTAGAGTGGCCTTTTATTGTCCCCACAAGGTGCACCTGTGTAATAATCATGCTGTTTAATCAGCTTCTTCATATGCCACACCTTTCAGGTGGATGGGTTATCTTTGCAAAGGATAAATGCTCACTAACAGGGATATAAATACATTTGTGCACAAACATTTCTAGGATATTTTATTTCAGCTCATGAAACATGGGACCAACACTTTACATGTTGCGTTTATACTTTTGTTCAGTATAGATTAATTAATCACGTTAATGATGACTATAGTGTTTTTATGAGAAATATGAATATGAATAAAGTGCCTGCTTTATTAAGTATTGTATATAAATGAGCAAAGAAAAAAATCACTCTTTAATTAGCAAATTCCTTCTAGAAACCCTGCCGTGCCAAACTAACCTTTTGTTTTCCTCTCTCGGCACTCAGAGTCATATCAATGAATCAGGCAAGACAATACTTTAGCGTCTTGGTTGGTTTGGTACCTAAGAAGGTGGACAATGACAAACTGAGCTGAATGATTGGTTCACTGGGTATTCAAATAATGCACAAGTGGTATACAAAATTGCTCATTAATGATTGATATACAGTATGTGACTTGACTGACAAAGTATGTGGATATCAAATCAATTGGACATGTAAACCAAACCTGCAAGCTGTACACAGAGTAGCCTTGGGACTGATCAAAACCCATTGTTTTCATTGTTGAGAATATAGTTTGATAGTGGCATGCACATGAAGGATGGGTCGAACATGTACATCCTTTTCAAAGATATGCATAACACAGAACTATATTAACACAGCATACTATAACATCTGACCAAACCCAATCCCTCCAATGCATACCAGGGGCTGTGGGTGTGACCTAGTGGGTCAGATCCACATGCATAAGTCTGGCTTATCAAGTCTGACTTGACCCGGTTAGTCTGGGGAGTCCCAGTGTAGACCGGGGGACCTGTCCCCTGCATGTCCCTCTGAGCATTGCTCTACTGTGCCGGTCGGCAAGATTACACCGAGGTCATCAACAGTGTGTCTATGGAGGAGCCACCAGCCACTCTCAGAGGTGAGAGGTCAAAGGCGTGTCATAAAGTACTGCGGACCTGTCATTATAGGCCTAGTATAACTCCTCATGGGGGGTTTGATGGAGTTCAGCCGTGTATGTGTTGAGGCCAATAGTAGCTGCCCTGTGAAGTTTTTATATAAACCCCTCACAGGTAGAATCAGCTATGTGATATCATATAAGGTGGGGCAACTTCCGTCTACAAAAAATATATAAATAAAGTATCTTCCCAATATGGCCATATGCACTTCCTGATTTCACCAAGTAGAACATGTTCCTTGATCATCTTTGTTATGTTGTACCTGGACAAAACTTGCTTCAACCAAGGTCGCAAATTGTCAAGAGTCTATAGAGGCAGTCTTAGCAGATTTGAAATATTTTGTTGTTAAGGTCTGTAAGTAGGAAGTCGGCCCGCTGTGTAGCATGATGTCAGGAAGAGGGCTCTGTGCAGGCCAGTCAAGTTCTTCCACACAGATCTCGACAAACCATTTCTGTATGGACCTCGCTTTGTGCACGGGGACGTTGTCATGCTGAAACAGGAAAGGGCCTTTCCTAAACTGGTTCCACAAAGTTGTAAGCACAGAATTGTCTAGAATGACATTGTATAATGTATTGTTAAGATTTCCCTTCACTGGAACTAAGGGGCCTATCCCAAACCATGAAAAACATCCCCAGACCATTATTCCTCCTCCACCAAACTTTACAGTTGGCACTATGCATTCGGGCAGCTAGCGTTCTCCTGGCATCCGCCAAACCGAGATTCATCCGTCGGACAGCCAGATGGTGAAGCGTGATTCATCCCTCCAGAGAACGCGTTTATACTGCTCCAGAGTCCAATGGCGGCGAGCTTTACACCACTCCAGCCGACGCTTGGCATTGCGCATGGTGATCTTAGGCTTGTGTGCAGCTGCTCGGCCATGGGAAGAGTTACATGCTGACCAGATCGCTCGGGCGCGTGCGTCCGCCTGTGCCATAGCGCGCATGTTGATTTTGTCCACTCACACAAGACGCGATCAGGACACGCAGGTTGAAATATCAAAATGAACTCTGAACCAAATACATTAATTTGGGGACAGGTCGAAAAGCATTAAACATTTATGGCAATTTAGCTAGCTAGCTTGCTGTTGCTAGCTAATTTGACCTGAGGTATAAACAGTGGGTTGTTATTTTACCTGAAATGCACAAGGTCTTCTACTCCGACAATTAATCTACAGATAAAAGGGTAAACCGAGTTTGTTTCTAGTAATCTCTCGTCCTTCAGACTTCATCTTCTTTGGACTTCATATGGCGGTTGGCAACCAACTTTAAGGTGCATTACCACCACCAACTGGACTGGAGTGTGGACCTCAGTTCATCTTTCGATCACCCACGTGGGTATATGCTCCTAAAAACCAATGAGGAGATGGGAGAGGCGGGACTTGCAGTGTGTCAAGCTTCACAAATAGAACCAAGTTCTATTTTAGCACCTGGCTACGCAGACACGCGCGAGCAGTGTGGGTGCAATGAATGAAGAACATGTATGTGTACATTTATTTTGCAACGGTCGCGCATGCGATTCAGGTGATGTGGTCAGCATGTTAGAAACTTACCCTGATAGACTCACAGCTTTAATCACTGCCAAAGTTGATTATAATACTGTATGTATTGACTCAGGCGTGTAAATACTTATGTAAATGAGATATTTCACACGACGCGAGCAGTGTGGTCAGCATGTTATTGTGCTGACGTTGCTTCCAGAGGCAGTTTGGAACTCGGTAGTGAGCGTTGCAACCGAGGACAGACGACTTTTACGCTCTACAGCACTCGGCAGACCATTCTGTGAGCTTGTGTGGCCTACCACTTCGCGGCTGGGCAGTTGTTGCTCCTAGACGTTTCCACTCCACAATAACAGCACTTATAGTTGACTGGGGCAGCAGACGAACTGACTTGTTGGAAAGGTGGCATCCTATGACGGTGCCACGTTGTTTGTCACTGAGCTCTTCAGCACAGGCCAATCTACTGCCAATGTTTGTCTACTGGTGTGGCTGAAATATCCAAATTCACTAGTTTGAAGGGGTGTCCACATACTTTGATGATGTAGTATACATTAGAACACAATCATGTTGAAGTAAAGACCCATTTCAACCAATAACAACATCAATATTTAGTTTAGCATAAATTATTTTGCCTTCTGTAAGTTTAAGAAATATTGTCTAGCGTCTTGTCATTCTGTCACCAAAAACCCACATAAGATATTTTCTAATTTCTCTCCCTCATAAGGAGGAAGAAAAATGAAAGTTCCCAGAAGTAACAAGTAAAGGTAGACCTACCAATTAGTTAGTGTTTTTACTGATAACAATTTGGTTTATGATTTATTAAGTGATTAAAACGCATCATTCTATTACAAAATTGGTAACAGAATTACCAAAAAATCTGTAATAGAATGACTGCAATTGAATCGGCTACAATGGGAATTTATAGTAGTCACAAACCACAGCTGAGTCACCTGCTACTGTCCTCCCTTCCTTTGGCATACTGTTATGTTCAGCTCATAACTGTTTCCTTTCTCTTTCTGTCACAAGGTGGTCAAAGCAAGAGTGTGAAAACAGTCTGGACAATCCCTCCCTCTCTTTCTCTCTTTCTCCCTGTCTCTCATCTCGCGCTCTCCAGTTAATGTTACCTCTCCCGGCGCTTACTGACACCTACCAATGAGCCCCCTCTCTTACCATTTACTGTAATCAGCATCCTCACCCACTGAGCACTAACTGACCACGGACTTCCATGGACATTGAAAAGTCTGAACCAATCATAGACGTCTGTTTCACAAGTTTGGACAAAACAGTACAACACAGTATAGTTTAGTAGAGCACAGTACAGTACATTAAATAAAAAGTAGAGTATACCGTAGGTCAGTACAATAGAGTAGAGTTTAGTACAGTACAGTAGAGTATAATTGACTGTATTGTACTGTACTCTGCTGTACTGTACCCTTACTCTACTCTGCTCTGCTCTACTGTGCTCTACTGTGTTCTACTGAGCTCTACTGAGCTCTACTCTGATGTCCAAACTTGTGAAACCATAGACGTCTATAATTGGTACAGATTTAGTTAGGTCCGGACCAACCAAATTTGGTCTTGTTTGGCGGCAGAGCTCATTAGAATAGTAGCCAGTGTGTAGAATAATAACCAAACATGCGGACATTACATGTTTCTACCTTTGTGTACCTATTCAGGATACATCACCATGAATAGAATGACATTCATAATTATGCATTTCTGTATAGTACAGATCAGGGACCCATGATGTCATTCTGTTACCATCACTCTGTTACCGGGTGTTAATCCGCTTCACTTACTGTAGTTCCATAACCAAGAGAGATTATTTTCAAACTCAAGGTGTCATATCATAGCTGACACCCCATTCTTTCTGCAGATATATTTGAATCTTCATTTGGAGTAGATATTTAAGAGTTGTTGGAAAATGTGGTCAAAAAAAAAAAACGGAGGGAGATTTTACCATCATTCTGTTTTCAAACTTTACATCTGCACTGTTATTTTTTAGTAAATGTGTTTTAGTAAAACAAATTGTGGAAATTATTAAATGTAGTCTGGGAGAATCTCAATTGCATACTCCTCGCCTCCTTCTCAAAACCCATTGGAGAAGACGGTCAGAGGGGAGGGACTTCTGGCGTTCTCATCCAATGAGATTCTCGCCTTGTGTAAAGAGTTGTGTGGTTTGTTTAACTTTGCAATCAATGTTTTTTGTTTGGCATAGTTTTAAAGTGAAAAATCAGAGTGTCATCGTTATACTGTGACCGTGGAATCGCCCATACTGTATGTTTGCATAGAGCATTACCTCTGCTTATTAAGCACATATGGAGGATGCATGATATGGCTGTTCCCTTTATTTCTCTCCTTTAACAGTGATTAATGGTGCACTTGAAGACACCTTTGGAAGTCTAGGATTTTTGCCACCTCTCAATCCATCCATCCACCTCTCTCACACTCCCTCTCTCCTTGACTCCCTCTCTCTGTGTTTGATTAAACCACCAGATGCTGCTGTGAATGGGGTGGGGGATGAATTAGATGTGTATACAAATCAGCCAGGTCACCCATGATACAATTCAGTATTCAACGTCCATCCATGTCTGAGGATGTCAGGAGATGACGTGGAAACGGCCACTAGGGACAACAGTGAGAGCTGTTACCTTCAAGTAGATTTAGGTTTTGCTAGGGTGTTGTGGACAGAGGTGGAGAATTTGGATGGTGGAATGGTGTAAGCATCTGCCTCAGGTGCCAAAGATTGCATGTTCAAGTCCAGAGATAGAAAGTTGTTTTTTAGATTTTTGTTTTAAGCCTATCCCAAACCTTAACCCTTACCTTAACCATTCAAAGTTAATGCCTAAACTTCGAAATTTGACGTTTGAGAAACATGGTTGAACGTCTAATTCTGACGTGAGACTGTGAGAGCTTGTTGATACAAATTGAGGTATTTCCACTAAAACCTGGAATCAGGGGGGCAGTTCGTGATGACCGTGGAAGTGGATCGCAACCAAAATAATCCATTACGGCTAGGTTGCCAGACATATTTAATTGCCCTATTTGAGGCGAAAATTACTTTCTAATCTAAACAACAACCATGGCTTCAGATCAGTCTCGCTTTTTTTTTTCTTGCAGCAGTGGTCAAGAGCACAATTTTGTTAATGTGGCGGCCATAAATCTGTGACGTGAGACTGAAGCATAAAACATAATATTCCTATAGGTTCTCTGCTTGGATACTATGAGAGATGGAGGAATAAAACTACAACAACCCCCCCTCTCTTTTGGTAAACAGTTCCAGTCTTAACACACATGGAGAGAAAGGCTATCTAGCCTGGACGGGTCCCTGTAGGAGGGCTAATTGTTGGTTGCCTGCATCGCCGAGAGGATGCTGCATGAAATATTAAGCGAAGCTATTGGGTCGCGAGTCGCCCACGACAGTCGGGCAGATTTATAATTAAGCAGGGGAGGATGAAAGACACAGTGAGAAGGAAGATTAATAAGCAGCGGGCTGGGCCGGCGCCGACTACGCCAAACCAGAGAGACGAGAGTCATTAACCCCTTCCCCCAAGAGCCCCACAATGCACCACTGCTGGGCCGCTAAGAAGCATCGAGAGGGGTTGAGGGGCCATGGGTCATAAAGTCCCAGGATGTTGTCTTCACAGACTATTAAATGTGCCTACTGTCCTTCGTAGTATGTTTCAGGTCATTTCACGTGCTGAGAGATGTGGCGGTTAGCCTTGTTCAACGGGTTGATACAATGGTGCTTATGGTGGTTGAGTTGTTGTCTGGGCTTTGCAGAGCAGTTATGAAAGGGAAACATTTCCAGAAGAGAGAAATGAATACATGGCACTGTAGGCTAGAGGGCATGAGGCTGAGAAACATAAAATATTAACTTGTCAAAATTGATGGGGTAATTTGTTTTCTTTCATTACTGAATTAGTACTGTTTGTGTGTGTGTGTGTGTGTGCGCATGGGTGCACCAAATGTGTGTGTGTGTCTGTGTGTGTGTTTGTTTGATTGATGTCATACTTTCAACAGAGAGACTAGGTCGGGAAATGTATTTTTACTCATTATGCAATCATAATGAAAGTATTTCTCCAAAGAGTCTGCAAAGTTTGCTCCGACATCTCCAAAATTGTATGCACAGCAAAAAAATGACGGCCTGATGCACTCCGTGGAACTCAGCAGTATTTCACCATGTTCCAAACGAAATATATGAAGCCTGAAGCTCTGAGTAAATTTCCAAATCCGTGAAGAAAAAAAAAGAAATTGTAATATACTCCTCTAGTTTGCCAAGTATTTATCTCCTTCTTCACTTTTTTTCTCTCTGGTTGACATCGCAGGCAGCGTCTGCCTGGGCAAAGTGTATGCTTGAAAGACATCCTAAATGGGGGAGGATATAGAGTGTGGCACACCTGCTGAAAGTTATTACACCAGTGACACTAATGTGTAGTGCAAAACTAACATTTCTCTTTGCCGTGTGCCACAGGGAAGCGTTGCCGGGTGTTAATGCGTGCATCAGGGTACAAAGAGGTCTGACTCTGACAACTCCCCTGGGACACCTTGAACGGTAACGCGCCGCCTCTGCCTGACACCTGCCCTGCCACCCCGTGCCAAAAAAGGAAAGTGGAACTACTTTCTGTCCCCGTCCCTGTCCCTGTTTCATTCCAGTAGCATGGCATGCCGGTAATGGGTGCGTTGGAGTGTGCATCCACTGTGATGTTGACATGGTGTAAATGCACAGTCACAGGATGTGGCGCGAAGAGGCAAGTAGGAGCAGGGAAGATCCCCCCCGCTGCTATCTGGTACACTGTATTTGTATTCTGAATTATTTATGCATAAGTAAGCATAATTCGCCCTCAACCGTCAACTTGAGTTTGTGGGTGGGAGTCTCTGTGTGTCTTTCTTTCTGTCTGTCTGTCTGTCTGTCTGTCTGTCTGTCTGTCTGTCTGTCTGTCTGTCTGTGTTCTTTTCTATGAACTTTTTGGAAGTTTGCACTTCTGCCAAGGCTTTGAAAGGGAAATTAAACAACCCTAGTTGGCGTTGACCTTATTCCTAAAGTGATGTGTGTGTGTGTGTGGTGTGTTTGTGTGGCTGCGTGTGTTTACTGCATACACAGTCCTGTCCTGTTATGCTTCATGCTCTACAAAGGAGAGGGAAAAGGACAGAGTACAAAGGAGTCTGTGTACAGGGCCTTCTGTGTCAGCCTTGGACCAGAAACACGCAATTTGCATTCTCTAATTAATGTCTGAGTCCTCTGTGATAGTAATTCCAACTTGGACCGCGGTTAGCTCAGAATTACAAAGACAAACAACCTCAAAGGACAGTGATATTTTCCTGAAAATTTTCTGTTCCATCTCTGATACTATGCATTCTGTAATTGGGAGGCAAAACTTGGGAGACCTTTTTGGCGACAAATATACTCCAATATGGAACTTGTCTTTTGGTGGACTCAACGCAGGTATATTGAGTGTGAGGAATCAGTGTGAAAAAGTGTGACATTTCTTCCGTGTAAGTGAAGATGTAAGGTGGCATTGAACCTCAACTGTAAGGTTAGATGCCAGACTGTGTCTAGATTAAGGCAGGGATTCAATGCAAGGCGTGTTATGGCACAGCACACTATAAAAGACTTTTAAAGGTTATTTACGCTTGAACCGACATGCACAGCGTTTACAATGAATCTGATCTCTGTTAACGTCAAAAAAGCCTTTAAAAGGCCAATTGTCGGCTGTCTAGTGTGTTGTGATATAACATGTCTTGCATTGAATCCCGCCTCTCTTGGTACTGGTATGGTCAATCAGTGTGGTTGAGTACGGTTCCAATGTGTTAAAGCAAAAGAAGGTCGATTTAGTTATTCAATGACCAGAGGGTAATCGAATTGTCCATTGGAGTTCTTTACCACAGACCAATACAACTGAAGAGAAAGACAGAACTGATACAGTCTCCTTTTCGTCCAAGCTATAATATATATGACACTCCTAAGATGAATCACAAACTTCTACTTAAGGAACAATTTCCAATGGTTATCATCTCATTTATCGTAGGATCAAGCTCGGATGCCAGTCATCCCTTTCTTCAACACCTGTGACTGGTTTAGACTGATGGTGATGGGCACATGAGGATTTGCCTGTGAACTGATTGCAGGTGATTGTGTTGAACGAGGAAAGCATTTCATGCAATCACAAACCCTGGAAGAGAAATCATTAGAAGGGAATGATGAGATGATGTCATAGAGTGCAACATATTTGGTTCTCGTGGTCAATGGTATTGGGAGAGACTCTTCACAAAAATGATTTTTTTTCTATCACAGCTGCATATAAAGAGATGTGTTGGGCATTTCCATCTAGAAAGGACCCATGAGCACCAACATGTGACGTTCGATCTCCAGCTGTCCCACAGTAATGAATGTGTCGGAGTCGGGATGAGGCAGCTTTTATATCCTCCAAACACCGGCTTCTTGGGCATTATCACTTAATTAGTATCAGCCAATAATATTACCATGCTAGCACCGCTAACATTACTAAATCAAATCAAATTTTATTTGTCACATGCGCCGAATACAACAGGTGTAGATCTTACAGTGAAATGCTTACTTCCAAACCCTTAACCAACAATGCAGTTTAAAGAAAGAATACCCACAAAAAATCACACAAAAAATACAATATAAAATAATACGAAATAAAAGTAACAAATAATTAAAGAGCAGCAGTAAAAATAACAATAGCGAGGCTATATACAGGGGGTATGGGTACCGAGTCAATGTGCGGGGGACCGGTTAGTCGAGGTAATTGAGGTAATATGTACATTTAGATAGAGTTATTAAAGTGACAATGCATAGATAATAAACAGAGAGTGGCAGCAGCGTAAAAGAGGGGGGGTAGCCATTTGATTAGATGTTCAGGGGTCTTATGACTTGGGGGTAGAAGCTGTTTAGAAGCCTCTTGGACCTAGACTTGGCACTCCGGTACCGCTTAGCAGAGAGAACAGTCTATGACTAGAGTGGATGGAATGTTTGACCATTTTAAGGGCTTTCCTCTGACACCGCCAAGTATAGAGGTCCTGGATGGCAGGAAGCTTGGCCCCAGTGATGTACTGGGCCGTACGCACTACCCTCTGTAGTGCCTTGCGGTCGGAGGCCGAGCAGTTGCCATACCAGGCAGTGATGCAACCAGTCAGGTTGCTCTCGATGGTGCAGCTGTAGAACCTTTTGACGATCTGAGGACCCATGCCACATTTTTTCAGTCTCCTTAGGGGGAATAGGTTTTGTTGTGCCCTCTTCATGACTGTCTTGGTGTGCTTGGACCATGTTAGTTTGTTGGTGAAGTGGACACCAAGGAACTTGAAGCTCTCAACCTTCTCCACTACAGCCCCATCGATAAGATTGGGGGCGTGCTCGGTTCTCTTCTTTTTCCTGTAGTCCACATTCATCTCCTTTGTCTTGATCACGTTGAGGGAGAGGTTGTTGTCCTGGAACCACACGGCCAGGTTTCTGACCTCCTCCCTATAGGCTGTCTCGTCGTTGTCGGTGATCAGGCCTGCCACTGTTGTGTCATCAGCAAACTTAATGATGGTGATGGAGTCGTGCCTGGCCATGCAGTCATGAGTGAACAGGAAGTACAGGAGGGGACACGCACCCCTGAGGGGCCCCCGTGTTGAGGATCAGCATGGTGAATGTGATGTTATTTACCCTTACCACCTGGGGGCGGCCCGTCAGGAAGTCCAGGATCCAGTTGCACAGGGAGGTGTTTAGATCCTCCCTCCCCCACCACCCCATCAAAATAAAAAATAAAAAGTGGTTGTCCCACTGGCTATCATAAGTTGAATGCACCAATTTGTAAGTCGCTCTGGATAAGAGCGTCTGCTAAATGATGTAAATGTCAATGTAAATATAAAATATTTTAGGCCCTCTGTAGCTCACTTGGTAGAGCATGGCGTTTGCAATGCCAGGGTTGTGGGTTCATTTCCCACGGGGGCCATTATGAAAATGTATGCACTCACTAACTGTAAGTCGCTCTGGATAAGAGTGTGTGCTAAATGACTAAAATGTAGTCCCAGGGTCCTTACCTTAGTGATTAGCTTTTTTTAGGGCACTATGGTGTTGAACGCTGAGCTGTAGTCAATGAATAGCATTCTCACATACAGTGAGGGAAATAAGTATTTGATCCCCTGCTGATTGTGTACGTTTGCCCACTGACAAAGACATGATCAGTCTATAATTGTAATGGTAGGTTTATTTGAACAGTGAGAGACAGAATAACAACAACAAAATCCAGAAAAACACATGTCAAAAATGTTATAAATTGATTTGCATTTTAATGAGGGAAATAAGTATTTGACCCCTCTGCAAAACATTACTTAGTACTTGGTGGCAAAACCCTTGTTCTCAATCACAGAGGTCAGACGTTTCTTGTAGTTGGCCACCAGGTTTGCACACATCTCAGGAGGGTATTTTGTCCCACTCCTCTTTGCAGATCTTCTCCAAGTCATTAAGGTTTCGAGGCTGACGTTTGGCAACTCGAACCTTCAGCTCCCTCCACAGATTTTCTATGGGATTAAGGTCTGGAGACTGGCTAGGCCACTCCAGGACCTTAATGTCCTTCTTCTTGAGCCACTCCTTTGTTGCCTTGGCCATGTGTTTTGGGTCACTGTCATGCTGGAATACCCATCCACGACCCATGTTCAATGCCCTGGATGAGGGAAGGAGGTTCTCACCCAAGATTTGACGGTACATGGCCCCGTCCATCGTCCCTTTGTTGCGGTGAAGTTGTCCTGTCCCCTTAGCAGAAAAACACCCCCAAAGCATAATGTTTCCACCTCCATGTTTGACGGTGGGGATGGTGTTCTTGGGGTAATAGACAGCATTCCTCTTCCTCCAAACACGGCGAGTTGAGTTGATGCCAAGAGCTCCATTTTGGTCTCATCTGACCACAACACGTTCACCCAGTTCTCCTCTGAATCATTCAGATGTTCATTGGCAAACTTCAGACGGGCCTGTTTATGTGCTTTCTTGAGCAGGGGGACCTTGCGGGTGCTGCAGGATTTCAGTCCTTCACGGCGTAGTGTGTTACCAATTGTTTTCTTGGTGACTATGGTCCCAGCTGCCTTGAGATCATTGACAAGATCCTGCCGTGTAGTTCTGGGCTGATTCCTCACCGTTCTCATGATCATTGCAACTCCATGAGGTGAGATCTTGCATGGAGCCCCAGGCCGAGGGAGATAGACAGGTATTTTGTGTTTCTTCCATTTGCGAATAATCGCACCAACTGTTGTCACCTTCTCACCAAGCTGCTTGGCGATGGTCTTGTAGCCCATTCTAGCCTTGTGTAGGTCTACAATCTTGTCCCTGACATCCTTGGAGAGCTCTTTGGTCTTGGCCATGGTGGAGAGTTTGGAATCTGATTGATTGATTGCTTCTGTGGACAGGTGTCTTTTATAAAGGTATCAAGCTGAGATTAGGAGCACTCCCTTTAAGAGTGTGCTCCTAATCTCAGCTCGTTACCCGAATAAAAGACACCTGGGAGCCATAAATCTTTCTGATTGTGTCACGTTCGTTGATTAAGTAGTCAGACCAAGGTGCAGCGTGGTATGCATACATGTTTTATTACGAATAAACACTTGACAAAATAACAAACAACAAACCGTGAAGTTCTATGGACGATAACGAAACTAGCCAAACAGAAACAAGATCCCACAACCCAGGCAGGCAAACTGGCTGCCAAAGTATGAACCCCAATCAGAGACAACAAGCGACAGCTGCCTCTGATTGGGAACCACACCCGGCCAGACATAGATATACAATACATAGAACTTCACACCCTGACCAAACTACCTAGAGAATAACAGTCTCTCCAGGTCAGGGCTTGACAGATTGAGAGGGGGTCAAATACTTATTTCCCTCATTAAAATGCAAATCAATTCATAACATTTTTGACATGCGTTTTTCTTGATGTTTTTGTTGTTATTTTGTCTCTCACTGTTCAAATAAACCTACCATTAAACTTATACATTGATAATCTCTTTGTCAGTGGGCAAACGTACAAAATCAGCAGGGGATCAAATACTTTTTTCCCTCACTGTAATTGTTCCTTTCGTCCAGGTGTGAAAGGGCAGTGTGGAGCACAATAGAGATTGCATCATCTGTGGATCTGTTGGGGTTTGCAAATTGGAGTGGGTCTAGGGTTTCTGGGATAATGGTGTTGATGTGAGCCATGAACAGCCTTTCAAAACACTTCATGGCTACAGACGTGAGTGCTACGGGTCGGTAGTCATTCAGGCAGGTTACCTTAGTGTTCTTGGGCACAGGGACTATGGTGGTCTGCTTGAAACATGTTGGTATTACAGACTCAGACAGGGAGAAGTTGAAAATGTCAGTGAAGACACTTGCCAGTTGGTCAGCGCATGCTCGGAGTACACGTCCTGGTAATCCGTCTGGCCCAGCGGCCTTGTGAATGTTGACCTTTTTAAAGGTCTTACTCACATCGGCTACGGTGAGCGTGATCACACAGTCGTCCGGAACAGCTGATGCTCTCATGCATGTTTCAGTGTTACTTGCCTCGAAGCGAGCATAGAAGTAATTTAGCTCGTCTGGTTGGCTCGTGTCACTGGGCAGCTCGCGGCTGTGATTCCCTTTGTAGTCTGTAATAGTTTGCAAGCCCTGCCACGTCCGACGAGCGTCGGAGCCGGTGTAGTACGATTCGATCTTAGTCCTGTATTGACGCTTTGCCTGTTTGATGGTTCGTTGGAGGGCATAGCGGGATTACTTATAAGCTTCCGGGTTAGAGTCCCGCTCCTTGAAAGCGGCAGCTCTACCCTTTAGTTCAGTTCGGATGTTGCCTGTAATACATGGCTTCTGGTTGGGGTATGTACGTACAGTCACTGTGGGGACGACGTCATCGATGCACTTATTGATGAAGCCAGTGACTGATGTGGTGTACTCGTCAATGCCATCGAAAGAATCCAGGAACATATTCCAGTCTGTGCTAGCAAAACAGTCCTGTAGCTTAGCATCTGCTTCATCTGACCACTTTTGTATTGACCGAGTCACTGGTGCTTCCTGCTTTAGTTTTTGCTTGTAAGCAGGAATCAGGAGGATAGAATTATGGTCAGATTTGCCAAATGGAGGGCGAGGGAGAGTGTTTCGAACCCCGTGGCTTTAAAAGTCTAGGGTGGATGGAAAAGAGACCCGTAACATAACTCATGCGAATTAGAATATTGACAAGGAACAGTGAGAACAAAATACACCGACAACCATATGCTACCGTCAAACACAAAATGTTTATTATTAACATACGGTAAACGGTTTGGGAAAAAGGGGCTGAGCTGGACCCAAGGAATGAAACAATAAAGTAAAAAAAATAACTAAACTGATCTTGCCTGCCTCAAGAACCGCTAAGCTTCTACTGCTAACCATACAAAAATACAGTGGGTGGTCCGCTCAGGTCTAACTAGTGTGTTTAGACAAGGTTTTCCTACGGGTAGTGTATGCCCAAGAGCGACTTGCTAAACCCCCCTTTTCCCAGGCACAAACAAACAACATAGGTCCAATATGGACAAGACAGCAAACGAGTGAGTACACAAAAACAAGACACCACAGTATCCATACTCACAAAGAAAAAGAGTCTCTGTCAGAAAACACAACTGACTGGCTTTTAAAACCAGGGGATTTGATATGGTAATGTAAAACCAGAAACAGGTGGTGCAATACAGAGAAATGTCCACTGATTGGTCCACCTCAGCAATCAGCAGACGAACGGATGTCGGACAGGTGGGACACCCCGACGACCACCAATCAGGAAAACAAGGGACACCTGTGATTAGGGCTGAAGCAGAGGGAAAACAAAATACACATACAGGATGCCTATATCCGTAACATAGAGCTTTGTACGCATCTCTGTGTGTGGAGTAAAGGTGGTCTAGAATTTTTTTCCCTCTGGTTGCACATTTAACATGCTGGTAGAAATGAGGTAAAACGGATTTAAGTTTCCCTGCATTAAAGTCCCCAGCCACTAGGAGCGCCACCTCTGGATGAGCGTTTACCTGTTTGCTTATGGCCGTATACAGTTCATTGAGTGCGGTCTTAGTGCCAGCATCGGTTTGTAGTGGTAAATAGACAGCTACGAAGAATATAGATGAAAACTCTTTAGGTAGATAGTGTGGTCTACAGTTTATCATGAGATACTCTACCTCAGGCGAGCAAAACCTTGAGACTTCCTTAGATATCGTGCGCCAGCTGTTGTTTACAGAGGCTGCTGTTCTATCCTGCCGATACAGCATATAACCCGCCAGCTGTATGTTATTCATGTCTTCTTTCAGCCACGATTCGGTGAAACATAAGATATTACAGTTTTTAATGTCCCGTTGGTAGGATATCCGTGCCTGTAGTTCGTCCACTTTATTATCAAGCGATTGTAAATTGGCCAATAGTATCGATGGCAAAGGCAGATTAGCCACTCGTCACCGGCTCCTTACCAAGCACCCCAATCTCCTTCCGCGATATCTCCTTTTCTTTCTGCTGCGAATGACGGGGATGAGGGCCCTGTCGGGTGTCTGGAGCAAATCCCTCTCATCCGACTCATTAAAGAAAAATGATTTGTCCAGTTCAAGGTGAGTAATCGCTGTTCTGATGTCCAGAAGCTCTTTTCGGTCATAAGAGATGGTAGCAAAATAAGTTACAAACAATGCGAAAAAACACACAAAATAGCACGGTTGGTTAAAAGTCCATAAAACGGCAGCCATCCCCTCCGTCGCCATTAAAGTCAAGGGGTCTGAATACTTAGTAATGGCACACGATAGCCATTACTATCGTGTGCTAGCCCATTGCTATGCCATTGCTGCTTTGTATATATTACATCACTGCTATTACTACTGTATATCCAACACTGCCGTCACACTGTTGTAATATATATCCCCTGTTCCATCTTTACTACAGAAAACCACTAACACTATCACTACAACATTTCCACCTAGTCCACTTCCTGTTTGCCATGTGTGTGTGTGCCTGTCTTGAGTGTGGCAAAAAAGTGTGAATTGTAACCCCGTCTCCTACTGGTCCTTTCTGTCCTCTTACCAGGACGCCGAGACAGTTGGACCTTTGGACCTTTATATAAACCGGCACTTCTATTGGTGACCACCACCAGGCGGCGCTCCTTTTCAACTAGGATTTCTGGTCAAAGGGTCTTAGAAAACATCTACCAGAAAGTCCTAAAAGGTATTAGAAATACATGAAAACACAATAATGTTGAATTCATTAATTAATTAATTGCCTTTTGTAGGTTTAAGAAATATTGCCTAGAGACTTGTAATTCCATTACCAAAAATCCACATATCTTTAAAATATTTTCTAATTTCTCTCCCTCATGAGGGAGGAAAATGAAAGTTCACAGAAGTAACAAGTAAAGGTAGACCTACCAATTAGTGTTTTTACTGATATCAACTTTGTTTATGAATTATGAAGTGACTAAAACTCGTAACTCTGTTACCAAATAGGTAATTATTGAAAAAAAACAGCAACCTAATTACTGCTATTGAATTGGCTACAATGGTATTTCATAGTAGTCACAAACCACAGTTGGGTCACCTTCTACTGTCCTCCCTTCCACTGGCATACTGTTAGGTTCAGCTCATAACTGTTTTCTTTCTCTTGTCTGGTGGTCAATGCAAGACTGAAAACAGTCTGGACAACCCCTCACTCTCCCTCTCGCTCTAGTTAATGTCACCTCTCCCGGCTCTTACCGACACCTACCATCACACCTACCCTCTTTCCATTTACTGTAATCAGCATCCTCACCCACTGAGCATCAACTGACACCGGACGTCCATGGATTTTGAAAAGTAGTTGAAATTTGGTCAGTCCGCCCTGGCCGGACCATATCTGAACCAATCATAGATGACTATGGTTCACAGGTTTGGAGAGCACAGTACAGTACAGCACACTAGAGTAGAGTACAATATAACGTACTGTATTATATTGTACTGTACTGAACATATCAACTTTACTGTAGTGTACTAACTTTACTGTGCTGTGCTGTCCAAACTTGTGAAACATAGACGTCTATGATTGGTTTAGATTTGGTCTGGTCCGGACCAACCAAATGTGGTCTTGTTTGTAGGCAGAGCTCATTAGAATAATAGCCAGTGTGTAGAATAATACCCAACAGTGGAGGCTCCTCAGAGGAGGAAGAGGAGGACCATCCTCCTCAGTGAATTTCATACAAATCTAAATAGTGAAACATTACAAAAGTTATCCTTTTTATATAAAACTATACTAAATACTGTATATTCACGTCACTAAATAACTGATTAAAACACACTGTTTTGCAATGAAGGTCTACAGTAGCCTCAGAAGCACTCTGTAGGGTAGCACCATGGTGTAGTCAGAGGACAGCTAGCTTCTGTCCTCCTCTGACTATATTGACTTCAATACAAACCTAGGAGGCTCATGGTTCTCACCCCTTTCCATAGACTTACACAGTAATTATGACAACTTCCAGAGGACATCCTCCAACCTATCAGAGCTCTTGCAGCATGTACTGACATCTTGTCCACCCAATCAAAGGATCAGAGTATGAATTTAGTACTGAAAGCATATGCTACAGCTAGCTAGCACTGCAGTGCATAAAATGTGGTGATTAGTTGACTCAAAGAGAGAGAAAGAATAGTTTAACAGTTTAACAAATGTACTTCTTCCAAAATTAAGGAGAAGTGAGAGAGAGAGAGAGAGAGAGAGAGAGAGAGAGAGAGAGAGAGAGAGAGAGAGAGAGAGATATTTGGTTGTATTTTAATTTTTTTTACTTTCACTTAGCTAGCAAATGCAGCCAGATAGTTTAGCCTACTCAAACACCTGGCTCAAACAGAGAGAGATGCTACGTTAGCTAGCTGGCTATGGCTAGCCAACACTGGAACTGTTCCAAGTCAACGTAATCTTTTGGTTGTATTAATTGTTTTGACATCTGGGCCCGCCGTTGTTACTGCTAAACAGTTTTCTGTCTGTACACTGCACTGCATGATTGTAGCGGGTGTACTAACATGTTAGTTCTTGTAGTTCTAGTTGACTATGACGTGACAATGATGTAGGCTGTGGGTAGCAGTTAGCGGTCATGATATGAAGATTTGGCTTCGAAAGGTTTTTTCGCCTGGTCACAGACAGCTGATGTGTTGTGCACTGAAGTCCACGAGCAAAGGGAAAAGGTGAGGGGAGGAGAGCGCATACAGTGAGGGAAAAATACTTATTTCCCTCAGTATAAAAATACTTATTTCCCTCATTAAAATGCAAATCAATTTCTAACATTTTTGACATGCGTTTTTCTTGATATTTTTGTTGTTGTTCTGTCTCTCACTGTTCAAATAAACCTACCATTAAAATTATAGACTGATCATTTCTTTGTCAGTGGGCAAACATACAAAATCAGTAGGGGATCAAATACTTTTTTCCCCTCACTGTAGATAGTTGCGAGAAGGAATGATATATACAACGAGAAAGTGATCATGCTGTTTTTATGTGGCTGCTATGAAAGTGAACTGTGTTTGCGTGTGATCAGGGGTGTATTCATTCTGCCGATTCTGTTGAAAAATGTTTCTTAAATGGAAGCAAACGGAACAAAAAAGGGGATAAACATACCTGAATTTGTCAAATAGAAACTCTCATTTGCAACTGTTGGACTAATGATTACACCCTAGGTCCTCTAAATGCAGGCAAGAGTGTGCAAGGCGTATTGAATGTGTCACTGTCTGTCACGTTGATTACTACGCTGCACCTACGCTGTAAACTTTCATTCATAGGCTACGTTGTAGCAACCTCAGGGAAAATGTGAGTATCATGTAGTAGCCTAAACCTATCGATGTTACATTGAGCTGGGTGAATGGAATATGAATGACAGTCATCCAATATGCTGTTATAGAAATAAGGCCATGCTCATAAAAAAATAAATATCATCCTCCGTCATCTTAAAACGTCACCGACCGCCACTGAAACATAAATATTCAAAAAAAAAGGATATTGCATATTTCTAACTTTGTGTACCTATTCAGGATACATCACCATGAAGAAGATTATATATAATCATATCCATAATTATATATTTTTGTAAAGTATAGATCAGGGACCAATGATGTAATTCCAATACTGTAATTCAGGATTTAAATCCACTTCACCTACTGTAGTTAAATAACCAATATAAATGTTTTCAAATTCAAAGTGTTATGTCATGGCTGACCCCCTATTCTTTCTGCAGACATCTTTGAATCTTAATTCGGAGCCAGTATTTAATTAACAGAGTTTTTGGGAAATGTGGTCGCATAAAAAACGTAGGGACATTTTACCATAATTGTGTTGCCAAACCCTGCATCTGCACAGTTCTTCCGGTAAATGTGTAGTCATAGCGGAATTCCGTTACCATGGAATTGCCCTGTTGCCATCCTGCAGACGTGTGCATGGAATGTAGTTATCATCACAAAGATTTTGCAAATCCACAAAAGCAGATCTAGGATGAGAAACTTTGTCTAAAAAGATGCAAGAGTGGTTACTCTTCCTTGGCAACAGAAGAGCTCCTAATTATATAATGTATTTTGTTGATTAAGAAACAACCACCCAAACTGGCACCACCTTTGGGCAACAACAAACAACCTTTTGTAGTAAGTCTCTCTTTCTCTCATACCTCTTTATCTGTGGAACTCACTAACTACCACAGCCATTTCTTTCGGTGTGCCTATATCAACACCTTTGAGGTCGTCTCTATCAAGGTGGGGGAGAGAGCAGAGACAAAACTGAACGAACAAGAGTGCAGGAGAGGGAGGAGGTAGGAATGAAAAAAACAGGCACTGTGTGCTCAGGAAAACATTGCATTTTTCAAGCACCTTGCCATCGATTCAGGAAACGCAACGTTCGATTCCCCTGCTGTAGAAAGGCAAGGGGACTCTTGTACAAAACGTGCCTGAGAGAGAAAGAGAAACAGAGAGGTGAAGGGAGAGAAATGGAGATGGAGGAGGATAGATTGGGAGCGGGAGGAAATGTGCCACCCCAAGAGTGCCATCTAGTGGAGCATCCCTCCATCCATCCCTCCATCATCCTCCCTGCACAACAGGACCTCCCAAATCTCTTCTCCTCTCACAAAACACAACTCTCCCCCTCTTGGTGGTCCTCTGGTGGTCCTCTGTAGCTCAGCTGGTAGAGCACGGCGCTTGTAACGCCAAGGTAGTGGGTTCGATCCCCGGGACCACCCATACACAAAAAAAAAATGTATGCACGCATGACTGTAAGTCGCTTTGGATAAAAGCGTCTGCTAAATGGCATATTATATTATATTATTTTGCCTCCCCCCTTCTCTACACATGACAGAATTGGCATGCTTGCGGTGCCCTCTCCTCTGTGATTCACACCCATGTAATGTGATGCATGCCTGGTCCCGTGTTGCTCATTTGGTAGAGCATGGCACTTGCAACACCAAGGTTGTGGGTTCGATTCCCATGGGGGACCAGTATGAACATGTATGCATTCACTACAGTAAGTTGCTCTGGATAAGAGCCTATGCGAAACAAAACAACAGCAGGAGTGAAGGAATAGTTCAGAATGCAGGGCGGTCTGTTGGTTGGTAGGCAGGTAGGTGAAAAGTAGGCGGCTCTGTGGACATATTTACGCCTCATTGTCTTTGTTAGACTTCTCTCTGTGTCTATCTCACACACATTCTCTTGCTTTGCTAGGGATTTGACCTTGGTCTCTCCGTTATCACATGCAAACACAGGCATATTGTCTGTGATATTATTGTGTTGCCTGCCTGTTGGTAACCTGCTGAAGGAGGTTAAGGTCCTCTCCTCCAGCCCTTTCCACCAGAGAACCCCCAGAATATTAACTGATAGGTACCAATAGGCTTAGTAACACTATTAGTATATTATTAGTAATAGGCCTGCTTGGGATGCAATGGGGCAGGCCAGCCAGTGTGAGTATGTGGGTGTGTGGGGTGGGGTGTGTGTTGGGGGAGGGAGGGTGTGAGTTTGTGGGTGGGTTGTGGATAGGCACAAATACACACATGCACCCACACAAACTCACACACGTACACACGCAAACTCACCCTAACACAAACTCAAAAACAGAATAACAGCAGGCAAGCATAGATTATTTTACCCCAAAAAGAATTCAGCCTTTGAGTATTGAATAATGACCTTACATTATATTTTCCCTGAATCCAATAGTAATGAACGCCCATGATGGGACACATAAAGAGAATCCATTCATTCTAGTCCATCGACTGAGTCCGCAACTTCTAAGCTGAAGACTTTCGACCAGACAATCCAGCAGCATCCCCCTCCCACCTTATTCCAGCCCTCTCTGGTGAGATCACACATCAGTCAAACAGATATCAGCAAATGGAGACATTATCTGTCTGTTTTGGCTATGCAACGAGGACGAGAGCATGAGTCGATAGCCATAATGACACATCCATTATTTATGGACAGCTAGCAGAATACCTTTAGACCTGTCACGCCCTGACATAGAGTTTGCTAGTTGGTTTAGTCAGGGTGTGAGTATCTATGTAATGTGAATATCTATGTGTAGATCTAGTATGTTTAGATCTATGTTGGCCGGGTGTGGTTCCCAATCAGAGGCAGCTGTAGATCGTTGTCTCTGATTGGGGATCATACTTAGGTAGCCATTTTGCCTACCTATGTTGTGGGATCTTGACTCTTGTTTGGCTTGTTTGTTTGTGTGTAGCCATTGTGAGCGTCACGTTGCGTTGCTTTTGTTGTTTTGTCATGTGTTAACTTAGTTAATAAACATGTATGCATTCCACGCTGCTCCTTGGTCCAATCCTGTACTCAACGAACGTGACAAGACCAGAGCCTTTCTATAAATAAACTGTGTCATTTTCCCAGATAAACAAGGTATCATGTCCTCACACTTCACACTTCTTTGTAATTTTGGACTATTTCTGTTTCTACGCATTGATTCTGCCCTTGCTAGTTGCTATCTTTGAGTTATCCACATCTCCCCTCCCCCCTCCCTCATTTTGTGGTGAGGCGGGTTTCATTATTCCCAACGAGGAGACATCACAAACGAGGGCTTTCATCTCTAGTGCCGAGTAATTAACTGTTATTTAAAGCGCGGCACCTACGCGTTTCGCCCCATTATCGACCAACCGTACTGAGCTCAATCTGCGTTTCAATGGGAGGCTGGTGAGGTGAATCAGAGAGAGGGAGAGGGGGGGATAAATATATAGAGAGAGAGGGGCGGTGGTAAAGAGAGGGAGAAAACGGACACAGGCAGAGAGTGAGTAAAAGAGAAAAGAGAGAGACAATGAGAGGGAAAGCGAGCGAGAGAGCTACAGGCAAAGCTACCTCAGACCTACTCTGTGTATAGCTTTGCATACAGTAACAGCACAAGGAAGATTACCTCTGTAAGAGGAGCGTTGTTTGGTTTCTAAAGCGTAGCCGTGTTTAGGAAAAGCACGAGGTGTCATCGTGCTCTCTCTCGTCCTCCCTTCCCCCCACGCCTCCCTTTCTCTCTGTCTCTTTCTCTCACCATCTCCTCCTTTCTCTTGCTCTCTCTTTCTCTCCCTCGCTTTGCTTTCTCCAACACCTTGTCTAGCAGGTCTTCTCCTTCTCTCTCTCTCCCCCTCTCTCTGTACAGAGTTGCCTGTAGAATGTTAACACACTCTCACATTGCGATGTCCCTGAAGCGGTTGGTCTTGAGAGTGAGGGTGAGTGGAATGTTAAATGGGCCGCTGCACAATCACTGACGTGTTCCACCTACTGCCTGTTCAATACATAGTGTGTGTTCATGCCTATGGAGTTTGTGTGTGTGTGTGTGTGTGTGTGTGTGTGTGTGGAGAGGAGAAGGATGTATGTGTATGTGCTGCAAGTGCTGGTGGGTGGTGAGTTAAATAGGGTTACAAGAGGGTGGGCAAATGAGGCATCGCCACAGCCTCTTCACTAAGCAGTGTTAATAATGATGAGTGCGGATGAACGCTCGCTCCAACTGAGCTAGGGGCCCAGTGTTCGTGTGTGTCCCTGTGTGTGTGTGTCCTAGTGTATGTGTGTGTGTGTGTGTGTGTGTTGACGCTTCCAATCTCTGACTCAGACTTTATTTCAGCCAGCAACAAGAGACCTCTATTCCCCCTCCCTCCAGTACCTAGCCAAGGGAATCACAGAGAACCAGAGAATCAGTTCAGCTAACAGCTCAGCTGTTGTGTTACCCCCATCATGGATGTTTGTTCAGATGGGTTCATTTTTTATTCTTAAAGTTGGTATCCCAAAAATGCATAGTTTGGTACCTGGGGGGGGGGTACTTTCCAGATTGTGGGGCTTTAATGAAACAGATTTTTGTTTCAGATTCTCCCCCCCATCTGCCCACCCTATCACACCCTTACACACACTCCTTTCCTTTCCCTTACCCCACCTTTCTCAGTTCATCACTATCACAGTAGAATCAGGGTGTGCTCGCCAAGAACGGAATTGTTCTCCGCTTGGCTATAGCTTGTCAGCACTTGTGTCGAGAGGGTTCCAAACAAATACGCGATTACACATCCAATAAAGCTCTCTTGTGGGATAGTGATGAGATAGGCCTAATCCTCTTTGGATCAAAACTCTTTACCGTTAGGTGAGACAAACCGTCTGCGTGGCTGCCGGTGAATATTTGTCACCCTTTTCCCCAAAAAAAGCGTAATCATTTTCCCTATACAGACAAGGTGAGGACTTTTGAATTAATGGGTCTGGGTTGTCACAGAGGCATATGATCGGAACGAGAGAGAGAGCGAGAGAGAGAGAGAGAGAGGATGAAGAAACAGTTCAAGGCAACAGTTTCAGTAGCAGCTCGGCTGATGAGCAAACATCAAAGTAAAACAGCGCTGGTGAGAATGTCTCTGACAGGAACACGACTTTGAGAGAGGCCTTGGAAGACTCTAGCTGCTCGGAACACAGGCCTCATTTAGGTTAGCAGAGGATTAGCTCCAGCGACGAGCACAAGCACAGGAATTAAAATGCAAATGAAGAGGGGAAGATTGCTGAGCGAGGAGAGGAAAACGCAAAAAAATGCTAAGATGGGGACGGGGATACATGCCCTTTAATTGGGACTATTGTTGTTGTCACGCTCGTTGATAGACAAGGTGCAGCATGGTAGGCGAACATTTTAATTCAAATAAATGAACACAGACCAAACAACAAAATACACACAAACGTAAAGTACTGCAGGCTACAAAGCCACTACACAAAACCAAGATCCCACAAACTAAGGTGGGAAAACGGCTGCCTAAGTATGATCCCCAATCAGAGACAATGATAGACAGCTGCCTCTGATTGGGAACCATACCCAGCCAACAAAGAAATAGACAAACTAGAATGCCCACCCAAATCACACCCTGACCTAACCAAATAGAGAATAAAAGGGATCTCTAAGGTCAGGGCGTGACAATTGTCTTCTTGTCCACCCACACCCCCTCATCCCACCCCCGCCCCTTTAAAAAGTGCCTATCACCAAAACGAGTCCCCTTGATTTGCAGGCATATTCTAACACGGCGGTACGCTTTGACTTAAAGAAGTTATGTTTGTTTCAACTTAATGGGAGAACTGAACATCAAGTTTTCTATGCCCTTTCTCCGCACTGTCCCGGAAAAGCAATTATAAAAGTTTCTCTTCTGTTCGCATCTAACCCCGGGCGAAAACACAGCCGCAAATTAATCATCATAAATTGGGTCAAATGAAAGGTCAGAAACATTGCTATCACATCCTATCCTCAGACACACACTCCCCCTTCTAATGTTTCCCTTTTAGAGGATACAGTAGAGGTTAATGAATAAATCGATTGTTTTCATAAAAAGAACCGGCCTCCAACAAGAAGACAAAAAGGCAGTTCTCTCCAAAAACTGGATTTGCATGGGTCAGTAGTATTTGCCTGGTTTGGTAGGAGGGAAATAAGATGTCATGCTTATGCAGCAGTTTGCTTGTTTGGATCAGTGGCCATTGAAGTTAAATGCTCAACCAAAGACATGTACAATATGTTACATCATACACATTGGCCTCTAACAGCTTGGTTTGTCTCTCGGTGTAATCGTTCATGTTTGCTAATGATATATTATGCTAATACTGTATATGTAGTGAACGTACTTCAACTTGTGATGATTGGGTTGGAAAGAGATCATTTTACAGCACAGGTTATCCATGTATCTGTATTTCAGCCCAGTCGTCAAGCCAAAGCCCTGGGTGTCTCAGTCTAAAACACATTCAGAGATTTTCTGTTTCACAAAATGATGGCTCCATCTTTGATCTGATGTGTGTTTCCTCATGCAGCGTAACCGTTGATGTGCAGCGCAGGGTGACAGTATCTGGCCTAATACATGATTGAAGGATTGAGTCAGGGACAGGAAGGGGGTTGTCATCATGTCTGACTGACGGAGGAGAGCTGGCTGACAGGTGTGTTTATGACAGGCAGGCCTCTCGCTCACTCGTTTTCTCTCTCTAACTCAATCTCTCTCTCCATCTTTCTCTCTCCTTCTCCCTTTCTCTCTCCCCATCACTCTCTCCCTCGCTCTCCCTGTCTGGATAAAAGGTGGATCAATTTCACCCCACCTTGGGAATGACAAAAAAACAAATCAACAAAATCAACGGGGCTGTAAATAGAGTGTGAACATACATGCACCCAATTTTCCTTGACATACGGGGACTTAAGTTATGACAGCAGCTTCAAATGAAGTGGAAGACCTCAAGTATTGACTGACATCGGGAACATGGGTCTCAAGCTTCTCTGAATATTGTGCCGATCATATATCAAAAGTATATCACATGCCTATACAGTGCATTCGGAAAGTATTCAGACCCCTTGACTTTTTCCACATTTTGTTACATTACAGCGATTCAATTTTCCCCCCTCATCAATCTACACACAATACCCCATAACGACAAAGCAAAAACAGGTTTTTAGAAATGTTTGAAATAATATTACATTATTCAGACCCTTTAATCAGCACTTTGCTGAAGCACCTTTGGCAGCGATTACAGCCTTGAGTCTTCTTGGGTATGACGCTACAAGCTTGGCGCACCTGAATTTGGGGAGTTTCTGTCATTTTTCTCTGCAGATCCTCTCAAGCTCTGTCAGGTTGGATGGGGAGTGACGCTGCACAGCTATTTTCAGGACTCTCCAGAGATTTTTGATTGGGTTCAAGTCCGTACATATTTTCCTTGATCCTGACTAATCTCCCAGTCCCTGCCACTAAAAAACATCCCCACAGCATGATGCTGCCACCACCATGCTTCACCGTAGGGATGGTGCCTGGATTCCTCCAGACGTGACGCTTTGCATTCAGGCCAAAGAGTTCTATCTTGGTTTCACCTCCAAGCGGCTGTCATGTGCCTTTTACTGAGGAATGGCCACTCTACCATAAAACCCCGATTGGTGGAGTGCTGCAGAGATGGTTGTCCTTCTGGAAGGTTCTGCCATCTCCATAGAGGAACGTTGGAGCTCTGTCAGAGTGACCATCGGATTCTTGGTCACCTCCCTCACCAATGCCCTTCTCCCCCGATTGCTCAGTTTGGCCAGGCGGCCAGCTCTAGGAAGAGTCTTGGTGGTTCCAAACTTCTTCCATTTAAGAATGATGGAGGCCACTGTGTTCTTGGGGACCTTCAAAGCTGCATACATGTTTTGGTACCCTTCCCCAAATCTGTGCCTCAACACAATACTGTCTCTGAGCTCTACGGACAAGTCCTTTGACCTCATGGCATGGTTTTTGCTCTGACATGCACTGTCTACTGTGGGACCTTATATAGACAGGTCTGTGCCTTTTTCAAATCATGTCCAATCAATTGAATTTACCACAGATGGACTCCAATCAAGTTGTAGAAACATCTCAAGGATGATCAATGAAAACAGGATGCACCTGAGCTCAATTTCGAGTCTCATAGCAAAGGGTCTGAATACTCATGTAAATAAGGTATTTCTGTTGTTTAAAAAATAAAAACATTGCAAAGATTTCGAAAATCCTGTTCTCGCTTTGTCATAATGGGGTATTGTGTGTAGATTGATGAGGGGAAAAAAATTTTCATCCATTTTATAATAAGGCTGTAATGTAACAAAATGTGGAAAAAGGGAAGGGTTCTGAATACTTTCTGAATGCACTTTATATCGAGTAACTTTGACTGCCCCACGTTCTTTGATCAAAACATCCAATATACAGTATGTCCAATTCCCCTTTACTCCCTTACCTTGACTACTGCTTTAGAGTCCAGACCATCACCTATATGTAAAGTGTATTGTAAAGTCAACTGGGGCTGTAAGGACATTAACATTCCACTCAATAAATATTGATTTTGACCTTGCATGTGTTCCCAGAATACAGGCATGTGGTCTATCAATAATGCCCATAAAACTGGGCTAATGCACATTAGTAATGGAAGATGTCAATCAGACCCCGAGATCCCCACTGCCAAGTTAACAGCAGGTGTTATCAGTTATTCTGTAGAATGTACCGTTCATGTCAACTAGCTGTCCAGGTGTCCAGGAGCATTGCAAAGGGCTGCCGTGTGTATCACACACCACACATCCCTCCATGCTCGAACAATGGGAAGTGTGTGATGAGGTTATTCTTCTGTGACAATCGAGGGCAGACAGCTTTTCCTCTAAGTGTTTGGATATGCCTGGACATGACTCCACTTACATTCCTTTGTTGTCCTCCTTAGTACTTTATATTGTACGTTAAATGAAGTGTCAGTTGCTGACCCTTGACATAAATACCCCTCATTAGACTTGAGAATGTCCATTGACTAAATTCTCCAAATGACTCCTGGTGGCCATGCTAATTGGTTTGGTGTGCGCTCGTCGCGTTTGCTGCCAACTGCTTTCTGTCGAGTCGTGGAACTTGGCGTCGCTGCACGCGAGTTGGACAACAGGCCCGCGGAGTACGCCAACAACATTTGATTCATTGGCAAGACTTGCTATGGAAATGCAGAGAAAGGGAAAGGGAAAACTGTGAAGCTGAGGAGAATCTGAGGAAACAGCTCAAATAGGATCCATTTAACTGTCATACTTTTAGCTTCGGACTTTAAAGAATCGATGACCGAGAGCTGCTCCTTTGGAATCTACATGAAAATCAATAGCTATCGACTTGAATTAATTCCCACATCTCTTTCCCCTATTTTCTTCTCTAATAATTTCTACTGATTGGCTTTCCCTCAGAGGGAAAAGCTTTGAAACCTTAATACGTCAATTTCTGGATGATTTACATGAGCCTTCCCATAGCTTAAAAAATGCCCCACCATTTTCCCATAAACTGGCGAAGATGCGTTCTTAAGTGGCAGCATATCAAATACCAATCTTCCAACTGGTCTGCTGGATAGAAAGCCATGAATGGGAAATCCTCAAATAGCCCTGGCATACTAATTCGGGTTGATTTGTATGTATTCTTCATCTGTGTAATAGCTTTCGCTTTGAGCCATGGCATTGTGGCCGCCATTGTTCTAAAGCCCTGATGTTAGGTCAATCTCCAATGTAAGCCGTATTAAGCTACAGAAAATTAAGGTTTGTGGGCGATGTTATGATGGGTGCAACACTCCTCAGAGAGAAGACAATGTACAGGAACATAGCTTTTCATCTCCAACGTTTAAAAGATAATCTAGGTGGGTGCCATTTTTGGAAAGTGGTCTAGGCATTTGTCAGGTCATTCGGTACAATTCTAAACAGACAAATGACTCATCTCTAGCAAAGCATCTCCAACACAAATCAGTCTTCCAAAATATAAATCACTCTCAATTGATAAAATGGGCACTTACTGGAAAGTCAGCACCTTTTCAGACGAGAGGCAGGATGCTTTACTAGATGCAGCTGTAACAGGGTGAAGATTACCCAGTTACTAGGAAGCCATTTTAAAGGGGAACAGTGCCCACTGATTTCGGCAGATTTTTTGGCTTGCTCCTCAAGAAATGCTGGCGGTCATGACAGAAGCCAAACAAGAGTTGGGTTTGGTGTGTGGTTTGATGGGGGTGTTTCGTGGGTGTGTCCTTGCCACCACCAAGACACACCCATCTGTCAGAACCTTGCCCGCAACGGTTTTCCCCCACTCAATCACAACAAAGAAACCTCCTGCAGGTTGAGTTCAATAACTACAGGCAGATGTATGGTGAGATGCCAGAGGAAGCTTTGAATAGGTCAGTAGCCTACAGAGTGATATGAGTAGAACGCAATTGCTGAATTTGTACAGATATTCTAAACCAAGTGTTTTGATAACTTTCAAATGTAGTAACAGGTCCATGTAGAATATACAACCTTTACATAATACCATAAAAGCACTGTTCTGATAATATATCAATGTGCACCTTTCACCTTTCATTGTCATTCCCAGCTGATACAGATACTGATGCCTATCTGCATTTTGTCTGGTGGTAATGGGGCTACCTTGGCAAACATGTCAGATTGGTCATACTGTCATGTGTGGTGTCCCGTATACAACAGGAGTTCCCTGATCCTGATGCAGAATACACTGGGTTTCTCCCTTCCCATATTGACTGATACCATTCACTTCAATAATTAAAAAAAGACAATACAAGTGAAAGTTCTGTGTAGTAAAATGTTTATGCTCTCTCCATTCAGAGATGTCAGTATCAATCCTGTCTGTCAGTCAGGACTCCATCACATCATCTTGCAAGTCTCCAACTGCTGGCTCCATAGATTAATCTGTGAACACATACACACATAGTCACTGTTCTATTACCAATGGCAGCTAGGATAGCTGATGTCTGACAAACAAACATATACTATGTTGAAGTTTGAACAGGTCAGACTAAACCTAACTAATTCTGGTCTCCCCATCGACAACCGTTGGTGAACAGGAAAGAGGTGAGGCTGGAGGTAAGGTCTTTGCCAGCGCCCCATTGATGGGCATGGCAGCGTCGATAAGCTCCTGGCCCCTCATCAAAGATACTGGTCGGTCATACACAAAGACACACACAGAGCACTGATTACATTGTCAGTGATGGTTATGATTAGCATGGTGGAACCAACCTGGTCGCTGCATTCACCTTTCTATTTCACTTCAGATATCATGATATGTGAAGTGAAATAAAATGGTAAATGCAGCAATCAGGCTGGTTCCACCAGGCTAGGTTCTGAATGTGAATTGGGACAAAACTCTAAACTGTTTTGACCTTTGACAAGGTCAAATGTCACCAAGCAAGTGTCCTTCCTGTTCCATTTATAGCCAAGTGGCAAAATATAAGTCAATTGATTGAACTATATAATTATAGTAGCCTATATAGGCCCATGTAGCCTCTGCATGTTTTAATGCAGTCATCTTGGTTTTCATTTGAAGCATAATTTTATCCTTCACTTGTTTGTAACAGTTGCAAATACTTTTCAACTTTGTATTTGTAGTTAACTTCATTCTGAAGTTATCAGCAGTCACAGTCAGACAGCCTAAATAAAGGGGGGGAAAGCATCTAGCGATGCACTTTCACTGCTCTACGAGTAGTCTGGATCACTCCTAGATGTGCAAAGGTTTTTAAGAGCCATGTTTTTAAGAGCCACGTTGCTAACGAAGGCTCTGGGAAACTACTTGGCTAATAAAGATGCATCGTAAGAAGGTTCTAACGATGATCTTAACGCTACGTAGGCTCTGGGAAACAAGGCCCAGGTCAGGGAGAGGTAGCCAGCGGTCAGACTCCAAGCTGCCATGCCTCGCTCCTGGAAAGGTGATTATTATTAATTTTTTATTTTTTTAGTTATTGAGCTTCGTTGTTAAAGTGATATTAAGGTAAAGAGTATTAGTTGTTGATTGGCAACTTGGAGACCAACCAGGTGAAGCAAACTTTGTTTATATTGTATTTCATGCTGTGTACTCTTAAAGCGGAAGGCTACAGTTTACATTTGTCTAGAGCCTTACTGTTTAGTACTTGTAATTATTGTGATTTAACTTTGCAACTTCTGTGGCTTCCTCGCGTTTGCTGTGCTAGTTTGCTGTGTAGCCACTGAACCTGAGTGCTGTCTATTCACTAGAAATCTACCGTGTTCTGTGGTATACCTATAAACTTCGGCATGTATCTAACCCACATAACTTAAATTCAATATGTCTACTAGATTTTGTGAACCACTCAAGCTTTGTTCCTTTTTATTGAAACTGTAATGACCGTGGAATAAACAACCTATTTTGTAATTCTGTGGTTGTGATGTGTTTCTGTGGCTTTGTACCCAGTTCATGTCTACATTGGCCCTGCCCTATCCTTGCAACCTGTGGGCGTTATGCAGCTTTTCTCATTCAGAGGTGAGGGTTTCCCAAACTTGGTCCTGGGGCCAATTTTAATAGTGGGATGAAGTGAGGGCAGTACAAGTACCTCTGACACAGTGAGTCACCCATTTTTAAAGATGGCGCAAGTACTTTATAAGAGAATAATACATTTACACAAGAAACACAAGAGCCATATTTTTCCAAAAGGCCAAATTTGAACAGAAAAGAAAGACTGGGTATATACCATTCTGTATGGCTAGGGCATTTACAGAATGCAACGATGCAACTGCTTTTTATTGGATAAACTGTGGTTGCCAAGGTGACAAACTATGATTACGGCAATTTGACCTCACTTGGTCAAGCACTGGGATTTTGCGGTTCAATCCAACAGCCATCGACAAGGGTGACAGTTAAAATCCTAGATACAAGGTCAATTACAAAATCACTGGGTTAGGTTGGATGTTCGGAAGCTGTCCTTCTCAGCAATAAGGCCTTGATGCTGAATACACTTTTTCTGAGCTTTTCCATTATATCCTCTGCCCTGTGCTTGGAGGCTCTCTGCAAGCCTTTGTTTGGTTCTGTTCATTCTGTAGTCAATGGTCCACAAAGTGTATTCATTAGCAGTATGACGTGTGCAGTTTGGTAGAACTCTTCCAGTCTGCAGTTCAAAGCTTGTGAATAGATTCATGAGGTACAGGCCTTCATTGAAAGCATGTAATATTGGCCTTGTTGTGATACAAGGTGTATGAAAATGTATTTATTGGCAGTGTGATATTTGGTGCCATTTGGTAGAATTCTTCTAGTATATAATTCGAAACTGGTAAAAAGACTGCTGCGGTATAGTCCTTCATTGAGATCAATTAGTATTAAATGGTCCACATTAAGGGCAACACCAGCTGGACCGAGAGCACTATGATTCAGTGTTTTACCAGAGACACACTGCACAAATTCTCCAATTCATCTACTCTCATGCTAACTGTTCCCTAATTGATCCGTTAGATGCGAAGTGGTGGCAAGCAGGTGGATGGACCCATTCCAGAGAAAGTTAAAACCACCGAAAATAAATAAATGAATCTGTAGCAATAAGCACTATATGGACAAAACGCAAATCCATCATTGTAACATGACATTTTTGTGGTACATAATGGTTAACAGGGAGTGACAGAATTATAAATCACATACACCATTTGAGATATCTCGCCTGGCATGACAGTAAGTCCTGAGAATCAGCGAATCATTGTCCTGCCTCTCCCTTGGCATACCAGAAGCCTCAGTAATTATAATCTTACTGGACACATTTTTTTTCTCCACGCCACAGAATCTGCAGCGACAAGATAAGTGTAGGGCCTTGTAATTGTGCGATGCCCTCGTCTTTCCAACCCTCAGATAATGGGTTTGCGAAAGCCTTTTGCTCATTAAGCCGCTTTTGTTTTTTTATTGGTGTGGGTGGGTTGATTCTTTTTCAAGAGAATCCCAGGGGTTTAATGTCATTCTATAAACAGAGCAGTGGCAACTCTTTCCGAGCCCTTGTCCTTAGATATCAAGGGTTATGTATGTGGCCATAAAAGGCTGCCATATTTACCACAGCCCAATCTCACGCACTTACGATAACGGCCCAAAGTACTCATTGGAAACTCTACTCAATTCTTAAAGTAGACAGTCCAAGTGGTGCTCAATAACGATGATTTCCAGACATATTAATAATACTAACACAAAGAGAAAATAACACAAAGTCCCTCAATAGTCTGGCAAACAGAACTCATTAGTTTTTGTCCTAAATTGGGCAGTTGAGAAATTGTGTCTGCGAAGCCTATTCATTTATGAGCGTTATGAATCTGTGATATTACCTAGAAGTAAAGAAGATAAAATGACTCTTTGGTGGAAAGCAGAATGACTTCAGAGAATGTGAGCTATTTGCAGTTATTTCTAATCCTCCTGGTTTGGGATGATATGTCGTAACAAGTCCAGCAGGCTTGGAATACTAAATGAAAGGATTTCTAAAAGGGATCTGTGGAGAAAAAACTGATTTGCAGCACATCTGTTATAGGTGTAATGCTGAAAGCAACGTCCTGCCAAGAGTTCATGACAGGAAAGCTACATCATCACTTCCTGTTTGAAACGGCGCCCTCATCTTTTAGAGAGACCCTGACTGTCTTTTGTCCTTCGTTAGCTGCACGTCTCTTTCTTCCTCTTCCTGTTATGTGGTAGGCCCATGCTCCAGTCTGCAATGTGGAGTGGCTACGGCAGCTAGTGTAGAAACTCAGGCTACAGCAGCATCAATCCCGAGCAAACAAGATTAAAGCCATGAGTCATCATTTGGGCCACGGGGTGCGGTGACCAAAGACCCAGGCCCCCAGTCTATTTCTCTATCCGGGGGAAGAGAATAGCCTATCCCATTTCTCTCATCTCTCAGTCTCTTTGAGGTTCAGTAGAGAGGGTAAGCATGACCAATCACACACAGCTAACCCCCTCCATCCCCCTTCTCTCTCCCCTCTCCGCCTGCCTCCAATCCTATCCCTTGCCCTGGGCTTCGAATGTAATTGCAGCTACTTTTGGGAGGGCTCATCTGCAGAAAGTGCAGGGGATTTTGAGAAGTGGGGTACATTTGATAGAGAGAGTGAAGGGAGCAGTGGAAAATAAAGTTATGCCTGAAAGGTTTGGAGTTTTTCAAAATGTCAAGCTGAATTTCTCAGTTGACGCAATGGATGTAATGGCTTCGGCAGGAAATGACTCCCAATTAATTTATTTCAGACAGATGCACTTATAGTGGTCATTTAAGCCTCAGCTCTTATGCTGCCTGTCAAAAGCTGAAAACAACACATCCTTTCACTATGGACTGGAATACTGCCACTGTGTCCTGCAGATAATGATAGCTGCTGGAATAATCTGATAAATACTGTATAAATGCAATATGAGTGACTGATCATATTTTCGTCCACGGACAAACGGAACTTGTGCACAGCTAAAAGTGGAGGGAAATGTTTCCTGTAATGTCTTATTAAAATTGTATGTTAAAATGTGTGCATAAACATTTGGTCTCATATCTCAATCTAGCTCATCAGTAAACAAAACTGAAGTAGTTTAATAATTCCACTGTCTGATCTCTTCTAAATTAAACCAAACCCACTGACCTGTAGTCAGCTAAACAACCCCACCCACCCTGCCCAAATAAACAGCATACACACATTGAGAGGCTTACTTTGAAATAAAATGCATTGTCTGTAGGAAATGGTTTGATCAGCCATGTCAAATACTGATCTGAGATCTGAAGGGCGCCAGGCCTGGGGACTGGAGCTGATTCATCTTTGCTCCACTTCAAATAGCGGACTCTTTCCTCAGAGGTTCCACTGCGCATACAGTTCACAGATCTGTGGACTGTGTCGCTGAAATCAGCACATATTAAAGGAGCTCTGTTGACTTTGATGCCCAGTTCCAGACCTGTTTTTGGTGTGTTTGTGTGTGCATTTGAGAAGAGGTGCTGTAATGAGGGCTCGTCACAAGGACATTTTTGCCTGGTTGAGGAGAAAGTGAGTTACAAAGAAATGAGAGAATCTAGTAAAAAAAACTGTGCAGAATCTTCCCATGTTCAAAAGCGTGTGTGTGTACAGTGTGTGTGTGTCTTCTGGTACCCCCTCTATTTAGACTGCTTTTCAAAGGTGGATGTGTTCTTTATTCTGTCTTTGCCCGTGCCCCGGCCACAAACTGGTCATTCCAATTACTGAGTAACTGCAGATCATCTCACCGGATATATAATGATAACAAATGGATGAGAAAGAAATCAAATGGTCATATATTAAAGTTTACCCTCTAGAAGTTCCAATGACACTCATCTTATTGTATATCCTATTCAATCCCTACCTCTTTATGTTAACTGCTCTTAGTGGTTTGCCCATTTGAGACTTGTATTGCATACAGATGTAGCATTCGATCACCCTGTTCCAGGAGAACTTTCCTGCAGTGCAGGAAATGTAAAACGTGTACTCTATTTGAGGTTTTAAAAAAGCTTCTGAAGTTCTTAATTACCACTTTAGAAATTTGACTTGATTTCCCCTTATGAAAAATGTATCAACCCCTACAAAATCTACATTTCCTGTTGCTGCAGGATTATTTTCCTGCTGTAGAAAACTGGCTCAAATTGTGATCCTACATCTGTAGTAGGTGCTTCTGGATACATGTGTGTGATTGACAAGCTCTCCTCTGACTTGACATGAGTGAACCAATGCAGGGCCCTGGCTAGTTCAATAGTACTTCATAAAAATCAACCAACATGCTGATCCATACATGCATATACATGCATATTACAAAAATAGGCCTTATTTTACTTAGCTGTGGATGTCAGTCGGTGGCTCATTGAAATATAATCTCCATTTTCAGGCAGAGTTAAAACATGTTCAAACCATATTCAAGATTTACATTATGGAGATGTTTGGCTTCAGTTATTTGCCAGTGGAGGGTTTTGTTGAACTCAGTGACGGGGGAGGTTCAGAACCACGGACAGCACCACACAAGCCTGACTGCCGATTCTCAATGTTCAAGGCCCCTTTTCACAAAGAATCTCAGAGTAGGAGTGCTGATCTAGGATCAGGTCCCCTCTGTCCATCTAATATTATTCCTTATTATCTAAAAGGCCAAACTGATCCTAGAATACAGTCATTAAGTTTCCTGTCATCACCTGCTTCAAAAGAGTAAAGTCATGTCTGATGACTTCTCAACTACTTTCCATATACTCAAGGCGTATTAGCCATGCTGGATCTCTTATGTCAAATGTCTTTGAAATAGAGAGCCATTTACCATCATTAATTTCAACAGTCACTCATCAAGACATGGATATGTATTGCAGCAACAGGTATCTTGTTCTCTGCAAAGTCCTGAAGAGTCACCGTAATAAGAGTCTCTTGCTTTTACCAAAGTTACACATCAGTACAGCATCTCAAATCCATAGAGGGTTTCCCTCCCTAGGTTGTTATGATTCATAATTCATCTGAAAGTTGCTCAACACCTTCATTTTGGGCCCTTCCTCCCATAGCTCTACCTTCTCTCCCCCTATCCCTCTCTCCCACTTCATTTCTCTATTTCTATCCTAGACTCACATTTCTTTTACTACACTCGGTCTCACTCTTCTCCCTCTCCTCCGTGTTTGATTGGGGCATATTTGCATTTTACAAATAGTACTGGTGTTGCCATACACACACACACACACATACTTACGTACACACACAGCCCATCCTCCCTTGCCTGCGTCAGATGCCCCAGTTCCCCTTCTCACCTACACAGGGATCTTCTCACGTCGACTTCCTTTCCCTCCGCTGGCGGCCTACTTCCCGGTTCCCTCCAGTCATGTTTGACGTATTAAGGCTTGTGGAAATATTTGCACATTCCCTGCTTTAACTGTCAAGGATTATTCTCCAACGATGTTCATTTTGTAATAAGAATTAACGTTACATTTTTAAAAGGACCCGAGTCCCACTTTGCTATTTACATTTTTCTTTTGAATTCGGTAGTCCTATTTGACTCTGAAGCGCGTGCCAAATTAAAAAATGTCTTGAGAAAAAAGTCCCAAATAAAATACCTACGAAGCAAATGAAAGCTCTGAACTCTTAAGAGGTGTGTTGTGTTAGAACAGGCTGTTCTGACAGGAAAACGTAGCAACTGTATCATGCTGATAGGAAAGACCCGGGGTTTTGGTACTACATAGACAGTTCCCAGAAGACAGAAGAAGAGAGCACGTCCTCAGCCCAATTAACACTCACATCATTTCCAAACAGCTTCTTTTGAAAGACTACTACAGCTAATGTTCACCCCTGATCTGCCATGGTTAAACAGAAAAGAACAGGATGTTTCGTTAGTGCCAAGTTCTGGTGACGTTTGCCTGCTAATGAATACCAATTAGCTGGTGAGGAGGAGGACGTGACGTCGAGTACCCACATGTTCAACTCCAATTTAAGACACATCGTTACAGATACTGAGTGCCGTAGTTCTTTTACTCAGTGTTGCCCATTTACAGTGAGGGAAAAAGTATTTGATCCCCTGCTGATTTTGTAAGTTTGCCCACTGACAAAGAAATGATCAGTCTATAATTTTAATGGTAGGTTTATTTGAACCGTGAGAGACAGAATAACAACAAAAAAATCCAGAAAAACGCATGTCAAAAATGTTATAAATTGATTTGCATTTTAATGAGGGAAATAAGTATTTGACCCCCTCTCAATCAGAAAGATTTCTGGCTCCCAGGTGTCTTTTATACAGGTAACATCTCAGTGCTTGAGGCGTCACTTCAGACCACCTGGTTCGATTCCAGGCTGTATCACAACCGGCCTTGATTGGGAGTCCCATAGGGCAGCGCACAATTGGCCCAGCTTCGTCCGGGTTTTGCCGGTGTAGGCCGTCATTGTAAATAAGAATTTGTTCTTAACTGACTTGCCTAGTTAAATAAAGGTAATATAAAAAATTAAAAATAAAGATTAGGAGCACACTCTTAAAGGGAGTGCTCGGCCTGGGGCTCCATGCAAGATCTCACCTCGTGGAGTTGCAATGATAATGAGAAGGGAGAGGAATCAGCCCAGAACTACACGGGAGGATCTTGTCAATGATCTCAAGGCAGCTGGGACCATAGTCACCAAGAAAACAATTGGTAACACACTACACCGCGAAGGACTGAAATCCTGCAGCGCCCGCAAGGTCCCCCTGCTCAAGAAAGCACATATACAGGCCCGTCTGAAGTTTGCCAATGAACATCTGAATGATTCAGAGGAGAAGTGGGTGAAAGTGTTGTGGTCAGATGAGACCAAAATCGAGCTCTTTGGCATCAACTCAACTCGCCGTGTTTGGAGGAGGAGGAATGCTGCCTATGACCCCAAGAACACCATCCCCACCGTCAAACAAGGAGGTGTTTTGGGGGTGTTTTTCTGCTAAGAGGACAGGACAACTTCACCGCATCAAAGGGACGATGGACGGGGCCATGTACCGTCAAATCTTGGGTGAGAACCTCCTTCCCTCAGCCAGGGCATTGAAAATGGGTCGTGGATGGGTATTCCAGCATGACAATGACCCAAAACACACGGCCAAGGCAACAAAGGAGTGGCTCAAGAAGAAGCACATTAAGGTCCTGGAGTGGCCTAGCCAGTCTCCAGACCTTAATCCCATAGAAAATCTGTGGAGGGAGCTGAAGGTTCGAGCTGCCAAACGTCAGCCTCGAAACCTTAATGACTTGGAGAAGATCTGCAAAGAGGAGTGGGACAAAATCCCTCCTGAGATGTGTGCAAACCTGGTGGCCAACTACAAGAAACGTCAGACCTCTGTGATTGCCAACAAGGGTTTTGCCACTAAGTACTAAGTCATGTTTTGCAGAGGGGTCAAATACTTATTTCCCTCATTAAAATGCAAAGAAATTTATAACATTTTTGACATGCGTTTTTTTTATTTTTTTTATTCTGTCTCTCACTGTTCAAATAAACCTACCATTAAAATTATAGACTGATCATGTCTTTGTCAGTGGGCAAACATACAAAATCAGCAGAGGATCAAATACTTTTTTCCCTCACTGTAAAACCCATTTGTGCCTATAATTGCATAGAAAGTGGACACTTTGCGTTGAAAGTGCATAGAAATGAGAAAAACAATATAGCAAAACATTCCCTGGGTAGTGGTTGCACTTCCTCATTTCAGGTCATTTTAATTTTAACATCACTTGAAAATGCAGAACCACAAACTATACTTTCACTTTCATCTTAGACTCTCCTTACTACTTTTAACTTTCTCCCCAAGCAAATGCTTCTCCCTTTCAGGTCACTGTGCATAGGATGCATACCCAGACATAAAATAAGTGAATTTCACCATGCCACAGACGGACGGATGGATGGACAGACTTGCCATGCTCCACAGTCTACAGAGACTGAGATATTTATTTTATTTTTTATTTCACCTTTATTTAACTAGGCAAGTCAGTTAAAAACAAATTCTTATTTACAATGACGGCCTACACACACTGACAATGTGATGATTTACCACCACCACACTGTGAGAGCCAGTGTGGGCTCTTTGTTGAATTTTTTCACTCACTCCCCTGTTTCTCTTTCATTCTTTTGTCTCTTTTCTACTAGCTGGATGACCTACAGAGCTGGCAGGCGTTGAGCAAGAGGGAAGTCAGTCAGGATTGGAACAGAGAGAATCCTGGAACATGGAGACAGCGGTGTGGTGTATAGAGTGGGGAGCCAGATACTTTTTACTCCAGCAGGGCGTTGTCAACACAGGTTGGCCCGACACAGGAGTCAGTTTCAGAGGTTGCCTAGGCAATGAGGCGGAAGCAATTTTTGCAAACTCCGTTGTAAAGAAAGACAGCGAAAGTGACTTTGGGTTGTTGACAAGCTCACGCAAAGAGTGGAGGAGGAGAAATCTGCCAGGGTCTCAAGAGTCACAACATTTTAAATTGACCTACTACCAGGACTGACAATATTTATAATCACCTTGGGAACGTTTAAAAATTTTTTAGGCGCAGTGTGCCAGAACAAAGTTATCTAAAAAATGAATTATAGTCTACCAGTCATGGGGGAATAAATAAAAAAATGCATGGAAGAGTGTGTTGTCATTCGACATTAAAGAGAGAGGTTCCACTGAAATGGAAAATTACAAATAAGTGAAGAACATTCAGAGACACATGAAGAGAGCAGGAATGAAGGAGGGATAGCAGATAGAAAGTAAAGGAAGCGGGGTGCGTGTAGATGAGGAAGGAGGAATATTTTCACCCCGATGGGTTATTTCTTGTCTGATGAACCATTATCCTCCTCCCCATGTCTTTAGCTGCCGGAGAGGAGGCTACTATGAGCTCCAGAGAGAGGCAGTGATTCAGAAAGTGCTATGTGATCTAAATGCCCGGGCTTATGTCACAGAGGGAGGAGGGATGAACATGGCAGCGAGTAGTGTTTAATCGGGAGTTCACCTCTCACTCATAGAGACTCATGCAGTAAACATCCACGGGTGTTGGGAGATTGGGAGAGCCTTGTGTGTGTGTTGTCACTCTATATCTTTACCAGCTGTGAGGAATGGCGACGGCTTGGCCATCCTTCCTCATCAGATCAAATGAGGACGCGGCCTGGGTAGTGCAGGCTGACTGAGGGGAGGACGGCTCATAATACTGGCTGGAATGGAGTCAATGGAATGGTATCCAACACGTGTTGGACACCATTCCATTGACTCCATTCCAGCCATTATTACAAGCTGTCCTCCCCTCAGCAGCCTCCACTGGGCCTGGGGTATGTCCTAATACTCTAGAATGGCCTCTTATAACTGTGTTGTAAACTGTTATTATGAAATCAAGTGAAGTGATAACTAATTTATAGATGCCGTACTAAATGTAGGATCTTATATATTTTGTTGCTATGACGTGGACTAAAATGTAGAAAAACTCAACTTTCTGCATGGAATGTACACCATGTACAGTACATAGATATTTTCCAACACATCATATCAAATAGCAATACCAGATGAATGGTCACTAGTCAACATTAACAACAGTCCATTTTTATTTTTTGTCCCCTCATGCAAAAACTTTCTCAGTCTTCATTATGAGTCTTCGAAGTGCCCACACAAGTTGAGTGGGTGCAGTTAACTTATAATTATGGGGACATCGCAGAAACATTTCCACTGATAAAGTGTCACTCAACAACCGTGTGTGTGTGGGTGGTCAGGTTATTAGAACACAATAGTCTTCCGACCATCCGCACCACTCCTCCAGACAACAATGTAATGCAGGTAGAAGCTCCTTGAACCTTCAAGAGGAGAGTGACTGAGAATCCTGAAAGTACTGGAAGAAGCACGGTGTTGTGGTGATCAAACGACTCAATTCAATCCTGGAGATCAGTACTCTAAGAGTTCCTGTCACCTAAACTGCTGACGCGGACAAACAAAGCTTTGTCAGCTATTGTAGAAGAACACAGAGTTCTTCCAGACAGACTTACAGCTGCTGATGGTGCTGCTGCTGCTGTTGTTGTTGTTATTGGGCTGCAATAGAAATAAGGAGAAAGAGATGCCTTTTTATTTCAGGGCTCCATAATATGAGAGATGGAACTAGCTATTCCATGTTTCGGCCTACAGGCACTTTATAACTATTAAATGAAGTAGTTATCTTTCATGTATGCACGCATGACTGTAAGTCGCTTTGGATAAAAGTGTCTGCTAATTGGCATGTATTACATTATATATTATGCTGGAAGATAACTTTTATAAATATTCTTCCATTAGTGTGCTATAACCACTTGGTGAGATGAGGCCTGAGGAAGTAAATGTAACACAGCATCCTTTTGGTGTGTCTTATACGCTGGTGGATTGGTTCACTTGTTCTGCCCTATAAAGTTGATCCTCCCTTCGGGTTCTTCACACTCATCATATTCTATTTTCTAAAGAGGTTCTCACACACTCACAACTAATCACCCATGCTCCAAAAACAAATATAAATATCTAATATTATTATTTTGTTCTATTGAGTGAATAATGCATACACCAGCTAAGTTCATTATCTATTAAAGAATGTATGAATAAAATCTATAATAATGATAAATCTTTGCTTATGATGCTATTTATGAGCATTATGTCTGACTGGTACAATAAATAGGGTTATTTAAACAAGCAATTGAATGGTGGAAAAATGTACACACTGGCTTGTATTGTAAGCACCTTCCCATGGCTTTTACCTACAAAGCCTTGGTATTTAATTGGAGGAGGAGGGACTGTGAGTGGTGTTTAGCACTTCTAAAGTTGACATAATGTTAGCGTCAGCATGCTAAAAATAAAAAAAACAGCAAACACACACCCCCTGTCAGAAAAAATGTAATGGCTGTTCTATTCAGTTCTTTTTATTATCTGCTTTTGCCATCAAGGCGTTGTTTACAAGACAGCTCCTTATTGTATTTCCTGATCTTATCCTTTGGCCCTCTTTCATTTCCTCTTACCGCTTTTCATTTAGCCTTGCTGGGAGTGAACGCAGCAACTCCTCTGCCAAGACCAGCCAGAGCCACGTGCTAAATATCCTATAGCAAACTGACGCTTTTTCTCCTATTTATTGCTCTCTTTTTTCCCCCTCGACTGATAGCTAGAGGAATGGTTTCTCCAAGGAAATACAGGAGCTGCCAAAGAATTCATTGAATTTGTAGTTCAATTGATCCCTTGGAGGCTGGTGGTTGGTTGGTGCTGGTGGTTCGGGGAGGAAGGGGGGGAGGGAGGGAGCCAGGGTTAATATGAAAGGCCAGCTCTGGTTGTCCGGAGATTCTGGTTGAAAATAATGCAGCAAAGTCTCAATTTGAATAGCTTCTTCTCAATTCTGCTTCCTCCCATGCCAATCTATTTATATAAAAACATTGAAATGAGAGGAGAATGAGGACTTTTATTGGGTGCTAGGGTTTAGACTAGAGGACTATAAATAGCCAGTTCAGCTTACAATTTCAGATTTAGGGGTTTAAGATTTCTCACGGTATCCTTCCACCCGCCCTTTCTTTCCATGGAATTGTACTGTGTGTCAATGAAACATCATATGTTCATCATTCAATGGTAATGTTAAGGTGTTGGACAGAGAGGTGCACAGGAGCATGTCAGGGAGAATAATGCCTCACAGTGTTCGGCATACCTCCGTTATTTAAATGATGTACAGGTAACGTCTCAATCGGAGTGCATCTTTGTCGAGGCTGAAAAGGTGGAGAGTCTATGTCTATGTTGCAGCGGTTCCTAAAAGTGGACCTTTTGTCATCCAACATACTTGATCATTACAGAGATGAATACTGGCCTTTGTCATGGTCTAGTGATCACTCACCTACTGTAATAGCTGCACAGTGGACCAAGATTCATCCGGCCATCGATTTTGAACTTCTGGTCTCCGCCGCTCGACCTTTGGTCCAACCATTAGGTTTGCATTTTACAAAGAGTCCATGGTCACATTCACTTACCTTTGACAGAGCGTCAACAGGAGAGACTATCAAACTATTGATCCCTAATACCCTATCTACATACGGTCGATTCATGGCACTGTTGTGATAAGTGCTTTCATCTGTTTTGATAACTTTTACATTAATTCAAAACATTATTCAACTGTAGACAGAACTATACACCTATAGTGAGAATATACAGTAAGAAGAAGTCGAATCCCAATGACATTTCACAAGATCTCAGCTTTAGATCCCCATGAATTAGTGATAAGCCCTTTCATCTGTTTTGATACCTTTTCTATTAATTCAAAATATCATTCAACTGTAGACAGAACTATACACCTATAGTGAGAATATACAGTAAGAAGAAGTGGAATCCCGATGACATTTCACAAGATCTCAGCTTTAGATCCCCAAATTATGATCATCCCTAAGAAGAAAGTCTGAGGTTAAAAGACTTCAAACTCGTCCAGGCAGAGGGGTGGAGAGATGGACTCGGGGTGGAAATCGGCTTCCACCTCCCTCTCGTGGATTTGGCAGGCCTACAAAGGGCTACCTGTGAGGCTCTGAAATCCCCTCTCTGTGCTCTGGAGTGTGAGTGGGCCGCTGTTGAGCAGCTCACTCCAATTCTACAGGTTGATTGAAGGAGTGATGCCTTTGCATCCCCTGTTGTGTTGCTGGCTGACTATTTCAACAAAGTGCTTTAAAGTATCCTCCTCAGGACCCCTGGAAATCCCTGTCAATCTACAGGTCAGACACGTGGTGAGAAGCATATCAGAGACTATGGTAAAACATGCATAATCACACACACACACACATACACACACACATGCACACTCACATAGAGAAACACACACACGCACACACACAGAAGCACACACACAGGAATGCGCAGACATTCACACACTAATTCAGAGAAACACACACTGATTTTGTGCACATACATACACATAAACACACACACAGGCACACACACACGTACACACACCCCCTTCCATAGACTTACACAGTAATTATGACAACCTCCGGAGGACGTCCTCCAACCTATCAGAGCTCTTGTAGAATGAACTGACATGTTGCCACCCAGTCAAAGGATCAGAGAATGAATCTAGTACTGAAAGCATAAGCTACAGCTAGCTAGCACTGCAGTGCATAAAATGTGGTAAGAAGTTGACTCAAAGAGCGAGAAAGACAATAGTTGAACAGTTTTCAACAAATTAATTTGAAGGAGAAACAAGAGAGAGAGAGAGAGAGAGAGAGAGAATTTCGTAAATTTTTTTCACTTTCAGTTTCACTTACTTAGCTAGCAAATGTAGCTAGCTAGTTTAGTTACTCAAACACGAGGCTCAAACAGAGGGATGCTATGTTAGCTAGCTGGCTATGACTATCCAACACAACACTGGAACTCTTCCAAGTCAAGGTAAGCTTTTGGTTTTATTCATTTATTGACACCGGGGCCTGCCGGTCTAACTGCTTACTGACTATACACTGTAACGTTACTGCAAGATTGTAGCAGGTTTACTAACGCATTAGTTATATTAGCTATGTTGACTAGGACGTTACTTTAGCTAATATGGGGACAACGATGTAGGCTGTGTGTAGCGGTTATGACATGGTTTGGCTTGGAACGTTTTTTTCGCCTGGTCACACAGCTGATGTGTTGTTAATTGAAGTCCAGAAACCAAGGGAAAAGGTGAGAGGAGGAAAGTACATAGAGGCTAGAATGAATACAATGTGGCTGATATGAAAGTGAACTGTGTTTATGCGTGATCAGGGGTGTATTTATTCCACCGATTCTGTTGAAAAAAATGTTTCTTAAACAGAAGCAAACGAAACGGGGATACAAATACCTGAATTTGTCCAATAGAAACTCTTGTTTGCAACTGTTGGACTAATGATCACACACTAGATCAGCTAGATGCAGGCAAGAGTGTGCAAGGCGTTATTGAATGTGTCACTGTCTGTCCATGTGTCACTGTCTGTCATCTCAAATTTTTCTCTCGACCTGTGTGCACCTACGTTGTAAACTTTCATTCATAGGCTAGGTTGTAGCAACCTCATGATGGGTATAGGGAAAATGTGAGTATCATGTAGTAGCCTAAACCTATCGATGTTACATTGAACTGGGTGAATGGAATATGAATGACAGTCATCCAACATGCTGTAATAGAAATAAGGCCATGCTCATGAAAAACAAAAATCGTCCTCCCTCATCCTAAACAGCACTGACTGCCACTGGTTTAGAGATGTAGTCTAATCGTGTCTATCTACTGCTCAGTATCTTTGCAGAGCAGTTAGTCCAGTTACCGTACACCACAATGATACAATATATAGATAGTATCAATGGTATTTGGTTGCAGTCTTCCATAGCGAATGTAGCTGGATTGCATTGCTATGCATCAGATTTATAATTCAAGGTGTGCATTGGAGAATCTCTCGATTTATGCACGTCTCACTGGAGCCTTGCTGACCCATAAAATCACAAAGCCAAATGGATATTCAACTTAACCAACAACCCCGGGTTGTTTGTATCACTCCGGCATGCAGTCAGCACACTAACTGCCGGGAGTGAATGTTGACATTCATATGCTAAAAGCCATGATTTCACCTGCAGGAAGGAACAAACATGCAGGGTTGTGAATATGGAATGGGTTGAGGGAAGCCTAGAGTAAAAACATGGTGGATATGTATTTTATGACAAAAATCCACACCGGAGGGCTAGGTCTCGGTTTGGAGTAAGAATGGGAGCAACGGAAAGCATGCGTGACCAACCAAATGAGAACAGGAGACCCTGTGTCTTGTTTTGCATTGTCTTGCATGAGCTTAGTCTCTGCTGCCTCTGTTTGGTGTTAGCTATCTGCACGACAGTGTTGCAGAGATCGAAATGAGGCCCCATGGTGCTCCAAGCCAGGTTTTCCCAGGCCACTAAGCATCCACTTGGCTTCATTCATGTGTCCACAGCACCCTCTGGTGTTCGGATGTAGAAATTGTATAATTCACTTTCAACTCTCAACTCACCTGGTAGAACATGTATTTTCTTCTTGCCTCTCATGAAGAGAAGTTAAGGGATGTTATATCAAAGCAAATCAATATGCATTTCCAGCCAAAGGAAACTTCTATTTTGGGTTTGTTTTTTAATTTAGAAAATATACATTTTTTGCAAGTCATTCCTCCTCAATGGCAAACTCCAGTGGAGTATTGAAGAACAACAATCTTCTTGATGTCAAAATCAAAGGCAATTATGACAACCTTTGTCATGTATATGTCTGAAAAATGGTAATATTTGCATAATTTCCAGATGTATTTAAAGATATTGCTTTCAAGCATCATCGGGGGCACACTGCCTTCCTTCCAGGACATCTAGAGCACCCGGTGTCACAGGAAGGCCAAGAAGATCATCAAGGACCTCAGTCACCCGAGCCACGGATGGTTCACCCCGCTACCATCTAGAAGGAGGAGACAGTACAGGTGCCTCCACCCAGTACTCTCCCCTGAACCTCAGTCACTGTTACCAGCCAACTACCACCCAGTTCTCTACCCTGCACCTTAGAGACTGCTGCCCTATATATATAGAGTCATTGAACAATGGTCACACTGGTCATGTTTACATACTGTTTTACCCACTTCATATGTATATACTGTATTCTAGTCACGGCTCATCCTATATAACTACTGCTGTACACACCTTTCCTATTCATATACTGTCCATACACCCCATTATTCAAGCAATAAGGCCCGAGGGGAGTGCCTGGATACAGCCCTTAGCCGTGGTATATTGGTAATATACCACAAACCCCTGAGGTACCTTATTGCTATTATAAACTGGCTACCTACGTAATAAGACCAGTAAAAATACATGTTTTTCACTGTCTGATATACCACGGCTCTCAGCCAATCAGCATTCAGGGCTTGAACCACCCAGTTTATAAATACATTTATATTCCGGACTCTGACATTGCTCATTCTGATATTTCTTCATTTCTTTCTTTTAACTTTTGTATTATGTGCACATTGTTTTGTATTGCTAGGCATTACAACACTGTTGGAGCTAGAAACCCAAGCATTTCGCTGAACCTCTGATAAAATCTGCAAATCTGTGTACGCAACTGATACACTTTGATTTGCTTCGATTTTTTGTATTAAACCTCACTCTATCATTAGTTATTCAATGATAAATTGTCACATGTAAATGCTGGGTGACTGCTTGCATATTTGGTCATGGTCAGGCGTCAAATCAGATTGCAATCTGTGACGTCTATGGGAATGACGTCTGTGTGATGCTGTAGGAGACAAGACACTAAGAGTAAAACATATTTGTTTCAGTATGTTTTTAATTATACACACACACACACAGACAGACAGACAGACAGACAGACAGACATATAGATATACCCCCCATAATTTGCAAATAAATTCATTAAAAATCCTACAATGTGATTTTCTGGATATTTTTTTCTCATTTTGTCTGTCATAGTTGACATGTACCTATGATGAAAATTACAGGCCTCTCTCATCTTTTTAAGTTGGAGAACTTGCACAATTGGTGGCTGACTAAATAATTTTTTTCCCCCACTGTACGCACACAAGATACCCCCCCACCCCCTTCACACACACACAGATGCATCTAATCCTAAACGGTCTGGCCTTCAACACAACAGGGACAGCAACATACCTTTTAAGTGTCACCTGGGAGAGTGCCACTTCCAAATCTCTCTCCAAGGGGACTCTGCACAGGTAATCCATAAGCAATTAGCCTTGCGATGTGCCCCGTCATATCCCGTCCCCCTGTGCAAACACACCTCTGCTTGTTTGTTCAACCTACTGAGTCACAGCGTCTCACAGCATCTCTCTGCTATCTTAACAATTTTCAAAGCCAGTGCCGTTTCAACCTGGTGTGACGTAACTGAGGCTTTCTGTTTTTCACCATTGGACACTAGTGTACCATTCGTTGTTGCTCGGCTACCCTCACCATCTCAATTCCCAATGGATCTGCTCTTACTTTTTAGATTAGGGAAAGGGTAGGGAAAAGATTGAAACACCTAGGTAACGCGTTGCCGCTGGTGCAGTGACCTTTAAAATTATGGCTTTCTCGTTTTCTGTCGCTCGGCTGCTCAAGCTGCTTTTTTTAAAATACTTGAAAGCACAAAAGCCCTTGCAAATTTGGAGTGCAATAAATTATCATCACTTAATTAGCTGGTGCAGTGGTAAAAGGGTCCAAGTTTGTTTCACCCTCAGTGAAGATTTCAGGATTGAGGGGTGCAAAATAATTAGATTATCTTTGCTGTCAGGATAAAATTGCTGACTATTAAGAAAGGATGGAGAGACAGACTCACTGGCTGACTGACTAAATATGGGAAAGAAAGAAAGAAAGAAAGAAAGAAGAAAAGAAAGAGAAAGAAAGAAGAAAGAAAGAAAGAAAGAAAGAAAGAAAGAAAGAAAGAAAGAAAGAAAGAAAGAAAGAAAGAAAGAAAGAAAGAAAGAAAGAAAGAAAGAAAGAAATGAGGCAGACACAGGCAGTGAGTAAAAGAGGAGAGAAAGAGAGAGAGAGAGAGAGAGAGAGAGAGAGAGAGAGAGAGAGAGAGAGAGAAAGAAGCAAGGAAGAGAGGAGTGAGTTAGAGAGAGAAACAGCAAGACAGACAGAGAAAAAGAGAGTGAGAGAGAGGCGAGACAGAGTCCAAAGCTTTACATTGAGTGTATTTGTGAGCTGCCTCTTAATTGAACTTGCCCAGTGGGGATGTAAGAGAGTGGTGCAGACAGATACAGGAGCTGTCAGAGCTGCCTCAACCAAATGGAGAGAGGGCTGGAGGACAATATGATTTAAGGTGAAACGAGCGCATCATTTGTCATTCTGACCCAGCTCTCAAAGAGCTCCCCCGCTATTCTCAGTTATGATTAGGTCTGATGTCTGATCATCAGAACTATTATGCTGTTAGATTACAGACCTGATACCCTCCCAGTTCTGATTAGGCTTGATGGAAGGAACTATTGAGGATATAATATTTATACATGGCCTGTGTGTATGTGCGTACCTGTGTCTGTCTCAGTGTGGTGTGTAATTGGAAAGGGGATATCTCTGTGTGTTTTTATTGGATGAGACTGGGAGAGCGAGAGGAGAAAACAACAACAGATGGTTGAAATATTGAACGCACACTGAAACTAATACATATTATCAGTCATGACATGACGGCAACAGGATACTGGTCGGGTGAGGTTGTGTTTCTCTAGCGGGAGGTAAGCTTGGCTTCTTATATGGTGTCGAGTAAAGCTTAAACCATGTATTTAGATTGTAGGTAGGTATTGTAGTTAGGTATTGTATGTAGTTTATCTAGGTAGTTATTGTAGGTAAGTATTGTATTCGGCTGAGCCCGGTGAAGCACGAGGCTAGCTAACCCACTACCTGGACCAATAAAACTAGCTAGCTAGCGGGTAGCTACTGGTAACTATTAGCAACTGTGGATAGTTGTTTCCAATGTTATTTCACGCTTAAGAGTACCTGTAATTATGCCAGCTAGCTACCTACCATTCAGCTGTTTTTTCTAACCTCATTATCTGAAGCATTAACATTAGGTAGTTAGTAGCTACTGTACTCGAAATATAGCTAGCTTGTTGCTACCTGGATAGCTAACTAAACAATAGCTGGAATGACCTAGCTGTAATATTTGGAGACGCTTTCTCTCCGTTGGGACAGACGCGAACTGGCTGAATCGATTCAGTGGCTAGCTTTGCACTTAACTGGCTAACAGTAGCTACTAAGGGTAAGTTATAACATGCATTTATTTTTGTTTTGTTTTTACATACTGGTAACCAGAGTCGTTCAAGGGAATTCGGGACATGGGTGACGTTAGCTTGGCTCTCTCTGTGTTTCGTGCCATGGGAGGAGGGGTTGGTTCGTTGGCAGAGAGCAATGGCTAGCTAGTATGCTAACTATTCTAGCTAACTAACTGGCTGAATAAGTTGACAAAGTTCTTACTCAAACTGTCAAAACTAACCCAAAACTTTACACAACGTTAGATACGGACACGAATGATCTGTTTGGCGTGTTAACACACTGGTGAATAAAATAGGAGTCCCCATTGAAGTCAATGATTTGTCTGTTCTATTCATTCTATGTCTATGCATTTAATGCTATCCCATAGGCAAAATCCAGATAGATAACTTTAGAAAAACTGGGCCCAGGGCAGTAGGATTTCAATCTTCAGCTTTAATTGCTTCCCAGCCCTCATGTGATCGATCAGCGGCACAGCGAATCAAACTTCAATTTATTACACGGCAGGAGCAAAAGATTGTGTAAGAGGAATCAGCACGCTTTTGATTAGGATCCAACGTTGATTACTGGAACAGCTGTAGTCAGTGACTTAATAGGATATTTTCCTTAGTTGTTTTCTTTGTTTATGTTATAGTACTCCAAATTCACAGATGTTGTTTTGATCAAGTACAATCTATATGTGTCAGACCATTGTGGATACCTGGACACCTGTATCAGAGATATTAACCCTAACCATAACCCATACTAAGAGCCGGACTACACAGATTCAGTTGAGCATGTGTGGTCCTATTGTAATTAATCATCTTAAAATCACTACCCCTGACTGTCAGACATTGGCACAAGACTTTCTATGATTTTTCCAAATTATGTTATTGATTATGGAAGTACTTTCTTTTCACATTATACTGGCCTCTGCTGGCCATTCATGGAGTTGACTGGATTTGACATCCACAGTCGATGTAATACTTTTTGTTTAAAGAAAAGAGTATCGTGTGCCATAATGTAAAGTATACTTATATGGAAAACTTTTCGGTTTCTATTCCTTTTAATACATGACCAGTAATATGGGTGCCCTGTTGAAATGTGTGTAGATGCCTGTTATACAACGAAATAGCCACACCAAACCAGACAATGTTTATCTAATTGAATGAAGGCAGTTGATGTAGACATTTGTTTTTGTTATTTTTCCTATTTCCTTCTTATCAACTGTCCTTCACTTCCTGTGTCTGTAGATTGTGATTCTGTGCAGTTCTCTCACGGGTAGCTAAGACTCCTGGTGTGTTGGCCAAACAGGGGCCATGAGGGAAATGTCACAGCACTCCTGCTAAGTCATGACCTCCACTGAACAGTAATTGATGTGCAGGGTCACTGTAAGTTCATGAACAACAGACATTCACGCACACAGTCACATATCCATGCACACATGTATACACGCACACGCCTGCACTCACAAGCATGCATGCATGCATTCACACTCACTCATGCACACAGTTACAGTGTGGAAAAAAAGTTTTTAGTCAGCCACCAATTGTGCAAGTTCTCCCACTTAAAAAGATGAGAGAGGCATGTAATTTTCATCATAGGTACACGTCAACTATGACAGACAAAATGAGAAAAACAAAATCCAGAAAATCACATTGTAGGATTTTTAATGAATTTATTTGCAAATTATGGTGGAAAATAAGTATTTGGTCAATAACAAAAGTTTCTCAATACTTTGTTATTTACCCTTTGTTTGGCAATGACACAGGTCAAACGTTTTCTGTAAGTCTTCACAAGGTTTTCACACACTGTTGCTGGTATTTTGGCCCATTCCTCCATGCAGATCTCCTCTAGAGCAGTGATGTTTTGGGGCTGTCGCTGGGCAACACGGACTTTCAACTCCCTCCAAAGATTTTCTATGGGGTTGAGATCTGGAAACTGGCTAGGCCACTCCAGGACCTTGAAATGCTTCTTACGAAGCCACTCCTTCGTTGCCCGGGCTGTGTGTTTGGGATCATTGTCATGCTGAAAGACCCAGCCACATTTCATCTTCAATGCCCTTGCTGATGGAAGGAGGTTTTCACTCAAAATCTCACGATACATGGCCCCATTCATTCTTTCCTTTACAAGGATCAGTCGTCCTGGTCCCTTTGCAGAAAAACAGCCCCAAAGCATGATGTTTCCACCCCCATGCTTCACAGTAGGTATGGTGTTCTTTGGATGCAACTCAGCATTCTTTGTCCTCCAAACACGACGAGTTGAGTTTTTACCAAAAAGTTCTATTTTGGTTTCATCTGACCATATGACATTCTCCCAATCCTCTTCTGGATCATCCAAATGCACTCTAGCAAACTTCAGACGGGCCTGGACATGTACTGGCTTAAGCAGGGGGACACGTCTGGCACTGCAGGATTTTATTTCTCAATTTGTCTGTCATAGTTGACGTGTACCTATGATGAAAATTACAGGCCTCTCTCATCTTTTTAAGTGGGAGAACTTGCACAATTGGTGGCTGACTAAATACTTTTTTTCCCCACTGTACGTATGCCATCACATACACACACAAACACACAGCAAGTCCCTACAGCTTTTCTACCGGGGGACCAAAAGAGATGTCATTGAAAATCATGTCATCCTAACAGTTTCCTGGGCTGGTGGAAGAGCTGCCTCTTCAAAATCACTGTACCCTCCCACTGGGCACAGATGTCAGTTCAACATCTATTTTGGATTTACATTTGGTTGAGTTGTCAACTAACCTGAATTCAATGTGAAATCTGGACGGCAGGTAGCCTGGCGGTTAAGAGTGTTCGGCCAGTAACTGAAAGGTTGCTGGTTTGAATCCCCAAGCTGTCTAAGTGAAGATAAAAAATCTTCCAATGTGCCATTGAGCCAGGCACTTAACCCTAGTTGCTCTGGATAAGAGTGTCTGCTAAATGATGTGAAATCAATCAAAGATTTCACCCTGTCATTGAATTCAGCATACACAATTCAATTACTTTTTGCAAGTCCAATCAGTTTTTCACGTCATCACATTGAATGTTTTAGTTGAAAGGATGTGGAAACAACATTGATTCAAACAGTTTTTGCCCAGTGGGATGACAACACTGTGACACTCAGTGGAGTACCGTTTTAGGTCAAATACATACATGAAGGACTACACACACACACACACACACACACATACACACCTTCCCAAACACTGTTGTCAAACATGTATGTTAGTTGTAAGAGGAAGGACCCCAGTCAGTTGTATTCAGTTCTTTGTTGTTTTGTCTGAGGCTCTGGTGGGTAAGGCCAATATTGCCCGGTCACACCGTTGCCCCTGTGAACCAGAGACAAAAGCCTCTAGCGGACCAGGAAGAGGCCCTGTTGTCTACAGGAAGTTCTCAGGATAAATTCTCTAGTTTGTAGGCTAAACTTAGACATAGATGGCTGGTTGGGTTGGTTTATGTTGGGAAGGCAAGGGTCTAGAAGGAGAAAAAAGTATATGCTAGGCTACGTTGACGGTCGGAAATGCACAAAGACCTGTGGTGTATTGCTTAAGTGATATTTACGGCAAAGTGTGTATGTGTGTGAATAAAATATACAGCATAGCAGGCAGTAAACAAGTTAAAATGTATCTCTCTTTATTGAACCTTTGACAATCGACAAATTCTACTTCATATTTGTACAGTGACACAAGCATTCCGATCCTCTTTCCTAAAATATTGTCCACAGGATTCAAACATACAACTGAATTTTTGTGGTAACATTAAAGAGTACATCATCGCTGCATCCAATAGAAGGAAACAGATAACCCCAAACCACACCTAAGAGACACATTAATGAGTGAACCAATCCTGAACCAAGATGATCTGTAAAATATCAAGATGGTCCTTCTTTTGAAAGAAAACAGAGTTAAAGAGAACATAATATGTTATGTACATCATGGAGTGCCTGTGTGTAGTGGCGAGATGTATCCTACAACGTTTGAGTTCATGGTCACTGGGTCATACAGTGGTCAAGCTGTGGCTAGTGGTGGCATCGACCTTGTTGAAATAATGCCTGAGTTTGTACGTGTGGTGCTTCCTGATGACATCACTGTATGACATATGAATGACAAATGCCCAGAGGCATGGTTGTTGTCATTGGAATTTACCTCCCAGCAGCCACTGGACCTGAATAGAGAAATTATTGTAATAGTCTTGTCCTCACTGTACCTAACAACAAAGTGGAAGTGTTTTTCAGTTCAGGTTTGTGACAACTACTAAGGACAATAGGAATTTAGTATTCACTCAGGAGAGGACAAAGTAGTTTGCATTATTTTCATGGATGAAAACAGGATTTGGAATAGACCTGAGAGAGTCTCACAAACATGCATGGCTGAATTACAAAGGACCTATCCCATTGCAAAACATGAAAACAATTGAAGACACAATTTGTTGTGTATCCCTGCTTGTCTAAAGTGCAACGGTACTTTTACACTTGGGGGGTTAAGGTACTGTAAGGAAGAAAGTAATGATGTTGTCTCAAAATATGTATAATTTACACATTAATGTATTAGGCCACAATACTTTTCCTAGATTAGAAAGTAACATCGATAAATTACATCAAAATAATTTCCCTACATTTGTAAATGTCTCCTATCCCCGGTAAACTGACCATAAATAATGTATGAACAATGTGTAAATGCAACGGAAAATGTACATATTGAAATGTATCTAGGCTATTTTCTTACACTTAAATAATTCATATCTATTATATAAGCACAAGAAAATAGTAGGTAAAGACATTTAAATGCATTGCTACTTTGGTTCCATAATCATGAAGGTGGGAGTTGGGCAATGCTATAATTCACAAATGTACAGCTACATAGCTCTTTCCTTGTTTCCCATCCCAAACAGTGGTCTGTGGTTGAATCAAGGGTGGTCTGTGCGATTGACGTTGGCCCAAGGGGTGGTCCAAAGTGCCTAAAATGAAATGAGGTGGTAGCATGACGTGTTCTGGGATGATTCGAGAATGAAGACGTCCTTTGCTAGTTCATGGTGGCCCAAAGTGCCTTGGAAGTGGCTTAACCTAACCTAACCCAACCCAACCCAACTTAGTCTGGTTTGGCCCGGTGGAACTCTAGTTCTCAGTCCTGGGTTTCCAACCCTTCTAGGTGTTCGGGGATGGGCAGGCCCGTGAGGACAGTCAGACACTTGTTCCACACGTTGAAGACGGGACACACGGGCTGGGTGAAGGACACGTGGAACGTGTGCAGGTGTTGCGAGCCCACGGCGTCGTAGAAGGTAAGTGAGCCGGCGTCGTAGTCCAGCAGGACACCCACGCGGCGCAGGTGTGGCGATGGCTCGATGGCCAGCTCCTTGCTGTTGTGACGCACCACCCACGAGTTGTTGCAGCGGCACAGGACCCAGGAGGCCGAGTTCTTGCCGATCCACTCGTGCTTGGGGGCCGACTTGTAGGCGATGCCCACCGCATACCTGCAGAGAAATAAGTAAGAAGACTGTTAGCCAGCCTCTAAAATCAAAACACTTCAACACTTCTTACATGTGCATTGAATCTTTCTCTGTCTACATTCTATAAATGTGCCTTTAACTGACTTACAATGTGCCGTAACATGACCACCCCTTTAGCTCTGTCATTCCTATCCAGACAGATCCAACAGGCCAAACACCATGTGGTTCAGAGCAAGACATCGGTCCATCAGGTCTCCCAGGTCTAACTCACCATGTGCTTCCTCCAATCAGGGCCTCCCAGTAGTGACGTCCGCTGTCGATGTAAACGTTGCCGACGACTCCGTAGCTATTCTGGCTGGTGAAGCGCTCCTGGCCGTGTCCCTTCTTCGATGCCGTCTCGTCGCGCTCCACCGTCAGGTTGTCATGGGAGACCTTCAGCTTCTTGTGGGCGGACTTGGGGTCCAGCTTGAAAGGTTGGCCTGGATGAAGAGGACAGAGAGAGACAACATGGTTACGTTAGCAAAGGGCTAGGATAGGATAGGCTATGAAGGCAGCAGCTGTATGTATGGTGTCCATATTAGGACACCATCCCCGACATGTGATGCTTTGCTAATATGGACACTGTAATAATACATAATATGGTGTCCATATTAGGTAAGAATCACAAGATACTGTGCTTCTTTAAAAACGGCATGTTATAATGCCAAGTTTCCTTATATCGTAATGTATGGAGCCCTTACTGTTGGTTTTGAGTGTTCCTGGCTCACTGCTGCGGGCACCCGCCTGGTTGATGGCTTTGACGATGAAGATGTACTTGGTGCCGCTCTGCAGGCCGTGGACGGTGTAGTGGTTCAGCTTGATGTTAGGCACGATCATCCAGCTGTCTGCAGAGTTACAGAGGCCTGGGATGGAGACACAGACGCACAGTTCCAGTGTTGTCATGCATACACATTCAGCTATGCATTGGTGCGTATGAGTGAATACACAAATGGCTCCGTTTGCACACACGTAGTCACATGAACACACACAGAGTGGCTATAACAGACCCACAACACAGAGTACACAGACGTTGTTGTTGAAGTATTGTGGCTTTGATAAACTTTGAAAAGCAAACATCTTCAATTAATTAGGTCACTCGTAAACTGCTGTCAGGCACAATTCCATGACATAAGCAAAGTTAATTGTCACATAATGAGGAAAACTTTGCCTGCCGCAGAGACAGCCAATCCTCAGCCAAGGTAAGTATCATACTTGGACCAAATACCACCATTCACCATTTAATTAAATCCATATTTCCCCAACATATTGCATTTTTTGTTCTTCAGTTAGCGAAGTCTTATCTATAATTTGAACGAGGTCTAGGTTTGAGTCTGTTTGTGTTAGGGAGAGGAGGAAGTAGATGAATGTGTTCCTAGGAGACCAGAGCTAGAGGACAGAGAGGAGTGGTCCAAATTCCACTATCAGTCATTTCCTCAATCTATTCTATTGCCTTTGATCATATCCAAGTGAGAGGGGGAGGATTCATTATCAGTGTTCAGACAAAGCTTCTTGTCCAATATGATTTTGGTATCAGAGGGTGTAGTAAACATTGAATTATGGGGTGATTTGTCATACAAAGTAAATTCATTATGAAAAATGTGAGTGATCTTCAAAAAGCCACGGTCAGCCAGAATGCAACATAGCATTATGACATTAATATTGATAAATTTATAATCATCCAACACATTCCCTTTCTATTGCGATTCACTCTACTCTGTTGTTTCATGTGGTTACTGTGGGCGTTAGGAGGTTGGAGGTCATTCACATCTCAATGGCTGTGCTATACATGTGATAGGTATATACTAAACTGTGCTGTGCCACATTGATGCCCGCAGGCTTAACTCTCTGACAGAGTGGCCATCATGCTGAGTGCACAGTGTATTCTCCGTAAGATTTATGCGATATCTTTTTGTGTGCGAACCCATTACACCTTTTTGTCCGTCCCTATAGGCTACCATGTCCCATCATACCCCATCATCATGTCTAACGTGTTCTGAAGGCTGCTGTGCTGTAAATGTACAGTGCACTGTGAATGTACAGTACATTTGCCAATATTTTAAATGGAAACGTGCCATTCTCATCTCACACATGGCAGCCATTTTGGAACGGAGTGCCTGCCACACATTATTTACATTAGTGAGAGAAAACTCAGTCAGTTATTCAATTGCCCTGCAAATAAATGACCCTGAGTGAGACCCTATGGGACCAGTGTTTGCCATCACCCCTTTCCTCTACCGTGTTTTCTAAGATGTGACATTGTGACAACACCTCAGCCTCAGCCCAGAGCTTAGACCTGGTGATTGGATGTGAAACTAGAGCGGGAAGAAAACATAGCAGAGAGGAGGAAGTGGAAAAAAACAAGTGTCACATTGGGTTTACAGCACCCCTCATGAAAAGTGATGATGTTGGTAGACTTGAAAAAAAGAAAGGCCCTTAGAGAGTCTTCTGCTCAATGGGGCTCCAAACACAGCAACTGACACAATTGTTATGTTCAATTATCATTCAAGGGTGAACATCTATTATACATTTATGTTCATTCATTTTGTATATCGGTATCGAAATACATTCTAAAAGGCATTCAACTTGAGGGCACTGGAGTTTTCAACATGATTTAAGCATGGAAAAAGCCAGTTTTGCAGCAACACTGGTGATGTATTGCAATACTAAAGCTATAGTTCTGGTAGTGTTCAGTTTCTTCTCTTTTTTTGTTGCTAAAATGCTACTTGATGTTTGAAGTGAAGTGAGATGCTCACAATAGGAGACATATCATATCCTATTTATTCTCAAATCAATTCAAATCACATTTTATTTGTCACATACACGTGTTTAGCAGATGTTATAGCAGGTGTAGCGAAGTGCTTGTGCTTCTAGCTCCGACAGTGCAGTAATATCTAACAAGTAATATCTAACAATTCCACAACATATACCCAATACACACAAAACTAGTAAGGAATGGAATTTAAGAATATATACAAATATGGACAAGTAATGACAGAGCGGCATGGACTAAGATACAGTAGAATATTATAGAATAGAATACAGTATATACATATGAGATTAGTAGTGCAAGATATGTAAACATTATTAAAGTGACTAGTGTTCCATTTCTTAAAGTGGCCAGTGATTTCAATAGGCAGCAGCAGCCTCTAATGTGCTAGTGATGGCTATTTAACAGTCGATGGCCTTGAGATAGAAGCTGTTTTTCATTCTCTCGGTCCCAGCTTTGATGCACCTGTACTGACCTCACCTTCTGATATCTTATAACCTTTTTTGCTAGCCATCCGCTTTCATCAAACCACACTTCTCCTTCTGTTCTCTGAATCTAAGAAGCTATATTTCCCATCCCCTGACCTCATTTTATATTGCTTGCCCAGTGAAGTATGCATGAGTGTGGCTTTCGGCGTGATCCGTGGGGGAGGAGGGCTCTGAGCACTGATTCGTGTTATGACTGTAATTCGAATCAGCTAGACTCCCTCCCTCTCTCCTTCCCACTCTGTCCCCTTTGACTCTGCAATAAATCAAGCTGAGATCCTGAGATTTGAGCTCACCCCATTGGCCCTAGTCAGGCTCGGTGAGAAGAAACACATGATTCAGTTTTGATTCTTGAGTCCTCCAGCTGTTTGGCTTTCCACTTGATTTTTCGCTTGGCTTTGAGTTGGAAAATACTAGAGTTATCATCAGGAGAGAGTTCTGTGAGAACAAAGCGTTCTCTCAAGGCATTCTGTGGACTTACTAGCACCATTGGCTTGCCATGTGAAGATACCATTGTGTGTCTGGTGGTGTGTCTTGTATGCCAGAGGGTAGTTTAGCTTACACCCTGATACATACTGACAACATTGGCTTGACCTATGAAGATAGTTGTGTGCTTGGAGGTGTTTCTGGAATGTGTGACTGTATTTTTGCCTACACCCAGATACTTACTGACAACGTTGGCTTGACCTGTGAAGATAGCATACTGGAGTTCATAGGAAAGCACACTGAACTCGTCGTCTGAGGTCCAGTGGACGGTGATGGTGTCGTACGATGCAGTGCAGAGCTCTTCTCTGATGCCCGGAGGACTTGGCGCTAGATATGGGTAATGAGAAATTAGAGAAGGGTAAGAATAGAAAATGTTATGCATGCTCTGGCATAACAATGAAATAACAGTGGTTCACCTTTGAGCGTGCAGTTTTACAGGAGGACTTTTAAAGGAGGACTGAAGGCTAGTGACTTATATTGATTGCCAAGATTTTGCTTGCTAATGATCATTTATAGCCTAGATAATATTTCAGAGGTTGACAGTGTGATTTAGCTGATGACATCTTTTGCTCTCTTCCCCTCCCTAACCCTACTCTCTCTCTTCTCTCATCTCTCTCTCTCCCGCTCCTGCTTTCTCCCTCTCTCTCTCTCTCTCGCTCTCTCTCTCTCTCTCTCTCTCGCTCTCTCTCTCTCTCTCTCTCTCTCTCTCTCTCTCTATCGCTCTCCCCCTCCGCCAGTGAGTACACATCGATGACTCAGAGTGATTCTCTTAGTGAGCCAGCCCTCAAGCGAAGCCCTCTGCCATCACAAAGACCAAACAAGAATCTCTTCCACAATCTCATATAAATCTATTCATATGATGTATCATTTTTTTTGTACTGCAATAACATTGACAATTTTGACATTATGTCGATGTGGAACTTTGAACCCCAGTTATGTTGAGTGCATATATTGCCAGTGCTTTGATATAGTAGACATCATGATACAAAGCAATATCACGATATAGGCAACAATATCACAGTATATCACGATATTGCCAAATTATCACAATCTATCGCTATTGAATTGAACTATCACTATTGGCGCCCACCACTACTAGTAAGCAGAGCTGATTGTACTCTGTACCTGTGAGGTAGTCCAGGCTCTCCAGCAGCTTTTTCTCCTTGGTGAAGTCCAGAGCGAACGTGTCAAACGTGTCCGTCAGGTTGATCTCTGGAATCAGGACCTGAGAGGAGGCGGTCGCCATGGAAACCCTAACACAAACACATATCCCAGAGGGTTTAGTTCACAACTATCCCACTATGTTGCACATTTTCATAAGATGCCAGAGGTCATGTTGGTTGACTGTGAATTCCCAATGGTTAGTCAGAGAGCCTGTGTTTGTAGTGAACTTCTACCACGCCCTCCGTGCTGGCTTGGCTCACCTCTCGGTGATACTCTTGGCGGTCTGGAGGAAGCGGGCGTGGTCCGTCTCCTTCAGGGTCTGGTCGGCCTGGGTGATGAGGGCAGAGGACCTCTCGATGCACTGCTTACAGTTGGAGATCTGCTGAGCTAGCTTCCTAATCCTGACCGCCTGTAGAACAGATAGGACAGAGGGGGGTTAGAATGGGTTAAAGGTGATTAAATTAATCCCACGTCAGGGATGGTAGAGATTTAGCCCAGATTGGGCATTTGGGATCCTATCCAGATGTTTTTTGCTTGTTGCTTTCTCTTCACCTAATGAGAGGTTTAGAGAGAGTGATTGAGGGCAGTGAAATGTGGTTGGTTGGATGTTGTATTTATGTCAGAGACACTACCCTCATCAACATTTTCTGACCCACTCTAACTAAACATCTAATCTTTGGTTTCATTCGAATGTGTATATTTTTGTTGCAATTTTCTGGTATTTATATGAAACAACTTGTCACCCATATCCTATATCTGGACAATGCCAGAGGTGTGGGAGCAGGAAAAAATACAAAATTGTCTCTCTATCGTCTCAGCGGCAACCACCCACCATAAAGGATTTCCATTTAGGCAGGTTTCATTTCCAGCCGAAAGATCAGAGTGTCATGAGCCCTCTCACTCCACCGGGTTACCACCTTAATTGGTTTCCACTATCTTCCACTCTGCTCACCTCCCTCTCTCTACTCAGCCTAACTAGCTCCACCTGTCCCTGCTCTGCTCGGCTCTAATTACTCTGCCAGCTGCGCTGCATTACCCACTAACCTCTCCCAGTATTTAAGGCCCTGTCTTTCAGCTCTCCGGTGTCAGATCGTCTGCAAAGCTCACACCCGGAACCTGTTTGCTCGCGCTTCTGGCTCACCCTGGTTTTGTGACCCCGGACCTGCCTGTTTATTGGATACTCTTCTGCCTTAGGAGATCCAGACCTGCTTCTGCCATTACGACTCCTGACTACTCTTCAATCCCGGTAACTCTGACCAGCCTTCTGCCTTGCTACTACGTATTTTGGATTCCCTTGAACTGTACTGCTGCCTGGTTTCATTCCGCCCTGTTGTGTCTGTGTCTCCCCCAGGACTTCTGGACCACCCACCACCGGCTTCATAGGACGCATCGCTGCCACTGGGGGGCACAGACCCAGCGCATTGGACGGGATCCCTGTTACCCCTGGAGCCTTCATTCACTCCCTACTTCCCTTTTCCCTTAAGTTTAATAAACTTTCTGGTGTGACGCAATTGTGGTCCTCTGGTCGTCTGTCTGAATCGTGACAGTACGATCTGACCATTATGGACTCAGCGCACACTTTCCCCGACATGGAAACCGATGAGCATGAGCAGCAGTTCCAGCAGCAGCAACAACAACTCGCCATGCTCATTCAACTCCTCACCAACCTTACCCCAGCCAGTCTGCCCACCAGCCCAGCCCCCGAGTTACCTGCCCCGGTCATTGCAGCCGCTGCTCCGAACCCAAGATTGGAAACCCCGAGCGGTTCAACGGCGATTCAACCCAGGTCCGGCCATTCCTGACTAGCTGCCGACTTCAGTTCTCCTTGCAGCCAAGGACCTTCGCCACGGAGGGGGCTAAGGTTGGGTATGCCATCACTCACCTGACGGGCCGAGCTCGACTCTGGGGAACAGCAGAGTTCGAACGTCAAACCCCCGCATGTGCAACCTTCGACCTGTTTGCTGAGGAGATGCTGAAGGTGTTTGACCTGGATTCACCCACCGCAGAGGCGTCTCGTGAACTGTTCAGTATTCGACAAGGCAGACGTACAGTCGCAGACCATTCCATCGACTTCCGAACCCTGGCTAGACGAAGTTCTTGGAACACACCACCGTTGGTGGACGCGTTCTTCCATAGTTTGGCTGACTATATCAAGGACGAGTTGGTCTCCCATGAACTGCCTTCCACTCTTGATGAAGCCATCGCACTGACTGTCAGGATCGACAGAAGGATACAGACCCGTCGTCGTGAGAGGGGGCGCCAAGGTCCACCTACTACCGGCATTCGGAGAGATCCGACTGGGCTCCTGTCATCTACTGCCACTCACCCAGGTCAGCTTGATCAGTCTGAGCCTATGGAGATTGGGCGAGCCTCCCTCACTCCTGCAGAGCGCCAGCGCCGCTCACCTCAAACCTCTGCCTCTATTGTGGAGGTGATGGACATCGTGTGGTAACCTGCCCTTTAAAGGGCCGAAGCTCACCGGGCGTAGGGGGAGTCCGGTCGAGTTCAATGACCATCCAGTCCTCCGACCGCAAACCCCTGCTGCAAGTTCACCTCCGCCTCTCTGACTCAACTCACACCCTGGCTGCTCTGGTGGATTCTGGCGCCGAAGCCAACATAATGGACGTCAAGCTGGCACGCCAACTGGGACTGGAGAACCTCCGTTTGACACCTCCTATTCCTGCCCGGGCACTGGACGGACACTTACTCGGATCGGTCACTCATGTCACGGCCCCGGTCTCGATGGGTCTGTCCGGAAACCATCAAGAAACTATCCAGTTTCACCTGCTCCCCTCTCCAGGCCAACCCCTCATCCTGGGTTACCCATGGCTCCGCCCGGCACAACCCTCAGCTCGACTGGGTGACCGGGGTGATCAGGGAGTGGGGAGAGGACTGCCACCGAACCTGCCTGCTTGCTGCCGCACTCACCCCTCGGCCAGTACCTACTAACTCCGCTCCGGACCTCTCCAATGTCCCAGAATGCTACCATGGTCTCAGAGAGGTGTTTAACAAAGCAAGAGCCACATCTCTGCCCCCTCACCGACCGTACGACTGTGCCATCGACCTCCTCCCTGGAACAGCTCCTCCAAGGGGTCGTCTTTATTCGTTGTCTGCTCCTGAAAGAAAGTCCATGGAGGACTACATCAATGGCTCTCTGTCCGCAGGATTAATCCGTTCATCTTCATCTCCTGCTGGTGCTGGCTTCTTCTTTGTGGGGAAGAAGGACGGATCTCTTCGCCCCTGCATCGACTACAGGGGACTCAACGACATCACAGTGAAAAACCGTTACCCTCTGCCTCTGCTCACCTCTGCTTTTGAGTTGCTCCAGGGAGCCACTGTTTTTACCAAGTTGGATCTCAGAAACGCTTACCACCTAGTGCGGATCCGGGAGGGAGATGAATGGAAAACCGCATTCAATACACCAACAGGCCACTACGAGTATCTGGTTATGCCTTTTGGCCTCACCAATGCTCCTGCTGTGTTCCAGGCTCTAGTGAATGATGTACTGCGGGACATGTTAAACAAGTTTGTCTTCGTTTACCTGGATGACATCTTAATTTACTCCAGAAACCTGTCTGAACACACCCGCCATGTCCAGCAAGTCCTTCATCGTCTTCTGGAGAATTCCCTCTACGCCAAGGCAGAGAAATGTGAGTTTCACGTCAAGACAGTGGCCTTCCTGGGGTACATAGTGGCAGAAGGAAGTATCCAAATGGATCCTGCCAAAGTATCAGCAGTCACTTCGTGGCCAGTTCCGGAGAACAGAAAGAAGCTGCAACAGTTTCTGGGGTTTGCTAACTTCTATAGGAAGTTTATCCGGAACTACAGTACCGTTGCTGCCCCTCTCACTGCTCTAACCAGCACCAAGCAACCCTTCACCTGGACCCCAGCAGCCGACAAAGCCTTCAGTACCCTCAAGGTGAGGTTCACCTCCGCTCCCATCCTCCAGATGCCTGATGTGGACCGGCAATTCATTGTGGAGGTGGACGCCTCGGATGTGGGAGTTGGTGCTGTGATTTCTCAGTGGGCTGCGGAGGATAGGAAGCTCCATCCCTGTGCCTTTTTCTCACGTCGGTTGTCCCCCTCTGAGTGCAATTACGACATAGGGAACCGGGAGCTGCTGGCTGTGAAGCTTGCCTTGGAGGAGTGGTGTCACTGGCTGGAGGGGTCCACCATTCCATTTCTCGTTTGGACCGATCATAAGAACTTGGAGTACATCCGCACGGCCAAACGGTTGAACTCCAGGCAGTCCCGCTGGGCCCTGTTCTTCACCAGGTTTAATTTCACTCTGTCATACCGGCCTGGATCACGCAACACCAAGCCAGATGCCCTCTCCCGTCAATTCCAGAAGGATGACACCCCCTCCAAGGACCCTGTGTCGATTCTGCCAAGTCCCTGCATCGTTGCAGCTCTGACCTGGGCTGTTGAGGAACAGGTGCTGGAGGCTCTCCGTAACCAGCCAGGTCCCAGCACTTGCCCAGCTGACCGCCTTTTTGTCCCCGAAGACCTGAGGTCCCAGGTCATTCAGTGGGGACATGACTCCCGCCTAGCTTGTCACCCTGGCTCCACCCGCACTTAACCTGCTCGCCCAGAGGTTCTGGTGGCCCTCTCTGAGGAAGGATGTACGGGAATTCGTCCAAGCCTGCCCCATCTGCAACCAACACAAGTCGTCCTGCCAGCCCCCAGCCGGATTGCTGCAGCCCCTGCCTGTGCCCAGACGTCCCTGGTCTCACATCGCCCTTGACTTTGTCACGGGGCTGCCCCCTTCAAGTGGCATGACCGTCATTCTCACCATCGTTGACCGTTTCAGCAAGATGGCACACTTCATTCCCCTCCCCAAGCTCCCAACCGCCAAGGAGACCGCCCAGGTGGTCCTGGAACACGTCTTCCGGATCCACGGACTGCCAAGGGATGTTGTTTCTGACCGTGGTCCACAATTCTCCTCCGCTTTTTGGAAGGAGTTCTGTCACCTGCTGGGAGCCACAGTCAGTCTGACTTCCGGATTCCATCCCCAATCCAATGGGCAGTCAGAGCGGGCTAATCAGGAGCTCGAGAAGGCACTGCGATGCATGACTTCACGCAACCCCCACTCCTGGTCGCAGCAATTGACATGGGTGGAGTACGCACACAATTCTCTGACCTGCTCTGCCATCGGTATGTCCCCTTTCCAATGTGTTTATGGATACCAGCCTCCTCTATTTGCCAGCCAGGAGGAGGAGGTTACTTGCCCATCTGCACTTGCTTTTGCCCGTCGATGTCGCCGCACCTGGTCACAAGCCCGAGCCACACTCCTCAGGTCCGTTGCCAGCTACACTACCGGGGCCAACCGTCGGAGAATTCCTGCTCCCACCTACCATGTTGGTCAAAGGGTGTGGTTGTCATCGAAGAACCTGCCACTCAGGGTGGAGTCGCAGAAGCTGGCACCTCGGTTCATTGGCCCATTCCCTATCATAAGAGTGATTAGCCCAACTGCTGTCCGGCTCCAACTGCCTAATTCCCTGAGGGTGCACCCCACTTTCCATGTGTCTAAGATTAAGCCCATCCATGAGAGTCCGCTGGTCCCTGCTGCGCCTGGTCCTCCTCCTCCACGGCTCGTCGATGGTGGTCTGGTTTACACCGTCCGCCGCCTGCTTCGGTCCAGACGGAGGGGTAGGGGTCTCCAGTACCTCATTGACTGGGAGGGCTATGGACCTGAGGAAAGGACCTGGGTGCCAGCTAGTCGGATTGTGGATAGGACTCTCATCACCGCTTTCCACCAACGGCATCCTGATCAACCTGCAATCCGTAGGGGCCGCCCCAGAGGGGTCCCTAACCGTCCGGCCCGCTCGGCTTCCTGTCCTGTGCCTGATCCTGTCTCGGGACCTGTCCCATCTCCCGACCACGGCCCTCCGGCTTCCTCCGAGGATGAGGACGTTCACTCGGACCGTTCGGAGGAGTTCTAGCCCTCCTCCGGCTCCCCTCCTCCCGCCCGGCGTGGTGTTGCTCTTGGGACTTCTGGGGCCGTCCCTTGGGGGGGTTCTGTCATGAGCCCTCTCACTCCACCGGGTTACCACCTTAATTGGTTTCCACTATCTTCCACTCTGCTCACCTCCCTCTCTCTACTCAGCCTAACTAGCTCCACCTGTCCCTGCTCTGCTCGGCTCTAATTACTCTGCCAGCTGCGCTGCATTACCCACTAACCTCTCCCAGTATTTAAGGCCCTGTCTTTCAGCTCTCCGGTGTCAGATCGTCTGCAAAGCTCACACCCGGAACCTGTTTGCTCGCGCTTCTGGCTCACCCTGGTTTTGTGACCCCGGACCTGCCTGTTTATTGGATACTCTTCTGCCTTAGGAGATCCAGACCTGCTTCTGCCATTACGACTCCTGACTACTCTTCAATCCCGGTAACTCTGACCAGCCTTCTGCCTTGCTACTACGTATTTTGGATTCCCTTGAACTGTACTGCTGCCTGGTTTCATTCCGCCCTGTTGTGTCTGTGTCTCCCCCCCCCCAGGACTTCTGGACCACCCACCACCGGCTTCATAGGACGCATCGCTGCCACTGGGGGGGGCACAGACCCAGCGCATTGGACGGGATCCCTGTTACCCCTGGAGCCTTCATTCACTCCCTACTTCCCTTTTCCCTTAAGTTTAATAAACTTTCTGGTGTGACGCAATTGTGGTCCTCTGGTCGTCTGTCTGAATCGTGACACAGAGCTAAACTGCCTCTATGGCCCTTCTACTTAAAGCCCCGCTCCTGACTCAAGTCCTGACACGAGACCAGGAAGGAAGGAAGGAAGTCCCGCCCTTTAGAGAAATAGCAGGAACCTGGCTTCTGACTAACCCTGGAGAGCTATTGGTTCCAACGCCAACAGAAATACAACAAGGGAACTGAAGCGAGTAAAAGTCACACAAAGAGTGAAGTTGTTTTCATTTCCTCTCTGACTACAAATAGTTAGCTTTGAGCGAACTCCAACTCAGTCAGTCAGTAAAAATAATTGAGACATGCCCTGTAGGTCAGACATTTGGATACATAGGCATGGTCCAATTCCCCTGGTGACCTTGTGCAAATGTTCGCTTTGCATCATAAATGAACAGATTGGGAGTAAACAGACGGTGGATTTTCCAACAGCTCCAAAGCAGACCCCGAACAGAAGGCGAGAGACATTTACCCTTCTGTTATTTTACTATTACATTCCCTCACAGACCATACAGTTCAGACTGCAGCTCAGAGAAAGTGCAGAGGATTGTGTGTGTGTTGGATGGGATCCAGTTTCAGACCCATGGCCACTCCTGGATCTTACCTTTCCCTCCTTGATTTTGGTCCCAATGATCTGTCTCCTTTGCTGGATGATATCAATCAGGAGGTCGCATTCTTCCATCAGCTTTCCCTCCTGCCGTGATGCATTGACCTGAAAAACACAAATGAACCATAATTAATCTGTCTGATAATTCATAGCCTCATGGATACCATTTGTATGTCTGTGTGCAGTATGAAGGAAGTTAGAGGTAGTTTTGAGAGCCATTGCTAAATAGCGTCAGCGCAATGCCTGGAAGTCTACAGGAACACCAGCATATGGTTTGCACTAACGCTAGTTAGTAGTGGCTCAGCATTGGCTACCTCTAACTTCTTTCATACTGCATGCAGAGACAGAAAGATGGTATCCACAAGTTCATCTGACTCTGGCTATGTCGAAAAACGAATCTCGCAGTATCCCTTTAATGGTTTATAATTATCAAAATGTCTGACCTACAGGGCATGTCTCAAGGCTAGGAATTAGAAAAAAGTAGAAAAACAGATTAATTGCCAGAATCTTGCAGTATCCATTTAAAGCTCTAGTTCAACTAATGCTCATTCAGATGTCAGTTGGTTTTGCGTTGCAAATAATAACCTATGGGTGAATGAATCAATATTGAACCACAGTAACTTAATGTGTGTTTGTTTCTGGCTACTACAGAAAATAAGGAATGCCTGCGCCTGTGTTTTGCTGAGTCTAACAGTGCTCAATTCTATGTAGCATTTGGATCAGTCTACAGATCGGTGAGTGCATGCACGCTCAGGTCCACTTTACTAGCCACAGACCTTTGAAATAGATGCCTCTTTGGTGCCCGTTTTTATGTCCTGGGGAAACACAGATTTCACCACCTGGACAGGTTTCGACCGAAGCGAAGCGAAACGTGGTGTGGGGAGTCATGAAAGAGGGGATTGTTTGAGCGTTGCCAGGCCAACGAGGTGTGTTAAGGTCACTCCCTGGTGTGGACAGGCTGTTTATGATATGAAAGGGACTCATTGAAACCCACACAGATCCGTTTTTTCAACGCCAGTAATTAGGTTCCTTTGCCCTGTGAGTGGGTTTATCTACTGTAAATTCACAGGGTTTAGAGGAGATCATGGGTGAGGGCCCCCATCTCTCCCTCTGATCTATGAAATATTTGTGGATTTTAGGTCTAATGAACCATCTATGTACTACAGTAGGAGCTGGATGTTAAGTGAGGACATACAGTATTCCTCTTAAATCATTCTAGCATCTCTTGAAATCTTAGATTAATTAGATTAATAATTATTAATTAGCCCCGCTTTTCTGTCTCTTTCTCTCTCTCCCCCATATACCTACAAATACAGGCAAACAAGCATACACACACACATGCTGTTGCAATGATGCCATGACAGCGTCATGAGTACACATGGCTGACACACATCCTTTAGCTGTGGGCTCAGCCTTTGGCCATGGCAAGGGAGCGTGTGATGGACATGACAGATAAGTCTTTGGCAGGAGCATAAGTGATTCATTTAACCTGAAGGAGATGCGTTTCTGGAGAATTGCACTTCAAAAGAGCTCAGAAACTTTTAACAGAAGGCGGATTTGCTTTAGAAGGCTTTAAAATATTCAGTAATCTCTCCAAAAAAGTACACACGCGTCCTGTGTACTCTCTTTAAGTGCTGAGAAAGGGTACCTTTCCACTCCTTGCACATTTATGCACAGTGATGATGACTATACTAAAAAAAACGAATTGTAATCCTTTGGGTGGATATAGTGAATTAGAGTTTACACTCGCAGCAAATTAAAATCTACAGATTTAATGAAGTTGCTTCATGAGTTGCACAATAATTCTGCAGCTCATTCCACATTCCTCAATTATTCACGCAGATGACTTTTGAAAAGTTGATTCACTGAGCACAAGCTGCAAACACACACACACACACACCACACAAAATAAATAACAGAAACACTCGAGAGTTAGCCTGTACAATCATTATTTAATGGGTGGAAGTGTGTTTAAAAACCATGTACACATTTGTTCTGACCTACATCCACCATGAAAAAGAGGTCAGATATTTCCCCTCTTTCTCTCTGATGCATTATTTAAATACATCAATTTTGAAAGGACAAGGTTTGTGGATTTTAAAAGGCTAAATGAAATTTCCAAAGTGGACTCACAAGTGGACCTGTCCTCAAATGTTGGCACCCTTTTAGTGTACTGGTTACAGTGTCCATGGAGACATAATACAATCTCTGTTTAGAGCATAAGTCAAAAAGATTCAGGCCATGTAATTTTAATTTCCTTGTCTATCCATATTTGAGATGGTTGTTAGAGGCAGAATAGCTAGCCTGCCCTTCCACCATGGGGCTGTAACTCTTTCCTCTCAGGCACTTCTAATTTGAATCATCACAGATCAAGAACAAGTGACTATGGACAGAAAGGCTTAATCCAGAAGAACCTTCATTAAAGAAGTGGCACAACCAATCTTTTGTCTCAGTATTGATACATAAGTATAATCTGATTGTATTGCACATGCACACATTTAAATTGGACATGTATATAACATTTTTGTGTTACTTGACAACTCAATGATTAGTAGCCTACATATCAGGAAAATACTGTGCATTTTGAAATTGTAGAATATGATTCTATGTACAAATTCAGATGGTCAAACTCAAGCAGAGACAGGAGCATCTGTTGCCACATAAACTACTTTATGACTGACAGATCATGACATGACTGACATGACAACATTAGCATAAGCATGTCAGGGAAATCATAATTCTTCATTTGAAATTTGACATCAATACAAAAATTGTTGTTTTTCTCTGAGGTGAACAGCATACAGTAAATTGGGCTTGCATCACATGCACTATACTAACTAACTACAGTATGCCCCTTGCACGTGCACACATCCCTGGACTCATAGCATGGTCAGTGACATAGAGCACTCACCTCTACATGTTGACAGGTTTGGATCAACTTTCCCATCAACCCCTCCAACTCATTGTTCCTCTTGACCAAATGACTCAGGTTGGAATCCAACGCTTGCTGCAAAAGAAAGAGAAAAATACTATTGAAGACTTGATGCCTTGAACAAGGAAGACAAAAGAGAAACAACAGCTCTTGTCCTTGTTTTTCATACGAACAAGAATAGAAGAAGTTGGTTGAATTGCACAAAGCTAAAAAGCAACCTACCATACTTTCAAAAGAAAATAAACACAAAACCAAGCTGATGAAAAGGTGTCGGAGGTCCTACATTGCTGTTTTAGAGAGAGAAAGATGATAAAGCCAAAACAGAGAAGCTTCCTCCTCTCCTCCTCCTCCTTCTCCCTCGCTTCCTCCCTCTCATCCTCCTCCTCCCTCGCTTCCTCCCTCTCCTCCTCCTCCTTCCCTCTTCCCCTTCCAAAATCTCATCCACAGTTGTCACATTCGCTTTTGGATGATTTGGACACTAACCTCCGGGCGCTGCCCCTGTCCCTCGTCCCGATACCGCCTCATCCTGACTACTCAGTCTCCGAGCAGGACTCACAGCCTAACACGAGAGCCTGAGCCAGAGCCTGAGCCACTCCGGAAAAAAACTAACCAATCCATAAACCCGGCCGACCGGCAAATGAAGCGTCAAAAGCTCATCTGACAGCCCATCTACCTATCAAAGAGTCTTTATGTAAGCTGTTCTTTCTGACATTTTTCCCCCCTTTTGCCCTTCCTATTCTGCCTAGAAACAATCTGTCCTCTTTATTTCAACATTCTATCATATTATTGCCCAACCGACCATATTTAGCTACAATGTGATGCTCAGTAGGGATTCAATGGAGTTGCCCCATGGGTACACAGCGTAAACAACAGATGAGCCAGGCAGGAGAATTAGGTTGGGGGGGGCTTACCAGTCTAATGGATGGCCTTAATACGACGATGACATAAAAAAAAAAAAAAACGTTAAGGACCATAGGGGATGGCATGATCAACGGGGGTGTAAAAATAACTGAACCCGTGGAGGAAAACAGCAATACTACAAGGACTACTAGCGTGTCTTCTTGCTTGAATGGACATACTGAATAGGTATCACTGGGAACCAAAACCATAGTTCAGTCACCAACTAAGGGGTCAAACAGTATGCCCCATGTGACTCCCTCCATTATGTTCTCTTCAGCATATTCAATCTAATGGGCGATTGAAATTGACGTTAATACAATGGAATTTGTCCCCCACGGTCCTGAGAAGATTAATTCAAATGTCCCTGTTGTAAATTTGTATTAGGGTCAGGAGAAATCACTCTTGATCTCATGTATTTATAGCCCATAGTCTCAACTCATTGAGTTTCAAGTGGAAACAAGCTGTCACGATCGCTGAAGGAAGAGGACCAAGGCGCAGCGTGGAATGCGAACACACTTTTATTTTTAATGATCACACGAACAAAGCGATACGTGACGTCCTTGGCAATAGACACTAACCAAACACGGAACAAAATCCCACAAACACTGTGGCAAAACAGGCTACCTAAGTATTGGTCCCAATCAGAGACAACAAGCAACAGCTGATTCACGTTGCCTCTGATTGAGAACCACACCGGCCAACATAGAAACAAATGAACAACCTAGCACACAAAACACATAGAAACAACCCACCCTGGCTCAACATAACAGAGTCCCAGAGCCAGGGCGTGACATAAACCGAACAGGGGAGGGCCGGGTGGGCATTCCTCCTCGGAGGCGGTTCCGGCTCCGGGCTTGACCCCCACCCTCCAACAAACCCCCCATAGTGCCCCTGGTCCGGTCTGGCCCTGCTGGCTGGATCTGGACTGGACATCGGTGGAGCGGATCGCTCAGGCTCCGATGTGGAGCAGCTAACCTGACCAGGCACCGGTGACCCAGGCACGGGCTGTGCCGGACTGACGACGCGCACCACAGGCTTGGTGCGGGGAGCAGGAACAGGCCGGACCGGGCTGACGACGCGCACCACAGGCTTGGTGCGAGGGGCAGGAACATGCCGGACCGGGCTGGCGACGCGCACCACAGGCTCAGTGCGAGGGACAGGAACAAGCTGGACCGTACTGGGGACACACACCACTGGCCCTACGCGGGGATCAGGAACGGGCCGGACCGGACTGGCAACACACCCCAGTACCTCTCGCCGTGCCTCTACATTCTCCTTCCCCCTGCTGACCAGTGACTCCCGTAACCTGGCGGCGTCCTTTGCCAACCCGCTGAACCACTCTATCCCGGCCTCCTGCTGCCCCGTCGTCCACGGCGTGAGCCCCCCCCTAAAAATGTTCTGGGCGTCTCTCCTCCCCGTGGGCCAGGCCTCCATAGAAACAAATGAACAACCTAGCACACAAAACACATAGAAACAACCCACCCTGGCTCAACATAACAGAGTCCCAGAGCCAGGGCGTGACACAAGCTCTGGGTTGAGGAGGATATTTGTGAAGTATTTTCTTCTTATTTACCTCGTAAGAAGTCAGAAGAAGTCAGAGTATCAGAAGAAATATGAAAGAAGCATCTGTTACACATCTTGGGACTGTTGGACAATGAATAATGTATGACTATGTTGGGGTGATCCAACCCTGTTGTCTGTAAATGTGTTGATAGAGTAAATGAGATCCACTGAGAGATAAATCATGTGGACAAGAACTCTGTTGAAAGACCTTTGGCTGTATGGAGGAAAGAAAGGTCTGTCATGGTAGAAGGAAAGACTCATATTAGGCAGGAGACACATGGTCGACATCAAACCCAAATAACAGCCTATCCATTTACCAAATAGACTAGTTCCCTTCATTGCAGAATATCAGTAGCCACATTTCAGTAGTTAACATTTCAAACTGGGAGAAATCCCTGGTCATTAGTGGAAGGGTATATATGGGAAACTTTTGAGATTCAAATACAGTTCTATAAAAAAGTGGGCTACTCCTGAGTGTGGTCAGATGACATTGAAGGCAGTTGCAGGGAGTTCTACAAAGGGAAAAGATTCTAACGTCTTTCCTTCAACATCTGTATCTAATCAAGAGAAAGCTACCACTAACCAAGCTTTCAATGGCTTCTTGCTACTTGACCTTCTAAGATCCCTGTAAGAACCCTTTACTATGAGGGAAAAACATTTACTATCCAATATTTGATCATATCTATTTTGGAGGAACCACCAATGGCATCTAAAACACTATTTATGTGACACTATCACAGCATTTAGAGAGCTGAGGACAGGCAAGGCTGTTTTTATCTTAATGCACAAGTCAACCTATAATTTATGCGTGTGGCTTGTAAATAACAAAAGTATTAACCTCTTTGGATGTCCATTTCTATTCCATTGTTTGCCTTTGTTAACGGCGTGACTCAGAAGGACCAGGATCACGACTTCGCCCTTTTCTCCTTCTGCCATAGCCCGAAGTGAGCATCCCCCTAAAGCATCCCCCCTAAGATGCGTGCGTCCTAGGAGGCCTACCATCTTCACACCTCTGAGTAAAATGAATGAGTCATTGCTATGGTGTGTCAGGTCCTGTACCTTTATACTGTTAACAAGGTCACTGATAAAACATGGCGTGTGACATAACTCCTTCTGCATCCTCTACACGACGGTAACTAGGCTGTTTTTTGTGCTTTGCCTGGCATTTAATTACATGCAAGCATATACCTGGATTCGCTGGTCAGACACTGATTTGAAAAATTAACAAAAGCTAGCAGACAATGGCCCCGAATAACTACATTTCCTATCATGTCAATGCCCATTCCCCAATATTACATAACACAATACCAAACTTCTCTGAGCAAGACTTCTGTTAGGAATAGTAACAAGAAACATGTTTTATCCCTGTTTTATCTCACTGTGTGTGGTATTGACTGACATGCAGTGATGTTAGACATAGTTAGCCTCAGGCAGTGATGTCATGGGAGTAGACCGATTATCCTATACTGTTCCTACACCACTGTCTCTTTCCTCATAGGCAGGTGGGACATTGTTTTCCTGCTCACTCTGTGTCTGGGTGTCCCTGAACAAGCAGTCTAATCCTCTGAAAAATGTCTGTCATCACACATCACAACTCCCTCTAACCTGTTGTTGCAGCCAGGTCACACCAGATCCACTTCAGTATTCAACGTTTGTCCAGGACATCGGGAGATGCCTTCGATACCGTCCACTAGGGGCAACGTGAGCACCTATTACTATCTAGTAGGCTGGCGGCTTGATAGGGTGTTATGGGTTAGGATAGAGGAAGGGCTTGAACTGCAAGCTACGGCTCAGAGGATCACGGTTTCATTCCCAGTGCTAGGCACTCGTTTGCATTGTTTCTGTTCTAACCCTATTCCAAACCTTAACCGTTACCTTAAACAGTCGGAATGAATGCCTAAACTTAACCGTTACGTTTGTTTTCTGTTTTATCCCTTTGAGATCAACAGTTGCAAAAATGCAACGCTGCCTACATTGCATCACGTACAGGTCCTAAACAAAAAAATTATGTCAAACACTATATGCATCTCCTTAGACACATATTTATATCTTAGTAGTATTTGTTGTGTGTCAGTATGATTAGTTTGGCATCAGTAGCCTCTGGAACATTAGAAACCTGTCCACTCGACTGAGACTGCACTGGTCCCCTACAAAAGCATATGTTGGTAGCCATCCATGCAAGTACATGACTTGAACAATGTTTTGCTGTCTTCTCTAAGATGTAGTGATTGTGTAAAAAAATATATAAAAAAATACATTCTGAACCCAAGCTAGAGGTATTTTCTAAATGTTGCAAAAATGCATTATTGGGCTTAAATGGTTAAACGGTTGCAACACTGAGACAAAGGGCCACATTCTTATGAAGAGTTTCGTTCTAAAATCCACCAATTTTTTACATTTGTGTTTTATCATAAGAAAGTATTACTTATGGGTACCTTCATATGTGTGCAACATATTGCTGTTGTCAGATGTTAAATTCATAGATTTTAGATGTTTCTAAAAAAAAAAAAATGTTGTTGTTGCTAAAAGCTAAAAATCCATTGTTTAGCTGGAATGGAATGTTCATATCCTTTATATTTGACTGTGATATATGTTGTCTCACCTAGGTATCTTAACATGAATACACTAACTGTAAGTCACTCTGGATAACAAATGTTGATGTCACAAATGTATCATTTTTACAGTTCTTTAAAAAATAAAAGTTCTTACAGAATTCCCCTGCCGAGGGCGCTGTGGGACTAATTTCCAGTATGTGTTTCACATTTGACTGTGTAAAGCCTAGCAGAACTACTTATTTATCTGAGAGTGATATATAGCGTTTTGGAATTAAACTCTTCATATGTTGATAGACAAGTAAGAGATAGACAACCAAATAGGAGTAACTTTGATGTTGCCTCTACAGATCAAAATAATAAAAATGTATATCTTTAAAATAAAATGGTTTATGAGGTCAGAATACTGCCATTGATGATCATTCATTTTATGGTAAAGATGTAAGATAGGAGGTTATCTCATCAAATTAACCTTGTAATGATCTGACCCTTTTTTTCAATTTTTGCCTAAAATGACATACCCAAATCTAAATGCCTGTAGCTCAGGACCTGAAGCAAGGATATGCATATTCTTGATACCATTTGAAAGGAAACACTTTGATGTTTGTGGAAATGTGAAATTAATGTAGGAGAATATAACACATTAGATCTGGTAAAAGATAATACAAACAAAAAAACATGCCTTTTCTATTATTTTTTTTGTTCCATCATCTTTGAAATGCAAGAGAAAGGCCACAATATACAGTGGCTTGCGAAAATATTCACCCCCTTGGCATTTTTCCTATTTTGTTGCCTTACAACCTGGAATTAAAATGGATTTTGGGGGGGGTTGTATCATTTGATTTACACCACATGCCTACCACTTTGAAGATGCAAAATATATATCCACCATTCCTTCAATTCTGACCAGTTTCCCAGTCCCTGCTGATGAAATACATCCCCACAGCATGATGCTGCCACCACCATGCTTCACTGTGGGGATGGTGTTCTCGGGGAGATGAGAGGTGTTGGGTTTGCGCCAGACATAGCGTTTTCTTTGATGGCCAAAAAGCTCAATTTTAGTCTCATCTGACCAGAGTACCTTCTTCCATATGTTCGGGGAGTCTCCCACTTGCCTTCTGGCGAACACCAAATGTGTTTGCTTATTTTTTTCTTTAAGCTGGTTAGACCGTAAACTCTCCTTCCAGACTCACATTAAGCATCTCCAATCCAAAGTTAAATCTAGAATCGGCTTCCTATTTCACAACAAAGCCTCCTTCACTCATGCTGCCAAACATGCCCTCGTAAAACTGACTGTCCTACCTATCCTTCACTTCGGCGATGTCATTTACAAAATAGCCTCCAACACTCTACTCAGCAAATTGGATGTAGTCTATCACAGTGCCATCCGTTTTGTCACCAAAGCCCCATATACTACCCACCATTTTGACCTGTATGCTCTCGTTGGCTGGCCCTCACTACATATTCATCGCCAAACCCATTGGCTCCAGGTCATCTATAAATCACTGCTAGGCAAATCCCCGCCTTATCTTAGCTCATTGGTCACCATAGCAACACCCACCCGTAGTATGCGCTCCAGCAGGTATATCTCACTGGTCATCCCCAAAGCCAACACATCCTTTGGCCACCATTCCTTCCAGTTCTCTGCTGCCAATGACTGGAACGAACTGCCAAAATCTCTGAAGCTGGAGACTCTTATCTCCCTCACTAACTTTAAGCATCAGTTGTCAGAGCAGCTTACCGATCACTGCACCTGTACACAGCCCATCTGTAATTAGCCCACCTCATCCCCATATTGTTATTTATTTTGCTCATTTGCACCCCAGTATCTCTATTTGTACATCATCTTCTGCACATCTATCACTCCAGTGTTTATTCTAAATTGTAATTATTTTGCACTATGGCCTATTTATCGCCTTACCTCCATAACTTACTACATTTGCACACACTGTATATAGATTTTCTATTGTGTTTTTGACTGTACGTTTTGTTTATCCCATATGTAACTCTGTGTTGTTGTTGTTTTTATCGCACTGCTTTGCTTTATCTTGGCCAGGTCGCAGTTGTAAATGAGAACTTGTTCTCAACTGGCTTACCTGGTTAAATAAAGGTTAAATAAATACATAAATAAAACATTTAAAAAAGCAATGGTCTGTGGAGTGTACAGCTTAAAGTGGTCCTATGGACAGTGTGACGACCCTCCCACTCTGTCTGCCGTATTCTCTCTTTGCTCTTGTTTCCTTATTAGGATGCCGGTGGGCGGAGTTGGGAGGGTCGTCAGCTACATGGGAAACACCTGGGCCGGGTGTGTCCCAGCATAAATGGACCTCTTCCACATTCATTGAGGAGACTCTCTCCAGGCAGATACTTTGACTTTGGTTGTGGTATTTTTTGTGGACTTTTTGGTTGTTTGATTTGGCACCTCTCAACACTTTTCCATATTACATTTATGCAAGCGAACACTCACTTACACTACTGATTACTGATTACACACCCCATCGTTATTTGAGTTAGTTACTTTAGTTAATAAATATATACTTTAAGTATTCCTTGTCTCCACGTGTCTCCCTTTTGTTACGAACTTGAGCCGGTTCGTGACAAGTGGGGGCTCGTCTGGGATCTTGAACTGGTTGTGTTTGGGAGAACGTGGAGTTAATGTCCAATTCTGTAGGTTTTTTTTTGTAAATTTTGTTAGTTTGGTTGAGTTTGATAGGCCCAATATTGGTTTCCTTTGGGTTGTGTACTGCGTTGGAGGGAGTACATTGGTTAGTTTCCAGTCCCTGCCCAGCCTGGAAACTCTTGCTCTACTCGCTGTTGGGGCATCGGTCTGAGGAGGTGAGTACAATCGGCTGTGTACCTCAGTGGGAGATTGGGTAGGGTAGTGACATTTTCTACCCGGAGCTATAGCTTTTTCCCCTGATAGGCTTAGTGACGTGTTTTGTTTTGGGATACGTTGGGCATGGTTAAATGTTTGTTATTTTTGTGTGGTGTCTGTGGACTGAGCAGTTGTCTCGGGGGCACATCCGTGGCTTGGTGGAATCTACCAGCGTGCTGGGGGGATAAATTCCTTGACAGCGGGCTACAGTGCGTAATTACCCACCGCGAATCTACACGAAGACTAGGGTTGAGTTATTGTAGGTTATGGGGAAGCTCCATATCCCATCTCTCTTCTGTGGTGCTCGGTGTGATTGTCATTTCTCTTGTGTCTGGTGTGCTCAGCAGAGGGGTTGAGCAAGATTATTATGATATATATATATATATATATATATAAAAAAAAATTCTTGATTATGGCGTCTAATGTAGACGAGTTCATTCGCTTTCCATCAGAAGAACTGTTAGAATTATGTACTAAAGAACAGCTGTTGAAGGTTGCTGAACACTACAAGGTTGAAATTAGTGATAAACGCCTAAAAAATTCTATTAGGTTAATATTGAAGGCCAATTTGATGGAGAGTGGTATTCTGGATGTTACCACTGGGGCAGCCTCTGCTGAGGACACGTTGTCTCCCCGATATGTTACAATGACCGCTCCATCGGTTAGTCATAGTGGTCTTCTTTTTGAACAGCAGAAAGAACTGCTTCTGTTACAGCTAGAGCATGAAAAAAATGGACAAAGAGCTAAAATGGAGCATGAACAAGCTAAAATGGAGCATGAACAAGCTAAAATGGAGCATGATCGTGTAAAATATGAAAGGGAATTGGAATTTAAACAGGATATGGAGCGTGCTAAAATCAAGCTGCAACAAGAGCGACTAGAGTTGGTTAGAGAAGGAAAGCTCTCAGGGGAGAGTTTGCTCTGGGAAGGTGACCCAGAGTTACCTAGGGGTCGTTCCTCTTTTGGTCGTAATCCAGACACATTTGATGTTGTAGGGAATTTACGGTTGTTGCCCCAGTTTAATGAAAAGGACCCGGAGACATTCTTTTCGTTGTTTGAGCGTGTTGCTGACGCTAGGAGTTGGCCTGATTCTGATCGCACTTTGATGTTGCAGTGTGTGCTGACTGGTAAAGCGCAAGAAGCATATTCAGCTCTTAGTGTAGCAGACAGTGTTAGTTATGAGAAGGTTAAAACGGCTGTGTTACAGAGTTATGAATTGGTCCCTGAGGCTTACCGCCAACGATTTAGAACTTTAAAAAGGGATGATCAGCAGACTCATGTTGAGTTTGCGCGAATATTATCTTCACAGTTCAATCGCTGGTGTTCTGCCTCTGCAGTTATGACTTTTCAAGGGCTGTGTGATCTGATTATGTTAGAACAATTTAAGGACACAATCCCTGATCGTATAGCGACGTACATTAACGAACGAAAAATAAAGACTGTCACTGAAGCTGCGGTTTTGGCAGATGAATATGTGTTGACTCACAAAAATGTTTTTGCAGAACCCCGTATTCGGAGTGAGTGGGGGCGTTCGCAGAGATTTGGGCCGCGCTCGCCGAGATACTTCGGTTCCCGGGCAGAGTTTCATTCAACTAGGGTTGAGCCTGATACCCGTGGTAAAACTGACGTTGGTCAAGAGTGTCACTACTGTCAAGAATTAGGTCATTGGAAAAATGAATGTCCGATTCTTAGGTCTAGGGGTAAATTCAGTACAGGTGCTTATGGTAAATTGAGGCCTGCAGCGTTAGCCGCGCCTGTTCCACATCAGTTCACTCCTGACGCATTGTCTCATGCCCAGAGCCAGGTGAAGGGTTATATTGATCCCGACTATTTACCTTTCGTTACGGAGGGTTTTGTGTCTATGGTAGGAAGTAAGAACCTAGTGCCAGTAAAGATCCTAAGAGACACAGGTGCCTCTGAATCATTTGTGTTGGAATCTGTGTTACCCTTCTCTGCTGAGACTGATTCGGGGAATAGTGTTCTAATTAGGGGAATAGGTTTGAACACTCTGTCAGTTCCATTGCATAAACTGATGTTGGATTGTGGACTGGTGAAAGGTGAGGTTGTTGTGGGGGTGCGTCCTTCATTGCCTATTGAGGGTATTGACGTGATCCTTGGAAATAACTTGGCTGGGGAGCGTGTGTGGCCTATCGCGTTTCCATCTTTAGTGGTTTCCACTAAGCCGTCAATTGTAGGGATTCCTGATGAGAGTGAGCAGAATTTCCCAGAGGTGTTTTCTGCGTGTGCAGTGACGCGTTCTATGATCCATGACGACCTGGTCACGGAGCTGGCTAACGAGAATACCATAAAGAAGTCTGTTACTGTTTTCCCTGTTATCCCGTTATCTGTATCCCGCTCCGATTTAATCGAGGCGCAACGGACTGACCCTACATTAGAAGAGTTGCGGGACCAAATTGTGCCTGTGGAACAGTTGGGAGATGTCGCACAGGGCTTTTTTCTCCAAGAGGAGGTCCTGATGAGAAAGTGGATGTCTCATGGTAGTTGTTTTCTGGGGGAAGCGATTAGTCAGGTTGTGGTACCAGTTAAGCTTCGTGAGTTGGTACTGACAACTTCTCACAACGAAGTTGCTGGGCATATGGGTGTGAGAAAAACCTACAATCGCATATTACGACATTTTTTTTGGCCAAGATTAAAGAGGGATGTTTCTGATTTCATCAAAACTTGTCACACCTGTCAATTAACTGGTAAACCTAATCAAGCTATTAAGCCGGTACCACTGTTCCCTATTCCTGTACTCAGTAAACCTTTTGAGTATCTGATTATTGACTGTGTTGGTCCTCTGCCTCGTTCCAGAAAGGGTAGTAATTATTTGTTGACTGTGATGTGTCAGACCACTAGGTTTCCTGCTGCCTATCCTCTCCGGTCTATCACGACTAAGTCTGTGTTAAAAGCTTTGACTCAGTTTTTCTCACTGTTTGGAATCCCTAAGGTCATTCAAAGTGATCAAGGATCTAATTTCACCTCTAATCTCTTTGGACAGGTTCTCCAACAACTCCATATTAAACACAACTTGTCTATCGCTTATCATGCCCAAAGTCAAGGAGCACTGGAACGTTTCCATCAAACGCTTAAGTCTTTGTTGAGAGCTTATTGTACTGAGATGGATAAGGATTGGGGGAGGGGGTTGCCTTGGTTACTGTTAGCTGCTAGGGAGGTTTCACAGGAGAGCACAGGTTTTAGCCCAAATGACCTAGTGTTTGGACATAGGGTGCGTGGGCTTTTATCTGTTCTCCAGGATGACTGGAAGTCTCCCGAGCCTCCTCAGTCCCTGTTATCATATGTGTGTGATTTTCGGCGACGCTTGTATGCCGCTGGTGAAATGGCTAAAGAGAAGCTATCATCTTCACAGGACAGGATGAAGAGCATATATGATCGGCGAGCTGAGCCTCGTCACTTTAGTCCAGGTGATCAGGTTCTGGCTCTGCTGCCAATTGTTGGTTCTCCTTTTCAAGCCAAGTTTCAAGGTCCATATACAGTGGTGCGCCAGTACACTGAGCAAAATTATCTAGTTGCCACTCCAGAACGGAGGAAAGCACACCAACTGTGCCATATAAATTTGTTAAAACCCTATTATGCACGTTCCTCTGAGACTGAACAGGGGGAGTCTACAGAGGACGGTAAGGCTGTTCTTTTGGCTGATACTGTTTATTCCCTGGATTCTGGTCATGCTAGGTCTGTGCAGGACTAGGAAGATGTTTCTGGTCCCGACGATTGCATACTGCAGGGTAGATTGAAGAATTCAGAGACACTGGAGATTTTAGATAGCCTTCTTACTCATCTACCTGTTGATGGGCGGAAAGAGATGGTTGGTCTGATTCGGAGATTTCCAGGGTTGTTTTCTGATACACCAACACGTACAAACTTAATAGAACATGATATTGACATTGGAGATGCTGACCCCATTCGTCAACGGTTCTATAGAGTTTCTTTAGAGAAACTGCGTTGTCTGGATGCTGAGGTCAGGTACATGCTGGAGAGTAAAATAGCAGAGCCTTCTTTCTCCAGTTGGGCTTCTCCCTGTATCTTGGTCAGTAAATCGGATGGAACAAACAGATTTTGTACGGACTACCGTAAGGTAAACGATGTCACTAAGCCGGATTCATTTCCTCTTCCTCGGATGGAGGACTGCGTTGATCAAGTCGGCGCAGCTAAGTTTGTGAGCAAATTTGACCTGTTAAAGGGCTATTGGCAGGTGCCACTGACGAGTAGGGCACGTGAAATCTCTGCCTTTATTACACCTTTTGGTCTGTACTCGTATTCGGTTATGAGTTTCGGGCTGCGTAATGCGCCTGCAACTTTTCAGCGACTTATGAACAGGGTTGTCTCTGGTCTGGCCGGGTGCGCTGTTTATCTGGACGATGTAGTGATATATGCAGATACTTGGGAGGAACATCTGTCCCGTATTCAAGCCTTGTTCGAACGTCTGGCTGCGGGTCGTCTCACGATAAATTTGGCTAAATGTGAATTTGCTCAGGCGACTGTTACATACCTTGGAAAGGTGGTTGGGCAGGGTGAAGTGCGTCCTGTTCGGGCTAAAGTGGTAGCTATTGATGCTTTTCCACTACCAACTACTAAAAAGGAACTGATGCGTTTCTTGGGAATGATTGGGTATTATCGTGGTTTTTGTAGGAACTTCTCTACTGTGGTCGCTCCCTTGACAGATTTGCTGAAAGCTAAGGCTGTGTACGTATGGTCTTCTCATTATCAACAGGCTTTCGAAAATGCAAAGAGGTTGCTTACTTCAACTCCGGTACTGGCTGCTCCTCGTGTGGATTTGTCATTTACCTTGCAGGTGGATGCTAGTCATGTGGGGGCGGGTGCAGTGTTACTGCAAGCAGATGTGGCTGGGGTTGAGAGGCCTGTTAGTTTCTTTTCCAAAAAGTTTAACCATTATCAGTTGAACTATTCGGTCATTGAAAAAGAAGCATTAGCACTTATATGGGCGCTACAACACTTTGAAGTGTATGTTGGGTCGGGTGTAGTACCTATTGTGGTCTACACCGACCATAACCCTCTCACATTTTTGAGGTCCATGAGGTGTCCTAATCAGAGGATAATGAGATGGTGTTTATTTTTACAATCCTTCCATCTAGATGTGCGGCACATCCGGGGGACTGATAACGTGATTGCTGATGCGCTCTCTCGTGCGCCCTGTTCATGAATATTGATGTGACCGACCAGTGTTTGATTTTGTCATGTTCTATCTTTCCTGTTTGTCCCCTCCTAGTCTTGTGTTTTTCTTTCCTCTTAAAGGTTGCTTCCTGTGTAAAGGTTGCTGAGGTCTGGAGAGGAGGATGATGGGTGGGGCAAGTGGAGGGGTGAACATGTACAAATTGTCGGTTTGGGACGCAGGGGCTGGTACGTTGGTCCGGGGTCCTTGTTGGTCCCCGGTCTTATGGGGGGGGGTGTGACGACCCTCCCACTCTGTCTGCCGTATTCTCTCTTTGCTCTTGTTTCCTTATTAGGATGCCGGTGGGCGGAGTTGGGAGGGTCGTCAGCTACATGGGAAACACCTGGGCCGGGTGTGTCCCAGCATAAATGGACCTCTTCCACATTCATTGAGGAGACTCTCTCCAGGCAGATACTTTGACTTTGGTTGTGGTATTTTTTGTGGACTTTTTGGTTGTTTGATTTGGCACCTCTCAACACTTTTCCATATTACATTTATGCAAGCAAACACTCACTTACACTACTGATTACTGATTACACACCCCATCGTTATTTGAGTTAGTTACTTTAGTTAATAAATATATACTTTAAGTATTCCTTGTCTCCACGTGTCTCCCTTTTGTTACGAACTTGAGCCGGTTCGTGACAACAGATACTCCAATCTCCGCTGTGGAGCTTTGCAGCTCCTTCAGGGTTATCTTTGGTCTCTTTGTTAGCTCTCTGATTAATGCCCTCCTTGCCTGGTCCGTGAGTTTTGGTGGGCAGCCCTGTCTTGGCAGGTTTGTTGTGGTGCCATATTCTTTCAATTTTTTATAATGGATTTAATGGTGCTCCGTGGGATGTTCAAAGTTTCTGATATTTTTTTATAACCCAACCATGATCTGTACTTCTCCACAACTTTGTCCTTGACCTGTTTGGACAGCTCCTTGGTCTTCATGGTGCCGCTTGCTTGGTGGTGCCCCTTGCATAGTGGTGTTGCAGACTCTGGGGCCTTTCAGAGCAGGTGTATATATACTGAGATCATGTGTCAGATCATGTGACACTTAGATTGCACACAGGTGTACTTTATTTAACTAATTATGTGACTTCTGAAGGTAATTGGTTGCACCAGATCTTATTTAGGGGCTTCATTGCAAAGGGGGTGAATACATATTCACGCACCACTTTTCCATCATTTATTTTTTAGAATTTTTTTTAACTAGTTATTTTTTTCATTTCACTTCACCAATTTGGACTATTTTGTGTATGTCCATTACATGAAATCCAAATAAAAATCAATTTAAATTACACATTGTAATGCAACAAAATAGTAAAAATGCCAAGTGGGATGAATACTTTTGCAAGGCGCTGTAATATTGCAGTTTAGGCGAAATTTAGATTTTGGCACTTTTACGTGCGTCAACTTTCTCTTTATCTCACTCAGTTTTCCATTTCTCCTGTTTCATTTTTCCCAACCTGTTTCTGTCGGATATAAACTCAGTGATTTTGTTTACGGAGAAAGGCAAGCAGCTTTGAGCTATTTACTGTCACTTAATGGACTCCAGGCCTTCATGTGTACACCATGTGGGAAAGTTGCAGGATCCGTTCTTGAAGTCCATCTGCATTAATTCCATGTAATTTTGTGCTATTAGTTTTGTTGACATCAAATGTATACAAAATCATTTATATCACCGTTTACCCTCTATTTGCAGTGTTCATGATAAACGTAACCTTTCTCCTGACACCGCTATGCTGCGTAACATACTGTACATGATAACACTTCAGAAACAGTCAATGCTTGTGTTGTCTGTGGTCCATCCCTTGGCCTAGACCCTTGAGACACAAAGTCATCTGCATGGCCAGTCATAGATCAGAGGCAAGACAAAGGGTCATGACCGTGTAACAGTATGACTCAATTACTCCAGGGCATGGAGGAAGAAATTGTACTGGGGCTGAGTAAAGTGAAGAGTTGTGGCCAAGCCAGGAGCTGTGTCATTGGGGAGGGGAGGAAGACAGAGGACAGTCAAAGGTCTTTGCTTAGCTACTACTTGTTTATCATCACTCTGCATTGTTAGATGACCCAGATCCATGGACCTCTGATGCTATTATGAACCATTTCCTCTCTCTGTACGTTTCCGTGAAATTGTAATTTTATCTCCCAAAAGGAAAGGGTGTAGCCACAATGACCTAGCCCCTTCACAGAGGCCCACTGCCACCACTGAAAATACTGCAATCATAGGACTGTAATTTCCCTTCACGCATTTGGTAGCTCAGCGTAATATTCGTACATGTTCAATGATCCTTAATGTTTTCTTTCCTGAGCAAAGCTTAAAAGTCGAATCAACACTGCGTGAATTTTACATGGTGTGGTGCAAATGGTTCTGTTAGTAGTGACCTACATCCGAGCTTCGCATGCCCTTACAAGAGTGCTTTCATGACTTATTAAGATGTTAATAGCTTTGCCGCTACGCTTCTTTAAATCTTTCAAAAGGTGAAGTGAGAGAGATTAGACTACAACACCAGGCCTTTTGATGTAGGTCTGTCACAGAGTGAGAGTATTAACCTATCATAAGCAAATCCTGGGTTGTGTTCATTTGGCTCCAAACGGAAGAAAACTGACTGAAACAGGGAGGGACTACCTGGACTTAAGAAATGCTCTTGTTTGTATTCCATTCCAAAATGTTTTCCATTGCGTGCCCTAATAAACACAACCCTGGTTTTATACTGGAGTCGAATATTCCCCCAAAGAAAGATCCACGTCAATGGACATACACAAGCATGTTCTTCCTCTAGGTAGAAATGTGTTTATTTTGCAGTTGCAGTGCACACATGTGGTATTGCGTTGTCACTGCATCAGGAACTATCTCCATTTTATAACCAAGAACCCAAAGCCTCAGAGCAAGTCTGTAATCATGCACCCAGGTACCCATTCTAGTTTTGCGGGGGGCGGCATTTTTTGGACTCACCTAGGGCGACAGCACGGCAAGGACCAGCCCTGCATTCTTACATGATTGTGTTCCTCTGGTATGCTCATTTGTGCAATGTGCAATGCCCTTTAAGCGCAGAAGATCCATGAGAAATGCATGTATACCACTATGAAATTATTCAGTGTACTAATTGGGAGATCCACTGACCTTAATATGAATGCATCTGTCTGTGATAACGCATACATAATATGGAAGTTAGGTAGAACGACACTGTAGTGTAGAATTAAAAACCCTCTATCAATGTGTCATTTCTCTGAAAAACTAAAATAGCCAGTGCTTAATTTGAGCTGGATCCTGCCAGAATAGGATCCATCACCTCTCAGTTTTGCCAGGATCCGGTAGCCTACCTCTCATGGCATGACATTTTGTTTTTCACTGTCTGCAATACATACTGAACATAATAGTCAGTGCTTAATTTGGCCCGGATTCTGCCGGAATAGGATCCGGCACCTTTCAGTTTTGCCAGGATCCGATAGCCTACCTCTCCTGGCATGAAACATTATTTACACCATTGCAATGTAAAAATTATAATAAAGGAGATCACTCATTGGATGAGTCAGTGAAACTGGAAAGATTTTTTTATGACTATCATTTCTTCCTCAGATTGTACAATATGGTTGCGTTTAGACAGGCAGCCCAATTCTGATATTTTTTTCCACTAATTGGTCTTTTCACCAATCACAACAGATCTTTTCACATCAGACCTTTTCAGATTTGACTGGTCAAAGACCAATTAGTGAAAAAAATATCAGAATTGGGCTGCCTGTGTAAACACAGCCTTTGTGTTTCTCCACACACCTAGGCCTAGGCTATTGATGGATTCAAGACAAGGTTGTTTTTATTGATCTCAGATTATCAGTTTGTCAGTGTCAAAGTAGGCTGTCATTTCGATCATTTGTGTTGTATTAAAAATGATTCTGCTAAAGTCACCAGTCATGTAAGTGCCTCTACTCTACTGTTCTATGCCACTAGGCAAATGTGATGCTTTATTATAAAGGTGTTTTTTTTATCATTCATTCCGGTACCACAGAGCCCCCCAGGTCATCCCCCTCTCGCGCTCACCTTTTGTTCCGGAACCTCCCGATTTACAAATTAAGCACTGATAATAGTTACATTTTACCTTTATGTGTTACTTCTGTAATCAGAACACACAGGACATATCCCTTGGACCAGATTGCAAAAGATGCCAAACTGAACATCAGTGATCACACATGGCCTTCTCTCAAATCAAACTCTATTCTTAATTTGTCCTGCAAAATCCATATTGGACACCTCCATCAAACACCACACTTCTGGGGACCACCATGCCCAAACAGACACCCTTCTTCAAATGGCAGCAGGCCCCCATCCGACAGCCCTCCTGAGTGGGCTTCAGCTCCCCCCTGAGAGAGGGTTTAATACCAGGCCATCTCCCAGTGGGCCCTCCCTAACTGCCTCTAACACGGCCTACAAGTCACACTCAATTAAACCAACCCCACCAAATGGAGCAATTACCACTGTTTAACCTCACCCTTCTGGAGGCAGCCATCTTCCCCATCACTAATGAGCCCCTATTTTCACACTGCCTGCACAGGAGAGATGCAGAGAGACCCTCTTGTCATTTTGGGGCGGTGCGGGACTAATACTAATTGTATGATTAGGACGCTTTAATGATAAAACAAAAAGATGATAACATAATTTTTGTTGGAAATCTAGGCTACATGGTTAGTAAGGATTATGGTGTACTCAAAACAAAATATAGTAGCTGTATTTCTTCACCACAACATTACACTTACAAAGTCACACCTACGATTACGAGTGCACAATTGGGCATCTTACTTTCTCACTCTTGTCACTTCACACACAGCTTTCCACAGCTCCTCACTTCTCGCTTTTAATTCTTTACACCATCACACACATTATCCACAGCAGTTCTGATGCCTGCAGTTCTAATGCCTCCCCTCCTCAAAACAACATGTCCACCAGCAGAGCATAGCAACCAGGTTCATGCATACATTTAAAAAAGTCATCCCTTACCTTGAGTTTCTCGTAGCGGTCGCTCAAGGCCGCCACCTGGTGGTCTCGGTGTCTTCCCACCAGTTTGCACAGCGAGCAGATGAGCTGTTCGTCGGTGACGCAATACATGTTCACTTTCTCCTCCTCGTGCTCCAGGCACTGCAGCCCCCGCAGGTGGCAGTCCGGCATGGGCTCGATCAGACGGTGGCCCGTGAACGGCTTCTTATTAGGGTGCGTGGCTCGCAGGCACTCGTCGCAGTATGACACCTCGCACGTCACGCACGTCTTGACGGCATCCTGCGGCGGGTCCTGCTCGCAGAACTGGCACTGCACGTGGCTGGGCGGCGTCCCGGGGCTGGTCATGGCGGCGGAGGTGGGGACCAGGGCCAGGGCAAATCGCCCGCCGTCCTCGCTAGGGGAGTTGGGCCCGCTGTGGGGCAGCAGGGCCAGGGGGCCGGAGGAGGCGGCCCTCTGGACGCGGTCGATGATGTTCTGGAGGGTGACGTTGCGTTTCAGTCCTTCTAGGCCACGCTGCGGACTGAGAGAGATGACATAGCGGCAGGTGGGGCACTGGAAGGCTCCGATGGACTGGACAGGCTCGTTGGAGGCGCAGTGGGATACCAGGATGCGATGGGCACAGCCGAAGCACAGGCTGTGGGCACAGGGCAGGAGCAGTGGGTCCTCAAAGAGCTCAAGGCAGATTGGGCAAGTCAGCTCTGACTCCAGCGCGTCCATCCTCTCAGGCGGAACTCAGGCGCAGTGTCAGCGAAATCCAGGTTAACTGCTCAGCTAACTGGAGAGGTGGACAGAAAGAGTTTGGGGTAAAATGAACAGTTCAGATAAATACACGTGTGAATGATTATGTAAAGAGTTGACTGATCATTTTCATTGTCATCAGATTAAGTACTTCAATGAAAATGAAGCGATAAATTAATTCAAGAAAAACGTGGAGTATTGAGCTATCAGAGCTTGTATTGTTTAAAATATGGGTGAGGTCATAGAAATGAAGCAAAAGTCTGATGTTAATAAACAGAGGACAGGAGTACCATTTACGTTAAACATGTCTGCATAAGTCAGATAATATTGTCTCAGTAATGGCAAGCTGTAACACACTGACTGACGGTGACTCAGAGCCCTTGTCAAAACCAATAAGGAGGGATGTTTTTTTACTTCTACCGAAAACCTGGTTACACAACTCAATACATTTGGCAATATACATTTGTATAGAATTTTTGTAGGCCTCCAGGTGGGTTATCCAATCCCCAATTGATGCTGAATGCAGATAATCACTCATCAGAACAGAGAAAACTCAAACTTGCTCCCCCACAATGCTGTCTAGACAGGTCAGCTAAACACTCATGCCATTGTCTGAGGTGGCGGGTGCCAATACTCTCCCGACGCCATTCCCTTCTCTCAATCCTGCTGCAGTGAAAATGTACCCTCAGACTTCAGGTTGGGTGAATACAGCAAGGGGCAAATTATTTTCAACAAACTGATGCTGAGCAGAGCACATGAAATAGGATCTGTCTACCTGGCAATACAATGATTTTACAGTTACCCAAAACCATTATGTGATTTTACTTGACCATGTCAATGCTGACCTGATCAATTTGAACCCTTCTCCAAAGTCTAGTGTCAATAACTGAGTAATCCTTCAAAGTCAGTGAATAATCCTTCCTCTAATCAAGCCCTTTTTCCAGGGATGTCCCTGAGTGCAGTATTTTCAACAACTTATCTGTCCAGCCAGTACAGTACTATACATCTCTCTGACCTAGTTCCAAGTGGGACTAGACTGCTACGCAACACCACTCCCCTACCCCTCTAGAACTCTGACGGACACAAATCTTCTTATTTAGTATGGCATCATCTCTGAATTCCTCTGATCAGGGACATTGAGTTCACTGAATGTCAACCGCAGAATGGTTGAACCTTAGGGCATCGGACAGAACCTGTAGTGACCAGACACATTCATTATTAAGGATCATACATTGTGTAATATTGTAAGTCACACGTTTGAAACACGTACACCCAACTTGCCTAGATTAATTGACCTGATACAGAACTGAATAAATCAAAGTAGCACACATCGTACTAACAATGACTTAGCTATCACAGAGACAACTGCAGTGACCTAATGGTTTCTCTGAACTCTGTGAACAAATCGGTCCCTTGACTTCGGTGTATGCCATTATAGTATGCGACTGCATGTCAAAGTGTCTGCCCTCACCCTAATAACACGAAATAAACCATGAAACAGCTGAATAGATTCCTCTGTTAAAAGTCCAAAGCAAGTGGATTCCCCGTCAGACTTTGCCATGGTCTTTGCCCTTCCTTAGCACGCGGATCCCCTGTTAGCCTACCCACTCTTTACCTACCGATGGATCTCGCTCCTGTGCACTCAACATCGCAGACATCTCTGCTGAGGCGGAGGACGATGCTACGGAATCAGAAAGACAGGCAGCAGGGAGCTCAGAGGACAGAGCCCTGAGCACGGAGACACAGCGGGGTAGAACATCGGTCCACAGCAGGCATCGCTCTGCTGCCTGCTTCTCCCTTAACCTCCTCAACGCACACTCTGAATACGCAGTCGTCTAGTGTAGCTGCCAACCAGCGTTTCACAGGAGTTTCACAGGAGCCATAGAGGCACAACAGGAAAGGACAGAGTTGTCCCGACAATTCCAGGAAAGTTAGCGAGTGAGAGCGGTTCACTCGAGCGGTTTGCTCTGTGGACAATCCCACTTCACACGAACACTGAACACCTCCGAACACACACTTCTGCCAGTGACACCGCACTCTGTCGGACCTCACAGTGGAGGTGAGGGAGGGAAGGAGGGAGAGAAGAGAGGAGAGGAGAGGGGTATTTTCCTCTCTCTCCCTTCTGCTCATTTATAGCTGTGGTCCAGTGAGAAATCAGATGTAACACATCATTAAAATACTGTGTGAAAATCAGATATGAGGGATACATATTGTGTACACTGGGGGGTACACATACAGATAAAAAAAAAATATTTGCGTAAAGTTCTATGACATGTAATTGGTTTAGACCTCTGTGAAAAATCGACTGTGATGACCTTTCCAAAGGGCTAACCAGGGTTAGCAGTTGAACTGAGTCTGAACCGTTAAGATCAATAAAACAATGTGTGGAGTTATGTTAGTGTGCTGATATGCCTGATAGAGCGAGAGAGTCACAAGTTGAATTACAGTATTCTCCATCTAAACTTGTAGTTATCGTGGCCGAATACTGACCGGGCACGCAGGGCACGTGCCCAGGGGCCCTGACCTTCAGGGGTCCCCTTTGAATTTGTTAGTCACTCACTCTAGTATATATCTCTTCCCCATGGCAAAATTAGTAGAATCGCAAGACATTTTTGTGAAATTGAAAAATATTCTCTACGCACATGACAGAAAGTGTAGAATTGCAGGATATTTACTTTAAAACTAAATTTCTTCTCTCCGCCGTCAAGAGACATTTTTTGCTCACTTAAGGCCCTCAAAAGGGGGCTTGTTTTCATGATCTTGGGTCCAAGGAAAACATTGAGTTTCTCATTTGGGTCCCATGTTGAAAAAGTTTAAGAACCCCTGATTTAGAGCACTATGCATATCCCCTTGTGTCTCTCTGGATATCTTGTCTGTGTGTGGAGTTACTGGTTGTATCTTTAATTCAACTCAGTTACTAGAGGTTGTGGCTTTTTCACTCTCTTTGATCTGCAACCATTTTTGCAGATCCTTTTTCTCTCCAGTTTCTAAAAACAGCCACTTCATGAAGAGTGGATAGAAATATGAAAGGGCAAGACAATATATTGTATAACGGTGCAAAGATCAGACGCTCTGAGACACAAAGGGAAAGTATTCGATTGGAGATTGGTTAACGCCTTCAAGCTACAGTACATTGAAATTGGATGTAAAAATAGCCTTTATGCTATCATAGTAAGCTTACGTCTCAAACTGAATGTTTGAAGCTAGAGTAGCCAAACAAAATACCCCTTATTCAATAATATGTGGTCAATAATTTATTTAGAAAAAATCCAAGATTCCCTTTCAGTTCGGTAAAGGGAGATCCCATAGAGTGGATGGCATTTTATAATCCCACGCTTGTTATCCCCGAACAACTGAAACTTAAAATAGAATAAACAAATAAATAAATAAACCAGCAGAAAGCTGCTGTAACAAAATGGAGGGGAATATTGTCCATCCGGTGGCTTGACATGAGCGACCGTGGCATCCCACGGAGCGCAACGCTCAAAGTAGGTCAAAGGCATTGACCCAGCTAACATAATCAGTGTGTATGCGTATGCACATTCATTTCCAAATGAACTGAGACGGGCGAAAAAAGAGAGGAGATGCACAAAGTGTTTTGGGGCAAGAGAATGAACCATTTATAGGTAGTGTATCAGGACATAATCTATAGTTTCCAAACCAGGGCCCAAAATATATTATTTTGTTCTAGCTACCTAGGACTTTTGTTTGCTTCTCTCCAAACATGTTTAATAATCTAACAGCAGATTAGAGGATTGGCTGTTAAGAGCGATAACAATGTCTTTCAGACACACAAAGTTGGCTCATCTGAGATTAATCCCTGACCCTAAAGTTTATTCCAGGAGCTGTCCCCTCCCCCTACAATTTACCTCAATTTATAGATTTTTTTATTGAGCATGTAATTGGTCTTGACACCACCCTTTGAACCATAGAATAACATTTGGTGGATGTTCATGCCCTTGATGTCTGCTTTTGTTGTCAATATATACTGTAGGCATATTTCCAGGGTCATTGTTGAGAGTGTGAAAATATCCACCACTAAATGGCTATTGGATCCTCTGATCTTGGCATAAAAATGGATTTGTCACAGCTACAGCTCCACAGCCCCTCCACTGTTCTGAGAACCTAGTGTCTCTCTCTCTCCTTCTCCCCATGACCGTTGCATGCAATGCCCCCCTAATCACCTCTAATGACCGCCCAAGACAGTACGTCAGACTCATTAGCGTTAGCATTTAGCCTCTCGCCCCCCCTCACTCTCAGCCTGCCTTTCTTTGTTTCGGCCCCAGACACCCTGCCCGTTTATCCATAATCCGCTCCTGCCACTGTGTCTGTGACCAATCAGAGTCTTTCATGTTGGGGATCGGGTCAGTCACGACTAATGGGATTGGACGCTGTGTTTGAGGCTGGGGTGCGAGCCAGGCGATTAGGGGGGGACCCGGAGCCCTAAACTGTCACATCTGACTCAGGGGGGTCTGTCTCTCTGGCTATGATCCTCATCTCCCTCCCCACTCCTGACTGACCCAGATATGGAATAATAATAAAACTGTTATAAAAAATTAATTTGTGTTGGGGACATATTGGGGAAGAATGTGTTTGTATAACAGTGTTTATAAAGCCGACAGGGCCAGATGTAAAAGTTTCAATGACGCGTGTGTGTGTGTGTGTGTGTGAGTGTGTGTGCGTGCGTGCAAGCATGCGTATGTGTGCGTGCGTGCGTTGCGTGCATGCTTACATGTGAGTGCATGTTTGCACAGCAGGTCTGCATATGTGAGGTTATGAGTTTGTGCAGAAAGTGGGAGTGTATCCAGTTTACGGTGGAGACATCCTATATGACCTGTGTGATGTAAACAGTAAATAATGCCTTCATCTATAATGCATCATACTGTATAGGATCGTTCCCCTCTCCCTCGCTCCACTCCCTTACATCACAAGACAGATGACGAGAGAGAGATGTCTTATGAAGCTAGTATGTGTGCATGTTTTCGTGATAGTGTATTGAATGTGTGTGTGTCTACCTTTCAGAATATCTGAGACTGTTAATGTGATTCTGTGATACTGTTCAAGGCCCAGCTTAAGTGTCAGTCAGTGACATGGGAGGAGAGAGGGGTCAGGGGTGACATATGCCTCTCCACTCATCAGCCAGTTCTGGCAGAATCAAAGACCCAGTGCCGGGGGGAGAGAGTGGGAAAACTTTACCTGGCGTCTGTGGAATGTTATATGGAGCTCGGAAGCATACGGTACTGAGTTTAACAGTCCTAGAGGTCAGAGGTGGGAATGTAATAAAGGTGTGTGTGTGTGTGTGTGGGTGCACTCATTTGTGTGAGTGTGTGAATGCACCTGTGTGTGTGTGTGTGTGTGTGTGTGTGTGTGTGTGTGTGTGTGTGTGTGTGTGTGTGTGTGTGTGTGTGGGTGCACTCATTTGTGTGAGTGTGTGAATGCACCTGTGTGTGTGTGTGTGTGTGTGCATGTGCGTGCATGTGTGCTTCCATGTGTTTGTGTGTTAGTGTGCCTATGTGTGTGTGCACCTGTGTGTGTGTGTGCGTGTGAGTGCGTGTATGGTTGTCTTATCTCTGTCACACATCATCAACTCATACTGATACCCTTTTCTACCAGCAGAAGATGTCGCTACAGACCGCAGATACAGTCGTGGGATTGGGGGCCCTCGTTCTGACATATCAGTAAGACCACAGGTCATTGGTTGCTCCATCAGTCACACCACAAGAGGCTGACCCCAGGTTATCTTTGGCATGCTTGAACTGACCTGGTAAACAGTCATATAAGGTCATAACAGCATACATAACACCCTACACATGGATCAAGTTAGAAGCTATATGAAACCATATGGGAGGTATTTAAAAACAGCCTATGTGTAAGTGATATCTGTTTATGTATCACACTTCAAATACTCCACCTTTTATTGCGTTTTCTGTGCATTGTTCTAGTAAAAGACATAAGCTGACGCACACCCAAAAATGTTTTGTAGAAGTGCTGAGTAATGGAGAGTAAACTACAAAAAGAAAGAAAGAAAGAAAGAAAGAAAGAAAGAAAGAAAGAAAGAAAGAAAGAAAGAAAGAAAGAAAGAAAGAAAGAAAGAAAGAAAGAAAGAAAGAAAGTTGCACACTAATTATGCTCCCAAACATGTAATGGTTATAGCAACCAACGTTTCAGCACGTAGTGCCTTCTTCTTCAGGGTTTTCTGCGCAATGTACCATGCACAATGCACAAGCTATTATCTTGCCTGTTTTAATACTGTTGTTTGTCCATTCTTGTGATATGAATGTGAGGACTGTTAAATTCTTCAGTTTATACATGAAAATGATCCTCAAAATTACTTTGTAAAATGTTTCAAGAAAGAACGCTCTCTGGTGGCAACAATGCAGACTTGCAGAAAGACACATAGTTATACATTTGAGCATCTGCTTCTCTGGATCTTGCGAGAGAAGGCTCTCATCATCCCACATTCCATAATTTTCCCCCAAAATGGCAACCACCAAACTAAAGTCACACTTTTCCTATTTCAATTGTTCTCGCTCTACTGTGCCGATTGACTATGGCTGAAACTGCATTCCGGTTCACATGACTTCCCTGATCGAACAGGCAGAGCCAAAATCCCAAACAAGTCTCTCATTGTCAAAGGCTCAATGCAGAAGAAGTTACCATGGAAATATTGTTCATGCATCTATTGGACCAAATAATCAAAGAACGCATAAGCATTGGAGCAGAATAGAGAGAAAAAAATGGTTGTGGCTCATTTCCTGCTGGGAGATACCCAGATTGCAATTAGCAAACAGCACAACTGTGCTCAGAACTGAGCAACTTGAGATGTGTTATGTTAAACTGAAAAATGTGCCACTACTATCGCAAAGATAACAGCTAAGTCACCATCCATCTAATTACCTTATATCAACAAGACACACAATGCTGTTGTTGCTATATTTATGCCCAGTGACAAACACAGAGCGAGTCACAGTGACTCATTCCAACAGTCTGTCATGTCCTGTGGCAGGTCAAAGTGGCCTCACGAGAGCTTATCAGACTATGATCCTCAAGCACTCGTCTCCACTGATCAGGTTGACTGTGGACCGCTTTATAACAGGGTAACAAAGCATCAACCACATCTTGAAATCACAGATCTCCCTTCATTATCAAAGAAAATAAATTATCCCAGATCTGTTTGTGCTGTCTGTCAACTCATATGGTCATTGTCATGCCAAACATGGACAAACAGATCTGGGACCACGGGAGAGAAGGCTAGAGGAGCATCTCTGTGCCTTTGACCCACAATACAGTAAGTGAAGGGAAGTGACCATGATAGGTTTGTCCTTAGGGACAGGAGTCCACAGTGTCAAATGCATGCTTGGCTGGAGAGGACATGTCGCTGAATGGCAGATGTGATCTCATCAGTATCACACCATGTTGACAGCAGTGTGCTAAGGGTATTTGGAGGAACTCGGAAATACATAGCATAAACAAACACAAATACACATGTGTATACACACACATGCAGGTACATGCAGGTACACACACACACACACACACACACACACACACACACATGCCAACCTCCCAATTGCCATCCCACCCATGCCGCTCCCATAGTCAGTGTGTCAAATTCTCTTCAATTATTTATTTAGTTTCTCACACCACACTAACTTTGTGAACACCCCACCGATATCTCTCACCCACTCACATAAAGTCTTCTAAGAGGACAAAAGCTCATCAGCGTCCCAAAATTAGGTCACATGAAAACGATTGTGGAAACGAACAGAGGCGTCGCTCCCTGCACTGATACCATCACAACATGCACCCTTAGGAGTCCCACTGTATTCCTGCTGTCCAAAATATTTAACATATCACAGTCCCCTCATTTGAATATGCAAAGCACTATAACAACTACTTATGTCACAACCCCAAACAGCAAGCCCATTCTAGTCTCATAAACACAAGAACACAGTTGCTGAAGTAAAGTGTATCATACTCAAATTCTACAAATGATCAATAGGTTATATTGATACAGTAGAATATTCACTTAAGTAACTGCCTGTGGTAGTCCCATCTGGAAATGTTGCACATTTAACCTCATAGTCATACGATCATCAGCTCTATAACTGTAGTCCCAGTTAATGATGATGAGAACTCATGTCTCTCTGTGATATAATCATCACTAGATATATAGAGCTTTGGAGAGTACTCCTGATGACCCCTGCTTTAAGTAACCAGAGACCCCTCAGCCTCAGGGACCACACAACAACATTTCCACACAATCAATCACAGTCCTCCTTACCTGCCACATGGTTAAAATCCCATTGTCCATAAACAGAGTGAAATAAGAGGATAAGAAGAAATGGAGAGAGCTGAACTGAGCTGCTGAACCGTCAGGTCAGAAGAGCCCCTTCCTTCTCCGTTACAACAGACCAGCTGCAGCAGAAGCAGCCCTGCTATAATCCAGTCCGACTGGGGGAACTTTGTGTCAGTGTGCGTCTGTCTCTGGCTGTCACATCGCCTCTCGTGGCATATTTCCTTGCACCCTAAAGCCGCTCCTCTCCCCAGCCCAGTGAGAACACGCAGGCAGAAGGAGGGAATCTAGCGCACCGCTCCGCCTCCGCCTCCCCCCTCCCCTTCCCCCTCCCCCTCCCCCTCCCCCTCCACCCCTCCTGTTCCCCTTCCCCTCCACTCTGTATTCAAATATCTTTGTGGGCGGCCCTGTTTTAGATGAGCCAATTGGGAGATAGCTAGAGTGGGGACAGCCCACGCTGTGCAGTCAGTGGGTACAGTACAGTATGCCTGTTGTGGGATTATGGCAACTGAAATTAAAATGTGTCACTCACCGATCCTGGTTTATAATCTTCTCGCCTTCCTGGTATTGTCCCATTTATAATTTTCACACTCTTTGCAATCTTGCCAAAGCTCTGTCGCTCTTCGTCTCTCTCTTGGTATCTCTTGCTCTCTCTTTCTCTCTCTCTCTCTCATTCTCGCGCTCTCTTTGTCTTTCTCTCTCTTTCTCTGTCTCTGTCTCTCTCTCTCTCTTTCTCTCTCTCTCGCTCTTTTTCTTTCTATCTTTCTCTGTCTCTCAAACACACACACACACACACACACACACACACACACACACACACACACACACACACACACACACACACTTGCAAAAGTTAATTGAAGCATGCTGTTTTCTCTACCCAAATGAAAGAAGATTATAGATTCTGGCCCCAGTCATTTACTTCTGGAGACAAGTAGGGCGTCCTACAAAACGTGTAGAACCCAAAAGAGTTCTACATGGAACCCAAAATAGTTTGACATGGAACCCAAAAGAGTTCTACATGGAACCCAAAAGATTTCTACATGGAACCAAAAAGGGTTCTCCCTGGAACCAAAAAGGGTTCTCCCTGGAACCAAAAAGGGTTCTCCCTCAACTCCCGCTTTATATTGAGTGACTCACTGAAGTGTTTCACTTCTGGTGAACATGACTTATGCCTTTATAAGACTTTGTAACGAGGATGATCAGCAATCCTTCCTTGTTTTCTTACTCAAGGGATTGTGGGTAGATGAGGGACATGGAGTGAGCTGACCTTATCTTGGGCCACATTCCCCCATAGTCACTTGTAATGTCGCTCGAATCTGCCACCTCCACTAAAATCAGTGCCTTTCAAAGCAAACGTATTTGGAAGAAGAATGTAACATGCTTGTATTAGTCAGAAAGAGTTTAAGTTTAAGTTCTTGGCTGATTGAAATGAATCAGGGCACTTGGCTAGTTAAGCACCCTGATCGTGGCAGTGATTCTGGCTCTTATTTTTAGAGTTGGAACCGGATGAGTAAGGTACAGTTTAAAAATGTACTTCTTAGAAAGACAAGAAAATCAATTTCCATCTGAGGTTAGTTTTAGACAAGAGTTGAGCTTTTAACTGAAAAGTTCTTGTATCATCCCAAAATATGTTTTTATATCAGCTAAGCACGTTTGATGAAACATGATGTATGGTCTGCATAAATGCAAAAATACATATATTATTAAGTTTTAAGACAAAGGCTATGTAGCAGGTTTGAGCAGGAGAGAGGTTTCTCTACCTTTGGGAAAAACACTACACCAGAATAGACTCAGTAAAGAAGTGTCCATCTCCAGAGTAAGATGATATCCTCCATTTCCCTTAGAGGGGTGCCTGTGAAGTAAAGTAAAAAGAAAATCAAATAAAAGCCCTGCTCTCTTTGCAACCTTTTGAGAGCTGCTGCTGCTGCTGCTTTGGGATGTGCTGTTAGGAGGAGAGGCCTCTTCACAAAGCACATGAATACCCACAGCACAGACTCTTTCTTTAATTAAGCCCACAATAGACCTCCAGTCACAGAGCCTGGCGGGAAAGCGCCCAGCTCACTGTAATAACACAATGCATGCCACTCAGCACACAGGCAGAGCAAAGTGTTCTTCAGACTCCTCAGTGTTCAAGAGACTCTTATACAAGTCAAAAAGGTCATTTTAAACGAGGTTGCTCCTTGCGTCCTCCAATCAAAAGGGTTGTATTCATTGATGGTGTGCTTCTATTCTTTTCTCTCTTCTTCCTGGAAGGACTACAATAGAATTGATACAGGGAAGTAATATCATCAACCTACACAATGTCTGTAAAGTCATAGTGTACAAAGTAGAAATGGCAGCTCTTTCATCCAGGTGTGGACGATTATTGCGGTTGAAATGGACAAAAATGATTACCACAAGCTGTTATTTGGGGTTTCTCTACATTTCTTTCTAGGACGTGTTTTGGGAACCTTGGTTTTAACGTGGTGGAATGCTTGGAATGTTCAGGAGATTGCCTCCTTTCTCTAAGTGAGCCCATTAAAAGGATAAGCCTGACCAGGGCTGTAACCAGATCATCTAGAGGGCACTGGTGTTATGGATAACAAACACACACACACTCCCCTCTTATCAACATCTTCTATCTTCCTCCCTAGTCGTAACATCTTTACCACTCACATCTATCTTGACTCCCTCCTGCAATCAACTGGTATGGTCTGACAGTAGAGCTCCTACTCATGTTAGTGGTAGTTTAATAAAGCTGAGTGGAAATCTAGAGCTCTCTGCATAACTTTGTTGACAAAGAACTCACAGAAAAAGGAGGGCATTTTAATGAAAGTATGTGTCTGGCTCGGGGCCATCACTCTCTAAGGTGTCATGGCCTCCAGGCAAATCCCAAATACGTTTCTTCACTTGGTGACCTTTGCCCCTTTAACTGACTTCAGATGGGCCTTTAAAGAGCGGTTTTTACTATTTGTAGTGATATATATGGCAGTGTTTGCATTTGGTATCTCAACACTGGCACCTAGACACTGCTTCGCGGGATGGCCAAATGTTTTTGATTTAATCACCAAGATCCACAAGTATGCCTGGCTGCGTGGTACAAGGAGACACAGAGAGAAAGGACATTTATCAGCTGAAAGGACCAGATATTCTCTTTTAGCTGTGTTATGTTGTTCAAGGACTTTCTATGAGTTGGCTGTGGTTGCTAGGCAATAACCAATAATAGGACACAAACTGATTGAAATGACCGCTCAGGGACAAATTAAGAGGCCAATAATGACTTTCTACCAGGGGACACAAACCAGTAAGATACAGGAGATGAATGGAACGAGAACAACAATATCTTTATCCTCATGAATTGTGTGGTTTTATCTAATGGTTCAGTAGATGTCCTTCTGCTGAATCTAATCCAGCGGTGAACAGTGCAGTGCAGTGAAAACAGTTTGCGGTGATGCTGGAAGTGTTGCCAAACACAAACACACACACACACGTCCCTCCCTCTGCGCTGAACTCAGCTGTCGTTCTCTGTCACACAGGGGAAATCCAGTTCACACACACACATATGGGTACACGCACACCCACACACACACACACAACACTGGCATGTCACACAGCATCACCATTTGCTCACAGTGGGAACAGTATTACAAAGAGGCCTCAAACTGTCAAACACGTCCTCTCCGGTCTCTCCCTCAACCCACCCATCACTGACACCAGCTAGGCTCCGGCAAGGACCTAACATACTGAGTGAAATAAGGTTTGGACCCTGTGATGGTGTTATGTGCTATAATCCTTTACATCCTCAATCTAGAGACATAAATGTGGTCCTCTGTAGCTCAGCTGGTAGAGCACGGCGCTTGTAACGCCAAGGTAGTGGGTTCGATCCCCGGGACCACCCATACACAAAAAAATAAAAAATAAAATGTATGCACGCATGACTGTAAGTCGCTTTGGATAAAAGCGTCTGCTAAATGGCATATTAAATTAAATTAAATAAATACTGTATATGTTACATTTATTTACTATGACCAACTCACATGGATCACAGTGGAACTGCGATGTGCCAAACCCATTACGACGGCCAGCTAATCCTTTTTAGCATGCATCGTATGTAGGCACTAGTTGTCAAGTGCCCATGTAAGCTGTGACGCTTGACGTTATTAGAGATGAAATTATTAAAGAGAGAAATTATATCTAATGAGTGCTTCACTCATATCCAGTGTGGGGAGTGAGCACTGGGGGTTTGTTCAGCCAATCTGAACGTATAAGACAGTTATAACACGTACTTATAATAAGTCAAAGTGTATGAAGACGGATGGGAGCTTAAGGTGCAGACTCTGTTCCCAGACGGGCTACCACCTATACCATACGCCCCCGCCAGCAACATCACACTAAAAATATCCAGGTGTACAAAAATGCACGTTTAAGAATAAGTCATGAATAAGTCAGTCACTCTAACGTCGCTGTTCCCCTAACAGTGGAGCTAGAAGTAATGCAGTGTATAATGTGACAGCCCGTTAGGGATAGATGTGATTTATCTCTCCTTTAAAACAGAGAGCAAGAGGTCTATTCCCTCGGCTAGCTCAGAACTGGAATATCTCACTTCGCTCTTCGCTAATACGAAAGTTATGTATCATCTTTAGGTATCAAAGGCAGAGAGACGGGAGAGACGGCAGATAAATGCATAATGGGGCTAAGAGAAGAAGGCGTAGGAACATTCGTCAGAGTCATGCATTTTACATGAGTGGACACGGGCTAGCTATGGCAGATTAATTTAAAATGGTGATGAGCGACCATTAGGCCAGGCTGTAGTCATGGATCCTATCAAAATCTTGAATGACTAATTTCCCTTTAATTTTCCATTCACCTTCTAAAAGTTCCGAATAGGGTCCAAACTAAACAACACGTTTTAAGGATCTCAATGGGAAGTCATACATTGGGTTTCTTTCACCTGAAATCGATTTAACCCTAAACAGTTAAAGGTCTGAAAGGCCCAATGCAGCAGTTTTTATCTCAATATCAAATCATTTATGCTGGGCTATCATCTAGCCTAGCTTGAAAAAAATATGCTCTGTTTTATAAATGCAGTGCAATTAACTGAAAACATCATCCAATCAAATATTCAGTTAATGCCAACAACTCCATCAGCGCCTTTTGTCAATGCAACATTTTCTAAAATCATGTTGGCACAAAGCCTAACATCAACCAGATCAAATCAACAGTGTGCACTTGAGACACAATAACCCTACATGATGGCGTTAGGTCCTTGTAAGTCAACTCAGATACTCAGATTAGGCTAATACTGGTACTGACTGAAGTCAATGATTTGCCCTGGGTCTAATTCAAGACATTCAAGCCAAAATACATTTGCAGTTATCAGTTTCTGCTATAAGATCTCTCTCAGGCTGTTTCTGCTCTATATTGAAGGTGTCAACCGTGTTATAGTCAACAAACCTCCACAGCAGCTTCCTATCATGTCCCTGTACACTCAAAGACTGACATTGCACTAACACTTTCATTAGATAGTGATATGAATCCAGCCTTAGGGTAAAGTCATTGACCATTTTGTTTGTGGCAGGGTCATAGCTGGTTTAATAGCCATGACATTGAAGCTGAAGACAGGTTTGCACAACACCATCCCAGGGGTAAACATACTACTACTGTATGTCCTATGCTACTGTCCTCAGCATAGAGCTGGAAAAGGGTGGCCACTGCATCTTTCCCAAGCCGTCAAACTTTAATGAGTAAGTGCGGGTGGTAGAATAGAACTAAATATCCACCATCCACCACAGTAAATTGGTTTCGCTTGGTTTTCTCAAGCCTGTCTTTGCTAAGAGGTACGTTCCAGTGTCATGTCTGGTCACGCGGAACACAAACCACCCTTCACACAGTCCAGTAACCCCACAGTGTAGAAGAAAAAGGCCCTCACAAACAAACCACTTTTAGTTCTATTGAAAACTCCAGCATTCTTGACTGAAGTGGGAAACTGTGTGATGTGGAGGAGCCAGAGAATGGCTGCCAGACACTGGAAGCCACAGCAGGGGGAGAGGATAGATTTTCAGCAGGAATTTGGGAGACTGGCTGGCCATGAATAGATCTGAGACACTGCTGGTCGCCCATGCCAAGGCCTTGCTTGGAAACGGTGGTGTTTCTACCATGGCAACAAGGAGTTGGTTTATTAAAATCGGACCACAGTAATTAGACTAAAGAGGGACTGTGCTGATGTGAACTCGCCTTTGCCTTGTTGACCACTGTGAACCAGTGTGGTATCTTCCCTTAAGGCTTTGACTAACAACATATAGCAGTCTATGTAAAGGAATATCTGGATCATTGATATAACTAATAGGTCAGCTTGGGTACAGAGGTTAAATGTCATCATTTTTACATTTGAATGAGACCATGTTGTCGTTTGAACTGAAACTGATCCCACCAAAGTAATACGAATACATTCTCCATTTTGTTTTTAGTGTTTGGGGGATGGCCATGACTTGCTGATAGAGTTTATTTGACAAGTATACAAAAACAAAGCCTTTGTATAACAGCATCACTTTCTCTGTGTTTCTATGTCAACGGTCTCAGCAGTGTGACCAACCACAGCTCTGTTCCATGCCTTAGGTCCAGAACTGTCACTCCTGTCACGACTGCCTCAACTCTGCATGTCAACTAGCATCAGGGATTTTCTGAAGAGAGGGGCAGACTGAAGCTATTTATAATTTTATATTCCTGCAGCAACAGGAAATGTGAATTATCATGTAGATTATAATTAATGGAAATGTATCGAAGGGGTTGATACATTTTTCATTAGGGCAAATCAAGTTTGACATTTTGAAGTGGAAATTGCAAACTTTAGAAGCCTTTTTAAACCTTGAATACACTACAAGTTCAAATTTCCTGCTATGCAGGAAAATTCTCAGCAACAAAACAGCGATCAAATTAAGATCCTACATCTGTATGTCTGAGCCCAGGCAGTCCCATTTCACATTTTCTCTCAGAGGACAAACATTAGCTTGAGGTCAACTAAGAAAGTACATATTTTCACAAGTGAATAAAGAGTTCCGGACAGCTATCCTACCTTTCATCAGTTTCCCAAGAGAATATTACCTTCTTGACCTCGAAATGTTAAGAAATATTTCAGAATGTATCTTATCACTCCCTTGGGACTAGCTGATGGTGTTACATGTTTAGATGAGGGGGTGGAAGGAGGAACCAGGCCCCTGCACCAATACACTTATCCTGCCATCCAATATTTATGTTAGGACACAATCTGCCATGCTGTAACAATGGACCCAGGGCAGAACCGTGTGAAAAGTAGAGAGCAGCCACACAGACACACAACCAACAATGAATATTAAAACTTAGGTCGTACCCACCAATTCTGATGTGCACTCTGTATACATGCCAAGCATGTGTATTATTGATGTTTATAAACTGGGTGGTTCGAGGCCTGAAAGCTGATTGGCTGACAGCCGTGGTATATCAGACCGTATACCACGGGTATGACAAAACATGTATTTTTACTGCTCTAATTACATTGGTAACGAGTTTATAATAGCAATAAGGCACCTCGGGGGTTTGTGGTATATGGCCAATATACCACGGATAAGGGCTGTATCCAGGCACTCTGCGTTAGCCACGGTATATTGGCCATATACCACACCATCACGGGCCTTTTTGGTTAAATGTATGTACACTGCATGGATTATTCATCAGTCGTCCTGACTGAAACTCACTTCAAATGTCCTTGAGTTGCACTGAATCGACATACTCTTTAAAAGCATCCTACATAAACTCAACAAAAAAAGAAACGTCTTCTCACTTCTCGCGTTTATTTTCAGCAAACTTAACATGTGTAAATATTTGTATGAACATAACAAGATTCAACAACTGAGACATAAACTGAATAAGTTCCACAGACATGTGACTAACATAAATGGAATAATGTGTCCCTGAACAATGGGGGGTCAAAAGTAACAGTCAGTATCTGGTGTGGCCACCAACTGCATTAAGCACTGCAGTGCATCTCCTCCTTATGGACTGCACCAGATTTGCCAGTTCTTGCTGTGAGATGTTACCCCACTCTTCCACCAAGGCACCTGCAACTTCCCGGACATTTCTGGGGGCAATGGCCCTAGCCCTCATCCTCCGATCCAACAGGTCCCAGATGTGCTTAATGGGATTGAGATCCGGGCTCTTAGCTGGCCATGGCAGAACACTGTCATTCCTGTCTTGCAGGAAATCACGCACAGAATGAGCAGTATGGCTGGTGGCATTGTCATGCTGGAGGGTCATGTCAGGATGAGCCTGCAGGAAGGGTATCACATGAGGAAGGAGTATGTCTTCCCTGTAACGCATAGCGTTGAGATTTACTGCAATGACAACAAGCTCAGTCCGATGATGCTGTGACACATCGCCCCAGACCATGACGGACCCTCCACCTCCAAATCGATCCCGCTCCAGAGTACAGGCCTCGGTGTAACGTTCATTCCTTCGACGATAAACGCGAGACAAAACTGTGACTCGTCAGTGAAGAGCACTTTTTGCCAGTCCTGTCTGGTCCAGCGACGGTGGGTTTGTGACCATAGGCGATGTTGTTGCCGGTGATGTCAGGTGAGGACCTGCCTTACAACAGGCCTACAAGCATTCAGTCCAGCCTCTCTCAGCCTATTGTGGACAGTCTGAGCACTGATGGAGGGATTGTGCGTTCCTGGTGTAAATCGGGCAGTTGTTGTTGCCATCCTGTACCTGTCCCGCAGGTGTGATGTTTGGATGTACCGATCCTGAGCAGGTGTTGTTACACGTGGTCTGCCACTGTGAGGACGATCAGCTGTCCGTCTTGTCTCCCTGTAGTGCTGTCTTAGGCGTCTCACAGTACGGACATTGCAATTTATTGCCCTGGTCACATCTGCAGTCCTCATGCCTCCTTGCAGCATGCATAAGGCACGTTCACGCAGATGAGCAGGGACCCTGGGCATCTTTCTTTTGGTGTTTTTCAGAGTCAGTAGAAAGGACTCTTTAGTGTCCTAAGTTTTCATAACTGTGACCTTAATTGCCTACCGTCTGTAAGCTGTTAGTGTCTTAACGACCGTTCCACAGGTGCATGTTCATTAATTGTTTATGGTTCATTGAACAAGCATGGGAAACAGTGTTTAAACCCTTTACAATGAAGATCTGTGAAGTTATTTGGATTTTTACGAATTATCTTTGAAAGACAGGGTCCTGAGAAAGGGACGTTTCTTTTTTTGCTGAGTTTATAATGACAACCCAGTGGAAAAGGGTCACGGTAACATTTATGATTAATTTGTAGTTCAATGTTGAATTTACAATTAGGCCTTGAGGAATGCAGTATCCTGGGGGTTTGAAAGCGCTTCGGCCCAAAATGAAAATTCCACCCAAAACCACTAATTCCTATAATTAATTCCTGTTAAATAACACTAACACATTTTTTCTTTATAATACAGTTGGTAGCAACGTGAAAATCGTGGAAATCTGTCAACTACAAAACCCACAATGCAATACTCTCTCTATGGGCTGGCCTGCAAACATAGCTACACACAATAATACCAAAGTCAATATCAGCATGTGAGTAGCTAGTTAGCTGTAAGATGGAGTCAATTTAATGTCTACAATCTCACAATGTTCAACCTGCAGATCGATGTGCTTCGCAGACCTACATTCACAACGGCACCATGCAATGCACCCTGGACTAAAGAGGCAGACAAATAGGAGAAGTGTGGTGGACCCCCTGTTGAATTACACATTTCTCAAGGTAGGAATATCGCAAAAATATGATCAAAGGCTCATTCGAGAGAAGACAACCTCCCAAGTTATGACATGGGCCAGTATTGAAATCTGACATGTATGTTTTAGCGATCTAAATGTCATATTCCTATTAACTTCCAGTGTAGTGAGAGCGGCTTTATCGCAATGCTATGTCATACCGGCTGTATTTCTGCCTGCTTGAACGGCAATAGCTTAGATACCCATGAAAACATGAAATGACCCCAGGAATTGATAGTACATCGCTCAGAGATGCACAAAAACAATATTACATTCAAAATGGGTAAATATTTCCTTCATCTATAATTTATCAAAAAAGACCAGAAGTTAGGTCAGAATTGTATGTGTGGGTGTTCCTTTGTTGTTAGGTAGCCTAGGGGTTAAGAACGGTGGGCCAGTAACCGAAAGATCTCTGGTTTGAATCCCTGAGTCGAATAGGTGAAAAATCTGTTGATGTGCCCTTGAGCAAGGCACTTAACCCTTATCCAGTCTCTCTGGATAAGATTGTCTGCTAAATGACTTTATCTTTTATTTTTATTTATTTTTTTACTTAAATGTAATGTAAATGTTTCCTATCAACTACAAAAAAATTTAAGACTAAATTTATCCCAGCTTATTTGCAGCTGTTAAGAAAAAGCCTGTCAGGTGAGATAATTCTAATTAGGTAACGACAACATGGTTCTGCAGATGTGCAAAATGAAAACCAGTTGTCCTTGAGCACAGTTAAAGGTACTGCCCTCTAATGTACCCTGTACATTCCTGTATTAGATTGTTATATAATTTAGCAGTGAGCAAGTCATTCAAGTGGTATTCACACAAACCCTGATTCTGACAAACCTCTGAAGACAAATCTCATGAAAATCTCTTGAAAAAGGCACAAGATATGATTGTTTTTCTTATGTCACCATCTCCAAGAGTATTTGCCCTTTTTAGAGTCCTTCTGGCTGCTGCCTGTGAGCATACAAATAGGCCAAAGCATTATTCCAACGAAACAAAGATGGGACATTATATTGGACGTCAGTCAAGACTGGTGGTCAGTCAAGACTTCATCTGAAAAATGTCCTCTGCATGAAAGCTAACATGATTTGGATGTTTGTTTCAACATGCAAAGCAATTGCCTCATATTTCAGCCACTGTAATAGGACATCCAATGTTTAATTGAGATGAATGTGTTATACTGTTCTCAATCATTTTACTTCAAAATTAATCAGCAATGTAATAGGTTTATGTATTATTGAATCTATGGTATTTGTGGTCTCCAATGGATACTGTACAATCAGTCACTTTGGGCTCCCGAGTGGCGCAGCGGTCTAAGGCACTGCATCTCAGTGCTTGAGGTGTCACTATAGACCTCCTGGTTCGATTCCAGGCTGTATCACAACCGGCTGTGATTGGGAGTCCCATAGGATGGCGCACAGTTGGCCCAGCGTCGTCCGGGTTTGGCCGGTGTAGGCCGTCATTGTAAATAAGAATTTGTTCTTAACTGACTTGCCTAGTTAAATAAAGGTTAAATAAATACATGTAAAAGTTGTTTTTGGACACACATTTGCATATTGTTACCTCAAAGTATTTGTACTTTTATTTACTTTGTCTTACTGAATCTGAATAAATTTGAAGTAAATCTCAATACCATGCTCCAGAAGTCTATCCCAGTCCAAGTCAGACCCGAAGAGTGGAAGCCACAGACAGAATAACAACAACTTCCACATGCAGGTGCCTCCCATGCCCAAGTAAATGGAGCAAGCCCCCAAAACACACCTCCCCATGTGTGACCAAGCTTAGTGCATCAGCATCTGCCACTAACTAAACAAACTCCAATAACCCACAAGGATGGACCTGAACAAATGAAGAAGTACTTACATTCAAGACTCTTTCATGATCCTCCGACCGAGAACAGACAAGCATATGATGACCAACCTTGGAAAACAATGAAGCACGGGCATGAGAGAGAGAGAGAGCGAGAGAGAGAGCGAGAGAGAGAGCGAGAGAGAGAGAGAGAGAGAGAGAGAGAGAGAGAGAGAGAGAGAGAGAGAGAGAGAGAGAGAGAGAGACGGAGTCACGCATCCAACGGGCACTCAAAACACAACATGAGTGATCAAGCCTCCACAGTGACTCTCTCTCTCTGTTGTTCTCACCCCTCCTCTCCTTGTCCTCCCCCTCCCCTTCCCCCTTTCCCCTGACTCGTACTTGTCAAGTTGCTCAGGCGAGCGTGAAACAGGCTGGAGAGACCAGCGCTTTGAGTGCTTTATCCTGTGGTTTGGACCTCTCTTCCCATTACGCGGAACGTTGAGCTGCCTGCTCCTCCACTACTACCCCAACCTTCCTTCTTCCCACTGTCCCATTCCTTGACTTCAGACTGGAACACAAAAGAGCGGGAAACCTCAGGGGGGAGATGCTACTGATTGTGTTGACACTTAGCATACTTGGCGCCAACGGTTTGTCTCGCTACCACTATCATTCTCTCTCATAGACCTGGTGGAGACAGTGAACCAGCTCTTTCCTACATGGGCTTGATCCCTTTTAATTAACTTGTTAACACTGAACATGTACCCTGTACTTCTTATAAACCTACTTATAAAACTAACTGTGAACTGTTAAAATACACTTTTTTTAAATATGTATTTTTGTGAAGTGTAAACTTGACTATACCTGAATATAAAGTGTCAACTCCCTCAACTTGAAGTGTGGGTATCATGGGGTATTCCAGACAGTCCTTGAAGACAGAGGGATCAGCTGGGGTTTTCTTTCCATTCAAACACACAACAGTCTCCCTTGTTGTTCCTGATGATGATCAAGCTCTCTATAGCGTTGCCCACTGACTTGGAAGATATGCTATTGGCTCTGGGTAAATCTAGACCTAAATATTTTTGCAGCAGATTGAAGGATTTTGGAATTACAAGTATTACACACTCTGCCCCGGCATGCCTGCAGTTTGGTTGACGATGGGGGTTCAACATTATCCACCAGAGCTTCAGTTTAATGTCCTGTAGTTCTGGAGCGAGATCCAAAATGACCGCTTTAGACATCTGGGAAAAGCAATAATATTTTGTACCCCCTGATGACACAGGCTGGGGATTTGAATTACCCTTAGCGGTGCCAGCAGTGCAAAGTCAAGCTGCAACAAGACAGCCCAATTTCCCCAAAGGCAGGAAGTGAAACTGATTTCACTAGTATCCCTCCACCCACACGTTCAGACACATGAGAGATAATCCAACAATGTGTTCAGTTAGATTACAATTGGTTCAATCTTATTCCAACAAAGCTAACAGAATAGGCCCACCCAACACAAAACTGTTATTTTCATAATAGGGTTTACACAGTAGGGATGCAACATGGAATCTGATGCTGGATCAGTTGAGAAGTACGCTAGTGGCTAGCTAGACAAAGTCGACTCCCTAAGATTACCATCGGGCCAGTGATTCTATTGCTCTGATGCTAAACAAGCAGTATAAGCGAACTGTGGTTAGAGAAAAGAGATCATTGAATATAGCTGGACAAAAACTCTTCAAAGAGGCAAAACCAAGATCAGTAATGCCAAGGTAGTGGGTTCGATCCCCGGGACCATCCATACACAAAAATGTATGCACGCATGACTGTAAGTCGCTTTGGATAAAAGCGTCTGCTAAATGGCATATTATATTATTATTATATTATGGTTAAACTGGGGGGAATGGAGGTTCACCACCTATGGATTTGCTGGCATGAAACAGTGAAAGTTGAATCCTAAATGAAGTAACTTCTCATGAAGTTCCTAAAGGAAGTAAATGAAGTAACAGCAAAGGACAAGATAGTACACTTGTACTAGGGTTGTTAATCTCAGAGTGGTGGGCAGGGACAAATGATTATTTAGGTCGCCAATCCTTATCTGCAAAGCCTTTTAAAGCTAGTATCAACGACATGCTGTTCTTATCTATATTACAGCAGCAGTAGAAGAAGTCCTGCTGAGACTGAGCCTGTCCTAATATGGACACCAGGCAGCAGTCATCTCCTGGGCAGAAGAATGATGGTCTCTCAGAGCTGCTTCAGTAATACATAGTGACGCCAAAAAACACAAAACCCAGGGTCACCCAGTAAAAAGTAAGAATATAGCATCCCTCCAGTGAATTGCAGTAGTTTGTATACAAGTGAATGTGACAGGTTCACTGTAATACAGCTTGCTTTGGTACAGGTCAGCGGTGGGTCAAGTTTAAAACATGACTCTCCAGCACAAATCTCAGGGTCAAGTCTGTATCAGAGGAATGGATGGGGAAAAGCATCCACTGGCAATGCTGTTACCTCCAAGCCATTGAACAAAGACTGCCTGATCACGACATTAATGCTTTGTGTCACAGTATACACAACAAGATTTCTGCATGTGGAGCAACACAAGCCTTCATAACGGTGGACCATCTTCACCATCCTCCCCTCCATCCTCCTCAATTCCATGGGCTCTTATGTAATATGGGGTCAGAATCAAAGATGGAGATGGCTCGTATAGGACAATACACAAATCCATCCAGCTAAACACTGTCCCTGAGGGTGTATCTTTATTAACTGGGCACCAATGGAATGGGATTGGAAATAATCCAGAAAGTATTTTCCCTTAAACTACATACACTTTACACCATAAATTGGTGAATTATTTGCGGTATATATTTTGATGGCTTGTAAAGAATAGGTCAAATTTCTTTATCATGATCATTGTGTCTATCACTTAAATTAACTAGAATGGCATGGCGGAATGCATCATGCACTTGATTGTTAGAGTTATGAAGCAGTAGCCAGGAAACTGCTAGTGTGATTGTTAACTACGGTATTGCAAGTTAAAGGCAAGATACTTAGCACTTTAGCTTAATATTGAGATATACAACATACATCTCAAGACCATAGAACAATGCTAACCAACGACCCAGTCACCCATGTCAGTGGCCATGAACTGTACAGTGAGGTACTGTACATCCCAACAGAGTCATGTGCCAAGATGGAAGCCAGCGTTGAACTCCATCAGTCTCTGCCCATTTAGTCAGTGCAGCATGCCTTGCTGCAGGCTCTCCAGTACTTCTGGAGCTTCTGTCATTCGTAGGACTGCTTCTCCTCCGAGCCTCCTAGCCCGCCAGGCGATGCCTCCAGGCTTCAGTGTGGGCGAGGATGGGGAAGAAGCATGTCACGACCACTTACCACCTCATGCCACTGCGACTCTCAGCAACCTTCCATTCCCTTGACCCCCGGTTGGCTTTCTAATTAGAGTAGGCCAAGGCAGCTGTGAGGCAAGGAGCAACCATGGGAAGTGACCTGGAAAAATTATTCATTTTTCTCTGCTGCCCCTGAGGGGTTCGCAGGGCAGGAGACCGGGTGGGGGTGGATGCAGATTGTGCTCTGAACTTTACTGTGTTGTTCCAGACAGAAGCATATATTATTATTATCTACACATTCAGAGGACCCTCCAGGACCCTGAAGCGTCCTCACAGCATAGTTTTACTTGGATTCAGTTTGGAGCCCCCGCTCGCTCACTGTGTTCTACAAGCGATTTCTCGCTATTTGCTTCTTTGGGGGGCATGCTAATTTAATTACATTCACTGCCTGTTCCAGAAGGCCAAGAACAAAATCAACACAATTAATGAGTGATTCCTTTTGGTCTTTGTTCCTCCACAGTTCAGCTAGCTCAGTACTCCCCCAAGCCCAAAAGGATTAGCAATTATTATTTTTAACTCAAATCCGCCTCTGTCATTTTCATTTGCTAAGTATAAAGGAAATACCTCCTTCACAAGTTCACAAACTCTTTAAAGTTTAAGCTCTGTGAAAAGGGAATTTGTATGCATGAGATTGAGTGTAAACACCAAGGTCTTCGTGGACTCTGGAATGCTGTCATAGTCATAGCTGATGATACTGTATCTCTTCCAGGACAGCTCAGCATGCAGATGGATTTTTCAGGATGATTTTCTGACTGAATAGACTGCAGATGGCCTCCATCTCCCATGTGCCACTTCATTGCATATTGGGGTTAATTAGCTAGCGAGTGCAATGATATGGAGAAGAGAAACCATCAGACGTGGATGGATGTAGAGACTACTGGGTCGTATTCATGAAAACAAATGTTTCTTATTGAACACGTTCAGGTAGTCCCTCCCTGTTTCAGTCCACTTTTCTTCTGTTTGGTGTCTAATTAATATGACCCTGCTGTGTGACCTTCAAATGAACAACATGCTAGTAGTCCACCCTGGGGATAACGTATATAATATGTTAACCATTGTAGCTACAGGCATTAGTGGAAACTAGGTTATGACTGTATATTTCCATCATACTAATTAATTTATGGGACGATTATGGCAAAGGACACAGATTGAACTGAGAATACGTAACTATGGTATTAACATACATATTGTTTTATATTATACAGAAAATTGCAACCTTTGACTGGTGCAACTTTTCGGGAATAATGGATAACACTTGGATTCCACATCTGACATATTGGACACATACTTGAACACACTTGGACACACACACACCGGGAAACAACTGTGTGGTTAAGGGCAATGGTGCATTAAAGAGATGCGCTATCCAGGCCCTTTTCCATCCCTGGAGAGGATTTGTGTAATTTCTAATTCCATGTCTTTATTGGGCCCATGTGTGCCACACACATCCACAGAGCCATCCGTGACACCACTGCTACACATCAAGCCCGGTAGTAACGTCACTGTACTGTAACACACCCTGCATTTGCTTGGACCACTACTACACGCTCTGCAACACTATATTGTAATACCTCTGATTGGAGTGGTAGACTGGTGGAGCACTGTCCATCAGATCACTGACACACATGTACAGATGTGGGATCTTAATTTGCAATGCAGGACATTTAAAACGTGTAGTGTATTTGAGGTTTAAAAAGGCTTCTGAAGTTTGTAACTTCCCCATAGAAATTGCAGACTTGATTTTCTCTTGCAAAAAAATTTATCAACCCCTTCAGACATTTCCATTAATTATAATCCACATAATAATTCACAATTTCTGTTGCTGAAGGATTATTTTCCTGCTGTAGCAAACTGGCTCAAATTAAGATCCTACATCTGTAGCCTATGGACGGACCACTACCGCACCACACATTGTCCACTGTCGTACTATGGATAAACATCATATTTGTGATAATGTCACAACAACACGGATATAGTTACTAATAGTCAGTGTGTGTCTCCCAGTGGTCTTATATCAGTGTTTAGTGGTGACATTAACTTTACCACTGTGGTCTTTAGGCTAATCTGTAGTCCACTGGCTCATGGTTTCTAACCTTTGAAAGGTCATTGGTTGGATAATCGTCTCGGACAAACAATGTCCTGGGACTAAGGTCTTGGAATGTCAACTTCAAGTTAGAATGCATTCTGATGGGCAGCCAGGACCTTTCCATGGGAGACTAATGGCAGCTAGAATAAATAGAATGTGTAGTTGTTTCTCTGCTGAGAGAGAGAGGGATGGGGAGAGAGAGTGGGGAGGTATAGAGAGAAATAAAGGAGAGAGAGTGAAGAGGGAGAGAGAAACAATTAGAACTAGCCCTGATTATATTATGCTTTCAGTTTGCAATAACAGCAACTGTTGAGCAGGTAGCATGACATCTTTAAAAATAAATCTCCTTGCCGTGTTTGTGAATGTCTGTCATCCTCTCATGCTCCGCCACATTTAACAAACATGTATCTTGTATTTGTCTCATTGATTTCACCACATACTGCACAATAAATGTGTTCACATGCAGTACGGTACATGCCAAGACATTGTTCATCTCTCTTGAGAAGCACACAAATCATTCATTCTATGTTTCATTGTTTCATCGGAATAGGGAAGTTGTTTAATAAAGTGTTTTCACAGGCCTCTATAGGTTTTAGGAACACAACAGACCCCAGGTATGGAAATGGGAGTATCAGGTTTAGTCATTTCCTGTGAATATGTCAGCACATACCAGTGGCTGTTTTATATGGAACATTTCTTATGATTGGACAGCACATTGAGTTGAGCTGGATCATCAAAGATGGAAGGACTACATTTTGGGAAATTGAGAATAAACAATGGTGTGAATCATTTGAAGAGGGACTGTCATTCTACTGCATGATCTGAGCAATGACCTACAATTTGATAATGTCAATTTGAAACTCTTGTCATTCGAAGGTAACCGCCCTACTTCATTCACTTCTCATGGATAGTGCACCACTGATGAACTATTGTCATCTGGGTATTTCAAAAGAGAACATAGACAGATTGTGTTCTCTGAACCCCACAAAGAGCATAAAGAGGCTTTCTATATTTCCTCTATCAGATGCGTGTATTTCTCCCGAAGGAGATCATGTCGAGGCCTCTTCAAATAAAAGGGGAAACCGCAGCATCCACTTTTGTCGATGCATATTTCATAACCTCTCATTTTATATATAAATATATATTCTTATTTGGCCAAGTGGGTCCCTGAACAATGCGGTTTTAGCTCTTAGGAGGCATTAAGAATAAGCCTTGCACTCTCAGATGAATAGTAACAATCACGCTTTGAAGGAATGAAGGGAATTGAAGGCTTTCAGAGCCACATGAAAACTTAAACACATCTCTGGCACATTTTTTGTTTAGTGACTAAAGCCAGCTCTCAGAACGAGGTTTACAGAGAGATACAACACTAGATTTGTAATCTTTTTTGAATGTAATGGATTTATAAATTGTTCCACTGTGTGTTACTTGCAATGTGTGTCAACAGCTACAAAAGTGCATATGTTAACACAAATGTCCCACTGTGCACACACTTGTTGAATCAACATTGTTTCAATTTAATTTGTCCACGTATTGTGACGTGGAATCAAAATGGAAAATACATTAGATTTGAAAAACATAATCAACCAGTATTGTTTTCACCTCATTTCAACCAGGGTTGTAAACATTGAAATTAGGGTTAAATTTCAACTTAAATACATTGACTTAACCCTCCCGTTGTCCTAGGGTCAAAATGACCCGCCACTGTGTTGAACCAACTTTATTTAATTTTTATATTTTTGGGATCATTTGTGAGAAGGAGGCAGTGAGACTTTAAATAAAGTATCACTGCCTCCTTCTCACAAATGATCAAAAAAATATAAAAATTAAATAAAGTTGGTTCAACACAGTGGCGGGTCATTTTGACCCTAGGACAACGGGAGGGTTAAAGAGGAACTTTGTGATTTGGTTATTGAGGCCCTTTATCTACTTGCCCAGAGTGTCAGTATAGCTGTAGGTGGGTGTGGTGGTGGAATCAGGCGCAGGACGCACAAAGTAAGTCCAAAAGACTTTAGTGGTTAGCAATAAACACAGCACAAAAATAAATGCCCTGAGGCGAGAAACTCCGCACGCAGGCGAAATAAAACGGGCGCACTAAACACGTGCGACAAAATACTCCAAACACAAATGGAGAGCAGCTCAACCGAGCAAACTGTATAGACACAAGCAATACGCACGACAGTGAAAACAATCACACACAACACTAGACAAACACAACGAGAACTTATAGGACACTAATTACACTAAACGATAACAGGTGTAACAACAATCAGACAAAAGCAAACGAACATAGAAACATGCAACGGTGGCAGCTAGTATTCCGGAGACGACGAACGCCGAAGCCTGCCCGAGCAAGGAAGAGAGGCAGCCTCGGCCGAAACCGTGACAGTACCCCCCCCTTGACGCGCGGCTCCAGACGTGCGCCGACTCCGGCCTCGGGGACGACCAGGAGGACGCGGAGCAGGGTGCGTCGGGTGCCCACGATGGAATTCCGTCAGGAGAGACGGGTCCAAAATGTCTCTCCTCGGCACCCAGCACCGTTCCTCCGGGCCGTACCCCTCCCACTCCACTAGATATTGGAGACCCCCATCCGACGTCTCGAATCCAAGATGGACCGCACGGAGTACGCCGGTGCCCCCTCGATGTCCAATGGGGGCGGAGGAGTCTCCCTGATCTCACTTTCTTGGAGTGGGCCAGCTACCACCGGCCTGAGAAGAGACACATGGAACGAGGGGTTAATACTTTTATACTCAACAGGTAGTTGTAATTTGTAACACACCTCGTTCAACCTTCTCAGGACTTTAAATGGCCCTACAAACCGCCGACCCAGTTTCCGACAGGGCAGGCGGAGGGGCAGGTTTCTGGTAGAGAGCCAGACTCGATCACCAGGTGCGTACACCGGTCCCTCACTGCGGTGGAGATCGGCGCTCGCCTTATGACGACGGAGGGCCCGCTGCAGGTGGACGTGTGCAGCGTTCCATGTCTCCTCCGAGCGCCGCACCCACTCATCCACCGCAGGAGCCTCGATCTGGCTCTGCTGCCAAGGTGCCAGAACCGGCTGGTAACCTAACACACATTGGAAAGGGGTTAGGTTAGTGGAGGAATGGCGTAGGGAATTCTGGGCCATTTCGGCCCAGGGAACGTACCTGCCCACTCCTCCGGCCGGTCCTGGCAGTATGTTCTAAGAAACCTACCCACATCCTGGTTCACACGTTCCACCTGCCCATTACTCTCCGGGTGGTAACCCGAGGTGAGGCTCACCGAGACCCCCAACCGCTCCATAAAAGCTCTCCAGACTCTGGAGGTAAATTGGGGACCTCGATCAGACACAATATCCTCGGGTACCCCGTAGTGCCGGAACACATGGGTGAATAGTGCTTCGGCGGTTTGCAGGGCAGTAGGAAGGCCCGGCATAGGGAGCAAACGACAGGCCTTAGAAAACCGGTCCACAACGACTAGTATAGTGGTATTCCCCTGTGAAGGAGGAAGGTCAGTGAGGAAATCCACCGAGAGGTGAGACCATGGTCGTTGTGGAACGGGCAGGGGTAGTAACTTACCCCTAGGCAGATGTCTAGGCGCCTTACACTGGGCGCACACCGAGCAGGAGGAAACATAAACCCTCACATCCCTCGCCAACGTGGGCCACCAGTACTTGGCACTAAGACAGTGCACTGTCCGGCCGATACCAGGGTGTCCAGAGGAGGGTGACGTGTGAGCCCAATAGATCAATCGATCCCGAACCTCGAGCGGAACGTACTTCTGACCCTCCGGGCATTGAGGTGGACTAGGGTCGGTGCGTAACGCCCGCTCGAGTTCAGCATCGACCTCCCACACTACCGGTGCCACCAGACAAGACTCCGGCACTATGGGAGTGGGCTCCATGGACCTCTCCTCCGTGTCATACCGCCGAGACAGTGCGTCTGCCTTACCGTTCTGTGACCCAGGGATGTACGTGATCTTAAATGTGAACCGGGTCAAAAACATATTCCACCTCGCCTGGCGAGGGTTCAGCCTCCTCGCTGCCCGGATGTACTCCAGGTTACGGTGGTCCGTCAAAATGAGGAAAGGGTGTTGAGCCCCCTCAAGCCAGTGCCTCCACACCTTTAGGGCCTGTACCACGGCTAACAGCTCCCTGTCCCCTACGTCATAGTTTCGCTCCGCCGGACTGAGCTTCTTGGAATAAAAAGCACAGGGGCGGAGTTTAGGTGGCGCGCCGGACCGTTGCGAAAGCACGGCTCCTATACCGGCCTCTGACGCGTCCACCTCTACCTGAAATGGCAAAGAGGGATCCGGATGCGCCAGCACCGGGGCCGAGGTAAACAGGTCCTTCAGCCTCCCAAACGCCCTGTCCGCCTCGGCTGACCACTGCAGACGCACCGGACCCCCCTTCAAAAGAGACGTTATGGGAGCTGCCACCTGTCCAAAACCCCGGATAAACCTCCGGTAGTAATTCGCAAACCCCAAAAACTGCTGCACCTCCTTCACAGTGGTTGGCGTTTGCCAATTACGCACGGCTGACACCCGGTCTACCTCCATCTTCACCCCTGACGCAGACAACTGATAACCCAAAAAGGAGACCGACTCCTGGAAGAACAGACACTTCTCTGCCTTGACATACAGGTCGTGCTCCAACAGCCTCCGCAACACTCGGTGCACCAGGGCCACATGCTCGACTCGGGTAGGCGAGTACACGAGAATGTCATCTATGTACACGACCACCCCCTGCCCCTGCATGTCCCTGAAGATCTCATCCACGAATGATTGGAAAACTGAAGGAGCGTTCATCAACCCGTATGGCATGACCAGATACTCGTAATGGCCCGAGGTGGTACTAAAGGCTGTCTTCCATTCATCGCCCCCCCTAATGCGCACCAAGTTGTACGCGCTCCTGAGATCTAATTTAGTGAAGAAACGCGCCCCGTGCAATGACTCCGTCATGGTCGCAATCAGCGGGAGTGGATAACTGTACTTCACCGTGATCTGATTGAGACCACGGTAATCAATGCACGGGCGTAACCCACCATCCTTTTTCTTCACAAAAAATAAACTCGAGGACGCAGGGGAAGTGGAGGGCCGTATGTATCCTTGTCTCAGAGATTTGTCTATGTAAGTCTCCATAGCTCTCTTCTCCTCCTGAGACAGAGGATACACATGGCTCCGTGGGAGCGCAGCTCCTGCCTGGAGGTCTATCGCACAATCTCCCTGCCTATGGGGAGGCAACTGCGTCGCCCTCGACTTACTGAACACAATAGCCAAATCCCCATACTCAGGGGGAACGTGCAATGCGGGCACCTGGTTTGGACTCTCCACCGAGGTAGCCCCTACGGAAACGCCTAAACATCGACCCACACACTGGGCAGACCACTCCATCAGAGCCCTCTCCTGCCACGAAATAGATGGGTTATGGGTACTCAACCAGGGCATGCCCAGCACCACCAGATACGCAGGCGAGTCGATCAGAAATAGCTGGATCATCTCCTGATGACCCCCCTGCGCACACATCCTAAGTGGCGCCGTGACCTCCCTGATCAAGACCGCACCCAATGGACGGCTATCTAGGGCATGAACGGGGAAGGGGACGTCAACAGGGAGAAGGGGAATCCCTAAGGCTAAACAAAATTTCTTATCAACAAAATTCCCAGCCGCGCCTGAATCTACCAGCGCCTTATGCTGGGAATGAGGTGCTACCTGTGGAAAACGCACAGGTATACAGAAGTGTGCAACAGAGAGCTCTGGGTGAGTGGGGCGCCTACTCACCTGGAAGGACTCCCCAGTGCGGGACCTGTCGTCTTCTCCCCTAGGAGGCCATCCCCAGCACCTAGCCGCGGTGTGTCCTCCCCGACCACAGTTGGTGCAGGAGATGGACCCCCTCATAATCCGACCCCTCCTCTCTCTAGCGCCAGCGCCCCCGAGCTCCATGGGGCACGGCTCGGAGGCGCTGGAGGGTGAAATGGACGGACCCCCCTCGGGACGTCCATGGGTAGCTAGCAGGGTATCCAGCCTGATGGACATGTCGACCAACTGGTCGAACGAGAGGCTGGTGTCCCTACAGGCCAGCTCCCTATGGACGTCCTCACGTAGACTACATCAGTAGTGATCGATGAGAGCCCGCTCATTCCACCCTGCATCCGCAGCTAGAGTACGGAATTCCAAGGCGAACTCCTGGGCACTCCTCTTCCCCTGCCGGAGGCAGAACAGACGCTCCCCCACCGCTTTCCCCTCCGGGGGATGGTCAAACACCGCCCTGAAGCGGCGGGAGAACTCGTCGTATGTGATGGTGGTAGCGTCTATTCTCCTCCACTCTGCGTTGGCCCATTCCAATGCCTTACCGGAAAGGCAGGAGATCAGGGCGGACACGCTCTCGTGTCCCGAGGGCGCCGGGTGCACGGTGGCCAGGTAAAGCTCCACCTGGAGAAGGAATCCCTGACACCCGGCAGTGGTCCCATCGTAGGCCCTCGGGAGCGAGAGTCGAACTCCTCTGGGTTCCGGAGCGGGAATGGGCTGACTTGCCGATGGTGCGGGCAGGGAAGATGGCGGTGGAGGTGTCCCTCGGGTCTCCCAGCCTCGGATGGTGGTGATCACCTCCTGCAGTGCGGACCCCATCCGCAGGGTCTGGTCATTCTGCTCGCGGACCCTGTCCTCCAACGTCGCCTGTGCTGCTGCGGCTCCTGCTGATTCCATTCGAGCTGGTGTGTGATTCTGTCAGTATAGCTGTAGGTGGGTGTGGTGGTGGAATCAGGCGCAGGACGCACAAAGTAAGTCCAAAAGACTTTAGTGGTTAGCAATAAACACAGCACAAAAATAAATGCCCTGAGGCGAGAAACTCCGCACGCAGGCGAAATAAAACGGGCGCACTAAACACGTGCGACAAAATACTCCAAACACAAATGGAGAGCAGCTCAACCGAGCAAACTGTATAGACACAAGCAATACGCACGACAGTGAAAACAATCACACACAACACTAGACAAACACAACGAGAACTTATAGGACACTAATTACACTAAACGATAACAGGTGTAACAACAATCAGACAAAAGCAAACGAACATAGAAACATGCAACGGTGGCAGCTAGTATTCCGGAGACGACGAACGCCGAAGCCTGCCCGAGCAAGGAAGAGAGGCAGCCTCGGCCGAAACCGTGACACAGAGTCAGATTATCTTGTCGATACCATTTTTATGTCTCTGTGTCCAGTATGAACAAAGTTAGAGGTAGTTCCGCAAGCCAATGCTAACTAGCATTAGCGCAATGACTGGAAGTCTATGGTTATCTGCTACCATGCTAGAAAAAACAAAATGGTATCTACGAGTTCATCTGACTCTGGGGAAGTAGATAAAAGGCCTTATTGCCAAAATCCCGAGGTATCCCGTTGAAAGTAGACTCAGTGATATGACATAGATGCAGAAAGTAATAGCATAGTGGGTCACTTTCTCCACCAACTAAGAGCGTTGAAGCGCAAGGCTCAACTTCTCCACTGTTTTGGTGTCGTGGCTACCACAAATTATGACAACTGACTATTTCATTGACTTTCGAACAAATCATTATTTTCGTTCATTCATGTATTCCTTCCTTCACTTGTTTGTTGTGGTTGCCATAGCTGTTTATCATCGAAACACAACTTACCCTATTTTTGTTTTCACAATTCCCTGGCAAGATGGCTACGCTGCATATCAAGTGTCAGTCTGGGCAAGAAATGTGTTTTCGTGAGTTCAGTTACAGAAATTGCTTATGGCAGATTGAGACTGCTATACCAAAACAACATTCCAGAAATACTTTGTTAGATGTATAGAGATTCAGCCAGCTGAGATTGATGGTATTCTTGCACACACACACACACACACACACACACACACACACACACACACACACACACACAGAGAGAGAGAGAGAGAGAGAGAGAGAGAGAGAGAGAGAGAGAGAGAGAGAGAGAGAGAGAGAGAGAGCGACACACACACACACACACACATCCAAGTCAATTATGTTTACAAACATGTTGTGAGAGTGCATAAATAGGTTAACATAAGCTGATTTTAGGTCAAAAGGCCAAGTTGAAAGTGTTTTCAATCAATCAATGTTTGCCTAGTATTTTGCCTAGGATGGTCGTTGATCCCGCTCGCTCTGGACAACTTGGGATGGCATAGTGGTAGTTACATACATTCTGCAACCTACTATCAATCAACTTTATCAACCAGCATCCACAGGGCTGTAACTGTATATTGTTACCTCTACTGTGCACTTGAATGAATCAAATTATACTTTTAAAAAGCTCCCAGTAAAGAATTTTATTTGAACAAGCTGAAGATGTGTGTATTTTCCCTTCACATGGAGATGTAATTGTCAGATGTTCATTGGAACATGTTGCACTCTCACTAGAGGCAGAAATACCCAGGCCTGGTATGATACAGTGCACTCCATTCCTCTAAGAAATGACATCAGAGTTAGCATTGAGGGCAGCTGGGACACGTCATACTGTACTGTGGACTGGACCATTGGAGCAAGGCAAATGAACTCATCCAGAGATTATGCTCAAATCTGTTTGTGGAGAACGAAGCAGCTGTTAAACAAACTAATTACCACAGATAATGACTCTCAGTTTTCAGAACAAACTCTGTAATTTGTAACACGCACACGAACACACACGCACGCACACAGTCGTGGTCAAAAGTTTTGAGAATGACACAAATACTCATTTTCACAAAGTCTGCTGCCTCAGTTTTGATGATGGCAATTTGCATATACTCCAGAATGTCATGAAGAGTGATCAGATGAATTGCAATTAATTGCAATGTCCCTCTTTGCCATGAAAATGAACTTAATCCCCCAAAAAAACATTCCACTGCATTTCAGCCCTGCCACAAAAGGACCAGCTGCCATCATGTCAGTGATTATCTCGTTAACACAGGTGAGAGTGTTGACGAGGACAAGGCTGGGTATCACTCTGTCATGCTAATTAAGTTAGAATAACAGACTGGAAGCTTTAAAGGGAGGGTGGTGCTTGAAATCATTGTTCTTCCTCTGTTAACCATGGTTACCTGCAAGGAAACACGTGCCGTCATCATTGCTTTGCACAAAAAGGGCTTCACAGGGAAGGATATTGCTGCTAGTAAGATTGCACCTAAATCAACCATTTATTGGATCATCAAGAACTTCAAGGCGAGAGGTTCAATTGTTGTGAAGAAGGCGTCAGGGCACCCAAGAAAGTCCAGCAAGCGCCAGGACCGTCTCCTAAGGTTGATTCAGCTGCGGGATCGGGGCACCACCAGTGCAGAGCTTGCTCAGGAATGGCAGCAGGCAGGTGTGAGTGCATCGGCACGCACAGTGAGGCAAAGACTTTTGGAGGATGGCCTGGTGTCAAGAAGGGCAGCAAAGAAGCCACTTCAATCCAGGAAAAACATCAGGGACAGACTGATATTCTGTAAAAGGTACAGGGATTGGACTGCTGAGGACTGGGGTAAAGTCATTTTCTCTGATGAATCCCCTTTCCGATTGTTTGGGGCATCCGGAAAACACCTTGTCCGGAGAAGACAAGGTGAGCGCTACCATCAGTCCTGTGTCATGCCAACAGTAAAGCATCCTGAGACCATTCATGTGTGGGGTTGCTTCTCAGCCAAGGGAGTGGGCTCGCTCACATTTTTGCCTAAGAACACAGCCATGAATAAAGAATGGTACCAACACATCCTCCGAGAGCAACTTCTCCCAACCATCCAAGAACAGTTTGGTGACGACCAATGCCTTTTCCAGCATGATGGAGCACCTTGCCATAAGGCAAAAGTGATAACTAACTGGCTCGGGGAACAAAACATCGACATTTTGGGTCCATGGCCAGGAAACTCCCCAGACCTTAATCCCATTGAGAACTATGGTCGATCCTCAAGAGGCGGGTGGACAAACAAAACCCCACAAATTTTGACAAACTCCAAGCATTGATTATGCAAGAATGGGCTGCCATCAGTCATGATGTGGCCCAGAAGTTAATTGACAGCATACCAGGGCGGATTGCAGAGGTCTTGAAAAATAAGTGTCAACCCTGCAAATATTGACTGTTTGCATAAACTTAATGTAATTGTCAATAAAAGCCTTTGACACTTATGGAATGCTTGTAATTATACTTCAGTATACCATAGTATCATCTGACAAAAATATCTCATAACACTGAAGCAGCGAACTTTGTGAAGACCAAAACTTGTGTCATTCTCAAAACTTTTGACCACGACTGTATTTTTCCTGAGTCACAGTTTCCACTGTATGTCCAGGCATTGCGCCATGGTTCCTCAGCAAAGTTCCACTTTCTCAAATGGGAGGAGATCCATGGAACTCTACCCTGGACTCCACCCTGCTGTTGGACCTGGGCACAGCTTAGTGCTGTCTCTGGGCATGCCCACGGAGAGGGCAGGGGAGGAGAGGACCAGATGTTGATGAAGTTATTTCTGGCTTTGGCCACCATAATCTTGCTATTTGTAGATGAATGCAAAAAGGGACACACTTCAGTTGACAGCACCCAAAGTGTTGGCAATGTTTCCTTTTGTTGTCAATCTTTGTTTTGACTTTGGATCTTTTAGAAAACAACACAAACAACAATATGGCTAACTACGAAGTCATACTACACCCAGTGCTTGACTTAGGATGAAATAAGTGCAGGAGCTGTCTTTTTCCAACTCAGTCCATTAGACTACGTTCACCGAAATTCACAAATGACAATATGCTATAGAGAGCTCTGATTATTCACTGTTAATGGTTCATACACCTTTTCGATGACTTCTCAATGACTTTTAACCACATTTTCATGACTATTATTATAGCCTACCTGGAAAGTTAAATATTATTGACACTGGAAGGCTGCTGTGTCTGATCCCATGTAGGCCTACCATCTCCTGCTGTTGTGCCCTTGATCAAGGCACTTAACCCCCCACAAAGTAAAACTGCACTGTTAGCCACATGTTGTCAACATGTGGTCAACCCTCCATCTGGAGAGCTCCTAGGTGTGCAGGCTTGGCTTTTGATCCAGCCCTGAAACACTGGTCATCAAGGTCCTGTTGAGCAGATTATGTTTAAGCTATAATGTGGTTAGACAAGGGCTTGAACAAAAGCCTGCACACCCAGTAGCTATCCTGGAGGATGGTCGCCACCCTTGATATAAAATATTGCAACATTAGGCCTACAAGCAAATACTTTTGTCTTTGTAAAATTATTCCTTAATTCAATGAATCAGGGATCAAATGGATAAGGTAGGCTACTTTAAAGCAAGGTATCTAGACATGTTGTATATAAGGCTCAAATATACATGTTTCAGCAAGTTATTTGTAATTTAGGCTATTCTTAGAATATTTGTTTGTCACGGGTCACTACTTCACAGAAGAGCCGTTTGAACATAAACTTTTTTTTTAAATCAAAATGCATTTTTTGGCAGAAATGCCTTCTCGAACATATGAACTTCCATGTGCCTTAATAAAAAACGTGTATGCCATCTGTAAATACGAACACAATTGTTAAATTACGAACCTAGTTGGTTTAGCCAAAGAAAAAGACAGCAACCTTCCCGCTAGCCATTATTGGCTGAGATGATGAGTGGGCTGGACATACTGAAAGATGAGTTTGGATTGGTCTGCTATATAGCACGCTTCTGTCTATTTGAGCTGGTCAGTATGTCTAGGTAATACTGTCTAATGCCGCATTTTTTTTATGTATTGTGTATTAAAACTGCATAAGTGTTGCTCTCCACTTTCTGGAGGACCGACTTTTGAAATCAGTGGAATTCGAGTATGATAGCTAAGGAGATGGAGAAAACACCTGTCTCTGGATTACATTTTCAAACTAAGGGAAACCATGGCATCTGACAGGAGACGTGTCCATCCATGAATGATGTATACGGGTAAGATAGTCTAGCTAGCTACATTTTCAGATATTAGACATTTCTAATTTTGACAGAAAGAGCCATTTGCTTGGCTCGTTAGCTACCTGCAGATTCATGTAGGGTAGTAATGTCATGAGTTGTAATTATGGTTCATTGTTTACCTAGCTAGCTAGCTACATGTCTTAACAAAAGACTTCACTATGCAAGTAACCATTTCGGGTGCATTCGTAAATTCAGTCTGGCCAGAGCACAGAATAACTGATGAATTTACGAACGCTCAACACCCGTTGAATATAGCCAGTGTCAGTTAATGTCGGCAAAAGAACGTAATGAAATTGTTGCCTGCAGCACAGTTACAGTCACCAATGCTCTGGATAACATGAAAACGGCCTAACCAGCTCTGCTAAAGCGAGTAAAATGGTCAGAGTGGGGTATTCTCTCATTTTGTGTCTGGAAGTAGCTAGGAAGTTAGCCAGTTAGCATGGGTGCTTGACTGCCGTTGTGAGGTCAGAACGTTCGGATCAACCCTACTCATCGGCCAGAGCGTCCGATGTGTGCTCTGAACGCTCCGAGAGCAACACGTTTTGAATTTACAAACAGACAATCTGACAGCACAGTTGCAGTCACCAACTCTCTGGATAACATAACAGCCTCACCAGCTCTGCTAGGGCGAGTAATGTTCAGTGAGCTGTTCTGTGTCTGGAAGGAAGTAGCTAGCAAGTTAGCTTGGGTGCTTGACTTCTGTTGTTAGTACAGAACGCTCGGATCAACCATTAAAAAGATGGGTGAGGCTAAAGCAAAAATCTCACATTTGGACTCATCAGACCAAAGGACAGATTTCCACCGGTCTAATATCCATTGCTCATGTTTCTTGGCCCAAGCAAGTTTCTTATTATTATTGGTGTCCTTTAGTAGTGGTTTCTTTGCAGCAATTCAACCTTGAAGGCTTGATTCATGCTGTCTCCTCTGAACAGTTGATGTTGAGATGTGTCTGTTACTTGAACTCTGTGAAGCATTTATTTGTGCTGCAATCTGAGGTGCAGTTAACTCTAATTAACTTATCCTCTGCAGCAGCGGTAACTCTGGGTCTTCCATTCCTGTGGCGGTGTTACGACTTCCGCCGAAGTTGGTGCCTCTCCTTGTGCGGGCGGCTATCGGCGGTCGTCGTCACCGGCTTTTTAGCTGCCACGATCAACGTTTCTGTTTTCTATTTGTTTTGTCTGTATTGTACACACCTGGTTCCCATCACGTTAATTTGTTTCCCTATTTAACCCTCTGGTTCCCTCATGGTGTTGTGCGTGATTGTTCTTTGTTTGGTGTTTATACTGCTGTGAGCTGATGTTATTTCCCTGCGTGGAAATTAGATTTGTTGTTTTTCGAGTGAAGTTTGTCTATTACTCAGTTCTGTGTCCTGCGCCTGACTCCGTCCTACTGCTGCACACCGACGCTTGATAGGCGGTCCTCATGAGAGCCAGTTTCTTCATAGCGCTTGATGGTTTTAGGGACTGCACTTGAAGAAACTTTGAAAGTTCTTGAAATGTTCCGGATTGACTGACCTTCATGTCTTAAAGTAATGATGATCTGTCGTTTCTCTTTGCTTATTTTAGGTGTTCTTGCCATAATATGGACTTGGTATTTTACCAAATAGGGCTATCTTCTGTATACCACCCCTACCTTGTCACAACACAACTGATTGGCTCAAACACATTAAGAAGGAAATAAATTCCAGTAATTAACTTTTAAGAAGGCACACCTGTTAATTGAAATCCATTCCAGGTGACTACCTCATGAAGCTGGTTGAGAGAATGCCAAAAGTGTGCAACGCTGGCTACTTAAAGAATCTCAAAAATAAAATGTATTTTGATTTGTTTAACACTTTTTTGGTTACTACATGATTCCATATGTGTTATTTCATAGTTGTGATGTCTTCACTATTATTCTACAATGTAGAAAATAGTAAAAATAAAGAAAAACCCTGGAATGAGTAGGTGTGTCCAAACTTTTGACTGGTACTGTATATATATATATATGAGAGAGAGAGAGAGAGAGAGAGATGTACATATATAGAGATGTGTATATATAGAGAGAGATGTAATATAGTATATTCTAAATTATATGTAATATAGTATATTATAATATATTTCTGCTATTTGATTCGCTCAGTATGTTTCCCAGAAGTTGCTATTTCTGTCCCAAAACTGACAAAACAAACATATACTGGGTTAGATTGTTGTATTGAGTAATCGTGTAATTGAGATAAAACATTCAGTTTGAAATAATGAATACAAATTAAAGATAAGTGAACTGTTTGTCAACTACGATCAGTCAACCAAAGTAGACAGTACGCTTAGCTCGCCCCTGAGAAAAATCCAGCAGCATCTGCTGAACCACGATTGTCTGAACCACTGTTATTCCAATTCAATTTCAATGCAAATCATGTCCAACAGTAATATCCAAAAGAACCAAAATACAGAAAGCAATATTCTGCATTAATTTCATACAACTGGCCCGTAGTGCATTAGTCGCTTCATGTATTTTGATAGGATACAATCATTACATAACCAATGTGCTTTCATTATTATAATGATGCATTATTCAAACATTATTTGTGTTCCTTGGAGAAAATAAAATCTGGGCAAAACCAAGTCCTGATCTTGTCATGTACACCTGTAACATTAGTAAACAGATTTGTGGGTTGCAGCATATGAACTTATATACATATTAATCCATGTTGAATATTTTAGCCCTGGACAGGAGAGGATCATGAATGAAAATAACCCCAACAACTGAAGTTCAATGGCAACGCACAGAACCTACTGTATATAAGCCTTAGCCCTCCTACGCTATAGCCATAAGTAATTCATAAGAAATCTTTATTTCAGTATAGCTATGAGAGAGAAACTGAGAGAAGCAGTGAGGAAAAGTATTTGGAACTTTGTCAACACAAAAGGGGAAAAAAGCACCAGCTCTGAAACATTCATGTGGACAGGACGGAGCGTGGTGATGCCTCACTCTTTTAAAGGAAACAGATTTCCTAAAGGGGAAGAATTAAGTCATGCTTACACTGCACTGTGTACATAAATCATACACCAACTAGGTTACACACAGTATTCACACATTGTAACCATACCTGTATAATGGGTGGCATTAGAAACTTTCTTCAATTTTGAAGAAAATGCTTTTTTTCTCTCTGAAATGAAGAAGGAGTAGGATGGATCCTTGGGGAACATCTAATGAAGCCATCCACTTAACGACTGTAAAGTTAATTGTCATGTTTAATGATGCAGGGTTTCGCTCCAGCTCTACGCACAGTAGAACCACATAGAGGGAGAAGAGAGAGATCAATTAAGAAGAGGAGAGAGAGGAGAAAGGTGGGAAGGAAAAGAGGGAATGAAACAGGAAGGAAGAAAATATAAAGTCATTGCCTGACCTGTCCAACATGGTGGACTAGAGAGGCAAGATACACACTTGTGTATAGCCGATAAGTTCTGACCTCACGTGTCTTTCCAGAAAATAACCACAATCTATCTTACCGTTATGCCACAGTTCCACTCAACAACTGTTAAGTACCGAATCAATATTTCACAGAGACAGCTGAAGCTCAGACCTCTCCAAACAATAGAATAGAACAATAGATGGCCATCAGGCATTGACCTTGCATTATTCATTCATTCTCTCCTCTCCAAGTAAGACACATCACAAAAGGGGATGCAACTTACCAAACTTCAGATAAGTGAATCTCAACATGCATCTTTCCTATCCACAAAAACTTTGTGGCAATTTATGATGTTTCAGGCCATCTACGATCACTAGTCTACCCAGGAGACTGAGTGAGAGGCCTTTGAAACACATTTTTTGTGAATCTTATTTATTCAATCTAACAATAGACATGGAGTGGCGTACAACTACAGAATTGGCATCCAGGCCAAAAATGCACAGTGGACCACGGGAAGAGATTTTAAGGTACCTCAAAACACATTCCGCTCGTCTCTTCAAGTGGGATTCATTGAAAGTTCCTTTTTAATACGCAATTTGGTATGGTGTTAAAAATATGTGCAACCGTTAAACTGGTCTAAGTAGAGCAGATCTGTATCTCTCCACTTCAATCAAAAGATGCTCAACAAGAACATCAGCAGAGCATTCTCATTAATATGAGAATGAGTTATCTAAATTAGAAATGGACTAATTATATTCTAGTACGGCAGTCAATCTTAGCGAGTGTTGCACCTCGACATCCAAAGTCATTGAGAGCAGAAAAAGTGAGTTGTTCTGTAAAGAGGAAGAGTGAGGGAAAGAAAGAGAACATATCACCTGTTGGACTATATTAAGTAGTATAGACTTAAAAGTCAAGTTTGTTCAATCATTTCAACCCGTTACCCGCACAACTGATGTCAAATATGTCTGTGTTAAAAAACATACAGTAGTGACTATACTTATGGCTGGTCTAGATAGCATACAATAGCTGATCCTTAAACGATTTGCCTGCTGCTATCTGCTGTGCAAAGTGAGTTCTCACAGCAAATGGTGCATACCACTCCCAGCAGTCCTTTTTACAGACAGGCTCACTGGGAGAGAAGTACAGTGAGAGAGAGGAGAGAGGAATGTGAAGGAGAGCCAAGGATTCTGCTTTTCTATTACAGATCATAGTGCCAAGGCCAAATTCAGTTCCTCTCTGCCCCTGCTCTCACATGCTTAGGAACGTTCAGAGAATGGTTTACATTGACGTTGTGTGTGTGTGTGTGTGTGTGTGTGTGTGTGTGTGTGTGTGTGTGTGTGTGTGTGTGTGCGTTCATGTGTGCTCCTGTCTATGTGTGTGTGTGTGTGTGTGTGTGTGTGTGTGTGTGTGTGTATAGGCCTAAGATGACCATGCCTGTCCTCTGAGTCTTTTATTCAGCAAATACACAGCCAACATATCATCAGACCTTCTGCTTCAGCTTAATTACTACCTGCTCTGAGAGCCCATAGTTATGTGGTTAGAGGCAGTTGTGCCCAGAACAATCTGTACACTCTTAGAGAAAAAGGTTATATCCAGAACCTAAAAGGGTTCTTCAGCTGTCCGCATAAGAGAACCCTTTTGGAACCCTTTTTTCTAAGAGGGTATACTGTAGTTTAGCTTTGCCCCATAGACACACACTGAGCCAAGATCATGTTTTACTAACTGCAAGGTCAGCAGGAGGTACCACATTGTCCTCCAAAGCGGCCCTGTCATTTCTAATTATTTTTGTTCACTTTTAAAATATATGTTACTTGCCAGAGAGTTGTGGTTTTATTGTTTCTAAAGCCAACAAAAACAACCCTCTCTCAACATATTCTAAAAATGTTTAGAGAGCAAAGGCATTACTGTTATATCTGCTGTTATTCTCCTGTCTTATCCGGTGTCCTGTGTGAATTTAAGTATGCTCCCTCTAATTCTCTCCCTCTCTCCTTCCCCTCCCAGAGGACCTGAGCCCTAGGACCATGCCTCAGGACTACCTGGCCTGATGACTCCTTGCTGTCCCCAGTTTCCACTGTTCTGCCTGCGGTTATGGAACCCTGACCTGTTCACCGGACGTGCTACCTTGTCCCAGACCTGCTGTTTTCAACTCTCTCTCTCTACCGCACCTGCTATTTCAACCTCTAAATGCCCGGCTATGAAAAGCCAAGTGACATTTACTCCTGATGTACTGACCTGTTGCAACCTCTACAACCACTGTGATTATTATTTGACCATGCTGGTCATCTATGCACGTTTGAACATCTTGGAGAAAAATCTGGCCTTAATGGCCATTTTCTGTTATAATCTCCACCCGGCACAGTCAAAAGGGGACTGGCCACCCCTCAGAGCCTTGTTCCTCTCTAGGTGTCTTCCTTGGTTTCTGCCTTTCTAGGGAGTTTTTCCTAGCCACCGTGCTTCTACATCTGCATTGCTTGCTGTTTGGGGTTTTAGGCTGGGTTTCTGTATAGCACTTTGTGACATCTGCTGATGTAAAAAGGGCTTTATAAATACATTTGATTGATTGATTGATTGATACTGTGAGTTCAATGAATAAGGGGAGGAAATGTGTTGATGGTCTATCTTAAATCCATGCAGACATAACTGAGATTTATTTTACAACCATTTTGCACCTGCTATATCAATAATGACAGTTGAAATCAAAATTCCATGTTGAGTGACATCATTTCCTGTCAAAATGGTGACAAGAGATCCAGAATGCTGTCCCACTGTTACTTACTTTCCGCTGAACCGATCATATAAACAAAGTTATGAAAAAAACTGCATCTTGAAACAACTGGTTTCCCTTCTCCTGAGGCATGCTGGGATTAATATCATCTCTGAAACAGTGTTGCCTCTCACCCCGGAGGTTACTAAGAGCAAGGGGATCACAATCTGTCATAACACCTTATTCTTCCTCTACTTCCCATGTGCGACTATACCGTCATTGCAGAACTCCCCTCACCTACCCTGAAGTAACATAAAGGTGCTGTGAGTCATGAAGTACAATACCAACCCTGGGGTAATATGCCTGCTACTGATACGATACAGTACCGCTTGATTTTCCATATCTACAATAGTTTTTGCAGACGACGTGTTAGAAATGTGTGAAAAATATGTTTTGACAGCTATTACATGTAATACAAAACTGTTCTTTACCAATATGAGTATAGAATGGTATCAGATGGAGAGAGGACCCTAAACCCCCCTCAACATATTACATAGATTATATCTATATGCTTTTTAATATCCTGAGTGAAATGTAATACGTTATGTGCCTTATCACGTCTGTCTGGAAGCTAGCCTGGGGCAAGGAGAGGAGAGGATAGGAGAGGAGAGGAGAGGAGAGGAGAGGAGAGGAGAGGAGAGGAGAGGAGAGGAGAGGAGAGGAGAGGAGAGGAGAGGAGAGGAGAGGAGAGGAGAGGAGAGGAGAGGATGGCTTATCAAACATCATTTCACTAAGCTTATTGAAACCTGGTAATGTGGGGATATGTAGTTGATACTCAGCACACAGTCTCCATACGCTTCAATGGGTGAATGATGCCTTTATTGGGGCCAGGTGATGGGGCACAGAATGTTGCAGGATGTTTTAATAACCATATAAACCGATAGCTGACTGTACCTGTCTCTAGTTACCCTGACCTTCCTGTACCCATACACTTCCATTCGCTCATATGTCAACATAGCTATGCGAAACATTTCACGGAGTATGTCTTCACATAAGGGCTGCGTCCGAAATGGCTGCCTATTCCCTATATAGTGCACTACTTTTTTTACCAGGGTCCACAGGGAATAAGGAATAGCCCACTATATAGGGAATAGGCTGCCATTTGGGACACACCCATGCAGTCACAGTTCTTATAGGAGAGAAACAATATGTCTGTCTCAGGTCCGTTCACACCATGAGCCAAACTGTCTCCATTTGGTTTGCTGCCAGTGCAGCTAAAATGGAAAAATAGGACAGCTTACTCATAACAGTCTGTTCGCTCTGCATGCAAACATCTGGACAAATGAGTAGTGTCAGAGTTGCAAGCCCTTTATTTCACGGATGTAGTTGATTCATTCATTTAATGGATTTTGACTGTTGGATGGCATGTCCTTTGCACAGTGTCTGACTTGATTATCCCATGGTGAAAATGTCACGTGAGACATTCCATTACTGTAGATTAACATCATATTAAAGTCATACACAACACATGTATGCGTATGTGTTGACATATACATACAGTACATGAACGTATGAAGACATGTTTGTAAAATACCAGAGCACAGGCTCTACAATCACAGGCAAGAATTCCTCCATAAACTAAACGAAAAGAGACAGTGGTTGTAGGACAGATTTCACCTTTGCAAACAACATGCAGACACTTCATTAAGGGCAGATCCCAGCTGTAGCACATCACATTGGCAGTTGGCACAATGTTCGCATTGGGGGATGTTAGTTAGCGCCATCCTCCCTGCCAGAAGTAACAATCTCCTAGCGAGCATCTCCCTGCTGCTGCCCCGCTGGAGGGACCATTCAACCTGATTGTCACAATCAAAACAAAACAGGAAATTGCACTCAGCCAGTCAGAAGCATCAAGGCTGTCGCCGAGGAAACCGATGGTGCAGTGAAACAGAAAGATACTGTACGTGCCCCTGATGTGACGAGTTGCTTATCAAATTGGCTTATCACATCTGTTCATCCAACAGAATACATGGGAACACTCTTGAGAGTGTCAAGATGATTGAGGAATGTTTTCTATCAGTTATTTCCTCTACAATATCATGCTGGCATGGTTCATAGACTTGACTGTGAACTGGAATGATGTAGAGGAGAGATTGACTGCATCACTACTTGTCTTTGTGAGAAGTATTAAGATGTTGAAAAGACTGAACTCTCTGTTCCAATAGCTAACACACAGCTCAGACACCTGTACAAGACATGCCACCAGGGGTCTCTTCACAGTCCCCAAGTCAGAACAGACTCTGGGAAATGCGCAGTACTACATAGAACTCTCCTCCACATCAAGTAACTCAAGCGAGCAGTAAAATCTGATTTAAAAAAAACTAATAAAACAACACAGACGTGGTCAAAAGTTTTGAGAATGACACATATACTAATTTTCACAAAGTCTGCTGCCTCAGTGTTGATGATGGCAATTTGCATATACTCCAGAATGTCATGAAGAGAGATCAGATGAATTGCAATTAATTGCAAAGTCCCTCTTTGCCATGAAAATGAACTTAATCCCCCAAAAACATTTCCACTGCATTTCACCCCTGCCACAAAAGTCAGGGCGCCCAATAAAGTCCAGCAAGCGCCAGGACCGTCTCCTAAAGTTGATTCAGCTGCGGGATCGGGGCACCACCTGTACAGAGCTTTCTCAGGAATGGCAGCAGGCAGGTGTGAGTGCATCTGCATGCACAGTGAGGCAAATACTTTTGGAGGATGGCCTGGTGTCAAGAAGGGCAGCAAAGAAGCCACTTCTCTCCAGGAAAAACATCAGGGACAGACTGATATTCTGCAAAAGGTACAGGGATTGGACTGCTGAGGACTGGGGTAAAGTCATTTTCTCTGATGAATCCCCTTTCCGATTGTTTGGGGAATCCGGAAAACACCTTGTCCGGAGAAGACAAGGTGAGCGCTACCATCAGTCCTGTGTCATGCCAACAGTAAAGCATCCTGAGACCATTCATGTGTGGGGTTGCTTCTCAGCCAAGGGAGTGGGCTCACTCACTTTTTTGCCTAAGAACACAGCCATGAATAAAGAATGGTACCAACACATCCTCCGAGAGCAACTTCTCCCAACCATCCAAGAACAGTTTGGTGACGACCAATGCCTTTTCCAGCATGATGGAGCACCTTGCCATTAGGCAAAAGTGATAACTAAGTGGCTCGGGGAACAAAACATCTACATTTTGGGTCCATGGCCAGGAAACTCCCCAGACCTTCATCCCATTGAAAACTTGTGGTCGATCCTCAAGAGGCGGGTGGACATACAAAAACCCACAAATTCTGACAAACTCCAAGCATTGATTATGCAAGAATGAGCTGCCATCAGTCAGGATGTGACCCAGAAGTTAATTGACAGCATGTCAGGGCGGATTGCAGAGGTCTTGAAAAAGAAGGGTCAACTCTGCAAATATTGACTCTTTGCATAAACTTAATGTAATTGCCAATAAAAGCCTTTGACACTTATGGAATGCTTGTAATTATACTTCAGTATACCATAGTAACATCTGACAAAAATATATCATAACACTGAAGCAGCGAACTTTGTGAAGACCAATACTGTACACACACTTATTGTAATGTTAAGGTATTGTGGATTTTTGTATATTGTAATTTGTAATAATGTCTTGTACGTTGTATTGATTTATTTATTGATGATGTAGGCTGTTGTTGTGTTTTGTTGTTATGTAATTGTTTTAACCCTGTTTGGATCCCAGGAAGCGTAGCTGCTGCTTTGGTAGTAGCTAATGGGGATCCTGATAAATACTAAATACTGGCATGATGGGTGCAGAAGGCAAAACTAGCTGCATAACTTTGTTTTTTTTACTTCAATTTTGGACCTTCAAGTTGCATAGTTGCATCGGAATGTTCGAGATCTGTTTGCATATACTTTGGCTGTCAACAATGGCTGCCAGAGACTACTACACTTTGCAGCTCTAGGCCAGTTCCAAACATCTAGCAGTTCTTCAATCTCTCTGTTTCAGTACAGTAAATGCATTGGGAAGGCTAAATGAGGTTTGAGGATTGTACCTCCACTTCCTCATTTCAGTAGTTACGGGGTAACATCCATCATTTAGCCCTGAGCTCTGGACAACACCATGATGACCAAGGCCTGAAGTCACTATTGTCACGCTTAACGGCTGCTGACAGGGGTGATCAACGACTGAGAAAGGTTGTCAAGGAAACTGTGCATGACGTGTATGACATACTGTATATGATCTATGTCTGTCATAGTTCTATGTCATCTGTCATAGTTCTATGTCATCTGTCATAGTTCTATGTCATCTGTCATATAGCATGTTGAGCATTTGGGTGCTTTGTTTGTTTGCCACCTAGAAGAACGTCATTTATCATACTATTTCTCAGAGGTAGAATATTGTCAGACCTACTGTATGATCCAGGTACAATAGATGTTACCCCAACCTACTCTTACCATTGGAAGGTTAAAATAAATCTGACCTTAGATCAGTTCTTTAGGTAAATCCGAATCGCTTCACTATGCTTATAAATGTGATCTGAATCAGAGTCAAATGACCAGGTACAGTAGATGTTTCCCCAACCTACTCTTACTATTGTGAGGTAAAATGCAAAAGTGACCTTAGATTAGTTTATAGGTGTGAATCAAAGCCAAATGATCATATAACACACTGAGCCAAAAACCAAGAACAACACAGGATGGTGTGTTGTTGATTGCACCCAGAACATTCAATATGTGTTCAGGTGAGAGAGACAGGAAGGACATACCTGAGTGGGCCTTTTTATTTTCAGCATGCTCACACAGGCCTGTTCCATACTGTAAGGGCCCCTGACAGGCTTTGATCGGACAGAGCAGGATATGGAACACATGTGCTTTCACATGGGGAGTGATCACAGCTGTTTCAGGGCTATCGGTGCTGAGTTGGCCTCTTACTCATCAAGGGAGAGGGTGTGTGTGAAGGGCAAGCAGGGTGTCTGTGTGTGTGGGGGGAGGGGGGGTCACTGAATGGTTTGATGAGCATGAAAACGATGTAAACCATATGCCATGGCCGTCTCAGTCACCGGATCTCAACCCAATTGAACACTTATGGGAGATTCTGGAGCGGCGCCTGAGACAGCGTTTTCCACCACCATCAACAAAACACCAAATGATGGAATTTCTCGAGGAAGAATGGTGTTGCATCCCTAAAGTTCCAGACACATGTAGAATGTATGCCAAAGTGCATTGAAGCTGTTCTGGCAGCTTGTGGTGGCCCAACGGCCTATTAAAACACTTCATGTTGGTTTTTCCATTATTTTGGCAGTGTGTTGTTCCCTTTTCTCCCATTATCCTTTGTTGTCCATGGGATATGACCATTGATGTAGTTGAATGGGAACATTTAAGGCTTTTCTTTTCATATATATATTGATGTGACATCAAAATGCTGTCAAAAACATGGACACATTTTGTGTGTGTGTGCGTGCGTGCATGCATGTGTGCGTGCGTGTGCGTGCATATTTGTGTATGTGCATGCTTCTGCTCGTATGTGTTTGTGAATGTGTGTGTTTGCATGTGCTTCCATATGTACCGTACAGTATGTAAGCATCAGTGTGAACATGTGTGGTCCATGTTTGCTCCGTAACCCCCGTGGACAAATCTGACAATGTTAGGTCGGATGGAGCACTTTCCCTCCTCCTCTTCCTCCTACTCCTCCACCCCTCCTCTTCCTCCCTTCCTTCCTCCTCCTCCTCCTCCTTCCTCCTCCTCCTCCTCCTCCTCCTCCTCCTCCTCCTCCCCATCTTCCATCCTCCTTGCCTCCCAGCCCCCCTGATGATGTGCCCATCCACTCTGGGCACTGTGGGCATCCAGTCAAATCAGAGTCCCTCCCTGTCCCAACCACCACAACCTCAAACATGACGCAGATGAGCCAGTGGTAAAACACATCTGGATGATTGTTTATTAAGTATACCAGCGTTCTTGATTCACAACTGTCTTAGGGTTTAATCAGAACGCTGGCCCAAGGCACACAGCGTTATGTAGGCTATTTAGTTCATGAGGAAAACGTTAGTGGGTTTCCGTGGCAAAAACAGTAACAGAACACGAAGATCCATGATATTTTGCATTTTGTCACCGCATGATAACAATGACAGGGGGATGATTGGGGCAGAAATCTTGATTACAAACAGACAGCTAGCTGCTGGTCCTTTTTGATAATGAGGTCCTCCTGGGCACAAACACCCTTCATTGCGCAACACATACACACACATGCACGCACATACACAGACACAAATACACACACACACACACAGTGATGGTGAGAAAAAGAAAAGTGATGGAGAGAAAAACTGAAAGATAAGAGCTTCATTAGTGCATCGGGCACCATAACACATGCAAACATTGTGTAGAAAAAGAGAGCCACACATGCTACATCTAACTAAACACTCCAGCACATCAACGGTTTGTTGACATCCCACAGCTCACACTGAACAACTGTTTACCCCCCTGCAGCGAGAAATCAAAGGCCAGTGAAAAAGAGAACAAGTTTCATTCCATTGCCAGTCGGCTTATAATATTAGGAGGCATGTCATTAGGCTCAGAAAGAAAGCTGCTTTGTATTTGCTATATTTGTTTTCACGGTCCATGCAAAGGCTATTTAGAACAAAGCTCCTATCCAGAAAACAGACATGTCCTATGGGTCAAAAGAGGACAAAGACAAAAGAACCGGGCCTAGTAAGAACATCCCACTGGGCACACACTGGTTGAATCAACGTCGTTTCCACGTCATTTCAATGAAATTACGTTGAACCAATGTGGAATAGACGTTGAATTGACGTCTGTGCCCAGTGGGATAGTCTTGCATCAGTCCCCATCGCTCTTGCGTTACTAAGGCAGATTACAAAAAAGTGAGCATTGCAAGGCTTCAACACAATATTTTTGATATCACACTTAAGTATTCAGCAGCATAGCAACTTTACACGGTATCCTTTGGTGGGCTCATTTTACGGTGGAAAAACTAGAACATTGAAATAAAACAGAAACAATGCATGGGCAAGCATTCAGATAACAGAGGAAAGCTTCTAAGGAGAAAAGTCATTGTGTGCCATTGTTTGGAGTCATTGTTTGAGCTTTGATCTTACTAGGCTTGTCTGTTTTGGGCCATAAAAGAGCTTTTGTTATACAACTCCTTTCTAGTTGTTATACTAAACAGTTCACATGCCTTTTGGAGGAGGAGAAATACTCAGGAGGGAATACAGAGTAAGTCAAACCTTCTCCCTGAAGGCACGGGAATGTGTGTGGTAATCTCTTTGAAGAGGCGTACTCGTTCTATCTCTCTCCTCTCTCTCTCCCAGTCCCCCTCTCTCTCTTTCTCTCTCCCTCTCCTCTCTCTCCCAGTCCCCCCCCACATCTCTCCCTCCCTCCCTCCAGGAGTGTTTTCCATGAAACAGGGTTGCGTGGGCAGGGTAGCAGAGTGGAGTCGGACCGCAGAGACAGAACAGAACCACAGACGGGCGTATTCCTTCTCAGAACCAGAACCGCTCCTCCTCCACTGGGCTAGGAATTGAGGTCAGCCTTGGGTTCCGGCTCCAGAACCATCTGGTCCCCATGGCTCCACTTTGCAGGAGCGAAACCAGAGCCAGAGGGAATTACTGTGGCCTGCATGCGATCATGTGCCTCAACTGCATCTGCTTGTTCTGCAACACTGACAATCTATTACAATACATGGTTAATGTCAGATGGACAAGGGCAAATAGCTACACTGCTCCATACCTGTAGAGTATGATCACTGCTTTCCATAGACTAAGATATCCACTGGAAACTAATATAAAAATACATCCCTCTCTTCAGTGGTTGATGTCCGTAAGATAGTATGTACTCAATGATAACTTGAGAAAATAATTCCTATGGTCCTAGGAATAGTCCTGTGAATTGATTCATTATGTCTTGTATCCTTTCTCTGCTTGTGTCTGTGCTTACACCATGCTAAGGGGAAATTGATCCCATATTGAGTTAGGACGGTGGGCCTACCACTGCCTGCTCGGAAATAGGAGGGTCTAGAAATTCAGTGGTCTACAGATACAGTGATTGGAATTCCGATTGGGTGAACCACAGACTTTAACAGAAATACTTTAATCACATGCTGTGACTGCTGGTTTGGATGCTGAACTGGGGGGGATTCTGAACAGTCCATGGGACACTGCACCAGTGAATGTCAACTATCTTTGAGGAAGTCCGTTTTCAGATCATTATACACAGTCTAATTCCACAAATCACAATTATTTTGATTTATGGAAGCTATTTTCCACAGAAAGCTTAACATCCCTTTTAACTATTTTAAGCTAGGGGATTTTATGCATTTTCAAATGTTAAAAATACTTATAATTAATGGTTTGCAAATAATTGCACAAAATGACATACCGAATAGCTTAATCAATCATCAAATTATCAAATAGTAGACCACATGTCTGTGGAAAATCTTTGTGTCTTCTGACCACATCTCTCTGGCTGTACTTATATACCCAATTAGCAGGAAATTACCAATTAAGATGTGGGTAATAATCTCCTGGAAGTTCATTTTCAGCTCTGTTCTATGCTGTAAGCAGATTTAGTACTTCTCCTGAGCTCAGTGGGAATTAAAGCCACTAGCATGGAACCACCTTATCTCAGGTTTCTAACATGGAGGTCTTGAGCTTCACTCTTACATCATCCTTTCCACACTCTCTGTTTCGCTCTATCCTCCTCTCTCTTTTTATTTCATTTTTCCTCTTTCAAGGTGAAGAATGATCAAATTTTCCAAATATATCGTAATTGTTTTAAGAACGTTGGGTGATAAAGGATGGTGTGGATGATTTAGATATCTTTAGAATGACCTGTGGACAAAAACGACTAAGCAAAAAGATTTAGGGTCCCCTCTTTTGGTTCTGTACTGTTATTACACCATTAAACATTCATGCATTGTTGAAATCGGTTATATCGCCACTGGTAAAAGGTTTATAAGGGCACAAACTGATAACCAACAAACCAAGTAAACAAAACACCTTATTTCACGTTTAATTCCACCATGGCATATTTAAGACGACGCACAATACAAAAGCGGACATCAGATCAAAACTCGGGCCATATACATGTGTTTGTTGATTTTTTGGGAGTAAAAACTGTTATTTCCATATATTACAATACTGAACAGCCATAATGGTAAAAAAAAAAACTACAATCTTGGATGACAAGCTACAAAAAATTATTGACAACCATAAAACAATGTGGGGTATCAAATAATTTTCAAAGAGCACTGATCTATGGCATACTTGACTCCAAACACACAGACACTGAGAATAGTGCTTAGAAACACAAGCTGTTGAAAGCGCTGTTTATAGAAGTAAAGATGGGGCGCGTATTCAACAAGTACTGTCATTTTAGAAATGTGTGAACCCTTGTAAATAATTCAAATGTCTGTCACACTTCAAATTCCTGTGACACACAGATGGATTGAAACAAACATAACCACCCAAACTACCATTTAGTAAGTGTGCAATATTTGCCAGCAAATATCCACAAAACTGGGAAATGATTGTGAACTATTATTGTATATAGGGAGCAAAAAGCATCAGGTAAGCTATACAGGCAGACAGTGCATGTAATGACAAAAGCAAGGAGACGTGTTTGTTTTGTTGTCGAAAAGGAGGAATCAAAAAAGCTTTGGCAATTATGAGAGTCCAGTAGAGTAAGTGCAAATGTCTAGTAAAATCCCATATCAATCAGTGAGAGGGAAAGCAATGAACCTATCAGGCCAGCAATGAACCTGTCTTTTCAATCTGCTTCTAAAAATATTGCAGCCATAACCTTGACATCAACCACCTAATGGAATGAGGGAAATCATTGGAATGAATGATGTTGATATGAGCTTGTATGATAAGCCATGCTGTGTAACTCGCTCTGGATAAGAGCGTCTGCTAAATGACGTAAATGTAAATGTAAATGTAGCAACCATGGTGAAGTGAAATCCAATAGATAACAGCACAATGTTAACTATGGAATGAGGCAAAGCAGATGAGACTTTATAGATGCCCAAAAAACATTTGATGAATAGAGAGAGTAAAGGAATGAAAGAACTTTGGCACATGGCACAGTACTGTACTGATGGCAAGAATAGCTTTCCTTTAGAACCCAACTTGGTACAGTAAAGCTTTGACAGACGTTATCTTTTTAAACCGTGTTAAAACCACACAACACAAACATTTCGACAGCCTGTAAAAAAAATGTTAGCTAGGTCGACATAAAATACATTATAATGCTTATATACGAACTGTTGCAAAAACTGAACTATGGGCTCTGTTACTTGGTGACTGACATTGAATAAAACTCTGTTCATACAAACTTGTACGGAACATACCGGGATATATTGTCAGCAAGTAAATACATTCTGAATATTAGCAGCGATCACTAATATATGTGATGACTTCATGTAAATTGACTGTAGCTTATCAATTGTCATAAACTTTAAGCCTTCCTGTCTTTAAAAGTTACCTCTACATATTACATTCAGCTAAATTTAAACTGGGGCCTTATCGAAATGTGGAAATGCAATAATAACTGTGAATCAAACTGATGAACTTGACGTTTGAGGTATGTCTTGCTGACAGTTCATTTTCATCCTTTCTGAAACAGCTCAGAGAGAGTATTTAATAACAACATCAATCGCGGATCCATCGCGGATCAATACATAGCAAACAGGAAACACTAGTGACTCCGTACCAAGTCCGTAGTATAGGCAGCAGCTGCACATGTAAACAACGCCATGGCGTCCATGTTTGGGGGGAGGGACAAAAGGGAGGACAGAGGGGAGGGACGGCTAACACTACTCCATGGTCCTATGGTCCAGCTTACACCAGTGTCTCTGGGAGTGTGTCTGCGTTTTCGGAGGACAGGAGTTGCCAGATCTGCCACCTGTCCCTCTGCCAGTCCTGCCACTCTGGGCTCATGGGTACCATGCCGTCCGTGGTGGGGGAAACCGAGTTCTGTGGCACTGGTGGCCTCCCACCCTGCAGGGGGTGCTGGTGAGGAGGTGCTGCGGGGGAGGCAGGCTGGGCTGGTTTAGAGGCAGCAGGGGAGAGCCTGGAGGACGAGCCACCGTACGGGGGAGGGGGAGGACGCCCTGAGAGGGCAGGACCCGAGTTGGTGGAGTTAGGGCTGGAGCTATACTGGTGTCCAATGTCATGGGGGAGGTGTGGGAGGTCCTCTGCGCTGCTAGCTGCTGATTGGCCATCGGGGTGCAGATGGGGTGGGGTCACGGGGTTGAGGCTCAGCTGGAGGCGCGGCCGTCCCGCCTCGCCGTGAGGGCTGCTGCAGACCCGTGTCACAGGGGGGTGGGGCCTGCACTCGGCCACACCCAGCGAAGTCTGTGTCTGTCGTACCACCTGCCTGGCGTCGCCTTGGAGACTGTCAAGTCCTTCCTGGGAGCTGCGTGAGCTGCCCTCTGACATGTTGCTATGGGAACCTGGAGATACAGATGTCAATGGGAAAAGTAAGAAAATGAAGATAAGTAAAAGTTTAAAAAATGGATTGTTACATTTCAACAGCTTACCTGCATAAGGCTGATCCTTCAGCCCTGGTTTCAGAGTGGAATGCCAGGCTCCCCAGATATTAGCATGCTCCTCTGATGTATAGGACATAATGAAGATGACCATGTTTAGGGACCATCATAATCATCATCATCATTATCAAGATTATTATCATCATCTTCATCCACATCATCACCTCCACCATCATCATCATTATCATAATCACCACCAGCACCACCACGATTATATCAACCACAGCTAAGTACGACTGGACAGTAGTCCTCTCACCTTTTGAGACCCAGGGATTGGACCCATGGGGGTCCCGCGTCCGTCCTGCCACCGGCCCCACCAGGGTGTACTGTTCTGGGACACGGAAGAGCCTCTCTGACCCTGGACTGGTCCCTTCCCCCAGGCGCTCAGACAGGATGGGGGAGTTGTTGTCATAGGGGGACACCTCTCCACTGGAGACCTTGTTAGAGTCACTGGAGGAGCGCCTCTCGCTCAGGGAGAAAGGATCTTCCGATCGCAACAAGTCTGGACTCCTGTGGAGGGAGGGATGAGACAAGGGAGAGAAAAGGATGGGTGAAGAGAATGAGAAGATATTGCCATAGATAATGGCTTCTTCACTTTCTCTCCACAGACTTGAACACAAGGCTAAGCAACTGCTTTCGATGAGTATTCAAAATGTGTGACTGTGATATGTGCCATGGAGCCAATGTACTCACTGTGATGCCTTTCTCCTGAGCAGATAGTCTACCACATCAGGATCAGTCTCCAGTAAACTCATCAGGACCTCATTCTGCAGGTCTGGGGGCACCTACACACAGACAATAACAGACATGACCATGAGTATGAAAAATGTATGCACTCACTAAATGTAAGTCGCTCTGGATAAGAGCGTCTGCTAAATGACTAAAATGTAAATGTAAATGTAAATGACCAAACAAGTACATAAAAAATGGTCAGTTTATGTATGTAATGGCATATTATGAGCACTAGGGGGTGCTATTGACCAAGACAACTTCATGGTGAACATGAGTCTAACTTTCTCCATCTTCACGTTTGGTGATCACAAGCCAATCAATACATGAACACATATTATAACATGGAATACTATTAAATACCAGTCTATGGATCCATGTATAGCAGGGACAGGCAACTGGCCCTTTTGTAGGCCCGTGGACAAATTTCACACCAAAAAACAAACAAACAAAACTACTTTTTTGGGGGGGGTGGGGGGCTTTATCGGGGTCTCTACTTACTGTTGAGAGTTAGAATAGTAGAATACACAAGGTGCAATTTCGAAATTTGGTTGTGCATCAGCAGTCACTCAATTAGCCCATGTCAGCACTTTTTTTGGGGGGATTGGTAAATTAGTCTAGCAGCCAGCTATCTAAACTTATGGTCGAATTACCGACCAGGGTGGGGTCCATTGATCATCAGTTATCATATTAAAAACTGCAAATATTTGCCTCCATCCCATGGCAAAATGAGTAGAATTGCATAAAATGAGTAGAATTGCATGAAATGAGTTAGAAAATTGCTAAATCTTCTCTCGGCCCCATGGCAAAATGTGTCAAATTGAAGCAAACTTGCTTTAAAACAGCAACATTTTCTCTCCGCTACGGGCAAAATGTGCAGAATTGCAGGAAATTAACTTTAAAACTAAAATGTATGCAGACCCACGAGCCATTGCGGCCCGTCATGATGAGTTCCGATTTTTTGTTGCCCACATCAAAGTTGCCCCTCCCTGATGTATAGTGTCTGGGCATTGGGCAATCAAATACATGGGTCATAAAACAAGTGATTTGGCAATGAAGCACGACAGGCCAAACACATTCAACTAAAGAGCTACAAACATCTTTTTTGGTTTACGTCAGGACCTTCAGCAACAACCCTGCCCAGTCAAAAACACAAGGTATATCATTTCAGGACCTAACAAGACCTCTTTCCAGCGTCCCTCCACTACCAAGAATTCCATGATCTGAGCAGAGGGAAAAACAACCTCTGCAAAGTGTCAACGAATACGACTTCTGTTCAGGGAAATGGTGGTGGTGGTGGAACAATCAGTGCAAGGGATTGGCCCATAAGTCCCTCTGGCAGCGTCTCAAAAGACTGTGCTCTGTAGCGGTCCGGGACTGGGCCTTGAGGCCTTTAATCAGGTCCAGGATCAGCTCTAACAGCACTAACAAAGGCCCACAGAGCTCTGTTTTCATTCTATAAGACACAGCCATTGTCTGGTAAAGCCTGGGGATTCTCTAACTTAAACACAGGCTGCGGATAGGGTGCCATTTGGGATGCAGATATGTGTTACAGAGTGGCACTGCCATCCCGGGACGAGAGAGGGAGGCGAGAGGGAGGGAGGAGAGAGGGAGGGAGGAGAGAGAGAAGGAGAGAGGAGAGAGAGAGAGAGAGAGAGAGAGAGAGAGAGAGAGAGAGAGAGAGAGAGAGAGAGAGGAGAGAGGAGAGAGGAGAGAGGAGAGAGGGAGTTGGGAGGGAGGGAGGGAGGGAGGGAGGGAGGGAGGGAGGGAGGGAGGGAGGGAGGGAGGGAGGGAGGGAGGGAGGGAGGGAAGAGAGAGGAAGGGAGGAGAGAGAGAAAGAGAGAAATAGAGGGAGGAGAGAGGGCGGGAGGAGAGAGAGAGAGAGAGAGAGAGAGAGAGAGAGAGAGAGAGAGAGAGAGAGAGAGAGAGAGAGAGAGGGGGGAGAGAGAGAGAGAGAGAGGGGGAGGAATGTGTGATAGAGAGAAAGAGGAGAGGCAGAGGTAATGGAAATGGAAATGGAATGGATGTATACGGACCCGAGACATGGAGAGTTCATCAAATGTGTCAGTGCTAAACCCATGTATTTGACATGGTAACTACATAAACAGATTGAGTTTACACAATGTAGGTTATGTAGTTGTTACAACTTATCTACAACTATGTCACCTCACCTGTGTACAGTGTATACAATGAACTCACAATGAACTGGCTATTACGAATACATTACTGTAATTACACAGTACCTGCCTTTGCAATTACAATATACGTGCAAGGTTGTATTATAAAGAGACTAAACAGGAGATGGGAAAGTGGGTAGGATATAAATACACACATACATAGTATCTCTGTATCGCTGTTCAAAGTATTACATCTATCAAACAAACACACACATACATGCGCAGCCACGCACACACACAGAACCCCCCCCACGCACCATGAAGAGGGAGTGGAAGGTTGCGATCATCCTCTGGAGGACAGCGATAACAGCGGTGCTCTCCTCGGCGCGGGCCGAACTCTGCACGCTGAACTCCTTGTCTGAACTCTTCTGCTTGTGGAGCAGGTTGGGACCAAAGATGGTGGCCAGGTTCAGAGAGGTCATCTTGTTCCCTGTCACCTGGAGGAGATGAGGACATAGGAATACAAATAGTGGCAGCTGCTTAGCAGATGGTTTTATCTAAAGCCACTGACAGCACAGTGAGTGCATACAGTTTTACTGTGTCCTGTATGTGATTCATGAATAGCATGGGTTATGTGTGGTTGTGGTTGTGGTTGCGTCAAACATCACATCCTTAGTCAAGCCACACTAGACTAGGCAAACAAGTGCAATTGATTGTCATTAACACAAAGAGACACACTATGGAAAACTATTCCTTTTGCATTATACTTCCTGAAACAAATGTAGAATACTACATTGACCTCATAGAATACTATATTGACCTCATAGAATACTATATTGACCTCATAGACTACTATATTGACCTCACAGAATACTATATTGAGTTTCCTTTTATTTTTACTGAGTGCTTCAGGAAAATAACTAGCTATGAAGAACACACAACAATGGCTAAACTGAGACTTCACCACGTTGTCACAGAGCAGCAGCCCTCTGTCTCCAACCCTCCGAAATAGCCTCGTCCCCTTGACCACATCAAGAGACCAATCAGTTACTGTGCGTCAGAGGGACACAATGACATCACAGTGTTTTGGTTGCGCGTCCCTGAGAGCTTGTTCCTCTCCCTTCTCCTCCCCGCCCTCTTCCTTCCCTCCCACCACCCTCCTCTGCCCTCCTCCCTCACCCCCTCAATCCGCACAGAGTGCTAGGAACACGAGCGCGATTAAACGTGTTGATCCGCCGTTCCACCCCCCCTGCCCGAGCCGCGAGCTTGAAATTAGCCCACTTCCTGCTTCAGATGGCAGATAGGGAACGAAGGAGGAAAAGGAGGAGAGGAGGAGAGGAGGAGAGGAGGAGAGGAGGAGAGGAGGCGGGAGGGCGCTTGGGAAAGAACATTGAGACCAATGTAGCGTAGTGGTGTGGTGGGATAGACAGAATACAGGAGAACACCAAGCCCCAGCGGAACCAGAGTCACGGAACCGGAGTGTCGGAACCCAGATGGACCAGATCACTGGTAAAGATGGTACCAAACCCAGATAGATGCTGTGGGTTTCTACCTGACCTATGAGCTAAAGGAAAGATATTATGTCTCAGTTAATCTGCCACCTCTAAAAAGGGCCTGACCACATAAATTCCATCACTCAGGATCAAAGAGAAACATCAGGCCTCAAACAAGGTCTCCTATCTTTAATCCCACAAAAGAGGGGAATTGTTCCAAATGTGTTAACGGTTGTTGGCATAAATAGATTTGTTTCATATTAAAACGGCATTAGGAAAAGCTGAAAAACATTCTTAGACAGGTCAAAACAGGACAAAGCAAATCCTGTATCCTGGCGAGCTGCCTAATATCGTCATAATCAGCTGTTAACTCAAGAAAAATAAAGTGCTAATAATCTGTTTACCAGCCCTTATTAACACCATATACTCTACATCTCCTCCCTTTGGTGAATTAATGATCTAATTAAGGAACTAATTAACCATGACGACGGTGCTAAGTGGGACTTACTCAGGTTGAAATACCTCCACCCATGCTAACATTGAATTGCTAGCTTTTCTGTGGCCCAGCTGGCTAAGGTGTTTCAGGAGGACGGTCACGTGTGTTTGCAAGACAGAGAACCCGAGATCGCGAGATCTAGTCTCAGTGCAAGTTAGTGAGGGAGGAAGCTATACTGTTGAAATGGTAGCTTGATGCCAGTTACACACCTATCCACGTTTCTAGGGAGGTTTAGGTGGTAGGGGCTTGTGGTTGTTTTGGGAATCAGGGGGAATAGTAGGGGTAACGGAGGGGGTCTTCGCCTCACCTCCTGTCCATCTTTGTCCTGGCTGTTGTGGGCATGGTTGGCCACGGTGGAGAGGAACTGCAGGAGGCGATGCAGGGTGTCACTGTTACAGGCTGGCAGCAGGTAGACCAGGAGCTGGGTGGCACTCTGCTGCTCCTCACAGTCCAGCACTACAGAGGGGAAGGACAGGGGTCAGAGGTTAAAGGTTAGAGGTCAGGGTGTCGCTGTTACAGGCTGGCAGCAGGTAGACCAGGAGCTGGGTGGCACTCTGCTGCTCCTCACAGTCCAGCACTACAGAGGGGAAGGACATGGGTCAGAGGTTATAGGTTAGAGGTCAGGGTGTCACTGTTACAGGCTGGCAGCAGGTAGACCAGGAGCTGGGTGGCACTCTGCTGCTCCTCACAGTCCAGCACTACAGAGGGGAAGGACAGGGGTCAGAGGTTAAAGGTTAGAGGTCAGGGTGTCGCTGTTACAGGCTGGCAGCAGGTAGACCAGGAACTGGGTGGCACTCTGCTGCTCCTCACAGTCCAGCACTACAGAGGGGAAGGACAGGGGTCAGGGGTTAGATGTCAGGGGTTAGAGGTTAGAGGTTAAGAGTGAGGATTCAGTCTAAAGCATTAGAAAGATGTCACCCTCTCACATACATACACACAACATACACATACCAAATATACATGTACATAGACATACATGTAGACATTGACATTCACATACACAACATTTGACACAATGTATGCACTCTGGTAGGCTAAAGCCTAACATTCACAGTGCATTCAGCATGTCTGTGTGTCATTGACCAAAGTATACACTCTTAAGTGTGGGTTTAGTGCAAACTGAGGGTGTGTCCTACTAAAAGAGGCCAACCAAGGTGATTGGGCCGAGGGCACAGAGTGAGTCTACTACTGCACACAGAGGGTAGTATTCATAAGTAGTGAAGTTGATGTTTCCTCACACATGGTGTTTATGAAGGCAGTGTAGAGCTCCTTGGTGAGGAGAGGGTCAGGCATGTCTCTGAGGAACTCTTTGAGCAGCGCGGCCACGTCATGGACACTGTGCTCCTCATCTAACTGGACGTCCACTCCCCGGTCAAACTCCTCCCTCAGCTAAGAGACAGAGAAAAACAGAACATGAGATATACTGTATATTCCACATACTTTACTGCTTATAGCGACTACAGTTAGAAAGGGAACTCACAGAAACACTCAGTCACACAGGCACATATTCACATCACATGCATGTAAACACATTCCACACACAGATACACAGATATGCACACACACACACTGGTGTGACCTTGGTGGTAAAAACATTCTCACAGGTAGTCCTGGTCCAACCGGATCTGTTCCCATATCAACCTGCTTACTCCACAATCTGACCCCTAGCATTACTCAGGATTAAAATGGGTCCACTTTGTCCAGTAAGATAAGCATTATAACCAAGTACTATATTTGATTAAGCATTATAGTGAAGTTTGAGTATAGCTTGTGTTTTAGATAAAAGCTTGGTTACAGATCTAAAAGTTGGCAGGAAGTAGCCTACTTCCTTAAGTGAGAGATGGCTGAGATTTAAGTAACTTTGAAAATACCATCTCTAAGTGATGTTGATGATATAGTCAGTTATTTTCCAAGTCAGCAAACGGGGGATTACAGTGAGAAGTCATGTAACTTTCTCACATTGTGACATTTTGATTCAACACGCTGATAGCATTGTACTCCCTGTCACAGAATGGAAACAACACCATTTAAGACTGAGACTGAGACTAGCTGGCAGCAGTGCTTGTTTTTGCTGACTTGAATGAAAGATTAGGATCTGCCATTGTGAGCGTTGCGTATGAGCTACGCAAACAGACAAGGCGAGAAGTCCAAACTCAGAGAACACAACTCAGAAAACACTAGAACCTCCTTAAAACAGAGACATTGTCCAAAAGCAACATTAAACCGGATTGAGTTTTCTGTCACAATAACCAAAAGCAAATGTTCAACTAACATAAAAAAGGATAAAAAAAAAAAAAATGCAGAGCAAAAAAATACTAGAAAGAGGGCTTACCTAGAGAGAGTATAATCACACTAGGATGATATAGGCAGAACATGCCTGTCCATGTAACCTGATTCATTATGATATAAAAGGAAAAACTGATCCTAGATCAGCTTTATGAATACAGGCCCTGGGATGGAGATTAATGCTAAAATAAATATAATAAAATAATTGGTCATTTAGCAGACGCTCTTATCCAGAGCGACTTACAAGAGCAATTAGGGTTAAGTGCCTTGCTCAAGGGCACATCGACAGATTTTTCACCTAGTCGGCTCGGGGATTAGAACCAGCGACCTTTCGGTTACTGGCCCAACGCTCTTACCCACTAAGCTACCTTATCATCCTAAAAGCCCTGCTTGAATTACAAATATGGCATTAAGGCTCGACTGCGTCCCTTTGTAGAGCAGGGCCACGACTACAGAGGAGCCTGGCTCTTCAGCCGGGGCCAAGTTCATTCGCTCTGCTTGCTTTAATAACATGCACTGAATTAATGCTAAGTGGGTGTGTATTCTCCGAAGCAGCGGGAATATCAAAACCAATGCATGAATATAAATATATTCTGTCAATATATCTACATTTTAATAACTTCTATTTATATACATGAATATCAATAGCATATATCTATATCACAGTATGCAGAAATATAATGTAATTAGCATGGGCCCCTGTAAAAAAAAAAAAAGCCTTTACAAAATCATATAGTCAACCAGAACAGTCAATGAATAAAATGTGTAATTCACAATCGACGCTTCAACTTAGTTAACCATACAAGATCACCTATTAATAAGATTCATTAAGTTATAAGGTGTCGCTGACCATTCATGGTGAGCTGAAACAACAGCTTTGTGCAGCAATGTGTAAGAACTATCAAAAAGTGGCTCTCCTAGATTCTCACCTGCCTCACTCTCTTCTTGGAGCTCCCCACTCGGAATATCCCCACCGTCTGAAGACCTGTAGGAAGAAACAGTGGATGACTGGTCAAAGAGACTCAAGCCGAATAATCACAGATGGAAGAGACATGAAGATGTAGCCACCATAACCCTCCTTTCAACACAATCAACCAATCAAATGTATTTATAAATCCCTTTTTACATCAGACATCATAGTCACAGACTGAAGTAAAACTTTACCCTCCAGACATCAAGCTCTTCTCCCATGACCCCTAAACACTAAACCCTCAAACCTAAACCAATGCTACTGTGGCTCATTCATGCCTAAGAGGACTTTAGCCCCTAACGCTCAGTCCAGCAAGTGAGGATTTAAAGACAGCGGGAGAGTGGGGGAGTAAACCCAGGGGTCGACGTTGAGAAGGATTACAAAATCGGTTCACTGAGTGTCAGGAATGAGAGGGCAGACGCTACTATATTGGTTGGGCAGTGCAGGGCGGGCTAAAGATGTGAGCCTGGAAAGTCCAACAGACTGCACCCTGAAGGGTTAGATCGGGTGAGTGATCCCTGACAAAGAGAAGGATTTTGACCACAGGAATAGAGCCGTGTCCAACACAAAGAAAACGTTTTGAAACAGGGAGGTGCTACGTGCGCTCGTTTTCGTTTTCCGTTGCAAACCTTTGACTACATCGTGCCCTACTGAACAGGCCCCAGGTGTGATCAGTGAGATGGGCTGTGTTCATTCGTACCGTACTTCTCCAGGTGCTGGCAGCAGCTGTCCACCAGGCGAGGCACCTGTCTGTAGATAGGGTTGAGGCTCAGCCTCTTGTCCCGGTGCTTCTCCTTCTTGCTGGTTGCTTCAGCAGGCAGAGAGAGCTGCAGCGCCTCCAACAGGCGGGATTGGTTATCATCCAGATCTGTGATGGAGTCCACCGACATGCCCCCCTGCAGACCCCAATGAGAGCATTATCAAGCTCACATCTACCTGAGGTCACAGACAGACACACACACACAAACACACACGAACACACACACACACACACACAGCGATAGAGTGTGTGTATGGAGTTGGTACGGTAGGCGAGTGGCGGGAGACCCTCACCCTCCTGCGTCCCCGCGGGGCGGCCTCGGGCGTGTTGGGTGACGTGGACTCGTTAGCTGTCTCCGAGGTGGAGCTGAGGGAGGAGTTACTGCTGGACAGCTCCTTATTGGTGGACCTCTTGGTGGCAAACTGCAGGATGGACGACACCAGGTCCGACGGGTCCTTATGCTCCTCCCTGGGAGGAGGGTCCTGACGCAGGCTGTCCTGGCGCTGCCTGTGGATCCGGTCGTTGGCGATCACCTGGGACAGGGCCATACCGAAGGCCTGGGGGATGCATTCTGGGGGGGAGGGGAGGGAGAGAGAGGAATGTAAATACCATATTATTATCACAGAGAGAGAAAGAGAGAGGGAGAGAGAGGGAGAGAGAGAGAGAGAGAGAGAGAGAGAGAGAGAGAGAGAGAGAGAGAGAGAGAGAGAGAGAGAGAGAGAGAGAGAGAGAGAGAGAGAGAGAGAGAGAGAGTGTGTTTGGTCGTGTGTGCATGAAAGATGTGTGTGGCCTCCTGTGTGAATGTGTTTGTGTGTGAACAAGAGAGATTATTTGATTACGCTTCTTATTGTTTTGATTGCTCTGTGATTACTCTTTGAATATTTGGACGCAGGTGCTTTTGCGCACGTATCCACGTATTCGACTACATCATATTTACTTTGAGACATTGATAGGCCCACAAGAGAAAATTGAGACATTCTTAATGTGAGCTATAATAGTAATACAAAAAAACATAACAAATGACGTTTTTAAGGTTTCCTGATTCAGGGCCAAATCCTAACTGGAGAAATGCGTGTGTAGCTCAGACGTTTGTGTAAATCATGCATTGATGTCAATGGGAGCTTGGCACGGAAATTCAAGTTACGTACATGGATCTCCAGTGAGGAACTCAGCCCTCACTGTCTGTCCAGCTTCTAGTGGACTATTGAAAAATACTTTTTTGGGTGGTATTTTCCTTTAACATTATGTATCAATTCCCCTAACAGACACAGGTCCCTGACAGTACACTCTTAGAAAATGGTGCTATCTAGAACCTAAAAGGGTTGTTCAGCTGTCCCCATAGGAGAACCATTTGAATAACCCTTTTGGGTTCCAGGTAGATCCTGCATTTTGGAAAGTCCAACAGACTGCACCCTGAAGGGTTAGATCGGGTGAGTGATCCCTGACAAAGAGAAGGATTTTCTGGTCAATGTTCTCTACCTATATAGTAATCTAAATACCCCAATTCATGTTAAATTCAAAATAATACAATATAAAAATAGCTGACACCATTCAAACCAATGAGGGCTCGAAACTTTAAAGCCAATTATCCCAGAATCATCTTTTTGCAGATAGAACCAGTCCCAAGCTCTCGATACATAAAAACAATATCAACAGTGTATTTTTATCATAGTGACCAAGAGACAACACAAGGGACATGACTGACATGTCTGAGACTGAGAGTGATAGAGAGGAAGGGAAGGAAGAAAGAAAGAAAGAAAGAAAGAAAGAAAGAAAGAAAGAAAGAAAGAGAGAGAGAGAGAGAGAGAGAGAGAGAGAGAGAGAGAGAGAGAGAGAGAGAGAGAGAGAGAGAGAGAGAGAGAGAGAGAGAGAGAGAGAGAGAGAGAGAGAGAGAGAGAGCGAGAGAGAGAGAGAGAGAGAGAGAGAGAGAGAGAGAGAGAGAGAGAGAGAGAGAGAGAGAGAGAAAGGCAATTATCATAATGGAAAGAAGGGATCAAGCTAAAAATAGCTGTTTACAGACTTGGTTTTTCGCCGCTCAGGATTATCAACATGAAACAAATCTCCAATTAAATATTTAAAGATACCATCTGTGTTTCGATGAACACGCCAAAAAGAGATTACTACACATGCTACGAATAAAACAGATTAAACTAAATCTGATAAAACGTCTCATCCAGCCTCTATTTTCCCATAAATAAGTCAACAAGGAACCATTTCTTAACAGTAAGTCAGTTTAAGACTTCTCTGCACGTAAGCCCACCACATTAGCCAGGTGGTCTTTGATTCCAGTTAACAATAAAGTCCTGAGACTGCCTGCACAGCTACAAGTCATTTTTAGAACAGGCTCATGGTCTTGTAAACTCAATTAACAGCGTCCGTGTGATCTGGCACTACTCTCATTCTCTGTCTAGGAGAGAAACGAAACTATTTTAGTGTGCATACTCAAATTGAGCACACTAAAATCAACTACTGTAACAACCTTTAGAGCAAGTGTGTCTCCAAACCAGAACAGAGAGAGATACAGAGTACAGCAAATGTTAAGCCATGTTAGGTTCAATTTGTTAACCGTTGTTGACATTGGATGACAATCTATCTTCCGGTCAACACAAACCCAAGGTCCACCCAATCACAAGACAAAGGCATCACCCAGACAGATTTCTGTTTCAGTCCCCGAACTCATTCTGTTTTTGCAGTGCAGTGGTAGAAGGCTACATTATAAACAGGTCCCTCTCAGGATTGAGTTTGATGCAGTGTGTACCCTAATGTAAGTAAATGTACTATGGTTGTCTAAACAGCTGAGAGAGAGGCTGCTCCAAAGGCCAGTATGGCATCACATCAGCCCAATGGACCAGAGCACATGCCACATCATCACACATGTTCCACTCTGGTGACAGACTGAGCCAGAGCTTTAAGACAACACAGCACAGCTGGGATATAGAGAGAGGGAGAGAGGAGATGGAGAGAGAGGGATGGAGGGAGGGAAGCAGGGAGAGAGAGAGGGATGGAGGGGAGGGAGAGAGAGAGAGATGGAGGGAAGCAGGGAGAGAGAGAGGGATGGAGGGGAGGGAGAGAGAGAGGAGGGAAGCGGAGAGATAGGGATGGAGGGAAGCAGGGAGAGAGAGGTGGGGGGAGAGGAAGGGAGAGAGAGATGGAGAGAAGCATGGAGAGAGAGAGGGATGGAGGGGAGGGAAGCAGGGATGGAGGGAAGCATGGAGAGAGAGAGGGATGGAGGGGAGGGAAGCAGGGATGGAGGGAGGGAAGCAGAGAGAGAGAGGGAGAGAGGGGAGGGAGAGAGGGATGGAGGGAGGGAAGCAGGGAGAGAGAGAGGGAGATATGGGAGGGAGAGAGCGGAGGGAGAGAGGGGGAGAGAGAGGGATGGAGGGAGGGAAGCAGGGAAAGAGAGAAAGAGAGATAGTCATCATGTACTAAACAACCACATA